>NC_064931.1:749316908-750724326 GCF_023897955.1 Schistocerca gregaria
CGTTATTAAGCGCTAGCAACTAATCATCGCAGTAAAAACTCGAGCATATGCGCATGATGACGCAACCCAAAGTGCTGCGGTGTAAATCAACATATTACAGTTCGAAATGCAATGAGACCTAAAACTTCTGAGATTTTTTCATTTTGTAGCTCTGGATTTTTATGTATGGAAGGAACGAGAAACATACAGCTTTAATTTCCCATTAAACACTCATTGTTCTAGAGGCAGGCAGTAATCGATAAGCTGAAGTGTTGTAGTGAGTGTGACCTTTATTGAGCTGAAGCTACCTTTATTATATTGGAATAACATTACGATACGTAGTTAAGAAACGGTGAGTCCGTGTTTCCGTTGGTTAAATGTTCCATACGGTGCTGTAGTTATAGTAACCACGTGTCTGACTGAAGTAAAAGGCAATCAGCAAATAACTTTGGAAAAACTAAAACAGTCTGTTATCGTCCATTACCTTGCTTCATAGTAATCATGTATATGCAAACCCCATCGTATCTCGTAATGAATTTTCCTGTCCTTGATGAAGGACGAGGCGAAGGGATTATGAAACTGGAACGTCTTTCACGAGGAGCGGGAGCCAGCAGCGTACGTTTTGGTTTTTTTCGGTTTTTCTAAACCACTTAATGCGACTGCTGGGATTGTTCCTTTGAATAGGACGTAGTTGATCTTCTTTCTCATCTTTGCCCAGTCCTAATTTCCGCTCCATGTCTCATAACATAGCCGTCAGAGGCTGGAGCGAGGTGGTGCACTGGTGGCCACACTGACTTCGCATTCGGGAGGATGGCGGTTCAAATCCTCACCTGCTCATGCAGAAGTAGGTTTTGCGTGATTGCCCCTAAATCGCATAAGAAAAAAACTGGGATGGTTCTTTTGAATGGAGGAAGGCGGATTTCCTTCCCCATCGTTCCATAATCCGAGCTTGTGCTCTCGTCTCCGATGACCTGGTGGTCTACGGGACGTTAAGGGGAGGTTTACTATATTTGACACGAAAAAAGCATGCTCTTTGAGAACTTTTTTCTCGGGATGTGTTATAGATATGAATGTCAAATTTGTTCAAAATGTTCATTGGTATTTCCTCTACAAACCGGAATTTATTCGACCGGAAATATCGAAGAGCAAAGGTGGAAGTGCCGACGGAACGAAACAAAATTTCGATGTAGACCGCCATGAGCGGTATGTCACAGGTCAGCCGGCTCGTCTGAATTCAAAATTGAGTTGACGTTAGCGAAGTATATAAGATTCTTGAAGAGTTATACCTTGCTTAAGCTATTTGGACTATAGGAAACAAAATGGCTTCCATTTGAAGAAAAATAGGGTTTTTTCATCGATTTTTCGACTTCGTCGGCCAAGTAAACATACTGTATAGTTGATGGATCAAAATAAAAGTGGTACAACTCCTAGGCAATTTAGTTAGCTTCGTAGGAAACAAAGAATCATGCCAATCGGTTTAGTAGATTTGAAGTTACTATACCGCGCGATAAAAAAAATAAAGTCATTTCGAGAAAAACGCGTTTGAAGTTTTGACTACATATAAATGCAATATTATGCAACTTACGTTCAATCTGCTATTCCGGGTCCATAAACTAATCCTTCCTCTTCCTCATAGAAGGTGTTCTTCTCGATCTGGGCCATCCTGCGCTGCTCCAGACCCGCTCGTACGGCAGGTGACAAGCGTTTTTCAGCCGCTTGAATCCGGTGGTTGTCCGAATGCTTGGCGAACTGCGTCGAATAGAGTCCCAGGATGACGTCCATCGTTGTCATGGTCTTCAGAATTGCTGAATACCCTTCGTTGAAGCTGCTCATTGCCAGGAAAGTCGCAAACTCCACAGTCTTCGCACCAGAATGCAAATTCTTCGGGGCCGGAAGAAAAAAAAACTGGTGCTTGAAAAAGGACGATTTCAGGCAGGTGCATTTTTTTTGTTCAACTGCAAATTACAAACATTTCCGTTCCGTATACGGAAAAACCGTTTCAGGGGTGGATTCTAAACACTTATGGATCCAAAAATGCAATTTTAAAAAAATCGATTTATTGAACCAAAAATTTTTCGACAAAAAGTCTAACCTACTTCCCTTACATACTTTCTTCAGTCCGAAACCGCGCTACTGCTGCGGTCGCAGGTTCAAATCCTGCCTCGGACATGGATGTGTGTGATGTCCTTAGGTTAGTTAGGTTTAAGTAGTTCTACGTCTAGGGGACTGAAGACCTCAAATGTTAAGTCCCATAGTGCTTAGAGCCATTTGAACCATTTTTTACATACTTTCTTGTTTATCTTTGTTTATTGTTTATCTCTCCCCTGATGTTGAGAAAGCTCTGGACGCAGTTTCAGCAAAATCTGCACTGAAAGCTCTTAAAAGACTGGGGATTCATTCAGCCTATTTTAATATACTAAAGAATATACAGGCGTTGAGACATCGTTCTCAGGCAGCACACAGCAGCTTTTTGCACCTGGAGGCGTGCTGGCGCATCGTTCTGCAACGCCGCTGTCTACCGTACCCGTTAGGGTTGGATTGCTACATGTCATAGCATAACAGAAAGGGCCGAACATTTTCAGTGGTGATGGTACCCACCAAAACAAGAGAAACAAGCCCAAAAACACTATTCCGAAGACGCATACTTGACATCTGAACATTTGCTCACCGTAGGAGCTTCATGGGACGTCCATTTATGAGACTTCTCCACACGAGGTGCTAAACCTAGCGCCCAACCATAACAATGAATATGTTGGCGCTTCAGCGTAAGGAATCACGCACTGTTTGAAGTACAGCAGTTGCTCACAAAGTACAACCCATCCACACAAGAGGATCACTTCCCTCTGCTCCTAATCATCGCACATTCTCAATGTAGACACTATCGCGTGTACATAAAGCTGCGAATAATTTATTCAGAAATAAACTAACATGAATGAAACTACGGTAGGTCTACTCGTGCAACGCACACTGAGCCATATAACTGACTGCAGACTGTTTGAAGTATGCGTTTACAGACCCACGTTTATTGGCATTCTTCTTCTTCTTTTTATGAGCAATAATACCTTTCAAAATAATGGACACTATTTTTTTTTAAATTTAGGTTATATAGCAATGCAATAGCTTCCGTTAGATGTCATCGGGATAATGGTAAATCCAAAATCGAAGACGAATGAGGTAAGAGTAGTATACCTGTGAGATGTTTGGCCCACAGTTCAAGCGTTAACCGCTGGCTGGAGTTGCAGGAGCGAAAAAATGCAAGTGGTGGTGCCGACAAATTTAAAAGTCCAAGATGGTGCTAGTGGTAAATTTTTAAAAATTCGAGATGGTGTTGATACGAACTTTTAAAAAAGGATCCAGGATAGCAGAGCTAGCTCATCTGTGTTAGTGGTCATTATGGCGCCATGTTCGAAAGTATCCAAACGATCCGTATTATTTATCATAATGTTTAGGTCAAATGCTCTACCTATCATCTATCATGTATACACACAGCATCAAAAAATATGCAAACTTCACTTGAATTGTGTAAATATTGTACCATGTTCAAAAACGATTTGTCTATACTATAGTAATTCCAAAAATATATATAAACTTAACCTGAATTGCGTAAATTGGCGCTACGCTCAAAAGATCGCCAATGGTGTAGTATTTCCATGTCGATAAACATGTAAACTTGACCCGAATTGGCGCCATGTCCAAAACGTATTGCTATTACTACAGCATTTTCATATCACAGCATAACCTTCACCTGAAATGCATAAATTGGTGCCGTTCATCTCTCTCTCTCTCTCTCTCTCTCTCTCTCTCTCTCTCAGGCACACACCTACACACATACACACACACACACACACACACACACACACACACACACACACACACACACACACATCTGAGAAACATATAACACATCTCCAGACTTCAGGGCAGTTACTGGCTGGATGACCGACAGAGAAATCCAGCATTATAGATAACTGCCATCTCTGCAAAAGGGATCTTGTCAAGCGATGGAGTGTTTGGTTCCATAATCCAGCTACAGGGTGATGTGTGGCAATACGCACATCTTACTAGCCAGTACTAGTACCTCTGCAGAGAGAGAAAGAAGTCATACTGATGGGAAATTGGATTCTATTACGGTCCATCATTTTGATTCAAAATGGTTCAAATGGCTCTGAGCACTATGGGACTTAACTTCTGAGGTCATCAGTCCCCTAGAACTTAGAACTACTTAAACCTAACAAACCTAAGGACATCACACACATCCATGCCCGAGGCAGGATTCGAACCTGCGACCGTAGAGGTCACGCGGTTCCAAACTGAAGCGCCTAGAACCGCACGGCCACACCGGCCGGCCATCAATTTGATTATCGGTTTGTGTCCACCATGTAAAAGTACCCTCAAAACCAAAATAAGCTTGGAACCTACTAGCTTTTAATCAGTGTTTGAAATGAAACGGATCCGATATACGATTAAAGCTAGAAATACCGAACTTGGTATGATGGCTTAATTATACATTGTATTCATAGGCTAAGTGTCATGTTGAGTGTTTTTTGTGCTAATAAACTGTTGGGTGGCTTGTTTTCCATAAGAAGGAAAAGTGCATGGCTTTCATATAATGAACTAGACAGCATAAATAAAATAAAAAACTCATTTACAGCATGCAAAAAAGGCCTTATCTTGTAAACTAATGACGTATAGATAATATTTTTTTTATTTACAATTAATTGAAACAACTTCCTCTGAGATAAGTAATTAATTTTGTTGTGAGATTTGAATATTTTTAGAACTATGCCACTGGAAGTGGTCACCTTGTAAACTGGGCACCATTCTCCCAGCGGGTAATGGTAAAATTCGTAACCTCTGTCCACAGATCGTCGCAAAACCGTCGGTTCCGCCCGACCACTGTGTCATCCTCTGCAATTTTAGTGTCATTGGATGCAGTATGGAGGGGCGTGGGTTCAGCAGACCTCTCTCCCGGCGTGTCAGTTTTTGGGATCTGGAGCAGCTACTGCTCAGCCAAGTAGCTCCTCAACTGGCCTCACGAGACTGAGTGTACCCTGTTCCAGTCCGTCCACCAAGGAAAAATCCCTGGCAGCAGCAGGAATCAAACTCGAGTTCTCCGCATGGCAATCAGCAACGTTGACCACTCAGCTATACGTGCAGAGAAGGGGTAATCGTGGTCTCCTGTAAACAGACCATCATCATCATCCCCTAAGGTGGTAATGGTGGTCACCTTGTAAACAGACCATAATTGCCCAGCACCATCGTGGTAATGTTAGTCACCCTGTCAACTGACCATCATTGACCCCTCCAACCCAGAGGTGCTCCTTGGGGTAATGGTGGTGATCATGCAATGGTGTGGAACCGATCGAAATTTCATTCACACAGAGAATTAAAATGGAACGTATCGGAATTTCATTCACACAAGCAGTTAAAATAAACAGAACAAAACAGAAGATAAAAACGTTTCAAAATGAATTTCATTTGCACAGAACAGATTGGAATGTCAAAAAGTTTCATAAAACGTTCCTATCACACAGACCGTTAAAACGGAACGGAATGGAATGGATTGGTATGCCTTCTCCTAGTCAGGTCTTCCAAAGACTCGAACAAATTTGGGCCGGAAAGTATAAGACGCTAACCATATCTACTTACGATCGGGAACTAGCCTCTGGAAACTAATGTCTTTGGAACTTCAGGAAAGTAAAGTCTCGCGATAAGAGTTCAAAAGCACAAGGGCCTGCCCGCAAAACTAAGCACTCAATTTCATCTTAACATATCTCACAGGTGGATCGTTTCATCGAGGTAATTAAATTGTGAAACTAGTTTAATTTTGTAACATTTCGTCTCCGTGAATTTTGGTGCCCGGTTGCAGCAGGTAATGTATTCTGTCTTGTCCAAAAATATCTGGAGATCGACTCTTTCTGCTGTTTCAGGGCCGGCCGGAGTGGCCGAGCGGTTCTAGGCGCTTCAGTCTGGAACCGCGTGACCACTACGGTCGCCGGTTCGAATCCTTCGAATCCTGCCTCATGCATGGATGTGTGTGATGTTCTTAGGTTAGTTAGGTTTAGGTAGTTCTAAGTCTAGGGGACTGGGGACTGATGACCTCAGCTGTTAAGTCCCATAGTGCTCAGAGCCATTTGACCTTTTTTATTTATTTTTTTGGCTTTTTCAGGAGTTCAATCTGATTTTGGGCTAATGCAACGTCCCGAGTGATGACTGCTAATTCGTCTGAAAATGCTAGGCAATCTAAAGACAACTTGTTTCTGCCTGAAGTAACTGATTGCTCACTTTTGATGATTGATTTCTGCTCCAACCATTCTTGCACCACTTTCTCGAGAACGAAGAGTGGAACAGTTCGTGACAAAGGTCTGTCTAATTTTATGACGGTACATTTTGATATTGGACTATTGCAGAGAGAATGCGTTGAAAGCGATGAAGCATAGACAACTTATTCTTCTGCCAAATGTGCGAACACTGCGGTGTAAAAAGTCATGGGATACCTCCTAACATGGCGTCGTTCCTCCTTTTGCCCGGTGTAGTGCAGCAACTCGACGTGGCATGGACTCAAAAGCCGTTGGAAGTCCCCTGCAGAGATATTGAGCCACGCTGCCTCCACAGCCGTCCATAATTGCGACAGCGTTGCCGGTGCAGGATTTTGCGCACGAACTGACATCTCGATTATAGTCAATAAATGTGCTATGATATTCATGTCGAGCTATGTTGGTGGACAACTCATTCCACGGAACTGTCCAGAATGTTCTTCAGACCAATTGCGAAGAATTGTGGGCCTGTGACATTGCGCGTTGTTGTCCATAAATATTCCATCGTTGTTTGGGTACATGAAGTCCAAGAATGGCTTCAAATGGCCTCCAAGTAGACGAACATAAACTTTTCCAATCAATGATCGGCCCAGTTGGACCAGCGGACCCAGTCCATTCAATGTAAACACAGTCCACACCTTATGGAGCCACCACCAGCTTGCACAGTGCCGTGTTGGTAACCTGGGTCCACGGCTTCGTTGGTTCTGCGCCATACTCGAAACCTACCATCAGCTCTTACCAACTGAAATCGGGATTCATCTGACCAGGCAACGGTTTTCCAGTCGTCTGCGGTCCAACTGATATGGTCACGAGCCCAAGAGAGGTGCTGCAGGCGATGTCGTGGTGTTAAAAAAGGCACTAGCGTCGGTCGTCTGCTGCCATAACCCATTAACGCCCAATTCCGCCTCACTGTTCTAAAAGATACATTCGTCGTACGTCCCATATCGATTTATGCGGTTATTTCGCGCAGTGTTGCTTGTCTGTTAGCACTGATAAATCTACGCAAACACCCCTGCTCTCGGTAGTTAAGTGAAAGCCGCCGGCCACTGCGTTGTCCGTGGTGAGAGGTAATACCTGAAATCTGATATTCTCGGAACGCTTTGATTCTATGGATCACAGAATATTTAATTCCCTATGGAATTCCAAAATGGAATGTCCCATGCTTCTAGCTTCAACTACCAATCCGCGTTCAGAATCTGTTAAATCCCATCATGTGGTCATAACCACGACGGAAACCTTTTCACACCAATGACACCTCCGCCAGTGTTCTGCCCTTTTATACTACCGCCATTTCTATATGCGCATATCGTTACTCCATTACTTTTGCCACCTCAGCGTGCTGTTTCATTCCGCTACGACCGATACGGGATGAACGTACACAATACACGAACTTCTGTTCTGGTAAATATAGTTATGACAGTACTGCGTTTTTAACATGTACTTTCTCATGCAAATGTTCAGCTCTTTGTCAAATGGTAAATCTTAATCTTCATATATCTGTTGTACATAAAGCAAAATTTTACAATAAATGTCCTTGATAGGTGATATTTCAAAAACATTTTTGTGCTGTTTAATTCATTTGAGATTTCCCTTGCCAGTACACTGTTAATTCGTTTCTAAGGATCGTGTTCCTCACTTTCACAGACAATAGCAAAGTTAGCAAGTAGTTACGGATACGTGAGGCCTGAGTTTCTCCTGGGGTGTATAATGTTCAAATAACTTAAGGGAATGCCGATATTTCGATAGGTGACTACCCTGTCATTCTCAAGGTAATACTTCAGCGAGAAAGCGCTGCACAAGGGAATTTCAAACCTCAGTTTGCCGAGGAAGGCTTCGAGGAACGTGCATTCGAGTCTACGGTTTGAGACCTGCGTATTTTTCAGATATGTAGACGATACTTTTGTTGTTTGACCTCATGGGAGTGAGAACTTGAACGATTTCTTAGAACACCTGATTCAAACCACCCGAATATTCGTTTCACGATGGAAGTGGAAAAGGCTGGCTGTTTTCCCTTCCTTGATGTAATGGTCAGAAGTAAGGTTGATGGTACATTGGTACATGCTGTGTATAGGAATCTTACACTGACTTCTGTCTACTAGCTGATAGCTGTCACCATCAGGCTCAGCGGGAAGGAGAACTTCGTACCTTGGTTCACAGCGTTGACGTCATTTCAGTGCCTGAGCGTTTGTCAGCATAGTTAGTCCATCTTAAGATCACGTTCATCACCAAAAGCAAACGAGGATAATGGAATGTGGTCGAATTAAATCGGGTGGTGCTGTGGGAATTAGATTAGGAAATGAGAGGCTTAAAGTAGTAAATGAGTTTTGCTATTACGGGAGCAAAATAACTGATGATGATCGAATTAGAGAGGATATAAAATGTAGACTGTCAATGGCAAGGAAAACGTTTCTGAAGAAGGGAAATTTGTTAACATCGAGTATAGATTTAAGTGTCAGGAAGTCGTTTCTGAAAGTATTTGTATGGAGTGTAGGTGAAACATGGACGATAAATAGTTTGGACAAGAAGAGAATAGAAGCTTTCGAAATGTGGTGCTACAGAAGAATGCTGAAGATTAGATGGGTATATCACATAACTAATGAGGAGGTATTGAATAAAATTGGGGAGAAGAGAAATTTGTGGCACAACTTAACTGTAAGAAGGGATCGGTTGGTAGGACATATTCTGGGGCATCAAGGGATCACCAATTTGGCATTGGAGGGAAGCGTGGAGGGTAAAAATCGTAGAGGGAGACCAAGAGATGAATACACTAAGCAGATTCAGAAGGATGTAGTTTGCAGTAGGTACTGGGAGATGAAGAAGCTTGTACAGGATAGAGTAGCATGGAGAGCTGCATCAAACCAGTCCCAGGACTGAAGACCACAACAACATCACCTTTCGTCAGAATGGATATAGTGAAAGACAGATCAGACTTGCGTTGGGCTGTAGACCTACTGTGCACTTTGTGACTGATGATAATACAGAGTTGGAACTAAAGTCTACATCCTTCTTGCCTTACGCAAGAAATATTTCCAAGACGATTGGTCGTGTTTTGCGGAAATATGATATACTGTATAATGTGTTTTCCGAACTTCATCTAAGATTAGTATTCTTTTAGGTTATGTTAACGATGATCTTGGTTTGCATAAGGCAGGTGTCTATCGTATTCCTTGCAGTTGTGGCATGTCATATAACTGATAGATTATCAGGACCGTGGAGGACCTGTGTACTGAGCATAAGAGTCGCACACGCTTACAACAGCCGAGTAAATCTGCTACTGTACAGGACTGTCTTTTCACGGTTCATTCTATGGAATATAACAAAACAGAGATTCTGGCATGCACTTCCTTCTATTTGGATAGTGTTATTAAGGAATCTGTTGCCATTAAATTAGCAAGTAACTTGATAACTAGAGTTGCAGGTTTTTACTTAAATTCTGCTTTGAATCCTGCTCTATCCCTTGTCAAAATAGAGGGACAAAGATTTTTGCTATCGATAACTTCTGACGTCTGTCATCTTTGATTGTGGTGGGGCTAGTGTTTACAGTGTTGTGTGTGTCTGTGTGTGTTTTATCATTCAGGAATTGCTCTGCAAACCGAGGTTTTAAATTCCCGTGCACAACGCTTACCTGCTGCAAAATGGTTCAAATGGCTCTATGAGCACTATGCGAGTTAACTTCTGAAGTCACCAGTCGCCTAGAACTTAGAACTACTTAAACCTAACTAACCTGAGGACAACACAGACATCCATGCCCGAGGCAGGATTCGAACCTGCGACCGTAGCGGTCGCTCGGCTCTAGACTGCAGCGCATAGAACCGCACGGCCACTCCGGCCGGCTTTACCTACTGCAGTTTAGCCTTGAGAACGACAGGGTGGTCAACTGTCGAAATGACAGCGGTTGTCGAAGACGTTACCCAGCTGCATTCTGTAACGTATTACTATCTTTAAAACGTTGCTCATCGAGCCGTATACGTTATCCTGCATTTCTAGCTGCTTCTCTCACACAAATAATGATGAAAATTCAGAAATTCAGGGTCACCACCAGCCCAAGCCCCTCCTAACCATTTAGAAAAAAACGGAGTTGCAAAATTATTAGTTTAATTACTTTAATAATTTAATTACAAGTATGCAAATTTCTTTAAGTAGCCAGATAAATAACACTCCATGTTGTGCATGAAGCAACTTAATTAATTCACGATTGGAAATAGGAGTAAGTGGGCAAGATCAATACCACAGACTTTATCTTTCATGTAGGTTATTTATTGTGTCTAGTGCCTGACTAGAAATATTTAAGTAAGAATTACGTAAGATTGTAACAGAGCACGATTTAACTACAGCAAGAAGAAACACAGAAAACGGGTGTGAGAGGCAATGATACTATCATCTCGTTTGCATTCATACCATAAAAATATCTCAGTGAGATTTGCATTACGATTATACGCATGCACTTTTCTGGACAGAGGTTTAACCAATGCACGAGATTCTACGATAATTATTCAACATACTAAGTGAGTGGTGCATTCCGAATCAAACTGTTGTGCTGCTTTGTAGAAAGCGCATGAAAAAACAGATATTCTTGCAGAAACAGTATTACACTCACGTAGGGTTCAAGTGACCCTAACCAGCTTTTCTTAATCAGATTTACCGTTTGAAATTCTACTTCATCGTCGTTCAAAATGCACAAAGTAACTTCCACACTCTTAACTCACACCCAAAAATCGCCGATTTAAAGCAATGTAATTATGGCACATTCGGAAAAATAACTCTCTTCACACGCATCAGTAAACCTGAAGTTCTTAAGTATTTAAACAGTTAAACATAACGAAGTCCTAACTCTGCCTGCTTCCTATCACCTGAAACACGCCTTAAGAGTTACGATCCGTACTCACCAAGCGTTCGCCGAAGAGTGCCCCTTCATCTTTCGAGATTACTTAGCGCCCCGTGCAACGGAAGTTACCAGAGGGGTAGCCCTCCGTCACCAACCTCACACACAAAAACAGCCTTCCAGGTATTGGAAACCTAAGTTGGTCATCCTGTGCTCTCTTTCGAACGAGAAGCAACATCGTCTGCTCCCAGCAAACAATGACCAACTCAGCAATTCCCACAAAACAAAACCGAAACCCCACATTCAAACACGCATATAATATTCAATAGGCCTTATTTGAGTGCTCAGTCTTTCTGGAAGAGTTCATGAACTGAGCTAAAATCAGGTAGTAAAGTGAATAATTTGTACCGAATTCGACAAGCGTCTTATGAAACGACTTCACAGAGACGTTTCAATTCTCGTGAATTGTTTAACAGTTACTGATATGTTAATGGTCTCTGATCGAAGGAATTTGTAACTGGTTGCAGTGTTTGTGCCGTTTTTGTTTACTGTGAATGCCACGGCGTGTGGAATGAAGCTGTAATGAGAGACGTGAGCGAAGCATCCGCGTCCGTCGGTAAGGCACGGGCGCAGGCTGCAGCCGGCCACCGCCTCTCAGAGCTTATCGCGCCTGCAGCACGTCAGGATTCAGCCGTCACGTGCTGCTCCTGCTCTTAGCAGCCTCCATACCACACTCATCTCATCTAACAAGGCTCTCTTAGCCGCAGCGCTATTGCCACACGTTCCACTGGTCTACTGTCCCCCAAATTTCATCGCCGCTCTTCGTCTCTTTAATTCGTAGCATCTTTCCTTATCCACACACGTACATCCTAAAACTGTTCAACGAGACCCAGTCGCACATTTGAGTCATTTTCTTCGTACGGCTACCACAGTCGTGAATTTATTAACAGTTACATTAGTCTGTGCCGGTCGGGGTAGCCGAGCGGTTCTAGGCTCAACAGTCTGGAGCCGAGCGACCGCTGCGGTCGCAGTTTCGAATCCTGCCTCGGGCATGGATGTGTGTGATGTCCTTAGGTTAGTTAGGTTTAAGCAGTTCTAAGTTCTAGGGGACTGATGACCTCAGAAGTTAAGTCCCATAGCGCTCAGAGCCATTTGAACCATTTTTGAACATTAGTCTGTGTATACAACGCTCTCTGTTTTCAGGGCGTATCATGTCTGTGTTAAAACTCGGGAAGTGTAAGATATCGACCATCTTGATCGTCAAGAGATGACTGACTGTGAACTCCTGACGAAGAAAATGGTGGAATCTTCTAAAGCTTGGGTTTTAACTCAGACATGGCGTGGCCTTAAAACGAAAAGAATGTTGTACATGAATGTCGCCACGGAAGACTCCAAAGTAGTATGTTAAAGTCATCGCATTACCTTAGCTTTTTACTTTATCTTTGCAGTTTTAATCCACACATATACACTGAAAACTTCGTTTCGCCTTTGTCACGCGAAGCCTCACTCTTTGTTACCGCCAGAACCCATGCACTCTTTGTGAAGTGTGCCGCGCGAGACGAATTTATGCAACGTATTGCTTCGAAGGTTAACAATGAAATGTTTATCGGCTGCTAAACTATTAAAACCAATGTAAATAGTAATCAACAGCCTCGCTTCGATCTGAGAGATATGATTCAAATTGCCACTATTCCTACACCATTAACACACGCTCTTCAAAAATTTAACTACCTTTAGAAAATTCTGAGATACGACCAGCGGAATGGAAAACAGCCACTATCACTTCATACATAAACTCCATCTGCCTACTACCATCTTTCGCCGTAAATACCTTCTAAAAACTAAACAGGATAACATTTCAGAATCTACAGGGAAAAACGTCACACCAAAACACCAAATTTCGAATTTTCGGGGAAACACAACACTTATATTTCCTTCAGTTAAACTTCGCCAAGTGCGGCGGTTTTATCAAACACCACCCGCAGTTAGCTAATGGCTCAATGCTCTCATATGAGGGCCATTCCTACTGGGCACCTGCACAGTCACTGAACTGCCTGTCTCGCTTAGAAAACAGGAAACTGACTAAGCTGAATTTCTCGCCAGTGGATAGCAACGCACTTCTGAACACTTATAGGCTTCTCATAAGAGAAAGGTAACATTCTTGATCACCAACGGTCAATGACTTCCAACTTCAGAACTTGAAACACTCTTTTAAATAAGTACCACCATCCCAAAGAGCACACGTATTGTCGCCCACAATCGCGAAGGCTGTCGGCTGACCATTCGATTTCAGGAGTTCTACATCTACATCTAAATACATACTCCGAAATCCACCATACGGTGCGTGGCGGAGGGTACCTCGTACCACAACTAGCATCTTCTCTCCCTGTTCCACTCCCAAACAGAACGAGGGAAAAATGACTGCCTATATGCCTCTGTACGAGCCCTAATCTCTCTTATCTTATCTTTGTAGTCTTTCCGCGAAATATAAGTTGGCGGCAGTAAAATTGTACTGCAGTCAGCCTCAAATGCTGGTTCTCTAAATTTCCTCAGTAGCGATTCACGAAAAGAACGCATCCTTTCCTTTAGAGACTCCCACATGAGTTCCTGCAGCATTTCCGTAACACTTGCGTGATGACCCAATCTACCAGTAACAAATCTAGCAGCCCGCCTCTGAATTGCTTCTATGTCCTCCCTCAATCCGACCTGATAGGGATCCCAAACGCTCGAGCAATACTCAAGAATAGGTCGTATTAGTGTTCTTTAAGTGGTCTCCTTTACAGATGAACCACATCTTCCCAAAATTCTACCAATGAACCGAAGAAGACTATCCGCCTTCCCCACAATTGCCATTACATGCTTGTCCCACTTCATATCGCTCTGCAATGTTACGTCCAAATATTTAATCGACGTGACTGTGTCAAGCGCTACACTACCAATGGAGTACTCAAACAATACGGGATTCTTTTTCTTATTCATCTGCATTAATTTACATTTATCTATATTTAGAGTTAGCTGTCATTCTTTACACCAATCACAAATCCTGTCCAAGTCATCCTGTATCCTCCTACAGTCACTCAACGACGACACCCTCCTGTACACCACAGCATCATCAGCAAACAGCCGCACATTACTATCCACCCTACCCAAAAGATCATATATGTAGATAGAAAACAACAGCGGACCTACCACACTTCCCTGGGGCACTCCAGATGATACCCTCACCTCCGATGAACACTCACCATCGAGGACAACGTACTGGGTTCTATTACTTAAGAAGACTTCGAGCGACTCACATATGTGGGAACCAATCCCATATGCTCGTACCTTAGTTAGGAGTCTGCAGTGGGGCACCGAATCAAACGCTTTCCGGAAGTCAAGGAATATGGCATCCGTCTGATACCCTTCATCCATGGTTCGCAAGATATACGGAAAAAGGGCGAGTTGCGTTTCGCAGGAGCGATGTTTTTTAAAGCCGTGCTGATGCATGGACAGCAACTTCTCTGTCTCAAGGAAATTCATTATATTCGAACTGAGAATATGGTCGAGAATCCTGCAACAAACCGATCCGATATCAAGGATATTGGTCTTTAATTTTGAGGATCCGTCCTTCTACCCTTCTTATATACAGGCGTCACCTGCGCTTTTTTTCCAGTCGCTCGGGACTTTACGTTGGGCAAGAGATTCGCGATAAATTCAAGCTGAGTAAGGAGCCAATGCAGTAAAGTACTCTCTGTAAAACCGAATTGGAATCCCATCAGGACCTGGAGATTTATTTATTTTCAACCTATTCATCTGCTTCACAACCCCATGGATGTCTATCACTGTATCCTCCATACGGGAATCTGTACGAGACTCAAACGGCGGTATGTTTATACGATCCTCCTGCGTGAGGAAAATATGTTTAAACGTTCTGGGATTCTAGTCAACCAACCTGATTAGCAGAATGCAGGCATTCCCTCTGATCAGTTCATGTTAGCACGACATTCAGCAGTTTATTTTTAGTAGGTGCTTCAAAATCCGTGTCTTCACTGGAAAATCACTAGCCCTGAAGTTGGCTTTGACCTCAAGCCACTTATATGGCATAGTGGGAAGACAACCCAATGGCTTGAAGCAGGAGAAAGGCCACACTGACCGGGTTCCAGGAACTGGCTGGGTTGCGGTGTATGCGATAGCAGGGGTTGGGCGGGGGGGGGGGGGGGGGGGGGGGGGGCGAAGCAACAGGCGTAGCCAGGAATCGCATGTTACAACACGATAGGCCAGTTTCGACTTAGTACAGCCCTAGGGCGTTTTCAAGTGCCGTACATTCAAATATTGACTCTCAATATTCGGCATGGTACGTGGATGCACAGTCGGTATGTACTGTATTCCTTCCTGAATTGGCCTATTAGGCCAAAATTGGCGAGTCGCTTATATGCTTTGAATCAAGTTTAGCATGTCAAGTATTAAAAAACAGAGACGAAAACAATAACCTGAACATTTAATACTCTCGTAACCGGTCCATACGAGATGGATAAGTGATACAAGTTAGAGCGTTCAAATTCCCGCCTGCTCAACCATGCTCACGTTTTCCATGGCTCTCCTCAATCACTTAAAGCAATCCTTTCTCTTCACGAGATAGCCACACTTGTTATTCACTATCAATGATAAAATCCGCTAAAGCTGGTAAAATTATTTATTTATAAAAAGGGAAGCTACCCTGTTTCAAGATGTATGTCCCATATTCAAGTGCATGTTAAAATGTGGGTCCACAAAGCATATATAACTAAGGTTAAAACAGTTTGAAACATATTAAAATAGTGCAACCCTGGTAAATGACATGAAAGTGAACATCCTCTTCAATCCTAGGTGTGCCAGAAAGCCCCTCGCTGGAAGACAGATAGGCGGTCTTTCGAACCTAGCGCTTGATAGACATCCATCACAGTAGTACTACATACAACCCAAAGTTAAAAAATGAACTATTTTAACATATTTTAACCTTAGATATGCATCCTTTGTACACTCACGTTTTAAGATGCACTTGAAGATGGGACATATGTCCTGAAACTAGGTAGTGCTTCCCTTTTTAGAAATAAATAATTTGTATAACTGTATCGGATTTTACCATTGACTCTTATAGAGAATTCTGTGATTATTTCAGGAAGATCAAAATCTGTTCTCTCCCTCACCCTCGTTCAGCCCATTGACTCATCCCTCAAGAAAATGATCTAGCGTTTTCATTAAATTTTAATTTTCCTTCATTCTCATAACCGCACACGCTGGCTTAAATTCCCGACGATTTTTTTTAAAAATCAGTCAAGGCGAAATCTCGAATTATTTATTTCCGTATCTGGAGACGATGTCACGCCAGGAGTGGAAGAGGAGTATTGTGGGTTTCCAGTAGAGGTCCTAGACTAGTTTCTTGTCAACAGATACCACAAATATCTATTGCTATACGGGATATACTGCTTTTTGAAAGTACAACTTCTGAGAGTGATATCCTAAAACTAAGTATTCCTCTGGAATGCTTTTAAAAAGAACGTGAGTTTTTTTGGGGGGGGGGGGGGGAAGAAGAGGACTTTACTCAACAGCAATGAAATTTGCTAACAAACACCAGCTTCAAGATACCGAATCGCGAATCAAAAATAAAAATTCAACTAGTGCGAATTTTTGCGAAATGCCTCTTGAGGAAATAGACCTGAACACTCCAATGGCGAAACCATTAGTTGAACCTTCATACTTTCCGGCCCATTGTCAATTATCTGGAATGGATTACGTTACACTGATAATTTTTTAACAACTATTGCTCATTACATCATTGTCAACGCAGTTATTAGAAAATGTTACGGAGCTCTTTAGACAATATAAAATTAAACAATAACATAAATCATACAAGGAAGTTAAAGAATCGAATGCCACTGCAGCAAGGGAGAAGACGAGAAAATTAATATATATTTTCATTTCTCCTTTTTTAATTTATTCAATGCCGCTATCTACGTATTTACATTCATTGGAGAGAATATCAACAGAAGTAGAGGATCAAAAACAATGAAAAGAGTGGATCCTTCAGTATGATACTAGTGTGATGCAGAGCATTGAGTAATTACTTATACACACTGACTGACAAAAATAGTGAAGCACTCAGAAGCCATGGTACGATGTTAACGTAACTTCGTACACTTGCAAACCATCGGCTGGCAAATAAATGATTGTAGTTGTAAGATGGAACGGTCAGCAGAGTGCATTAGTTTTGTTCTTGTTTAGTACTGTTACCAGGCTTGGTAGGGAATACAAGGGGCGTGAACATCGTCAGATGATGGGTGATCACTGTGAAGGACTCGGAGATCTCGCGTACTCGTATGAGACAGCGTTAGCAGCATCTGACAGAGTTTGAAAGGGGTTTCGTCGGGGGTTCAGTTTGGTCCTCTGTTGTAACTGTTCAGTATTCAGAGTCTTGGGGATTTTGGAAAAGACAGTGGCCTTATCTTGCACTGTGTGAGAACGTGATGGTAAGCATACTCGGCGTTAAGGTTCCGGTAGACCACGTCTTACCACTGCAATAGACCATCAGCGTACTGTGCACCAAGCACATCGTAGCCCTTTTACATCTTTGCCTGCCATTGGATGGTTCAAATGGCTCTAAGCACTAAGAGACTTTACATCGGAGGTCATCAGTCCCCTAGACTTAGAACTACTTAAACCTAACTAACCTAAGGACATCACACACATCCTGCGACCGTAGCAGCAGCGCGGTTCCGGACTGAAGCGCCTAGAACCGCTCGGTCACAACGGCAGGCGTCTTACAAAGACAATTTGTGCTTTAAAAACACTTGTATATTACAAGTCTAAAGAAAGAAAACAATGCAAATACTTACTAGCACTGTCACAATGCGTTTTTGAGTTTGGAGCGTAAATAAACACGCAAAACAACAGAACAACATGAACACGTGGCCTTCCCGCTTGACTTATATCACTGATTCCGCGAAAGCACTTCACTGCGACCTGAGAGGAAGAACGTATTTGGAGCTCTCAAGTGGCTCCGGTTGGAGTTGTCGTTATACAACTTCTTCACAGTAAATTTCCGTGGATTGTGAATAAACTGAGCGGTGGAGCACTAAAACTAATTTTTTTTAAACATTAGATCACTTTAATTCTGAGCGGCTCATATGTACTCCGCAAGTAACCTCACAACGTATGGTGGAGGGTGCTTTGTGCGCCAATGCACATACTTCCCTTCTGTCCCTGTTGCGAATACTACCGGGAAACAAAGCCTATTGGTAAACCTCCGTGTGAGTCCGAATATCTTTAATTTTACTTGCACCGTCTTTTCGCGAAATATATCAAAGCGAATTCTATATACAGGTTATCTCTACAAAAAGAATGTACGCTTCCGGAATGTTAATGGTAAACCTTACCGTAATGAACAACACTTCTCCTGTAGCGTCTGCAATTGGCTTTGAGTGAGCATCTCAGTGATACTTTCGAGGTTAATAAATTAATCTGTGACGTAGCGCGCTGCCGGGCGAAGACCAGTACTCATACATCGGCCGAACGTGAGTTTTGTAAACTACTTCCTTCGTGGGTGGAGTATACTTCTTGAGTGATCTTCCAATGAATATCAGTCTGACAGCTACCTTTCCTACGATTAGTTTTATGTGGTCGTTCCACTTTAAATCGCTCCATACTCATCCTGCCAGATACGTAATGTATGTGATTCTTTCACCTATGTGAGGAATGTGTCCTGAAATTTTCAGCCGTACGGTTAAAAGTAGCGTCGATACAAACAGGATTTGGGAGCTGGGTTGCCAACAATGGGCTGAAGTCTAAACTTTGTCTTCACTTTAAGGAATATGGCAGCACTTTTATCAACAACTTATTTATTTATTAAATTAAGAAAAAAGCTACAGTCGTCTGAAAACAATGAAGTATAATACCCTAATGCATTATTAAATGCTCAGAATTTCGTGTCACTCACTGTTCGCCACGAGATGCGGGCTGGGACTTACATGTTAGGTCATCAGTCCCTTAGAACTTAGAACTACTTAAACCTAACTAACCTAAGGACATCACACAACACCCAACCGTCACGAGGCAGAGAAAATCCCTGACCCCGCTGGGAATCGAACCCGGGAACCCGGGCGTGGGAAGCGAGAAGGCTACCGCACGACCACGAGATGCGGGCCAGTAAGGATAGAACACAAGAGAAAGGTTGTACCGTCTCTTGTACCATCGCCTATGCTATGAGAACAGCGGACACTAACTGTATCTGGCACGCCGCTTTAATTTTCAAGCAACGGCCATACCGGCTAACTTCAGAGCTAATTGACTCGGATACGGTGCAACATATCGAATTTTTGTTAACAATTATTTCCCAGCACAACGTACCCTGCAATATCCTTACCAACGTTTCATATTGTATCTGACCACACTGTATAAGGAAACATTACGCAGCGTCTTTATGATTCAGAAATCGCATTTCAGCGTCTTTTTTTTTTTTGTGAAAAGCCCATGTTATATCTTGTGTAGGAAAGAAAAAAGTCTGTCAACATCTGCTCGAATTCGGCAGCTGCAGGATCGAAGCCTATCGAGAGTGCAGTTTATCGTTTCACGATAGTGCTGCTCGCATTGATCGAGATCTCACCATTGGAATGTAAATATGGAATCGACGGGTTCATGAGGGCTATACTTAACGCCATGTAGGCACATTCAGTGGCCCCTTACGACTAGCGTCCTAGAAGACAGACGTATTATTCGTACAACTCTGGAGTATCGTACAGGACGCCACGCACCTTGAGTTAGGAAACAGACTTCTTTGCAGTCTTGCTTCGACATCTAGAGCACCATGGATTGCCGGCACGGCGATCGCTTCCCTTGGCGCGGCAGCAGAGACAGACGCGTCAACAGTGGTGCATCCTGTTCAGCACACAGCATCATGATGGTGGTGTCCGTCTGCACAGACTCCGAAGAGAACGAACGTTGCCACATTAAATTCATAATCCTCATACGGGAGCATCACGTGGCGTTATGGTGCGAAGGAGATGGAAATGAGCGTATGGCATCATTGGCCGGGAAGCCCCATCCGTGGAAGTTCGGCTGCCAAGTGCAACTCTTATTTCAGTCGGCGCCACATCGGACGACTTGCGCGCCGGTGATGAGGATGAAATGATGAAGATTACAACACAACACCCTGTCCCCGAGCAGAGAAAATCTCCAACCCGGCCGGGAATCGAACCCGGGCCCGCTTGCAGTGGAGGCGAGCACGTTACCACACAGCTAAGCAGACGGACGGTGCGAAGGAAAGGAAGGAAAGTTGGGTCTGACGTCCCGTCGCCATCGAGGTCATTAGGGACGTAGCACAAACTCGGATTCTGTCTACGATGGGGAAGGAGATCGGCCCTGCCCTTTCAAAGACACCGTCACGGCATTTGTTGGGAGCGATTTAGGGAAATCACGGAAAAACCTAAATATGGATGGCAGGAGGTGGATTTGAACCGCCGTCTTCCAAAATGTGATCCCAGTGTGCTAACTACTGCGCTACCTTGCTCGGTCGTTAAGGTGCGAGTTGCCACTGAGTACACAGCATGGTCACCTCTGGCTCACACAGCCATCAATTTGGACTGTAGGTGTTACATTTGTGACGCCTTGTGAGAAGTGCCTCTGCCCTGTCTTCAAGATCTCCGTAACGTTAGCTTTCAGTAGAGAACTTAAGACCGTACGTGCTGTCCCGACTTACCTCAATCCAGACTATTGCGCTCTACAGCACGTTCTCTCTCCCATTCAAAACATCCTATCAGAGATTGCCACCGAGCGAGCTGGCGCAGAGGTTAGCACACTGGACTCGCATTCGGGAGGACAACGGTTCGAACCCGCGTCCTGCCATCCATATTTCGGTTTTCCGTGATTTCCCTATATCGCTTCATGCAAATGCCGGGATGGTTCCTTTGAAAAGGCACGGCCGACTTCCTTCACCGTCCTTCCCTAATCCGAGCTTCCTCTACGTCTCTAATGACTTCGTTGTCAAAAAAAAAAAAAAAAATAATGGCTCTGAGCACCATGGGACTCAACTGCTGTGGTCATTGGTCCCCTAGAACTTAGAACTACTTAAACCTAACGTAACCTAAGGACATCACGCACATCCATGCCCGAGGCAGGATTCGAATCTGCGACCGTAGCAGTCGCACGGTTCCGGACTGCGCGCCTAGAACCGCAAGACCACCGCGGCCGGCTGACTTCGTTGTCGATGGGACGTTAAATACTAATTTCCTCCTCCTCCTCCCGCATAGATTGCCGTTACACTGGCGCGAAGCCACTCGTCAGCCACACTGACTGAAAACGTCTGGCATAGAGGGGCAACGTGCAAGTATCAATCATCCTAGATCAGCTCGACTCGAAGTCCAACCGCGTTAGAGTCATTTTTGGTGCCTGAGGTAGCAGCTCTGTGTACTAAATTTTGCACCCCCTAGACAGCAGTTCGTGGTCTTTTCGTTAGCGGTTAGGTTGCTGATTCTCGATCACGGGGCCCCAGGTTCGATGTCCAGCCGGGTCGTGATTTTCTCCGCTCGAGACTCTGTGTGTGTGTGTGTGTGTGTGTGTGTGTGTGTGTGTGTGTGTGTGTGTGTGTGTGTGTGTGTGGTCATCAGTCCCTTAGAACAACTTAAACCTAACTAACTAAAGACATCACACACAACCATGCCCGAGGTAGGATTCGAACCTTCGACCGTAGCAGTCGAGCGGTTCCTGACTGAAGCGCCTAGAACCGCTCCGCCTCCCCGGACGGCGAGTGTGTTGTCCTCACAATCATTTCATCATAATCGACGCACAAGTCGTCGAAGTGGCGTCAAATAAAAAGACTTGTACTAGCCGGCCGCACAACCCCAGGTGGGGTTCCCTGGTTACTACAATCATGCACATTCCAGTGCACTCCGTACAGCCCCAAACCACCTACAAATTTAATCATGTACTCTTCCCGCTATAGTATGCACGAGCAATACGTAAAATCTCATTGTCGCTATCGTTACTGGTGTTGCAGTTTTAATGGCCAGAAGCGTATATTGTTGTGTTCGTCATTGCTCCTCTTCGTTTCAGGGATCAAGCCGTAAATCTTGAGCCTGATGTTAAAATACCCTGTGTATGCGCTTTATCGTCTGTTTTGTGACGAGAAGGATGCCGTAAGAAGAGTCGAGGTGGCACGCTAGAGAGAGCGTGCTGCTGGCCGCGTTTCGTATCACGCGCCTGGCCGCTGCTTCTTGCCGATAACTACATTAGCGCTTTTCTTCTTGCGACGTATCTCTGCCCGGGGCTGCGGGGGCCGCTTCGCTCACTTTCAGGCTGTTTCACGCATGAATCCTCGCGGAGACTACGTAATGAACCGTTTCGCCAACCGTGTTATGCGACTGATGATATAGTAGATAGTGACAGTCTCCTTCAGATGTCATTCTTACCTTGTACTACGGCACTTCTGACGTTCAGTATAAACATGCACGTCTTTTATTCGTTTCTCGTATAACACTAACATAATTTTGATTTTATCCATACTGGATGAGAGGTCGTGGTTGTGAATGTCAATGTTAAAAAATATATCGACTCAACCACTTGCTTACAGTGTAAAACACTAAGATGACGCGTTTCGGAAGTCAAGCTTCCATCATCAGAATAATAAAAGTAAAAGAACCTGTTAAAACTCGCTAAAATGGAACATGCACCAGGCTCAATAAAATTGATAATAAAATTAAAACATGGTGGCTACTTCCCTTGTTGCAGCCGTGTCTTCCAACGTGCATCTCCACATGGTCGTCAAAATACAAAAAAAAAAAAAACGTCTAAAATGTTGTCGCCTATGGTGTTCAACATCTAACCACATGGCTCTCTCCTGTATCGTCGTAAACCGTCCGTGGTGTGTGGTATCAAAGAAGACGCACGGGCTGTTTACGACGATAGAGGAGAGAGCCATGTGGTTAGATGTTGAACACCATAGGCGACAACATTTTAGACTTTTTTTTTTTTGTATTTTGACGACCATGTGGAGATGCACGTTGGAAGACACGGCTGCAACAAGGGAAGTAGCCACCATGTTTTAATTTTATTATCAATTGTTACGTGCTTGCTTCCCATGCAGCGGGCCCGCGTTTGATTCCCGTCCGGGTTGGAGATTCTCTCCGCTCGAGAAGTGGGTGTTATATTGTCCTTATCATCATTTTATCCCCATCACCGGCACTATAGGCGCCCATTGTAGCGTCGACTGTAATAAGACTCGCACTCGGCGGCCGAACCTCCCCGGGTGGGGCCTCCCGGCAGGCAATGCGATACGATCATTTCATTTTCATTATTTGTACGCATCTTACATATTCACATATACAGGGGTTGGACAAAGATATGGAAACACCGCGAGAATTGCATGCCTGAACATATACGTAGATGCTAGGACAGCTTGCAGCTTGCACATTTGTATCTGATCAATAACGGCACCTGGGCAAGTGTCAGTCGTGGCCAGTATAGTATTCTTCGTAGTTGTGAGTACGTTATGTCGGAGCTAACTGAATTCGAACGCCAGCAAATTGCTGGTACTCGTATTCTGTATGATTCCGTAGCCAAAGTAGCCGAAGTGTTTGATGTTTTAAGAGGCACCGAATCGCAGTTTTGTTCGCATATAGGCAAAGCGGAGAAACATTATCCGCTAAGTCACAACGGAGACGAAAATGTGTACCGAGTGATCGTTATAGACTGTCATTGAAGAGGATTGTGATGAAAAATGAGAAGCCGATACATGAAAATGTTACTGCAGAAATGGGTGTCATACTCAAGAATTCTGCCGACACAAAAAAACATGGCGGGGGTTCCATAATGCACTGCAGGATGAGCTGGAATTCCAGGCCCACTCATCAGTGATGCAAATGCCTGTGAAACCTCCCCTTAGAAAAATTTACGAATGATTGTGCTGATAAAACCCTAGCGTTATTTGATTTTCAAACAGCTGAGCAATACTGAATGTACTCAGACATTTCTCTCTTTACTTATTCTGATCATCATTAAACTGACACAATATTTTTAGCGCAACGCAATCTGACTTTCAATAATCTCTACAAAAGAATGACGCTGACTAACAATAACCTATACCTTTCATGACCCACTTACCTCACAAGAATCTTCGTCACTCGAACTACTGCAATACAGCAAGCCAATACTGCCAGGTAAATAAAAGATTCTAACTACTGAAGTCAGGAGCGTGATGTCTACCCACCTCCATCATTGTCACCTTAACTGCCGCTATTTAGCAGGCATAACGGTAAAACAGTCTCTTCAAAACCATACAGGACCTGTATTTATCCACTCCGTGGCGACTGGAATCTGTTTTGAATGCCAACGGGATTCCTACACTATTAAAGGCATGACAATGTGTTGTGTTTCCATATTTTTGTCCAAACGCTGTAGGAATGGTAACACAAATTTCAAGCTCCGCCTCATTTGATAGACTGAGACAAAAGTTTTATGAATGAAGGAATTCAAACGTTTTTATAGTTGTATCCCATTGCACAATGTCATTCATTGAGAAATGGGCAGTCTAAAATGAGAGAAGTTTGTGTTTGAAAATTTTATTTTCTGTTCTGTTCAGCATGTTTTCCATCTGCAAAATCTTGACACCATCTCAGTCTGCTTCACTTCTGTCCCTTATTCTGTATCCCATTTCAGATGATTCACTTTCTTTCCTCATCGCAGCCTTCCTGTAAGAAACAAAACAAAAAAAAAGTAAATCCGACATCAATGTGAAGATTGATTGAAGCACCACAATGCAGCGCTTTAGCTGTACATGGTTACATTGAAGACGGGAAGCCATTACGTTCCTCTGACCTGCTAACCGACTCGGGTAATCACTTTCAGATGGACGTGCAGTTACACGTGTATACAAAAAACCTTTACTAGGCTGCAAGTCACGTTAAGTGCCATATGACTATTAAAGAGAAGACCCCAAACCTTTACAATAATAGTACGCCTCTTTCCTGCGCATGAAACAAGCCATACTGCAATAAAATCCCTTACAAATTTAAAAAAGTAACTAAAATAAAAATCGTATTATGATGTCTTCAAATGTCAAATGTGTGTGAAATCTTATGGGACTTAACTGCTAATGTCATCAGTCCCTAAGTTTACACACTACTTAACCTAAATTGTCCTAAGGACAAACACACACATCCATGCCCGAAGGAGGACTCGAACCTCTGCCGGGACCAGCCACACAGTCCATGACTGCAGCGCCCAAGACTGCTCGACTAATTCCGTGCGGCATGATGTCTTCCTTCTACCATCCCGCTTAATATTTTTCTCCCTGTTGGCGACGCGTGGGAGTTTTGTTTCTTTGCTGGCTTGAGATGAGGGAAACCAGCAGCATGAAAGCGTTGCCAGATCAACGTTTTTTGTTTTGTTTTTTTTTATCTCTGCACATGACAGCTTGTCTCGATCGTGGGCCCTAGTAGGGGCTTTAGCATTTCGTGCTTTTCAGCAAATGGAGAAGTTTTCTTCACTGTCATTTTTATATAATCTTACTCATAGTTTTCCAGGTACCTCCGAGTCGCCAGCTGCTTCTGTAATACGTGCGGACGACCACATTGCCACATAGAGATGATGAGACCTATACTTATCTCAGATAGGTAATGCAGCTAGGAAAACTCTTCCCCGTTTTTGTTTTCTTTGTCTTTAGAAGGCTTCCGACGCAACTTACACGTGATATCGTAAACTGAAGAAAATCTCTCGCTACAGTGTTGAAAATTCCGAGCAGGAAGAAGAGCTGCCCATAGTCACATATTTATGTGACTCTACAAGAAAGATGATAAATAAGTTTCTGTGTATTTCGGAATAGTTTATATTATAATATTGTCACGTAAAAGAAGGTGTAATTAGATGAATGACGAACACTAACTTCACTTAACGGAGGTTTATTCAGCACTTGCACATACAAGAGCGCGGAGCGAGCTGCCTCCGGCAAGAACAGATACAGTATATATGCAGTTACTGAACATTCCAGTACAATGATTCATGACATTTGTGGATACTACTAGAATATACTCCAACCGAATATATAAATTGTTTAGTCCAGGTGAGTTTTGAACTAACGAATCGTCATGTAACAGTTTAGTATCATAACCACTAAATCACGGTGCTACTCGGCTTCTTCTGCGACAGTATTAATAAAGAAAAGGAGTGCCATTATCTGTAAATTCAGCCATAATCACAAGCCGATTAGATTTCAGACCAAAATGCTTGCGGCAATTCTTTTAATAGTGCTGCTGGAGCCTTCCTCGTGACCGTCACTAATAATAACCTACAAGGAGTTACTTTCTATACGGACTAGATAGGACCACGGACTGAACTGTGCTTGTAGTTTAAAATAACAACACCAATGTGAAGGAATTATAACACGTAAGGTGGAGAATGGCACAACTATTCTTAATTACCTTTCCACGGTTGCCTACATTGCTTCTCATGGATGTCGGGATGCGAGTCTGTTAAGCATTAACAAGAAAGGAAAGTGTGACAGTCTCAGTATATGACGCGCATGCGTTACGCTCCATTTCGATCGTCTGGAACGTATTCTGTGGCGCAAATATCTCACTTTAACTCTTTGTGTTTTAAAAACGGTGCTCGTCTTATAACGGGGCCCGCGACTGATTTACACGAGAAGTGTCCCCGCGGTGTCATTCCGTTGCCTTGTCGGAAAGGATATAATGCACTCGCCCGCCTGCCACTGCGTCAGTTTTTGTGCTGGTCTATTTTAAATGAGCCATTTATAACCGTTCCCCAGCGTACTCTCAGTCTTACCAGATGTTTATTATATGGCGTCAAAGGGTGCGCAGATATGTTCTAAATATAAATGCAAGCAAGAGAAGGGAAGGCCGTCCAGGTGAAGCAGAACCTCAGCACTGCTTCCACCCTGACCACTGATTGCTTGCCAACACTTATCTCCAGCATCTAAGTAACATTCACGTCTGTCTTAAACATCTTAAGACAGGGAATTCCTATAATATAGGAAAAGCAGAACTTACGGAGTTATTTTTCTTTGCCGTCTCATAACACAGCGTATTTTTCGAAACAATGTGATAGAAACAAATATTCATAAAAAGATTTCAATAGCTCAGGATAGAAGGAAGAATAAGGTTTAAAGTCCTGTCGACGAGGAGTTTATTAGAGACCAGAACAAAGCTAAGTGGGGAAGGATAGGGAAGGAAAGTGATCGTGTCCGTTTCAAAGTAATCACCCCTGCATTTCCCTCAAGCGATTTAGGGAAACAACGGAAATCCCATATCTGGATACCTGAACGGGGATTCGAAACGCCACCCTCCCGAAAGGGGGTCCAGGGACTTGCCAAACGGGCCTCTAACGTAACTACAGAATTACGTCACTCTCCGAATTATTCTGCGGCGCCGTATAGACTACAAATAACGCCGATAAAAACAAGGTGCCTTCATCTCGATTTACTTCGATTCAAAAGTATTTTTTACTATGTATCGCCATCGACTAAAGTCGCGTAGCGGTTAATCGTTTGACTCTGAACTAAAGACAGCCCATGGTCAGGATTAGGCTGCTGCATTAAGTTTGTAGGTTTTCTACACTTCGGTCTCGTAAACTGACACACGATGGAGAGAGCGGTGTGCTGACCACTTGCCACTCAATACCCGCATCCAGTGATGCGTATGGGCTGAGGATGACACGGCGGTCGGTGTATCCTTTGGGCCATCACGGCCTGTTCGCGCGAAGTTAAGTTTTTTTTTTCTACATCTACGTCTACATACATATTCCGCAAGCTAGTCGTTTCCTTTCCTGTTCCACTCGCAGATAGAGCTCCGCAACGCTACTCCCAGATGTTTAAATGACTTAACTATGTCAAGGAATGACAGTGCTTGAAAGGAGGATATAAGATAAACATCAATAAAAGCAAAACGAGGATAATGGAATGTAGTCGAATTAACTCGGGTGATGCTTGAGGTTCAAATGGTTCAAATTGCTCTGAGCACTATGGGACTTAACTACTCTGTTCATCAGTCCCCTAGAACTTAGAACTACTTAAACCTAACTAACCTAAGGACATCACACACAGCCATGCCCGAGGCAGGATTCGAACCTGCGACCGTAGCAGTCGCGCGGTTCCTGACTGCGCGCCTAGAACCGCTAGACCACTGCGGCCGGCGATGCTTGAGGGAATTAGATTAGGAAATGAGACACTTGAAGTAGTAACGGAGTTTTGCTATTTGGGGAGCAAAATAACTGATGATGGTCGAAGTAGAGAGGATATAAAATATAGACTGGAAATGGCAAGGAAAGCGTTTCTGAAGAAGAGAAATTTGTTAACATCGAGTATAGATTTAAGTGTCACGAAATCGTTTTTGAAAGTATTTGTATGGAGTGTAGTCATGTATGGAAGTGAAACATGGACGATAAATAGTTTGGACAAGAAGAGAATAGAAGCTTTTGAAATGTGGTGCTACAGAAGAATGCTGAAGATTAGATGGGTAGATCAGATAACTAATGAGGAGGTATTGAATAGAATTGGGGTGAAGAGGAGTTTGTGGCACAACTTGACAAGAAGGAGGGACCGGTTGGTAGGACATGTTCTGAGGCAGCAAGGGATCGCAAATTTAGCATTGGAGGGCAGCGTGGAGGGTAAAAATCGTATAGGGAGACCAAGAGATGAATACACTAAGCAGATTCAGAAGGATGTAGGTTGCAGTAAGTACTGGGAGATGAAGAAACTTGCACAGGATAGGGTAGCATGGAGAGCTGCATCAAACCAGTCTCAGGACTGAAGACCACAACAACAACCATGTCAAGCGGGACACTATTAATGCCCTACCAGAAAATTACGGGTTTGTTTTTCCTACTCGTCTGCACTAACTTACATTCTTCTACATTAAGAGCCACCTGCCATTCGTCATACCAAATAGAAACTTTGTCTAGGTCATCTTGTATCAACCTTCAGTCACCTATCTCCAACATCTCCCTATACACCACAGCGTCATCAGCGAACAACTGCAGATTGCTGCCCACCCTGTCTGCCACATCATTTACGTATACAGAAAACAGTAACGGTCCTGTCACACTTCCCTGGATCACTCTTGATGTTACCTCTGTCTCCGACGAACACTCGCCGTCGAGGAGAACATATTGGGTTTTATTACTTAAGAAGTCTTCGACTCAGTCAGGTATCTGCGAGCCTATTTCGTATGCAGGTACCTTCGTTAATAGCCTGCAATGGGGCACTGTATCAAGTGCTTTCTGGAAATCTAGAAATATGGAATCAGCCTGTTGCCCTTCATCCATGGTTCAAAGTAATCATGTGAGATAGGAGTAAGCTGGGTTTCGCACGAGCAATGCTTTCTAAAGCCGTGCTGCTTCGTCGACATTAGCTTTTGCGTCTCTGGGAAATTTATTATATTCAAACTAACAATATGTTGTAGAATTCTGCAGCAAACCGATGTTAAGGATATTGGTCTGTAATTCAGCGGGTCCGTTCTTTTACCCTTCTTATATACAGGAGTCACCTGCGTTTTTTTTAAGTCGCTTGGTACTTTGAGCTCGTCGAGAGACTCGCGATTAATGCAAACTAAGTAAGGGGCCTCTTCGTAAAACCGAACTGGGATTCCATCCGGACCTGGCGACTTATTTGTTTTCAACTCTTTCACTTG
Organism: Schistocerca gregaria; assembly: GCF_023897955.1. NCBI lineage: Eukaryota > Metazoa > Arthropoda > Insecta > Orthoptera > Acrididae > Schistocerca > Schistocerca gregaria. Next base: position 749,346,677 of record NC_064931.1, read on the forward strand.
TTTCTCTGCGTCAAGGATGCCTATTACTATGTCATCCATACGGGGCTCTGTGCGATGCTCAAACGACTTAAGTTTGTACGATTCTCCTGCGTGAACGATGCCTTAAACGTGGAATTTAAAACTTCGGCCTTCCTTTTGTTATCTTCCACTGCCAAAGCAGACTGGACAACAGGTGACGGAATGGAAACCTTAGTTATTTTACATGTGACCAGTATTTTTCCGGTTCTCCGCCAGATCCCTAGCCAAAGGTGTGACGGAGATAGCTGTTGTATGCTTCGCAATTAGATTTTTTCGCAGACGCACGAATGTCTACTAATCTTGGCCTGTCGTCATTTGTGCGTCCTCTTTTGAACCTAGAGTGCAACAGCCTTTTGCTTCCTCAGCATTTTTCGAATCTCGTCCTTAATCCACTTAATAGGCACATACTTGTCCAGCGCATGATTTACAATATGTTTAAATTTTTCCCATAATACCTCTATGGCCATCATTCTGGAACTAAATAATTGCAGTTCAGTGTGTAAGTGTGATGCTAACAACTGCTTATCTGCTCTTTCTTGCAGAAACACTCTCCTAGCCCTCTTAACTGATTTATTAACATTCGTAACCATAGCAGCTATGATGACATCGTGATCGCTAATCCCCACTTCTATACTGAAGTCATCGATAACAACCGGCCAGTTTGTAGCTACAAGGTCCGAGATACTTCCATTACCTGTTAGCTGCCGAACTAGCTGCTCAAGACAGTTTTCGGAAAACGTTTTCGAAAGTAGTTCACAAGACTGTCTGTCTCTCTGTAACCCCTACAGTGAATCGTCTATACTCGGTACCACCTACTAGTATTACATGATCTGGGTATTTATGCACAACTGACCACAGACTTTCTTTGAATGACTCTAGAAGTGTCGCAGGGGAGTCGGGTGGTAGCTAAAAACAACCAACAATTAAACTGGTATCACCTAGACCTGTTATGTGCGACCAAATAACTTCACTATCATGCTCAATTTCAGCCTCAGTAGAAACAATGTTTTGGTAGACTGCAATCAATACTCCCCTTTCTACGGCATCTAATCTGTCTTTCTGATAAACACTCTAAGTCTCGCTAAATATATCAGAGCTTTTTACTTCGAGTTCTTACCAGTTCTCATCGCAAGACTAATTTGAGATTGAGAACATCCCAGGAAGGCAGTAAATTCGGGAACTTTGTGACCAATACTTCGACAATTTTGCGATAATTTTTTTTACAATCGAACTGTCTTTACTCTGGACGCGGTCTGATTTCCCTGTATGCGTATCGACTGGAGAGTGTTCCTGAGAGTACCTCAAACTACCGCGTATCCTAAAGAACTCCACGTGCTCTCCACAAATACTCTGCTACCCGAGTAGCTGCATCCTTTATATAACGCCGCGCTGGGTATCCGTGCGGTTTAAGGCGGTTCACACGGTTCTCCCCGTCGGAGGTTGAGTCCTCCCTCGGGCGTGGGTGTGAGTGTTGTCCTTAGCGTAAGTTAGGTTAAGCTAGATTAATTAGTGTGTAAGCCTAGGGACCGATGCCCTCAGCAGTTTGATCCCATAATCCTTACCATAAATTTCCAAAATTTCTTTATGTAACGCACCCCTGACCTATCGAGGGGAGTCTTACAAGTCCCCAACCGATAACGCAGGTCCAGAAATCTGCAGCCAAGACCCTCGCAGAGACGACGAAGCCTTTGGTTGAGACCTTCCACTGGGCTCCAAACCAAAGGTCCCTGATCAACTCTGGGAATGATGCTGCAAACTGCGAACTCTGCTTGCACCCTGTGTGCGAGGTCAGTAGCATTCACGACCTAAGCTAGCCGCCTGTAAGAACTGAGGATGGCTTCAGAACCCAAGCGACAGACGTCGTTGGTGCCGACGTCAGCCACAAATTACAGACGACTGCACCTTGTAAGCTCGACAGCCGCAGGCAAAGCTCCCTCTACATCTAGGATAAGAACCCCCGGCAGACATACCGAGTCCACATTGGCTTTCTTTCCAGCCCTGAACGCTATCTTCCTAAGGGGTTCATTAATGCACCTAACATACGACCTCCCAGTAACTAGTGAATCAGAGACCATGTGTCCCTGCTCAGACTCTCCTGAAGGAAAGGCCACCTGTTCACTCACAGGGTGAATAGGCGAGGCCATACGGCCAGCCTCCACATTGCCTAACAGAAGCATTCTTCCAACAGTTTTATTTATTTTCAATTTCAGTGGGGTCAGCTGAACCAAAACGTACTCATTATATTTAGTTCATAGAAAAAATTGCAATTGAAGCTGAAAATCCAGACTAGAGTCATACGCAGGATATTTATTTATTCACTATTATTATGATTATGATTATTACTATTATTATTTTAGTCACTTACCTGCGTTTCTGTAAATCTGCTCTCCAACATATCGCTGTGATGTGAACTATAGAGTTTATAGAAAACATGCATGGTCCGGTCACATATATATGATCAGCGCTTATGTTCGACGTCAGCGTGCAGTAACCTCTCACAGTCAGCAGTTGGGAGCACTAGCATTGGAGGATGTATAAAGCGTGTCGGTGGAAAACCTTGCACTGGTTGTCGTAATGGGAAAACGGAGAGATTTATCAAATGTCCAAATTGGGATGGTTATTGGTTTCCGGGCCAAGGGTAGAACCATTTCCAGAACAGCTGAGCCTGTAAAATGTTCACGTGTCACTGTGGTTCAAGTACAGGCGAAGCGGGGGTAGTCGCGCAGACTAGGTCGCCTTGCCACATTTCGCGCTGCTCCCCACGTCGGAAGTTCGAGTTCTCCCTCGGGCTTGGGTGTGTGTGTTGTCCTTATCATAAATTAATTTAGGTTAGATTAAGTAGTGTGTAAGCCTAGGGACCGATAACCTCAGCATTTTGGTCCCATAGGAACTTACCACAAATTTCCAAAAAAATTAAGTACAGGACGACTATTATTGTACTACATGAAAAAAACGTATATTAGTTACAAACTACGGCGTGCACATACTTTATTCAACATGTAAACATCACTACAGATATTCGGATTTAGGTGATGACATGTTCGATATGCCTCCCATCAAAAATGGCTCTGAGCACTATGGGACTTAACATCTGAGCTCATCAGTCCCCTAGAACTTAGAACTACTTAAACCTAACTAACCTAAGGACATCACACACATCCATGCCCCAGGCAGGATTCGAACCTGCGACCGCAGCAGCAGCGCGGTTCCGGACTGAAGCGCCTAGAACCGCTAGGCCACAGCGGCCAGCTTCCACAGCAGGACTCCCCGACATTTCGACTTGTACTACAGACCTTAGGAGAGACATAGTATGGGCGACTATTCTTTGTACCACGTCTGTTAATTTGTGTATCATCGTGCTGAACTATAAACCGTCTTGAGCTTGTGAATGTTCGTGTCTGTGATCACGAAATGAACTTAGTTTTCGCGTGTCTTTGATGACTTCTTAGTTAGGGAATTTTGCTACCATTCTTGTAACACTTTCAGTGTAACTTTACTGCGTTTGATAAAGGTCTTTTTGCCTGTGTTTTAAATGAATATCGGAGGACCACTTCCTGTTTATTTGAGATGTCCTTTCTTAAAGAAACATCATGCACCATAATTCTGTCACCTACTTCAGTTACAAGCGTTATAATAGAACCTCTGTTATCTCTGCCATCTGCCAGAACGGTTCGAAACTTCATTGGCGCACAGAACAAACATCAAATGTGAAGCACCAAGAAGAGCGTTTGTCTAAGTGTATTAACGGCTTTTTTTATGTGGAGCCTTTCTTATTGAACAATCCTCATAGTTTCCCGCACTAATGCATGACATGAATTCAGTGATCTGATTAATTTAATATTAACAGTTCTTCCACGTGTGCGGGAGCGATCTTAATCGTGCGGAGTGTATGCACCAATTTCTTTCTCGTTCTGCGGTAGGGTACCTTCTTCGAAGCCAACACTGTTAATTAAACAAACAGACGTTACTGTTAGCAGATGTTACTGACTTGTCTGGAGAACTGCTGTTCTGGAATATTCTGCCTACGCAACATTAACAGTTGCTCATCAATAGTTAAATAAAAGAAATCAATGTAATCGTTGGCATGGTACGCTCACAACGTCTTCTCCGCTTGGGTTAGCTTTTCGTCTATTGCCTCGCTGGCGGCAGAGCCGCTTCTCACGTGAAGTTTGCCCAGCAATTACCGTGAGAGAAGTAATCCAGCGGCCGTCTGCCAGCATGACGTGTAAAAAGAGAAGAAGGCGGCGCTAAGCGATTTCCGGCAGCTGTACTGCATCCCTGCGCCCTGCGCCCCGCGACAGCAAGGGAGGACCTGCGTCCTGCGTCTCCCCCACAACCCTTTTTCTGCATTTCCTGTCTGCCCCACATGTGGCAGACGCCTCACTTATCATAAATTACGGGGAATATGCCACAGAATGTTAGCTGGCTGCGTGAGGAATACCAGACGAACAGGAGCTCTGAATCAGTCCGCCAGCTATTACACTTCTCTTTACTTTTTCTTTTCTTCTCCGTCTGCTTCTAGCTCCTGAGACTCTTTCAGAAACAATATTTATTTTCTTTTTTAAAAATTGTTCGGCTAAAGATAGAACCACAGACTCCCCGAGAAGAAGCTCGCCCCCTTAGGTACCGCCGTCACGCACCGCCTCGCATTCGTCAGCGACATTCCAAACAATTAGCTGTATATGACTTTCGAACCCAAACGTCGGACGACTTTTATCCGACGTAGCAAACCTGATTTTACTGAATTAACTTCCGGCAATCTAAAGTTCTGAAACTTCCTTGACAAGGACTACAACGAGAACGCTGCATAACGACCATCTAAATTCCACCTTTGTTCTGCGTATAGTAAGAAGAGTCGATATGAAAAACGTTCTTAGCGTCAAAGCTGACATTCGTCAGGGGAATGAAAACAAAATAGCGTATTTCTCTTCGTGACCTACTTATTTATATTTAAAAAATAGAGAAGGTATTCTCACACCACAGATTTATACTGCTCACCGCATCGCCGGAAAAAATGAGACAAATTTGAAAATAAATATTTTATTAAGAACGTTCTAAGTGCCATACCAGGAAACTGACTGGTTCTAAATGCCAATAAAAACGTTTTCACAAGTTGATTCTTGCAAAGATTAAAACAGCGACTAGCAACTGTTAATAATGCTATTTATTTACACCTATAGCACCGTTACCGGTTTCTAAACGATAGGTTCATCTTGAGACAGCTGTTCACATTTATATTGTATTTGTTATTGTTTGCATGAGTTGTGGCTGTATTTTTCCAGCAACTAACATAAACAACAAAAATTTTAATACAAACGCAAAAAGTCGTCTGAAGTTGAACCTGTCGCATCGAAACCGGTAACGGCGCTGTGTTAAGAAATAGTATTGTTAACAGTGGCTGGTTGCTGTTTTCCTATTTGCAAGAATCAGCTGGTATTTTGAGGGCAGTCACCGTCTCTGGAACGTCAGGTTTCGACAAAATAGCAAGGAGAAAGTATTTGTTCAGAGTGAAATTAATACTGAGGCACTACGTTTTATTTGTGATAATAAAAGTGCACAGAAATATAGCAGTAGGTTTTTGACTAACAGAATTGAGGTCAACAAAAACCATTTTCCACACCTCTTAAATTTTGGTACTCTAAATAACATGACACATCTCACTGAGTATATTGTCAGAAGTGTCTGCTCAGATTTCATTTCGCCACATTTTGTGTAAGTGCATGTGAGGTGAGGTAGTGAGCGGAAATTTATGAAGAAGTGAGTGAAAGTAATGCATTAAATAGTAACTGATTGAGACACCAACCAGGGACACGAAACAGGACGGAAAATTTAGCAGATGACATGCTGTCAAAAACGTCACCTGTCACCATGTGTAGTGCCAACAATGAAGTACAGAGGAGGTGTTGTTATAGTATGGGGATATTCTTTGTAGTTAGTGTGTGGTTTCCTTAATTTGATTAAGAAACCGCTAAATACGGGAGGAAATGTACACATTTTACAGCACTGTGTTTTGCGTATACAGTAGAGGAACAGTTCGAAGACGAAGATTGTTTATATCAGCCTTACACTGCACCCTGTCATAAAGCAGCACCTGTTGGGCAATGGTTTGTGGATCATAGCATTTCTGAAATGGACAAGCCTACAAATGGTTCAAATGGCTCTGAGCAGTATGGGACTTATCTTCTGAGGTCTTCAGTCTCCTAGAACTTAGAACTACTTAAACCTAACTAATCTAAGGACATCACACACATCCATGCCCGAGGCAGGATGCCAACCTGTGACCATAGCGGTCGTGCGGTTCCAGACTGTAGCGCCTAGAACATCTCGGCCAACCCGGCCGGCGGATATTAACCACCCGAAAGCATTTCCAGTACGCGAACCACAACGTAGTATCACACAGTAGATTCATATGTTATGAGAGACTCCATGTCTACCTAAATGTTAACTACGCCTCACACCCTGCATTGAATGCCACCACTGAACGGTATACATACCCGCTGGCTTGATTATTGGGAAGATGAGTAGTGTTCAGACACTTCCAAGTATGGCGAACAGCTCTACTGGAGGTTTCCTGATTTACTGTGATTAATTATGTACGGCAGATACTGTCCTAAAGTGTTATTACACCAAATCCGTGTAAGTATATAGTTCTGGCAATATCGGCCATGACCTTCTACTTCTGTGCGGATGCACACATATTACCCGAACTCTTACGGGACTTGGTAAGAATGTCTTCCACGAGTAATGGGTGTGTTGGGTAGGGACACTGAGAATGTAGTGTGTGGACATATAAGGTGAGAATGTGGTTCTCGCTGGATGCGTGCGTGAGATAGTCCCTGCAGTCGCAGTATCCTCTGTGCCCTCGGTGGCTTAGATGGATAGAGCGTTTGCTATGTAAGCAAGGAAATCCCGGGTTCGAGTCCCGGTCGGGACACACGTTTTCACCTGTCCCCGTTGAAACGCCAGTCAGCTGCTGAAGGTATTAATATACAATTCTAATTAATCTTAAAATAATATTCGAATGAAATCAGCGCGAGTGTGTTCCCATTACGTGGCACAGCATAATGTATGAATGGGCTAAAAGTGATCAAATAGCTATTATTAACATAGTATAGCATTTCCTATTTGTCTAATAACAAAAAAGAAAGAAAACTGCCTATATTATTTTGGACTGTCGGGTAAACTGTATAAAACTTTTGTCCAGCACAAAGCTGCGTCTGCTTTATTTGGAGAATGCAACAATACAGGTGTCGAAGGCTTTCGCCTCGCTCTCAGAATCGGTTGATCGTGTGGGAACAGCAGTGCATCAGCTGGGCGTTCAATAATTCACCCTTCTGTTTAGTAATATATCCCTAACGGTCAAGCACACCAAGATAAAGATGGCCATGACGTCATTCATGTCTGACACGTTCACACCAGAGAAATCATTTCACGAGATGCAAATGAGAACACGTGTTGGGTGGAATCTGACTAAAAAGAAAACGATTCTATGGCTGACGATTGAGAGCTTTTGTTCCACGTCGTATGTGGACCTATAAGTGTTTCTTTTCAGCGCCGTAAATCTATCAACAGATAGATCTATCGCGTACCGTGCCTACAGCGCAGTCCAGTGGCAGCGTTTATATGGTTTACAGCAGGTTTAGGGGAAAAAAATGGAAATAAGAACAGGGTTGAAAATCCTGCAGCTCAAGCTCGCAATGGACCAGACTTCGACAGGAAATCTTTCGTTTCATTTAGATAGGATGTATTCAGACATTTGCTATGTGTGGTTTAGGTAAACCTACTCGTAGACCGCCGGACGGGGATTTCAAGCTTGGTTCTACACAATGAGGGTCCAGCGTCCTGACCGTTGCGCCAACTCTTTAGGTGGCTTAGCACAGCAATGACACATCAATTGGAGATCCGTGAGAACCTTCGTTTCGCTTCACTCCCAACGGTGAGATAAACACGCCTGCAGAAAATACAACACACAGAATGTACATTTAATATTTATGCAAACCTTTCGTATTTGCCCCGGTCAAGCATCTCACTCTCACTACAATATACTTGGACTATCATTTTCACAAGTAATCTTTGTATTGGAATATCTGGAATGTTGTATATATTGCCGGTCTAATCTTGTGAATTGCAAATAGGGTTTCGCCTGATCTCGCGTTTCCCTAACTGACTTTATCGCTCACAAAAGAATCTATTAGGTTAAATATCTCCTCTTTTTATGAGACCACCAGAAATTATATTACACTCGCAATAAATAGAGGGCATCGGTATAGCAGTTTTGTTTATTTCCTACTTATATTACCGAGCGAGGTGGCGCAGTGGATAGCGCACTGGACTCGCATTCAGGAGGACGACGAATCAATCCCGTCTCCAGCCATCCTGATTTAGGTTTTCCGTGATTTCCCTAAATCGTTTCAGGCAAATGCCGGGATGGTTCCTCTGAAAGGGCACGGCCGATTTCCTTCCCAATCCTTCCCTCGTTGTCGACGGGCCGTTAAACGCTAACAACCACCTACTTATATTTTCAATTTTCTTCTGTTTTATTGGAGTCTTACAGCAACTGGCAAACTGACTATGCAAGATGGAGTAGCCAGTCAGTAAACTGACAGCAGTTTTCTTAAATTTACCAAACCCTCTCTCGAAGGAGTGATTTAGGAAAATGGCACAATTTGTTTTGTTTTGGAAGCTGTGGAGCTTCCGATTCCAAAACAAATATTTATCGGACTCACAAAAATATTCTCCTTTATAAGTAATGGAAAAGATCATGAATTACCAAAGGACCTAAACCAGAATGAACAGACGTCAGATAGGACAAATGTGATTTGAACCTGGTGTCCTAAAATCGGTCGCCATGATTTCGAAAGCGTGCCACTAATTAAATCATTGATGGCGGCACGTAAAAACCCAATCTTCCTTCTTCCCTTGAACACTGTGCACCAACCTTACATTGCTACTGTCATTCTTTGAAGACAGTGGCGGCCATGAATGTAGGACAGTTATTACAACACTGCAATCAACTATTGCTTGACAACTTCACACCATCTCCTATCTCACCTCGTCACCTCAGCCGACGGGATGCAGCGGTAGGAGAACTGCATCACTTACACCGTCTATAAAGCTATTCAGTCCGTGACATCCTGAAGTGTGTGTGTGTGTGTGTGTGTGTGTGTGTGTGTGTGTGTGTGTTCCTTTCGCAAAGAAAAGCTTGCCTGCAATCTTCAGCACGACAAACACTTTCGAGTCGTAGCCCGCCGTAATAGGACTTCTCTAACACTGTGCTAATACTCCATTAAGAGCAGCATCGTTACTCTTTGTCCTGAGAATTAAAATATACGTGCTTGAGCTATGCTGGTTCCAAAAATGAACAGCACACACACAGAGGAGATGACTCTTTCTGCAGGACCTGACCATCATTTTGCAGGACAATGCTCAAGCACATACAGTGCAAGCTGTTATTGATTTGTTTGACTGATGGGGCTGCTAAGTGCTATACAACCTACTGCACTCCCACGACTTAAGCCCTCGTAAGTTCAACTCGATTTCTAAACTGAAGGAAACACTTCACGGCATTCGCTTCAGAACTGCTACAAATTCGTCTGGCAATAGATCGCGCTGCTCGAATTATCAACACAACTGGCACAGCTAAGAGTGTCCTACGATTGTCCGCCCGGTTAGCCGTGCGATCTAACGCACGGCTTTCCGGATAGGAAGGAGCGCCTTCTCTCCAGCACGAATCCGCCCGGCGGACGTGTCGAGATCCGGTGAGCAGGCCTGTCTGTGCATGGTTTTTAGGCAGTTTTCCATTTGCCTCTGCGAATGCGGTCTGGTTCCCCTTATTCAGCTACACTATGTCGGCGATAGGAGCGTGAACAAGTTCTCCACGTCCGTGTACACCACCATTACCACGCCAACATAGGGGCTACACTCGCCTGGTGGGGGGTCCACCGGGTACCGAACCGCACAATAACCCTTAGAGAGTGGTTCGGTGTGGGGCGACGGAGGGATGAAGTGGACTGCGGTAGTCGTCGTGGGGTAGTAGACCACTGCGGCTGCGGCGGAGTTTCTAGGTTCAAATGGCTCTGAGCACTATGGGGCTCACCTGCTGAGGTCATCAGTCCCCTAGAACGTAGAACTACTTAAACCTGACTAACCTAAGGGCAACACACACATCCATGCTCGAGGCAGGATTCGAACCCGCGACCGTAGCAGTCGCGCGGATCCAGACTGTAGCGCCCAGAACCGTGCGGCCGTTCCAATACTTTCCGTATTACAATCCTTATCCACAGTTACCAGGAGTCTCTGCCATCCTCACAATGAAAAGATTGTACGTTATCTTGTCGTAAACAGCATCATCTATTTAAACTTCTTAAGTGATTATATACACTACTGGCCATTAAAAATGCTACAACACAAAGATCACGTGCTACAGACGCGAAATTTAACCGACAGGAAGAAGATGCTGTGATATGCAAATGATTAGCTTTTCAGAGCATTCACACAAGGTTGGCGCCGGTGGCGACACCTACAACGTGCTGACAAAAGGAAAATTTCCAATCCATTTCACGTACACAAACAGCAGTTGCCCGACGTTTCCTGGTGAAACGTTGTTGTGATGCCTCGTGTAAGGAGGATGACAGCGGTAGCCTGTCGCAGTTGCGGTTTATCGTATCGCGACACTGCTGCTCACGTTGATCGAGATCCAACGACTGTTAGCAGAATATGGAATCGGTGGGTCCAGGAGGGTAATACGGAACGCCGTGCTAGATCCCAACGGTCTCGTATCAATAGCACTCGAGATGACAGGCACCTTATCCGCATGGCTGTAACGGATCGTGCAGCCACTTCTCGATCCCCGAGTCAACAGATGGGGACGTTTGCAAGACAACAACCACCTGCACGAACAGTTAGACGACGTTTGCAGCTCCATGGACTCTCAGCTCGGAGACCATGGCTGCGGTTACCCATGACGTTGCATCACAGACAGGAGCGCCTGCGATGGTGTACTCAACGACGAACATGGGTGCACGAATGGCAAAACGTCATTTTTTCGAATGAATCCAGGTTCTGTTTACAATATCGTAATGGTCGCATCCGTGTTTAGCGTCATCGTGGTGATCGCACATTGGAAGCGTGTATTCGTCATTGCCATAATGGCGTATCACCCGGCGTGATGGTATGGGGTGCCATTAGTTACACTTCTCGGTCACCTATTGTTGGCATGGACGGCACTTTGAACAGTGGACGTTACATTTCAGATGTGTTACGATCCGTGGCTCTACCCTTCATTCGATCCCTGCGAAACCCTATATTTCAGCAGGATAATGCATGACGACATGTTGCAGGTCCTGTACAGGCCTTTCTGGATACAGAAAATATTCGACTGCTGCCCTGGCCAGCACATTCTCCAGATCTCTCACCAACTGAAACCGTCTGGTCAATTGTGTCCGAGCAACTGACTCGTCACAATACGCCAGTCACTACTCTTGATGAACTGTGGTATCGTGTTGAAGCTGCATGGGCAGCTGTACCTCTGCACGCCATCCAAGTTCTGTTTAACTCAATGCCCAGGCGTATCAAGGCCGTTATTAAGGTCAGAGGTGGTTGGTCTGGGTACTGATTTCTCAGGTTCTCTGCACCCGTGTTTGGCGACATCGCGGTGAACGCACAATGGAAGAGTGTATTCGTCATCGCCATATTGGCGTATCACCCTGCGTGATGGTATGGGGTGCCATTGGTTACACTTCTCGGTCACCTATTGTTCGCATGGACGGCACTTTCAACAGTGGAAATTACATTTCAGATGTGTTACGACCCGTGGCTCTACCCTTCATTCGATCCCTGCGAAACCCTACATTTCAGCAGGATAATGCACGACCGCATGTTGCAGGTCCTGTACGGGCCTTTGTGGATACAGAAAATGTTCGCCTGCTGCCCTGGCCAGCACTTTCTCCAGATCTCTCACCAATTGAAAACGTCTGGTTAATGGTGGCAGAGCAACTGGCTCGTCACAATACGCCAGTCACTGCTCTGTGGTATCGTGTTGAAGCTGCATGGGCAGCTATACCTGTACACGCCATCCGAGCTCTGTTTGACTCAATGCCCAGGCGTATCAAGGCCGTTATTACGGCCAGAGCTAGTTGTTCTAAGTACTGATTTCTCAGGATCTATGAACCCAAATTAAGTGAAAATGTAATCACATTTCAGTTCTAGTATAATATATTTATCCAATGCATACCCGTTTATCATCTGCATTTCTTCTTGGTGTAGCAATTTTAATGGCCAGTAGTGCAGAATGGGCAAAAGATTGTATTAGTGTTACTCGTATTTAGTGTTGTTAGCGGGCCTGATAGGGAATGTAAAGTGGACGAACAGCTTCAGAGGTGAAGTGATCATTGTGAAGGACATGGAGACGTCGCGTACTCGTATGAGGTAGCGTTATCACCACCCAACAGACACCATTTGACCGGCTGGTCGAATCGGGCAATATCCAAATTTGTAGGGTGTTTCAGTTGCCAAATGCTGAATTGCATGAAAAGATGTGGGTAGACATATTCTTTGACATGGTTCCAGTGTACCTCATATGATCATCACCGGGGAGGTCCACCGTATGGTGCACCAAGCACATCGTATCCTCTTCACATTAGCCTCTGCGATCCGAGAACAGAGAGTGGACTCCATGCAACATTCTGTGTCAACTAGTACCATTGGGCATAGACTGGCAGCAACCGGACTAGCGAATTACCGTCCGATTCGTAGACTGCCGGTAACACAACACAAACACATGCGCTTGGAGTGGTCCTCTAATCGGTTAAAACAGACTGCTGATGAATGGTGTCGTATTGAGTTCAGGGCGGAATCGCAGTTCTGCACTACCCCACAGGACCATTGTCGGCGAGCACAGCGGCGACCTCTGGAGAAGGCTCTTTCTCTTACTGTTTGGGGAGAGACGCAACTGTATTGCTCCTAGCGTCATGGCGAAGGGAGCCGTCGGGTATCACTTCCGGTCACGACTTGTAGTGACTGAGTGAACTCTGATGACACAACGGTACGTCCCGGACATCCAGCGTCCTCATGCGTTACTTCCATGCGACAGTATTGTCGTGCCATTTTCCATTAGGACAATGCTTTCCCACACGTGGCGCGTGTGTCTATGAACCATATTTCCAGTATCCATGATGTTAAGGACCAATTACAACAATCGCTGAGCGGCTTGCCCCAGGAGAGGTTACAATGGCCTTGTGACATGTCCCTCAACCTAATCAGTGCATCCGTCCAGGACAGTGGGGAATGCAATGTCGTACTGATAAATGGCAGATACAGCCAAGTTATTGTTTAAACGTGTTCTGTGACCAATGAAATAACCTTATATGCATTCTCACCTATAGCGTTTAATTTCCTATACTCCCCTTCTTCTTTAGTATTTTTGTTACAGAGTTTTTTTAATAACATTTGTTTCTACAATAAAAAAAGTCAGCTCCACTTAGAAGGAAAACGAGAGAGAAGGGGTCAAGTGAAAAGGTGCCATGTAGTGCTTTATAAACATTGTTCGGTATATTTTTATGTACTTATTTTCTGGAGCAAATAGCTGTCGATATTTTGAAATGTCTGGGACACTTTTCCTATACTTTCAGTTGTCAGCAATGTCCAGCAATTGCCATACAACCACCTTCAAGAACATCCGCTATGAATTTTGTGTTAGCCATTAATAGATTAGATAAGATTAGATGTACTTTTCGTTACAATGAATTCATAGCGAGTAGATCCTCTTGGAGCTCATATTACTACTATTTCCGTAATGCTGTTTCTATATTTCGACTTTCTGGGAGTGAGGCAGTTCTTCACAACCTCGCTTATGTCGCTGAGTACCGGGAGGTGATGTGAAGTTATTTTAAGTTGTCGTTTAGCCTATTTTTAACACATCATCATTTGACTGTGACGTTCTCTTCCTCTCCCTGACGATCTGTTGATATCCATCATTAATCGCCCTTCTTCAGGTCCCAAACAGCACAGCGGACATATCTCTACAAACACCCAGTTTTTGTGCCGTAAGGTCTAAGCCCAAATGATCACTCGTGCAAGCGAATCTCAGTACAGGAGTAACACTCTAAAGACGTTTCAGCAGACTAACTTGCCACGATAGTTGACTGAGGCAATATAGTCGCTCGTTTGAAAAGAGTTTTATATTATGTCTACGACGTGGTCATTAGAGACGGAGCTGAAGCCTAGATTTGGGAGTGATGGTAAGGAATTCGGCCGTGTAATTACCAAAGGAAGCATCCCAGCATTTTACTTAAGTGATTTAGCAAAACGCTACAAAACATAAATCTGAATGACTAGACAGGGATTTGAACCACTCTCCTTCTTAATGCGAGTCTTCACCACTGCGCCATCACGCTCTATCAAAAGAGACTGTAAAAGTGGCGACATTTAAATTCACGTTTGCGCCATACACGAAACTTTTCACTTTGCATTCGAATTTTCTGGGCATTAGCTTCGACTTGATAACATCCATAATCTGGTTACGCATTATGCCTCTATATGACGAACCTCGCAATAGCATCCCAGCTTATTGTGAAACTTCGTCAAAGCGAGAATTCGATAATTGGAACTACGCTGCTCGCCATCGTGACACGCAAGCTGGAATCACGATTTCAACTGTCAGGTAAGCGAGGGGGCAAATGTATGTCTATCAGCCATTAAGCACTTTGACAGATTTAGGTAATCAAGGAGCTCCTGACTTCATGCCGCTACAGCGAGATACGGACTCCATCCTCTGCGGTCCAGACAGTTGCATACGTGAACGTTGCGTCATGCGGTTTGGATCATTTATTATTCACATCGTGTTTCACAAGACTCGCTTGCAGCTGCCGTACATTTTGGAACAGCACTCCCGTGGGCATATATTGCTGGCAAGACCGGTGTCGCAAACAATTTCGTGAGCCTAGAGACATGCAGCATGAAACACTGAACGCTTCCGAGTATGGGGCCGAAGTTGTCCGAACGATATAGAACATCCGCCCGGCCTTAATTACTACCACGTGTCCCTCAACGAATTGTTAGCGCGCTGCTCGGAATGAGCTCAACACCATTAGTATGAAGGATCGGAAAAGAAACAAAAGCTGCTGGCTGGCCACATTGCGCCACTGCAAGCCACGTATTTGGGCGCAATAGACCAAGCGAAACCTGTCCAGCAACTGAGTCATTTTGACACGCCGGAATCTCGACGCCTAACGGTTACAAACTTAACGCAGATACTTATCTGGCGCTGCGGCCAAAAACGTGATATCCTGCTGAGAGCTTTGTTGCCCTGATGTCACGTTATGCAGAAGGCAAATCAGTCAAAGTCGTGGACACACTGGGCGCTTAAAGAAAGCGACTGTTGTGAAATTAGAGGATTAGGGATTCGTGCTCTCGTATGTGAGTCAAGACAATATTTTCCGTTTAGACTTCCGTACTCCAGTCGTTTTAAAAGATTTATTCAGTAACGAATGCAGTCTGTGGAAGATAAGCCAGAAGAACAGTTGTGGAATTTAAATCTGGTTCTACGAGATTCCGCAAAACCCTTTGGGCTTCCGTATACCAGGGTTCCTGGCTCCAGTTCATTCTACATCTACATCTACATCTACATCCGTACTCCGCAAGCCACCTAACGGTGTGTGGCGGAGGGTACCCTGAGTACCTCTATCGGTTCTCCCTTCTATTCCAGTCTCGTATTGTACGTGGAAAGAAGGATTGTCGGTATGCTTCTGTGTGGGCTCTAATCTCTCTGATTTTATCCTCATGGTCTCTTCGCGAGGTATACGTAGGAGGGAGCAATATACTGCTTGACTCTTCGGTGAAGGTATGTTCTCGAAACTTTAACAAAAGCCCGTACCGAGCTATTGAGCGTCTCTCCTGCAGAGTCTTCCACTGGAGTTTATCTATCATCTCCGTAACGCTTTCGCAATTACTAAATGATCCTGTAACGAAGCGCGCTGCTCTCCGTTGGATCTTCTCTATCTCTTCTATCAACCCTACCTGGTGCGGATCCCACACTGCTGAGCAGTATTCAAGCATTGGGCGAACAAGTGTACTGTAACCTACTTCCTTTGTTGTCGGATTGCATTTCCTTAGGATTCTTCCAATGAATCTCAGTCTGGCATCTGATTTACCGACGATCAACTTTATATGATCATTCCATTTTAAATCACTCCTAATGCGTACTCCCAGATAATTTATGGAATTAACTGCTTCCAGTTGCTGACCTGCTATTTTGTAGCTAAATGATAAGGGACCTATCTTTCTATGTATTCGCATCACATTACACTTCGCTACATTGAGATTCAATTGCCATTCCGTGCACCATGCGTCAATTCGCTGCAGATCCTCCTGCATTTCAGTACAATTTTCCATTGTTGCAACCTCTCGATACACCACAGCATCATCTGCAAAAAGCCTCAGTGAACTTCCGATGTCATCCACCAGGTCATTTATGTATATTGTGAACAGCAACGGTCCTATGACACTCCCCTGCGGCACACCTGAAATCACTCTTACTTCGGAAGACTTCTCTCCATTGAGAATGACGTGCTGCGTTCTGTTATCTAGGAACTGCTCAATCCAATCACACAATTGATCTGATAGTCCGTATGCTCTTACTTTGTTCATTAAACGACTGTGGGGAACTGTGTCAAACGCCTTGCGGAAGTCAAGAAACACGGCATCCACCTGTGAACCCGTGTCTAAGGCCCTCTGAGTCTCGTGGACGAATAGCGCGAGCTGGGTTTCACACGATCGTCTTTTTCGAAACCCATGCTGATTCCTACAGAGTAGATTTCTAGTCTCCAGAAAAGACATTATACTCGAACATAATACGTGTTCCAAAATTCTACAACTGATCGACGTTAGAGATATAGGTCTATAGTTCTGCACATCTGTTCGACGTCCCTTCTTGAGAACGGGGATGACCTGTGCCCTTTTCCAATCCTTTCGAACGCTTCGCTCTTCTAGAGACCTACGGTACACCGCTGCAAGAAGGGGGGCAAGTTCCTTCGCGTACTCTGTGTAAAATCGAACTGGTATCCCATCAGGACCAGCGGCCTTTCCTCTTTTGAGCGATTTTAATTGTTTCTCTATCCCTCTGTCGTCTACTTCGATATCTACCATTTTGTCAACTGTGCGACAATCTAGATAAGGAAGCACAGTGCAGTCTTCCTCTGTGAAACAGCTTTGGAAGAAGACATTTAGTAATTCGGCCTTTAGTCTGTCATCCTCTGTTTCAGTACCATTTTGGTCACAGAGTGTCTGGACATTGTGTTTTGATCCACCTACCTCTTTGACATAGGACCAAAATTTCTTAGGATTTTCTGCCAAGTCAGTACATAGAACTTTACTTTCGAATTCATTGAAAGCCTCTCGCATAGCCCTCCTCACACTACATTTCGCTTCGCGTAATTTTTGTTTGTCTGCAAGGCTTTGGCTATGTTTATGTTTGCTGTGAAGTTCCCTTTGCTTCCGCAGCAGTTTTCTAACTCGGTTGTTGTACCACGGTGGCTCTTTTCCATCTCTTATGATCTTGCTTGGCACATACTCATCTAACGCATATTGTACCATGGTTTTGAACTTTGTCCACTGATCCTCAACACTATCTGCACTTGAGACAAAACTTTTGTGTTGAGCCGTCAGGTACTCTGTAATCTGCTTTTTGTCACTTTTGCTAAACAGAAAAATCTTCCTACCTTTTTTAATATTTCTATTTACGGCTGAAATCATTGACGCAGTAACCGCTTTATGATCGCTGATTCCCTGTTCTGCATTAACTGATTCAAATAGTTCGGGTCTGTTTGTCACCAGAAGGTCTAATATATTATCGCCACGAGTCGGTTTTCTGTTTAACTGCTCAAGGTAGTTTTCAGATAAAGCACTTAAAAATATTTCACTGGATTCTTTGTCCCTGCCACCCGTTATGAACGTTTGAGTCTCCCAGTCTATATCCGGCAAATTAAAATCT
This sequence comes from Schistocerca gregaria, assembly GCF_023897955.1. Taxonomy (NCBI): domain Eukaryota; kingdom Metazoa; phylum Arthropoda; class Insecta; order Orthoptera; family Acrididae; genus Schistocerca; species Schistocerca gregaria. The sequence continues at coordinate 749,364,681 of NC_064931.1, forward strand.
CCACCCAGAACTATAACATGGTGGGGAAATCTACTCGAAATATTTTCCAAATTATTCATCAGGTGCTGAGCCACAACAGCTGCTGAGCCCGGGGGCCTATAGAGACATCCAATTACCATGTCTGAGCCTGCTTTAACCGTGACCTTCACCCAAATCATTTCACAATTAGAATCTCCCTCAATTTCCTTCGATACTATTGCACTTCTTATCGCTATAAACACGCCTCCCCCTTCACTGTCCAGCCTATCTCTGCGGTATACATTCCAATCAGAGTTTAGGATTTCATTACTGTTTACGTCTGGTTTCAGCCAACTTTCTGTTCCTAGTACTATATGGGCGTTGTGACCGTTTATTAATGAGAGCAGTTCTGGGACCTTTCTATAGACGCTCCTGCAGTTTACTATTAGCACATTAATATTGTTATTCCTTGTTGCATTTTGCCTACTCTTGCCTTGCCGCGTCTCAGGAGGCGTCTTGTCGGGCCTAGGGAGGGAATTCTCTAACCTAAAAAAACCCCATGTGCACTCCACACGTACTCCGCTACCCTCGTAGCCGCTTCCGGCGTGTAGTGCACGCCTGACCTATTCAGGGGGACCCTACATTTCTCCACCCGATAGCGGAGGTCGAGAAATTTGCACCCCAGCTCTCTGCAGAATCGTCTGAGCCTCTGGTTTAAGCCTTCCACTCGGCTCCAAACCAGAGGACCGCGATCGGTTCTCGGAACGATACTACAAATAGTTAGCTCTGATTCCACCCCGCGAGCGAGGCTTTCCACCTTCACCAACTCCGCCAACCGCCTGTACGAACTGAGGATTACCTCTGAACCCAGACGGCAAGAGTCATTGGTGCCGACATGAGCAACAATTTGCAGTCGGGTGCACCCAGTGCTCTCTATCGCCGCCGGTAGGGCCTCCTCCACATCTCGGATGAGACCCCCCGGCAAGCAGACAGAGTGAACACTGGCCTTCTTCCCCGACCTTTCCGCTATTTCCCTAAGGGGCTCCATCACCCGCCTAACGTTGGAGCTCCCAATAACTAATAAACCCCTCCCCCCGTGTGCCTGCTCGGACCTTGCTGAAGGAGCAGCCACATGTCCACTCACAGGCAGAGCGGGCGATGCCACACGGCCAGCCTCCACATTGACCCTCCGCCTCGTGCGCCGCGAACGCCGCTGAACCCGCCACTCCCCTTGGGGAGAGGGTGGCCCAAACGCGCCCGGTACCCGCGAAGATGTCTCGACAGCAGGGACAGTGGGTGAAGAATGTAACACCTGGGGTGTACCTTGCGACGCACCAGACTCCCCACTGCCGCTACACTCCGAGGCAGCAGCCTGAAGACGGCTGACCGCGGACATCAACACGCTCAGCTGTTCGCGAAGAGTGGCCAGCTCCTCCTGCATCCGTACACAGCAGCCACACATCCTAGCCATTCTTTCCACAGATATCATTTATGTACAACAGTCTGCTACACCACAACGTTTACGCGCTCACAAATGTCAATAAAAAGCTTCCTAACCTCAATACCCATATATATTACATAAATGGATATGTGTATGTGTATTCCACATCTCCTCCTAACCATTGGACTGATTTTGACCAAGCTTGGTTCACATATCCCTTACTGCTAGGCAAAATCGTCGTCGGGTTAAGAACTACCTACCTATTATAGTTCAGAAGATATGATGTCGTAAACAATGAAATGTGTTCAAAACTGTCGCATGAAGCATGGCGTTTAAATGTCTACTTCTGTGCTACTAACTCTATTCGCAATACATTTTACAGACAGATCCAAATATGTCGCTGAATGTACCTACAAAATTATATCTTTGTATTAGATGTAGATCCAGAGATACTGAGGTGTGTGAAAAAATGCTGAAACATGTATGAATTTGTAATACATTTATTCTTTATGACAAAGGCACTATGACAATCGAGACAACTTAAGGAAATCCCTGACACCTGGCAGAACGTTTGACAGTTTTTAACTGCCAGCCCTAACTGCTGCAGGCGAAAACCACAGCTGTTTATAGAGCTATGAAGAGGTGTTGTCATGGAGACTTTTACAAAATCGCGTTGTAGACTTGCGAATCAGCAGCGCCCAGCGTACAGACCGCGTCCGGAATACTGTACTTATACATTTGTACATTATGCATATTTCTCTGTACGACTGTTTCATAACTTCAAACGTGTTGTCATGAAAAGATGGAAATGCAATTTACAGGCACAGTTCATTTTTTGTTTTCGTTTCTAATAGGAAACTGTCAGAACGAGTACCCAGTGAATGACATGTTTGTCAGCTAGTCAAAAGTTGCATTTGAATTCGGTAATTTTTCCAGAATGCCTTCTGATGTTAACAGAGTCAGGAGGTAAAAAATATATGAGACCTGTGTGTAAAAGTATTTTCGTTCGTTAATTTATTGCTATTAATTTGCTGTTGGTAAGTCTTCTGGGGTCTCGACTAATATAAGGGAATTACGCTTTGGGCTGAAGGCAATAGTGAGAGCTTCAGCTTAACAACAGTGTCTGGAGAAACAATTGCTATTAGGAAAAAAAAACAATATTTGAGCTCACGCAAGCATTTTTTGCGAAAGGGATAATATTTTACGACAAAGAAGTTGCACTACGCACCTAAAAAAATTTTTTGAGCACTATACCTGACAAAAACGTGAAGCTCCAGAAGAGCAGGAGGGAGGGAAATAAAACTTCCACGTTTGAGAGGGTATATTATGTTGTTTCAGTGATTACAAAAGCGAGTCAAGTTTACAAAATCTGATTTTGTCCATTCTAAGTTGTATTTCTTAAAGCCTGCGACTTTTGAAACAATGGGTTTCTTTACAAGTAACTTTTCTGCTACTAGTCTCGATTTTCTTTTATCCATATTTTACACTACGTGTTTCGGGAAATCATTCCCATTGTCAAGTGTGTATTTCTTTGGACTATGTCATTTTTACGCAATGTTTTCGATGCGTGAGGTTTTGATTTGTTTTGTTGACTTTACTGCAATATACAAAAAAAGCATTTTTTAATTAATTATCGATTCTTATATGGAGTTAGTGGCGAAACTTTGAAGAACTTGTACTTACAGTTTCTTTATGGTCCATTTATGCAGAGTCGCACACATGTTAAACATCACTCACAACTTTCACTGCACAGTTTATATTGAGAATAACTTACGTAAACAAACAAAGATGTTTTTAGATATAGCTGACAGAGATAACGTTACTGGTCTCCCACAGATATGCTTTTGTGCGGAAGGTATTTATCATAACAATATGGATTATAATTTGCTTACATCTATTTTACAGCGCTGCTTATTTGTATGTGTTACTACTTTTATTTAAGTATACTGTCGAAGCATCTGAAGAAACTCATAGATTAACTTTGAAGTTTCTCGATTAGAGTTTTGTCTTCATATTTTCTGTAATACGTATATATCTCCAGCTCTTCTAACAAATCTATTTTATGCCTTTTATTTAGCTGGAAGAGTGCTTTGACATTTTGCTCTACTTTTCCAAATGGGTGGCCTGCATTATCTATGTGTGTAGCTATTGATGGTGATGTGTAGGCCTTAATGTGCTCTGTATACCTGGTGTTGAAATATCGACCTGTCTGTCCTTGGTAGGGCATGGAGAATTCCTGGGATGTTACTTTGAATATTCCAGAGTCTGAGTATGGTTAATGATTACATTTTATATTATGTATTAGTTTTTGTTGTACTTTATTTGATGTAGAAAAGCCAACTTTTACTTTGTGGTTTTTTAAAATATTTCCGATCTTCTGCGATATATATTGCCAATGTATGGGATGCTAGACACACTACTGTTAGGAAAAGGGGATGCCAAAGACATAACACACCTTATGAACTGGCAATATGAGTTCATTTATCAGTACGACGTTCCATCAAATCTGTCCTGGATGCATGCTCTGATACTGTTGGGCACGGTTTCATAGAGTTGTTGAACACTCTCCTGAGACAAGCTGACCCACAAATGGTGTAACTGGTCTTTGACATCATGGATGCACTGGGAGGGAACGGACGTCGAAGCTGGTCCCACGCGGCCGGCCTGGGTGGCCGAGCGGTTCTAGGCGCTACAGTCTGGAACCGCGCGACCGCTACGGTCGCTGGTTCGAATCCAGCCATGGGCATGGATGTGTGTGATGTTCTTTGGTTAGTTAGGTTTAAGTAGTTCTGAGTTGTAGCTGACTGATGACCTCAGAAGTTAAGTCGCATAGTGCTCAGAGCAATTTGAACCACTTTTTTGAACCACCTTCAAGCTCTCTGTCTACCGTTCCACTGTCGAACGACGCAAGAGAAAAACGAGCATTTAAACTTTTCTGTGAGAGCCCTGATTTCTCTTATTTTATCGTGATGATCATTTCTCCCCATATAGGTGGGTGCCAACAGAATGTTTTCGCAATCAGAGGAGAAAACTGGTGATTGAAATTTCATGAGGATCCCTTCGCAACGAAAAACGCCTTTGTTTTAATGATTGCCACTCAAATTCACGTATCATGTCTGTGGTACTATCTCCCCTACTTCGCGGTAATACAAAACGAGCTGCCCTTCTTTGTAGTTTTTCGATATCATCCGCCAGTCCTATCTGATGCGAATCCTACACCGCACAGCAATACTCCAGAATAGGGCCGATACGCGTGGTGTAAGCAGTCTCTTTAGTAGATCTGTTGCAACTTCTAAGTGTTCTGCCAATGAATCGCAGACTTTGGTTGGCTCTGCCCATAGCATTACCTATGTGAAAGTTCCAATTTAGGGTATTTGTAATTGTAATCCTTAAGTATTTAGTTATGTTTACAGCCTTCAGATTTGTGTGACTTACCGCGTAATCGAAATTTAGTGGATTTCTTTTGGTACTCATGTGAATAACTTCACACTTTTCTTTATTCAACGTCGATTGCCGCCAGCTTTCGCACCATACAGATATCTTATTAACACCTGCGTGCTTCTTCAGATCACTGGAAGAATGGGACTGCTCCCCAGGCCCCTGCCATACTGGCTGGTGATGGTCATATAGGGTAGTGGGGGAACGCGATTCATCGCTGAACACAGCGCGACGCCATTCGCAGCAGTCCTTGCTTCCCGGCCGTGGCACCACTGTTGTGATACTAATAGCAGTCTAAGCATTAGGTTAATTCTCTAGTCCTGCTGCTGCTGGTCTCTGAACAATGGTGCAGGCCTAGGCAGGCTGTTCTCGGATCGCAGGCACAGATGGAAAGAGGTTTCTGTGTCTCTAGCGCACAATAGGGCGGTCCTCCCTTACGGTCAGAAGTGGTAGACTGGAAACTTGATGACGAGTGCGCCCGCCCTCACGATCCCATGAAGTCCGACATCGGGCCACAGTCACATCCAAATGTCCTGCAATTCTAACATTGCAAGATTTGACAAGCCAGGCAAATAAAGACCGACAGTTATGATCCTTTCAAACTTCGCCAGGTGGTGATGACATTACCTCACACGAGTACGCCGCATCTCCGTGTCCTTCAGATGTTCAAATGTGTGTGAATTCTTAAGGATCCAAGCTGCTTAGGTCATCGGGTCCTAGACTTACACACTACTTAAACTAACTTATGCTAAGAACAACACACACACCCGTGCCCGAGGGAGGACTCGAACCTCCGGCGGGAGGGGTCGCGCAATCCGTGCCATGACGCCTCAAACCGCACGGCCACTCCGCGCGGCCTCAGTGTCCATCACACTGATTACTCAACACGTGACTGTTCACGCCCCTTGCACAGCGTGCTTCAGAAGTAATAGTCAATTTTCAGGAATATGAAAGGAATGATCATTCGAAACAAATAAGTCAAGTAAACATTGGCTCTAAAACTCATACCTTAAGAGCTATGAGCATTTTAGAGCACGCGTTTAATCGACATTTTTTTCTTGTTTTGTTCTATAATACCACTTCCTAAAGTATGCAAAGCAAAGTGATTGTAGTAGAAGAGATTTGTTTCACAGTATCGAAGATTAAGAATTGCTCATAGCTCTTAACGTATGCGTTTTAGAACCCATGTTGACTTAACTTTTTTGTTTCGCATGATCATTCCTGTCATATCCCTGAATACTGACCATCACGTATGAAACACCCTGTATATCCTACCACGCCCGATAATAACACTAAACACAAACTCCTGTAAGGCACTATGGTGGCCGTTCTACGTGTCACCGAGAATTGCAACTTCAATCATTCTCATACCCACCGATGGTGCGTACATGTACAAATTTATGTCGACATCCGACGGCTTTTTCTGTGTACTTTACTTTTATCGTCATTTAGCGCATATGAACCTTTTTGAAGAAAAGGAAGTATCTTACACACCACAGTCACAAGTGAACTGCAAACGACACAGAAGCTTAATGATTACTTTAGGGACGTAAACGTTGGTATCCACGAGAAAGGCCGGAAGGTGTGGCCGAGCGGTTCTAAGCGCTTCAGTCTAGAACCGAGCGACCGCTACGGTCGCAGGTTCGAATCCTGCCTCGGGCATGGATGTGTGTGATGTCCTTAGGTTAGTTAGGTTGAAGTAGTTCTACCTTCTAGGGGACTGATGACCTCAGTCCCATGGTGCTCAGAGACATTTTGAGCCACGAGAAATTCTGTCTTAACCATGTTAATAGCAATATCGTCAAAAAATCCATGAGGCGTAGCAGAGCAGCATCTACGGTACACGATGGTATCACAGTCCAAAAGACGAAGCTTATTATCGACTAACTACTATCCACTGCAGCTACTCCTTAACTACAAATGTTTTTCCTGGGGCCTTGAAACAGGGACTTGTTTAGACACTACCTAAACAGGATATTTCCAAAGCACCCTCTGATTATCGACCTTTTTCCGTTCTTTCAGAACTGTCCAAAGCCTTAGGATATTTAGTCCGCAACCAGTTAACCAAACACTTTATAGAAACCCTATTAGACAAATACCAACCAGGTTCGCGCAAACATCACAGCACAATATCTGCTTTAATAAACATGGTAGACGATCTGAAGGTTGCCATTGGTGGATAAGAGACGACTATCGTTCTTGGACTTTAGCAAAGCCTTTGACATTGTTCGACGTAATATTTGCCAAACTTCGATAATTAAATGTACGAGCCATGTAGAACGATTTTACATCGAAATAATTCTGTATTCGACGCTCAAAATGATATTGCCTTTCTACATTAGGATTAGTATTACATTTTCTTTCTGAGCCTGTAACACTCCACTCGTCACTTATCTGGTTTTACCACTCCCCAGCCGGCCACATTCAACTCTGAATACTTCCCTACGGTAAACTAGCCTCCAGCAAATCGACGCATTTCCACAAAAGTTTTCATGTCGTGTGAATTACTTTACATAACCCGACATTAATTATTCCAATACGTCCATACTATACCCTCTACAAGATGCATTGTGCCTTGTCAGTCATTTTTGTTCAGCCCTACTGTTTGCTCAAAGTGAGTTAGATGATCTTTAATGACTTCAGGTAAGGGGCATAGTTCTTGCCATCTTACAAAGCATGTTACTGCGATTTCAGTGGTTCAAATGGCTCTGAGCACTATGTGACTTAACTACTGAGGTCATCAGTCGCCTAGAACTAAGAACAAATTAAACCTAACTAACCTAAGGACATCACACACATCCATGCCCGAGGCAGGATTCGAACCTGCGACTGGAGCGGTCGCTCGGCTCCAGACTGTAGCGCCTAGAACCGCACGGTCACTCCGGCCGGCTACTGCGATTTCGTATAAAATTTTAGAAAGATTGGAGGCACACTTGATTTTATCTTTATCCATTACAAGCTCAGATTAAAATCTTTTGTCAATAACAATTACTAAGATAAAATTATTTAACATGCATAAAAATCGATTACATAACATACTTGAGCATATATCGAGGAGGAGACAATACAGTATCAAATGCTGTATCATGCCTCCTCCGTCGCCTCATGATACATAGTTCCAAAAATTTCTTATAGACTATGAACCATTGAAAATTCCTCTTTTATCGGCTCACAGGCCACACTTTATTCGTCATTGAGTACTATACCATTAAACATCATTTACACTGAATATTACGCTCCTAATGCAAATTGAAAAAAAATCTTTCTACTTGTAACTGACTCGTGGGGGTCAAAGTTTATTCATCATTAAACATCATTACCTTAGTCCTCTTCTAATCAGGTGTCTTTTTACAATATTACGGTACACTTAAAATTAAGTAGTACACAGTTTCTCTTACATTCATTCTAATATACACTCCTGGAAATTGAAATAAGAACACCGTGAATTCATTGTCCCAGGAAGCGGAAACTTTATTGACACATTCCTGGGGTCGGATACATCACATGATCACACTGACAGAACGACAGGCACATAGACACAGGCAACAGAGCATGCACAATGTCGGCACTAGTACAGTGTATATCCAACTTTCGCAGCAATGCAGGCTGCTAGTCTCCCATGGAGACGATCGTAGAGATGCTGGATGTAGTCCTGTGGAACGGCTTGCCATGCCATTTCCACCTGGCGCCTCAGTTGGACCAGCGTTCGTGCTGGACGTGCAGACCGCGTGAGATGACGCTTCGTCCAGTCCCAAACATGCTCAATGGGGGACAGATCGGGAGATCTTGCAGGTCAGAGTAGTTGACTTACACCTTCTAGAGCACGTTGGGTGGCACGGGATACATGCGGACGTGCATTGTCCTGTTGGAACAGCAAGTTCCCTTGGCGGTCTAGGAATGGTAGAACGATGGGTTCGATGACGGTTTGGATGTACCGTGCACTATTCAGTGTCCCCTCGACGATCACCGGAGGTGTACGGCCAGTGTAGGAGATCGCTCCCCACACCATGATGCCGGGTGTTGGCCCTGTATGCCTCGGTCGTATGCAGTCCTGATTGTGGCGCTCACCTGCACGGCGCCAAACACGCATACGACCATCATTGGCACCAAGCCAGAAGCGACTCTCTTCGCTGAAGACGACACGTATCCATTCGTCCCTCCATTCACGCCTGTCGCGACACCACTGGATGTGGGCTGCATGATGTTGGGGCGTGAGCAGAAGACGGCCTAACGGTGTGCGGGACCGTAGCCCAGCTTCATGGAGACGGTTGCGAATGGTCCTCGCCGATACCCCAGGAGCAACAGTGTCCCTAATTTGCTGGGAAGTGGCGGTGCGGTCCCCTACGGCACTGCGTAGGATCCTACGGTCTTGGCGTGCATCCGTGCGTCGCTGCGGTCCGGTCCCAGGTCGACGGGCACGTGCACCTTCCGCCGACCACTGGCGACAACATCGATGTACTGTGGAGACGTCACGCCCCACGTGTTGAGCAATTCGGCGGTACGTCCACCCGGCCTCCCGCATGCCCACTATACGCCCTCGCTCAAAGTCCGTCAACTGCACATACGGTTCACGTCCACGCTGCCGCGGCATGCTACCAGCGTTAAAGACTGCGATGGAGCTCCGTATGCCACGGCAAACTGGCTGACACTGACGGCGGCGGTGCACAAGTGCTGCACAGCTAGCGCCATTCGACGGCCAACACCGCGGTTCCTGGTGTGTCCGCTGTGCCGTGCGTGTGATCATTGCTTGTACAGCCCTCTCGCAGTGTCCGGAGCAAGTATGGTGGCTCTGACACACCGGTGTCAATGTGTTCTTTTTTCCATTTCCAGGAGTGTATTTAGTTCATAGAAAAAATTGCAATTGAAGCTGAAAATCCAGACTAGAGTCATACGCAGGATATTTATTTATTCACTATTATTATGATTATGATTATTACTATTATTATTTTAGTCACTTACCTGCGTTTCTGTAAATCTGCTCTCCAACATATCGCTGTGATGTGAACTATAGAGTTTATAGAAAATATGCATGGTCCGGTCACATATATATGATCAGCGCTTATGTTCGACGTCAGCGTGCAGTAACCTCTCACAGTCAGCAGTTGGGAGCACTAGCATTGGAGGATGTATAAAGCGTGTCGGTGGAAAACCTTGCACTGGTTGTTCTTTTTTCCATTTCCAGGAGTATATATATATATATACACTCCTGGAAATGGAAAAAAGAACACATTGACACAGGTGTGTCAGACCCACCATACTTGCTCCGGACACTGCGAGAGGGCTGTACAAGCAATGATCACACGCACGGCACAGCGGACACACCAGGAACCGCGGTGTTGGCCGTCGAATGGCGCTAGCTGCGCAGCATTTGTGCACCGCCGCCGTCAGTGTCAGCCAGTTTGCCGTGGTATACGGAGCTCCATCGCAGTCTTTAACACTGGTAGCATGCCGCGACAGCGTGGACGTGAACAGTATGCGCAGTTGACGGACTTTGAGCGAGGGCGTATAGTGGTCATGCGGGAGGCCGGGTGGACGTACCGCCGAATTGCTCAACACGTGGGGCGTGAGGTCTCCACAGTACATCGATGTTGTCGCCAGTGGTCTGCGGAAGGTGCACGTGCCCGTCGACCTGGGACCGGACCGCAGCGACGCACGGATGCACGCCAAGACCGTAGGATCCTACGCAGTGCCGTAGTGGACCGCACCGCCACTTCCCAGCAGATTAGGGACACTGTTGCTCCTGGGGTATCGGCGAGGACCATTCGCAACCGTCTCCATGAAGCTTGGCTACGGTCCCGCACACCGTTAGGCCGTCTTCCGCTCACGCCCCAACATCGTGCAGCCCGCCTCCAGTGGTGTCGCGACAGGCGTGAATGGAGGGACGAATGGAGACGTGTCGTCTTCAGCGATGAGAGTCGCTTCTGCCTTGGTGCCAATGATGGTCGTATGCGTGTTTGGCACCGTGCAGGTGAGCGCCACAATCAGGACTGCATACGACCGAGGCACACAGGGCCAACACCCGGCATCATGGTGTGGGGAGCGATCTCCTACACTGGCCGTACACCTCTGGTGATCGTCGAGGGTACACTGAATAGTGCACGGTACATCCAAACCGTCATCGAACCCATCGTTCTACCATTCCTAGACCGGCAAGGGAACTTGCTGTTCCAACAGGACAATGCACATCCGCATGTATCCCGTGCCACCCAACGTGCTCTAGAAGGTGTAAGTCAACTACCCTGGCCAGCAATATCTCCGGATCTGTCCCCCTTTGAGCATGTTTGGGACTGGATGAAGCGTCGTCTCATGCGGTCTGCACGTCCAGCACGAACGCTGGTCCAACTGAGGCGCCAGGTGGAAATGGCATGGCAAGCCGTTCCACAGGACTACATCCAGCATCTCTACGATCGTCTCCATGGGAGAATAGCAGCCTGCATTGCTGCGAAAGGTGGATATACACTGTACTAGTGCCGACATTGTGCATGCTCTGTTGCCTGTGTCTATGTGCCTGTGGTTCTGTCAGTGTGATCATGTGATGTATCTGACCCCAGGAATGTGTCAATAAAGTTTCCCCTTCCTGGGACAATGAATTCACGGTGTTCTTATTTCAATTTTTAGGAGTGTATAAGAATCACTGCAGACATTTACCTTTTAACAGTTAGATTATAAACAGAAACATGAAATTCATCTGACTTGTCCTTATCATATCATATCATATCGGAGACACACTGTACTTTCCTTCACACAAAAATTATTCTTTCGATTCTTTATTAAAAAAACATTTTTTTTAAGTAGCTCATTTACCTGTCATCACATTTTGCATTTCTACATTATGCTTTGCACTAACACACATCCTTTTTTATTCCCGTAATTATTTCATGGCTTTACCACAAATGATGCAAAACCTTTTTTTAGTATGGCGTGTAAAATCAATTCATTTCAGTGTCAAAAATACATTCTCTTCACTTCCCACTCTTTCCACTAATTACCGGCTAGTATCGTATAATCCTACTGCAAGAATCTGGCTCATTATTCATTTCGTTATGTGCTACTGTTTAATAAGTCACAGCTGCAAAATACTAACGCAAATTCTTTACAGATGAATGGAAAAACTAGTAGAAGCCAACCTTGGAGAAGATCAGTTTGGATTCCGCGGAAATGTTGGAACACGTGAGGCAATACTGATCCTACGACTTATCTTAGAAGCTAGATTAAGGAAGGGCAAACCTACGTTTCTAGCATTTGTAGACTTAGAGAAAGCTTTTGACAATGTTGACTGGAATACTCTCTTTCAAATTCTAAAGGTGGCTTGGGTAAAATACAGAGAGCGAAAGGCTATTTACCATTTTTACAGAAACCAGATGGCAATTATAAGAGTCGAGCGGCATGAATGGGAAGCAGCGGTTGGGAAGGGAGTGAGACACGGTTGTGGCCTGTCCCCGATGTTATTCAATCTGTATATTGAGCAAGCAGTAAAGGAAACCAAAGAAAAATTTGGAGTAGGTATTAAAGTCCATGGAGAAGAAATAAAAACGTTGAGGTTCGCCGATGACATTGTAATTCTGTCAGAGACAGCAAAGGACTTGGAAGACCAGTTGAACGGAATGGACAGTGTCTTGAAAGGAGGATATAAGATGAACATCAACAAAAGCAAAATGTGGATAATGGAATGTAGTCAAATTAAGTCAGGTGATGCTGAGGGAATTAGATTAGGAAATGAGACACTTAAAGTAGTAAAGAAGTTTTGCTATTTGGGGAGCAAAATAACTGATGATGGTCGAAGTAGAGAGGATATAAAATGTAGACTGGCAATGGCAACGAAAGCGTTTCTGAAGAAGAGAAATTTGTTAACATCGAGTATAGATTTAAGTGTCACGAAGTCGTTTCTGAAAGTGAGTGTAGCCATGTATGGAAGTGAAACATGGACGATAAATAGTTTCGACAAGAAGAGAATAGAAGCTTTCGAAATATGGTGCTACAGAAGAATGCTGAAGATTAGATGGGTAGATCACGTAACTTATGAGGAGGTATTGAACAGAATTGGGGACAAGAGAAGTTTGTGGCACAACTTGACAAGAAGGAGGGATCGGTTGGTAGGACATGTTCTGAGGCATCAAGGGATCACAAATTTAGCATTGGAGGGCAGCGTGGAGGGTAAAAATCGTAGAGGGAGACCAAGAGATGAATACACTAGGCAGATTCAGAAGGATGTAGGTTGCAGTAAGTACTGGGAGATGAAGAAGCTTGCACAGGATAGAGTGGCATGGAGAGCTGCATCAAACCAGTCTCAGGACTGAAGACAACAACAACAACAACAACATGTGCTACTAATGATCGGAGCTTTACTCTGAAATGTATTTCACTGTAGTACAATACTACTGTATATCGACCATAAGCTACGTGAAAATTTTTAACACTCTGGTAAACTTGTGAAAACAGGTTCTATATAGACCTGATAGTTGAAGTGTTCTCTCGACAAAATTTTCGAATATGCACTACACTGAACCAATTGGAAGCCACACTTGTAATTCATGTCCCTTTACGTTCCTCATGCATGACAAAATAAACACCACTTAAAATACTAATGCTATAGTTAAGCCAACCACCAACTGAAAATTATATGAATGTTTTAAAGTGTTACTTTTCTTGTAACAGTACGGCTTAGAAAACTTGGTTGTGGCATGACGCGATTAGTTTCATACCATTGCATTTCAACTTAAGTTTATGAGGTATTTTAGTTCACCGGTTACTGATTTGGCATTTATATATGTTACGAGTTTAAATTTGACTAATGTGTGTTTCCTCACTGGCCTGCGTGGCCGAGCGGTTCTAGGAGCTACAGTCTGGAACCGCGCGACAACTACGGTCGCAGGTTCGAATCCTGTCTCGGGCATGGATGTGTGCGATGTCCTTAGGTTAGTTAGGTTTAAGTAGTTCTAAGTTCTAGGGGACTGATGACCTCAGATGTTAAGTCCCGTAGTGCTTAGAGCCATTTGTGTTTCCTCCACTAACTATATCATCGACCCTTTCCGGCCTAAAATTGAGGACACTTTGGTTCTTGGATGATTTCTTCTGCAAGTGACGTCATGGGATTTGCTTATTCTCCTAAATCCCCAATACTCTCATATCCTTTACTACATCGCTACGTTCTTTCCCACCTAGCCCAAGAGTAAACATTATTTGCCACTCCTGGCCTATTGCATATCCCTGTAGTGCTCTTAACACAACGTCATAAAAAAGGGAAAGGGAAGCACCGCAATCGGGCGCTGAAGGTAACGCGATAGTCGATTGACCGCCGTGTCATCCTCAGAAAAATCATCATCGGATGCGGTATGTAGGGGCATGCCGTCACCATACCGCACTCCCTGCCGTTGTAAACGTTTCGACCTTGGAACCGTTACCTCTCACTCAGATAGTTCCTTAGTTGGTATCACGAGGCTGAGTGCACCGTGGTCCAGTCCTTTCTCCAAGAAAAAAATCCCTGGCAGTAAGGGGATTGAACCTGGGTCTCCGCATGAGGGTCTGCCACGTTGACCATTCGGCTACAAGCGGACAACGTAACCTCTTACATTACAATATCACGCTTAATCACCACGAAATCTGTCAAGTCTAATTAATCCAATATTAAGTCATACATATTAATTACAGCTTCCAAATAAGCATTTCCTCTGAGATAGCCAAGCGTAATGGCTAAATAACCCCTTTTCCCAACTCTATACTAGGTCCCCTATTACATCATACTGCTTAACAGATTTTAACGTGTGTGTGAAATGTTATGGGACTTAACTGCTAAGGTCATCAGTCCCTAAGGTTACACACTACTTAACCTAAATTATTCTAAGGAAAAACACACACACACCCATGCCCGAGGGAGGACTCGAACCTCCGCCGGGATCAGCCACACAGTCCATGACTGCAGCGCGTTAGACCGCTCGGCTAATTCCGCGCGGCACAGATCTTAACGGTTTTGAACCTTCTTATTAATGTAGTAGACGATTACATTTAGCTTTAAGGTCACATATCTCGTATAGATACCTTCTACTCTAAATCCTCAGTTAATAACAAACAAATAAATAAATAACGAATAAACGATTTACAAAAGTATAAAGAAACTACTCTCCCTTATCACTAGAGACAGTACACTATTTACAAAAATACAAAAGAAATCTTCATCACTAGTACCAGGCTGAACCGGCCGGTTAGCCGCGCTGTCTAACGTGCTGCTTCCCGAGCGGGAGGGCGTGCCAGTCGCCGGCACGAATCCGCCCGGCGGATTAGTGTCGAGGTCCGGTGTGCTGGCCAGCCTGCGGATGGATTTTTATGCTGCTTTCCCATCTTCGGGCTGGTTCCCCTTATTCCGCCCCAGTTACACTAAGTCGGCGATTGCTGCGCAAAAACTGTCTCCACTTACGCGTTCACCGTAATTACTCTACCTCGCAAACATTTGGGGTTACACTCATCTGGTATGAGACGTTCCCGAGGGGATCCACTGGGGGCCGAACGGCACAATCACCTTGGGTTCGGTGTGGGGCGGCGGTGAGGTGGGTGGACTGCTGTGGCGTGTTGTAGGGTTGTGAACCGTTGAGGGCTACTGCGGGACGAAGCCTATCCATTGTTTCCAGGTTCCCAGTTCTATACACACAGTACACAATACACACCAGGGTGAACTTTCCTACAACAATGTCTGCTGTTTTCCTTTCTCACGTGGGTTACGTAGTACCAAGTTACATCTTCTTTCTTTTTCTGGATATGGAAAACACGATACCACTGAAAATTTCTTTTCCTTTTGCTAGCATGCACCGTCTGTTACTTTCCACTGGTTCGTCGCACAAGCCACAAAAGTGCTGGGATTTTAGTCATCCACCCTATTCACAGATAAGGCTTTCTTTATAAGGGGCGAGATTGTCAACCTTTACAGCTCTCACCTGTGGGCTACGGAGAATCACAAAGATATGATGGCAGCGAGCCATCAGGACCGGTGCAGCTTCATCGTTTGGCGGGGACTATTGGCGACCGCCTCGTGGGACCAATCATGTTTCCATAACGCCTCATAGGTGAGGCATAATTGCTTTTTTTTTGCAGGTGACCCCTGCTTTTCATAATGGAAGGTGTGCCTTTGGTGGTACAAAGGGGAATGTGGTTACTACATGATGGCGCTCCAGTTCACTTCCGCATTACCGCGCGCATGTAACTCGACAAGATCTACCCAGGCCGATGGACTGGATGGGATGGTCCAGTCGCATAGCCTGCCCGGTCACTGGAGCCGTGCAGACACTGGAACAACGCATTCATACTGCCTGTGACGCAATTCGGTTGTTCGTATTAGGGCTCCTTCCCATTCCATTCGTGTATGGTGCGCGGGAAGAATGGTTATTTAAATACAACTGTGCGTGATTTAATTAATCTATTCTTGTCCTTACGACCCCTGCGAGAGAGATACGTAGGGTATGTTGTAAATTTATATTCCTTGCGTCATCATTTAAAACAGATTCTTCAAACTTTGTAAGTACGCTACCTCGGGATGGTTTGCGTCTATCTCCAAGCGTCTCCCAGCTCAGTTCCTTCAGCATGTCTGTGACACTCTCACACGAGTCAGTCAAACCTGTGTCCATTCGTGCTGCGCTTCTTTCTATACGTTTAATATCCTCAAAAAATGGTTCAAATGGCTCTGAGCACTATGGAACTTAACATCTAAGTTCCCTAGAACTTAGAACGACTTAAACCTAAGGACATCACACAACACCCAGTCACGAGGCAGAGAAAATCCCTGACCCCGCCGGGAATCTAACGCGGGACCCGAGCGTGGGAAGCGAGAACGCTACCACACGACCACGAGCTGCGGACTTAATTGTATGGGTTGACCAACTACAACTTCGACTCGTTGACAGCCTAGTAATAGGATAACATGGTTTTTCGTTTTGTGAAGTGCAGAATTTTTTATTTTTCGAAGATTTAAAGTAAGTAGTCAATCTTTGCAGCACTTTGAAATCTTATCAAGATCTAACTGAATACTTATGCAGCTTTCATCAGACGGAGCATGATCTGTAAAAGTCTAAGGTTACTATTAATATTGTCTGCAAGGTCATTAATATACAACAAGAATAGCAATGGTCCCAACATACTTCACAAAGGTATACCATAAGTTAATTCTGCATCTGTTGATGACTTTACATCCAAGATAAACTGCGATCTACCTTGTCTGTCTCATCACAATATATCATACACTGCACTGTACTGTACTGTACAGGTATGACGAAGTAATAAATACCGTATAGCGCAGACGCCATGCATTTCCAGCCCTTTGTCCACAAGACATTTTTCGCTCCTTATCGTCTCAGGGATAGTTCCGTTCAATTTGTCTCCATTAGGAATATCAACCTGTACGCTAAGAAGTCCCGGTTCTTCATTAGGTAATTTTATTTTATTCCTGAATGATTTAATATCTGGCTTAGTTTTATGTGACGTTTCACCACTTTACCAGTATATTGCTCCCATTTTTGTGCACTTCTCGAATTTATCTGTAGTACTCTTTATCGACTAAACACAAAATGTCATCTATATAAAGTATGTAATTATCCTTAAAGTAATGTCATAGACCGCTTCCTCTCTCAGAAAAGGCACTACGTACGCTTTATTCTAAATAACAAACTTTTTGTTCTCTGTTGTGATATTTTCGGCTGTTTTTTCTTTAGGGCCCATAATCTGGACCATCGTCAACCAGAAAACAGTTTACCTTCAATAGGCATAACAGAAAATTCTGCAATAACTAGTGAAAACAGCTACGGCTCTGAAACTTCCTGGCAGATTAAAACTGTGTGTCGGACCCAGACCCAATTTGGGGACCTTTGCCTTTCGCGGGCAAGTGATCTACCAACTGAGCTATCCAAGCACAACTCTCGCCCCGTCCTCACAGCTTTAATTCCGCCAGTACCACAGTTTTAATCTTGGTATCAGCGCACACTCTACTGTAGAGTGAAAATTTCATTCTAGAAACATCCCCTAGGCTGTGGCTAAGTTAGGTCTCCGCAATATCCTTTCTTCCAGGAGTGCTAGTTCTGCAAAGTTCACAGGAGAGCTTCTGTGAAGTTTGGAAGGTAGGACACAAGGTACTGGCGGAATTAAAGCTGTGAGGAGGGGGCGTGAGTCGTGCTTGGGTAGCTCGGTTGGTAGAGCAAAGGTCCCGAGTTCGGGTCTCGGTCCGGCACAGTTTTAATCTGCCAGAAAGTTTTATATCAGCGTACACTCCGCTGTAGGGTGAAAATTTCATTCTAGCTACGGGACTGACTTTTCTAAAAACGTGTGTAAATCCGCTGTTAGAACATTACAGGCGTCTCGTTTATGGGCAAGCACGCTGTGCGTCATATTTGCGTTATTGGAGTAGTATATACTGTCTCTGAGAAATAATTGGCATGTAAAATATTTTCTGCTAGTTGCCTCTTTACTAGAGGACGTGTAGGTCAAATCCCCTTTACGCCATCCAGGTTTAGTTTCTCGTAATTTCAGAAAATTACTCAATCCAAATGCGAAGACGGTTCAACTCACAAAAAGATTACCGATTTCCTTGCCTGTAGTTCAATAATCCAAGCTTCAGCGCCGACGCTACTGACCTCGTCGTCGACGGGACGTGAAATCGCAATCTGCCTTTCTTTTATTAGTGTCGAGGCAGAAAATCATTTATGTCCTTTTCAAATGGTTCAAATGGCTCTGAGCACTATGGGACTTAACTTCTGAGGTCATCAGTCCCCTAGAACCTAGAACTACTTAAACTTAACTAACCTAAGGACATCACACACATCCATGCCCTGAGGCAGGATTCGAACCTGCGACAGTAGCGGTCGCGCGGTTCCAGACTGTAGCGCCTAGAACCGCTCGGCCACATCGGCCGGCTGTCCTTTTCAATGGAGCCATCGAATCAATTGTGTTAATTGTTTAAAGCTAACCATGAACAACACAAATCAGATGTCCAGGCAGTAATTTAAGCCCCGCTCCTCCTAATTCCAGGTGCAGAACATCAACAGTCTCACTCGGAATGGATATCGAATCTGCATGGAAAGATCCCAGGAAATTTTAGTCTGAACGGCAACAGAACACACGTCTTGTCGATTACTGGTCCATTTACCGTTTGGATCGCGATCGAGGTTACAGCTCCCTTCCGGTTTTTCATTTTCTGTCTGCCACTTTGGGACATTAATGACATGGTTCCTGGAAGCAAAGTCTCTGCAGATTTCCTTCTCTGTCCTTGTCCAGTCCGAATTTGTGTTCTGTCTCTAACGAATGCAATATGGACTTCCTTCGCTTCCTGCCTTTAATCTATGAGCACATTAGTCTTAGACATTTCGAGGAAGACAAGCAGTTTCCTAGCGTTAAGTTTCAGTAAACGAAGTCGTGTAATTAATTCATGTGCTGTCGTCTAAAGGCCTTCAAGGTAGCTTTAAACTGAAAATCGTCGTGAAGAGAAATATTGCTTACATTTTTAAAACAGTGTGTGTTCAGTGTTGTGAGAGTACTGTGTGGAAACATAAGAAGGAGACTGCGTAGCTGTTCCCCCGTTTCGTACTGTTTGCCCAGCATCTGTTTTGTCTTATAAGTTCCCGCCTCAGGGAGCACCTTTCCCATGCCCTCCAGCCACATACTTCTCGCAATACCGCGACTCCCTCCGCCTTCCCCAGGCGTGGATGCTTGTCGCACTGGCATCGGAGGATGACGCAGAAAAATCTGGTTCCCCACTGGCGGGCCGCAAGACTCGCGAGTAAACAGCGCCTCCGCCTCCCAGGCGTGCATTCCCGCTTCTGTGGTTTTTTCTCGCCTCGTCCCTGCCGGAGGGGAAGCAAATCCGGCGCTTCCGCGAGCTATACAACATCACTGCGCTCAGAAAGGTCACCCCTCTGCCGACGCTCTTACCGTCACAATTTCCGGCCAAGGCTGCGTCCGTTAATAAAACCAGCCGCCGCACGGTTCTACTGAGGGGAATTCCCTCTCTCTTTGTGCACCACATATGCAATATCATCACCGACAGAAGTAGGAAGTGACCGTTCACTTGTAACACCATAACCGATACCTAGCGTGCTGTCCACAATTAAGTAACAAACGAAAATTCTGGAAGCCTCCGTTTATTTTGCCACAAAACTGTATAAACAAGTGATAGCAAAGCAGAAACAACGTAAAGAATACAGAACGCAAACAACTGCAACATACATAACAGTAGACGAAAATGTTCTTCGTTTTTTCAAACTTAACAGATTTGTACACACGTTGCGACAGCTGGTTAATGTGCTCACTATGGGGTGTGACCACCTGAGGCCTGACGACGACGGAGCATGCTGTGAATAACGTCATCAATGTCATGTTGAGGCAATAATGCCAATTCTTCCTGTGGAGCTGCTCGCAAGTCTTGGAGTGTAGTTAGTAGATGTTGACGTGATGCAACCCGTGTTCAAATGCTTCAAATGGCTCTGAGAACTATGGGACTTAACATCTATGGTCATCAGTCCCCTAGAACTTAGAACTACATAAACCTAAGTAACCTAAGGACATCACACAACACCCAGTCATCACGAGGCAGAGGAAAACCCTGAGCCCGCCGGGAATCGAATCCGGGAACCAGAGAGCGGGAAGCGAGAACGCAACCGCACAACCATGAGCTGCGGACCAACCCGTCTTCCTAGTGCATCCCAGACATACTCTATGGGGTCCAAATCGGGAGAGCGAGTAGACCACGCCATGCGTGCAGTATCTTCCATTTCCAAGAAAACGACAACTACTCGTTCTTTATGAGGCCGAGCACTATCATCCATCACCGGCCGTTGTGGCCGAGCGGATCTAGGCGCTTCAGTCTAGAACCGCGCGACCGCTACGGTCGCAGGTTTTAATCCTGCCCCGGGCATGGAATGTGTGATTTCCTTAGGTTAGTTAGGTTTAAGAGTTGGCATGGAATGTGTGATGTCCTTAGGTTAGTTAGGTTTAAGAGTTATAAGTTCTAGCGGACTTATGATCTCATATGTTAAGACCCATAGTGTTCAGAGCCATTTGAACCACTATCGCCCATCAGTAAGAAGTCGAGCATCTCGTAGCAATCGTAAATGAGGTCCTAAGACCTCGTCACGATACCTGACAACTGTTAAACTATTCCCATTCACCCATACAATTTCATGAAGAGGTTTTCGAGTGGTCAACAAAATGCCGGCCCACACTATTAGAGATCCTCCTGGACATCGATCTCTTTCCACTATGTTCGCATCTCTAATTCGTGTTCAGATGCGAATCCATCGAGAATCACTCTCCAGACCAAATCTGAACTCATCTGTGAAAAGAGCATTGGTCCACTGTTCGACAGTATAGGTGGCATGTAGACGACTCCATTCCAGACGCTCCCCTCTGTGAAGACGGGTCAGAGGCACACATACAGCAGGTCTCCGATAGCAAAGGTCGCCCTGTCGAAGCCTTCCGTACACCGTTTGCCTCGATACAACATGTCCAGGGGATGCTGCGAGGTCAGATTCCGGTTGCAGTGCAGTGCTAAGGCTGTACCATCGTTCCCTTACGGCCAAGTAACGGTCCTCTCTTTCTGATGTCGTACGTGGTCGGCCCTGCCCTGGTCTCCGGGATACGGTTTCCGTCTCTAGAAACTGTCGCCACATCCCAGAAACGACAGAGCGATTCACGTCAAGCCATCGCACCACATGGGTCTGCGACTGTCCTGCTTCCATTCTTCCTATGACCCTCCGCCACAGAGACTCTGGTAGGCGTCTTCGCTGTGCCATACTGCACCGTCTCTGTCTGTGCACCCAGCGATTGTGGATGTGGAACTACCCGGCAAACACTACTCCGTTTGAGATGCACTGACGTCATAGTTGGCGTGGTTTTCCGTAAACCGAAATGCCACCTACTGTGCAGAAAACGATCGTACTGGCTGTTGTGTTGGCAGAAGAGCCAACACAGTGTTACTATTGGAGGCCGAAATGCACGCGTTTTAGCTCACGCAAGCTGGCGTGAGGAGGGAAGAACTATACTGACGTGAGGTCTGGAACATTACAAGGAATTAGAATTCAGAAAGCGGACGTAATTAGTTTGATACTTAACTTTAATCTATTAATGATGAACGTCGCTCTTGACGGTACATGATTCAAAATATTATCTGTTCAGAATAGTAACTGAATATGGCGCCTTGCTAGATCGTAGCAAATGACGTAGCTGAAGGTTATGCTACACTGTAGAGCGTATGTAGACAGTGAACCATCGCTAGCAAAGTCGGCTGTCCAACTGGGGCGAGTGCTAATCAGCCTCGACTAGACCTGCCGTGTGGCGGCGCTCGGTCTGCAATCACTGATAGTGGCGACACGCGGGTCCGACGTATACTAACGGACCGCGGCCGATTTAAAGGCTACCACCTAGCAAATGTGGTGTCTGATGGTGACACCACACTGACGTATGTTGACAGTTTGTATGATTATATAGTGAATTAGACACAGGACGGGGAAATAGTGGTTTGTTACTTTAATTCTGGACACCAGTGTAAATCTTATGGGAATTCAGATCTGCTTTATATGCAAATTAATGTTTATAAATATCCAAACATATTTTTCCTATCACCGGTAGATACTTTTATTCAGTGCGGTAAAATACAAATGTGTTTTGAGAAATAATTATTCTAAAAAAATAATGCTAAAAACAGTTTATTCTGTTTTGATTGTCTCCTTATGTTTCAACATTTTTGGGCTCTGAAGGAGCCTCTTTACATTGCTGTATGCCGGAGTAATGGATCTGTATTACGGTTAAAACATTAAAATAACACAATGTTTGCAAAAACACAAATACATCTGTGCACATAGCCGATTATAAACAAGTATGCATTTGTACATATGGCCAGTGGTGAAACTCGCAGTAATCATCCGGAAGTTAGCTGTCTTCAACCACTGCCTTTTATGCGTATACATAGCGAGTCTTTCAAAACGGAACGCCACTTTTTATTTACAGAACAGCTCAAAATATGGAAATGATATTTTCGGTAAATCATAACACTCCTTGTCTCTCAAATTTAAGTCCATTTTTCAAATACTTTTGCAAAAAGCTTCAGTGTCATGAAAAATAAGCGTTAGATTATTGCACTCACCTTTTCAACAGCTTGTGAGTGCCGTTAAATAAAGTTCACCGATGCATTACAAAAAACGTGCTTGTTTCAATTTTTTAATTGCTGCGAGGGTTATCGATATTAATTAGTGCTCCTCAGAATACTAAAATTTGCCGAAAATCCTATGTCTTGAGCCGTTCAGTAAGTGAGAGGGGCGTCTGTCTTAGTTTACTCGCACTGTGTATCTACGATCTAATCTACAGTCTTCACCATAATTCATTATGTGTAATTTACTCTGTCCTTCCGTTAAGTTCACAATCGTACCATCGATTTGTAGCAGCTCTTTAAACAATCAAATCGTTGGCAGTCCATTTCACTCTCAAGAATGTAGATAGCCAGAGACCCGCATTAACTGACTGATACGAATTCCTCTGTGCTTTCCTCTTGCATTGTCATCCTCTATATGGTATGAAAGAACCTCCAAGAACATGCCTATCCGCATGTCTCATCCAATAATTTCCCATAGAACTGAACTTCCTTCATCTTTCCTGAGAAGTGCTTAATTTGACAGCTTAACTGTTAATAGGAATTTGAGTGAAACTTCCTGGCAGATTAAAACTGTGTGCCGGACCGAGACTCGAACTCGGGACCTTTGCCTTTCGCGGACAAGTGCTCTATCAACTGAGCTACCCAAGTACGACTCACGCCCCGTCCTCACAACCTTACTGCTGCCAGTACCTCGTCTCCTACCTTCCAAACTTTACAGAAGCTCTCCTGCGAACCTTGCAGAACAAGCACTCCTGAAAGTAAGAGATGGCTTAGCCACAGCCTGATGGATGTTCCCAGAATGAGATTTTCGCTCTGCAGCGGAGTGTGCGCTGATATGAAACTAGGTCCCGAGTTCGAGTCTCGGTCCGGCACACAGTTTTAATCTGCCAGGAAGTTTCATATCAGCACACACTCCGCTGCAGAGTGAAAATCTCATTCAGGAATTTGAGTATCCATCAAAAGCACCCAATTTCGGAGCCTGCAATCCGTCCACTTCGTCCACTCAAAGTGTTCATTTCTCACTTTCGTAAAGAAGCACATTACATATGAACGTTTTCACTAGTCACTAGTACACAAAACTATGCTTTGTAGTCAGCAACAATCTAATTTTATGTAAATAAGTTATACACAATTGCAACCAGTCACTTTTTTTGGATAATAATGCTTTATTACATGAACCGGTTGTCGTACCTTTTCAAGTTCATCTTCAGATGGTTTCGGGAGCAAGCAACAGTTGTAAAGCGCATGCTGGATGCTGGTAAAGTGTCACTGTCAAAGTGTAAACTAATATAGTTTGTGTGAAAGTGTTCTGGACATCAAAATGGAGGCAGTCAGATCCGAAAGAAGCCGCCTATACTGTCGCAAACCAGCACCCAGCATTATGCTACTACCAGTAATGATGTAACTTCCCGGATCCTCCCGAAACCATCTGAAGATGAACCTGAAAAGGTTCGAAAACCTGTTCATGTAATAAATCATTGTTATCCAAAAAAAGTGACTTGTTGCAGTTTTGTATAACTTATTTACAATATACAGCCACGGTTCTAAAATATCCGTAATGGATAAGCATAATCCAATTTCATCAGCTCCAAAATCGAAGCGCACATTTCATGCAAAAAAGTCTTCCATTCACTTATGTCGCACTTTGCTCGGGGACGACGCTGCACATACTTGTCACGCTTCCATTTGTTAAACTTCTGCAGAATAGTCGAAACAACCTTGGCAATATCTGTTGGTCCATTACGGCCAGGGGACATCGGCTGGTACGTAATTTTCAATTCACTGAACTTTACCAATAGCCGTACACTTCAAGGTATTTTATTTTATTCTGAAAGCAACCTGTTTCAGCAATTCATTTTGGCATCTTCAGGCCCCATATGCTCTTTTCAAATCAACTAACTTATCGTATTGCGCCATGAAACTGAACATCGTGAATTCCAGTCGTTGTGTAGCTGAGTCATACGAAAGCGTGATACCAACTGAGCCCACGACTGTAGGTGGGCTCAGCTGCTGTCACGCTTTCTACGGTCGCAGATTCGAATCCTGCCTCAGGCATGGATGTGTGTGATGTCCTTAGGTTAGTTAGGTTTAAATCGTTGTAAGTCTAGGGGACCGATGACCTCAGATGTTAAGTCCCATAGTGCTTAGAGCCATTTGAACCAAATGTTTCCCCATGAAGGCATCGACTGTCTTGTCTCTAAGTGGGATATACGTATTAATACTTATGGCGATTACTTTTGAATTAATAAACAGTTTATTTACTTTTTTCCATCTGATTCGATTTCGTTGACTGCTCTTTATATACATAGATACCTATCTTATTGCGATTATGAAATATGTAAACATTATTGACACGAGGACAATGTTCTCTTTAAAACGACGATTATGAACTGACGCATTGCGTCGTTGGCTGTCACTTGAGAATGGCATAATAGGCATCTCGATTGTGAACAGATACACTGCCTAGCAAAAAATGTAAAGCAACCAGAAGCCAAGGATGAACAGAAACAAAACTTCAAGGATGGAGAGGGTATGTGGTGTTATGTCAGTGAATGGTGCTCCTGGTAGCCCTGGGTGCATGCGCTGGTTCGGTTGTGGAGCGTGGCATGAAGCTATTCTATCGTCTCCTCAGGCAAGCTGCTCCACAACTGTTGTAAATAATCCTTGATATCTTGGGTACTGGCGCTGGAATGGAACTGAAGTCCGAGCTGGTACCACAAGTGTTCTGCAGGAGACAGATCTGCTGATCTTGCTGGCCACAGGAACTCCGCGACTACATGCAGACAGTTCATAGAGACGAGTGCCATGTGTGGACGAGCATTGTCCTGCTGAAAAATGGCACCACAATATTATCGCATGAGAGGCAACACATGAGGGCGAAATATGTTTGTGACGTACCGCTGTGCCGTCAGAGTTCCCGCAATGACTACCAGCCGTGACCTGATGGCTTTCCAGACATGATACCAGAAGTAACACCATTGTGAATCCCCAAAGCATTGGAAGATTGGGACCTTTCCCCAAGGTCGCCGACGATGGTAATCCGGGGTACTGGAGAACTGCGACTCATCGTCGAACACAATGCAACGCCATTCATTAGCTGTCCATGATCCCCAGTCACCCACAGTGAGGCCAGTTCCAAACACAGTCATGTGCTGATAACGCTGTCTCAAACGAATACTCGACATCTCCATGTCCTTCCCAGTGATCACTCAATATCTGACGCTGTTCATGCCCTTTATATACCATACTAGCCCCGGTAACAACACCAAACACGAACAACACCAATGCACTCTGCTGGATATTCGAATTGTTACAGTGAATTACAGCTCGAATCATATACAAACCCGCCGTTTGTGTTTAGGAGCACGAAGATACATTGACGTCTAACCACGTCTAGTGGGTGTTCCCTTTGTTTTGTCGAGCAGTGTCTATAGACACAGGTATCCTATTATGTTCAGTCGCCTTTTCTTGACTTTCGTAGCCTAGGATCGCTTATCTCAATATCTATTGTTTTGACACCGTGCAACGAGTGAAACGTGGAACAGTAAAATGATATTCTGCAAAGAAACAATTTCCTACACTGGATTCTGTTTTTCGCTCATTTTGTGTCGTCCTACATTATTGAGCCAGTATGGTCACTGGGCGACTGGATAGTTAACTGACTCGCTTACCGAAATCACGTAGGGCCAAATCTTCTAATTAGAAATGTACTTGCGAGTGACAGAAGCTGCTTGTGATCCATTTGAATTTGCAAAAGGTTAACACAGAGATGGATACCAATGACCACGTGTTCTCTAGCAACTAAAAACGAGAACAAAGATAGGGCATTAGTATGGTGACTCCATATATAAAAGACCACATAAAAAGGACACGATTTTCTCTAACTTCGGTATTATCGTGGTTTCCAGTCATGGGAGTGGAAAACGATTGCTTGCTGGAATCTCACCATTATGTTGAAACTTACTGATCGGATGCGCCCATATCAAACAAAGCACAAGTTTCTGAATACTTCTACTACGCTACACTGCTCAGGTCGAAAGAAGAGGCGAGAGAGCCTTTGTGTTTCAAATTGCATGAGAGGACCAATCGAACTATTCATGCTCGATGCTTTGATTGGATGGTCCCGGTTAAAGCTGTAGCCCAGCAGTAACATGTCCCTACTCTTTTCCTGTTTGACAGGGACAACTTATGACTGACCGACTTACTCAGAGAAAGGGTCCGCGAAGTATGGAAGGCGCTCGCTACAAAATAGCCGCTTTACAGGAAATAAGCTTTAGCTCGAAGGATGGGCAATGGTCACCAGGATTGGAAAACATTGCTACACGTAGACGGTTGGTTAAGACTACAACAGAAGCTACACGAGAAGATGCACCCCACTAAGCAACAGGGCACCATTCAGACAAATAGTGGAGGTATTCTTGCGGGTGGGTTATTTACTTGGGATCAAATGCTGACCCGGACAGTGTCTCTCAATGGTGAAGGCAGAAGAAATGTGTTGTCCAATAAAGTGCATCCCCTCGTACGCCTAAAGCTACCCACAGGTGGCTTATATTCTCAGCCGGACAATGCGCCATACCCAGTTATAGTATGGTTTGTCGAATGCTCCGCATTCATGAGCGTTGTTGCGTCCCCCATCTCCCATCCATATTACCATATTTAAAAGCTGCCGAGCTCATCTGGGAAGCCATCGAGCGAGATGTGTTCTCCTTGCACTCAGCTCCAACGAATCTCAGTGAGTTGCGTTCAGCCGTCTAAAAGTCGTGGGTTACGAAAATCCGCTCCCCCCCCCCCCCCTCCCCCAAATCTTTCGTGAAGGAAGGCTAAATTACTAGAGTCTAACATCCCGTCCACAATAACGTCATTAGAGAAGACGCACAAGCTCAGACTTGGGAAGGAAATCGACCGTGCCCTTTCAAAGGAACAATCTTGGCATTCGCCTTAAGCAGTTTAGGAAAATCATGGAAAAACCTAAATCTGGGTGGCTAGACAGCTATTTCAACCGCCGTCCTCCCAGTAAGATTCCAGTGTCTCACCCTTGAGCCACGTCACACGGTGGTCAGAAAAATGCATCTTAAGAGTCGTACAGTCAGACAGACGTACGGACAACAAAGTGATCGTGTAACGGTTCCATGTTTAACGATTGGTGTACGGAACCCCAAAACGCAAATCGTCACAGTTCGTTCACAGTTTGTGTAACGAAATGAATTGCCGAAGAATCAGTTCCTTAGAAGACAAAGCGGATGAGAATGGATAGGAAAGTGAAAAAAGACTCATTCACAGCTTCTTTTTTTATCGCTGTCCCTGTCTGTCTAGATGAATGTCAGACGAAATCTAGGTTTGATCCCCAGGGCTACCAAGGCCCGCCTGCATGGACTATCATAGAAAATTAATTCGAACAGGAGCCATTCAGCATCCAGAAAAGAAATGGGAAGTTCCTACTTGACTTAGACATAGTGGCATTAATCTGTGGTGGAAACGCGATACGTTTTCTACGTTCTCCTCAAAAGGCAGCAGTTTCAGAGGACGAGTGGCCGTCAATCACCAGCCAATGGTCTTAGAGGATAGCGTCACGACGTTTAGTACCGCACAGCTCACAATAAGATGCAATATCTGATCAAAGGGATCTAAACATGCCTATCTAACGCGTAAGTGTCTAGTGCATATCACGAGAAGTGGACCTGTTAGTGCAAAAGGTGGGTGGTGGTGGGAAGTACTGTGTCGTCCGTAGAGGCGTAGTAACAGCAGAATTGATATGTCAGGAAAAATCAGTGACTTCGAACGTGGCCTAGTCATTGGATGTCACTTGAGGAAGAACGCTATCAGTGACATTTCAGCCATTGTAAAACTGCTCAAGTCGACAGTTGGCGATGTAATTGTGAAATGGAAAAGTGAAGGAACAACCACAGCTGAAACAAGAACAGTAAAACCTTTTATACTGACGGACAGGGACTATCGGAAACAGCGGAGGGTGGTTGTAAAAAATCATATGATATCACCGGAAGGAATCACCTGTGAGGTCCGAAGCACTCTCCTTAGTCCATCTAGACTAGTGACTGTGAGTAGGGAGTTAAAAAGAATGGGATACAATGATTAAGCAGCTCCTCATAAGCCACACAATTCTGTAGTCACTGCTAAGCGACGCTTGAGGTGATGCAAAGAGCGACACCACTGGATACTGTTGTATGATTGGAAGCGAGCGATTTGGAGTGATGCATAACGCTATACCCTTTGGCAAACCGTTAGTAGGATTTGGGTTTGGCGACTGCCTGGAGAACGCTACCTGTTACCATGTGCAACGCCCGTAGTTAAGTGCCCAAACTGCGGAGGTCATCGGACCCTAAGCTCACACACTGCTTAATCTAACTTAAAATAATTTACGGTAGGAACAACACACACACACGCGCGCACACACACACACACACACACACACACACACACACACACTCATACCCGTGGGAAGACTCGAACCTCCGACGGGGCAAGCCGCGCGGACCGTGACAAGGCGCTTTGGACCGCTCGGCTACCTCGCGCGGCTACCTTCTCTGGTTTCGACTCTTGAGGAAGAACGGGCTGCCATTCCTCCACAAGCAATCAGACACCTCACTGTAGGTGTCTCCAGCAGATTTCAAACTGTCATAAAGGCGAAGGTTGGGCACACTCCATACTAAGGTTCACTAAGAAGTGTACGAGTATTTTTGATTAGATGGTGAACATTCGTGCCTGTGCAATATTTCTGCTACCAAGGTTAAGCTGTCACCAACTGGAAGATTGGCATGGCCATACCGAAAGTGGTATGCCATTGCTTTAGAACTGGATTACCCCTCCAGTAATAGGTGAGCCCAAAATTTAGTGTGGACTCCGCATGCGGTGCAACTTACCGTATTTTCCATTAACAAACATTTCCGGAGTTGGAACAAGTTATAGGTGACAGATAATAATCCTATGACTGACGGGGGATCCAACTCGAATCCATCTTTGAATACGTAGTCTGGCACATTACCAGTGTTTTTTGACAACATCGTATTTTACAAATAAAAAATCACGCAATTACATTACAGTAACAGGAAATAAACTCATTTAATAAACATTTTAACACTTTATTATTCAGTATCGAAATTGTGTATGACTTTTACTTGTTTCGTATCATGTTTTTCTTGTTTGGGAGGGGAGCCTATAAACAAGATTCCTTCGAAGCATCCGAGTGTTTCTGTCGTCTGCTTTTGGCAGTGATTGTCTTTCTTTTCTTTTGTGGAGCTTTTTTTTTAAAATTTGACAACTTAATGAGACGTAATTAGTACCAGTAATCGTGTAACATTTTCGTCGTATTTCTGATGTTTCTGTATTTTGTTATAACATGTAGCTGCAGTAACCGTGCAGACTTGTGTGGGTGTCTCTCCATTACATAGTGTGTATAGTTGTCCAGTAACAAGCAGTAAGTATTCTTTCTCATTTTAGGGTACAGAGCCATCAAATGCAGAAACTCTTGGTATGGACTGAGAGAAGAGGATACTCAAAGACAGCATTATTTTTCTGTTCCTATGAAATGGACAGATGTAGGCTGTTAACTGATACATAATTTCGATTTTCTTGGTGCAGTTGAAATGGCTCTAAGCACTATCGGACTTAACATCGGAGGTCATCAGACCCCTATACTTAGAACTAGTTAAACCTAACTAACCTAACGACATCCATCACACACAACCATCCTCGAGGCATGATTCGAACCTGCGACCGCAGCAGCAGAGCGGTTTCGGACTGAAGCGCCTAGAACCGCTCGGCCACAGCGGCCGGCTCTTGGTGCAGTAATGTTTGTGCATCGACTGCATATCTTTAGGTGTTACCAAAAAGAACTTTCTCCCTAACATATACCAAGCGAGGTAACACAATGGTTTGTACACATAACTCGTATTTTCGACAAGTGAGGTTCGAATCGTTAGGCCATCCCGATTTAATACAGTTATCTCGGGCTTTCAGCCACGTCAAGTGGTTAAAATGCCACTAGCTTTCGGCCAAATACTCCTTGGCCATTTTCAAGTGCCTGCTGACGGGCCCCTGGTACGACCTTATAACCTCTAGCTAGCGTCTGTGACGTCACTGGTTCGCATGGTGTCGTCAGACATGGGATTACTTTGGTCCTCTTTCGATGCGACCACTCAACCTAGCGACTGCTGGATCCCACGCAGCTGAGAGCTATAGACTACCGTCTCTATTAAGGGTGTTATCAGTGATATTTATTCAAGTGGTTTCTTTAATTACAGTGTTCCATAAGCAGTTAGTTACATCCACGATACACGTTTCTTCAAATTCATCACCTGCCCTTTTTCTAGAGAACGCTCGTTTAAAGCAGATTTTTCTAGGTATCGTAGGAATAGCACGCAGAAGTGTCGCAACACGACGTAAAGTCTGATGTAGTGCAGGAGGGAAATGAAACCATGGATCCTGCAGGGCTGTCCATAAAGCCGTAAGACTACTGGGGGTTGAGATCTCTTCTGAACAGCACGTTGTAAGGCAACCCAGATATGCTCAATAAAGTTCATGTCTGGGGAGTTTGGTGGCTAGCGGAAGTGTTTAAATTCAGAAGAGATTTCTTGGAACCACTCTGTAGCCATTCTGGACGTGTGGGATGTCGCATTGTCCTCCTGGAATTGCCCAAGTCCGTCGGAATGCACATGCCCAAATCCGTCGGAATGCACAAAAGACATGAATGGATGCAGGTGATCAGACATGATGCTTACGTACGTCTCAGGTATCAGAGTCGTATCTTGACATATCCGGGGTCCCATATCACTCTAACTGCACACGCCCCACACCATTACAGAGTCTCCACCAGCGTGAATAGTCCCCTGCTGACATGCACGGTTCACGGATTCATGAGGTTGTCTCCATACCCGTACACGTCCTTCCGCTCGATGCAATTTGAAACGAAACCCGTTGTACCAGGCAAAATCCTCCCTGTCATCAGCAGTTCAATGATGGTGTTGACGGGTCCAGGTGAGGTTTAAAGCTTTGTGTCGTGCCGTCATCAAGGTTACACGAGTGGGCCTTCGGCTCTGAAAGCACATATCGATGATGTTTCATTGTATGGTCCACACGCTGACACTTGTTGATGGCCCAGCATTCAAATCTGCAGCAATTTTCGGAAGGGTTGCACTTCTGTCACGCTGAAAGATTCTCTACAGTCATTGTTGTCCCATTCTTGCAGGATCTTATTCCGGCCCCAGCGATGTCGGAGATTTGATGTTTTACCGGATTCCTGATATTCACGGTACACTCGTGAAATGGTCGTACCGGATAATCCCCACTTCATCGCTACCTCGGAGATGCTGTGTCCCATCGCTCGTGCGCCGGCTATAACACCACGTTCAAACTCAATTAAATATTGATAACCTGCCATTGTAGCAGCAGTGGCCGATCTAACAACTACACCAGACACTTATTCTCTTATATAGGTGTAGCCGACCGCAGCGACATATTCTTCCTGCTTACATGCCTCTGTATTTGAATAATCGTGCCTATACCTGTTTCTTTGGCGCTTCGGTGTATTACCCTGCATGGAGCCACAGAACGACAGGGAAGCAAACGTTTTTTCCTACTCTTCGTCGGTAGTCCTATTGCGATTCTTATTTGACATAACTTCATTTATTTGATGATCGTTGTAGGTGCTACCCTGCATTCGTACATTCTGATTTAGATTTTCCATACGTTTTCTGAATCTCTTTCGGCGTAACAAGATCGTCCCACCGGCAAGACCACGGCTTCCTTCAAGCGAATCGGTGAGTCATGTCAATATCGACGCGTCGGTACTCTATCCATCCTTCCTTTCTGTAACATGTAAGCGAACGGCAAACGCGTATTATTCCTCGAAGCCTTCGGCGAAGCGCAGGGTTGTGAGTAACTTAGCCGGCTCTGCGTCTCGGGAAGCGGTCTGGGACCACCTGCGATATGGCTGGAGGGAATGGAGGCAAGGAAAGGTACACAACGGAACTCGATTGTGCTTACAGGCCTCCTTTCTACAGACGAGAGGCCTACAGCCTAAGGTCACGCAGGCTCGCTGGATGTTAACAAGCCGTAAACAAAGCTACTACCTCTACGCTTTTCCTTTTTTATGCAGATTATGTGCTTACTGCATTAAAAAGTACACTGTGGAACACAGCGTAGTAAATTGGTCACAGAGAACCATAAACTGAATATAGAACGGTCGTGCTTCGAGACGTGTAATGTCACCGCTGCTATAGCTTAGCTGGCAGTGACGGTAGGTGTTCATAGTTCTTCTTGGACGATGTCGTAGCATACAGAAAGGTAGATTTCCACGGAACTCTACAAAAAAAGTCAGCATTCGATTTTGCTGAGCTGAAGCATAAGCCACCAGGGAATGTTGCGCATTATTACACCAATCCCTTGGATGTCTTTCGAACACAACAAAAGCTGGAAATTTTTAGTCAATCAGAATAGGTCGTACTGATCCTTCGAAGTTGCGCGGAACAAACCGACATCGTATCTTTTCGTGGTATGGGAAAGTTAGAAAGTTATATCTTTCTTATGTCGCAGTAATCAGACATTCGGATTTCCCTAAAGTTGACGTACGAGGGTGTGGTGAAAAGTAGTGCCTCCGAATGAAAACTCATGAATCTTTTTAAATAAAACAAAAGTTATTAACATTCTACACTTTTATTCTGCTTCATGTCTACACTTTTGCAATTTTAAGAGTTGTAACATAAAAATTCGGAGGCATTATTTTTCAGCGATCCCTCGTAATTTTCACTTCTTGGTCCCAGGTCTGAAGAGATTTTTATATTGTTCAATTTTTCTGAAAATTTTGTCTATAACTAAATTACTAAAAATATTTACTTAAATTCTTCAATAGACGGAAACTTCATCTTCGATGGTTGCTGCTCATAGTGGTTCTTTCTCTTTAGTCTTGGAATAAGCCATAAACGGACATGCAGTTTTCGATTTTTCACTTCGGTACCCTGTTTCCAATTCTAGATTGAGAATTATATGATGTGCTGTGCTTTGTTTAAGTTCTGTGTGTGCCTTGTAAAATAATAAATTGAAGTGTACATTTACAAACGTTCTTGCACAAACAAGCGCCTCTCTTGAAAAAAAAAAAAGGAAAGTAGAAAATGCGTGCAAAAATGAGGATGTTTTGTAAGGACCAAACATATACTCATGAGCAACTAAATTAGAGGATTAGAGATCGCCTGTCGTCATCGTCATGGACAATGGCGTAGATCGGAGGGTGACGTCACAGATGCCATCGAGCGCTATGCAAGCGATAGGCGTCAGAGTCCAGCGCAGCGCTTGTAAGACGTGCGGTATCAGAGCATTTCATCACTGCTACATCGACAGTGCCCCACACGTAGAACGTTCCAAAGAAGGGGAGAATACATGGAGAAGCTGAGCCACATTACAGAATTCTCTATATGTGCGCATCCACCCTCCTAAAGCAAAAACAGCTGATTGAACAGAAATTTGAAGTCCTGTAGTATGAAATTCGAGGGGGTGAAAACTTATGAGGCCACGTTACCAACATGGCAGCCATTGTGGAAGCCACCATCTTGAATACAAATCGCGATTTTCATACAGATAGAGAATTACACGAGGAGACATGGTGTCTTTTATTTGAACATAGAGTGTGACAACTATTTAACTATATGAAAAAAACGTAAATTAGTTACAAACTAAGGCGTGTACACACTTTCTTCAACATGTAAACGGCAATACAGATACTAAGATTTAGATTACCTCGTGTTCGATATGCCTGCCATCATTGGCGATGATGTGACGCAAACGAACAGTGAAATTCTCCATGGCCCGCTGAAGTGTCGGAACATCGATGCTGTCGATGACCTCCTGAAAAGCTGTTCTCAGATCAACAATGATTTCGAGGTTATTGCTGTACACGTTGTCTTTAATAGAGCCCCACAAAAAGGAGTCGCATGTGTTTACATCCGGAGAATATGGCGACCAATCGAGGCCTGTGCCAGTGGCCTGTAGTATACAGGAAAGTAGTATCACATGAAAGTTGTGAACAAATCAATAAGGATTTGCAGAAAATAAATGCGTGGTGTAATGACGGAAAGTTATCTCTCAATATTAGTAAGTGTAACCTACTGCGTATAACAAGGCGAAAATCCCCATTAATAAACGATTACAAAATAAATGCCCAGTCTTTGAAAGCGGTAACGTCCGTCAAGTATCTGGGTGTGACTATTCGAAACGATCTCAAATGGAATGATCAGATTACACAAGTAACGGGTAAGGCGAACTCTAGATTGCGGTTTATTGGTAAAATCCTGAAGCGATGCAGTCCATCAACAAAGGAAATAGCTTACAATACGTTAGTTCGTCCAGTCTTGCGATATTGTACGTCTGTATGGGACCCTTACCAGTTGGGACTGATTCAGGAGATTGAGAAGGTCCAAAGAAGAGCGGCAGGATTCGTCACTGGTACATTTAGCCATCGCGAGAACGTTACAAATCTCATAGAAAGTTTGAAGTGGGACACACTTGCAGACGGCGCGCTAAACAGAAGGGGCTGTTCACTAAATTCCGAAATCCGATCTTCACCGAGGATGTAGAGCATATATTATTACCACCACCTTTGAAATTGCGCAACGATCACCATTCAAAGATAAGAGAAATAAGAGCTCGTACTGACGCGTTCAGACAGTCGTTTTTCCATCACGCGATCCGCGAGTGGAACAGTGGGGGGATATGACTTTGGCGTGAATTGTGCTCTCCGCCACACACCGCTTGGTGGCTAGCGGAGTATATATGTAGATGTAGTCGTAGACTTGTTGCCTTGGCTCGCTCAATCACAAGATCTGTCTCCATTAGAGCACATATGGGACATCATTGGACGAAAACTCCATCCCGCAAACTTACATCCGGCACCTGTACAAGACAATGCATGCACGTTTTCGTGATTACATTCAACGTTCTGGCCGTTACACCTGTTATTAATGTACCAGCATTTCACATTTGATAATCTCGCACTTACATTAACCTGTGACCTTGCAATGTTAGTCACTTAAATACGTTACCTAGACAAATATATTCCCGAAATTCCATTGCTCTACATTGATTATTTTTTCGGCATTGCGATTTTTTTCTTGCCAATGTATATCGGTACCCCACAACGAATGTACCATATTCCACAACCATGGGACATAAATAAAATTACATTTGAGCCCAATGAAAGGGGAGGGGAAGGGTGGCGGTAACACCGGTTCCCGTCAGATAACCGAAGTTAAGCGCTGTCGGTCTTGCCTAGCACTTGGCTGGATCACCGTGCGGGTCTGTCTAGTGCTGTCAGCAAGCGGGGTGCACTCAGCCCTTGTGAGGCCAATTGAGGAGCTACTTGACTGAGGAGCAGCAGCTACGGTCATGAAAACCGACAACGGTCGGGAGAGCGGTGTGCTGACTACATACCTCTCCATATTCGCATCGAGTGACGCCTAAGGTCTGAGGATGACGCGGCGGCCGGTCGGTACCGTTGGGCCTTAGAGGCCTGTTCGGACGGTGTTTGTTTTTGAAAGGGAGGTAATCTAAAAGTTTAAATTCGTACTAAATAAGACAGTAATATCATATCGAAATTAGTGGCTGCCCACATTCACTGTTATCTCGCAAACGACTAATCTGTGAACCCACATTCTCTGGAACACCTTTGCTTCTACTATGATATACTTTCACCCATGTCGCTTTTCGCTGTTAATTGTGTTATATTCTGATTATTTGTGTTACTGACTCTGCTATGAGACGACCTACTTCATGAGTTCGCGGAGAGTCGTTCACAGTGCTTCACTGTCACCATGGTGTGGCCTCTCTATACGTTCTATCTCTTTGTGGCGCCGAGTCAAGAGAGTGCCGCGTGTATTTCGATTTTGGGGAAACAGCCACCACAACAGGTAACTACCCTGGGCAACGACGTGTTGATGTTGGAGGTCGCTCTTGACTATCGCGGATTGTTATCTCGGGTCGATGGGCTACAAATCAGCTGACCACTCGATAGCACACTGCTGGAAAAGCCAAAGGCTCAGAACGTTCCTAGGTACGTCTCTAATTAAAGTGCAAGAAACGCCTTAAAATGTTCTCGAATCATTAGTAACATGGAAGAAAATATGTTTTTTTTTTCTTTTCTTTTTTTAGCATAGAAAAACCTCAAGAGTTTCATAACGGAATAATATTAGCTACTGACCGTCAATGGACAAGATCAGACGTCAAATTATTTCTTATTCGCAAACAGACTTTCTCCACGAAGGGCATGACATCAACTCTAGACTGCCACCCTTTCTTACATAGTCTCTGGTCACGACGGACTGACACACAAATAACTTCGGATGTTCCAAGAAATGGAGCTGAACATCGTCTGTTACATTCTGTGGGTAATGTTCAGAAAACTCTGAGAACGAACATTAGATCGCTTATATCGGAAACTGAAACAGAACTCGAAACCGAGGCAAAATTTAATTTTCGTCCTGCACCCAAATCTGTACGACATATGATGGCTGCTTTCTCTCCATTGCGTCAGCAAACAGCAGTAACATGGTGATACGTATACTGCTATACACAATAATACATCTTGGAGGCTGTACATCAGCTTCAGTCAAAAATAGCTCTTCGCAAAGAAATATACAGAAGAAAAATAGTACACTGCCTGACGAAAACGTGGACGGAAGATTGTATTTGGCGTCCCGTCGCCATCGATGTCATTAGAGACGGAGCCCAAGCTCGGATTTTGTCAATGATGGGGAAGGAAATCCGCCGTACACTTTCAAAGGAACCATCCCGGAGCCGGTCGCTGTGACCGAGCGGTTCTAAGCGCTTCAGTCCGGAGCCACGCGGCTGCTACGGTCGCAGGTTCGAATCCCACCTCTGGTATGAATGTGTGTGATTACCTTAGGTTAGTTAGCTTTAAGCAGTTCTAAGTCAGGGGACAGATGACCTCAGATGTTAAATCGCATTGTGCTTAGAGCCATTTGAACCATCCATCCAGGAATTTGCCTGGCGTGACTTAGGGACAGCACTTAGGGATTTAGAGACTTAAAGGACTTAGGGACTTAGGGAAACCGCTGAATGGCCGGAAGCCGGTTTGAACCGTCGTTTTCCCGAATGCGAGTCCAGTGTGCGAACCACTACGCAACCTCAATCGGTAACAAAAACGAGGCACCCAGAAGACATGATCGAATGTTAATGTGACTTCGTACACGTGCATAGCATTGTGTGCTATGTAAATTATTATACACTCCTGGAAATTGAAATAAGAACACCGTGAATTCATTGTCCCAGGAAGGGGAAACTTTGACACATTCCTGGGGTCAGATACATCACATGATCACACTGACAGAACCACAGGCACATAGACACAGGCAACAGAGCATGCACAATGTCGGCACTAGTACAGTGTATACAACCTTTCGCAGCAATGCAGGCTCCTATTCTCCCATGGAGACGATCGTAGAGATGCTGGATGTAGTCCTGTGGAACGGCTTGCCATGCCATTTCCACCTGGCGCCTCAGTTGGACCAGCGTTCGTGCTGGACGTGCAGACCGCGTGAGACGACGCTTCATACAGTCCCAAACATGCTCAATGGGGAACAGATCCGGAGATCTTGCTGGCCAGGGTAGTTGACTTACACCTTCTAGAGCACATTGGGTGGCACGGGATACATGCGGACGTGCATTGTCCTGTTGGAACAGCAAGTTCCCTTGCCGGTCTAGGACTGGCAGAACAATGGGTTCGATGGCGGTTTG
Organism: Schistocerca gregaria; assembly: GCF_023897955.1. Classification (NCBI taxonomy): domain Eukaryota; kingdom Metazoa; phylum Arthropoda; class Insecta; order Orthoptera; family Acrididae; genus Schistocerca; species Schistocerca gregaria. Next base: position 749,403,389 of record NC_064931.1, read on the forward strand.
GATGTACCGTGCACTATTCAGTGTCCCCTCGACGATCACCAGAGGTGTACGGCCAGTGTAGGAGATCGCTCCCCACACCATGATGCCAGGTGTTGGCCCTGTGTGCCTCGGTCGTATGCAGTCCTGATTGTGGCGCTCACCTGCACGGCGCCAAACACGCATACGACCATCATTGGCACCAAGGCAGAAGCGACTCTCATCGCTGAAGACGACACGTCTCCATTCGTCCCTCCATTCACGCCTGTCGCGACACCACTGGAGGCGGGCTGCACGATGTTGGGGCGTGAGCGGAAGACGGCCTAACGGTGTGCGGGACCGTAGCCCAGCTTCATGGAGACGGTTGCGAATGGTCCTCGCCGATACCCCAGGAGCAACAGTGTCCCTAATTTGCTGGGAAGTGGCGGTGCGGTCCCCTACGGCACTGCGTAGGATCCTACGGTCTTGGCGTGCATCCGTGCGTCGCTGCGGTCCGGTCCCAGGTCGACGGGCACGTGCACCTTCCGCCGACCACTGGCGACAACATCGATGTACTGTGGAGACCTCACGCCCCACGGGTTGAGCAATTCGGCGGTACGTCCACCCGGCCTCCCGCATCCCATTCGACGGCCAACACCGCGGTTCCTGGTGTGTCCGCTGTGCCGTGCGTGTGATCATTGCTTGTACAGCCCTCTCGCAGTGTCCGGAGCAAGTATGGTGGGTCTGACACACCGGTGTCAATGTGTTCTTTTTTACATTCCCAGGAGTGTAGTTGCAGTTCTCTGTGACAGGTAGAACGGCGACCAGAGTACATTAGTGTTGTTCATTTTCAGTGTTGTTATCACGCCTGGTGGAGTATATAAGAGAAACGAACAGCGTCAGATGTCGAGTGTTCATTGTAAAGGACGCAGAGATACCGTGTGAAATAGCGTTACCAACACCTACAGCCTAGTTTACACGACGACATTGGGTTTCATATATGATTGTAGACACGGCGACACCAGTATACACTTCCGTTTCGTCGTTTTGTGGGTCCCTGAGTCGTGCCTACAATCAAAGTTTTGGCATCGGTACGTCGCACAAGTTGTGATGGAGTTAAAGCTTGTTGCGTGGAATCACTGCATTAGAAAAGAATTAGAAACGTGTTTCGGTTCGTGAATGGATGACGAAAACACGTCAGCTCGGTTGCTCAGCATCCTTGCTGAAATAATATATATTGAAGAATCCAAGAATTTCTTTTAATTATCATAGAATGTCAGCAGAACTGTTTACGTTTCTTCTAAACAGAATTAATTATGTGGTAAGGAATAAAGGTACTGCAATGCACGAAGCACTGTCGCCAGAATTGAAATTACATATCATATTGAGTGCATTACATTCGAGAACATTCGACATGCTAAAAGATACGGTTTTAGTTGGTGATGACGCTGTTTCATTAACACCAATAATTATTAACATTTTAATTATTAACACTAGCAACAATAATTACTCGAAGCAGGGTGCATTAAGAAGAGAATAGTTTGCAAACTACTCTCTTCAAGAGAGATCTTTACAGTGGCAATATTTCAAAATTCTAACATATGTGAATGGGGAGCACTGCAACGACGTTTTAAGTAGATGAATACTGAATAAAGAATGCAGCTTCTTGAATCTGTATAGCCTTCCCTCCTGTCAACAATATTCCTTGACAAAGAGTTGGTCAACTCCAACGTTGAATTTTAGTTTTACAGACGAGGGCATTGCCACAGCTAGAATTGCACTTGCTTGTATTTTTCTTAATTCAATTGTATAAGTGCTCGTAACTTAATAAATTTTGCCCTGCAGCTGAGATATTGTCAAACCATCTATGTTATGGTCGCACATGACGGTCTCAGTGGCAGCAATATGTTGCTTATTTTTGTAATCAGCATCACTGAAATCCCACAAACACCTATGAAAAGCACAGATATCCAAAAGGCGAACATTATTCTCCGTTCCCCACGTCAAATTCCAGTTTGGCCACACTCTACAAACACACATAATCTCAATACTCATGTAACCAGTGTCGCCAAAGTTGGAGCATGCCGAAATTGTTTAGTTTCACCAACGAGTTGAGCAAACGCGCGGAGCGCATGCGCAGTGGCCGGTAGCGCACTTGCTGCAACCTAGTGTCGTCATGTAAACTAGGCTTAACAGAGATTGTGAAAGTGGACTCGTTGTGTATCCCAGATTGGCTGGTTAGTCGGATCGTGCAGCTGCCAGATTTGTTGAGCATTCGAATGTGATGTGGCCCGATGTTGGACAGCAGGGGAACGTGAGAACAGACATACTAGAAGTCAAAGTACCTGCCGACCACGTTGGCCACCAGAAGGAACGCCGTACTGTGCACCAAACACTTCGTAATCCCTTCATATCTGCGCCTGCCACCCAAAACAAGTAGCGGACTCCCTGCAATTTTCTGTACCATCGGCCACTAGCAGCAGCTAGACTGGGGAATTATCGTCCTATGCAGAGACTGCTGTTAGCCGGCCCCAGATCTAATCCGCCCGGCGGATTAACGAGGAGGACTGGTGTGCTGGCCGGCCTGGATGTGGTTTTTAGGTGGTTTCCCACATCCCGCTAGGTGAATACCGGGCTGGTCCCCACGTTCCGCCTCAGTTACACGCGTCGCACTATTTCAAGATTTGCACTAGATGCAGACAGCTGGGGTACACTGACTCCATCCCTGGGGGTACGGGGTGGCGGCAGGAAGGGCATCCGACCACACCTAAAACGAACCTTGCCAAATCCGTTATAACAGCACCGACCCTGCGATCGCTGCGGGACTATGGTGTAAGAGAAAGAAAGCGGAAGAGCTGCTGTTAACACCACAACACAAACGGCAGCGTTTTGAGCCGTGACCAGGAAACATGGGCTGCTGGTGAATGGCTTTGCATTGGGCTCAGCGATGAATCGCATTTCTGTACTGCATCAGATGACCATCGTCGGCAAGTATGGTGGCGACCTGTGGAGAGGTCACATTCTTCCAGTGTTTTGGTGAGGCACAGCGGTGTTGCTCCTATCGTTATAGCGTGGGGAGCCATCGGGAATGGCTTCAGATTACCTGGTAGTGACTGAGGGAACTATGGCGTCACAACGCCACGCTGTGGACCTACTGCGACTATACATGTTAACTCTCGTGCGAAAGTATCGTGGTGACATTTTTCAATAGGATAACACTCTACCACACTTGTTACGTATCACTGTGAACTGTCTGCGTGATGCTGAGGCACTTCTATGGCTAGCGTGGTCTCCAGATTTGTTCTCGACGGGACGCGTATGGAACTGGCTTCGACGTCTACTCCTCAGGAGAGAATACAAGGCTTTATGATACCCTTCCTTACCGAATACCGAATCAGCGTATGCATCCGTGTCAGGGGGGGGGGGGGGGGGAGGGTGTAACGTCATACTGGTATGCGAATTCATACTGTAAAGATTTTTTATTTTATTTTTTTTATTTTTTGTAAATTTGACTCAGTATTGTAATCACTGCGATAACATTAAATACCCTCTCAACCCTTGAAGTTTCATTTCCTTTCTCCACCCACCCACCCCCCTTTCCGAGCTTTTTTTCTTTTTTCAGGCAGTGTATTTCGGCGCCTTATAAAGAGAGCAGGAAAAGTCAATGTGTTTAACATAAACGAATCTCTCTACTGATACTTCGTGACAGATTAAATGAGTGTGTCGGGCTGCTACTCGAAGCAGAAACCTTACCGTACTTCGGGCATGAGTCACGACTTGTCCTCACACCTTCACTTCAGCCAGTATCTCTCTTCTACATTCCGAACTCCACAGAAGATTTCCTGCATAGCTTTGGTGGACTAGCCCAACTCCAATAAAGGAAGCTGTGAGAGCCTTTCGTTTGACGTTTCTGGATAGCTCAGTAGGTAAGAGCTTCGCCCGCTGAAAGGCATGGTCTGGTTTCGTGTCCCGGTGCAGCATACAGTTTTGATCTGTCAGGCAGTTTCAAAACAGGACGCACTCCGCTGCAGACTGAAAGATTCAGTGTGAATCTATTTGACGTTATGTAACAATATTAAGGTGCAATCGCACTCAGTATCCACAGTGTACATAGTTTTCTCTCAAATCCTTAATGATCACATAGACTCCGTTGTAGGTGAAGTAGCTGGCACACTTCGGTTCGTTAATATGGCACTGTGAAAATTCAGTCAGACCTCAAATGAGGTTGTTTACAAAACACTCGTATGACCCAGCCTAAAATATTTCTGTTGTGTAGAGAATCCATACCAAATAGGACAAACAGGGGATATTGCGCTGTACAAAGAATTTTACCACGAATGGTCACAGGAAATGCTGAAAAAATGAATTGGCATACACTTGAAGACAGCCTACTTACAGAGTTTCAGAAACCAGTAGTAAGTGAGGAATCTAGGAATGTTCTACAGCCCACCACGTATTGCTCCCGTAAGGACCGCAAAGACATGATTAGACGTACTGCAGCGCTCACCACTTCAAGTGATATGTTTCACACGCTCTGTAAGTGAGTGGAATGGGAACAAACCCATACTCTGTCATGCACATCACAGTTTTTTGTAGAGTATGAATGTAGACTTACATTACAAGAGCATACATACTCCGCAAGCCACAATACGGTGCATGGTAGAGGCTACCTTGTATCATTATTAGCCATTCGCTTTCCTGATCCACTCTCAAACAGAACGAGGGAAAAACGACTATCTACACGCCTCCGTAAGATTCGGACTTCTTTTGTCTTCTCTTCACGCTCCTTACGCGAAATGAAAGTTGGTGCCAGCAGAATGGTTCTGCGGTCAGCCGCAAATGGCGGTTCTCTATATCTTATGAATAGTGCTTCGCGGAAAAGAACGTCGTCTTCTCTCCAGGGATTCCCATCACTTAATATATACGCAATACTCGAGAGTGACAAATCTAGTAGCACGCTCCCGAACTACTTCAGCGAAGTCCTTTAATCTTATCCTTGCCGTTCATCCATGGTTCGCAGGATATTGTACATGTGAAGGACGAGCTGAATTTCGCACGGACGATGCTTTCCAAACCCATGGTGATTTGTGAACAGAAGCTCTTATGTCTCTAGGACATTTTTATAGTGCAACTTAGCACAAGAGAATTGAATGGTGCCGCTGTATTCGGTGCAGTTTGGTTTCCATGAGGTACCCATTAAAATTGTTCGCGACTACCCTAGTGTATTGCTCGCGGCACATTCTGATATCCCAGCACACCTTGCACGACGCTAAAGTCGACCATTTCTGATGTTATACTTCCAGCAGCCACCCTCAGAAATGTGACGGGATCTCGGAAAGACGAGGGCGCATTCTCGAAAGAAGACTTATTGTACCTCGAGGAATTTTTTTCTCGTTGCCAGCGGCGTCGCATATTATCCGACGAAAAAGTTCCCTCCGTTTTTGTGGGTGGCAGCGGGGGAAGGAAATAAAAAAAAGGATCGGATCAAGGATCACAGTAGGACCTACTGCAAGGGTTCGTGGTCGGAGCATTTTTGTACGCTAGAAGTTTATCTCCGGTCCTGTTCTCACACTTTTCCGTGGACCAGGTGAATGGGCAAGCACAATAACGCCCCCGCCGCCCCTGCCCATTGTGGCCTCACAATTCCGCGATGCAACGTACATAAAGCGACGAGGGCTCCGGCGGAAAGCGGGCGACACAGGACTTTCCGGAATCCCCGTGACTCGGAGGCTGCACGTGTTCCCGTATTCCTCGGTTTCTTTCACCGCAGCTCCCTTCAGGGGACTCGCCGGTCGACCACAGAGCACTCCTTAATTCTTTATACGGAATCCGGGAAGACGAGCCCTCTGCTCATCTGCATGGGTCAGCCGGTTGATTACCTCGCACTTTTCTGTAACGTCGGGAGCGGCCTCGGTCGCTCACCGTCTCCGTCGCTCTCCCCTTACTCTCGCAACAGAGACTGGATAGCAGCCCAAACAAAGAGAAAACCGGTTCCAGCAAGAACAAATAAAATTGCATTAGTGAAATATGATTGCCTGCAGAATTGTCTGAACTCGAGCCAAAATAAACCACGTTAAAAATTTTCTCTTAGTTATACGGACGCTCACAGTTTCCGAAGCAACAAATCTCCGAGCTCCGGCACGCGGCTGGCTTACGTGCGACTAGCGGCCTTCGTTATGTTCCGCCGCAGATGGGCAGCCCCGACAGTTACAAAAACGTATAAGCGCCATCCTGTATTTCATTCGAAATGCGTTCGCATAGACGTTATAAAGCCATTTGCGAGAAACTGATAAACCGAAAACAATACATTTCTTACGTACACACGGTAACACGACGGCATGACGGCATTTGCTTACCTGAGGTGCACTCACATTTCCGTCTAAAGATTCACTCGCGACATACAAGGTCTTCTAAAGAAAAACATCTGGAGGTAAGATGAGCGAAACTCCCATTCACTAGATAAGATCCGCAGAAGATAATACCCTAATAGTCGATAGTGATAAAAATATGCGTAATATACTTTCTAAATTCACAGCAATTCTGTTAAAAATCGAATGCAAAGTTAATAGTAATAATGTAAAAATTATGTTAGTAAGTAAATGTACCGAGACAAGAAAACTTCACATAAAAACTGAAAGGAATCAAATGAAAACGATGAGTTAGTCAGTTAGTTACATGTTCCATGGATCGTTTTGCACTGTAAATCGTAGATGCACATCTCAAATTAATTTGTACATGTGGCTACGTTCTGAATATTGCTAAGTTGTTTTTTTTTTTTTTTTTTTTGCAAAAGGGAAAAAATATACAAATGTGAATTGGTAACTTCCATCCAGCTCATTTTTCACATTACAGTAAAAGAAATTATTCTATGGAACAGAAGAAGCTGTCAGGCAGAATGCATACAGAAACATATCACAGATATCTCAAAAATTACACTCGAACGTTGGCGATAAAAAGCGATCTTTGGTAATAACATCTGACAATCGGCAACACAAACCAAACATTGCATCAAAACAAGTGTTCAGTTCCTAGTACTGTAAAATGTGCAAAACAAAAACCCCAAGTGGCAGTTATAGAAAGAGGAACTGCACCAAAAATGAAACTGAAACATAATATGTAGAAAATCGTCCACGCGACCTGTACTTAGAATTTAAAATATTACTACATTATAGCAAAAACCAACCACCAGAACTGTTTATCGCCTGTTAGTACATTTCCCCTAAGTGTAAACTAAATAGTAAAAATATGCACATATTCCAGGCCACTGAAGATGCTTTGCAGAGAATAAAGGCGAAACGCATATGACACGAAAACAGTGTTGCATTCAGTTGTAGTTAGACGGCCCAAAAGTAAAAATTATCAATATAACGTAATATGTCAGGGAGAAACCTCAGTTTGTTTTCACGTTGAACTTTGCTGCCTATCACACATTTTATATCGCTGGGTAAATGATAAAAAAAGTTTGTTGCAGCATACTGCTGAAGACAACCTTAATGTGGAGTAATAAATGCCATCGTTCTTTCTGATGTTGTAATTATGTACATCGTTGTTCCTTTTGAGTTGTAGTGGATTATTTACAACAAGCTTAATGATTCAAATGACTCTGAGCACTATGGGACTCAACTGCTGTGGTCATTAATCCCCTATAACTTAGAACTACTTAAACCTAACTAACCTAAGAACATCACACACATCCATGCCCGAGGCAGGATTCGAACCTGCGACCGCAGCAGTCGCACGGTTCCGGACTGCGCGCCTAGAACCGCGAGACCACCGCGGCCGGCAACAAGCTTAATGAAGGAATAAGTGTACTGTGAAGCAGTAGTCAGAATATCCACTCCCCAAACATGTATCTACAAAATGATCGTGGGTGAGCACCACACAGCACTCTTACTGCAAGTTTTTGCGCAATGAAGACGTTCCTCCTTAAAGAATTACCCAGGAACATATGATACTATTAAACAAAAAAATGTAAAATATGTCAACTTACTGATGATTCAAAGTGCAAATGTTGCTGAACCATGTTGTTTTACGAGTTCCCAAATGTGCTTTTTCCAATTTAAATTCTCATCGATATGGACACCTAGGAATTTTGAAGTTTCCACTGTATTTATTATTTCCTCGCCAGATGTTACACTTATCACTGGTGTAGCATTCCTAGATGCGCCGAACTGAGTATTTTATCTCTTTTTCAAAATCTAGGGTGAGACCATTCGCAGAAATCCAGTCACTTTGGTTATTTATTCACCTCAATTACTGAGGACAATAGGCACACCAAGGAAATCAGAAGAAGGTGTGGAACAATAAAAGGTGCTCCCAATGAAAGAAGACAAACAACTATTGGTAAAAAGTATAGAAAGTAAAACACAAATTGTTATTAGGTCCACCTAGAGTGTGGTCCTATAGCATACTATTTAGATGCTATTGCAGACCGAAAGCAATGGAAATCTGATTTTGGAGAAGGAAAATGAGCACAGTTGGAAGACGGGAAACGCAATAAGGAAAGAAATCAGTGAGCGATGATACTTCAAATCATATACCTAGAAAAGGAAAAAGAAACCGTTTGGATGTTTTTTAAAACATTTTACAAATATGCTGGAACAAAAATTTTGGAAAAAAGTCTAGTGAGACGACAAGAGGTAACAATGTATTACAATTATCAAGAAATGAAGAAGACAATGTAAAATAGAGAAAAGCAGTTGCAGTGACAAGACATAACCTCTAAACGCTGATGATAAAGTCCATCCGTACTTTCCTCTGCAGATGCACCCACGAAATACAAGCACAAACGTTTCACTGTTATTTTGGTTGGGTAAAGTGCTTTTGATGTTTTTCTAAACGACAAATGCCTTAAATGTTAGTACAGAAGAAACGATCGATATCATAAGTGGCTAAATCTGAATGTCACTGTTCCCCTCGAAATAACGACCCTAACATTCGTGATATACTTCACCTTATTTACGCAAGATGCAATTTGTATTTAACTGCGGAAACACCTGTATTACGTCAGAAAATGACGATTCGATGACATATACTTTAAATCGGTACTGAACCGTGGCACTTATCATTTACAAACCGGCAGCGTATATCACATTACATTTCAAGAACAATTCTTGGACGATCATGGGACCAAACTCTGATCCGTTAGATTGTCATTCCGTCCTTCAGTTAACTTTTTTCTTGCTGAAATGTAAATGTTATAAAATCTGTGTAGCACTATTGCTCACTTGAAACTTCACGATAAAAACTACACATATGAACGATTGTAGCAATAATTTGCTTTTTATGGTTGCTGTGTTATGATATAACATCTATGCTCTTCATTCACGAAATTATCTTGTTCTGTATATGAGTTTGCACCGATAATGCGTCACTTTAAAATATATGTGCATTCGTCCTGCCGCTGCTTCAATGCTCACTATGAGTTCCAACGTGTATTCCTGCAATGTTTTAATAATGTGTTGAATTGTGATATGATGCGGAGCCAAGGTTCGACACTATAAATCTGCTGTAAAAACATTGAAGGAAAATTAGGGTCTAACATAGCGTCGACGATGAGGTCATGAGAGAAAGAGTACAAATTAGGGTTGTACAAGAATGGTGTAGGAATTCGGCCGTGTCCCGTTCCAAGGAGCTATCCCGGCATTCGCCTTAATCAATTTAGAGGAGCCACGAAAAACCTAAATATGGAGGGTCCGTAGATGATCTGAAGCCTTCTGCTCCCTAATTCAAGTCCAGTGCCATAACCAAAGAGGACACTCGATCATTGTTACAAGAACACAAATGTAACAAACGCTGATCTTCGAATAGAGATTACCCGAGAAACTCGAAAATGGCATTGAGAGGAAGTTCTTAAGCTTTTTTACTCCACATTGGGTTGAATTTTGGGAAACTGCCATTGTTTGCGATACAGTCAACACACAAAATCACATTTTTATTGACATCCGTAGCGCGTCTCTAGAGTTTGTACTTCCATCTCCAGGAGGATCCCGGTGAGTTTTACGTCTGTATTTCTGCTGTCTAAGGCTAGTCGTCCGCTTTAGGTTTCATTTCGCTATAAAATAGTTACTGTGCGTCTCATGTTATTCAGAACAGGGCACTCAAGTCATACAATGTAAAGAGTGGCAAAATTATTCACAAAGCGTGCCAGTATTCCGCACGCTGTATAAAGTTATCACACGCAGACGCACACATACTAAAGTCAAGAGATCGTATAAGCAGAGTTCTACAGTGTCTTGTAATTCACAGAGCATTTCATAACTGTTGCAAGGTACATATAACAATTCACACAGCATTGACAATTCGTAATTAATCAAAGATGTAGATGTTATATATGTAGCTTTTGTCTTCAGACATTTCTTACATCAGCATAGTTTCTTAATTTATCAAAATGGCTCTGAGCACTATGGGACTTAACATCTATGGTCATCAGTCCCCTAGAACTTAGAACAACTTAAACCTAACTAACCTAAGGACAACACACAACACCCAGCCATCACGAGGCAGAGAAAATCCCTGACCCCGCCGGGAATCGAACCCGGGAACCTGGGCGCGGGAAGCGAGAACGCTACCGCGCGACCACGAGATGCGGGCTCTTAATTTATCAAGTAAACTATTTATTTAACAATGAATGTATTTGATGAAGTGCGATGTGCGTCCAGGTTTTATTACATTTTACTGCCACAGAGATATGGCAGTAGCATGTTACTATTTATCGGCCAGTACCTCAGTGAAGCTTTTAAAATAGTCCATTATCACAGTTTCATATTCCGATTGCATTTTCTCACCTTGAGAAATTAGAAGGAGCGATCTGTTTAGCTTAGCAAAGTTTAGTTTTGACAATAGGTTTCGAACATATGATTTTCATCTTCTAGTCTTCAAAAAAATGTTGTTACTAATCGTGTTCGTTGTTAGAGCCTCATGCCATATTGCCATTACGGTGTATAAAATATAGCGCTTCATACAATGGTTTGACAGAAATAAAGCTTTTGCAGATAAAAAACACCTTGTGCACATGGCCGGGCCGTATAGGCAGCATTCGCAGATGATTGTTGATTATAAAAACCCACACTAAACAAAAAAATACACACTGCACATCTGTGTACGTTTGCAGACGTGAACCGATGTGTATTTTACTTTAAATTCTAAATTTTAAGAATTAACAGTCACCTGTGAGCGCTACCTACGAGTATATGGACATGGTCACGTGCAAAAGACGCTTTTTAATCGTTTTCTCCACCATAATGACAATATGGCATGAGGCTCTGGCTTACAATGAACGCTTTTAGCAACAAAACTTTTTTGAAGACCAGATGACAGATTTGTCGAAACCGGTTGTTAAAAAAAAGACGAATTTTACAACCTTGGCTATTGAAAGTTCATCAGTTTCACATTTATAAAGAAGAATGTTTCGCCCAAGTTTCTTGTTGCAGTTGAAAATTTCTTGCTCCGAATAGAATTTCATATGGTAACATTTGTTTCATTTAAGAAATACTGCTAGTATATTAACTCAGTATGAGGTGCGCCCTTTCTTGAAGCAACTCGACACAAAAAGGGCTATTACTGTAAGACTACTTCGAAAGGTAGAGTATCATACTTTTGTATTAAAAAAGGAACAGTTTAAATCAGCACATGATGCTAGTACACGAAGTAAATACAAACACTTTGAACTATCGGTTGTTGAATCAACAGGGGTCGATATCAACAAGAGCTTAATTATTTTGTGTATCACCCAGTGGTAGAGCGGACACTTTTTTCAATAAACCGACCGAAGCTGTTGATAAAATCTCAATTAGAAAAGTCAATACAATTTTATGTGAACACATAAACACAAACATAACAAATGAAGCTAAGAGCATCCTCAAAAATATCCTTCAGAGTTTTGGCAAGACCCTGTTGCTCAATTGTGCAACAAATATAACAACAATGACTACATGAGTAATAACCATGTAGCGACATATATAGACAGGGAAAAGTGTGATGCAGTTGTAAAAATCTTGAACTCTCAGAACATTTAGGCCGAACAACAACAGTAAAATCAGGTATGGGAAACATCCCTAAACTTTAGGCCTACAGAAGGTGGTTACCAAAAATCAAAATACAAAATTTTTCAACAGAATTAGCAAATCAAAGTTGGAACGAAGTTTACAGAGAAACTAATATAAATGCAAATTTCTCCAAATTCTCTAAATTGTTTAAATCGAACTTTGGTATGATGTTTCCAAAAGTATCTGCGTCAGTACCAATGTCTCACAAAAAGAAATGGATAACATCAGTAATTAGAAAGTCCTTACAAACCCTTAAATACTTGAGTTACGAGAAACGTAGTCATAATGAGCCTGAGTTCTATCACAGGCACAAAACATTTACAGACGGGTGATGATTGCTTCAAAAAATCCATTTAAGGAAAAAATAATATGCAATTCAGAGAATGAAAGCAAAGCCGTCTGGGACATTATTAAAAGAGGAACAGGGAGAGAGAAAAAAAAAACATAGTAACATACCGATAAGAGAGGGATAAAGTAATAAACGTTCCACACCGTCCGGAAAAGTATGCGAATGATAATTTGTTAAGTATTGCAGGAGAATGACAATAAAAATTCCTAAAAACATATAGTACACCTGTTAATAATTACATACTAAGTACAATGACAATAATATCAAGCACACAGCAGAAAGTCAGTAAAATTGGGTAAAACCTAAGAAAAATAGTGCAAATGGCTCTGAGCACTATGGGACTTAACATCTGAGGTCATCAGTCCCCTAGAACTTAGAACTACCTAAACCTAACTAACCTAAGGACATCACACACATCCATGCCCGAGGCAGGATTCGAACCTGCGACCGTAGCGGTCGCGCGGTTCCAGACTGAAGCGCATAGAACCGCTTGGCCACTTCGGCCGGCAAAACCTAAGAAATAAAAAATCAGTAGGTTTAGATGAAGTATCAATAAATCTGCTAAAAACAATGTATACAGAGTACACAAGCTACTTCAAGAAACACCATAACTGAATTATTCGCATCAGGGGATATTCTGAGTGCTTAAAACTGGCAGGAATTGTACTTCTGCTAAGGAAACGCAATGTGAAGACACAGAAAACTACCAGCCCATTTTTCTGCTGTCATCATTCACAAAAAGAATTGAATAAATTATGTAGGACAGGTTAATGAACTATTTTAAAAAATACAACTTTTTAAGTAAATCACTGTTTGGGTTCCGGACAGCAGAATTACGGAATCAGCATTGTTAGAATTAATAAAAGTGTTACTTGATGCTGTTGTCAAGCGTGAGTGGAGCACAGGAAAATTTCTTGATCTTTCTAAGGTTTTCTAAGGCTGTTGACTATTATGTATAGTGCTAACTATCCCAGAGCCCAGAGCCATGAACACGAACACAGTACCAGTTGCAGGGGCTTATCTAACGGTTCCCACAGGGAACAAAAATTTGATTTCCAATATTTCCCATTATTATTTACTGAATTTAAAAATTTAATTCCACACAAAATGGTGAAAAGAGAGAAGTTTCTCTGACTATTGTTATGAGACCGTTTCACAGTCTTGTTCATAGATAAATTTATAAGGGCAATCCCATTTAATTGGAATACTTAATTTACACCGAAGAGTATGATAAACAGGAGTGCTAGCGATTGTCGACAGGTAATAATTAATGCAGCCTTACTATTCTTTTGCTCCTAATTAGTATTAGCATGCCCTGTAGAACTGGGAGAATGTTGAAATTAACCAAACTGTGAAAATGTAAGCACATTGCCGGAAACAGTGAGGTCAACAGCCCTCAGAAGCGGTTCATGGAAGGCCACAGGAGGAGGGCTGAGAATCAACGGTCAAGCAGCGAACTACTATTGCCTTGGAGTACAGCCGCAGGACGCCAGGCATTGTACACAAATACAGATGTCATCTCCTGAGGAGCAAGCTGCAAACTCCTTGCGAAAACATTTAAGACCTGGAAATGGAGTGAGAAGGATCGCCCTTTTGAGCAGAAGGTGCCGTTTTACTCAAAATGTGGAAAGCTCGTCGTTCCTCCATGAAGCACTGAAAGTTAGACATAGATGGGTGGGGGACCCACAGTCTCTGAAAATGTGAGACACCAACGAAAGTTATGACTCTGCAAAAAAAAACAAATGTTTATTCAATGTAACACTCGCCAGTATTGGTTCACATAAATAGATTACAAGTTAGAAAAAAAATACCAGGTGGCGACATCATCGCAGATCGCCTCACTGGTCAAAGAGAGAGACAGACAGAGAGGGATGAGACTTATTTGTAGAGGTTGGTAGGACGCAAATTATTGGTTAACAAGCCAGAGGAAGGAAAGTAGTGTTTTGTAAATTTGACAGGTCGGTGCTCGAAAGATCTGTAATTCTAACTAAGATAAACAGATTAGACCTGGGCTAAACTGTTTTATCCTACCGGCGAAACTAGTTCAAGCTAAAATCGGGTTTAGCCGGTAACATACACTCCTGGAAATGGAAAAAAGAACACATTGACACCGGTGTGTCAGACCCACCATACTTGCTCCGGACACTGCGAGAGGGCTGTACAAGCAATGATCACACGCACGGCACAGCGGACACACCAGGAACCGCGGTGTTGGCCGTCGAATGGCGCTAGCTGCGCAGCATTTGTGCACCGCCGCCGTCAGTGTCAGCCAGTTTGCCGTGGCATACGGAGCTCCATCGCAGTCTTTAACACTGGTAGCATGCCGCGACAGCGTGGACGTGAACCGTATGTGCAGTTGACGGAATTTGAGCGAGGGCGTATAGTGGGCATGCGGGAGGCCGGGTGGACGTACCGCCGAATTGCTCAACACGTGGGGAGTGAGGTCTACACAGTACATCGATGTTGTCGCCAGTGATCGGCGGAAGGTGCACGTGCCCGTCGACCTTGGACCGGACCGCAGCGACGCACGGATGCACGCCAAGACCGTAGGATCCTACGCAGTGCCGTAGGGGACCGCACCGCCACTTCCCAGCAAATTAGGGACACTGTTGCTCCTGGGGTATCGGCGAGGACCATTCGCAACCGTCTCCATGAAGCTGGGCTACGGTCCCGCACACCGTTAGGCCGTCTTCCGCTCACGCCCCAACATCGTGCAGCCCGCCTCCAGTGGTGTCGCGACAGGCGTGAATGGAGGGACGAATGGAGACGTGTCGTCTTCAGCGATGAGAGTCGCTTCTGCCTTGGTGCCAATGATGGTCGTATGCGTGTTTGGCGCCGTGCAGGTGAGCGCCACAATCAGGACTGCATACGACCGAGGCACACAGGGCCAACACCCGGCATCGTGGTGTGGGGAGCGATCTCCTACACTGGCCGTACACCTCTGGTGATCGTCGTGGGGACACTGAATAGTGCACGGTACATCCAAACCGTCATCGAACCCATCGTTCTACCATTCCTAGACCGGCAAGGGAACTTGCTGTTCCAACAGGACAATGCACGTCCGCATGTATCCCGTGCCACCCAACGTGCTCTAGAAGGTGTAAGTCAACTACCTTGGCCAGCAAGATCTCCGGATGTGTCCCCCATTGAGCATGTTTGGGACTGGATGAAGCGTCGTCTCACGCGGTCTGCACGTCCAGCACGAACGCTGGTCCAACTGAGGCGCCAGGTGGAAATGGCATGGCAAGCCGTTCCACAGGACTACATCCAGCATCTCTACGATCGTCTCCATGGGAGAATAGCAGCCTGCATTGCTGCGAAAGGTGGATATACACTGTACTAGTGCCGACATTGTGCATGCTCTGTTGCCTGTGTCTATGTGCCTGTGGTTCTGTCAGTGTGATCATGTGATGTATCTGACCCCAGGAATGTGTAAATAAAGTTTCCCCTTCCTGGGACAATGAATTCACGGTGTTCTTATTTCAATTTCCAGGAGTGTATATATGAATTACGCTATTTCATCTTAAATTTTAATTCCGTGACATGTTCAAATCCTTGTAAAAGTGATCTACGGCTGAACTGAAAACCACTATTATTACTACTCCCTATTTCAACTGGAGAATGCCTGATCACTTGATATTATAAAAGCAGTGCTTCCTTCCAAGGAAGTCAGATACCTCGCAGAGATGTTCAGCAGTAATGCTGCCCATCGAGTATATCTGGGATGTTCGAGTTGTTCAGCAACTTACTTGTCGTGGTATTCCAGTATCGCTGTTTATATTATGCTGACTTGCTTACAAATCTCGACGTGAGAGATTTTCGAATAATACAGCCACCCCATATTTCATTCTATAATTGTAGCATATTGAGGCTTCACCTTGTTGTATTCACCAAATAGTCTTGGCATCAAAAATATATGTGCCAGGAAGAGAATGCCCTACCAAAAAATGGTTCAAATGGCTCTGAGCACTATGGGACTTAACTTCTAAGGTCATCAGTCCCCTAGAACTTAGAATTACTTAAACCTAACTAACCTAAGGACATCACACACAACCATGCCCGAGGCAGGATTCGAATCTGCGTAGCGGTCGCGCGGTTCCAGACTGTAGCGCCTAGAACCGCTCGGCTACCAAGGCAGTCCAATACCCTACCACCGAAAGTAGTTTCGGCTGTCGCAATGGCCCGCTTGCACGCACCAATTTTATAGACTTTTCACAAGACCAAATACTAGTATGTTTAGTCAGACTACGAAAAAACTGATGGCAACACAACTTCGCAACGATTTACAGTAATTTGTTAACAGAAAATAGATGTTACATACTTCGAGCGTGATGAGTACGTGTGGCAATGTAGTTAAAATTTCACTTGCACGGACTTATCTGTGAACACTGATCTAGCCGTCAATCTATTGAACGATGAATTCCACTTAAGAGACAAAGAAACAGGTACCTCTGCCTAATATCAAAAATGGTTCAAATGGCTCTGAGCACTATGCGACTTAACGTCTGTGGTTATTAGTCGCCTAGAACTTAGAACTAATTAAACCTACCTAACCTAAGGACATCACACACATCCATGCCCGAGGCAGGATTCGAACCTGCGACCGTAGCAGTCGCGCGGTTCCGGACTGAGCGCCTTTTTTTTAATTTTTTTAGTGTCATTTTTTTCGCTTTTGTTCGTTGTATCTGCTCGGGGCGGACGTCGTAAGACATCCGATGAAGTTCGTTGGTGATCGATTAACTCTGCTGAGCTACCGTGCCGGCATTAAATATGAAACTTCCTGGCAGATTAAAACTGTGTGCCCGACCGAGACTCGAACTCGGGACCAACGGCGAGACCACCGCGCCTTATATCGAGTAGGGCCCCGGCGAGTACACAGAACTTCCGCAACACGACGTGGCATGGACTCGACTAATGCCTGACGTAGTGCAGGAGGGCACTGACAACATGAACCCTGCAGGGCTGTCCATAAATCCTTAAGAGTACAAGGTAGTGGAGATCTCTTCAGAACAGCACGTTGCAAGGCATCCCAGATACGCTCAATAATGTTCATGTCTGGGGAATTTGGTGGCCATAGTAAGTGTTGAAGCTCAGAAGAGTGTTCCTAAAGCCGCTCTGTAGCAATTCTGAACGTGTGGGGTGTCGCATTGTCCTGCTGGAATTGCCCGAGTCCGTCGGAACTGACAATGGACATAAATGGATGCAGGTGATCAGACAGGATACTTAGTATGTGTCACCTGTCAAAGTTGTATCTAGACGTATCAGGGGTCCCATATCACTCCAACTGCACACGGCTCACACCGTTATAGCTTCCATCAGCTTGAACAGGCCCCTGCAGGGTCCTCAGATTCATGAGGTTGTCTCCATACCCGTACACGTCCATCCATTCGATACAATTTGAAACGAGACGCGTCCGACCAGGCAACATGTTTCCAGTCATCAACAGTCCAATGTCGGTGTTGACCGGCCCAGGCGAGGCGTAAAGGTTTGTGCCGGGCAGTCACCAAGGGTACACGAGTGGGCCTTCAGCTCCGAAAGCCCATATAGATGATGCTTCATTAAATAGTTCGGATTCTGACAGTTGTTGATGGCCCAGCATTGCAATCTGCAGCAATTTTTGGAAGGGTTGTACTTCTGTCACGTTCAGTCGTCGGTACCGTTCTTGCAGGATCTTTTTCAGGTCGCAGAGATGTCGGAGACTTGATGCTTTACCGGATTCCGGATTACTGATTCCACGGTACGCTCGTGAAATGGTCGTACTGGAAAATCCCCACTTAATCGCTACCTCGGAGATGCTGTGTCATATAGCTCGTGCTCCGGCTGTAGCACCACCTTTAAACACACTTACATCTTGATAACTTGCCATTGTAGCAGCAGTAACCGACCTAACAATTGCGCCAGACACTTGTCTTATACAGGCGTTGGTGACCGCAGCGTCGTATTCTGCCTATTAACATATCTTTGTATTTGAATACTCATGTCTATTCCAGTTGCTTTGGCGGTTCGGTGTATAACTTATAGAATGTCTACTTCGGCTCTTCCTGGCGGTGACTACAGACATGGTCCTGATGTATGCTTGAGGTACTGTTGATACTGTCATTGATACTGAGTTTAGCAATGCATCCGCTTATATTCGCGTTTGGCTGAAGAACGGTCACCTAGAAAACATTTGAGTGAGACAAGGTAGACTCATAACTTAGTCTGCGCTGTGTGAGTCCTCTACGGCGTCTGACCATAACTACACTACTGCCCATTAAAATTGTTACACCACGAAGATGACGTGGTACAGACACGAAATTTAACCGACAGGAAGAAGATGTTGTGATATGCAAATGATTAGCATTTCAGAGCATTGACACAAGGTTGGCGCCGGTGGCGACACCTACAACGTACTGAAAAGACGAAAATTTCCCACCTATTTCTAATACAAAAACAGCAGTTGACCGGCGTTGCCTGGTGAAACGTTGTTGTGATGCCTCGTGTAAGGAGGAGAAATGCGTACCATCACGTTTCCGACTTTGATAAAGGTCGGTTCAGGAGGGTAATACGAAACGCCGTGCTGGATCCCGACGGCCTCGTATCACTAGCAGTCGAGATGACAGTCACCGATCCCTGAGTCAACAGATGGGGACGTTTGCAAGACAACAACGACATGCACGAACAGTTAGACGACGTTTGCAGCAGCATGGACTATCAGCTCGGAGACCATGGCTGCAGTTACCCTTGACGCTGCATCACAGACAGGAGCGCCTGCGATGGTGTACTCAACGACGAACATGGGTGCACGAATGGCAAAAGTCATTTTTTCGGATGAATCCAGGTTCTGTTTACAGCATCATGATGGTCGCATCTATGTTCGGCGACATCGCTGTGAACGCACATTGGAAGCGAGCATTTGTTTTCGTCATACTGGCGCATCAACCGGCGTGATGGTATGGGGTGCCATTGGTTACACGTCTCGGTCACCTCTTGTTCGCATTGACGGCACTTTGAACAGTGGACGTTACATTTCAGATTGTTATGACCCGTGGCTCTACCTTCATTCGATCCTTGCGAAACCCTACATTTCAGCAGCATAATGCACGACCGCACGTTGCACGTCCTGTACGTGCCTTTCTGGATACAGAAAATGTTCGACTGCTGCCCTGGACAGCAGATTCTCCAGATCTCTCACCTATTGAAAACGTCTGGTCAATGGTGGTCGAGCAACTGTCTCTTTACAATACGCCAGTCACTATTCTTGATGAACTGTGGTATCGTGTTGAAGCTGCACGGGCAGCTGTACATGTACACGCCATCCAAGCTCTGTTTGACTCAATGCCCAGGCGTATCAAGGCCGTTATTGCGGGCAGAGGTGGTTGTTCTGGGTACTGATTTCTCAGGATCTATTCACCCAAATTGCGTGAAAATGTAATCATATGTACGTTCTAGTATAATATATTTGTCCAATGAATCTGCATTTCTTCTTGCTGTAGCAATTTTAATGGCCAGTAGTGTATGTTGCGCCCTCCAAAAGGTTTGCCTTGCTATGTGACGCCATCTCCGTGCATTACTGTGTCTCGTATCTTCTGGAGGACATAGCAAACATTATACTGAATTTTCAGTGTTGGTGATGTACTGATTTCGAATCCTAATCATTTGAGTACTATAATGTGCCTCATTTGTTTTATTTATTTATTGTTCCGTGGGACCACATTATGGAGACGTCTCCATGGTCCTGGAACGAGTCAATACATGAAAGTATAACACGATTGTAGAAACAGATAAAATGAAATATAAGAAACATATTCAGTTGTAGATTGTACAAACAGATAAAATGAAATATAAGAAACATATTCAGGCGACAAGTCGTTAGTTTAAATAAAGAAAATCAAGAATGTAACACTGGAATTTGCTTAATATTTTAGCTCTTCCAGGAGCTCCTCGACAGAATAGAAGGAGTGAGCCATGAGGAAACTCTTTAGTTTAGACTTAAAAGTGTTTGGGCTACAGCTAAGATTTTTGTTTTCTTGTGGTAGCTTATTGAAAATGGATGCAGCAGAATACTGCACTCCTTTCTGCACAAGAGTCAAGGAAGTTCATTCCACATGCAGATTTGATGAGGTTTATTATGACAGCATGTATATTTCTCCGTTCTGTGATTTTCCTTCCTTGAGCTCTTACTCACAGTGCACGTGGATCACCGCCGCAATAGCAGCCTGACAGAAGAAATTTGAGGCCTTTTTCTTTTAGACTTGGAGCAGTCGTTACATCTCCATGTCCGGAGGCAACCTTCGCGGACGGAACGGGACGGGCTAACGTCGGCGAGGCGCTCTCTGCTATCCCGGAACTATAAATAAAGCGCACAAATTCGTTATTCCCGGCGCACCGCACGCGTGGCTTAATTACGCTTGGCTATTGTTTATTTCAAACTTCCGTCCATCCATACTAGCGAGGCGGCGCCGCAGCCGGAATGCCGCGCGTTCGTAATTCGGCTCTGGCTTGTTAGGGTGGGGGCCAACTTGATGTAACTCTTCCCTTTCGCAATTGTACCACAGTGAAAAGCCTGGCATGAGTAGGATAACGCATGTCTACTCAGGCCGTATAACAAAAATTAAAACTACTACTATATCTGCAAAGCGTCCTAAACATTAAGCGTGAAAATTACGCGGGCAGTATAGAATATTAATCTCACTACTTTGAGATAAGGAATACTCATGGTGCTTCGTGTTCTGCAATGAGCAATGTTTATGGGGCACGTGAACTTCTTATGTTCCGTAGCATACAACTGCCTACCGCATTGACTGAAGTGACGCTAACTCACCTCGATATTAAGGTGTGTGAGCACCTCAGCAACAGATTCTCTCCTCGCTGGATTAGAAGGGGATTTCCTGTTCCACTGCCAGCAAAACTGCTGGACCTCACTCCTACATTCTCTCATTCGCATAAAGAATTCCAGATTTATTCTGTCTCTCTTCCTGGAATTCACATTTTACACTGCGAGTCTACGCACTGGATAACTGAAATGTATCTGATGTTTTCAGCTACGCCAGCTCATGAGTGCAGTAGTCGATATAAAGACATACCAAAACTAGATGATGTGCGGTTACAAAATTAACGAATCAGCACAGGAAAAGGTCAAGATGACCAGGAGGACCAGTTAATAATGATGACATTATTTCGGACTGATCGAAGTTGTGGCATTTAGCCCCAAAGGATGAGCGGCATGGACTGAACATCACAGCCGATTGCCAGCTTTCAGTAATTGAAGTGCATTGCCTCAGTTCATCTCTCACATTTTATAAAAGAGCACTTTTCTGCAAAAAAAAGGGCTAAACTTGATACACAAGTTTCTTTTACTTCACGTCAGCATTGCTTCACATTAATAACAGAACGAGGGTGTGCCTGACACAGTGTTTCGTTTTTGCTTTTTGCAAAGTGTTCCGGAGGAGCAACCTTGTTTGGTAGATGATGTGGTGAAATGTATGATCCTATTGAATATGTCCAATACTGCGTACACTACAATAATAATAAGTGAAAATGACGCGTCACTTTTCGTGGTCGTAGTGTCTTAGCAGTGAACGTAACGATAACCATGTGTGAATAAACTGTGCCTGTATTAATTATGTACAGTCACTTCAGTAGCATGTTGGCATGGCACATGTGTGTGCCATGACGCTAGCACCTAATCCTAACTTACTCAGTTACTCGTAGTACGTCAAGTGAAAACACGTAAATAATCTGCATGGAATAATTCCAGGATGCAGAAAAACAGCATCTCCTGTCGACGGTTCGCTCAAGAAATGCTGTATCATCATGTTGCAGTTATATAAGTGTTATTGCGCTAGATGAAAATACTACATGTGTTGAAATCCTTAAGCTTCTTACGGACGGCTAATACTTAGGTTAGCAGATACCCAATCATTTACGAACAACAAATATAGAGTCATCAGAATCAAACGTTCACGCTTAAGCAGTGTAGGAAGACGTCGATCTCAACTTGGAAGCTATGCCTAAGAGTGAAAATCGCCTAACAAATGAAAACACCTCGGTCACCAACAATGTGAAAATGGCCTGGTATTGTTCCCACAAACAGACAACAAAAATTATTTAGAGTATCAAGTGAAATCATTCGTAAATTATCTCTTTTGTGCAGAAATCTCAATAGATGATAAAACAAAATGTCTATCTTTCTGCAGTTAATCAATATAAACTTACAGTTTGAATTTCGGTCAGTGTTGCTGTGATTTTCAGTCCGAAGACTTGTTTGATGCAGCTGTCCACGCTACTCTGTCCTGTGCAAGCCTCGAATAACTACTGAAACTACATCTATTTGGACCTGCTTACTGTATTCGTCTCTTGGTCTGCCTCTACGATTTATTGCCCCCCACAGTTCCCTCCAGTAGAAAATTGATGGTTCCTTGATGTCTCAGAATGTCTCTGTCAACCAATTCCTTCTTTTAGTCAAACTGTGCCACAATTTTTTTTTCACCCTTTACTATTTACGCTATATACCCATCTAATTTTCAGCATTCTTCTGCAGCACCACATTTCCAAGGCTTATATTCTCTTCTTGTCTAAACAGTTTATCTTCCACGTTTGACTTCCGTACAAGGCTACGCCCCGGACAAATACCTTCAGAAAAGAATTTCTGACACTTCGATTTATATTATATGTTAACAAATTTTTTTAGGAATGTTTTTCTTGCTATTGTCAGTCTGCTCTCTACTTAGACCATCATTCGTTATTTTGCCGCCCAAATAGCAAAACTCATCTACTACTTCTAGTATCTCATTTCCTACTCTAATTCTACTTCCACATAGATACCCCATGAGCCACCGTTCGGTCCTGTTCCACTAGCAAATAGAGTGAGTGAGAAACGACCGTCTGTATGCCTCCGTATGAACCCTAATTCCTCGTATATTATCTCCGTGATCCCTACGCTAAAGCCGGCCGTGGTGGCCAAGCGATTAAAGGCGCTACAGTCTGGAACAGTGCGACCGCTACGGTCGCAGGTTCAAATCCTGCCTCGGGCATGGATGTGTGTGATGTTCTTAGGTTAGTTAGGTTGAAGTAGTTCTAAGTTCTTGGGTACTGATGACCTTAGAAGTTAAGTCCCATAGTGCTCAGAGCCATTTGAACCAACCCTACGCTAAATGTATGTTGGGGGCAGTGGAATAGTTCGGCAGTCAGCTTCAAATGCCAGTTCTCTAAATGTTATCGATAGTGTTTCTAGAGAAGAACGTCACCTTCCCTCCATTTGAGTTCCCAAAGCATCTCCATAACACTTGCGTGTTGTTCGAATCTACTAGTAACAAATCTAGCAGCCCGCCTCTGTATTGCTTCGAGGTCTTCCTTCAATCCAAACTGGTACGGATTCCAAAGACTCGAACAGTACTCAAGAATATGTAGCAACAGCGTCCTATATGCGGTCTCCTTTACAGGTAAACCACTCTTGGACGGAGGAAGACGTCAACTTCGCAATGTGACAACACGGGATGATTGCCATTTTGTCCTAATGACCGTAACGGAACGGTACTGCTTCGTCCAAAGTGTCGCCTCCACGCTGAAGCATTGCAGCGAGTCTTTGTTTGTCTGTGGCGTTATTTCGTTGCAGTCTAATGTGGCAATTGGCACTGCCCAGAATCCACAAACACTACGGACAGCAACAGTGAAATGGACTATGTCACTTGTATGCTGAATTGGAAATAATTTCATAACTTAAGGTTTTTTTCTTATTTTTGTTGCATGAAAGAGCTAAGTATGGTTTCTGTATATCCTTTTACACTGTAGGCTAGTGCTGAATGTCCCATAGTCGCACTGGGATACCGTCCGTAGAACTCTGAAGCAAACATGATACTGCTGGTGTAGTAAAAATATCGAACTTGACGAAAATTAATTGATGTGAAGTGGATATTCATATAACACAGGCAAGAAAATACTGTAACATCATCACTGCGCATGTACAAGTATTCTAACTTCTATATTCAGTTCTTCAGGTTTATTTCCGTGAGCTTCGTCGTTACTATTCGTTTATTCACATCCTCTGCATTCCTAATCCGCTCTTCGGAAATTATCCTTCATTCTTCTACCTCTTATATCTCTTTCTCTGCATGTGTTATACACAGTTACGCAAACAGCTGCAAATCACCTGTGCAAGCACGTGCATGAATTTCCGTGTGCGAGTGTTGATATGCCTCCATAACACGGGTTCTTAAGCGTTACAAGACGTCAGCTCTCCCTCTCACGGTGCGTGCTGGTGCAGTATTAAGAGACAGCTCTCGTAAAATTTACGTCTGTCTATTCAGATTGAGGTTTTTCGTGGTTTCCTGCATCGCTTGAGGCAATTCCGTAATAGTTTTTTTTTTCAAAAACACACGCCGATTTCCTACCCCGTGCTCTCCAATCCGCCTTGTGTTCCATCTGTAACGATGTCGTAGTCGACGAGACATTAAGCCCGGATCTTACTTTTCTTCCTTCGTTATACCTCTCCATTTCCCTAGTCCACATCCAAGAAAATCACCGTGAATTAGTTTTCCTGCAAAGTTCAAAACTTAACATCTCTGTCTTTAACACTAGAGACAAATGTGTGTGATGAAGAGATTGGGACGTGCGGATTAGATTGATCTGGAAATGTGCAACTTTGTATATGATAATTGTTGCACTAATACTGTAAATGTATGTCTATGAAATGATGAATTATGATTGAAAAACATATCTCGACTCTAGGAACAAAGAAACGGAATTAGCAGCAACTTTCTTGTGAATATGCAACGAAATTTATGTGGCGAAAAACAACAAGGAAATATTATTTACCGTAGAGTGTGTCCTAATATGTCGTAGTGTACTAACCTCCTCACTCAGACTTTTTGTTAGAGGATAGTCATGAAATAGGTATTTTCATCGCAAGAGCTGCCATCTTCTAAAATTTCAAAGTTGGATCAATATTACCCAATGCAGTCCTAATGAGACAGAGTCACCGTTGCAATGAAATGAAAACTTTTAGTAACTGACAATGACCGCTGCTACTAAATCATAAAAGTCTCTGCCATGAGAATTTTTACCTGAGTATAATCTTACCCAAACGAAAATAATTTCTCTCACAGCCGAATACTAACATCCTCCCAGACGAGGCTATCTCATCCGATGCCTCCAGCATCACACTAAACAAAATTTAATTTCCCCTTCTTCGTGTAAAACTAATCTCTTTGATAGGGGACTATCAACTGTCGACAGTCTGTAAATACTTTTGTCGATAGATTGTAGAAAACATACAGGTTGTTTAAAAAAGTGTCACATATTCCTACAGGAGGTAGTATTGGTCTAAACTAGAAGAAAAGTTTCCATGATCATACGTCCGGTAACCAATAGCTGTTGATAAACGGGCCGTTTTACTTGTGATAACTGTTCGGTGATGTAGTCAGAATTCATAATAGATGAAATAGTAAGTCATCAGAATACGGACTTGTGGGCAGATACAAATCCTCGAGCAATCATGGAGGGAGGCATCAGGACAGTTTCAGTATCAGTGTATGGGCAGGAATTGTCATTGGCGGACTTATAGGGCCATAGACTTTGCCAAACAGGCTAACAGATGCGATTTCTGCTCAACGAATGACCAGCGCTATTGGAAAACGTAACCCTTGCATGAAAGCTAGGTTTGTGCACGACGGTGCACCACCCTGTTTTCTACAGATCGTGAGACAGTACTTTCCGCAACGTTCCATGGGTGATGGATTGATCAAGAAAGTCCGGTAGCATATCTTCGCCATTCATCGGACCTAAATCCGTTGAATTTGCGGCTACGGGAACATTCAAAGACCCATCGACAATGTGCAGACATCACAGGAGCGAGAGGGTGTGATCACTGTATGTAATGCTATCCGACTGAAGTAGCTATATCCTAAAAACTCAACTAAACTAAACTAAACTCCTCCCGAACAGGCCATGAAGGACCAATGGTACCGACCGGCCGCCGTGTCATCCTTAGCCCATAGGCGTCACTAGATGCGGATATGGAGGGGCATGTGGTCAGCACACCGCTCTCCCGGTCGCATATCAGTTTCCGAGACCGAGCTATATCTGAAAGAGTAGTTAATTTACTGCGAATAAGGGCTGAGGGATGTACCAGGATGCGTCGTAACCACATACAGCACTGTCTACAATGTCTACGTAACAGACAGATTTGAATGAGAAGACGGATTGGCCCAAATCTCAACAGGTATTCGTCTCAGGACATCTCATAACAGGAACCTTTCTTCTTCTTTCGACCAATACCACCTTATGTAGGAATGTGTGACACTTTTTTTAAAAGGCCATGTATTGGAAAAGTGTTCAGTGGCGTTCAGTCTTATTTGAACAGTAGAAAACAGAAGTTGCTTTACGATTCTGCTTAACAGAAAACAAGCTATCATACAACTGGGGTACTGTACCACAGAAAACTGTAATCACGGTGGCCGGAAGAGGACTTGAAACCCACTCCTTACGAATAAAGATCCAATATCCCGCCCACTGCGTGAACTTATTAGATGAACAGCGTATGCATTCAGTTATACGCAAATACTACAGTACCTAACGACAACAAAACGATACTGCTCAGATTACTAACGAACTGCTTGTCTTAGTACATCAGCGCGTGACTTTTCTCGGCCTCAAAATGAGTGCTTTCGCTGTCACAAGTTTTAACCTGCTCGATCAACGCAGTGGAAGTTGGCAAGCAGTTTACTCGCTCTCCGCCGGAAGGCAAAAACGACGGAGCTATAACGCTTCGTCACGCTAAAAGACATGCAGAAACGTTCTGAGCCGTGGAAAGAATGACCGCAGATGTGTGTAGATTCAAATGAGTCCTACTTTGTAAGCAACTACCAACAATTGAACAGGGTTAGTAGAGTCCAAAATCTTCAGCACCAGTTTAGTTAATTTTGTGAGAACCCGGGATACGACAATTTCCGGCGGAGTGCAAAAACGAACCTCTAGAACGAGATTTTCACTCTGCAGCGGAGTGTGCGCTGGTGTGAAACTTCCTGGCAGATTAAAACTGTGTGCCCGACCGAGACTCGAACTCGGGACCTTTGCCTTTCGCGGGCAAGTGCTCTACCAACTGAGCTACCGAAGCACGACTCACGCCCGGTACTCACAGCTTTACTTCTGCCAGTATCCGTCTCCTACCTTCCAAACTTTACAGAAGCTCTTCTGCGAACATGCAGAACTAGCTCAGTTGGTAGAGCACTTGCCAGCGTAAGGCAAAGATCCCGAGTTCGAGTCTCGGTCGGGCACACAGTTTTAATCTGCCAGGAAGTTTCATATCAGCGCACACTCCACTGCAGAGTGAAAATCTCATTCTGGAAACATTCCCCAGGCTGTGGCTAAGCCATGTCTCCACAGTATCCTTTCTTTCAGGAGTGCTAGTTCTCCATGTTCGCAGAAGAGCTTCTGTAAACTTTGGAAGGTAGGAGACGGATACCGGCAGAAGTAAAGCTGTGAGTACCGGGCGTGAGTCGTGCTTCGGTAGCTCAGTTGGTAGAGCACTTGCCCGCGAAAGGCGAAGGTCCCGAGTTCGCGTCTCGGTCGGGCACACAGTTTTAATCTGCCAGGAAGTTTCACGAACCTCTAATGAACTGCTCGCCTGTGTCTGAACTGATTAATATTAAAGAAACTTGTCATAGCGTAAAGACACAGTCGAAGGTCGAATTGCAGTAGCATGTTAAAACGCTAAGACCTAGTAGCGCGCTGGCCGGAGTGGCCGAGAGGTTCTAGGCGCTACAGTCTGGAGCCGCGCGACTGCTACGGTCGCAGGTTCGTATCCTGCCTCGGGCATGGATGTGTGTGATGTCCTTAGGTTAGTTAGGTTTAAGTAGTCCTAGGGGACTGATGACCTCAGAAGTTAAGTCCCATAGTGCTCAGAGCCATTTGAACTTAGTAGCGTGTGCAAAAATGGCTCTGAGCACTATGGGACTTAACTTCTCTGGTCATCAGTCCCCTAGAACTCAGAACTACTTAAACCTAACTAACCTAAGGAAATCACACACATCCATGCCCGAGGCAGGATTCGAACCTACGACCGTAGCGGTCACGCAGTTCCAAACTGAAGCGCCTAGAACCACACGGCCACACCGACCGGCTTAGCGTGTGCAGTCTTCATAATTTTTATATCGAGGTGCTAGACAATTTATTTATTCATTCATTTATTTCATCTAGTACAATCGGAGACTTCAGACCAGCTTTTACATCTCACCAGAGCCAGTGCACTTTACAACACGCATAATACAGGGCGCGGCTCGTAAACCACATGATTTTCAAGTAAGATGTACTTAGTTTTGATTAAAAGTATTCTGTTGAACGCGATAATAATAATTATAGTAATACACTGTAAGAAAAAAGGACGCACGGTGAAGGAAATATCCGAGATGTGATGTACATGTACAGACAAACTAACGATTACAGTTTCAGAAAGACTTGATGATTTATTCAAGAGAAATAGCTTCACAAATTGAGCAAGTCAATAACGCGTTGGTCCACCTCTGGCCCTTACGCAAGCTGTTATTCGCCTTGGTATCGGTTGATAGAACTGCTGAACTTCCTCCTAAGGGATATCGTGTCAAATTCTGTCCAATAGGAGCGTTAGATCGTCAAAATCCCGAGATAGCGGGAGGTCCCTGTCCATTATGTTCGAGTATAATGTCTTTTCTGGAGACTAAAAATCTACTCTGTAGGAATCAGCATGGGTTTCGAAAAAGACTTCGTGTGAAACCCAGCTCGCGCTATTCGTCCACGAGACTCAGAGGGCCTTAGACACGGGTTCACAGGTAGATGCCGTGTTTCTTGACTTCCGCAAGGCGTTTGACACAGTTCCCCACACTCGTTTAATGAACAAAGTAAGAGCATACGGACTATCAGATCAATTGTGTGATTGGATTGAGGAGTTCCTAGATAACACAACGCAGCATGTCATTCTCAATGGAGAGAAGTCTTCCGAAGTAAGAGTGATTTCAGGTGTGCCGCAGGGGTGTGTCATAGGACCGTTGCTATTCACAATATACAGTACATAAATGACCGCCGGCCGCGGTGGTCTCGCGGTTCTAGGCGCGCAGTCCGGAACAGTGCGACTGCTGCGGTCGCAGGTTCGAATCCTGCCTCGGGCATGGATGTGTGTGATGTCCTTAGGTTAGTTAGGTTTAAGTAGTTCTAAGTTCTAGGGGACTGATGACCACAGCTGTTGAGTCCCATAGTGCTCAGAGCCATTTGAACCATTTGAACATAAATGACCTGGTGGATGATATCGGAAGTTCACTGAGGCTTTTTGCAGATGATGCTGTGGTGTATCGAGAGGTTGCAGCAATGGAAAATTGTACTGAAATGCAGGAGGATCTGCAGCGAATTGACGCATGGTGCACGGAATGGCAATTGAATCTCAATGTAGACAAGTGTAATGTGATGGGAATACATAGAAAGATAGGTCCCTTATCATTTAGCTACAAAATAGCAGGTCAGCAACTGGAAGCAGTTAATTCCATAAATTATCTCGGAGTACGCATTAGGAGTGATTTAAAATGGAATGATCATATAAAGTTGATCGTCGGTAAAGCAGATGCCAGACTGAGATTCATTGGAAGAATCCTAAGGAAATGCAATCCGACAACAAAGGAAGTAGGTTACAGTACGCTTGTTCGCCCACTGCTTGAATACTGCTCAGCAGTGTGGGATGCGCACCAGATAGGGTTGATAGAAGAGATAGAGAAGATCCAACGGAGAGCAGCGCGCTTCGTTACAGGATCATTTAGTAATCGCGAAAGCGTTACGGATGTGATAGATAAACTCCGGTGGAAGACACTGCAGGAGAGACGCTCAGTAGCTCGGTACGGGCATTTGTTAAAGTTCCGAGAACATACCTTCACCGAAGAGTCAAGCAGTATATTGCTCCCTCCTACGTATATCTCGCGAAGAGACCATGAGGATAAAATCAGAGAGATTAGAGCCCACACAGAAGCATACCGACAATCCTTCTTTCCACGTACAATACGAGACTGGAATAGAAGGGAGAACCGATAGAGGTACTCGGGGTTCTCTCCGCCACACACCGTCAGGTGGCTTGCGGAGTATGGATGTAGATGTAGATAATGCCCCAAATGTTCTCAATTGCCGAGACATCCGGCGACATTGCTGGCCAAAGTAGGGTTTGGCAAGCAGGACGACGAGCACCGGAAACTCTCGCCTTGTGCGGGTGGCCGTTATCTTGCTGAAATGTAAGCCGAGGATGACTGGCCATGAAGGGCAACAAAACAGGGTGCAGAATATCGTTGAGCCGCGTGGAGCGGCCGCGAGGTGTGGCCGCGCGGTTTGGAGCGCCATGTCTGCGCGGCCCTTCCCGCCGGAGGTTACAGTCCTCCCTCAGTCACGGGTGTGCATGTTGTTCTTAGCAAAAGTTCGTTGCAGTTAGTTTAAGTAGTGAGTATGTCTAGGGACCGATGACCTCAGCAGTTTGGTTTCCTTAGGCATTCACACACATTTGAACATTTTATCATCGACGTATTGCTGTCTTGTAGTGGTATCGCGGATGACTACTAAAGCAGTCCTGCTATGAAATGAAATGGCACCCCAGACGACCACTCCTGATTGTAGGATCAATGACCTCGCTATTTGGTCCCCCACCCCGAATCATCTAACCAATCAACCTCGTTGTCGGGCTGTATGACTGGTGACATTCAAGTTAGTATCCCACTGTGGAGTCTCCAGACAAGTCCTTAAGGTTATGATAATCAATAACAACTACTGTACGAAAATTAACGTGTATTATTATTAGGCATGTTCTGACAGTTATTTAAATGAATGGTTCAAAGAATGAGCCCTGTGCCTGATACATGCTGCACACCATACCAGTGCCTGTCCAACTCTGGAGAGCACCTCAGGATTCTGTTGGATTTGTTGGAATGAATTAGTAATTCAGACTATCAGCTCAGCTCCAGAAGTAGTTGGAGTAATGTGAACCATACTCTTGAAATGTCCCCAGAGGAAGTAACCAAGATGCATCAAGTCAGGCGAAGAAGATGATTATTCACAGCTCCCGCCCACATGTTTACGTAGGACCGTCGCTGGTGCGATCTAACAACAACGTCATGTAAGTTCTTGCAGTCCTAAATGTGGCTGTTCCTGCTGTTAAAATACCCATCTATAAATTTGTATGGAAGGCAATATCATACACTCTTCCTTATACGAACCACGGAACAAACTGCATACGATGTGGGTAATTAGCTGGTCCTAAAACCTTCACCCTTTAAAGATGGTGCATATGTGGGTTGTACTCCTGCAACCCTCTACCACAGCACGGACTACAGCATGCGTGCTGCTTGGAGGCTCATTGCTAATCTACGGTTCACTTCACCCTAAAAATCTCTAGTTCTTTCGTCATGCTTACCACCACCAGCGTTGTACTCCTGCAACCCTCTACCACAGCACGGACTACAGCATGCGTGCTGCTTGGAGGCTCATTGCTAATCTACGGTTCACTTCACCCTAAAAATCTGGAGTTCTTTCGTCATGCTTACCACCACCAGCACGCCGAGGACGCAAATCCCTTGAAATGCAGCAAGAGTTTTGTGGTACGGTTGTCTTCTGTTAGGGATCCGATTTTCTCAGGTGCAAAAAGCTGTTCTTCCGCTTTCCCTCGCCTCACTGTAAAATCTAATCATATCAGTGAACTCTTCAAATCCAAACTCCCTTCCTCACTGAGAACTGAATTCAGGACTAATAATATTACCGAAACTATTCACGAAACTGAAGATACAGTGTTACAACAACACAAGCTGAGTGACAGGACTGGTACGACTCCGCAGAATAGCAACATCACTAGGAGTTGCGTATCGTAACGATATGTATAATTCATAAACGGAGGATCAAAGTGTACATGTTCCTTAACCAAAAATAACCATCTTCGTGTGATTTATCA
This sequence comes from Schistocerca gregaria, assembly GCF_023897955.1. Lineage (NCBI taxonomy): Eukaryota > Metazoa > Arthropoda > Insecta > Orthoptera > Acrididae > Schistocerca > Schistocerca gregaria. The sequence goes on from NC_064931.1 coordinate 749,435,661, forward strand.
TCCCTCAAAGTTCGTCGGTGAGGTACTGAAGCACCCTATACACTTCAAAAGCTATTGTACAATGCATGCCAAAGGGTAAATCGTACCAGTATTATCTGCTTTCTTTCCTATTCCATTACCGTGTTCAGCGAAGGAAATATGACTTTCTGTATTATTCAGTACGCGTCCTAGACTCTCTCATTCCAATCTCAGAATCTTTACGCGAAATACACGTAGTGGTTATAATTAAGTTGCAGCTACTCGTTGAGGTCCAGTGTGGGCTGTAATTATTGAATGGCACCGAAACGTGGTAGATATTCTAATCAGTAAAAGCGGAATCGATGTACGGTGGAAAAAGACTTGTGACAATTTTGGCCACCAGGTTCAAATCTGGGGCTGTGAGTGCAAGAAAGACGTATAGAAATGTTTCCACACACAATAGATCGGAAGAAAAGGTTAAATAAGTGAGGTAGGCATAATATTTATTCTATTATTAACCGTCGCTTACACAGTTTGTTCAATATACGCCCTGGAGACGTCGACAAGATACTGCATCTGCAAAACGAGGTGGTCATCAGTTGCTCGCAGCAGTACCGGTAGAATCTGAGCACTGTGTTCCCGTAAAGTGGCCTTCAGGTCAGGTAAAGGCCGAACGTGTCTCTGGTAAATGCGTTCTTTTAGATATGAAGATATGCACGGAAAAACGGGCTAACCCTCACATGTAAAAGGTTAGAGATAAGTGTTGACATCTGTTGCAGAGGACGGGAACTATCAAAATTGACTAAATCTCACATAGGATATTTAGGGATAAGACCAATGTCAGTTTTGATAGTTCCCGTACGTAGCAATAGATGGCAACACTTATCTCTAAGTTTTTACGTTTGAGGGTTAGCCCGTTTCTCCGCACATGTCTTCATACCTCCTGAGCCAAAAGTCATATGAATTCAGATCAGGTGATCTTGCAGGCCATGCCTCTGGAATACCTCTGGAGATTACACGTCCGTGGAAGGTTGAATTACGCAAATCTTTTACTGGGGGAGGGATGTGATATGTTGCCCGATCTTGCACGAAAACAGTGATTTCCACACAGTTCCGCTCTTCCAAAGCAGGAATCACATACAGTACAAGTAGGTCTCGATAACGTGCAGACGTCATGGTACACCTGACGGGGTCTCTGGGTGTATTCTCTTCAAAAAAGTACCGAGCGACAATAAATGTGCTTGTCAACACCAAGACTTAGTACTTATGTACCGCATTTTTAAAATGTGACTACACCTATTCAGGCTGTTTCAGTTTTATTTCTAGACCATGCACTCTTAGACAAATTATAGATTCAGGCATATCTTCTGAAGAAGGCTCAATTATTTGGGCTGAAACGTAGATAAAGGTCGGTTTCATTACCGCAATCGAGGCTGATAGTTTCTTATATATTAGATTATCACGATTGCTGATTGTGCTGCAATGTTGAAAGTAGTTTAAAAATGCCCAAATTTGGCAGCTGTGTGTATTCACTGCACCCCGTAGTGTGAAATGGGACTCGTCATTCCTTAACATACAGCTGCCAACATGTCATCAACTGCAATCCGTGCCAGAAACCGAAGAACACATCCGGAACGTTGCTGCTGATCATGAGGTTTCAGTTGCTACACCGTCCTAATCTTGTACGGATACCAGTGTAAAGTAGACTGCAAAACTTTCCATACTGTTGACCATGAGGTGGATAATTCTCGTGACACTAAATGAGCGCTAGCCCTACACAGGGCAAGTGCTGAGTGGTCAGTTACAGCAACAACAAACTCGTCAGTAACTTCCACCGGTCTAAGACGTCTTTGTCTTCCAGGTGCCACACCAAGTTTCGAATTTCTTATCATCTTCTTTAAACAATGACGTCGGACCTCTCCTTAGACCTTTCGTCGTCTGTACCTTCTCAGTGCAGCACTGTAACTGCCACCGTTCACGTAGAACAGTTTCACTAACAGCGCACTGCCTCTGTTCTGTATAGCCACACTGTTCACTCACGTTATGGCTTGTCAAATGACAGTGTGGATGTCATACCGTCACCGTCATACAAACAGAGCACAGCCCCGGACGTGCACCTTGTGGCCACAACTGGAACAAATTTATTTTCCAGTGTAGCGTTAGCGTGTCTACCAAGCTTCACTCCCATACGATGATTGCAGCCCATACTGGACCTCCGTTGGTAATTCGACTTCGGTTACGACGAGCCGGTACGACGGTGGCTGCATACTAGTCGCACAGTATTCTTCGAATACAACTTCCCTAAATTGACCAAATAGCGTTTCGTGAGACTTACGTTGTCTTTCTGCCAAAGATTCTAACTTGTTCCCAGAGCATTTCTGCTACATTTCTGCTGATACGATCCTGGCAGCGTACATCGGAATTCGTTTGATGTCCGTTGCCATGCCACTTGATAAGGACTCTAAACACTTTAACAGTACTCTAGAACTGGTAGCATCGGCATCACGTACACAATTTCTTTAACAAATGCATCGCATTTTTCCAGAAACCTTCAAATAAAGTCTTCCATTCGTCTTTCCTACTAATGATTTCCAGTGATCATTCTATTTCATATCGCTCCTTGTACGGTGTGACGAACTCGAGATATTCATTAATAATCTTGTAATCAGATCTATCGGTTTTTTCTCTTCGTTATCTTACATGTAGCCACATTTAAGTAGAGTTGGCTTTCATTGCGTACTGCCGTATGAGTTCCACTTCACTGAGCGAGTTCCGATGAGCGCGAAGTAACGGTGTGCTGTGGGCGCGCATTGAGCGGGGCAGGTGGTCCTTGTGTTTCACAAACGCGAATAACGAAGGAAAAGCTCTAAGTGAGTACGGGGCGGCATATTCCAGTAACCCCATTTCGTCTCCCCTCGGCCGGCTTTGTCGGCGGAGCGACCCCCCCGGCGCACACACACACACACACACACACACACACACACACACACACACACCATTCAACCCTTTTTTCGCCTGTTTTCAGAGCGGCAGGATTTTCTTTTTTATTTGGCGAGGCCGTAGAAGACGCGAACGGCTGCTGGCCCCGACACCGGCATTCTTACCGAGCAGACGGCGCGCCTGCTTCCGTCACCCCCGTTACTGCGGGATGCGCCCACAGCTGCCACACACCCAGCAAGCCTTCTCACGCACTCCCGCCGTGCACTTCCTCCACGAAACACTAGTAATATGGGACAGGGTTCCCACACGTCGTCTCTCCCATCTGCAGCCCGTCCGCGAGTACCTAACATGACTTGACCTTGTGGCAATCCGACTAAGCGCGAACAAATTACTCGCAATTTCCGGCAGCGTGACATACTAATACAACTGCATAAACGTGTACCGTAATAGTATACTAAACCATCGCTCACTGTTTTACAGTTCAAGTACATGCAGGATGCGTAGGAACTGCATCGACAAAATCTCGGAAGTTACTCGGGATTATTTTGCGTGTATTTTGATGTAAAGGACCCGTGATCTCCATTTGCTCGTTACAGAGTAATCGCGTAATTATGATTGTTTCATTTTTTATTACACCATGAGTGGTTTCGAGTCTGCTAATGACTCATTATCATATGACACACAATTTTAATGACTGTTTCTAGCGTTGTGGATGTCGTGTACCTGTGGAAAACTAGAAAAAAAATGAAATAAGTAACCACTGAATGTGGCAAAGTATCAGGAACTATTTAAATCATAAGATATACTTGAAGGCATTACTTACAGTTACTAGCATTCATGGGTTTAGTCCTGGCACACTCGTCACTGTCGAAAACATAGTTTATATGTGACTGTAGGCTTTCCCGGCGTAAACTATTGATGAAGGTTTCTCGGTCTCCAGCCGGGTGGTAGCGTTGATATCTCGCGACGTTTCGCCAGAAGATGGGTAGTATGACACTTCTCGAAACGTCGCGAGATATCAACGCTACCACCCGGCTGGAGACCCGAGAAACCTTCACCAAATAGTTTATGTTTATAAGTTCTGTTAAATCCACAGCATTATACAAACTTTGCCACAAGCAAAAACTTCCTCGTGCTTAACGTTAAGCATTTGGATTGGAGCAGAAATTTTCTTTGGTCAACACTCGCTTTTCCAAAAGATGTATGTTAATGACGTAAGTTACAGTCATTATTGCAAAAGTAGCGTGTATTCATTATTGAAAAATTAACATGTGCTATTTACAAAGTTTGTAACATTAGACTTCTGGTGAATTTTTAACATATGTGGGGGTTTGGGAGGGTGGTATTGAGGGAGGGGGACGGAAATGTTTGTATTTATGTATGTATGTATGTGTGTGTGTGTGTGTAGTTCAAATGTCTCTGAGCACTATGAGACTTAATTTCTCAGGTCACCAGTCCCCTAGAACTGAGAACTACTTAAACCTAACTAACCTAAGGACATTACACACATCCAGGCCCGAGGCACGATTCAAACCTGCGACCGTAGCGGTCGGGCGGTTCCAGATTGTAGCGCCTAGAACCGCTCGGCCACTATGGCCGGCTGTGTGTGTGTGTGTGTGTGTGTGTGTGTGTGTGTGTGTGTGTGTGTGTGTGTGAAACAGAGAGAGAGAGAGAGAGAGAGAGAGAGAGAGAGAGAGAGACTTTGGAACCGGGGAGGAGTTGTTTGTGAGTGTACATGTTTAATTATGAAATATTCGGTTTTTTACCTTATGTACTTTAACTTCTGCGAAAATTCCTCCATAACAGTTAAATACGTGTAATATGCAGTTACCAAAAGTACAACACAAAATACATATTAAGGCAATAAGTTTCAGACGAAACACAAACACAGCATAGCATCGTTTTGCCGTTCTTCTATTGCATTCAGTGAACGCATACGCGAAGTGCATATCGACCAATCCTTCGTCTGTAGACGGCCGGAGTGGCCAAGCGGTTCTAGGCGCTACAGTCTGGAGCCGGGCGACCGATACGGTCGCAGGTTCGAATCCTGCCTTGGACATGGATGTGTGTGATGTCCTTAGGTTAGTTGGGTTTAAGTAGTTCTACGTTCTAGGAGACTATTGACCTCAGCTGTTAAGTCCCATAGTGCTCAGACCCATAACCATTTCCAGTCAATGATCGGTTCAGTCTGACCAGCCGACTCAGTCAATTGCATGTAAACATAGCCCCCACCATCATGGGGCCACCACCAACTTGCACAGTACCGTGACGATAATTTGGGTCCAGGGCTTGGCGGTATATGTGCCACACTCAAACCCTACCATCAGCTCTTACCAACTAAAATCGGGTCTCATCTGACCAGGCCAGCGTTTTCCAGTCGTCTAGGGTCCAACTCATATGGTCATATCCCAAGAGAGGGGCTGAAGGCGACGTCGAGCTGTTAGCAAAGGCACTCGCGTTGGTCATCTGCTGCCATTGACCATTAACGCCAAATTTCGCCGCTCTGTCGTAACGTATACGTTCACCGTTCGTCCCACATAGATTTCTATGGTTATTTCGCACAGTGCTGCTTGTCTGTTTAGCATTGACAACTCTAAGGGAACGCCGCTGCTCTCGGTCGTTAAGTGAAGGCCGTCGGCCACTGCGTTGTGCGTGGTGAGAGGCAACGCCAGAAATTTGGTATTCTCGGGACACTCTTGACACTGTGGATCCCGGAGCATTGAATTCCCTAACGATTTCCGAAATCGAATATCCCATACATCAAACTACAACTACCATTCCGCGTTCAAAGCCTGTTAATTCCCATCGTACGGCCATAATCACGTCGAAAACCAATTCATACGAATCATCTGAGTACAAATGACAGCTCCTCCAATGAGCTGCCCCTTTATACCCTGTGTACGATACTAGCGCCGCGTGTATTAGTGTATATCGCTATCCCACGACTTTCGCCACCTCAGTGTATAGCTGTATGTTAATGTTCAATTCAGTTAGCACTTTCAGTCGCACGAAATTAAGTAACCTAATTTTTCCTTGAATTTAATGTAACTGATCTTTTATAACATTATAATTTTAAAAGTTACGTACTTCACTTCATGTTTTTGAAGAGTGTGCAAAGGAAGACTGTTTATAATACTTTCATATCCTACTTGGTGCACCTTGCTAGTTTTGCAGAAAGAAATCGTTTTCCAGTCCATAAATTTTAATTTTCATCCATTCATGACAAACTGCCATCATAATGCCTCCTGAGTCTCTCTTAAAGAACGAAGGCATGGATTTTATACAGTGTTTTAGTATAACATTTTGTCTCTTCGTGCATGCAAACTTGTAGGTTCATAAGGAGCCTGCAACTTCCTTTTCGACAACTGAGAAACGAGTGGCCGAACTGAACGATGTCGTGCCGGCCGATGTGACCGAGCAGTTCTAGGCGCTTCAGTCCGGAACCGCGCTGCTGCTACGGTCGCAGGTTCGAATCCTGCCTCGGGCATGGATGTGTGTGATGTCCTTAGGTTAGCTAGGTTTAAGTAGTTCTACGTTCTAGGGGACTGATGACCTCAGATGTTAAGTCCCATAGTTCTCAGAGCCATTTGAACCATTTTGACTGATGGCTTCAGATGTTAAGTCCCATTGTGCTTAGAGCCATTTGAACCATTTGAAGGGAATCGTACACTTCTTGAAGGTCTACTGCGCGTAATAACATTCCTGTAATGGACTGGACTGCCCAGAATTCCGACCTGAACACAACTGAACACTTTTTGGATGAGTTACATCGTCGATTTCACTCAAGACTCCATCGTCGAACACCACTATCTTTTCCAGTTTCAGCAGTTGAGAAATAATAGGTTGCCAGTCCACAACAGACATTCAGTCGCCTGATTGAAAGCGTCCACAGCAAAGTTCAAGCCCTCATAAAGGCGAGAGATGGACGCACCCCACCTTTATGTCCACTACATACATCCGGATACTTTTGATCAGATAGCGTATATTTCCCAGCTTATTCGTTTTCCGCATTCGTACCAATTCTGCTTGTCGTTTTTCTCCTCCTGTTCTTAAAAGTAATTCTTTATGCATCATTCTGTCAATCAGCTTCACTTTAACATTTTAAAACTATTCAAATATTTTTTCCACTTTCAGTTTCTATTCATGATTCGCTGCCACATAATATTACACTCCATGCGAAAGACCTTCCGAATCTATTTCTGAGTTCTGTATGAATAATTTTGCTGTCAACGAACATTTCACGTTTTCAAAAGCTCTCTTGCCCGTAGATGTCCTACTTCTTAGTTGTCCCACACAGTTTCCATTATCTCCCAACAGACTTTCTAAGTAAGTAAAAAATTTTAGTGGTTCCAAGGTCCTTCCTTATAATGATAGTTTTCCAAGTGAAGTGGCGCAGCGGTAAGATTCCGTATCCGGGAGGACGGCGCTACAAATCGATGTCCGACCGTCCAGCTTTAAGTATTCCGTAGTCTCCTGAAATCGACTAACAAAAATGTCAGGATAGTCGTTCGAAAAGGGAACGAACGACTTCCTTCGGCATCCCTCCCCAGTCCGAGGCTGTGCTCCGTCGATAGGACGTTCAACCCAAATCTTTCTACCGCCCATTCAACGATGTTTTGACGGAACCTTCCTATTTACTGCCCTGGTAAAGCGTAAGCAGTTTAATTTATCACGTAATTTCTTTGCAAAGTAGTACCATGGGTAATATATGGATCTCATCCTTTTGTAATAGAGTTCCGCAGAATGCACGAAATTCACTTGTTAGTAGCTATCTATCGTTCCATGCTGGGACCGCAGACCGTAGACGCTGCTACCGTAATTCTGCAGCCTCGCAACAGAACTGCAAAAAGTATAGCATAAGCACGGAACAGCGTCGTGACATAGGTCTTTGATTCATCTCTGCATTGAGCGAACAATAGCCAAAGCTGCTACAATGCGCCAATTTAAGCACTTCGGTGATTACTTGTTACCTTGTTTTAATGCAGCAGGTGTTCGGTATCCCGAATGGCCTCTGTTACAAAGATTTTTACATTGTTTTGTTACATACTTTAGAAGAAGTCCAGTAACTGTATCATTAATGGTTCGATCCCCGCTGTTTACGTCCAGACCTGAGAAAATTTTAGATTTCTGACAGTATCAATGACGCGATGCTTAGCATCCACCGCATTTCTGGTTTCATAGCTCTCTCGTTTCTTTGTTGAAAGTCAAGCAAAGATGTCCATCCTGAACACCGTGCCAATAAAGCTTCGGTCTCACTCTCTGAGACCAAAGTTTCACTTTTGCAGGTGAGTCTTACATGGGGCTCGCGTCTAAGTGCAGTGGAAACCCTTGTTTCTTGCTAAGACCTACAAAAATCATATCGCGTGCCAGACATGCCGCAAAGTTTGTATAACAGCGTTATTAGTCTTCAGATAATACGGCCTAATCTTTAAGAAACATTTGAGACCTCTCGGTTCTGAATCCGTGTACTGGCTGCCACACATTCGTGTTCTGATATCGCAAGGCGGAACAAGGAAGTATCACGCAGCCGCTGTATGTTGAATGGTCACCGCGACCGGCGAATGGAAAAAGACATGTGTGGTGTGAATGTCACTAGGTGCGCCGACTGTTGAGCAGTTTCTGAATTTTTAGTAAGGCAAAAATGTTTTGTGACTATAATTTGATTTGAGGACATGAGAACTTTTACAATTCGTGGGACTTGCGAAGGCATGATGTTGGAAACGTTTTAGTGCGGAAAAGCTGCTAATTTATCTTCGTTGCATTGTGTTATAGTTTAATATTTTGACAGAAGGACTTTAAATGTTTCATGGACAGTTGATAAAGACGTGATGTTGGATATATTTCAGCGGTGGGAGACTGACAATGTAGTTCCGTTGCATTAAACCTGAAGATGGGATCTACTTCTGTCGAAACTCGTAGTTCAAAAAGAAGAATAACATCGCGTCGTTGAATTCAGTGATTCAAGGTGTTATTAACGTCTAACAACCACTACGTCACATCTATGAAAAAAGGCAGTGTTAAAATTTCAGCTTACTCCAGAAATCTGCTTTACCTGAGAGTTCCAGATGTGTATCAATGCCTGTCATTGAAAAGTCATCAAATACAACCTTGTTGCTTCTCTGGTGATCGAAGACAGACAGGACGTCAGCTGATGAGGAATTCAGGGAGGAAAAATTAATATGTATTCCTTTATTTTCCTCTTTCTTTATCTGTCCACCTGTATTTATTGCTGTCTAATTTACATGCTTTTTCGAAGCTGAATGTCTCAGTCCTCAGGCACCGTACAATGACGCAAGGATCGATCAAGTATGCAATACATGTAACCCGACAGAGAGAATAATAAAACTACCTTTCTTGTCAAAGTTATTATAACTAAGCAGTCTCCGAGATTGTGTCTCCATCAGGAGAGCAGATGAAATGTTGATTCAGACTGATCACTGAATCCTCGTAAGGTGACTCAAGACGATGCCATTTACCTCTGAAAGGCAAACATAAAACCTTCTGTAAGTTGTGCTCAACGGCTATGAAAGACGAAATTTTTATATGTATCACAAAAATCCTGCTAGAAAACTATTTTAAGACAAGTAGTTGCGACTATTTCGTCATACGGCTGACTTTAAAATGGTATAGGTCTTCGCACGTGCTATGCGTGCTCTGACCATAAAGGGAAAAGATTTCTCTGCCGACAACTGAGTAGCTTTTAAGAAGATTTCCACTAATGAATATCTCAATTAACAACCCCTAAGTGGTGATTACAAATGCATGTAGCACGATTTATATTTTAATGAAATGCCAGGTACCCGCGGTATCTATCATTGTTTGGCTTGTACGCAACAAGTATGCTGAGACAAACCATACATGGGGATATTCAACATACCTCTCACATTGCCATAACGCTCTATTACTACAAGGTTTTCGTATTCGAAAGACACATGTAATATTTGTAAAAGTCGCATCAAGTATCTCGCTTTCCAAACAAACTGCAAATTAAAGAACATAGCATTGTGACATTCAGTCCAGAATAAATACTTGCGTGAAATCGTAAGAAATGGTTCAAATGGCTCTCAGCACTATGGGACTTCACTTCTGAGGTCATCAGTCCCCTAGAATTTCGAACTACTTAAACCTAACTAACCTAAGGACATCACACACATCCATGCCCGAGGCAGGATTCGAACCTGCGACCGTACGGGTCGCGCGGTTCCAGACTGAAGCGCCTAGAACCGCTCGGTCACAACGGCCGGCTAATATTAATATATTCACAATAGTTTCTCTGTTAAGTATGAATATCAAGTCGTCAGGCTTGAGATACCAGCGAACAAGTAGGTAATTGTATGAATATCTACCGCTGATCTTTCAGACACCAGTCTTCAGAGCTGGTTTTGAGTTCTTCTGGCATTTGTCACCTGTGGATGTACTTTTCTCACATCCTGTGATATAAACATCGATACACGTTATTGACAGTAACATTTCCTACATTATAAAGTAAGCATATCGACAGCTAGTTTTCTTTCGCGTCGTATTTGGGGCAAAAAGACTGTCGTGAATTCAGTCCCTACTTATATATAATTTTATTGATTAAAATACTTGTTCTAATAAAGAATATACATTGCAGATAGTATAGTTTTACAAATAATCTCCTAAATATTAGCCGCTGAAATAATATAAATTATTTCCGCTGGCAGTGCACATATAAAATGGGAACTGAAAACATTTAACTTGACGAAAACAGTTCAAGTACACACTTGAATATAACAGAGATACTATGTACTCATTTATGACTGGATTTTTTGTTAGAGGGATTATAATGAGACTCATGAATATTTCTTTTATATCTATAAGAATGACGTCATGGAGGTGGCATAGTTCCGTGGAAGATGAAGTTCTGGATGATCGTACTGCTGGGAAGACGTTGCAGAAGAGCACGCTGAAGAGTCAGAATTTTAGCAGACTCTAATGCAGATGATGTAGCTGCTATCTCCGTCGGTTTCATATACTACTTCTGTAACTGATGGTAGTCTCGGTAATACAGCGTCAAATGTGGGTGAAACGTCTAGTACAGATTCAGCAGGCAGCGTAGACTGTTTGCCTGTGTTTGAAACATTTTTGAAAGTCGTGAAATTGACTCTGATATTGAAGTAACTGCAAATATGCATGGTATAAAGTTGGTTGTGAACCTCTTTCCTTTGGAATATGCCTTCCTCCGGAGGAATATATTAAGTAACAGAAGTTGACAGTGATACTTTCCTGCAGATATTTTCAAACTTATTAGTGAAACTACATGTACCATTTTGTGCTCCTATTTCATCGGTATGAATATTTACTACCCCGTCAATCAAAGTGGACTTCGAAATACATAATGAATTGAGCAGTTTTACTGATTCCTATTCCCAAAGAGTACATTCTGACTTGAATTTCATTATTCTGCTGGCTATGCCATTTTGACACTCAAAGAGTTAACCTACACAGACGACGACCCATTCTCATCTTATTAAACCGACTACTAAGTACTTACACGTTTTTAGAAGTTAAAGTGGATATAAAAAATATTGAAGGGAAAAAAGTCAACAACAAGACCACAGTGGGTCGACTCGTGAGAAAACACAATTACAAAATAAACGCTATTAACAGTCATGTCACTGAAATCATATGAGCAGCAGAGGATAAGAAGGTACCAATTATTGACAATATTCCATACATGGCAGCACTTCATCTGACACTAGACTGTGACATCATAATAAAATAAGAGAAATCTGTGGTGTCACCGACAGACACCACACTTGCTAGGTGGTAGCCTTTAAATCGGCCGCGGTCCGGTAGTATACGTCGGACCCGCGTGTCGCCACTATCAGTGATTGCAGACCGAGCGCCGCCACACGGCAGGTCTAGAGAGACTTCCTAGCACTCGCCCCAGTTGTACAACCGACTTTGCTAGCGATGGTTCACTGACAAAATACGCTCTCATTTGCCGAGACGATCGTTTAGCATAGCCTTCCGCTACGTCATTTGCTACGACCTAGCAAGGCGCCATATTCAGTTACTATTGATATTGTGAATCATGTACCGTCAAGAGCGACGTTCGTCATTAATGGATTAAAGTTAAGTATTCCACCAGCTACGTCCGTTGTTTCTAAATTCTAATTTCCTTGTCCTGTTCCAGACCTCACGCCAGCCTGCGTCAGCTAAAACGCGTGCCTTTCGGCCTCCTCTAGTAACACGGTGTTGGCTCTCCTGCCAACCACAACAAAATCAGAGCTCGAACGGAAATATTTAGGTGTTCCTTTTTCCCACGCGCCATTCGCAAGTGGAACGGTAGAGAAATAGTACGAAAATGGTTCGATGAACCCTCTGCCAGGCACTTAAGTGTGAATTGCAGAGTAACCATGTAGATGTAGATGTAGAAAAGAGCAAGACGAACACTCTGCTTATTGAGCAGTCGAACATCATTTTTCTTTGTCCTGCAGGGGCGACAGCGGGTTATTAATTTTAATTTTATTTAATACTTAACGGCTGCAAGTTCGTTACTGCGCTTTTCAAAGAAAAGCTGTCATCGCGACGGAAAGAAAAAATATAAAGCCTTTCTGTAGAACATTTCTGTTTTAATACGCTAATGGTTTTGTAACCTAATACACTGGTGCGTACTTCAGTAGCTGAGATGAAATAATAAGATTTGTACTTGTGCATAATAAGTATTGTAACCCAATACACTTGCGAGTACTTCAGTGTTTGAGATGAAATAATAAGATTTGTACTTGTGCGTCATAGGTGACATGTGGTCATGTTTCTAGCCAAGTTGACGATTCCTTGAGATTCTTAAATATACAGTATTCCAGTACCTCCCTGGGGAGCAGCCGAGACTTCATTAACTCATCTTCAGATATTTTAGCTGGGAGCCTTACAGTCGTTGTTAAGGTGAGTCCATGAGTAATTTCTAAGTGTGATCAAGAGTTCGTAATTTTGTGGTTAGCGTTGCTAACTCTCGATCATGGGGCCCCGAGTTCTATTCCCGCCTGGGTCGGAGATTTTTTACCGCTCGGGACTGTGTGTGTGTGTGTGTGTGTGTGTGTGTGTGTGTGTGTGTGTGTTGTCCTAACCATCATTTCATCATTATCGACGCGCAAGTCGCCGAAGTGGAACCAAATAAAAAGACTTGCACGAGGCGGTGGAACTCCCCAGAAGTGAACTCCCGGACAGAAATGAAACACGTTAAATTCAAATTTCTGAGTGGCGTCAAGATGTCTTTGCGACATCAAGCCGCGTTACTCAAAGCAGTACCGAGGAAATTCATCCGCACGTGTAGCAGATAAAACAGCTGGCACAATATTTCTGTGAGTGGCGTAATAGATTCTTCAAGTGCTGTGAACGGTGGTCGAACGGACTCTCCCGCTATACTTCAAGCAGACTGTGTAATAGATCGCAGTGAGAGAAAATAAAATTCTGGTTTTCTTTTATTACATCAGTGGAAAGTCACTGCAATGTCACCGGTGTTTAATTACGCGCGTTTAGGTGTCATACAATCGGGAACGGCCGGTAACAATTAAAAATGAGCCAGCATAAATCTTATCTCTTTGTAATATTGGAACGTCTTTCAAGTTTCCTTCTGGCACAATTACGTTGGCACGCGAGCTTCGAAAATTCCCAAGATTCCGCGACTCACCTCTGCTCGCTCTTGGACGGCTTCCAGATGGACCGTATTGTCTAACGGGCTACACACGAGCCCTTTCATCCCGAGTACTTTCCTACGGATTTCATCCGCATTCCCGCGCGCCCGGAGCTCCTGTTTTGGGATAATAGCAGGCGTCAGTGCATCAGTCTTCAGCTGGGAGTTTTGAAGGTGCGGCTGGCGGGGCGAGAGGCTCAGGTAACGGTCGGGGCTCTGTTGTCACTACATGTGCGCGAGGGTCGGCGCGCTTTTTTAGGGAACAGGTAAAGGGGTAAAGAAAGGATGCGAGGAGGGGCGCGTGATAAGTCCCAGATAATTCCGGCCTGCGCGGAAAAACCGCCGTGGGAAGAGGGACCCGACGGCGTCGCCAGCTGCGCCGCGATACCTGACACCCGTTTACACATCCTTAATGTGGGGGCGTCCTACGGCAAACCGTAAGAAAATGAAAAGAGGACGCGCTCCCGTGTGCCACGCAACCGATCCTCCTTTGCTTCCTTCTACCGTTTAACGTACTTACGCTAGAGATGAGGACGCTTACATTTATTTCATTTAGTTGTTGATTTATTTATTCTGACGAGACCAGCGCCATCAGACATTCGCTTAGTTGGGCATTTTATATATTTTACTTTATACTAGCGATCTGCCACGACTTCGCAAGTGTAGCAGTAATTATCTACCCCTAGACAACTTGTCTGGCGTAACTGTAGTCTACAATACCATATAAGCACAAGTCATTGTTGAACGTTGTTACCAATTTCGAAACGTTCTTGACCGATTTACTTCAGATACTTACATGATAATCTAATAAGCATTGGGGCGGAAATATACAGGGAGTTTCAGAAGCGATGGTCAATATTCAAGGATATGACAGGAATAATCATTTGAAACAAAATAGTCAAGTAAACATGGGGTCTAAAACGCATACCTTAAGAGCTATAAGCAACTCTCAATCCTCGATACTGTGGAACGAATCTCTTCTACTGCAAGCACTTTGCTTTCCGTATTTTGGGAAGCGGTAATATGGACTAAAACAAGAAAAAAAAGTCCAGTAAACATGAGCTCTAAAACGCATAACTTAAGAGCTATGAGCACTTGTTGATCTTGGCTATTTTGAAACACATCTCTTCTAATGAACAAGTGCTCATAACTTTTACTGTATGCATTTTCGAGCACATGTTAACTGGACATATTGTTCTTGTTTTCGTCCACACTAACACTTCCCAAAATATGGAAAGCAAAGAGCTTGCAGTAGAAGAGATTTGTTTAGCAGTATAGAAGACCAAGAATTGCTCATAGCTCTTAAGGTATTCGTTTTAGATCCTATGTTTATTTGACTTTTTGTTTGTAATGATCATTCCTTTTATATCCCTGAATATTGACCACCACTTCTGAAACACCCTGTACAACAGATAAATACACATGTAGTACAAAAAATGGAAACGTTGTCACTAAAAATCTGGAAAAGTTCTTGACCGATTTACTTTAAATTTTTACACGATACTCTACTGAACATTCAGATGGATATAGGCTATACACTTTAAATATATAATACATATAAATATATATGTAATATATAAAGGGGGAACGTTGTTACCAGAAATCTCGAAAGTTTTTGAGCAATTTACTTCAAACTTTAACATAATACTCCAATGAGCATTTAGACCAACATAAGTTATATTTTTTTTTAAACGGAAATGTACAGGTTTTCTCTTAACACAGCCTGCAAGAAAGAAAATGCAATGCTGTGCTGTGAAAATGTGAGATTTTGATTTTCGCAGTCAGTTACAACTACTATAGAAGGGCATGTGAACCATTAGAAAAATTGTATCTTTCATATACAGGGTGTTACAAAAAGGTACGGCCAGACTTTCAGGAAACATTCCTCACACACAAAGAAAGAAAATATGTTATGTGGATATGTGTCCGGAAACGCTTACTTTCCATGTTAGAGCTCATTTTATTACTTCTCTTCAAATCACATTAATCATGGAATGGAAACACACAGCAACAGAACGTACCAGCGTGACTTCAAACACTGTTACAGGAAATGTTCAAAATGTCCTCCGTTAGCGAGGCTACATGCATCCACACTCCGCCGCATGGAATCCCTGATGCGCTGATGCAGCCCTGGAGAATGGCGTATTGTATCACAGCCGTCCACAATACGAGCACGAAGAGTCTCTACATTTGGTACCGGGTTTGCGTAGACAAGAACTTTCAAATGCCCCCATTAATGAAAGTCAAGAGGGTTGAGGTCAGAAGAGCGAGGATGCCATGGAATTGGTCCGCCTCTACCAACGCATCGGGCACCGAATCTGTTGTTGAGAAGCGGACGAACATTTCGACTGAAATGTGCAGGAGCTCCATGGTGCATGAACCACATGTTGTGTCGTACTTTTAAAGGCACATGTTCTAGCAGCACAGGTAGAGTATGCCGCATGAAATCATGACAACGTGCTCCATTGGGCGTAGGTGGAAGAACATGGGGCCCAATCAAGACATCACCAACAATGCCTGCCCAAACGTTCACAGAAAATCTGTGTTGATGACGTGATTGCACAATTGCGTGAGGATTCTCGTCAGCCCACACATGTTGATTGTGAAAATTTACAATTTGATCACGTTGGAATAAAGCCTCATCCGTAAAGAGAACATTTGCACTGAAATGATGATTGACACATTGTTGGATGAACCATTCGCACAAGTGTACACGTGGAGGCCAATCAGCTGCCGATAGTACCTGCACACGCTGTACATGGTACGGAAACAACTGGTTCTCCCGTAGCACTCTCCATACAGTGACGTGGTCAACGTTACCTTGCACAGCAGCAACTTCTCTGACGCTGACATTAGGATTATCGTCAACTGCACGAAGAATTGCCTCGTCCATTGCAGGTGTCCTCGTCGTTCTAGGTCTTCCCCAGTCGCAAGTCATAGGCTGGAATGTTCCGTGCTCTCTAAGACGCCGATCAATTGCTTCGAACGTCTTCCTGTCGGGACACCTTCGTTCTGTAAATCTGTCTCGACCCAAACCTACCGCGCCACAGCTATTGCCCCGTGCTAATCCATACATCAAATGTACATATGCCAACTCCACATTTGTAAACATTGCACTGACTGCAAAACCACGTTCGTGATGAACACTAACCTGTTCGTGCTACGTACTGATGTGCTTCATGCTAGTACTGTAGAGCAATGAATCGCATGTCAACACAAGCACCGAAGTCAACATTACCTTCCTTCAATTGGGCCAACTGGCGGTGAATCGAGGAAGTACAGTACATACTGACGAAACTAAAATGAGATCTAACATGGAAATTAAGCGTTTCCCGACACATGTCCACATAACATCTTTTCTTTATTTGTGTGTGAGGAAAGTTTCCTGAAAGTTTGGCGGTACTTTTTTGTAACACCCTGTATATTTTTTCTTCTTATATTTTTCTTCAGAGAAAGATAGTGCACACAACAATGTGCTCTTTTGTGTCCTTCCTTTTCGTCGTTTTTACAGAAAACAGAGAAGTTAGAAAAGTTTTATTTATGGGTTATCGGCCCCTGACGGGGAATCTGAATCGTTATCGTACGCGTTCAGCGATTGAAACTATGCGAAATAATACCATTTAAGTAACTATCGTCACAGATTCAGCAGCTGGAGATGTGTGTCTCATACCACATATATCAATGATCTCAACCGATTTATCCGTTCGTTTTTAGCGACTTCTATTCCCAATCAATGTTTGGTTCACAATAATATTAAATAAGGCTCAAGGTGAGGGAGAGGGGTAGGAGGACAGGGGGGGCGGGGGGAAATAAATGGGCGTAGAGAGGAGATTAGGGAATCTGAATCGTCCGGAACTTTGTAATCTTACCCATTCACCGATTAAAACTAGCCGAAATAATGTCATTGAAGCTACTATCCTCACAGATCCAGCAGGTGGAGAGGTGTCTTTCATACACCGACACCAATTATCGGAACCGATGTATCAGTCCATTTTAAACGAATACATCCCCAGGCTAGGTTTCATTTGCAGTAACAATGAACAAGGCGTAAGGTCAGAGAGACGGGTAGAAGTCTGAGAGGCAGAGAGGGGAGTAAATGGACGTAGAGAGAGAGGAGGAGATGGACAAAGAACGAGAAGAGGAGCAGGTGAGGAGAGAGAAGTGGAAGGAGTTTGGGACGTATATCAAATTCCCATACATATATAGTAATTGCATAGCATTGCCGGGTTCGCTAGTAAATTACATATACAAATCTTTTGTGAATAGTCCATCTGTTAGCAGAAACTGTATCAAAATTGCTACAGCAGTTCCTGAGATTAGTCTTCGCATACAGACCAGATGACGTGGTAGGGTACTTTAATTTAAATATGTATAGATATATAAAGTGTCTGGTCAAGCTTCAACATCTAAACCTAGATAGATACCGTGGCGTCGATAGTTACGATGCCACAACGTAGGTGCACGCTTTCGTAAGTTGGCACTACGAGAGAAGACTAACTACGCCGACCACAGCGCCCTCCGTCTGTCGCTTTGAAGCTCAGGGAGTGCCTTCTTGGTTTCGGCCCATTTCATCAAACGCAGACGGCCTGGAAATATCGCTTCTACTACCGAGTGGGCTAGCTTGCTATTGAGACTTTGTATTAGTTACGTTCAGTTAAAGTTTGGACAGCAACGAGTATTTGTTAGTTTTGAGATTATACAGAACAGTCATCCTAACTTCACAGGATTAGACATAGACTACGGCTTCACACCTTCGTGCTCATCCTAGCCAAAGTTATGTATGCATTTGATATTTACTTGTGTTTTAGACTCTATTAAAAGTGTTAAAGTTATACGCAGTACCGAAGTGCTTCACCTCTCCTGAAAGAGGGTTCAAATGGCTCTGAGCACTATGGGACTTAACTTCTGAGGTCATCAGTCCCCTAGAACTTAGAACTACTTAAACCTAACTAATCTAAGGACATCACACACACCCATGCCCGAAGCAGGATTTGAACCTGCCACCGTAGCGGTCGCGCGGTTCCAGACTGTAGCACTTAGAAGCGCTCGGCCACCACGGCCGGCTCACCTCTCCTGCTCCTACTCGCTTCCTTCAGTCTCGACCTATATTACAGAAGCAGTTGGCAGGAGCAGACCCACGCACGCCTATCTAAGAGGGATACAAAAGATACTCCGCAAGCCACCATACGGTGCGTGGCGGAGGGTACCCTGTACCACTACTAGTCATTCTCTTTCCTGTTCCACTCGCAAATAGGGCGAGGGAAAAATGACTGTCTGTATGCCTCCGTATGATCCCTAATTTCTCGTATTTTATCTTCGTGGTCATCACCCGCAGTGTATGTTGTCAGTAGTAGAATCGTTCGGCAGTCAGCTCAAATGCCGGTTTTCTAAATTCTCTCTGTAGTGTTTCTCGAAAAGAACGTCGCCTTCCCTCCAGAGATTCCAATTTGGATTCCCAAAGCATTTCCGTAACACTTACGCGCCGTTCGAACCTACCGGTAACAAATCCAGCGGTCTGCCTCTAAACTGCTTCGATTTCCTCGTTCCATCCTCCCTGGTACGGATACCAAACACTCGAGCTGTACTCAAGAATATGTATCGCCAGCGTCCTATATGCGGTCTCCTTTACAGGTAAACCTCTCTTTCCTAAAATCCTCCCGGTAAACCGAAGTCGACCATTCGTCTTCCCTACCACAGTTCTCACATGCTCGCTCTACCTCATATCGCCCAGATATTCAAACGGCTTGACTGTGTTGGGTTCAAATTGCTCTGAGGATTATGGGACTTAACTGCTGAGGCCATCAGTCCCCTAAAACTTAGAACTACTTAAACCTAACTAATCTAAGGACAACACACACATCCATGCCCTAGGCAGGAATCGAACCTGCGACCGTAGCGGTCGCCCGGCTCCAGACTGTGAAGCACGACACCAGTACGACTGTAATTGAACATTAAAGATTTGACCTTCTACTCATCCGCGTTAACTTACATTTTTCCACATTTAGGGCTACCTCTCACTCATCACACCAATTGGAAATTTTGTCTAACTCGTCTTATATCTTCCTACAGTCACTCAACTTCGACACCTTACCGTGCACCACAGCATCATCAGCAAATAACCGTAGATTCCTGCCCACACTGTCCGCCAAATCATTTATGTATATTGAGAACAACAGCGGTCCTGTCACACTTCCCTGGGGCAGTCCTGACGATACCCTTGTCTCTCTAATAAACATTTGTCGCCAGGACAACAGGTTCTATCATTTAAGAGGTCTTCGAGCCACTCACATATCTGTGAACTTATTCCATATCCTCGTACTTTCGTTAACAGCGTGCAATGGGTCACCGTGTCAAACGCCTTCCGAAAATCTAGAAATATGGAATCTACCTGTTGTCCTTCATCCATAGGTCTCAGTGTATCGTGTGAGAAAAGGGCAAGCTGATTTTGGTAAGAGCGACGCTTCTTGAAACCATGAGGATTCGTGGGCATAAGTTTCTCAGTCTCATGAAAGTTCATTATATTCGATCTGAGAATATCTTCAAGGACTCTGCAGGAAACATAAGTTAGGGATATTGGTCTTACCTTTCTTATGTACTGGAGTCACCTGCGCTTTTTTCCAGTCGCTTGAGACTTTGTTCTGGGTGAGAGATTCACGATAAATATAAACTAGGTAAGAGGCCAATGCCTTAGAGTACTCTTTGTAAAATCGAACTGGGATTCCTCCCGGACGTGATAATTTATTTGTTTTCAAATATTTCAGATGTTTCTCTACACCAAGTATGCTTATTACTACGTCGTCGATATGGGTATCTGTCCGATGGTCAAAAGACGAAATGTTTTTATCATTCTCCTGTGGAACCATTTCTTGAACGAGAAATTTAAAACTTCGGCTTTCGTTCTGCCACACCAGACAGGTCAACAAGGGACTGAATGGAAGCCTTAACTTCGCTGCTCACTGGAGTTCCTGTTTACTGTTTTTCCCGCCAGATACCGCCTCCTCTGTAGTTGACCAGCTCGTAGCTCCCATCATTAGCACGAGATGTCATTAATTTGAAGCCAAAGCTGTTATCAACCCGAATGTTGATTTGTACGTCACATGCTTTACTCGGCACGGTGCAGGCGCTACAGTCTGGAACCGCACGACCGCTACGGTCGCAGGTTCGAATCCTGCCTCGGGCATGGATGTGTGTGATGTCTTTAGGTTAGTCAGGTTTAAGTAGTTCTAAGTTCTAGGGGACTGATGACCTCAGAAGTGAAGTCCCATAGTGCTCAGAGCCATTTGAACCATTTGAACCAACTCGGCATGTCATCATTGCCAAGGATGAAAGAAGTGATAAGCCTTTGTTGTCGTAGTCTGGCACTTAACCAGTGAGCTAGCGAGACACGCTTTCGAGTATGCTAGGGGACTTCAAAAAACGAGTTATACATTATAATCGCAGGCCGTCCGCCCCCGGTGGCTGAGGGTGGCCGGCATGGTAGCTCAGCGCGTTCGGTCAGAGGGTTCGCTGTTCGCTGTAATAAAAAAAACTGAGTTAATGGGTCATTGATGAACTCGAACAATCATCATTAGACGTCCGCCCCGAACAAATAGAACGAATACTATCGAACAAAATGAGATTTAAAAAAAGGTCAGCGCGACAGAATGTCAATCCTAAGCGCCCGGGTTCGATTTCCGGCTGGGTCGGAGATTTTCTCCGCTCAGGTACTGCGTGTTGTGTTGTCATACTCATCATCATTTCATCCCCATCGACGCGAAAGTGGCGTCAAATCGAAAGAGTTGCAGCCGGCAAACGGTCTATGCGACGGGAGGCCCTAGTCACACGACGTTTACATTTTATTTATTTATCGCAGGCCAAGTAAATGTTATTGAATTATGCACTACACTTCAAAGTGGCACAGGTACATGACAGTATTTTTCAACTCAGTCACAAAGCTTCTGTCAAGGACGGTCGGTGTGTTCTACCAATCGTTCAGTTCTTCGGCGATAGAAATCTGCTCCTTCCTCACGGTGCCCTTCGAGAACCGTTGTGTGAACGACCTCATCGTTGGAAAACCTGCAATCCCTGCGGATCAGTTCCTCGGTCGTCTGAACGTTGCCGTCTGTAGCCGGTGTCGATGGCATCCCTTCCTGATCTGTGTCGTCCACGTCTGTGCGACCTTGGTAGAAGTGTTTCATTGGCAGGACACTTAGAAGATGCAACAAGTCCACTGAAGAGACAGCTTACACTACACTCGTTCGTCCTCTGTTAGAATATTGCTGCGCGGTGTGGGATCCTTACCAGGTGGGATTGACGGAGGACATCGAAAGGGTGCAAAAAAGGGCAGCTCGTTTTGTATTATCACGTTATAGGAGAGAGAGTGTGGCAAATATGATACACGAGTTGGGATGGAAGTCATTACAGCATAGACGTTTTTCGTCGCGGCGAGACCTTTTTACGAAATTTCAGTCACCAACTTTCTCTTCCGAATGCGAAAATATTTTGTTGAGCCCAACCTACATAGGTAGGAATGATCATCAAAATAAAATAAGAGAAATCAGAGCTCGAACAGAAAGGTTTAGGTGTTCTTTTTTCCCGCTCGCTGTTCGGGAGTGAAATAGTAGAGAGATAGTATGATTGTGGTTCGATGAACCCTCTGCCAAGCACTTAAATGTGAATTGCAGAGTAGTCATGTAGATGTAGATGTTGACATCATTTCACTACGGCTGAACAGGACACTGCATATACCTCCAGAATTTCAGGGTGAATCTGTGTTCAATGTAAAAGTTTTGCCCACAAGAACCGTACTATCCCACTTACTTCAACTTTGGAGTACGTTTGCAGTTGCCGTGCCATTTTACTCGCACACTGTGATGCAGCTGTCAACTGTACAGCAGCAGAGCTGACTCTGCAGGGAACACAGAACATGTACACTCTTCTGAAAATAAACCACTCTCGTTTCACAGTAGTCTTAGCGTGGGGTGAAATGTGAATCTTACTTTCTGAAGTTCCCTCGTACTAGCACATAAATAGTGCGGCGGAAAACGCAGTTTCTATTAATTCACAATAAGTTCATAAATAAATTACAGGCCGATAGATTTAAAGTATGAGCGCCAGCAGCAAAGGAAATGAGTGACGAGGTGGCAGAGGTAGGGAAAGCGGATCATGAAAAAACAGAGGTAATGAACACATAGGAAAATAAAGAGGAGTGACTGATGGAGAAATTAGAGCGAGGTGTAGCTGGGAGACTTTACTGTTTGCAGAGAGAAACTAGCTACATGAGTTAATTTTTTGGAGAGAAGTTAAGAGCTGAAGGAAATGCTTCGCCGTTTTCTTAAATACAACGCGACATTGAACTGTGCACAGAGTACGGGGTAGGTTGTTGCACAGGTGGTCGGCAAGAACAGAAAGGAGTTCGCAAATGCTTTTGTTTTATAGGTAGACACAAGTGGGATACTAGATAAGTGAGGCTTTATATTGTGATCGTGATGGAATGACAGGTACTTAATCCCTGAAGCGAGGTACTGGGGTTCATGCGCACTGAGCGACCGATGCAGTTGACATAGCTTACGGTAGTCACGTAACGTGACTGGCTGCATCCATCCTAACTATGCACGTAAAGGACTGACATAGCCAAGTAGACAGGAGATCCTGGTATAACGCACACATGGTTGCATGGTTAGCTCTAATCGTTTAGAGATTTCCCTACTCCACATCTGCATCTACAACAATACTTCGCATGTCATATGACGGTGTGTGGAGGAGGATATTTCTGGTACCTCTAACTGATCCCCCCCTCCCCGTTCGATTCGCGAATGGCGCGTGGGAAAAATGATTGCCGGTAAGTCTCTGTATTAGCTCTAATTTCTCGAATTTTCCCATTGCCGTCATTTCGTGAGACGTATGTGGGAGTAAGTAATAAACAGGGTAGTCCATTCATACTGACCGGACCAAATATCTCACGAAATAAGCATCAAACGAAAAGACTACAAAAAACAAAACTCGTCTAGCTTGAAGGGGGAAACCAGATAGCACTATGGTTGGCCCGCTAGATGGCGCTGCCATAGATCAAACGGATATCAACTGCGGTTTTTTAAAAATAGGAACCCACCTTTTTAATTCATATTCGTGTAGTACGTAAAGAAATATGAATGTTTTCGTTGGACCACTTTTTTCGCTTTGTGATAGATAGCGCTGTAATAGTCACAAACGCATAAGTGCGTGGTATCACGTAACATTCCGCCAGTGCGGAAGTTATTTGCTTCGTGATACATTGCCCGTGTTAAAGTGCACCGTTTACCAATTGCGTAAAAGGTCGATATCGTGTGTATGTACAGCTATTGTGATGCCCAGTGGGCGTGTGCTATCTATGCTGCTCGGTATCCTGGACATCATCCAAGGGTCCGGATCGTTCGCGGGATAGAAACATTATTTAAGGAAACACCAAGTGTTCAGCCACATGTGAAACGTCAACCACGACCTGCAACAAATGATTATGCCCAAGTAGGTGTTTTAGCTGCTGTCGCGGCTAATCCGCACATCAGTAGCAGACAAATTGCGCGAGAATCTGGAATCTCAAAATTGTCGGTGTTGAGAATGCTACATCAACATCGATTGCACCCATACCATATTTCTATGCACCAGGAATTGGATGGCGACGACTTTGAACTTCGTGTACAGTTCTGCCTTTGGACACAAGAGAAATTACGGGACGATGACAGACTTTCTGCACGCGTTCTATTTAGCGACGAAGCGTCATTCACTAACAGCGGCAACGTGAACCGGCATAATATGCACTATTGGGCAATGGAAAATCTACGATGGCTGTGACAAGTGGAACATCAGCGACCTTGGCGGGTTAATGTACATTGCGACATTATGGGAGCAAGGATAATTGGCACCCATTTTATCGATGGCAATCTAATTGGCGCAATGTACGATGATTTCCTACGTAATGGTCTACCAATGTTACTACAAGACGTTTCACTGCATGACAGAATGGCAATGTACTTCCAACACAATGGATGTCCGGTACATAGATCGCGTGCGGTTAAAGCGGTATTGAATAGCATGGCCCGCACGTTCACCGGATCTGACATCCCCGGATTTCTTTCTGTGGGGAAATTGAAGGATATTTCCTATCGTGATCCACCGACAACGACTTACAACATGCGTCACTGCATTGTCAATGCATGTGCGAACATTACGGAAGGCGAACTACTCGCTGTTGAGAGGAATGTCGTTACACGTATTGCCAAATGCATTGAGGTTGGATATCATTTTGAGCATTTATTGCATTAATGTGGTATTTACAGGTAACCACGCTGTAACAACAAGCGTTCTCAGAAATGATGAGTTCACAAAGGCACATGTATCACATTGGAACAACCAAAATAAAATATTCAAACGTACCTACGTTCTGTATTTTAATTTAAAAAACCTACCTGTTATCAACTGTTCGTCTAAAATTGTGAGCCATATGTTTGTGACTATTACAGCGCCATCTATCGCAATGTGAAAAAAGTAGCCCAACTAAAGCATTCATATTTCTTTACGTACTACACGAATATGTAATAAAAAATGGGGGTTCCTATGACATCCGTTTGACCAATGGCAGCGCCATCTAGCGGGCGAAGCATAGCTCCATCTGGTATCCCCCTCTAAGCTAGACGAGTTTCGTTCTTTGTAGTTTTTTCGTTTGACGCTTATTTCGTGAGATATTTGGCCCTGTCACGATCAATGGACCACCCTGTATTTTCCGACTCTTCCTGGAAAGTACTCACTCACAATTTCAATAGCTAACTTCTCCGTCATGCACGAAACCTCTCTTGTAGCGTCTGCCATTGGAGTTTGTTGAGCACCTTTGTAATGCTCCCTTGCCCACTAAATTTTCCCCTGATAAAACACACCATTCTTTGTTGGATCTTCTCTATCTCTACCCTCAGTCCCAGCTGATGAGGCTCTCAGATTAATCAACACTACTTAAGAATCTGTCAACCAAGCCCCTTGTAAGCCATTTCTTTCGTAAGTCGTTTCTTTCTTTAGATTCTTCCTATGAATCTCAGTGCAGTGATCGTTTTTCCTGCTATATGCTTTATGTGGTCATTCCATGTAAGGTCATTCTGTATAGTTACCCCTAGATATTTTACTGTATATAGGCTACTTTTTCATGAAATTTGTCATAAATAGTGTAGTTGTGCAATAGCGGATTCCTTTTTTCTAAGTATGCCCAATATGTTACATTTGTTTACATTCAGGGTCAACTGCCAGAGACTGCACCATTCATCAGTCTTCTGTTAGTCAGTTTGCAAATTGATACTATCTTCTGGGGTTGCGACTGTCTTATAGACAATCACAACATCTGCGAGGAGTCTTAAAGAGTTTCCGAAGCATTCTGTTAGATAATTTATATACATTGCATGAAAAGGAAGGAAGAAAGATTGGATTTAACGTCCCGTCGACATCGAGGTCATTAAAGACGGAGCACAAGCTCGGATTGTGTCAAGGATGGGGAAGGAAATCGGCCTCGCCCTTTTCTAATGAATTGCGTGGAGCGATTTAGGTTAAATCAGGAAAACCTAAATCTGGATGGCCGGACGCTGGTTTGAACCGTCGTCCTCCCGAATGCGAGTCCACTGTGCTAATCAGTGCCCCACCTCTCTCGGTTACATTGCAATTGCAAAAGGATCATCACAAAACACAGGTAATGAGTACAGAGAAAGAAGACGTGTTACAATACATCGCAACAGTGAAAGTTCGGTACAATGAGTGACTGCACAGCTTTACGTTTCACATCCTGTGGAAATATATTCCAAAACTTATGTAGGACGTAGCGGCAAGCAGAAGTCTTCCTGAATGGATTTCTTCCCAGCTGAAGTGATCATTCAGATTTACACCCAGGTTCTTGTCTTTTTTTATGACACGGTATCTGGATACCGTCGAGAGGAATAGTAAACATACTAAAACTCCCTGGGACCTTAAGGAGACGTTTACTATCTCTTGATTCGAAAAGATCGACTTTTTATAAATTGCATTTTTGGATCCATAAAAGTGTTTAGAATCCACCCCTGAAACTGTTTTCCCGAATACGGAACGGAAATGTTTGTTACTCGCGGCTGAACAAAAAAAATACACCTGCCTGAAATCGGCCTTTTTCACGCACCAGTTTTTTTCTTTCGGAGGGCGAGATATTGTACCAGTGGTTGGGAGGAAACACACAAAATTCAAATGAAAGTTTGAACGCGTGTCTTTGGAAGTTAGCCCACAAGCATTTGCATTCTGGTGCGAAGACAGGGGAGATAGCGACTTTGCTGGCAGTGAGCAGCTTCAACGAAGGGTATTCAGCAATTCTGAACACCATGACAACGATGGACGTCACCCTGGGACTCTATTCGACACAGTTCGCCAAGCATTCGGAAGACCACCGGATTCAAGCGGCGGAAAACCGATTGTCAACGGCCATACGAGCGGCTCTGGAGCAGCACAGGACGGCCCAGTTCAAGCAGAACGCCCTCTATGAGGAAGAGGAAAGACTAGTTAACGGATCCGGAATAGCAGATTGAACGTACGTTGCATAATATTGCATTTATAGGTAGTCAAAACTTCAAACGCGTTTTTCTCGAAATGACGTTTTTTTGTCGCGCGGTATGGTAACTTCAAATCTACTGAATAGATTCGCATGATTCTTTGTTTCCGACGAAGCTAAATAAATTGTCTAGGAGTTGTACCACTTTTATTCCGATCCATCAACTATAAATACTTTTACTTGACCGACGAAGTCGAAAAATTTATGAAAAAAGCCCTATTCTTTTCAAATAGCCGCCATTTTGTTTCCTACGGTCCAAATAACTTAAGCGAGATACAACTCCTAAAGAATCTTACATACTTCGCTAACGTCAACTCAATTTTTATTTCAGACAAGCCGGCTGACCTGTGACATACCGCGCGTGGAGTTCTACATCGAAATTTTGTTTCGTTCCGACGGCACTTCAGCCTTTGCTCTTCGACATTTCCGGTCGAAAAAATTCCAGTTTGTAGAGGAAACATCAATAAACGTTTTGACCAAATTTGACATTGATATAAATAACACATCCGAGAAAACAATTCTCAGAGAGCATGCTTTATTCGGTCCAAAGATAGTAAACCGCCCCTTAAAGCATTTGATTCAATTCCCAGACTTGGTGCACATCTGAACGCTGAAAACAGATGGCCATTCATCTGGACTACGGCAGTGTTGACATCTTCAGGTCTCGTACTCGGGTAAAATTGTAGAACAGAACTGACGAGGAGAACAAGAGTGGGTCCGGACTGACTCACATAGCACTCCTGAGAGAACATGCTTACCACACGACTTCTCATTGACACAAACAACACGTCGCTGTCTGTTTTCTAAGTATCTTTCAGACCACTTCAGCATACTACCTGATAAATTTCACAGAAGCTTTTGTCCGATCACTACGCAAGCCAGCCGGCCGTCGTGGCCGAGCGGTTCTAGGCGCTTCAGTCTGGAACCGCGTTACCGCTACGGTCGCAGGTTAGAATCCTGCCTCGGGCATGGATGTGTGTGATGTTCTTAGGTTAGTTAGGTTTAAGTAGTTCTAAGATCTAGGGGACTGATGACCTCAGAAGTTAAGTCCCATAGTGCTCAGAGCCATTTGAACAATTTTTGAACTACGCAAATCAATGGCATCAAATGCTTTGCCAAAGTCTAGTGGTGTTTATATCAAGCTTTTGCTGTTTTTTGTACGTTTTCGTGGATTTTCAAATCCCATTTTTCCGTAAAGTGATTCTCCATTGCCATTTCAAATGGTTCAAATGGCTCTGAGCACTATGGGACGTAACTTCTGAGGTCATCAGTCCCCTAGAAATTAGAACTACTTAAACCTAACCAACCTAAGGGCATCACACACATCCATGCCCGAGGCAGAATTCGAACCTGCGACCGTAGCGATGGCGCGGTTCCAGACTGTAGTTCCTAGAACCGCTCGGCCACTCCGGCCGGCTCATTGCCATTTCTGGTTGGTCGTGTGGACAATCCTATATCGTTTCCGGAGTCGTGTATTTGCTGCTGGATTTCAGCTCCCACAGTCGATAGTATATTCGTTCCTTGTAAAAGCTACACCGCATTTCAGTCGTGATCCGTTTACCAGGTCACGGCTTCCTTATTAAAACGTTGAATTATGCCGCCGAAGTGACTTTATGTGGAGTGAAAGGAAGAAAGAAGTATTTGACTGACGGTTTTCCTTAACTTGGACAGAAACCAGACTGCGGCTAAATGAATCGAAGGACGTTGACTGGAGGCAGCAACAGAGAAAGGAGTGAAACAGGTACGTGCCTTTTGTTCTGTGTTATTCAGTCTGCGTGTAAAGCAAGCAGTAAAGGAAACTCAAGATGAATTTGGGGAAGAACGTAAAGTTCAGAGAGAAGAAGTAAAATTTGTTGAGAATTGCAGATGACACTGTTAATTCTGTCAGAGACGGCAAATGACTTGGAAAATCCGTTGAACAATATGTGAACAGTGTCGTGAAAAGATGTTATAAGATGAACATCAATATAAGCAGAACACGGGTAATGGACTGTAGTTCAATTAAAGCAAGTGATGCTGAAGGAATTAGATTAGAAAATAAACACTAAAAATAATATATTATTTTTGCTATTTGGACGGCAAAACAACTAACGATGACAAAAGAAAACGGAATGTAAAATGCAGACTTGGAAATGGCACGACATTTTTTTCTGAAAACGCAAATGTGGTGCTATAGAACAATGCTGAAGATAATATGGATAGAACTATCCATATTATCATAGCATCTAATGAAAAGATATTGCATCAAACATGAGAGGAGAGTGGTTTATATTAAAATGTGGGAAAACCATGAGATGGGCTGTCAGGATACATCTTGAGGCATTAAGAAATTCTTAATTTGGTGTTGAATGGAATTCGGGGGAGTTGAGATTGTAGAAGAAGTCCTAGTAAGTAAGGTAAAATGGATGTAGGTTGCAGCAATTAAGCATAGATGAAGAAACTTGCACAGGCCAGGCTATCGTAGAGAATTGTATCAAACGAGTTTTTGGATTGGTTAGTTGGTTGATTTGGGGGAGGCGACCAACAGCGAGGTCATCGGTCCCATCGGATTAGCGAAGGATGTCGGCCGTGCCCTTTCAAAGGGACCGTCCCGGCATCTGCCTGATGCAGTTTAGGGATATCACGGAAAACTTTAATCAGAATGACCGGACGCGGGATTGAACCGTCGTCCTATCGAATGCGAGTCCAGCGTGCTAGCCACTGTGCCACCTGGCTCGGTCGAGCTTTTGGCCTGAATAATACGGGCTGGGCTGATGAGGGAACTATTTGTTTGCTTTATTTAATTGAAGGGAAATGTATTTTAACACTATCGGACCTGAAGAGATACATAAATACTGGTATATTTGTTGGTTTATCAAACTCAAAATTATTAATAACAGTCCTATATTCTCCAAAGATGGCTTATGTGTAAATTACTATATCCACTCTTTTTAGTAGTACCGAATCCCTGCGTACACAATCAATAGTTGTTGACAAAATGTTTGCTAATTCTGTGTAAAGGTGTATCTTTAGTTATTTGTGATTTTATATCTATTTCACGTCTCTAAAGTTTTAAGGTATAATAATGTTTTACCAGGGATCACTCCGCACGTTTGACGCAGTGCGTGTGATCCAGGAGGATATTATAAAACTTTTTCGCGCACAAAATTCTTTAAGAATATAATACTTCTTAAGCGTTCACTGATATCGTACTTTCTCTTTATTAAAAAATTACGAAGATATGCATAAGTTCACTTCATCGTGTTGTCGAGATCGGAAGTGCAAATTTTCACAGACACTTGTGTTAAACTACTGGAACTCCGAAAATCGATATTTGATGCAGGAAGCAAAATCGATTTATGCCTAACATGCAAACATGGTAGCTAAAATCGGTCTCACAAAACAGCTTTTATCTTCCACAAGTTGTCTCTCAGTTTTTATCTTTCACAAGTTGTGTCTCACGTAAACATGGTATCTCTCCTTCTAATCCAAAAGGCCCTGTAAAAAACTCAGCTGTGACAGAGACCGACGGAACAGAGGCATCTTGTACCCAGTGAACGTACGGAACTCTCCGACGGAGCCAACAAGACTGGCCATGCTAAGAATAAAACCAGCAGTTTTCATTATCAGTTGTTGAAAACTAGATAAGATACAATACGTAAGAGAAGAAAGGTATGAAACCTTGCTACATAGAATCTCTAACGGAAAATATCGTAAATTACTCGTTCATTAGTCCCACAGTATAATATCAGTACTTTTCATTTTTTTCGTAAATTATAAAGCTACCAACGACGTTAGAACTTCGTCAAATTTTTTAGGTATGACAAATGACAGTGTACCGCATGAAAACGAAGGTAAAAAGTCCTACCTAGTAATTAATCTATCGACCCATGTACACTGCCTGACAACAGAAATGAATCACCAGGAAGGGGAGAAGAAAACTAAACGAAACTCACGGTTTGAGGAAGTATGTGATTTTGTTTCAGTGATTTAAAAGTCGACTAAAATTTATAAGGTGTGAGCTCACTTATCAATATGAAGTTGCAATCCCTCTGCCCTGGATGCGTACATTGATTCGGTTGGGAAAGGGTGTCATAAAGCCACTGTATCCTTTGTCAGACAAGCTCTGACTGTCCTGACTATTGTCGCTGTCCCTTGCTACCCGAACACTCGAAATGGGCCAAAGTTGACGGCCAAGCTGGTCCCAACCGTGATCTGTAGGCCACAGATCTGGGGATGTTACTGATGTGTACCTCAACATCATGCAGACAGTTCGTACAGACGTGCGCCACGTGTGGACGACCACTGTCCTGTTGAACAAAGTCAGGGTGATACTGTTACATCAGTGCTCAAGGTGTCCGTCACGTACCGTTGCACACATTCACTATCAGCCGTGACCTGAAGTCGTACCCGATTACTCCCCACACCATGACGACAAAACACTGCAAGAATAGGACTTCTCCCCTGGTCGCCGCCATAATCACCGGCGATGGTCATCCGAGGAAGTGCATAACAGATGTTCATCGCTGCACACAGTGCGACAACATTCGTCAGCTGTCCAAACTTCTGTCACCGCAACACTCCGCAACAGCTGTTTCTGTTGTATTAACGGCAGTTTGCGCATGGGGTGGTAATTCCTTAGTCCGGCTGCTCCCAGTCTTCGACCAATGGTGCGGGACAACACAGAATGTTCCAGGGAGTCCATTGCTTGTTCTCCGATGGTAACCGCAGATGCGGAGGGGCTACGATCTGCTTGGTGCACACTACGGCGGTCCTCCTTTGTGGCGGTCAGACGTGGTAACGTTGATGATCAGTATCTCTGCTCTCACGTTCGCATGCAGTCTAACATCGGGTCACTGTCACATTCTAAAGCCCCACAAATCTGGAGACCTACAATGTGGCCACTTTCAGACTCTGTCAGATGTTGATAACGCTGTCTCACATGAGTGCGCGAAATCTTCGTGCCCTTTACAGCTATCACTCATCATCTGACGCCGTTACTCTATCAAGCCTGGTAATAACACTAAGTACGAACAACATTAGTGCACTCTGGTGGTCGTTCTACCTGTCAAAACATTGCAGCTCTAATCATTTATCCACTCGTAGATGGTGTGCACTGGTATTAAGTTAAACTGACATCCGGCCCTGTCTTCTAGGAGCTTCACTTGTTTTGTCACGCATATTATATTTGCTTACATTCTAGAGCTATGCTCTCTTCTTCCTTCCATGGTTTAAATGGGTACCATGTACGGACAGGGTGGCAAGAGGCTATACACTAGTGCCAAATCCAGGATGTGTTGGTTCCCCTGAAAAGCGACACAAACGTGAAAGAAAAGAATACTTCTTATTTCTTAGAATGGACAAAAGAGGTGGACTAGTAAGCAGCAACAAGACTGTCGTACGTACATATCGCATCCGGCTCGCGAAGCAATGTTTTTGCGATCAATAAATATCTTGTAATTTATGTTGTAAATTACGTGAAGCATATAAAACACTTCAGGAATGTATATACGCTCCAGTATAACTAGTGTATACACATACTGGATCTTGTTGGGTTTACGATTTTGATAGTGATAAAAATACAACACGGACATGTATGAAATACCAGTTCAAAATTATTAGAGGATTTTATAGCCAAACGCTGAACATTAATTCACGATCCTACCACGCTCTCACAGAAGGAAGTTCCGAATGTTTTCACCAGGCTCAGAAGCACTCAAAGTAGCCTATAGACTTTCATGTATAGTTCTGGTCTCAAACTTCTCTCAACCACGATGCTCTCCATCGTTATACCCATCACATCGAAGTTGTGCTTTTCAATTCTTGCTACGTTACAGGAAATGGAACCATCTAAACTTGGTCCTGACAGAAATTCCACTAACTAGGAAATAAATAATCTTATGAGTCGAGTGGCAATACACTAAAAGTATTTTATTTCACCATCGGCATGGTCAATTCATAGAGACTACTTGTCGATTCAGCTACTCTTGGACCTCTGTAAGTCAATACAGAGGCTCCATCTCATTTACAAAATAAATGTCCACTCTCTCCTTTCCGCCACTATCTGCAATATTTACCAACGTCTCTCGGCGAAGAAAATTTATTATATCAAACATGGTTTGTAAACAGCATAAGAAAGAAGAAAAATTATCAAATTAAAGTTTGAAAAGGGCAAAAACATTTATTTAAAAAAAAACTTCCAGAGTCATTCTTACTGAAAGTGTAGAGTTTGTCGGACATTATTATGTGCGTTAATCTTTCCAGATAAATCAAAAATCTGTTCATCACTCAGGCAAATGCTTGTGCTACTTGGTAACAGTTATAAAACGCTGTCTCTGCACACGATCATTAGGTACTCACAGTAAAACTGTAGGCAACTAAAACTGTTGGTAACTAAAACTATTGCCTGTGTCCTTGGATCATCTCTGGTAGGCTCCGTAGGAAATTTCCAAGTATGTTTGCCGATTATATTTTCACTTACACATAATCTGACCGCTCAGCATTCTCTGTGCCTTGTTACCACATACTTCCTCCACCTCGAAACTGCTCGCATGTCCTTTGGATTGATGACGCAAGGGAAGTACGGCACACAAACTGCTTTGTAGTCACAACAACATTGTCTCTTTCCTCACATCAAGCACGTACGAGCTAACATCGGTCAATAACACAAACAACAACAACATACTGCTGCCTGCTCCGCAGCATGCGTAATGGTTCAAATGGCTCTGAGCACTATGGGACTTAACTGCTGAGGTTATCAGTCCCCTAGAACTTAGAACTCCTTAAACCTAAGGACATTACACTCATCCATGCCCGAGGCAGGATTCGAACCTGCGACCGTAGCGGTCGCGCGGTTCCAGACTATAGCGCCTAGAACCACTTGGCCACCCCGGGCGGTTGCATGCGTAATAAAATGCCACATTGAAATTAAGTTTCCTCTTTCCCATGGAGATAAAATATGTGACCAGTGTTGGCAAAATCATCCAATGACTTTTAAGCAGTCTATACATGCAGGGCTTTACAATCCCGAGCCAATTCCCACAAAACTTCCAGCACTTTTATAGATGCCGTTCGACGCTGACTCAAGGGATAACCTCTTAACCGATATGGTAATTGCGTTAGTGCTGCGCAACAGAATACCTTAGAAATAAAGGCCGTGTACAATAATATTTGCATCTGAATTAAATTTTCACTATGCAACGGAATGTACGCTGTTTTGGTCTGCCTGTCTGATTTAAGCTGTGAGCTGATACACGACTCGAACTTCAAACCTTGTCTCTCTCTGTAAAGCTCTTACCAGCTAACAAATCCAGGCCTCATAAGAGCATTTCCAGTCAAGGTCCGTGCTCAAATCCCTGTCCGGCACACAGCTTTAGACTGCTAGGTGTTTTAAAATACTTGCACTTGTAACTGTGATGGGACACTGATTTGCGACCAGTCCAAGAGACCTGGACGAGTAAATCAACCCTTTAACGCTATAACGACGATTTCATGCTGTTGATATAAACACATTCTTAGGTCGCAGTACATGGTAGTGAATAAGTCGTGATAAATGGGAATTGGTGCCACAGCGGGACTCGAACACGGCTAAAGTTTTCTTGTCACCAGCGTTTTGTCATATTACTTCCAAATACTGCAACCACAGGTTCTCGCACGGGGTATGAACAGGGTGACGTTTATTGAAAGATATGAAATAAAATCGTCATAACTTCTTAACGGTTAGCGTTAGGACGTCCAAACTGTACGGTTGGCCACAGGGCATGGTGGGAATTAGTATGCGGATGTGTGGTTTGGTTTAGCGACGAAGCCCATTTTCATTTGGATGGGTTCGTCAACAAGCAAAACTGGGGCATCTGGGGGACTGTGTGGTGCGCAATGTCCAGTCACGGAATAATCGATTCGGTATTCCTTGATGGCACGGTGACTACAGAACGGTATGTGAAGGTTTTGGAGGATGATGTCATCCTCATTATCCAAAGTAGCCCTGATTTCGACAAAGTGTAGTTAACGCAAGACAGAGCTAGACCCCATCGAGGCAGATGTTTGATGTCCTGGAGGAGCACTTTGGGGACAGCATTTGGGCTCTGGGGTACCCAGAGGCCACAGGCATGGGCCTCGATTGTCCAGCATATTCTCCGGATCTCAACACATGCTAATTGCTTTTGTGGGGCTATACTAAAGACAACGCGTACAACAATAACCCCAAAACTATTGCTGAGCTGAAAACAGCCACTCACGAGGCATCGACAGCAGCGATGTTCCGGCACTTCAGCGGGTCATGCAGAATTTCGCTATTTATTTTTATTTTATTGATTTATTTATTGTTCTGTGGGACCAAATTAAGGAAAAGTCTCCATGGTCATGGAACGAGTCAATACGTGAAATTATAACACGATTGTAGAAACAGATAAAATGAAATATAAGAAACATATTCAGGCGACAAGTCGTAAGTTGAAATAAAGAAAATCAACAATGTAACACTGGAATTTGCTTAATTTTTTAGCTCCTTCAGGAGCTCCTCGACAGAATAGATGGAGTGAGCCATGAGGAAACTCTTCAGTTTAGACTTAAAAGTGTTTGGGCTTCTGCTAAGAGTTCTTGTGGTAGCTTACTGAAAATGGATGCAGCAGAATACTGCACTCCTTTCTGCACAATTTGATTACTGCCTAGTATTAACTGAGTGAAAGCTGCAAACTCTTGGGAATAACCTAATATTGCTAACAACGAACGACATTAAAGAAAATATATATTGTGAGGGCACTGTCAGAATTCCCAGACTATTGAATAGGGGTCGACAAGAGGTTTTCGAACTTACACCACATATAGCTCGAACAGCCCGTTTTTGAGCCAAAAATGCCCTTTTTGAACCAGAAGAATTACCCCAAAAAATAATACCATATGACATAAGCGTATGAAAATATGCGAAGTAGACTACTTTTGGTGTTCAAATGCCACTTATTTCAGATACTGTTTTAATGGTAAATAAAGCAGCATTTAGTTTCTGAACAAGATCCTGAACATGGGCTTTCCACAACAGCTTACTATCTATCTGAACGCCTAGGAACTTGAACTGTTCCGTCTCGCTTATAATATGCCCATTCTGTCTGATCAAAATATCAGTTCTTGTTGAATTGTGAGTTAGAAACTGAAAAAAAACCTGAGTCTTACTGTGATTTAGAATCAAATTATTTTCCACAAGCCACGAACTTATTTCATGAACTACATTTTTTGATAATGTTTCAATATTACACACAAGATCCTTCACTACCAAGCTGATGTCATCAGCAAACAGAAATGTTTTTGAATCACCTGTAATACTAGACGACATATCATTTATGTAAATAAGAAACAGCAGTGGCCCCAGCACCGACCCTTGGGGAACGCCCCACTTAACAGTGCCCCATTAGGTCTGAACATCACTACCACTCTCAATATTGCGGAGAATTACCTTCTACTTTCTGTTCTTAAAGTAAGAGGCGAACCAATTGTAAGCTACTCCCCTTACTCCATAATGGTCCAACTTCTGCAGTAATATTTTGTGGTCAACACAGTCAAAATCCTTCGTTAAATCAAAGAAAACACCTAACGTTCGCAACCTTTATGTGAATTTAAATGCTCCAGTAACCTTGTATAGACAACCTTCTCGATAACTTTAGCAAACACCGATGGCGTAGAAATAGGTCTAAAATTGTCAACATTATCCCTGTCTCCCTTTTTATAAAGTGGCTTCACTACCGAGTACTTTAATCGGTCAGGAAACCAACCACTCCTAAAGGAAAAGTTACAGATATGGCTAAGTACTGGGCTAACATACATAGAACAATACTTCAGTATCTTGCTAGATACCCCGTCATATCCATGAGAGTTCTTGGTCTTTAGTGATTTAATTATTAACTCAATCTCCCTCTTGTCAGTATCATGGACGAGTATTTCAGGTAACAGTCTCGGAACACTTTTTTCTACGAGCGCTATATGATTCCCTGTTGGGGCTAAGTTTCTATTTAGTTCACCTGCTATATTCAGAAAGTGATTATTATATAGTGTACATATATGCGACTTATCAGTAACACGGACATTCCCACTACGCACTGATCCTATATCCTCGACCTGTCTCTGCAGACCAGCCACTTCCTTTACGACTGACCATATGGTTTTACTTTTATCCTGAGACTTAGCTATTCTATCTGCATAACACATACTTTTTGCCTTCCTAATAACATTTTTAAGCACCTTACAATACTGTTTGTAATGGGCAGCTGCATTTAGATTTTGCCTGTTTCTAACGTTTTCATGTAATTGCCACTTTGTTCTACATATTCTTATCCCTTTAGCCAGCCACCCAGGCTGCCTGTTTGTTCTAGTACCCTGTTTTGGACGTTCTAACGGAAAGCAACTTTCAAAGAGCACAAGAAAAGTCTTGAGGAAAGCATTATATTTATCGTCTACTGTATCAGCACTATAAACATCTTGCCACTCTTGTTCCTTGGTAAGGTTTACACAGGTCTCTACAGCAACTGGATCAGCTTTCCTAAACAGTTGATAACTATATTTAACATGTGTTGCAGCACAAAAATCTTTTAGAGTTAAAATTTGTGCATCATGATCTGAAAGGCCGTTCACCTTTTTGCTAACAGAATGCCCTTCTAGTAATGAGGAGTGAACAAAAATATTGTCTATGGTTGTTCTAAGGTTCCCTTGTACTCTCGTTGGAAAGAATACGGTTTGCATAAGATTATATGAATTAAGGAGGTCTACCAGCATCCTCTTCCTTGCACAATCACTTACACAATTAATATAGAAGTCACCACATATTACTTACGTATTGTATTTCCTATAAAGTGAACCAAGAACCTCCTCTAGCTTTAGCAAAAATGCTGTGAAATCGGAGTCTGGGGATCTAAAATAACAACAGAAGTTTAGCTCCACTAAATCTAACCACAGCTGCACAACATTCAAACACCTTTTCAGTGCAGTACTTTGAAACATCAATTGACTCAACTGGGATACCGTTTTTCACATACATGGCTACTCCCCCACACCGCAAAGAGCTCCTAGAAAAGCTGCCAGCCAACCTGTATCCTGGTAAAGGAAGCCTCTGAATTATCTCCTTAGTTAAGAAGTGTTCAGAAATACCAATAATTTCAGAATCAACATCTATAAGCAGTTCACTAACTTTATCACTAATACCTTGTATATTTTGATGAAATATACTAATTCCCTCATTAATCGGATACCTAAGCTTTGTCGAAAGTGGTTTCTTTGTTAGAGAGACTTCCCTTAAGCAGAAATACCTATGAGCTGACTTCAGTCTAAAAAAAAGTACAGCTTAACACACACAACTACCGGAATTTTCCCATGAGCGATCCTACCACTCCCACTTATGCTGTCACCTATAAGCTTTGCCAACTTCCCCTTTCCATACCTGTTGAGGTGCAGGCCATGGCTAGTGAAACCCATCCTGCTGATAGACTCAGACACCACTGAAATGTGGCTCATGGATTCTGTCATCAGCGCACCCCCAAGTCTCATGTTATTACGCCTGACGGCTGTATTAAGATGAGGCCGATCGTGACGCTGAAACAGTTCCACGAAATGCACATTAGTGTTGCCTGTCTGAGTGGCTATCTTTTCCAGGTCACCATCTATGTCATACTCCCCATCCCTGTCAATACTATTACCAGCCCCACCCACAATCACTACCTGATCCTCTTTAGTAAAATCCCCACATAACCCCCCTATGTTAACAGTCACCTGAGCCAATCCTGCATTAGGCTTCACAATGCTGATGACCTGGTACTCACTCCCCAACACTTCCTGCAACTGCTGGCCTACACCTCTACCATGAGATCTACCTAACAGCAGAACCTTCTTCTTTCTGTTATACTTTGCAACTGTCCTAGCCACCGTAACTGCTGAGGTCTGCTGCATACTTCCTACATCTACAGCTACTAGAGATTCCTCTCCACTAGACTCTGACAGTTGGTCATATCTACTACAAACACCAATAGTTAAACTATCTGAAAATCTACTTCTCCTAGCAGATCTCTTGCCAACAGCCAGCTCCCATTCCCGAACCCCCTTCTCCCTCCTCATCCTATCTAGCTCCTCCTGACAGTATTAATCAACAACAAATGAGAATATAACAAAATACTAACACAGAAAGAAAATCAAACTTCTAAAGACACAGTAACGAAACTGAAAGCAGTTCGCAAGAATTTCTTCTGAAATTATTTCACCAGAAAACACCAAGAACACCGGTTGAAGACTACTAAAGTTCCTAAATAAACTACTATACACAAAGAATTAATTAGTACTTAGCTTTCGATGCGCCGCTACAGGTGCAACTGGTCTGCGCGGAATGTAAACACAGGTAAGAGGTTAAGTTGCTCGATACGAAACAATCACAAATATCAGGTCACAACAAAATGGTTCAAATGGCTCTGAGCACTATGGGACTCAACTGCTGTGGTCATTAGTCCCCTAGAACTTAGAACTACTTAAACCTAACTAACCTAAGGACATCACACACATCCATGCCCGAGTCAGGACTCGAACCTGCGACCGTAGCAGTCGCACGATTCCGGACTGCGCGCCTAGAACCGCGAGACCACTTATTATCACAAAAACCGTTAAAATATATATCTGAAATCTAAAAATATATGTACCTCATTATCGCCAATGATGGCAGACATGTTGAACATTTCATAACCTAAATCAGCATATCTGTTGTGAATAAAGTGTGTGCAGAGCGTAGCTTGTAACTAATTTACTTTTTTTTTTACATAATTCAATAATTGTCGTCCTGTACCGTTGTCGCTGCTAAGACATGGTCTTCCACGAAACAATTTTTTTTTATTTATAGAAGCGGCAGCTCCACGTACCCTGTATAAAAGCCTCTCATTACTGCGTTCGGAATAAGCAGGTAGAAACGTCAGTGTCAATGTAAATCTGAGTCGGGCCTGGGTGCCATCTACAATAGTCTGATGGTGAAGAGGATTGCTCGCGAAAAGCAGGGGATGGGAGTTGGCGTCTCAGTTATGTCATAAATTTACATTCGTGTTGATCTACTCATTTTATTTCTACAGAATCCAGAGTAGAACGACACGGTAGGGAAGCAGAAATTGAGAATGGAGGGAGACAAAGTTGTATCCTGCCCCTATTGCTATTCAATGTGTACATTGAGTAAGCAGTAAATAAAACCAAGGAGGAATTAGGAAATGTTTGCCGACAACGTTGTAATTCTGTCACACACGGCAAAGAACTTGACAGAACACTTGAATGGAATTGGCTGTCTCTTGAAAAGATGTTATAAAACGAACATTAAAAAATGTAAAACAATGGTAATGTAATGTAGTTTAATTGAATGAGAAAATGAAGAGGGGAATTAGATTAAGAGTAGAGACAACAAAAGCAGAAGCCGATTTTTGCTATTTGGGCAGCAAAACAGTCGACGATGGACGAATTAGAGAGAATGTGAAATGTAGACTCGTAATAGTACGAAAAGTATTTCTGAAAAACAGAACTTCATTACCATCGAATATAAATTTAAATATTTGGAAATATTTTCTGGAAGCATTTTTCTGGATTGTAGTCTTTTACGGAAGAAGCAGTTCAGACAAGGAGATGAGAATAGTTCTTGAAATGTGGTGCTACAGAAGAGTGCTTTAGGTTAGAAGGGTAGATAGGATAACTAATGAGGTGGACCTGAATCGAACTGTAGAGAAATGAAAAGAATGGCACAGCTTGACTAAATGAAAAGTTGCGTTGATGAGACACGTTTTGAAGCATCAAGAGATTTTCAATGGAAAGAATTGGGGGGGAGGGGGGGAGGAGGAGATAAAAATTGTAGTGGGAGACCAATACTTTACTACAACACAATACTTTACTACAACAAACAGGTTCAAATACTTATCGGTTGTAGCAGTTATACAGAGATAAGGAAACTTGATCAGGATGGATTAGCGTGGAGAGATGCAACAGATCGGTCTTCAGACTGATGACCACAAAATCAACAGTATTCATTATATTTTAGGCCCAATATTTTTGAAAGATTCCTATTGATTTCATTGCACGTCATTGAAATTTCATTAATTTCAGCTTCCTCGAGTTAATCTCATTTCCGTAAATTTGCTTCAACTAATGCAATCCCTCCAACTGACAGCGATCACTCCATGGAGCAGGTCGGCACGTGCCCATAGTTTTCAACTATCGAGTTCCCTTCTGTTATCTCCGTTACTCGAGTAGGATGCGATTACCAAGTCGGTGGGCGGAAGGAGGAAGTGTGGTAGGCGGTCTGTCTACGCTAGGGGATGCGCAGTTACTGACTGGTGCACTCTGTTTGCGGTACTATATCACGAGCTGACGAGAAAACGGAGGAGGCGTTCATTGGACGAAAGGCAGCGAACAGACTTTCACACTCTATATTCTCGAATATTCTAGTACCAGACAGTGCAGCGTTTTCTCTATTCCTTTTGCAATCTGCAAAGAAATTATTTTTCGCTGTGTCGAAACGAACATTTTATGAGAGGAAATTTGTTTTTAAAAAGCGAAGAACTAAGTTCTAGTTTCCATCGAAGTGAAGGTGGTGATTGCTTTTAAGTTACACACCAGTTAAGATACCAGTAGCAGTAAAACGTTTTTAATGCACTCTTATTACGGACAAAAGCATGTATTTCGTTGTTCTTACTATAATGATTTTTCTGCCTCTCACTGGTGTATTTTTTTTCCTGCTCTCCACGCCAAAACTAATGACACTGCTCTTTGTTTAAAATTTAATTGCAGTCAAGGTCACTTTTGGTCTCCTTCTAGCAGTTTCATCCTTTTAGACAACGAGATTCGCTTATGCGATACCACATACCAAGCTAGTTTTACACAGAACTCGCTATTATAAATACGGCTATTCCATTCGAAAGATGGCGGTAGATTTTAGATACCTTTTCTCACTGCGTTTTCAATCTCTCTGCACCATGCATAAACACGACAATTTCTGGAGGTTTTTGCATCAAAGACTTGTCAGTAACTTCTAATGGGAACAGAAGGCAGTCAGACAGCTCTATCTATTTGAACTTTCTGCTTTCCCTCTTCAAACGAAGCAAGTTTCAGGAACCTGCGCCTCTGGAAAAACTTCCTGTGGCCAGCGTTAAAGCTCGATTTACACGGACAATTCTTTTATTTCAGGTGCTCGCTCGTTACAAGTGAGTCTACTGCAACATCCCTGGCGTGCTGTGTTTCTTCACTTTTTCAAGGCGTTCGATACAGTTCCCCACAGTAGTTTAATGAACAAAGTAAGAGCATATAGGCTATCAGACCAATTGTGTGATTGGATTGAGGAGTTCCTAGATGGCAGAACGCAGCATGTCATTCGCAATGGAGAGAAGTCTTCCAAAGTAAGAGTGATTTCAGGTATGCCGCAGGGAAG
The DNA here is from genome assembly GCF_023897955.1 of Schistocerca gregaria. NCBI lineage: Eukaryota > Metazoa > Arthropoda > Insecta > Orthoptera > Acrididae > Schistocerca > Schistocerca gregaria. Next base: position 749,478,180 of record NC_064931.1, read on the forward strand.
TGTCGTGGGATCGTTGCTATTCACAATATACATAAATGACCTTGTGGATAACATCGGAAGTTCACTGAGGCTTTTTGAGGATGATACTGTAGCATATCGAGAGGTTGTAACAACGGAAAATTTACTGAAATGCAGGAGGATCTGCAACGAATTGACGCATGGTGCAGGGAATGGCAATTGACTCTAAATGTAGACAAGTGTAATGTGCTGCGAATACATAGAAAGAAAGATCCTTTATCATTTAGGTACAATATAGCAGGTCAGCAACTAGAAGCAGTTAATTCCATAAATTATCTGGGAGTAGGCATTAGGAGTGATTTAAAATGGAATGACCGCATAAAGTTGATCGTCGGTAAAGCTGATGCCAGATTGAGATTCACTGGAAGAATCCTAAGGAAATGCAATACGACAACAAAGGAAGTAGATTATAGTACAATTGTTCGCCCACTGCTTGAATACTGCTCAGCAGTGTGGGATCCGTACCAGATAGGGTTGATAGAAGAGATACAGAAGATCCAACGGAGAGCAGCGCGCTTCGTTACAGGATCATTTAGTAATCGCGAAAGCGTTACGGAGATGATAGATACATTCCAGTGGAAGACTTTGCAGGAGAGACGCTCAGTAGCTCGGTACGGGCTTTTGTTTAAGTTTCGAGAACATACCTTCACCGAAGAGTCAAGCAGTATATTGCTCCCTCCTACGTATATTTCGCGAAGAGACCATGAGGATAAAATCAGAGAGATTATAGCCCACACAGAGGCATTCAGACAATCTTTCTTTCCACGAACAATACGAGACTGGAATAGAAGGGATAACTGATAGAGGTACACAAAGTACCCTCCGCCGCACACCGTTAGGTGGCTAGCGGAGTATGGATGTTGATGTATATGTATTATTCCTGTATCGAGACTTGCTTGTCTCAAGTGGTAGTTTTTGTCTGCGCACCGGCACCAAAGTTACGTGTGTTGTGACGGTTCTTAGCGGTGAAAGTGAGGTTATAATGGATATTTCTTAGAAAAAGTCGAACTATCTTATCCGCACTATGCAACTAAAAACGACAGAGTTTGTTAATGACTAAAGCAAAATTCATATTGGTTGTTTTTAAAAAGGTTTTATGGTAAACCCTTTGCACTATTGAGAAATGAAAGAATTGGATAGATGTCGGCCAAACATTTCGAAATTTCAACATTTACTTGCTCAAAAAAGATTATGTACATATGGACGCATCAAATAATGTTTAGGGGGCAGTACATAGACCCTTCTTACCTTTTTTGTTTTTCTTTTTTCCGATGGGTTCTATGCGCTACATTCTGGAACCGCGCGTCCGCTACGGTCGCAGGTTCGAATCCTGCCTCGGGCATGGATGTGTGTGATGTCCGTAGGTTAGTTAGGTTTAAGTAGTTCTAAGTTCTAGGGGACTGATGGCCACAGATGTTAAGACCCATAGTGCTCAGAGCCATTTTTTTCTTTTTCTAAGCGTCAAAAAGCAAACTGTTTTTGTGTTACTTTAAAACTGAAACACATATCATTTAAAAGGATTTCAGCTATCTACGTTATTAATTACGCTCAGCCTAGGGTTTTTCTTTTCGCAGGTGTTTTAAAACATAAACAAGCTTTCCCTTCCATAGATTTAGTCTCTCTTGTGAAAGAACACTCCTAGGAAAGTAATCGAATACTCGTGCACTCTTTGCTACGTATCACCAAAACGAAGTTAACACAAAATACTGAGCAGAATCAAAATTAGATAACATAAAATGAGTAAGTGCTGCCAGAAGTGGTTAACTTCCGAAGTTGGCAGACAACGCACCGTTCCCGGGCTCTGCACACGGGCAGTCTTCGTCGTACTCAGCGTTTTATAATTTTACACTCTGCTCAGTCTCTCGATCATTGCTGTCACTACCCATCGCGATGTGTTTAGCGGCTGAGTCTCAGATGGCTCATGTCGCGCACCCTCCACGAGTAGTCGATTTGGAGCAGAAAGCCGCTGTGAGGACAGAGCAGAGCGCGCCGTGGCGTATGCAGCGGACGCGCGTCCGGCCCTCTCCGATACTCGGCTTGGGGGTCAAGGTCTGCGGGTCCTGCAGGTCCGTCTCGCGTCAGTAGCCGACCCGTGTGGCCTTACATTGAAGGCTAATGCTGCCACACCCACATGCCTCCACTAATGGCACAAATAAGGTCGCAGCTCCCGCGTGTCCCAGACAGGCCTAGATAACACCTGCCTCTCCAAATACAGTGCGCCAGACGCAGCTTCGCCTCACCTATCAGGTATCTTTGTCCATTTTCCTTGTTGTCCTGTACCCCTTCGAGTCATTTGGTGTCTTTTTTTCCGTCAGAGCGAGGTAGTGCAGTAATACGCTGGAATCGTTTTCTACAGGACATCGGTTCAAACCCCTTCCGTCCATCCACATTTAGGTTTTCCGTAATTTCCTCAAAATCGTTTAATGCGAATGCCCGGATGGTTCCTTTGGCAGAAAAGATGCGTAAGTAGCATAGGTGCATGTTGCTGAAATCTATAACATACGGAAATATTTAGAGGAGGCCATTATCCAGCAGTGGATGTCTCTCGGATGATTTTGTTGATGATGACGTGAGGATCATGCACACAAACAGGATTTCATGTACACGTAAATCACCAGAACAAATCTGAATAGACGCTAACATGTTTCCACGTAAGCCGGCCGGAGTGGCCGAGTGGTTCTAGGCGCTACAGTCTGGAACCGAACGACCGCTACGGTCGCAGGTTCGAATCCTGCCTCGGGAATGGATGTGTGTGATGTCGTTAGGTTTAAGTAGTTCTAAGTTCTAGGGGACTGATGACCCCAGAAGTCAAGTCCCATAGTGCTCAGAGCCATATGAACCATTTTTCCACGTAAATACCATTTTCTTTCTGCTTCCCCCATCTGATTTTCACATAAGTAACTTCATACAATACAGTAGACGACAGTAGAAAGTAAGCAGTAGCACGTGCTTTATACGTCGGAAAAGTAAGAAATAAAACTACAAGAGTATGAAGACAACAGAGCACACAGATGAATAGATGTGCATTAACAGTTATCTACTCTGTAGGAATCAGCATGGGTTTCGAAAAAGACGACCGTGTGAAACCCAGTACGCGCTATTGGTCCACGAGACTCAGAGGACCATAGACACGGGTTCACAGGTAGATGCCGTGTTTCTTGACTTCCGCAAGGCGTTCAATACAGTTCCCCACAGTCGTTTAATGAACAAAGTAAGGGCATATGGACTATCAGACCAATTGTGTGATGGGATTGAAGAGTTCCTCCATAATAGAACGCATCATGTCATTCTCAATGGAGAGAAGTCTTCCGAAGTAAGAATGATTTCAGGTGTGCCGCAGGGTAGTGTCGTAGGACCGTTGTTATTCACAATTCATATAAATGACCTTGTGGATAACATCGGAAGTTCACTGAGGCTTTTTGCGTAGCTGTAGTATATATCGAGAGGCTGTAACAATGGAAAATTGTACTGAAATGCAAGAGGATCTGCAACGAATTGATGCATGGTGCAGGGAATGGCAACTGAATCACAACGTAGACAAGTGTAATGTGCTGCGAATACATAGAAAGAAAGATCCTTTATCATTTAGCTACAATATTGCAGGTCAGTAACTGAAAGCAGTTAATTCCGTGACTTACCTGGGGGTAGGCATTAGGAGTGATTTAAAATGGAATTATCATATAAAATTGATCATCGGTAAAGCGGATGCCAGACTGAGATTCATTGGAAGAATCCTAAGGAAATGCAATCCGAAAACAAAGGAAGTAGGTTACAGTACACTTCTTCGCCCACTGCTTGAATATTGCTCAGCAGTGTGGGATCCGTACCAGATAGGGTTGATAGAAGAGATAGAGAAGATCCAACGGAGAGCAGCGCGCTTCGTTACAGGTTCATTTAGTAATTGCGAAAGCGTTACGGAGATGATAGATAAACTCCAGTGCAAGACTCTGCAGGAGAAATGCTCAGTAGCTCGATGTGGGCTTTTGTTGAAGTTTCGAGAACAAACCTTCACCGAAGAGTCAAGCAGTATATTGCTCCCTCCTACGTATATCTCGCGAAGAGACCATGAGGATAAAATGAGAGAGATTAGAACCCACACAGAGGAATACCGACAGTCTTTCTTTCCACGAACAATAGGAGACTGGAATAGAAGGGAGAACCGATAGAGGTACTCAAAGTACCCTCCGCCACACACCGTCAGGTGGCTTGTAGAGTATGGATGTAGATGTAGATGTAGAACACGAAACGGGACGTCAGACGAAAAGTTAATGGTAAAAAGTATGTTCCAATTAATATCTCTGACGTCTGTACACTTTTGGTATTACATATGGCATTAGCGACTCGTAGTGAAAGTAAGCAATTAGCTCCACACCGTCAAGCCCGTCTCCGTGGCTAAGTGGGCAACGCGACTGAGGGAGGATCCGGGTTCGGTTCGGGATACTGCCAGGGACTTTTCCTTTGGTGGGAGGACTGAACAGGATGTACTCGGCATCGTGATGCCAACTTAAGGGGTACTCGACCAAATCGCAGAGGTCTCAGGTTCGAAAACTGTCAATGGCCGGGAGAGCGATGTGCTAACCCCACGCTCCTCCATAGCACGTCCATTGACGTCATAGACAGAGGATGACATGGCGGTCGGTCGGTCACTGTTTGATCAGCTATGAAGGTTCAGTATGATTAACAAATACACAAATAAACTCCTAAAATTGTGAGTTTGTATCTGAGAGTAAACCAGTTATGTGTGATCAGCACCGTCTCATTATAATTAGGAATTAGGGGACGGAGTGTCAGTTATTTGTTAACTGCAGATCAACTGCAAGTCTAAAACTTGTCAAACAAAATATATCACGCGAGATCTAAAAGGAACTTTGAAGCATAGTTGATTCAAAGGGTTATTTAGAGTTTTTAAAGCTTCTGTTGTCATTAGTTTACATGGACCACTCTTATTCTTTTATATATTTTCTAAAACTCTAGATAAACGTCAGTGAACCTCAAACAAAAAAACAGATTTTTTTTAGGAGAAGTGAGGGTCGAATCCCTTACGTACGTTCTGGTTCGTATTTCTCTAGACTCTGTAAATCAGACTAGAATAATTTCAGAACGGTTTTAATTATGGTAACGTTCCATTTCTGTCATTGTAAATATCAAATTGGAATGGGAGGCCGCTTATGGATACACCGTCCTTATTGTAGACAGAAGTTTAAATGGCAAGTAACCATTGCGGCACCTCACCTCTACCTCTCGATACCAGCAATATTCTACTGTGCTTCTGTAAAGTAGTTAACATATTTCTGAAACAACATTCAGATTTGATTTCATTAATGTAGAGGTACTTTGATGCATCGATATGTTTATGTTGCAATGATATTATTCTTATGTGTATTCTTTCTTTTGTCACTATGATCTTTGGCGTACTTGTAACTCTGATTTTTGGGCGCGTAAGCGGGTATTAGAGAGTCAAGTCTTGGTCGTCATGTTGAAAAGACGCAAATTGTAGTTAGTTTATAAAAAGTGAACTTCAATAGTGAGGAAGATCATTTCAAGTATGTTTTACATTGTGAAGTGATGTTTTGTGTGTTACGTGATATTGCAACAAAAGTAATAAACAAGAAGTGTAACTTAAATTCGGAGTGCGGATTACTTTTTTACATCACCATTGTGCTAACTTGCAAAAGTTTAATCTTCGAGAATGGTTTATGAAACACATATATAAAACTTTTGAATATCGCAGAATAACACCTAGGCCTCTTTGCATCCGAGCTTGGAATCATCACTACCTAGATTTTCGACGATTGAGCCATGATTTCACAACGAGACCAGCGTGGGAATCCCGAAAAGATGAGTGCCTAGTTGATCAATTATTTCATGAAATGACTTTATTTACTGTGCTCTAATGACACCTGCCACATAATATAACTTTGTTGTTACCCGAAAATGCAATATTTAGCAGCGTGACCAACACTACAAATCATAATTAATTTTTTACCTTTGTTGTGGTAGGGTTGTTAGACAAGCTACAAAAAGTGATCGTACAAGCTCAATAAATATTTGAAGCTACGAGTGTTCATATGATGTCTGTAGTATTTACTGTGAGACTACTTTATTGTGTTACTTGTGCTTCAGACGCAAACAAGTTGCTGGCACCGACAGGGGACAGGAAGTAAACTTGTGATTCTGTTCTCCTGTATTTGTTGACTGTGCAGCGGAAGCGCGCCTGTGGCCGTGCACATCTGTCCGCGGCGCACACCAGAGCCTCTTACGTCACGAGCGAGAAGATGGAGATGACTTAAGTCAGACTGCTGCTCCGGAACTACTGGTGTGTGCAAAATGTGGGCGCAGCAGGGGCCAAGTAAAGAGATGTCTTCGTTGAAAGTCGAGTTTCACCTTCTGAAAGCTAACAGTTTCGCTGCACCTAACCCGTCACACGCGAAAAAACCTTCTAGCACCGGTATAGAACATATAACAGACGATTTGGTATTAACAATGACTCACTAACTTAATTTGCGTGTATGATGCAAAACACGGCTAAATGAGCTGCTCTTTGATATCAAGTCGTAAGACACAAATTGAAAAGATGTTTTGCCAATAAAGCTACCGTCCACTGAGTTTTGATACTTGAGTTTGTCTTTGAAACTCAACTTAATACTAGATAATCAGTATACGTCTCTTACAAGATACACGTAGTCGGTACTAATAACTGAGAATGGTATATGACCACCCTAGGTACACGTTTACCGTCACCGAAGTCCACAAACAGTGGTGATTAATTACCTCTCCACTCTAATGTAGCCACTTCGAATCATATTGGTGGCGGAGACAATTCCCAGTGCAACAATTTCCGAGAAGTGGTGAAACGCCAGAAGTAAATGTACACTACTGGCCTTAAAGTTGCTATGCCACGAAGATGACGTGCTACAGACGTGAAATTCAACCGACATGTAGAAGACACTGTGATATGCAAATGATTAGCTTTTCAGAGCATTCACCCAAGGTTGGCGCCGGTGGCGACACCTACAACGTGCTGACATGAGGAAAGTTTCCAACCGATTTCTCATACACACACAGCAGTTGACCGGCGTTGCCTGGTGAAACGTTGTTGTGATGCCTCGTGTAAGGAGGAGAAATGCGTACCATCATGTTTCCGATTTGATAAAGGTCGGATTGCAGCCTATCGCGATTGCGGTTTATCGTATCGCGCCATTGCTGCTCGAGTTGGGCGAGATCCAATGACTGTTAGCAGAATATGGAATCGGTGGGTTCAGGAGGGTAATACGAACGCCGTGCTGGATCCCAACGGCCTCGTATCACTAGCAGTCGAGATGACAGGCATCTTATCTGCATGGCTGTAACGGATCGTGCAGCCGCGTCTCGATCCCTGAGTCAACATATGGGGACGTTTGCAAGACAACAACCATCTGCACGATCAGTTCGACGACGTTTGCAGCAGCATGGACTATCAGCTCGGAGACCACGGCTGCGGTTACCCTTGACGCTGCATCACAGACAGGAGCGCCTGCGATGGTGTACTAAACGACGAACCTGGGTGCACAAATGGCAAACGTCATTTTTTCGGATGAATCCAGGTTCTGTTTACAGCATCATGATGGTCGTATCCGTGTTTGGCGACATCGTGGTGAAGGCACATTGGAAGTGTGTATTCGCCATCGTCATACTAGCGTATTATCCGGCGTGATGGTATGGGGTACCATTGGTTACACGTGTCGGTCACCTCTTGTTTTCGCATTGACGGCACTTTGAACAGTGGACGTTACATTTCATATATGTTACGACCCGTAGCTCTACTCTTCATTCGATCCCTGCGAAACCCTACATTTCTGCACGATAATGCAAGACCGCGTGTTGCAGGTCCTGTACGGGCCTTTTTGGATACAGAAAATGTACGACTGCTGCCCTGGCCAGCACATTATCAAGATCTCTCACCCATTGAAAACGTCTAGTCAATGGTGGCCAATCATCTGGCTCGTCACAATACGCCACTCACTACTCTTGATGAACTGTGGTATCATGTTGAAGCTGCATGGGCAGCTGTACCTGTATACGCCATCCAAGCTGTGCTTGACTCAATGCCCAGGCGTATCAAGGCCGTTATTACGGCCAGAGGTGGTTGTTCTGGGTACTGATTTCTCAGGATCTATTCACCCAAATTGCGTGAAAATATAATCACATGTACGTTCTAGTATAATATATTTGTCCAATGAATACCCGCTTATCATCTGCATTTCTTTTTGGTGTAGCAATTTTAATGGCCAGTAGTGTAACATACAGTTCATGATAGAGCGTCAAAGACCTGTGCTAAATTTAGGCCCTCTTTGCGTTGTCTTGCGAAGTTAGGATGTAAAAACCGTTGATGGTCAGTCATTCGTTGGCTTAGGCATTAAGTTGGACTGATCTCTTCAGTTTTCAGGATGAAGAAGTGCTAGGTTATGCCATCTCCTGTCCATTCACTTCATACTGTTCCAAATCAAGGTATATGCAACTCTTCTCCTTCTTCTTCTTCTACTTGACCAGGCCCAGTGTACCGCACGTTGCTACTGCATTCCGTCCGTTGCTGCTATCCGCCATCCATCCATATCTATTGATGCTTGGTTTAAATCTTCATGGAAGCCACACCTCTTACTCTTCTTGGGTCTCCCTGGGGGTCTCTTTCCTGTAGATGCGAAACCAAGGAGTTTCCCAGGCTATGTATGATCTTCCATCCTGGCCACATGGCCATCCCAATGCATTCGTTTTGCTTTGACATTTCCTCCTATGTTGGGCTGCTGGTATAGTTTCTCAAGCTCTTGGTTGTGTCTGGTCCTCCATTCCCCTCTGTCTGCAGACCGGACCGAAGATATTCCGAAGCACTTTTCTCTCAAAAATGAGGAGCTTATGGAAGTCCTGTTTATATACTCCATGTCTCACAGTCATATAGAACAACAGGCTGGATTAGGGTTTTGTACAGTTGAATCTTGAACTGTCTGGAGAGCTATCTGGACCGAAGCAGTTGTGCTACGTTGTGGTAAGATCGGTTTCCTGCTTGTATTTTGGCATTGATCTCTGCTTCACATGACGAGTGAAATGTGCCCCTGGATATTTAAATTCATGCACCGTCTTGTAGGACTGGTCTCCCACCTGCAGTGGTTGTAGGTGACCAGCAGTCTGACTTTGACCACGCGTCATAGCGAGGTACTCTGTCTTGGCTTCGTTTATGTTTAGCCCAAATATGCTGGCAACCTCCTTTAGTGCTCTGGTCATTTGCTCCAACTCCTCTTCAGACCTAGAGAGTAAGCAGATGTCGCCTGCATAGGCTAAGTATGCCAGTCGCTTTCCTACGATTTCAATGCCTTCGTTCTCTTAACATGCAACTCTTAACATAACAAACATTCATAACGGTCATTACACAAATACGCATCTGATTGTTCGCAGATCGTAAGAATGCTAAGGTTAAGAACCTCTCCAAAGATCTTGCCAAAGAGGAATGTTAGAGACATACACTGTCCCGAAAGTTCTTTAGTTATTAAAGAACTTACCATTTTTTGCTAGAGGAAACGTAAACCTTCAGCTATAGTGAACGAAAGTCGTGTATTATGACCAGCAAACAAGGTTGACAAACATTACGTAGGAATCGGTATTTTGTTTTTGCTATAGTCAAAAGTTCTCATCATTTCTCCCACTACGATATCACAACAGTAATTCACTTTACCCAAAAGCCGTTGATATTTCTTCTACTGTTGACTCTTTCAATATGTGGCTTTACGTTGTCGGTAGCTATTGGTAGAAGTAGTCTGTGGCGCAAGCACGAATCCTGCATCCTTATATGTTTCCTCTCATGCGACAGTATTGTTGGGCCATTTTCAAACAAAGGCAATGCTCGTCCATACATGGCACGTGTCTCTATGAACTGTCTGCCTGATATGGAGGTACTCATGTGGCCACCAAGACCCGGGGAGAACATGTGTGTGTGTGAAGGTTGGGTGTCAATTCCGACCCAGTACCTGTGTCCACGATATCAAAGACCAGTTACAACAGTTGTGGACCAGCTTGCCGCAGGCGAGGATACAAAAGCCTTATGACACCCTTCCCAACATACAGCTAGGCCAGAGGAACTGCAACGTCATGTGATAGGTGGGCTCATACTGCTAAATTCTCTTTAAATTTCACTAGATCTCGCCGGCCGGAGTGGCCGAGCGGTTCCAGGCGCTTCAGTCTGGAACCGCGCGACCGCTACGGTCGCAGGTTCGAATCCTGCCTCGGGCATGGATGTGTGTGATGTCCTTAGGTTAGTTAGGTTTAATTAGCTCTACGTTCTAGGGGACTGATGACCTCCGATGTTAAGTCCCATAGTGCTCAGAGCCATTTGAACCATTTGAACCATTCACTCGATGTTATAATGAATGAAAACAATTCAGATACTCTTATCCCGTAAAGTTTCGTTTCGTTTCCTCCTTCTCTTCTGGATGATATACTTTTCTTTCAGGTTGTGTAGATGAGGAAAGACAAGGTTGATACTTGGAAAGTACGTAAGTGCGATCATCTACAAGCCACGAGATTATCTACGCTGCCGCTCAGTAAAACTAAGTGTTCCTTGCCGTTCTATCATTATTTGACGATATCTCTCTCGCTCTCTTCTTTTTCTGATGTCCTTTTTTTCTTCTGGTTTGTATGAGTTAACTAACCAAGTAATTATTGTAGAATTAATTGTATGTTTCTGTTGAACAACTTAATCACAGCAGGAAGTGTAAGCTGATGCCTAGGTGACAGACAGGACAGGAAGGTCTAGGCAGGTTCCCACCTGAAGGACCTGAGAGCACAAGGGTGGAGTTCGGTGACCTTAGCGACGTCCTGGGGAGACCGTGGCGGGACTTGTGCGACCGATTCTTGTTTTTCCTTATACTGTCAGCATAATACTTAAAATCAATTCTTCTACATAAGCGACAGACGTCAATGAAGAGAAACGGGCAGAAGAAAGGCAAGAGATGGCTTCGTGAGCGGATGAGCCTTCTTAAAGCGTGAGCGGCCTCGCTGAGGAGCAAAGAAGTCCGCGGAACAAGCCTCACTCTTGTCCATCTAAGTTACAGCTCAGTCTTCATCGACCTCACCAGAAACTAGGCACTAAACTTGAGCTTTCGTTTTACAGGAACTACTTTCCTTAAGACTTAACATAAAATTATGGATGTAATGTCTGGCATGTACCAGTGTAATGTGACAGTACTGTTGTTGTTCGTGTTATACATTAATGACTAGGCTGTTATTATTACTTGAAATCTCAGGCTTCCCACAGATGATGCAAAAGGCTACTAGAAATATTGGCAAACAGCTCCTAATGTAAAGAAATGCAAAGTTTCGACATTCAAGAAACGTAAAAGCAAGGTGTCCTGTGACTACGATGTTAATCATATTATACTATAGTCAGTCATGTCATACAAATATTTAGGAGTAACAATGTACATGTATCTGAAATGTAATGACCATTTAAGCCCATGCGTAAGAAATGCAAATGGCAAGCTACTATTCAGTTGTAGGATCCTGGGAAAAGTCAATTTATCTACACAGTAGAGTGCATACAAAACACTTGCATGGCTCACACCTTAACACTGCTCAGAGGAGCCGCGCGGGATTAGCCGAACGGTCTCAGGCGCTGCAGTCATGGACTTTGCGGCTGGTCCAGGGCGGAGGTTCGAGTCCTCCCTCGGGCATGGGTGTGTGTGTTTGTCCTTAGGATAATTTAGGTTAAGTAGTGTTCAAGCTTAGGGACTGATGACCTTAACAGTAAAGTCCCATAAGATTTCACACACATTTGAACAGTTTTTTGAACTGCTCAGAGGTGTCGGACGCATATCAGATCAGGCTAATAAGGGACATCTACAGCATACAAAGAAGAGTAATGCAATCATCATAGGCTCGTTTAACTGGCGAGAGATTAGAGAAATCTTAACTAGCAGACACTCGAAGACAGGCGCTATGTTACTCGCGAAAACATGCCTAGGTAACTCTAAGAACTTATTTCGGAGCTGAAAGTACGAGTATTCATCAACTATTTCCTTATCTACCCCTAAGCAAGGGGAAATTACAGCCGTAATTTTTCCCGAGGACATGCAGCTTTACTGTATGATTAAATGATGATGGCATCCTCTTGGGTAAAATATTCCGGAGGTAAAATAGTCCCCCATTCGGATCTCCGGGCGGGGACTACTCAGGAGGATGTCGTTATCAGGAGAAAGAAAACTGGCGTTCTACGGATCGGAGCGTGGAATGTCAGATCCCTTAATCGGGCAGGTAGGTTACAAAATTTAAAAAGGGAAATGGATAGGTTAAAGTTAGATATAGTGGGAATTAGTGAAGTTCGGTGGCAGGAGGAACAAGACTTTTGGTCAGGTGAATACAGGGTTATAAACACAAAATCAAATAGGGGTAATGCAGGAGTAGGTTGAATAATGAATAGGAAAATAGGAATGCTGGTAAGCTACTACAAACAGCATAGTGAACGCATTATTGTGGCCAAGATAGATACGAAGCCCACACCTACCACAGTAGTACAAGTATATGCCAACTAGCTCTGCAGATGATGAAGAAATTGAAGAAATGTACGATGAAATAAAAGAAATTATTCAGATAGTGAAGGGAGACGAAAATTTAATAGTAATGGGTGACTGGAATTCGAGTGTAGGAAAAGGGAGAGAAGGAAACATAGTAGGTGAATATGGATTGGGGCTAAGAAATGAAAGAGGAAGCCGCCTAGTAGAATTTTGCACAGAGCACAACTTAATCATAGCTAACATTTGGTTTAAGAATCATGAAAGAAGGTTGTATACGTGGAAGAACCCTGGAGATACTAAAAGGTATCAGATAGATTATATAATGGTAAGACAGAGATTTAGGAACCAGGTTTTAAGTTGTAAGACATTTCCAGGGGCAGATGTGGAATCTGACCACAATCTATTGCTTATGACCTGTAGATTAAAACTGAAGAAACTGCAAAAATGTGGGAAATTAAGGAGATGGGACCTGGATAAACTGAAAGAACCAGAGGTTGTACAGAGTTTCAGGGAGAGCATAAGGGAACAATTGACAGGAATAGGGGAAAGAAATACAGTAGAAGAAGAATGGGTAGCTCTGAGGGATGATGTAGTGAAGGCAGCAGAGGATAAAGTAGGTACAAAGACGAGGGCTGCTAGAAATCCTTGGGTAACAGAAGAAATATTGAATTTAATTGATAAAAGGAGAAAATATAAAAATGCAGTAAATGAAGCAGAAAAAAAGGAATACAAACATCTCAAAAATGAGATCGACAGGAAGTGCAAAATGGCTAAACAGGGATGGCTAGAGGACAAATGTAAGGATGTAGAAGCTTATCTCACTAGGGGTAAGATAGATACTGCCTACAGGAAAATTAAAGAGACCTTTGGAGAGAAGAGAACCACGTGTATGAATATCGAGCTCAGATGGCAACCCAGTTCTAAGCAAAGAAGGGAAGGCAGAAAGGTGGAAGGAGTATATAGAAGATTTATACAAGGGCGATGTACTTGAGGACAATATTATGGAAATGGAAGAGGATGTAGATGAAGACGAAATGGGAGATACGATACTGCGTGATGAGTTTGACAGAGCACTGAAAGACCTGAGTCGAAACAAGGCCCCCGGAGTAGACAACATTCCATTAGAACTACTGACGGCCTTGGGAGAACCAGTCCTGACAAAACTCTACCAGCTGGTGAGCAAGATGTATGAGACAGGCGAAATACCCACAGACTTCAAGAAGAATATAATAATTCCAATCCCAAAGAAAGCAGGTGTTGACAGATGTGAAAATTACCGAACTATCAGTTTAATAAGCCACGGCTGCAAAATACTAACGCGAATTCTTTACAGACGAATGGAAAAACTGGTAGATGCGGACCTCGGGGAGGATCAGTTTGGATTCCGTAGAAATGTTGGAACACGTGAGGCAATACTGACCTTACGACTTATCTTAGAAGAAAGATTAAGAAAAGGCAAACCTACGTTTCTAGCATTTGTAGACTTAGAGAAAGCTTTTGACAATGTTGACTGGAATACTCTTTTTCAAATTCTAAAGGTGGCAGGGGTAAAATACAGGGAGCAAAACGCTATTTATAATTTGTACAGAAACCAGATGGCAGTTATAAGAGTCGAGGGGCATGAAAGGGAAGCAGTGGTTGGGAAAGGAGTGAGACAGGGTTGTAGCCTCTCCCCGATGTTATTCAATCTGTATGTTGAGCAAGCAGTAAAGGAAACAAAAGAAAAATTTGGAGTAGGTATTAAAATTCATGGAGACGAAGTATAAACTTTGAGGTTCGCCGATGACATTGTAATTCTGTCAGAGACGGCAAAGGACTTGGAAGAGCAGTTGAACGGAATGGACAGTGTCTTGAAAGGAGGATATAAGATGAACATTAACAAAAGCAAAACGAGGATAATGGAATGTAGTCAAATTAAATCGGGTGATGCTGAGGGAATTAGATTAGGAAATGAGACACTTAAAGTAGTAAAGGAGATTTGCTATTTAGGAAGTAAAATAACTGATGATGGTCGAAGTAGAGAGGATATAAAATGTAGACTGGCAATGGCAAGGAAAGAGTTGCTGAAGAAGAGAAATTTGTTAACATCGAATATAGATTTATGTATCAGGAAGTCGTTTCTGAAAGTATTTGTTTGGAGTGTAGCCATGTATGGAAGTGAAACATGGACGATAAATAGTTTGGACAAAAAGAGAATAGAAGCTTTCAAAATGTGGTGCTACAGAAGAATACTGAAGATAAGGTGGATAGATCACGTAACTAATGAGGAGGTATTGAATAGGATTGGGGAGAAGAGCAGTTTGTGGCACAACTTGACTAGAAGAAGGGATCGGTTGGTAGGACATGTTTTGAGGCATAAAGGGATCACAAATTTAGCATTGGAGGGCAGCGTGGAGGGTAAAAATCGTAGAAGGAGACCGAGAGATGAGTACACTAAGCAGATTCAGAAGGATGTAGGTTGTAGTAGGTACTGGGAGATGAAGCAGTTTGCACAGGATAGAGTAGCATGGAGAGCTGCATCAAACCAGTCTCAGGACTGAAGACAACAACAACAACAACCCCTAAAAGTCTCAAAGATGAAAATAGACAAACAACATCGTTGTTCCCACCCTTCATCCATGAATGGTGGTGGTGGTGGTAGTGGTTAGTGTTTAACGTCCCGTCGACATCGAGGTCATTAGAGATGGAGCGCAAGCTCGGGTTAGGGGAGGATTGGGAAGGAAGCAGATTCAGAAGGATGTAGGTTGTAGTAGGTACTTGGAGATGAAGCAGTTTGCACAGGATAGAGTAGCATGGAGAGCTGCATCAAACCAGTCTCAGGACTGAAGACAACAACAACAACAACCCCTAAAAGTCTCAAAGATGAAAATAGACAAACAACATCGTTGTTCCCACCCTTCATCCATGAATGGTGGTGGTGGTGTAGTGGTTAGTGTTTAACGTCCCGTCGACATCGAGGTCATTAGAGACGGAGCGCAAGCTCGGGTTAGGGGAGGATTGGGAAGGAAATCGGCCGTGCCCTTTCAAAGGAACCATCCCGGCATTTGCCTGAAACGATTTAGAGAAATCACAGAAAACCTAAATCAGGATGGCCGGAGACGGGATTGAACCGTCGTCCTCCCGAATGCGAGTCCAGTGTGCTAACCACTGCGCCACCTCGCTCGGTCATCCATGAATGCTACGGGTAGAAACAGTAATATATGATACAATAAAAAGCATTCTCTGCCACACAGTTGGCAGTGATTCGCATATTATAGATGTTGGTATATATGTACGGAACCCACAAAAATACTCAGAACAAACCATCAGCGATTGTGGAACAATAGGTACAACCGACCTCATCCTACTGTGATGTCCAGTAGGCCTTGAAAGAAAAAAAAGAAAAAGAAAATAAAAACTTTGTGTCCGTATCTGTAACCTAAATAACGGACCTTGAATAAAGATGAATAAACTTTTTTATAAGAAATTGTAACGCATCTCAACATGTAGCGTCTCGGTAGAGACAGAAAAATATAGGGTTTGCACAAAAAGATGTGAACACCGTGAGAAACGTCTGATTGAACATAAACGTAGATGCTGGCCAAGCCTGCAGATTGCGCTGTTATATTTTAACACGAACGGCACCTGTGCAATGTTTTCAATACGTTGCAAGTGTCACGCACGATCAGAACAGTGTTCCGTGTAATTGTGAGTGTGTTATGTCGGAGCGAAGTGAATTCGAACGTGGGCAAACTGTTGGAGCTTGTTCGGTGGGTGCTTCCGTAACCAAGGCAGCCGAAGTGTTTGGTGTTTCAAGGAGCACCATATCGAAGATTTATAGTGCATACAGGAAAGCGTAAAAATATCATCCGCTATGTCTTAACGCTGATGAAAGCGTGTTTTCAGTGAGCGTGATGGATACTCGTTTAAGAAGATTGTGACGAAAAATTAGAGGACGATAGGCTCAAAATAGCACTAAGAGAGCTACGTAAGCAGTGAATTGCAGGCGAGCTCGAATTCCAAATCCAGTCATCAGTGACGCAAATGTCCGCAACAGGAAAACGTGGTGCCAAACCCATAAAACCTGGACTATAGAGCTATGGAAGAAATTCATATGGTCGGATGAGTCCTGTTGCGCATTGTTTCCAACTTCTGGTCGAGTTTAGATCCTAGGAATGAAACACGGTGGGGGTTCAGTGATGATTTTGGCAGCCGTATCGTGGTACTCCATGTGCCTCATGGGTACTCTGCAAGGCCGCATTACAGCGAAGGATTATGTGACCATTTTGTCCGATGAGCTCCACCCCTGGGACATTGTTTGTTCCCCAATTGTGATGCCGTGTTCCAAGACGTCAGGTCCCCTTTCCACGCAGCTTTCACCGTCCAGGACTGGTTTTGTGATGTCGAGAATGAACTGTTGCATCTCCCGTGGCTACAGTTTTTAATATTATTGAACCTTTGTGGTCTCCTTTGGAGGGAAATGTGCGTGATGGTTATCCACTCCCTTCATCGTTACTTGAGCTTGCCACAATTTTGCAGTAAGAATGGTGTAAGATTCCCTTGAAAACCATACAGGACTTATATTGATCCATTCCGAGACGACAGGAAGCTATTTTGAAAGCCGTCGTATTAAGCATCGTAACTTCTTGTGTTTTTGATGTCTTCATATTTTTGTGCACCCCTGTAGATAGCTTATGAGATTTAAAACAAGTAGATACTAGTATGTAGCTAGGAAAATAGTAAAATTTTTTAAAAAAGCGGACATACCTGTAAAGGAATAAATAAGAGCGTACAGACTGCGGCGTCGCGGTTCTTTCCGTCTATGCCTTTACGACGAACCTGCACCAACCTGTGGACATTGCCTCAGCAGATCATCAGCAGGGAAGCCGAGTGAAACCTACTGTATTTCGACGTGAACCAGGCTGCAAATACAGTCACTAATCTACGTTTCGGGAGAAAATATTCACACGAAATGAAAGGTTGGAAATGTTGTCCTTAGTTAATATATTCTGAAACTTAGGTGAACAAGTATCACTGCCAAGGCCGTGCTAGTCTTAAGACAGCCACTCACAATCCCTTTCACTCATGTTAGCAAGTTTATGGTGTTGCATTTCCCGAAAACGTAATATCTACAAAAATACGGATTGTTTTTGATTGAGAATGCTCGACAAATATTAAGTCTGTCGGTACCTAATGCAGTCACAGTTTTTAGCCACCGACCTGCTCGATACGCCATGTGGAATTTATGTCTTCTCTCGTCACAGAATTCACTTAAAAATTCCGAAATTTTTACACGCCCATCGGAATAATTATGCCGTCACTTTACAACACTTTTGATGTATGAAACACTGCTAGACCCGGTAACTTATCATTTCCATCGGAACTACTACTACACACGTCCGAACTGTTTCATGGCTAGGCTCCTCTCATCAGCAGAAAAAGGCGCGCGAAGAATATTGCTTTACCATTGGTCAGTTTACTCAACAGCCAATAGCAAAACAACATTCTCTCGCGCCAGTCCGCGCTTTTCTTCAATAACCAATCGCAAAATAGTAAACCTAACGACTGTACTTTTTACCGACGTAATTACCTAATATGCTGAAGTTTTGTTTATGCATAAAGTTATTTACTATTGTTATCTATACATGAATTAACTTTCCCTTTACCATAAACTTACTTTACAAATTTATTCTACAAAAATCCCCTTTGTCCACATCCATACTTCTTCGAAATGTTCCCACACTAAATCCCACTACATAACTCGTTAAACAATTATCTTCATATTAACCTTAAACGACACTCGCGCATCGTCCGTACTGCTAAAACACATTTATAACATTTTACATACACAAAAAGACATAATAACACTTTATGAAAACACTAGAACAGTTTATGAAAAACATTCTATTACTTTAGTGCACTCTAGTAGGCACAATCGAAACTAAATCACAGTCCCCTTTCCAATACTGTCCTCTATCGGCTGATACATAAACTACGTGCGCGTCCAGTCTCGCGTCACCATCTGTCACTATCCAGCTCTGAGACACATCTCCCACTTAACCGCCTCGAAGGCAGGATCGGTATATGGCGCTACGCCTCAAGATGACTTGGATTTCGTTTGACAAACTCAATGCTATATTCAAAAATAAACAGCCAACGTACCTTGAACGGAAAGCCTATAATCAGTGTATTAAATTACGAGTGTACAACAGGGACTTTAAATTCACAGATATTTCAAAAAATTGATGGTTTCTCAACATCAATGGAGAGATGCATGTCGGCAAAACAAGCTCGATAGAAAAACAAACAAATGGTTAACAGAAACGACTGACGTTGAGGACGTGATAGAAGCGGTTGCGACCCTAAAATGGGCTAAACGTATAGCGAGATGAAAGTGGGTGGTGGACTAAGACGAACCTGTGTTGGAGTCATCTTGATAAGAAAATACCTAGAGGATGATCTAACGGAAGTTTGATTGACGATCTAAAGAGACACACAGGACACAAGAATGTTTAACATGTTGCAGCCCTGTCGGCAACTGTGATAGACTAATACGTCAAAGATCCGCTTCAGTTGGGAAAAGTTACTGGTCTTTACCCAGGTATCAGCTAGAGTGATCTAGCCTTCTTCAGAAGCATAAAATAAACCAATACATGCCAGAATATGGCACGGTCAAACATAAAAAGCTGAAGTACCGTGGTATCATGTCAAGCTAAACGCAGCGTCTGCGGCTAATCGACCGTTCTCCATGAAGTGGGCCCGGGGCGGTTGTTCAGCTAAGTAACGTAGCTTGACATGGTAAGTAATGTAGCTTGACAAGGTACCACGGTACTTTAGCTTTCTATGTTTGACCGTGCCTTATTCTAGCATGTATTAGTTTATTTTATGCTTTTGAAGAGCATATACTGTGTTCAAACATTATGAATCACCTCGAAGGGAATGATCTATTGATACGTAATCAGCATGGTTTCAGAAAACATCGTTCTTGTGCAACGCAGCTACCTCTTTATTCGCACGAAGTAATGGCCGCTATCGACAGGGGATCTCAAGTTGATTCCGTATTACTAGATTTCCTGAAAGCTTTTGACACCGTTCCTCACAAGCGACTGCTAATCAAGCTGCGGGCCTTTCGGGTATCGTCTCAGTTGTGGGACTGGATTCGTGATTTCCTGTCAGGAAGGTCGCAGTTCGTAGTAATAGACGGCAAATCATCGAGTAAAACTGAAGTGATATCAGGTGTTCCCCAGAGACGCGTCCTGGGACCTCTGCTGTTCCTGATCTATATAAATGACCTTGGTGACAATCTGAGCAGTTCTCTTAGGTTGTTCGCAGATGATGCTGTAATTTACCATCTAGTAAGGTCATCCAAAGACCAGTATAAGTTGTAAAGCGATTTAGAAAAGATTGCTGTATGGTGTGGCAAGTGGAAGTTGACGCTAAATAACGAAAAGTGTGAGGTGATCCACATGAGTTCCAAAAGAAATCCGTTGGAATTCGATTACTCGATAAATAGTACAATTCTCAAGGCTGTCAATTCAACTAAGTACCTGGGTGTTAAAATTACGAGCAACTTCAGTTGGAAGGACCACATAGATAATATTGTCGGGAAGGCGAGCCAAAGGTTGCGTTTCATTGGCAGGACACTTAGAAGATGCAACAAGTCCACTAAAGAGACAGCTTACACTACACTCGTTCGTCCTCTGTTAGAATATTGCTGCGCGGTGTGGGATCCTTACCAGGTGGGATTGACGGAGGACATCGAAAGGGTGCAAAAAAGGGCATCACGTTTTGTATTATCACCTAATAGGGGAGAGAGTGTGGCGGATATGACACGCGAGTTGGGATGGAAGTCATTAAAGCAAAGACGTTTTTCGTCGCGGCGAGATCTATTTACGAAATTTCAGTCACCAACTTTCTCTTCCGAATGCGAAAATATTTTGTTGATCCCAACCTACTATAGGTAGGAATGATCATCAAAGTAAAATAAGAGAAATCAGAGCTCGAACAGAAAGGTTTAGGTGTTCGTTTTTCCCGCGCGCTGTTCGGGAGTGGAATGGTAGGGAGATGGTATGATTGTGCTTCGATGAACCCTCTGCCAAGCACTTAAATGTGAATTGCAGAGTAATCATGTAGATGTAGATGTAGACGTAGGCTAGATTACTCTAGCTGAAACCTAGGTAAAGACCAGTAACTTTTCGCAAATGAGGCGGATCTTTGACGTATTACACAGGACACAGTTGGTTGCGAAAAGTTGAAGTTAGTAACGTATGGAGGAGTGTGGAAGTAGCCTGTATCTGGGAGTGGCTGATAAATGGTTGAGAATAACGATTGCTGACCGACAAAGAACATTCACCTGACGTGTCAGTAGGGGCTGCCTGCTGCTTGAGGCGGAGGGACTTTGAGTGAGACGGGATACGAACAAAGCGCTGCGGCCGAGGTGCGGACTCCTGGCTGCTGGCTCCTGGCTCGCAGCTCGCGTCTGGATTTCTCCGGCAGCAGCGCCCCTTTTTATGCCGTCGCTCCTACGTCTGGCAGCAGGAATGTTCTACACTTGTCCGTTTTTTGTCGGAAAGCCAGCTTCCTCGAATGTCCACTGTGGCGAGACATCTGAGAGGCGCGCGGAAAAACTGCCCGCCTCCGACAGCTCCGCGCCGAGGAACACGAATTGCGGCGCGGCCTTCACGCGCCATCACCACACACTGCCGTCATTATCTCGGCCCACCTATGCATCAGCTTCCACGTCTTTCTGTGGACTTACACCACACAGCGACGAACGCGCTGTATTTCGACCCACACTTTCAGTCGCTACGCTCTAACTCGCATTTATGACGTGCAAATATTTTCTCTTCGTGTGAATAGGGCACGTCGGTACGTGAATACTGCTACTAATGTAGCCCACTTGCATTTACAGTGGAGACAGAGAAGATACAAAGAATAGCGTCACATGAACTTTACCACTAAGGTAGTACACTCGCATCTACACTGAAATTATGCAGGGTGTACCAGAACTCCCCTAACAAAATACTGTAAAGCACTCCGTCTTTATGCCACAAGTGGCCCATCGGGATCATCCGACCGCCGTGTCATCCTCAGAGGAGGATGCGGATAGGAGGGGCGTGTGGTCAGCACTCTGCTCTCCCGGTCGTTACGATGGTATTCTTGACCGAGGCCGCTACTAATCGGTCGAGTAGCTCCTCAATTGGCATCACGAGGCTGAGTGCTCCCCTAAAAATGGCAACAGTGCATGGCGGCCTGGATGGTCACCCATCCAAGTGCCGGCCAAGCCCGACTGTGCTTAACTTCGGTGATCTTACGGGAACCGGTGTATCCACTGCGGCAAGGCCGTTGCCAAACAAAATGCTGTAGGTCGTGCGAAAATATTTTTTGTTAGTATTTCTGTATAAGGGACCCATAGCTCGTTACACAGTAGTATTGTACTCGTAATAATGTTTTATTCGACTTGTTACCCCAGTTACCTTTGCTTCTTCGAAAATGCCTCCACAGCAGTGAAAGAGGTTTTGACAAGTAATAACCATATCACAGAAGCGCCCAGTTTCTGCTAGGCACCTATGAACAGAGACAAAATTAGTGTGACGCGGTTGCAGGAACAACTCAGCACAGCATCGCTGTGTCGCTCTTCTGTTTCATTAAGTGAACCCGTACCCGAGATATTCAAATGTGTGTGAATGCCTAAGGAGCCAAACTGCTGGTCATCGGTCCCTAGTCTTACACACTGCTTAAGGTAACTTAAACTAACTTCTGCTAAGAACAACACACACCCATTTTCACCAACTGCGACATGGTCGCGAATACAAACAGTCATTCAGTACTGTCAAATGTTTTTTATTCCAGTCTTTGATCACAATATGAATTCTTTAGACGATGACCGGTTTCAGTCAGTAATGACCATCCTTACATCTATAATATACAAATATATACACCTAGTGAGCAGTGTGTCTTTCAACATAATACAGCAATACGTATCACAATATACTATCATACAACCAGGGAGATGTACAGAAAATACTGTAAAACGTACCTTTTTTACACCATGTTCTAAAGTACGTTTTACGGTATTTTCTGTACATCTTCCTGGTTGTAGGATAGTATATTGTGATACGTATTGCTGTATTATGTTGAAAGACACACTGCTCACTAGGTGTATATATTTGTATATTATAGATGTGAGGATGGTCATTACGGACTGAAACCGGTCATCGTCTAAAGAATTCATATTGTGATCCAAGACTGGAATAAAAAACATTTGACACACCCATTCCCGAAGGAGGACTCGAGATGTATTAATCCAGTTATTCATCAGTGAACCTTAGCGAACACCTGGATCTTCTTTATTTCCATTTCAAATACAAGGATGCTATGTTAGTAGCAACACACGAAGAAAACACGCCAGTTTCCTTTGGATCTTCAGAGCGAAGTCGAACTGCACCGACTAAATTTTGGTGGTTGTGCAGGAATATTTTCTGAGGATTTTGGCGGGAAGGACCTACGATCACCGGTGGCTTATTACACACTAATTGCAGTTAGTTGCGCCGGCCGAGGTGGCCGAGCGGTTCTAGGCGCTACAGTCTGGAACCGCCTGACCGCTGCGGTCGCAGGTTCGAATCCTGCCTGGGGCATGGATGTGTGTGACGCCCTTAGGTTAGTTAGGTTTAAGTAGTTCTAATTTCTAGGGGACTGATGACCACAGCAGTTAAGTCCCATTTGAACCATTTTGCAGTTAGTTTGATACTGCTGCACATCACTGGCAACGCCCAGCGTCCAGCAACCAACTAAGGCTTCCGGAAAAACAGATCTGAGGCACAACCGAGCAACTCTGATTACAAACTTGAGGACAAACATTAGAGTGGCCACTACTGTTGTAAACAGCAAGTACCTAGAGTGAATGAAACAAGTTTGTTTCTAAACAAGACACACAACGGACACCGATGACATTTGCATGCAGTGCATATATTTTCACTGCATTATAGATACAAATATAAATGTGAGTAAGAAACAACTACAATTACGGTGTAATAAGCCACCAGTGATCGAGGGCACTTTCCGCCAAAATCCTCAGCAAATATTCCTAGACAACCATCAAAATTTAGTCGGAGCAGTTCGCCCTACAGAAGATCCGAAGGAAACTGGCGTGTACTCTTCATACGCTGCTTCTGACGTAACACACTTGTATGTGCAATGCAGACAAAGAAGATCGACATGTTCCGTCAGAAAGTGCGAAAGTATTACGGAGATACTCAATAAACTCCAGTAGCAGCCGCTACGGAAGAGACGTCGAGCATGGCGGAGAGGTTTACTTCTACAGTTTCGAGAAAAAACAAAAAGAAAGAAGAAGGATGAAGTTTAAGGTACCGTCGACGACCAGGTTATTAGAAACGAAACTCTAGATCGGACTGGGGAAAGAAGTCGGTCATGTCCTTTCAAAGAAACCACCTCAGCATTTGCCTTAGCGATTCAGGGAAATAACGAAAATCCTGCATATGGATGGCCAGAACAGAATTGAACTGCCAGACTCCATAGGAGTCCAGTGTCTTACCCCTGTGCTATCTCACTCGGTTATTTCCAGAGAGTGCATTCCAAGAGTTTTGAGCAACATATTAATTCCTCCTACATAAATTTCGTGAAATGACAACAACTGGAAAGTCAGAGGAACCAGAGCTGATAAGGAGGCATGCCGACATCTTTCTTCCCAGCCGCCATTTGCGAATGGAACAGGAATGGGAGAAGTGATATTGGTACCAAAAGTACCTCCCACCTCACGCCATCAGCTGCCGCCGAAGTGTAGCTATCGATGTACATGTAGGTTTTCATTAACCCAGGAAAATTACACGAAACTCAAATGGTTGTGGGTCGAATGAAACGCCAAATGTCCAAAGCGTAGAAGACATGCCACTGTGTCTTTTAAAGCACGAAAACAGAATTCAAACAAAAACTTTATGTTCGAAATCAAGACACTGAACATGCTAAATTTGAATGTCACATTTAAAGTTAATATGGAGTGTGATTACTCCTAGAAGCACTCTGTGGATGACTTATGCTGTCTGTGATAAAGCCAATGAGATGCGTAGGAAGTGTATGTCACTCTGATGATACTCTCCTCGAGCTTGCAGCCGGATAATGTAGTCATCTTGACACAACATTTCAAAAGACCAATTGGCTGCCATCTTTAGGTGAGTATGCTGATGCACAATCTCGCCGAAACTGAGTTCCCAACATGATTGGTGGCTCCTTTTGTGCACAGCCCCAGCCCACCACATGAGCGCGAGCAGGAGTGTTGCTACCCTCAGGCTAAATGAACCAGTAGCGCAACAGAGGAAGAAACTGACAGAACGGTATATCGCTAGCAGGATACTAATTAAAAGAATTTGCTCGTTAAAGTGAAGCTCCCGTTTGATAAAATCGGATTCCACACATTACTTAAAGTGAAACCATTATCCTTGGTAATAATATTATAAGATTATCGAATTTCAATAGATTCCTTGAGAACACACTCCCAGAAGCGGGAAGCAAAAGCTATCATTTACATTACACAACATTTTATATCACTCATTAAGACAGTGTTCTGCCATTGTAAATTTCTCTGGCAGCAGCAAGTGAGTGAGAGGATGTTGTTCTACACATTGATCCTGCATAGTGTTGATAGTTTGGCCAATATAAGCCAATCTTTTTGTGGAAGACTTTGAACGCATGGCACTCAGGACTTCGTTTCTCAAACCTGTCTGTTTTTGAGGTACGTTGATGATTCTTTTTTATGGTCTAGCATCACGTGATTGGTGCTTTGAATCGTCTTTTAGATCAATTTAATTGTCCCTATCCGAGTATCAAATTTCGATGGAAGTTGAAAAGGATGGAAAACTTCCTTTCCTTGATGCTTTGTTTCACTGAAATGACGATGGGACTTTGGGGCATAGTATATATCGTAACACTTCTCATACTGATCATTAGCTTCATGCAACCAGCTGTTATCTTCCACACCAATGCACGGGAGTCTTGCGGACTTTGGTGAAGAGAGGCTATGCCATTTCCGACGCAGAAAATTTTACCCAGGAATTAGACCATATAAAGTTGTTTTTAAGCAGTATTGTTATACTGACAAACAAATATGACGCGCTGTACAGTTCACACCGTAATGGAAACCATCAGAGGATATCTGCAATTCTATCGCTTTTTTGCCTGTTGCTGCTAGTATATCCTCAAAAATTTCAAGAATTTAAGAAGGTAGCGGCCGGCTAAGATTAGAGCCCTTTTTGGATGATTTGAGACTGAGGAAACACGGGGTATACAAAATTGCTTATCATTTTTTGATGACTTATGTCGACCAAACTACCAGTACTATTCAGGAGCGATGTGTAGAACGCGATCGTCACACTTGCTTGCTCCAGCCAGAGAAATACGCAGTGACAGAACAGTGTCTTAATGAGGAACATAAAATGTTGTATAACGAGACACAAATTATCACTCCAGCTTCCCGACTAGGCGGGTGATGTTCGAAGTAATCGCTGTCTCAATAATCTACCGATACCAGTCTTTGAATGCTGGCCCTTCTTTCGACTGGACCAAAGGTGGAATCTTCCTGTATGTCGGTTAGTGGGCCTGGAGATGGCGTAATATTTCGCCGAAACTGATAGCCCAATAAAACAACAATTTTGAAGTTTAGACGGCTGAAAGGTGTTTGATTTGACATTTTCTAGTTTAAATAAGCGTTCTCCACCCTCGGTTTGACCAGTGAAAGTGGGTTTAATGAGCCACTGCTAATACAGCACCAGTAAATGCCCAATAGCAATTTAACTACTGTACCTTCCGACTCTCAGATCCGGCCACTAGGTTGTAGAACGTACACTGCAAGGTCTGTACGCTGCCTCCATCTGGTGTCTATTAAATCCCGACAGTAATCTCCTCCAAAAACAAAACAGGATAACTGTTCAAAGCAAAAAAGGGAAAAAATGAAAATACACCAAACGTCAAGTTTCCACAGGAACAAATGGAATTTACTGCCATCAACTGGATCGGCCGCAGCTCGTGGTATAGTGGCTAGCGTTGCTGCCTCTGGATCACGGGTTCCCGGGTTCAATTCCCGGCCGGGTTGGAGATTTTTCTCTGCCTGGGGACTGGGTGTTTGTGTTGTCCTCATCATTTCATCATCATCATAGTTTGTGATAGTGGCTAGATTGGACTGTGTAAAAAAAATTTGACTGTGTAAAAATTGGGACTCTGTACGAGCGCTGATGACAGTGCAGTTGAGCGCCCCACAAACCAAACATCATCATCATCAACTGGATTTCACCAACTCTGCCTCGTTCGTTGAACACCACCTCCTACTAGCTATTAGCCCACGCCTCTTCTACCGATCAAGTGCACGCTCGTAAAACTGCCACATTCGTCAAGAAATTCTGTAGATTAATTAGAATTTCACACCCGCGCGCACTTGCAAAGTCTTTCGAAGCATTTCGAACTTGAAGAACAATTTTATTGATCACTGAGGATGAATCATTCGCGGCTTAACACACACTCTTAAAGCATCACCTCAGCCCACAGGCCCACGACTCCCGTGCTACAGCTGCGAGGGCTGCCAGCAGACTCCAAAAATGAGTGTAAAGCGCTGCCTCTGCCCCCCATGGCTAGCCTCCTCCACCAGCAAGGGCTAACCGCTCACTACTCCGTTTCGCAAGTTGTAAGCAGCTCCACGAAGTTGTTTTACATCTAGATCTTTCAGCAAATCACCTCAAGGAAGTTTCCTTGTCCAGTTTCTTGTCCCTTCTCGTGGAATGCTTTAGTGCGGCTTATTACCCTTAATTTTCAAAAACTTACTTCCAACAGATCATCGGAAAATTGCTAGCCCTTAATCCAGCATGGTATGCCACGACCACAATCCATTTTGAAGGACTGTATAAAGACTGACTCGTCATCTCCATGCTCCGTTCCACCAGATACCAGAAATCGGCTCTGGCGTCCTAATCCACAATAGACAAAAGAGCGATCTTGCGGGCGCGGCCAGGAATGATGTGTTACAATCTGTGAACTAATTTCTCATCATCTTTTCCGTGAGAAAATGAAGAGTCACAACAAATGTTTTGTTTCCTTTGTGTATTCAAAATGTCTTACGAAAATATTGTAGAAATATCGAAATGGTGTCATTGGGACCAAGTCTAAGAGATGTACAGAGCGTAGAAAAAATGCCATATTTGGCGGTCAGCATACGATTCCTCATACGAACTCAGGAGTTTCTAGCAAAACTAAACCCACCAATAGGTTTAACAGAAATGTCATTTTAAAAAACGAAGTTCTGGTAGCGCTGTAATTGAGGGACGGTCGGTGTGGCCGAGCGCTTCTAGGCGCTTCAGTCTGGAAGCGCGCGACCTCTACGGTCGCAGGTTCGAATCCTGCCTCGGGCATGGATGTGTGTGATGTCCTTAAGTTAGTTAGGTTTAAGCAGTTCTAAGTGACTGATGACCTCAGATGTGAAGTCCCATAGTGCTCATAGCGAGAGCCATTTGAACCATTTTGTAATTGCGTGCAGCGTGGCCAACTCTACACTCTGCACGAGCTGTCCCATTAACTCAGTGAGTCGGCCGGCATTCAGCTGGGACACAGTTCGGACGTGCTGCGCGCCTAGCAACGCTCCGCACGTGTTTGTTTACTCGCAGCGCGAGGTACTGCGTTCGTTGTTGTGATTTAGAGCCCGCACTAAATATCGCGTTCTCTTACTGCCAGGCGACGGTGAAACGTACGTTCGACGATTCCTACGCACGTCCAAAGGCTTATGAAATCGAACGACTTTTGAGAGATGACATGCATGTCGATTCCCACAACCTGACAGACACCCATCTGTCTGTCACTTCCAGTACAGTCTACCTCAAGATGAAGAACGAAGAGGCAAGTGACAATCTGGTCCAACGTTCCGCCAACGGCTACCGCTTTCGCCATGCAGACGGTAACGTCAGCACGGTAACCGTGGACAATGCGGGTGTGGGAGTGCATACTGCCTTTCGAAGTCCCGGCTGCGCTCGTCACTGACGTGTTACGGCCATATGGCAAGGTCCTAAGCTACATGGAAGAGAAGTGGAACATCTTTGAAACCTATCACGTTCTCAATAGCGTCCGACAGCTACGCACCGAACTCCGCAAACACGTGCCGCAATACGTGTTCATCGGCTGTTGCGGAGCAACCAGACTTTGTGATGGACAACCGCGGACGTGTCCGGCTGTGGACAGGAAGGCCACGTCCGATCAAACTGCCTCCAGCACCGCCTTGTCCAGTTGCCACGTGCGGAACCAAACAGGCAGCGGTGCCGACCGCATTTGCGCTTACGTACGAGGGGCGTTTGAAAAGTCCGTGCAAAAATAAAAACTACTTACGTGTTTGGGGTAAACTTTTTTTATTTTTCGACATAGTCTCCTTTTAGACTTAAACACTTCGTTCAACGCTGTTCTAATTTGTTGATCGCTTCCGAATAATAGGAATTGTCCAAGTCTGCAAGATAGCTATTAGTTACTGCAATCACCTCCTCGTTTGAATAAAATCTTTGTCCCGCCAGCCATTTCTTCAAATTGGGGAACAAGCAGTAGTCCTACGGAGCCAAGTCTGGAGAATAGCACGGATACGAAACGAGTTGGAATCCTATTTTCATTAATTTTGCGACCACAACTGCTGAGGTGTGTGCTGGTGCATTGTCGTGATGGAAAAGGGCTTTTTTGCAGTCCAATCGCCAGCGTTTTTCTTGCAGTTCTGTTTTCAGACGATCCAATAACGATGAATAATATGCACCTATAATGGTTTTACCCTTTTCCAGATAGTCAGCCGGCCGTGGTGGCCTAGCGTTTCTAGGCGCTACAGTCTGGAATCCCGCGACCGCTACGTCGCAGGTTCGAATCCTGCCTCGCGCAGGGATGTGTCTGATGTCCTTAGGTTACTTAGGTTTAAGTAGTTCTAAGTTCTAGGGGACTGGTGACCTCAGAAGTTAAGTCCCATAGTACTCAGAGCCATTTGAACCAGATAGTCGATGAGGATTATCCCTTGCGAATTCCAAAAGACAGTCGCCACAACCTTTCCGGCCGAAGGACTGGTCTTTGCCTTTTTTTGGTGCATTTCCTTCTTTGGCAACCCATTGCTTAGATTGGTGTTTGGTCTCAGGAGTATACTAATGTATCCATGTTACAACCAGACTGACGAAACGACGCTTAAAGTCCTGCGCATTCTTCCTCAACAGCTGAAAACCATCCTTGCAACACTTAACACGATTCCGTTTTTGCTCAGGCGTGAGCAATCGCTGAACCCATCTTGCCGATAGATTTCTCATGTCCAAATGTTTATGCAAAATATTATGTACCTGTGTATTCGAGATGCCCACGGCACTAGCAATATCACGCGCCTTAATTCTTTTGTCATCCATCACCATATCATGGATTTTATCAACGATTTCTGGAGTCGTAACCTCCACAGGGCGTCCAGAACGTTCAGCAGCACTTGTGCTCATATGGCCACTCCGAAAATTTTGAAACCACTTATAAACTGTTCGAATCGAAGGTGCAGAACCCCGGTAATGTTTATCAAACTTCTCTTTAGTCTCCCGAGGCGTTTTGACTTTCATGAAGTAATGTTTAATCACCACACGAAATTCTTCTTCGTCCATTTTTTGACAATCAATCGTCTTCCTTGATTCACACGAATGCCAAACACAGAGAAATAGACCAATATGGCTGAAACTTGGCGTGCACTCTTTCCAAAGATGGTTCAAAAATGGTTCAAATGACTCTGAGCACTATAGGACTTAACATCTGGGGTCATCAGTTGCCTGGAACTTAGAACTACTTAAACCTAACTAACCTAAGGACATCACACACAACCATGCCCGAGGCAGGATTCGAACCTGCGACCGTAGCGATCGTGTGGTTCCAGACGGAAGCGCCTAGAACCGCTCGGCCACCACGGCCGGCTTTTACAAAGATGCTGCTAACTAGACATGACCTCGATATGCCCCTGTGGTGTCATCTCTCGGACTTTGGACGGACTTTTTAAACGCCCCTCGAACATCGAGGCGTAGAAGCGGTGCGGCCGGTGTGTACTGACGCGGTCCCACGCAACCGCGAGTTCTGCCACCGACGACGCCGTGACGGTGGCCCCGCACGACAAGACGCCCTCGAAGGACACAACGCCCGCCACTGCCACCACCACCACCACCATCACCACCACCATCACCACCACCACCACCGTCGTCGTCGTACCAGAGGCGCTGGGTCCGGACGCCGGCCTGATGGCCGAAGGTACTGACTCCAGGCCTTCAACGAGATGGACATGCGGTCGCGGAAACAACAATCGCCGAAGTATCATAAGAAACGCCACCTCTCAACGGAAGACGACCAACGGGGCGGAGACAGGGAGCAAGCTGCCGAAGCTCTCACGCGTCGTTGCCAACAGAATCTACCAGAACCACGGACAGGATGGCGGCCTCACCCATCCTAGATGTCCCCGTGACTGAAGCCCCTCAGGACAAAGACCAGGCGACGGAGCCCATTGCCCGTGACAACAAGCCGTCACCGACCCTTCCCCACTGCTGAAATGAAGGCATAAGACGCAGCAGACTCCTTTGAATCTTCTCCGCCACACGGGACTGGCGCCTCACTTGGTGGACGCCTAACACCCGTAGAAGGGCCGCATTAAACATGTCTGCCACAAGGATGGTACCCAAGCGACCCCATTACCACCGAGAGGCCGCCATTTGCATCTACATACTCTGCATTAAGACGTCCCAATCCTACCGGGTGGGTACGGTCAACGTTAACGGGCTTGAAGTCTATCTCCCTTGTATAGACCCTCTACATAGTCCTTCCACCTTTAACCTTTCCTGCCTTTGCTTAGGACTGGTTTTCCTTCTGAGCCAATGCTGTTTATACAGCTCCTTCTCTTTTCCCCAAAGGCCTTTTTAATGGTTCAAAATGGTTCAAATGGGACTGAGCACTATGGGACTTAACATCTGAGGTCATCAGTCCCCTATAACTTAGAACTACTTAAACCTAACTAACCTAAGGACATCATACACATCCATGCCCGAGGCAGGATTCGAACCTGCGACCGTACGGGTCACGCGGTTCCAGACTGAAGCGCCTATAACCGCTCGGTCACAACATCCGGCTAATATTAATATATTCAGACTGAAGCGCCTAGAACCGCTTGGCCATCGCGGCCGTCGCCGTCTTTAATGTTCCCATAGGCAGCATAGTGAACGCATTATTGTGGCCAAGATAGATACGAAGCCCACACCTACTACAGTACTACAAGTTTATATGCCAACTAGCTCTGCAAATGACGAAGAAATTGAAGAAATGTACGATGAAATAAATGAAATAATTCAGGTAGTGAAGGGAGACGAAAATTTAATACTAATGGGTAACTGGAATTCGAGTGTAGGAAAAGGGAGAGAAGGAAACATAGTAGGTGAATATGGATTGGGGTTAAGAAATGAAAGAGGAAGCCGCCTAGTAGAATTTTGCACAGAGCACAACTTAATCACAGCTAACACTTGGTTTAAGAATCATGAAAGAAGGTTGTATACATGGAAGAACCCTGGAGATACTAAAAGGTATCAGATAGATTACATAATGGTAAGACAGAGATTTAGGAACCAGGTTTTAAGTTGTAAGACATTTCCAGGGGCAGATGTGGAATCTGACCACAATCTATTGGTTATGACCTGTAGATTAAAACTGAAGAAACTGCAAAAATGTGGGAAATTAAGGAGATGGGACCTGGATACACTGAAAGAACCATAGGTTGTACAGAGTTTCAGGGAGAGCATAAGGGAACAATTGACAGGAATAGGGGAAAGAAATACAGTAGAAGAAGAATGGGCAGCTCTGAGGGATGAAGTAGTGAAGGCAGCAGAGGATAAAGTAGGTAAAAAGACGAGGGCTGCTAGAAATCCTTGGGTAACAGAAGAAGTATTGAATTTAATTGATGAAAGGAGAAAATATAAAAATGCAGTAAATGAAGCAGGCAAAAAGCAATACAAACGTCTCAGAAATGAGATCGACAGGAAGTGCAAAATGGCTAAGCAGGGATGTCTAGAGGACAAATGTAAGGATGTAGAAGCTTATCTCACTAGCGGTAAGATAGATACTGCCTACAGGAAAATTAAAGAGACCTTTGGAGAGAAGAGAACCACGTGTACGAATATCAAGAGCTCAGATGGCAACCCAGTTCTAAGCAAAGAAGGGAAGGCAGAAAGGTGGAAGGAGTATATAGAAGGTTTATACA
Source organism: Schistocerca gregaria (assembly GCF_023897955.1). Classification (NCBI taxonomy): domain Eukaryota; kingdom Metazoa; phylum Arthropoda; class Insecta; order Orthoptera; family Acrididae; genus Schistocerca; species Schistocerca gregaria. The sequence goes on from NC_064931.1 coordinate 749,510,982, forward strand.
AGGGCGATGTACTTGAGGACAATATTATGGAAATGGAAGAGGATGTAGATGAAGACTAAATGGGAGATACGATACTGCGTGAAGAGTTTGACAGAGCACTGAAAGACCTGAGTCGAAACAAGGCCCCCGGAGTAGACAACATTCCATTAGAACTACTGACGGCCTTGGGAGAGCCAATCATGACAAAACTCTACCAGCTGGTGAGCAATATGTATGAGACAGGCGAAATACCCTCAGACATCAAGAGGAATATAATAATTCCAATCCCAAAGAAAGCAGGTGCTGACAGATGTGAAAATTACCGAACTATCAGTTTAATAAGTCACAGCTGCAAAATACTAACGCGAATTATTTACAGACGAGTGGAAAAACTGGTAGATGCGGACCTCGGGGAGGATCAGTTTGGATTCCGTAGAAATGTTGGAACACGTGAGGCAATATTGACCTTACGACTTATCTTAGAAGAAAGATTAAGGAAAGGCAAACCTACGTTTCTAGCATTTGTAGACTTAGAGAAAGCTTTTGACAATGTTGACTGGAATACTCTTTTTCAAATTCTAAAGGTGGCAGGGGTAAAATACAGGGAGCGAAAGGCTATTTACAATTTGTACAGAAACCAGATGGCGGTCACAAGAGTCGAGGGCCATGAAAGGGAAGCAGTGGTTGGGAAAGGAGTGAGACAGGGTTGTAGCCTCTCCCCGATGTTATTCAATCTGTATATTGAGCAAGCAGTAAAGGAAACAAAAAAAAATTTGGAATAGGTATTAAAATTCATGGAGAAGAAATAAAAACTTTGAGGTTCGCCGATGACATTGTAGTTCTGTCAGAGACGGCAAAGAACTTGGAAGAGCAGTTGAACGGAATTGACAGTGTCTTGAAAGGAGGATATAAGATGAACATCAACAAAAGCAAAACGAGGATAATGGAATGTAGTCAAATTAAATCGGGTGACGCTGAGGGAATTAGATTAGGAAATGAGACTCTTAAAGTAGTAAAGGAGTTTTGCTATTTGGGGAGAAAAATAACTGATGATGGTCGAAGTAGAGAGGATATAAAATGTAGACTGGCAATGGCAAGGAAAGCGTTTCTGAAGAAGAGAAATTTGTTAACATCGAATATAGATTTACGTATCAGGAAGTCGTTTCTGAAAGTATTTGTTTGGAGTGTAGCCATGTATGGAAGTGAAACATGGACGATAACTAGTTTGGACAAGAAGAGAATAGAAGCTTTCGAAATGTGGTGCTACAGAAGAATACTGAAGATAAGGTGGATAGATCACGTAACTAATGAGGAGGTATTGAATAGGATTGGGGAGAAGAGAAGTTTGTGGCACAACTTGACTAGAATAAGGGATCGGTTGGTTGGACATGTTTTGAGGCATCAAGGGATCACAAATTTAGCATTGGAGGGCAGCGTGGAGGGTAAAAATCGTAGAGGGAGACCGAGAGATGAGTACACTAAGCAGATTCAGAAGGATGTAGGTTGCAGTAGGTACTGGGAGATGAAGAAGCTTGCACAGGATAGAGTAGCATGGAGAGCTGCATCAAACCAGTCTCAGGACTGAAGACAACAACAACAACAGGCAGTATTTATCTTCTCCCTAGTGCAATGAGCTTCTAAATCCTTACATTTGTCCTCTAAGCCGGCCGGTGTAGCCGTGCGGTTCTTGGTGCTACAGTCTGGAACCGCGTGACCTCTACGGTCGCAGGTTCGAATTCTGCATCGGGCATGGATGTGTGTGATGTCCTTAGGTTAGTAAGGTTTAAGTAGTTCTAAGTTCCAGGGGACTGATGACCACAGATGTTAAGTCCCATAGTGCTCAGAGCCATTTGAACCTTTTTTTTTTTTTTTGTCCTCTAGCCATTCCTGTTTAGCCATTTTGCACTTCCTGTCAGTCTCATTTTTTAGACGTTTGTATTCCTTTTCCCTTGCTTCATTTGCTGCATTTTTATATTTCCTCATTTTTCTTGTCCTTTTAAGTATTTAATCCTCTGCTACCTTCACTGTTTCATCTCTTATAGCTATCCAGTCATCTTCTACTATACTTGTTTCCCCTGTCCTAATCAACCGTTGCCTAATGTTCTCTGTGAAACTTTCGGCAATCTCTGGTTCTTTCAACTTATCCAGAGCTGATCTCCTTAATTTCCTACCTTTTTCCAGTTTCTTCAGTTTTAATCTACAGTTCATAACCAATAAATTGTGATCCTATGCTCCTGGAAATAACTTACAATTTATAACCTAGTTCCTAAATCTCTGTCTAACCATTATATAATTAATATGAAACCTTCTGGTGGCTGCAAGTCTCTTCCTAGTATATAGCCTTCTTTTATGATTCTTAAACGAATCTTAGCAATGATTAAATTATGCTCTCTGCAGAATTCTACCAGGCGGATTCCTCTTTCATTACTTTCCCCCAGTCCTTATTCACCTACTATTTTTCCTTGTCTTCCTTTCCCTAATATCGGATTCCAGTTCCCCATCACAATTAAACTTTCGTCTCCTTTAACTACCCAAATAATTTCTTTTATCTCATCATACATTTCCTCAATCTCTTCATCGTCTGCACAGCTATTTGGCATATAAATTTGTACTACTGTGGCAGGGGTAGGCTTCGTGTCTATCTTGGCTACGATAATGTGTTCACTATGCTCTTCGTAGTAGCTCACCAGCAGTCCTACTTCCTTATTGATTATTAATCGCACTCTTACATTACCCCTAGGTGATTTTATATTTATAACCCTGTAATCATCGGGCCAGAGACCCTGTTCCGCAGGTGGCGCAGTGGTTAGCACCTTGGACTCGCATTCGAGAGGACGACGGTTCAATCCCGTCTCCGGCCATCCTGATTTATGTTTTCCGTGATTTCCCTAAATCGTTTCAGGCAAATGCCGGGATGGTTCCTTTGAAAGGGCACAGCCGATTTCCCTCCCAATCCTTCCCTAACCCGAGCTTGCGCTCCGTCTCTAACGACCTCGTTGTCGACGGGACGTTAAACACTAACCACTACCACCACCACTGTTCCCCCTGCCACGAACTTCACTAACTCCTACTATATCTAACTTCAGCCTGTCCATTCCCATTTATAAATTTTTTGACCTACCTACCTGATTAAGGGAGCTGACAGTTCACACTTCGATCTGTAGTGTGCCAGTCTTGTTTCTCCTGATGACAACGTCTTCCTGAGTAGTTCCCCCCCCCCCCTCCCTGGAGATCCAAATGGGGGCTATTTTACATCCTGAATATTTTACCCAGGAGAGTGTCATCATCATTTAACCGTGCAATAGAGCCGCATGCCCTCGGGAAAAATTACGGCTGTAGTTTCCGTTTGCTTTCATCCGTTCGCAGTACCAGCACAGCAAGGCCGTTTTGGTTGATGTTACAACGCCGGATCAGACAATCATCAAGTCTGTAGTCCCTGAAACTACTGCAGTCCGGTACACGAACGATGGTTGTTCCCGCATGTCGAGGCACGGATGGCGGTGGCATTGTCGATGATTCGAAGCGACAATTGCGGTATGCGCATACGCATGATTTCCGCCTGCAGAAAGCGTATATCCTGCAAATTTTGTCTCTCGCTTACTTATGCAGAATTTATCACTTACCACCACAATCAGCGATGACAACTCGCAACAAATTCAATCGAAATTCTCTAAACAACTCGCTACGTCCACCTTTAACGCTCTCCTTAGCTACGGCATTCACAGCAGAGCGCTTAAAACATACTTAACGCTGATTGGATGTCGGAGCACACGTGACGTAGGAGCGCAGAACAAGCCTAAACTTGACCGCCATCGTTCCTGGCTTCAACTGCGGAGCGCCGGAACAAAACCCGATATTTCCACTTTTGCTGTATTCGCGTATTTGAGCTGTAGGGAGGAGATACGGGAGTAATAATACATGCTGCCACAAAATAATCTTCAGCACAACGCGACATCAAGTTTTTTTATGGTGTGTTACTTCTTTTTATAGCTTGTGGAGCCATTTAGAGATCACTATTTGTTACTTTCTGTATTAACAGCAAATGCGGATTTATCGGTTTTGTTCCGGTGCTCCTCAACTGTAAAAGGCTGCTGCTCCTCTTCAGAAACCACACGTTGTCTGGTCTCTCAACAGACACCCCTGTGATGTGGTTGCACCTAGTGTAAGACAAGGTGCATCGGTGAAGCATGTAAGCCACCATACCGAGGGCAGTCCCGAAGTTAATACAGTTTATCAAATACCCTGCATATCTTTGCATATGCACTTACTCATCTCGTATGGGGCTAGTTCGTCACAGGTTTGATTTGTATGTGGAAAAACAGTTGAGTCTGGACTTCCGTAATGGTTCAAAAAAAGGCTGAGCTGTTTCCCGATTTCCCCTCACATTCAAAATAAACAAATAAAACTGGAGAGGCACGAAAGAGTGACTGTATACTACACAGATGGATGCCATATAAATCTCTTCTGCCCTTACAGTTCGAAAGAGCGTAGTTTCAGCTGTTGCTGGTGCTGCAGTTACCAGTATTTGCATGGAAAGAGGGAATGGTGGATTAAAGGCTGATGCAACTCTTGACTAATGGACGTACGTGGAACGAGATCGGGGAATAAAAAAGACTAGTAAGAGATGAGGACGAGGAGAGCTAGAGAAAAAGTTTTAAGGTTCCCATTCATGATTCAGCTTTCGCATTACTTTTTCACGATTTGATTCATCGCTCTATAGCATATCAAGTATTTGGAACATTCTTAAATGTTAAGTACATAAACTCTCTCGGATCTGTGATATCATTCTCTGACAATCGACTGTGAATCACGATAACCAACACGATTAAGCTTTAGTACCATAATAATAACAACGCTATTGCCTAACTTATGTTCATTACCTACTGTATCTTCGTTGCTTCGCGGAAAATTACATAAAACAGCAGTTTTGTGCGAAACAAGTAGAATATATGAGTTCTTATATTACCTGAAAACATGAGATGTTAACTGTATAAGTGCGATTACTTCCGGGAAGCAATAACGCCAGGTTAACGCGTGAGAAACGGTGTTAGATTATAATCTTTTTCCCAGGCGCTTCGTTATGGCAAGAGTCATGTTTTAAACAGCTCTGGCTCTCATAACGACAAAGCACGTCCTTTTACACCACGTTAACACTTTGAAGTCAGTCTTACTGGAAAACTTTCGGAGAACTACTTGGAAACAGATTCTAAGACAGTACAAAGTACAAAACTGAGATAGTTGTTTTCATCATAGTTGAGAAATCGATACGCACTAAAATATGAAGACTGCGAATCGTCTTTTAACTGCATGCTCCGCACTGGATCACTATATAGCTAATCAGAAATTTCTTCACCACTGATGGGTTTTTAAGCAGAGGTGTTTTCATTTGCATCATAGTTCTCTTCCGACTTTCTGAGGTTATCAGACAAGTAGTAAAAATTAACTGGTTCTTGCTGTAGGACATGTGACATAAATGGTATTACTACATGAATGTTCTTACAAGAGTACAATTACTGATATTTGCAAGATCCTACGCTTAACTGAGCCCAGGTTCAAGCGTGCCTTGTTTTTCTAACACAAATCACAAGTTATTCACCACCATTTGGTCACAGATCCGTTACAAAATTTTCTTTACAATCGTTACTTTTGTAAGTATAGAAAGCTCAAGTAGGGTACTTAATCTACTTTTGTCACGTTTTATTGAACCAAATATACCGAAGAAGCGTATCTTCTCTCAGAAATGCCTCGGGTGACTATCACTGCGACCTCACAAATCCATAACGCACTGTCAAGTAAACACATAGTAATGACAGAAGCTCGATGAATTTCCTGACTCTGAAGCAGATATTCTTGCGTTTGTATTTTCTATCACTCTCACCTTCTTCTTTTTTATATGACCTTACTCGTCTGCAAACACAGACTCACTATCAAAGGTGCTTATGGCTCATTCACAACATTCTCTAACATTTTTTTTTAATCAGAATTAAGCACTGTAGCTGCTTTTGTCGAGAATGATGCAACGTTCCCCCTGCAGCGAGGAAGCAAGGACAGAAGATTAAGATTAAACGTCCGGTCGACAGCGAGATCACTAGGGACGGAGCACAAGTTCTAATTACGAAAGGGTGGGGAAGGAAATCAGCCGTGCCATTTTCAAAGGAATCATCCCACCATTACCTGGAACGACTTAGGGAAATCGCGGAAAACCTGTCCTCCAGTTTATCCGTGACACAGACTTCAAAAATAATGTAAAAATTCAGATTTCTTTTCATTTAATTAAATTATTTATTTTTCATTCTAAATAAATTTTCCTTTAAGTTGTATATGAAGAATTTCCAGCAGCTTTGTGACGACTAGTTACTTAAGAAGGAAGAAGATTATTACTTTCTTTTGAGAAACATAGTTTTGAGTTTATTTTCCTACTTGGAATATGACATTTAAATTGCTTTTTGTTCCATGTATTATGAATAGATTGAGGCAAGAAAATTGTTTTGTAAACAAAATAATGCGTCTGTAAAGTGTTTATTAAAAAAAGTGGTCCAGTGGGGTGATTAAGACACTGAACTCACACTTGGGACGACGGCGGTTTAAATACTCATTCACAGTTAGATATTCTATGAATTCCATAAAAGGCATCAGGCAGACAGTCCGTTTGAGAAGAACAATTCCAATTTCTTAAATCATGCTCCACGTCTCAAGTCTTCGTTGCCGACGGGTTGTTAAATCATAACTTTCGTCTCTTTCTCGCTAATAGCGTTTTGCTCCACCTTTGGCACAAATAGCACCTGCAGTTCATTGTGATATCCTGGAGACAGATGGCACCAAATTTTGACACTCACGTTATGTAATTCCAGTGATTTCTTTGCTGGCTCTCGATAATGACATTCCAGGTGTGCTCAATATGTTTCATTCCCAGCAAGTATTAGGCTGTGCCACTAATTGGAATTGGTTACGTGCCAATCGAGACACTTTACGGTTCTACCACTCCGAAATGGACAAATATCTTGTTAGAAATAATATATGCAATGGATAAAAACGTCAGCTATGAAGGGAAGAAAGTGGCCAGGAAATATGTTCGTGTATTCATCAGTTATCTTTACGCCTCACAGACCTAAACATAAATCTATAATAAACCTAAGCATTCTGACCTGGTCGTAGATGATCTCACAAAATCGTCCATGAAGGCTGATATTCGGCGGGGGTGAGTAGGACATGAACTGAAATTATTGTATCACAATTTCGGATTCGTTGCATGGAAAATCTCATGTCTGTCGGAAAAGACGTCAGCCATCAAGAAAACAGCAATAACACTGACGTATTCTATTGCTTTCATAGTTTCTCTTGTTCCAGAATAACATAACACAGGCAGCATCAACCCGTGCGCGTTTACGTTCGTTGGACGTCTTCTGTCAGACTATGGAGTGTCCCGATGCGATGTAACAGGAAGTGTGATTCATCCGACCAGGCAATTTGTTTCCATTGTTCCGTGGTCCAACCACGTTCTCCCCGTGCACACTGTAATTGGAAATGAGATCTCGTTCCATCAGCAACGGCACATGTACAGGTCATCTGCTGTAGAGGCGCACATGTAACAACATTTGATGAACAGTGTATTCCGAGACACTTGTGCTTTGACTATTATTGTACTGTATTATCAGCTGTACCACAAAAATCTGCCAGTTCTAATTTACATAACAAGTAAGCCTCTGATATCCACGTTCTCAGACGCAACATGGCACCCTGCTGTCGTTTCGTCTACTATAGGTGTCGACTTATTTGTCCGGTTTCGATACAAAAAGCAAAAACCTGATCCGCGATATCCGTTCTTAGTCGCTAGACCATCTTAGCCTCCGGTTGACCAAAATCGTTTAAATCAGCGGCTGTTCTCATTCTCGGCATACGAAGACAGTTCTACGATTTCTCTGGCGTCAGCACTTCTCATACAGGTTAATTCTTACGATACAGTAAGAGCAGTAAATAGACACTGTTGATATAGCTATTTATTAAAAACAAATAGCTCTCTTACCGTATTCAAACAAGCAGTTCCATCATAAGACGGCTGTTCACGTTTAAAATTACATATCGCAACACAGCGAGAACTGCGACGCAATCCAAAAATGCAATACTTGAAAAAAAAAAGACTTGAAGAGTTCTATAAAACTTATTTTGAAATAATGTAACCTTTCATTAACTTTCAAGTAATTATTGTTGGCAGCAAAATTCCATTATATTCTAAACAATAGTAATATGGACGTGTAGTTCTGTTCTCGTCGAATATGACGTGTTACCATGTAATTATTGATTACTTCTTTGAGTTGTGTCACTTTTCTTGCACTTTTAAAAAACTGTTTTGTTTTTGTTACAACCCCTCTTGCTGCAATATAATAAGACGTTTGAACATTCATTAGACTAAACTAGTACTTAAGTTGGCAGAAAAATTAAAAATCAATTTAAGTGGGAGTTAGTTTTCTGTTGCTTACATCGAAATTCTTCACCCTTTTTGTGGAACCGTTGACTGCTTTCGAAAAATAACAATAAATACGATTTAACAATTTTCTGAATCCTGAATACATACATAGTGTAGAGCGCCACACAAATACATATCCCACGTCTGTGTATTCAATGTTCAGAAAAGTGCTAAATTTTGCTTCCTATCTGGCAAATTATGCACCTCTTTGAATGGAGTCAACAGTGTCGCAAAATGATGTAGCGTTTTCAATGTGAGTAACACAAAACTAGTTCAGCTCCTATCTTAAAAAGTTGTTTTCGTTGTTTTAATTCATTATCAAGCAATCTCTTTTCTTACATCCCTTTTTACTGCAGGGCACCACCGCCCCAAGGAACTTTTACCACAAAGAAAATCAGCCATCATCACTTGTACAGCATAAGCTATATGTAATTTTAAACCCGAACACCCGTATGATGGCGAAACTATCGGCTCAAAATCGGGAATGGTGCTATTTACTCTTTATAAAAAGCATTACTGAAAGTGGTTGGTTGCTATTTTACTTTATTTTAAACCTTAACCTATATTTCCACACAGTTACGGTCTCACAATGTCGGTTTGCCATACAATAGCAGTTATTGTGGACTTTTCTGCGTAGCCTAGAACTGTTATTTCACATGGTAGGGTGGTAAAATTTTCTGCCTCAACAGCACATATTAGTTTCACATATGACGATACGACGACGAATTCTAAACTGATGTCGCAGACAAACTTTTCTGCTGGATATAAACTGTTTTATAATCATGCACATACTGAGTGATCTACTTCCTCTCGGTTACTTGGTACGAGATCGAAATGGGATATTGTTATGAATCGGAAATGAAAGAGCATAATGGTTTCTTCGCTAATGGATTCTTGAGCGAAAAATAAGCGCATTTTCATTCATCACCCTCTATGCACAAAACAATAAATAAATGAATAGCTTCTCCTACTTAAAATAACACGGATTGCAAGATTAACATATGATTTACGCTGCACCACGGTTGCATATAACTGTACTGGAGCTATAATACATCAAGTGAAGCAAAAGTTTGATCTGATAAAGAAAGCGGTTGAATTTCGTGAAATCTGCAAGAGTAAATCGTTAATAAGATGCCCGCATTCTCGTTTTTGCGTAAAAAACGCTAAGACCTTGAAGCGAGATCCATGTGTCAAATTATTAAACGCTCTGCATTGTCTCCATGGAACATATACATGTCACACTGTTGATGCTGATTGTCCTTCGGACACGATATAGAAAACAATTACTTAACAGACTGTGGAAAGGAGCGACAAGATCTATTTTATGATGCACAATATATTACAGATCTGTATACAGGGTGTAATGAATATAAGTGTATATATTTTTATATGTGATACCTTAATACGTAAAAATATCAGAGTGTTGGTTGTTTTCCTTTGCGAAAAACAGTCTTCCCACAAACAAAATACAAACTTTGTGACCTGATATTTTTTGCACGGTCCTAGTACACCAATAAGTAGACTACGCTGTCAGTATAGACTAACCATTTTCCTGTCCACCTGTCGACACTTCAGAACCTGACCTGTTGTCCGGTGTAAAATAAGCATTAAAGGCTTGCTCTGCCACATATATTTGGAGCTCCTAACCAACCTAAAAACATACGACTTGTAACGGCTATAGTTATTAGTCTACAAATGACTGAAGTACCGATTTAATGTTGTCCAGTACACCGTCCTCGATCACCAGCAGAAATATCTGTACTTACATTCGTTATCACCCTGTATTTCCACAACTCAAGCTTAGTTTATATTAACTGTGTGACACTGCAGCCTTAGAAAAAGGGAAGACAATAACAACCCTACTTATGCGTGATTTACACTGTGCACTGTCCTATAGTAGAAGAAAATCCCAAATGCTAAAAACTGCTCCCTTAATGATCTTCTAGGTGCTTCAGTCTGGAACCGCGCGACCGCTACACTCGCAGGTTCGAATCCTGCCTCGGGCATGGATGTGTGTGATGTCCTTAGGTTACTTAGGTTTAAGTAGTTCTAAGTTCAAGGGGACTGATGACCTCAGAAGTTAAGTCCCATAGTGCTCAGAGCCATTTGAACCATTTGAACCTAATGATCTTCTTGTCCTAGTCTCAGGCCGGTAGTATAAGAGAGCAGATACAAATCGCGATTACTCCTGTTAGGAGGAATCACTGTAAAAAGTATCAGGTTGCGCTGACTGCCAGTTACTGTGAACATATACTCGTCTTAACAAAGACAGCTGCTAGCCTCAATTTCAAATAAAGGATAAGATACTTGCAGTAAAATATCGAGAGTTCTTTAGAAGTCTCGTCAGCAGAGTACTTTGAACGGAATGATTAGAATCTGTTTTAGTGGTAAGTGAACTGCAGATAACGCCCAGGACACTAACAAATTCCAGAAGCACCTGTATTTTAGGAAAAAACGCCATAAAGTATTTCTGGATACTACAGTTCCTAAAAACCTTTATATCTAAATAGTGTTACTGCTTTTTATTGTGACTGTGTGATGTCTACCACCCGAGTTGTCGCAGTGCTTAAGGTACTGGTATTGGAGTTCAGTGAGATAGTACCGGAGTTCCAACCCCCGCTCCGCTAACATACTTTGCAATAAATCAGGCTCGATAACAGATTTTCGGTGACTCACCTGCATTAGTTCTGTGCTTAACTGCAAGCTTTCAATTATTTTCATCATCAGAGTCGGCAGGTCAAATTGATGCACTCTCGAGTCACGTTAATGTGAGCACCTGTCAAAAACCTCAATAACAACATTTTGCAGCGCAGACCGCTGCAAAGCGCACAGGTAGGATCTCAAGGAGTTTCTGGAAGGTACCGTCTGTTGTAAAATTCACGCAAAGGACTAAAAATATTTCTTCTGGTGGCATCTGATCTGAAAAGCGATGCCGCTAAAGGCAGAATGTGCCTAGTAGATGGTCCTCTCATTAAATACCGATTTGAATAAGACTGCAAGAGCACACGGCAGAAGCCCAGGAAATCTCTGAGATCAAAATCATTAAAAATAAATTTAGAATTAGAATTATTCAATAAAAAAGTGATAAAACGCATTAGTAAGGTGACATTTGTCCTCTAACGGTTCATGTGGAGCACAGTTCCACCAAGCAGTTGAATCAGAACAAAAAGGAACACCATAAAAAAGCACTCCGTCGTCAGGCCACGAGTGGCCTACCGGGACCATCCGACCGCCATGTCATCCTCAGAGGAGGATGCGGATAGGAGGGGCGTGGGGTCAGCACACCGCTCTCCCGGTTGTTATGATGGTATTCTTGACCGAAGCCGCTACTGTTCGGTCGAGTAGCTCCTCAATTGGCATCACGAGGCTGAGTGCACCCCGAAAAAATGGCAACAGCGCATGGCGGCAGGATGGTCACCCATCCAAGTGCCGGCCACGCCCAACAGCGCTTAACTTCGGTGATCTCACGGGAATCTGTGTATCCACTGCGGCAAGGCCGTAGCCAAAAAAAAAAAGAACACCATACAACCTTAAAATCCTGTAGTAATATTAAACTAATGGGGTAGTAATGATCGTCATGACCTACTTTCCTGGATGAATAAATGAAATATTGATATTGATTATAGAACAAAGACTCTAGCTTTGAACAGCAGACTTAACCCTGTACACAAAGAACGTAGATCTATTAAGTTAAAAACTGGAAATGATTATTATGCCAATGCACAATTGCAGACAATGGTATCACTATATATTACTCTATGTTGCCGCTTAGAAATAGCCATCGAAAACATGACATCAGGCAGAGACCTTGAATTAGAGCGCGCAGCATCCTCGTGCTACATCTGTATAGGCTGGTACATAAATTCGTAGCGTTTTTGTTTTGCATGTTGGTATTACGGTTGCTATGGGTTTATTTACCTATTGTCATTTTTTTATTTGTAGTTCACTGCTGCTATTAGACACTACATGCTCTCATTTTGTCATTGGGAGATACTGAGAGAAATCGCAGTATTTCCAACATTGAATTCAGTCGAGGGGCGACAGCAGCGAAGGCAGCCAGAAACATTTGCGCCGTGTACAGTGATAACTGCAGTGGACAAAGCACGGCAAGAAATGGTTTTCTCGTTTTAAAGGGGATGCTCCAAGTACAGGAAGACATTCGGGGTTTGGGGAAGATCGTTTAAACGCATGATACACGTCAGCATACTAGAAAACCGGCAAATGTGATGGACTGTGATCATTCCACTATCATGCGACATTTGTATTCATTGGGGATGTTCAAAAATAGGGTTTATGGGTACCGCATGGTCTATCAACATCAGCAGGTAGCCATATGTGCATCTCTGCTTGCTCTTCACCAATTAGCTCGTGAACAACACCGGCCATTCCAATCCTGTATCATTACTGGTGACAAAAAATGGTATCTTTATGCTAACATAAGGAAAAGAAAGAAATGTTTGAGCCTAAAAAAGGCAGCATACAAAGACCTGCGCGCATCCGCAAAAGATAATGTGATGTGGAACAGCGACGGTGTGGTGTTCTGTGAATTGTTTCCCCGAGGTGTAATCATCAATGGTAATATTTATTGTCAACAACTGAGACGTCTTGCAGAAACAATGCAAGAACAGCGACCAGGAACACTGCGTAAGGAGATGCTGCTCCACGATAACGCCAGCCCTCATTCTGCAAGACTCACAAAAATTACTATACAGGAGTTGGGTTGGAAGTTATTCCTCACTCGCCTTATTCATCAGGTCTAGGGCCCTCAGATTTTCACCTTTTACTCTCTCTATCGAACAACATTCAAGGAACTTCCTTGCCGGATGAAAATGCGCTCCGAACATGACTCGACGAGTTCTTCGCCTCAAAACCCAGTGTTTTCTACAGTCGAATAAAAAAGTTACACCATTGTTGGCAGACTTTGGTAAATAGTGAAGATGGTGATGAGGTCTCATACTCCGAGGAGCCTAGGGGACGATGAGGGAGACCCGAAAATGGCTCTGAGCACTATGGGCCTTACTGCTGAGGTCATCAGTCCCCTAGAACTTAGAACTACTTAAACCTAACTAACCTAAGGACATCACACACATCCATGCCCGAGGCAGAATTCGAACCTGCGACCGTAGCGGTCACGCGGTTCCAGACTGTAGCGCCTAGAACCGCTTGGCCACGGAGATTCGCCCGCCGTACTAGGCACGGTCCTAGTGGAGCTGCAAAATGTTGGGTTGGGTTGTTTGGGGGAGGAGACCAGACAGCGAGGTCACCGGTCTCATAGGATTAGGGAAGGACGGAGAAGGAAGTCGGCCGTGCCCTTTCAAAGGAACCATCCCGGCATTTGCCTGGAGTGATTTAGGGAAATCACGGAAAACCTAAATCAGGATGGCCGGACGCGGGATTGAACCGTCGTCCTCCCGAATGCGAGTCCAGTGTGCTAGCCACTGCGCCACCTCGCTCGGTGTGTTTATTAAATATGTCTATTAAACATGTGCAGAAATGCTACGAACTTATCCACCAATCCAACAGTTCCAACGACCCCTCAAACACAAGTCAGAATGCTTTGTCTGCTGTCTACACACGCACGCTGCTCAAGACTCTGCCGCTCTGACAATGGATTGGTCGGACAGCTATCCTCCAAAGGATACCGTATATATATACCCTACCCTTGCAGCCAAGACTGTGTTACTCACAGCAGACGAAAACGGTGCATAGCGAGTCTTTGTATCTCGCAAGTTACTAGTAACTCGCGTGAAGATAAATGATTTGAAAGACCTTTTCTAACGGACAGCTTTCGAGAGGAGCTACACTCCAGAAGTATTTTGGTAAATATGTAGGGATATGTGAAAGCGATAGCGTCTCGGAAACTATGTCCACATAGCTTGAAGACGACGACCCTCTCCACTAGCCAGTCTAAGGCGCTTCAGTCATGGACTGTGTGGCTGGTCCCGGCGGGGGTTCGAGTCCTCCCTCGGGCATGGGTGTGTGTGTTTGTCCTTCGGATAATTTAGGTTAAGTAGTGTGTAAGCTTAAGGACTGATGAGCTTAGCAGTTAAGTCCCATAAGATATCACACACATTTGAATATTTTTTTCACCAGCAGTAATAGGAACTAGCGGTTCACCAGCGAGCTGGACTCGTCTTCGACAGGACAATAGTTCAAGTTTAAGTTTTTCTTGGTGTCCTTAAATAGCTTAGAAGCCTTTTGAAAAGCACACAACCGATCCCCTTCCACAATCCAAGTTTGTGCTCCATCTCTGACGATCTCTTTCTTAAACCGTAATCACCCTTCCTTATTTCTAAAAGGTTACACGTAACAGACATAGTGTGGGCCGATAAAAACTTGTAATCTCCGATTTCTACCTTTCCTTGTCTGCAACGTTAAATCAGTGTAGTTATTCGTGTAAGAACGCCACTGAAACTTTAAAAACTGTTAAAGTGCCTCAGTCTGGACTGCCAGGATAAATTAACAGTTTAAATACCTCTGCGACTTCTTAACGAAAGCTGCGTTCGATCGATTCCCTCAACCTTTTATTACCCGAATAGAAGTGCTCCTCGTCTTATCAGCACTCGTGCTTGGGAGAGGTTACTTAATACGAGCACACGCGTTAACAGCCTCCGATTCTGCACTTTCGTATTACAGATCGTCTTATTTACTGACACTATAAAGCGGTCTTCCTTAACCAAGACAGCGACCCGCGCAGCAACACTTAGTTTTAAAATTCTGTTTACTATGTGGCTACTTTCGTAGCAGGGCAAGCCAGTTGTAATTTTTCTAATTGCACCGCGTCCCCGCGACCTCAAAGATTTCAAGTGCATGCAGCCGCTAATGAACGGCATTGCAATAAACCTTTATACTGCCTGTACGTCTTCGCCACATAAACCCAATGGCGTGCGGAACACAAATAAAACGCTTTAGAAATCTCTGGAGTGTCAGTGGCTCAGGGCGGGCAAGCGGCGGTTGGCAGCTCGCCATGCAGCCTTTGTGCAGCAACGTGCATCGTAAAATCGTGCTCTTTTCATATTCCTGCCTTTCCGTCGCGTTATTAGCATTCTCTCGGCAAGTGTTCATCGTTGAGCATCAGCTCCGAATACTCAGCATCACATGCACAACAACAGAACGTCGATGCGCGTAAAGAAACGACAGACGGAGTAAGAGGAAAACGGTGTTAGCTCCCGACAAATGGTAACGATATTCATATCCTGTGCAAGTGCTCGAGTTTCTCGGAATATTTTATTTGCTTCTGATAATGGACAGTAACGCGACGTTTCAGAAAACGGCAGCAGTGTCTGCTTCCAGCACCCTACTCCTGCCACGGCTTTGCGCGACGCCCGATTTGAATAGACTTCTAAGCCACACAAATTAGTAATTCGGATGCTGAGGACTCGTGCCCAGCTAAGCGCAGAGACGAAACCTTGTATAGGAATTAGCCGCTGCACATCCAGTAAGCACACAGGTCATTGGGTTTATGGACGCTGTCGGACACATTCGCTGTTTCGAACGCTGTGCAGCGATGTGAAGTGTTCGTGACAGTAATGAGTAACTAGTGCACCATTCATTTAGTTGTTCTCCTCACATCGCATCTGCTGGTGTGCACTGGGAGGAGATGAGAGCCCAGGTTGGCAAGCTGCTAAGGCTAGGGATAAGCCGCCACCAACGGCTGACTCACTGAATCGTTGTGGCATTCACAATCTCAGAACTTACAAGAAAATCTGTGATGATTGACGAATCATGTCTTTCTCAGATAAGTGACCGTCCTGGTTCAGTTCATAGCCATACAGGTCACGGCCTGCTGCAAACCATACTAGTTGGGTGCCTGTTTGTCCAGCTTCTTAAGATGCGTACCCACTATATTCGTGAAGGATTCAGTCATAGTGCATGTCACGTGTCCATCTACTCGATCTTATGGACGCTGCAGAAAACCTAGCGTTGTTGCACAGCGTTCGTTTGACAGTTGAGTGAACATATCTTTGAAATAAGCAGTAATTAGGGTTGATATTTTAGTTCCCCGCCATCCGGAAAATTTCAGAAGTCACCCTCGCCATTAGCAGGCAAAGCTGTACAATAATATATGTGCTTTACTATCAGAACTGAAAGTTAAACAAAAATATGAGCGCCGCGCCTGATTAGCCGATCGGTTTAAGGCACTGCAGTCATGGACTGTGCGGTTGGTCCCGGCGGAGGTTCGAGTCCTCTCTCAGGCATGGATGTGTGTGTTTGGCCTTAGGATAATTTAGGTTAAATAGTGTGTAAGCTTAGGGACTGACGACCTTAGCAGTTAAGTCTCATAAGATTATATATATATATATATATATATATATATATATATATATATATATATATATATATATAAGCAATGTATGTACAGGGACTAATGGGTATAATGCAGATATTTCTATTGGTGACTGTGGGCTGTGTACTGAACAACATTACATCAGTATTTACGTCATTTATAGACTAATAATTCTAGCCATTATAAGTCGTACGTTTGCAGATTGGGTAGTACCTCCACGTACTTGTGGTAAGATCAAGCCGCTTACTTCCACTGGACAGCAGGTCAGTTGTTTTAGTGTGGATGCGTGGACACAAAACGATTAGTCTATACTGGCAGGCGTAGTCCACTTAGTGCTTCACTTATGGCCATGCAGAAAACATCAGGTCCCAAAGTTTGTGATGTGTTTTGTGGGAAAACTGTCGGACGCAGAGAAACAATCAACACACTGACGTGTGTACATATTAAGGTACCACATATAAAAAGAAGAATGCTGAAGATTATATGGGTAGATCACATAACTAATGAGGAGGTACTGAATAGAATTGGGGAGAAGAGGAGTTTGTGGCACAACTTGACCAGAAGAAGGGATCGGTTGGTAGGACATGTTCTGAGGCATCAAGTGATCACAAATTTAGTATTGGAGGGCAGCGTGGAGGGTAAAAATCGTAGAGGGAGACCAAGAGATGAATATACTAAGCAGATTCAGAAGGATGTAGGCTGCAGTACGTACTGGGAGATGAAGCACCTTGCACAGGATAGAGTAGCATGGAGAGCTGCATCAAACCAGTCTCAGGACTGAAGACCACAACAACAACATATAAAAATATCTGCACTTGCACCCGTTACTCCCTGTATACATACACTGCATTTATAACTATTACACCATGTGTAGAGTGTGTCTTTCCTAAGAGTAGTCTGGCGTATTTGCTATGGTGTTTCGTCCGATATTTGCAATTTCGTTTTTGCAACACGTAGGTGTAGTCAGCTCAAACAAAATAAGAATTAATGGTTTTCTCTTGCCAGTCAGCGTACCACACTGCTAACCTAAGGGGCCTGTGTTTGATTCCTGGCCGTGTTGAAGATTTTCTCCACTCGGGGACTGGGTGTTGTGTTGTCTTCATCCTCATACAGACTTAACTGACATGAAAATCTCCTGTATGGCGTCACATGACAAGTCTACGCATATGTAAATTTGTACCAAGGCACAGCTTGGTCCTAGTGAACATTCTGAATTGCTGAAACACACTATCGTATCTTCCACTGTTGAGATGGCTGTATGGGCACGTCCTGAAAGACATTTAAATAACAAAATTTAAAAAAAAAAAAACTGCTCTTGCCAGCCGGCCTCTGTGGCCGAGCGATTCTAGGCGCTTCAGTCCGGAACCGCGCTGGTGTTACGGTCGCATGGGTGTGTGTGGTGTCCTTAGATTAGTTAGCTTTAACTAGTTCTAAGTGTAGGGGACTGATGACCTTGGATGTTAAGTCCCATAGTGCTTAGAGCCATTTGAACCATTTTTGCTCTTGCCATATATACCTGGAGGCACTACCCAACATAAAAACGTACGACTTGTAACAGCTATAATTATTAGCCTGCAAATTACATAAACACCGATGTGATGTCGTTCAGTACATTGGCCCCAGGTACCAATTGAAACATTTGCAGTTATACCCGTTACTGCCTTCATATACTCGTATATACGTATACTGCGTGTTCATTCTGCAAATTTCGAACATTTGTTGTGTTTGGTTGCGGTGTTAATTGAGAAAATTGACATATTTTGGAAATCCATGTCGCCTAAAAAAAGCTTACTTTAATGTTAACATTTTTTAGGCACAGCTGATGGCTTTACAGATCCGCAGTACTTATTTAAATTTTCCAAATAAGCTATCAGGGAATCTGTTCCAGTAGTCTGTCAGGATTTCATAACGAAATCTTTTTATTGTTACTGGCTTGGCATCCAGTCATCTCCGACATACGGCGAATACTCTTGTTTATTCATACACTCAAAGTATCAATTATTCATGTCACATACATTTCCATTCACAAACCAACATGGCGAGTTAGACATGAGGTACTTGAGCAACACTAGCTAGTATCTTGATGTCTCGTACATGCATGACAACACGCATAAAGTGTATGAAGACACAGTATCATAAATATAAACTGTAAATAATAAACTAATGTTTCTTTCAGACCTTGTCTCACTGCTGTGGAAAAGTTAGGCAGTGTCAGGGATCCACTTCAACTGCCGAAAGGAAATTTCACGATTATGTTAAAATATTGTTTCCAGGCGTGTTTTCACACTGAGTGGCCTGCTGTTTAGCGTGCCACGACAAAAATTATTTACTTAAAAAAAAGGCACTTTTCTTTGAATACGGCCACTGCGTTCTTAGTACCAGGGACATCGACAAGTAAGCTACATATTATTATGGCAGGACAAGTAGCTTCTATGAATGCTGTAGTACACTTCAAAGTGACACAGATACGTGACATTATTTTTCAGCATAGTCCTCAAGTCCCTGTAAACAGCAGTCGGAACGTTCAGTTCCTCGACGGCAGAAATCCGCTCCTTGGTCATGGAGTCATTCGAGAACCGCGGTGTGAACATCGGGGACTGATGACCTCAGAAGTTAAGTCGCATAATGCTCAGAGCCATTTGTGAACGTCCTCATCGTTGGAAAACCTCTTTCCCACAGATGTTTTTTCTTCTCGTCGTGTTTGGTCGATGTCGGTGGCCTTCCTTCCCCATCGTCATCAGCCACGTCCGAGCGACATAATTCAACTTGTTGGCACCATTTCACTACGCCTGGACGCGACATTGCATTCGTTCCATATTTCGTGGTGAATCTGTGCAGTTTACACTTTTTTCCCACAAGAATCGCATTGCCCCAGTATTTAAACTTTGGAGTACTTTAAGTTTCCGCTCTATTCCACTCCCACACTGTGATGCAGCTGTTATCTGTACCGCAGAAGAACTTTGTTTGCAGGAAACCCGGAACGTGTAATCTCTTCTAAGAATGCGCCCCTGCTATTGCGTAATGGTCTTAGTGCGAGACATGTGTCGCTTACTTTAAGCAATCCCTACGTATATAAACAACGAAGAGTTCTATAAATTCTGATATGTAATACTTGAAAATAAAGTTATTAGTTCTAAATCAAGACGCTTCGGGTGTTTTCAGATATAATATACTAGCCAGATACCGACGTTATACGTACTTCACAAAATGGAGAGACAGATGCTGACGGCTTCCTCTCCCACATCTCTCACGGCAGCTGAAGCCTTGTTCTAACGCTATTTTGTCTAAAACTGACATGGTGAGACCGTGGCTGTATACAATTAATGTAGGTTGATTCTTACACAGAAGAAAACAGAAACCAGCCACTATTAATACTGCTATTTACTTAGGTAAATAGCGCCGTTACCGGTTTCGAACTGGCAGATCTGCAATCTTTGTGATAACTTCACATGTGGCAAATTCTTTTTGGTGTGTGCTTATGTGGTGCTTTGCACAATATGGTGATGTAAAAATTACAGAAGTGCTGTATAAAAATACTTTGCCACAGTGGAAGAATAAAAATCGTAAACGGACGATAATGTAAAGTGTATCTTGAAAATCATGTGAACAGCCGTCTGATGATGAACTTGCCAGTTCGAAACCGGTAACGCCGCTATTTACCTAAATAAATAGCAGTATTAATAGTGGTTGGCTGCTGTTTTCTTCTTTGTAAGAATTAACCTACATTATTTGAAGCCTTGTTGCCAGAGCAGACGTACTGTTAAATTCAGCTATATGGTCGGCAAGCGAGCACAACCAAACACCTGTATGCGAATTACAAATCTCCCACGCCTGCTCAGTAATTCTCATGAATCATCTCGACGCATAAAAAATGAAACGCCTTCAAATGGGAACCGATCACTCCTGCAGATATAGGACGAATTTTAAACAGACATCCCTTAACCTGTGCATGCACATGCGACGCCTACAGAATTCATAGTATTATAACGTTAAAAACTGTAGAATAATTAAAAATTCATTAATGGTTACAATACAATACACTATTGTATTGTGTTTCTGTATACCTCCGCTGCTGCATTACCCTCCTTAATTTCTTACGTGAGCCTTCTTATAGGTATTTTTTTCTCATAATATTGGTATCTAGGATCCCACGATATTATTTTTTGTCAATTTGGCTCGATCAGTGTCAAACAGCTTCCGTCTGAAAGCTCCATAGCTGTGTAAAATAAAGCTACACTCATGTTTGACCAACACTACCATACGTGCCTCTTGTCGCTTCTAGACATTTAAACGCAATCCCGTTCTTGTTGGCAGTAAAAACAGACAGGGTGTGGAACGTCTTTGGCGGATCGTGAAACGTTCGTGTAATGTTTGTGTTGTCGATAATGATGGGTGAAGAGGGAGAAGCTGAAAATGTGGTGCCGGCGCAAAGCATCCTTCTTTCGAATAGCACCAGGGGGACTGCTGTGCCTAATGGCCCCAGCCGACGAAAGGATCTCCCTTAAAAGTGCCACACGTCCTCACTCCACGAAACACCATGAGAGGCTTTGGAATTTAGCTTGGGGCAATGACGCACACTACGGAATTCAATGCTCCTACTTCTTTTCCCCTGTGTCGGTTAAATATGATGGAAATTTTTCGCACCACTGGGATCCAACCCCGCTACCTCCATGTCAAATGCCAACGCACTAGAGTATGCTTCGATTTTAAGACGAAAATTGTTCCCATGATTCTAAGCAAATATTGTCAGTCTGACAAGGGTCTTAGTCCTAATTACCACCCAGTATTTCATTTAAATGGTGGAAATAGGCACTAAATACATCGTGCAGTAAAAGAGAGAGCTAATAAATGCCAAACAGAATTTTCTGCCGACAGTTTTTCTACAGAAACGATTCAGAGAAAGCTGCACAACATCCGAGAGTGAGATTTCAATGGCGCCACGGCCCTAATTACTACATCTCTCCATCGGCATATTATACGACAGGTTGTTTAGTGGTAATCAGTTATATATAGTTTTGTTTCCTCATTAGTGTTTGTTAGAACAGACACACACTGGTGATACATATTAACTCTGCAGTAACTAGCCGGCCGGGGTGGTCGAGCGGTTCTGGGAGCTACAGGCTAGAACCGCTCGAACGCTGCGGTCGCAGGTTCGAATCCTGCCTCGGGCATGGAAGTGTGTGCTGTCCTTAGGTTAGTTAGGTTTAAGTAGTTCTAAGTTCTAGGGGACTGATGACCTTAGAAGTTAAGTCCCATAGTGATCAGAGCCATTTGAACTATTTTGCAGTAACAAACGTCATCCTTCTGCCGGCTTCACAAATCTAACACCAAAGGAGGAAGCTCCTGACATCGTAGTGACACAGATACAACTCAAATGTTAGAAAACATGTGATCTATATGTTGGCAAGCACATCTGAAATAATGTCGCACTCCTCCATACACAAATCACGTGTCATAACGTTTCAGTAATTCGCGTGAAACGGAATACAGATATCTTTCCCATACTACTACGGCAAATGAACTGATCAGCATCTCGAAGCATGCCACGTATCGTAATCTGACACCTTATATTATTTTAATTCAAGCTTGTTCAGAGTTCAGTCAGCACCGGTTTGGAAATTTCGGAAAGTTAATTTCGAAGGTTTAAGTTCAAATTATGAAAAACACAAAGCATATTATCTCAGATATAGCAAGATCATAAATATTCGTCCATTTCTAGTACACAAAAGGAACTCGTATACATGGAAACTATTCCAAAATCTTTTGTTTTTCTTTCTTTTTGTAAAGTAGAAAAAATGGTTCAAATGGCTCTAAGCACTATGGGACTTAACATCTGCGGTCATCAGTCCCCTAGACTTAGAACTACTTACACCTAATTCACCTAAGGACATCACACACATCCATGCTGGAGGCAGGATTCGAACCTGCAACCTTAGCAGCAGTGCGGTTCCGGACTGAAGCGCCTAGAACCGCTCAGCCACAGCGGCCGACTTTTGGAAGATATTTATAGACTAATTACAGGTCTTATTTACGGAAGATATGTACGCACACCTCCCCCCATGAACCATGGACCTTGCCGTTGGTGGGGAGGCTTGCGTGCATCAGCGATACAGATAGCCGTACCGTAGTTGCAACCACAACGGAGGGGTATCTGTTGAAAGGCCAGACAAACGCGTGGTTCCTGAAGAGGGGCAGCAGCCTTTCCAGTAGTTGCAAGGGCAACAGTCTGGATGATTGACTGATCTGGCCTTGTAACAATAACCAAAACGGCCTTGCTGTGCTGGTACTGCGAACGGCTGAAAGCAAGGGGAAACTACGGCAGTAATTTTTCCCGAGGGCATGCAGCTTTACTGTATGATTAAATGATGATGGCGTCTTCTTGGGTAAAATATTCCCGGAGGTAAAATAGTCCCCCATTCGGATCTCCGGGCGGGGACTACTCAAGAGGATGTCGTTATCAGCAGAAAGAAAACTGGCGTTCTACGGATCGGAGCGTGGAATGTCAGATCCCTTAATCGGGCAGGTAGGTTACAAAATTTAAAAAGGGAAATGGATAAGTTAAAGTTAGATATAGTGGGAATTAGTGAAGTTCGGTGGCAGGAGGAACAAGACTTCTGGTCAGGTGACTACAGGGTTATAAACACAAAATCAAATAGGGGTAATGCAGGAGTAGGTTTAATAATGAATAGGAAAATAGGAATGCGGGTAAGCTACTACAAACAGCATAGTGAACGCATTATTGTGGCCAAGATAGATACGAAGCCCACACCTACTACAGTAGTACAAGTTTATATGCCAACTAGCTCTGCAGATGACGAAGAAATTGAAGAAATGTATGATGAAATAAAAGAAATTATTCAGATAGTAAAGGGTGACGAAAATTTAATAGTCATGGGTGACTGGAATTCGGCAGTAGGAAAAGGGAGAGAAGGAAGCGTAGTAGGTGAATATGGATTGGGGCTAAGAAATGAAAGAGGAACCCGCCTGGTAGAATTTTGCACAGAGCACAACTTAATCATAGCTAATACTTGGTTTAAGAATCATGAAAGAAGGTTGTATACATGGAAGAACCCTGGAATACTAAAAGGTATCAGATAGATTATATAATGGTAAGACAGAGATTTAGGAGCCAGGTTTTAAATTGTGAGGCATTTCCAGGGGCAGATGTGGACTCTGACCACAATCTATTGGTTATGACCTGTAGATTAAAACTGAAGAAACTGCAAAAAGGAGGGAACTTAAGGAGATATGACCTGGATAAACTGAAAGAACCAGAGGTTCTACAGAGTTTCAGGGAGAGCGTAAGGGAACAATTAACAGGAATGGGGGAAACAAAAACAGTAGAAGAAGAATGGGTAGCTTTGAGGGATGAAGTAGTGGAGGCAGCAGATAATCAAGTAGGTAAAAAGACGAGGGCTAGTAGAAATCCTTGGGTAACAGAAGAAATATTGAATTTAATTGATGGAAGGATAAAATATAAAAATGCAGTAAATGAAGCAGCAAAAAGGAATACAAACGTCTCAAAAATGAGATCGACAGGAAGTGCAAAATGGCTAAGCAGGGATGGCTAGAGGACAAATGGAAGGATGTAGAGGCTTATCTCACTAGGGGTAAGATAGATACTGCCTACAGGAAAACTAAAGAGACCTTTGGAGTTAAGAGAACCACTTGTATGAACATCAAGAGCTCAGATGGGAACCCAGTTCTAAGCAAAAAGAAAGGAAAGCAGAAAGGTGGAAGGAGTATATAGAGGGTCTATACAAGGGCGATGTACTTGAGGACAATATTATGGAAATGGAAGAGGATGTGGATGAAGATGAAATGGGAGACACGATACTGCGTGAAGAGTTTGACAGAGCACTGAAAGACCTGAGTCGAAACAAGGCCCCCGGAGTAGACAACATTCCATTGGAACTACTGACGGCCATGGGAGAGCCAGTCATGACAAAACTCTACTATCTGGTGAACAAGATATATGAAACAGGCGAAATACCCGCAGACTTCAAGAAGAATATAATAATTCCAATCCCAAAGAAAGCAGGTGTTGACAGATGTGAAAATTACCGAACAATCAGTTTAATAAGCCACAGCTGCAAAGTACTAACACGAATTCTTTACAGAAGAATGGAAAAACTAGTAGAAGCCGACCTCGGGGTAAATCAGTTTGGATTCCGTAGAAATGTTGGAACACGTGAGGCAATACTGAACTTACGACTTATCTTAGAAGAAAGATTAAGGAAAGGCAAACCTACGTTTCTAGCATTCGTAAACTTAGAGAAAGCTTTTGACAATGTTGACTGGAATACTCTGTTTCAAATTCTAAAGGTGGCAGGGGTAAAACGCAGGGAGCGAAAGGCTATTTACAATTTGTACAGAAACCAGATGGCAGTTATAAGAGTCGAGTGACATGAAAGGGAAGCAGTTGTTGGGAAGGGAGTAAGACAAGGTTGTAGCCTCTCCCCGATGTTATTCAATCTGTATATTGAGCAAGCAGTAAAGGAAACAAAAGAAAAATTCGGGGTAGGTATTAAAATCCATGGAGAAGAAATAAAAACTTTGAGGTTCGCTGATGACATCGTAATTCTGTCAGAGACAGCAAAGGACTTAGAAGAGCAGTTGAATGGAATGGATAGTGTCTTGAAAGGAGGAAGTAAGATGAACATCAACAAAAGCAAAACGAGGATAATGGAATGCAGTCGAATTAAGTCGGGTGCTGCTGACGGAATTAGATTAGGAAATGAGACACTTAAAGCAGTAAAGGAGTTTTGCTATTTGGGGAGAAAAATAACTGATGATGGTCGAAGTAGAGAGGATATAAAATGTAGACTGGCAATGGGAAGGAAAGCGTTTCTGAAGTAGAGAAATTTGTTAACATCGAGTATACATTTAAGTGTCAGGAAGTCATTTCTGAAAGTATTTGTATGGAGTGTAGCCATGTATGGAAGTGAAACATGGACGATAAATAGTTTGGACAAGAAGAGAATAGAAGCTTTCGAAATGTGGTGCTACAGAAGAATGCTGAAGATTAGATGGGTAGATCACATAACTAATGAGAAAGTATTGAATAGGATTGGGGAGAAGAGAAGTTTGTGGCACAACTTGACCAGAAGAAGGGATCGGTTGGTAGGCATCAAGGGATGACCAATTTAGTATTGGAGGGCAGTGTGGAGGGTAAAAATCGTAGAGGGAGACCATGAGATGAATACACTAAGCAGATTCAGAAGGATGTAGGTTGAAGTAGGTACTGGGAGATAAAGAAGCTTGCACAGGATAGAGAAGCATGGAGAGCTGCATCAAACCAGTCTCAGGACTGAAGACCACAACAACTACAACAACAACAATGTACGCACACTTATAAAAACTATTCTGGTTTGCTGGCGTTTCGTGTAATATGTGGACGAATTATCAGAATATCAGAAAAGTCAGAATTAATCAAGTTAATTTATTAAGTACAAGAAATAATCATAAAAGATAAATTCAGACATTACACGTATTAAACAACCTATGTCTTTTACACTCAAGAAGTAATTATACAAACGAGAAGCAAATTTGGCATTTTCCTTATTAATAAATTCTAGTGTACCTGCTTGATATAGCACCTTCTTAGTCTAGAATGGAAAACAGAAGTAGCGAATGTATCGCTGTATTAATTTTTTTGTTAAGCAGTTTTCGGGTTCCAATGCTATCACACGTCAACGATTGACCATCGTCGTCAAAGACATTATCGTTCCGATGAACAACTTCGGGAAATAATTATGACAGTTGAAAGGTGTTTTGGTATCCTTCCATTCTCCATTCTCTTTACATATCCAAAATATTTTAACCTATGCGTGTCAGTTCTGTTATTCCGTTTTCTTGTCCACTTCCCTTCCTAACATCTTCATTTCTCACTCTGCCTCTCTTCACCGTCCAGGTCTCCGATGGAATGGAACTTCGTACAACTGCCTTAACAGAACACGTTTTGCTATAGAAACAACAAAACAGTATCCTACAGTTGGATCAAAACATTAATGTATCAATTTTTAAAATTTCACCACGCTTCGTCGAAACTGAAGACCGCTGTGCATTCAAAAAAAAAGCATAACTGGAGAGTGTGTATACTTTGTCGAGACAATAATAAGTTTTGCGTTTACCGGTCACTAACTCTGCCCGAACAAGACTCAGAAGGCCTTGTCGTCCTTGGGCGACGGGCATCACTGGATGAGAATATGGAGGAGCATGTGATCAGTACATCCCTCTCTCGGCGTTGTCAGTTTTCGTGAGCGGAGCCGCTACTTTTCAATGAAGTAGCTCACAAGAGCTGAGTGCACCCTAATTTACCAACAGCGCTAGGCAGACGCGGACGGTCACCCACCCAAGTGTTAGCCAAGCCCGACAGCGCTTAACTCCGGTGATGTTTACAAATGCGGAGTTGGCAGATGCCCATTTGAGGGCAAGAGGACAAGAGGGGAGCCAGTACAAGATGGGTTGACTCAATCAAGACCAGTTTAAGAAGACAAAAATCTGGACTGCAAAATACATCTACGGTGTGTTACAAAAAGGTACCACCAAACTTTCAGGAAACTTTCCTCACACACAAATAAAGGAAAGATGTTATGTGGCCATGTATCCGGAAACGCTTAATATTCATGTTAGAGCTCATTTTAGTTTCGTCAGGATGTACTGTACTTCCTCGATTCACCGCCAGTTGGCCCAATTGAAGGAAGGTAATATTGACTTCGGTGCTTGTGTTGACATGCGACTCATTGCTCTACAGCACTAGAATCAAGCACATCAGTACGTAGCATCAACAGGTTAGTGTTCATCACGAACATGGTTTTGCAGTCAGTGCAAAGTTTACAAATGCGGAGTTGGCAGATGCCCATTTGATGTACGGATTAGCACGGGGCAATAGTCGTGGCGCGGTACGTTTGTATCGAGACAGATTTCCAGAACGGAGGTGTCCCGACAGGAAGACGTTCGAAGCAATTGATCGGCGTCTTAGGGAGCACGGAGCATTCCAGCCTATCACTCGCGACTGGGGAAGACCTAGAACGACGAGGACACCTGCAATGGACGAGGCAGTTCGTGCAGTTGACGATAATTCTAATGTCAGCGTCAGAGAAGTTGCTGCTGTACAAGGTAACGTTGACCATGTCACTGTATGGAAAGTGCTACGGGAGAACCAGTTGTTTCCGTACCATGTACAGTTTGTGCAGGCACTATCGGCACCTGATTGGCCTCCACGGGTACACTTGTGCGAATGGTTCATCCAGCAATGTGTCAATCTTCATTTCAGTGCAAATGTTCTCTTTACGGATGAGGCTTCATTCCAACGTGATCAAATTGTAAATTTTCACAATCAACATGTGTGGGCTGACGAGAATCCGCACGCAATTGTGCAATCACGTCATCAACACAGATTTTCTGTGAACGTTTGGGCAGGCATTGTTGGTGATGTCTTGATTGGGCCCCATGTTCTTCCACCTACGCTCAATGGAGCACGTTATCATGATTTCATACGGGATACTCTACCTGTGCTGCTAGAACATGTGCCTTCACAAGTACGACACAACATGTGGTTCATGCACGATGGAGCTCCTGCACATTTCAGTCGAAGTGTTCGTACGCTTCTCAACAACAGTTTCGGTGACCGATGGATTGGTAGAGGCGGACCAATTCCATAGCCCCCGCGCTCTCCTGACCTCAACCCTCTTGACTTTCATTTATGGGGGCATTTGAAAGCTCTTGTCTACGCAACCCGGTACTAAATGTAGAGACTCTTCGAGCTAGTATTGTGGACGGCTGTGATACAATACGCCATTCTCCAGGGGTACATCAGGGATTCCATGCGACGGAGGGTGCATGCATGTATCCTCGCTAACGGAGGACACTTTGAACATTTCCTGTAACGAAGTGTTTGAAGTCACGCTCGTACGTTCTGTTGCTGTGTGTTTCCATTCCATGATTAATGTGATTTGAAGAGAAGTAATAAAATGAGCTCTAACATGGAAAGTAAGCGTTTCCGGACACGTGTCCACATAACATATTTTCTTTCTTTGTGTGTGAGGAATGTTTCCTGAAAGTTTGACCGTACCTTTTGTAACACCCTGTGTGGAAGAACGGTGAAAAGACAGAGAAAGCGGAAAAGTACCATAAATGTCCCATAGTGCTTTTCCGTATGTACGATACATCATGTGCATCTACATCTACATTCTGCAATCCACTGTGAAGCGCGCGGTACACAACGAGGTCATTAGAGACGGAGTACAAGGTCGGATTGTTTCAAGAATGCTCTCTCAACGCAGCCAACCCAGCGCTCGTCTTAAGCAATTTAGGGAAATCACGGAACGGCCGGAGTGGCCGTGCGGTTCTAGGCGCTGCAGTCTTGTAGAACACCATACTAGGAAAAATACATTCAAGAGTTAAGTAACCTACGTTTTTTAACAGATATGTCATTTTAGTGTAAGACAGCGAGTGTGGAATTACAAGACAACCTCTTGCACGTCGGCTAGAATTTTAACAATATCCGGTTTGAAATGGCATGAAATGGAATGATCGTAAAGGCTTTGTCATACATAAAGTAGGCTGCCGACATCGTGTGGTCGATAGAATATTCGAAAGATGCAAAAAAATGGTTCAAATGGCTCTGAGCACTATGGGACTTAACATCTTAGGTCATCAGTCCCCTAGAACTTAGAACTACTTAAACCTAACTAACCTAAGGACATCACACACATCAATGCCCGAGGCAGGATTCGAACCTGCGACCGTAGCGGCAGCGCGGTTCCAGACTAAAGCGCCTAGAACCGCTCGGCCACACTGGCCGGCCGAGTGAAACTAACCATCAGATGGTATTAATATTACCAAACCTTTCTCGCTGGTAAGAGGCCAAATATGTTAGGTAAACATACGTGTTTTTAAATCGTATGCAAATGCAGAACTTTTATTTGCTGTTTGTTGTGCGGCGAAATCCATCAGAACTAATCGTATGTGGCTAACGACATTGCCTTGCGTTCACAGATATGCTGATGCGGCACAGATATGCATACGTCAAAATGTTGTTTACGTATCGTTGAGAAAGTTATTTGCTACCCTGTCCAGGATTTAAATATTTGTTGCTATATCAACCGTGATCTGTCCG
Source organism: Schistocerca gregaria (assembly GCF_023897955.1). Lineage (NCBI taxonomy): Eukaryota > Metazoa > Arthropoda > Insecta > Orthoptera > Acrididae > Schistocerca > Schistocerca gregaria. The sequence goes on from NC_064931.1 coordinate 749,540,835, forward strand.
ATTTTCCCTATGCTGCTTATTTAACTCGTAGGTGCTGTTTTCGCTTTTACTTACGTGTTCTTTGCATCTTGCAGTAAAGTTACATCCTGTTTGTCGTATACTGTAATACGTAAGTCTGCTCAGAATAGAGCAGAGTAGGGCATATACATAACTGTGACGTATCAACATGTTTATGGGAGTAATAAGCTACCGTGAACCACATTTTTATTATGACGGTCCTCGCTACACACCACATTGTAAATACTTCTGAATCAACTCTTAAAAATAACTCATGTGTGCACTGGACAGCATATGACAATGACACTGACGTTTCACCACGTTAACATACACACGAACATTTTAAAGCCTGTTAGCAATATTTTAATATTCCAGTTTATAATGGTGTGATTCAGAAGTTAAGTGGATAAGTGCCATTGCACACAACGAAAGGTGCGGGGTTGAGTCCTGATTAGGTCCTAGGATTTTTATCTGTCGCTACTTATTTCCGCTCTGCCAAAAAAAAAAAAAATGGTTCAAATGGCTTTGAGCACTATGGTACTTAACTTCTGAGGTCATCAGTCCCCTAGAATTTAGAACTACTTAAACCTAAGGACATCACACACATCCATGCCCGAGGCAGGATTCGAATCTGCGACGGTAGCGGTCGCGCGGTTCCAGACTGAAGCGCCTAGAACCGCTCGGCCACACTGGCCGGCTCCTCTCAGATAGTAACAGTAATATGTATACACCGTGGAAAAGATGACTGCTTATAACGTACCACACTTGTGTAAATGATGTCGAGACGACAAATTGGTATAGAAGCTTGTGGTCTATCAAGCCGGGAAATAGCCTCAAATTGGTCTACATAAGCCTCCTAAGCTGGGGCCTACAGCGCATGTCCGCCGCTCGAGATTTTGGCTGAAATTGTCCCTGAATGTTAACAATACCTTTTCTTGGGCGTACAAAATGTAAAATTGACCTTTCTGTAATTTTTACCTGAATATTTTGTGAACTATAACAGCATAGAATTAACAATTAAATCATTTTGTTTGTCTCATTCTACGAAAGTAAACTGAGGTAACAAAGTCATGGGATAGCGATATGCACATATACAGATGGCGGTAGTATCGCTTAGACAAGGTATAAAAGAGCAGTGCATTGGCAACGCTGTAGTTTCTACTCGGGTGATTCATGTCAAAATGTTTCCGACGCGATTACGGCTGCGCGACGGGAATTAACAGACTTTGAACGTGGAATGACAGTTGGAGTTAGCCATATGCGACATTCAGCTTCGGAAATCGTTAGGAGGTTCAATATTCTGAGATCCGCAGTGTCAAGAGTGTGCCGAGAATATCAAATTTCAGGCGTTACCTCTCACCACATACAACACAGTGGTCGACGGCCTTCACTTAACGACCGAGAGCAGCGGCGTTTGCGTAGAATTGTCTGTGCTAACAGACAAGCAGCAGAAATCAAAGTGAGACGTACAAAGAACGTATCCCTTAGGACAGTGCGATGAAATTTGGCGTTACTGGGCTATGGCAGCAGACGACCGGCGCGAGTGCCTTTGCTAACAGCACGACATCGCCTTCAGAGCCTCACCTGGTCTCTTAACCATATCGGTTGGACCCTAGACGATTGGAAAACCGTGACCTGGTCAGATGAGTTCCGATTTCAGTGATAAGAGCTGATGGTAGGTGTGACGGAGACCCCACGAAGCCATGGGCCCAAGTTGTCAACAAGGCAGTAAGCTGGTGGTGGCTCCATAATGGTGTGGGCTTTGTTTACATGGAACTGAACCGATCATTGATTGGAAATGGTTATGTTAGCATGCTTGGAGACCATCTGCAGCCATTCATGGAATTTACGTTTCCAAAAAACGATGGAATTTTTATGGATGACAATGCGCCAGGTCACAGGGCTACAGTTGTTCGCGATTGGTTTGAGGAACATTCTGGACAATTCGCGCTAATGTTTTGGCCACTCAGGTCACCCGACATCAGTGCCATCAAAGATTTATGGGACGTAATCGAAAGGTCAGTTCCTGCACAAAATCTGGCACCAGCTATCCCTTTAGCAATTGTGGACGGCTACGGTGACAGCATGGCGCATTATCTCCGCAGGGGACTTCAACGATGTGTTGAGTCTTTGCCACGCTGAGTTGCTGGACTACTCCAGGCACGTTCGACGCGATGTTAAGAGGTATCCGACAACTTTTGTCACCCCATTGTATTGTGCTTGAAAGAGTTAAGTTTAGATCGAAGTGCAAACGTAATTATTTTTTGCATAACGTTCCAAAAGATGTTTGAGGACAGCTCTAGCTATTACTGATGATATTGGGTATTGGTCTACTATCTGAAGACTGATCTGATGCAACTGTCCACGATAGTATATTCTGTGCAGATCTCTTCATCTCTGCATAACTACTTCAAACCACATCGTCAAGAATTTACTTACTGTGGTTCAAATCTTTCTGAGCACTATGGGACTTAACATCTGAGGTCATCAGTCCCCTAGAACGTAGAACTACTTGAACCTAACTAACCTAAGAACATCACACACATCCATGCCCGAGGCAGGATTCGAACCTGCGACCGTAGCGGTCGCGCAGTTCCAGACTGAAGCGCCTAGAACTGCTCGGCCACACCAGCCGGCTTTGCTTACTGTAATCAAGCTTTATCTCTCTCAGTAATTTTTACCCCCTGCTTTTCTCCATAACTAAAATAACTTGTTTTTTTTTAGTCCTCATACTGCGTTCTGTCAACTTGTCCCTCACTTTAGTCTGTTGGGCCATAGACTTATTTTCTCTTCTGGTCAATCCATAATATTTTCATTAATTATTTCGATACCCTCTGTTGTTTTTTTGTTTGTATTGTGTGTCATCCACGTTTCACTGCTATATAAGGCGACACAGCAGAAAAATGCTTCCACAAAATATTTCCTAACGTTAAAATATACACTACTGGACTTTAAAATTGCTACACCAAGAAGAAATGCAGATGATAAACGGGTATTCATTGGACAAATAAATTATACTAGAACTGACATGTGATTACATTTTCACACAATCTGGGTGCATAGATCCTGAGAAATCTATACCCAGAACAACCACCTCTGGCCGTAATAACGGTCTTGATATGCCTGGGCATTGAGCCAAACAGAGCTTCGATGGCGTGTACAGGTACAGCTGCTCATGCAGCTTCAACACGATACCACAGTTCATCAAGAGCAGTGACTGGTGTATTGTGATGAGCCAGTTGCTCGGCCACCATTGACCAAACGTTTTCAATTGGTGAGAGATCTGGAGAATATGCTGGCCAGGACAGCAGTCGAACATTTTCTGTGTCCAGAAAGCCAGTACAGAACCTGCAACATGCGGTCATGCATTATCCTGCTGAAATGTAGGGTTTTGCAGGGATCGAATGAAGGGTAGTGCCACGGGTCGTAACACACCTGAAATGTAACGTCCACTGTTCAAAGTGCCGTCAATGTGAACAAGAGGTGACCAAGACGTGTAACCAATGGCACCCCATACCATCACGCCGGGTGATGCGCCAGTATGGCATTGACGAATACACGCTTCCAACGTGCGTTTACCGCGATGTCGCCAAACGCGGATGTGACCATCATGATGCTATAAGAACAACATGGATTCATCAGAAAAAATGACGTTTTGCCATTCGTTCACCCAGGTTCGTGGTTGAGTACACCATCGCAGGCGCTACCGTCTATGATACAGCGTCAAGGGTAACCGCAGGCATGGTCTCCGAGCTGATAGTCCATGCTGCTGCAAACGTCGTCGAACTGTTCGTGCAGATGGTTGTTGTCTTGCAAACGTCCCCATCTGTTGACTCAGGGATTTAGACGTGGCTGCACGATCCGTAAGACCCATGCGGATAAGATGCCTGTCATCTCGACTGCTAGTGATAAGAGGCAGTTAGGATCGAGCACGGCGTTCCGTATTACCCTCCTGAACCCACCGATTCCATATTCTGTTAACAGTCATTGGATCTCGACCAACGCGAGCAGCAATGTCGCGATACGATAAACCGCAATAGCGATAGGCTATAAACCGACCTTTATCAAAGTCGGAAACGGTATGGTACGCATTTCTCCTCCTTACTCGAGGCATCACAACAACGTTTCACCAGCAAACGCCGGTCAACTGCTGTTTGTGTATGAGAAATCGGTTGGAAACTTTCCTCATGTCAGTACGTTGTAGGTGTCGCCAACCTTCTGTGAAAGCTCTGAAAAGCTAATCAGTTGCGTATCACAGCATCTTTTTCCTGTAGATTAAATTTCGCGTCTGTAGCACATCATCTTCGTGGTGTAGCAATTTTAATTGTCAGTAGTGTATGCGCAGTACAGTCACATTAACGTGACCGCTTGTGTTCGACGCCACCGCGCAATACCCACTCACAGACGGCATGTGGCAGCACTAGCAGTGGACGGCACATGCAACATGCCGAGGGAGGGGGGGGGGGCAGGGAGGGGGGCGGTTATGGGGAATGCATTGCAGTCGTTGACGTAGTACAGAAACGCAGCGATTTATCTGACGTCCAAAGTGTCATGATCATTGGCTTTTGGGCCAAGAGTTGAATCATTTCAGTAACGGCTAAGATTATAAGATTTTTGTGGTTAAAGTATACCGTGCTTAGAAAAGCAGCACTAACCAAAACTGTGGTGCACGACGGGCCACAGATGACACGGGTGAATGGCGGTTGCAGAGATGTGTACGGAGGAATAGACGTGCAAATGTTGAGCAACTGTCCACCCAGATGAACCAGGGGGCTGTCAACAGTGTCTCCTCAACGGCCGTTCACCGAACGTTGCTGCGTATGGGCCTGATTCATGCATCCATGCTGACTGCTGTTCATCGTGACGAAGGCTGGAATTTGCACTCCAATACCGCAACTCAATGTCCACTGAATAGCGACAGGTGGCCTTTACAGATAAATCACGTTTTATGTGCCATTGAAAAATGGCCGTTGTCGCATACGGCATAAAACGTCTGAAATTACACTCCCTGGACGCGTTATGGTCTGGGGAATGTTTTTGTGGCACTCTCGGGATGATTACGTCAATGTGGAAGGCACAGTGGATCAACACAAATGTGGATCTGTTCTTGAGGACCACGTCCACTCCTAAATGCAGTTTCTTCTTCCTCGCCGACCGGAGTGGCCGTGCGTTTCTAGGCGCTACGGTCTGGAACCGCGTGACCGCTACGGTCGCAGGTTCGAATCCTGCCTCGGGCTTGGATGTGTGTGATGTCCTTAGGTTAGTTAGGTTTAATTAGTTCTAAGTTCTAGGCGACTGATGACCTCAGAAGTTGAGTCGCATAGTGCTCAGGGCCAATGCAATGCGTTGCACAGCTCGCAGTGTACGTGCGTGGTTCCAATAGCACCAGGATGAGGTTATTGTACTCCCCTGACCACCAAACACCCCGGATAAAAACCCAGCCGACACTCTATGGGACCACCTCGATCGGGCTATTGGCCCCACGAATCCTCAAGCGAGAGACGTAGCGCAGCTGAACGCGGCACTGGAATCGAAATGGCTCCACATACCTGTCGGTACCTTCCAGAACCTCACTGACTCTCTTCCTGCAGTTCTTGCAACGGTCCGCGCTGCAAAATGTTGGGTTGGGTTGTTTGGGGGAGGAGACCAGACAGCGAGGTCACCGGTCTCATCGGATTAGGGAAGGACGGTGAAGGACGTCGGCCGTGCCCTTTGAAAGGAACCATCCCGGCATTTGCCTGGAGCGATTTAGGGAAATCACGGAAAACCTAAATCAGGATGGCCGGACGCGGGATTGAACCGTTGTTCACCCCAATGTGAGTCCAGTGTGCTGCAAAACGTGGTTATTCCGGCATTTATAGGTGCACATACATAAAACTGCAACCAATCACTTTTTTGAATAGTTATTTATTTTCGAACCTATTCAGGTTCATCGTCAAATGATTTTCTGTATGTTACATCACTATTTCTAGCATAATGCTAGGTCCTGGCTCCGTGACAACAAGATGGAACACGCTTTAATGTATCGCAATGATGTTCTTTATCTTTCGATATGGATGCAAAATTTAGTTTTATTCTTACTGCGACAGTATGGGCGGCTTTTTTCCGTTAGTGTCCATCTATCTGCTCCCATTTTGATGGCCATTTGGTACATTAATTCACACACTTTCATACAATCTGTATTCATTAACACTATGACAACGAAACTTTGCCGGCCGTTGTGACCGAGCGGTTCTAATCGCTTCAGTCCGGAACCGCACTGCTGCTACGGTAGCAGGTTCGAATCCTGCTTCGGGCATGGATGTGTGTGATGTCCTTAGGTTAGTTAGGTTTAAGTAGTTCTAAGTCTAGGGGACTGATGACCTCAAATGTTAAGTCCCATAGTGCTCAGAGCCATTTTAAACCATTTTTATGAACAGCGAAACTTTGCCAGCATCCAGCATGTGATACACAACTGTTGCTTGTAACAAAGAGCTCGACAAAAAGATATTGCATAGGTCTACTTTGCTCAGAGATGTAATCTGTTCTTGTTTACATGTATTAAAGTCGATATAAGGGCAAATATTTTAATCAGATTGGTGATAACAAGAGGGCACAAAATAAAGTAAAGAGGTAAATAAATGAGTTACTACAAAAACAAACTTCAAGTGATCTGATGTCTTATTTTTATTCGTACATTAACGTATAATACAGTCAATTTACGAGCACATATTTTAATGAAAATTGACATTAACATGAATGCCCAGGAATAAAATAATACAGAGTTATAGTATTTGAATGAGATACAGCTGTTTGTATGACCACGAGCTTTATATATAAATTGAAAACAATAAGAAACCTTCAAATGAACTGCTCACTTATTTCTGTTCTTACATTAACATGATCTGGTATATTAGCAAGAATAGATTCTGTTTATTTAAGCTAAAGGTAATATGTATAGAAGTTATAGTGCTTCTAATGAACTAAAGTTGTTTGTAAGACCGTGCACTTTATATTTAAAACCAAGAACAAAAGTTCAAATGAACTGTTGACTTACTTCAGTTCTTACATTAACGTAGTCTGGAATTTGACACGTGGCCACATCAATGATACTGGACAGTGTATTCGATGTTAACGTATTTACTATTTTCAGCAAAGCTTTTGTTGTTATTGGCAGGATACACTTTGTATCTTCTTTACTTCTAGCATTGTCACTCAGTTTGCTCCACAAATAACAAAACTGGCGTATTACTTTCAGAGTCTCAATAAATAATCTATTTCTCTCAGCATCGCCTCATTTAATTCGATTACATTCTATTATCTTTGTTTTCTTTTTGCTGATATTCATCGTCTCGTTTAGATGATTGAGATGATCTGGACCCTTCCCGGACTGCTTGACTTTGTAATACATGTACGACTCGAGGGTCAACTCAACTCGCAGAAGATGTATAAACTGAAATTAACGTGGACTTTAAAGATTTGTCGGTAGAGGTATCCTCGTTTTTTCAGTGACTCGCTAAAATCAGATCAGGCGAATACTTGAATGGTTGGGTTCACTTTTCTCCTCCAATTATCTGAAACTAAACTGCATTAGTAAATGATATGAGCTCTGAAATAAGAATGTGCGAACGCTACCGGCCCATCATCTCTATGAACATATTTCCACGTTACATATTATTGCACTCAGAATTTTGCCATTTCGCAGAACGGTAATACCATTAAATTGAAATAACACAGTGTATTCAAGCTTACATTCGTTAACAAGGGTCACCTATTCAAGGGAGAAGTTATTGGAAGTAGAGCTCATAAATGTAAGTAAGTATCACAATTACCAAACATTTGTCCAGATTCATAACCAACTTGAAATCTTACTTCAATGTAACTTTTGAAAAACAAAAACACAGAGAGCTGACATGAAATAATGAACGTAATTATGTGGGGCCTTGACTGATATCGTTAGGAAGACTGAAAGATAAACAAACACAATGAATTCTGCTTCGAATATACACAAAGAGCCAAATAAATTCGATCTGCTCAGAATACGGACTCTGAAATCTGAAACTAAAACCTCATGCTATGAGCAAAAGCGACACTTACATCTTTAAACTGCACATTCAGCAAAGGATGACAGCCAGGAAGCGAATCATATGAATACAAAGTTCTCTGTTCTCAACCCAAGCTTCGTTGGAGGATCGCCAGAATGTCTGTAGTGAATATAATGAACGAGAAAGTTCCTCGAACCACGAGGAGGAGGAGGAGATTAGTGTTTAACGTCCCGTCGACAGCGAGGTCATTAGAGACGGAGCGCAAGCTCGGGTGAGGGAAGGATGGGGAAGGAAATCGGCCGTGCCCTTTCAAAGGAACCATCCCGGCATTTGCCTGAAGCGATTTAGGGAAATCACGGAAAACCTAAATCAGGATCGCCGGAGATGGGATTGAACCGTCGTCCTCCCGAATGCGAGTCCAGTGTGCTAACCACTGCGCCACCTCGCTCGGTCGAACCACGAAAATGGAGGGGAACACTGCATACGTTTCGCTGATATGGCTTAAAAATGTTCGTAAACAATTCAGTAGACTGGTACCGAGTTTGAGCAGTCTCCCACCAGTGGCTGACGTAGCAAAGGAAACGCAGTGTCTAAAAGGGGAGTCAATACACAGGGGGTGGACGAACAGAAATATTGTTCAGACGGTGCCAAATTTCTCGCCAGATAGGCAGGATTCTTGCTCACATCCATGCTGGAAAGATAATTCCTACACCTGAAGTGAGCACTTGCGGACGTGAGAACCTTCCTGGCACCACCCAGCGGCTTGTACTGCCCGTTTTTACAAATGTAACTGAGTTGATAGAGGACAGTGATGCAATCCGTACCAGTCATGTTATACATTTTTGTTCTCCGTTACTAATGCTCTCGATGTCGACAGGACAGAGCACTCTGATTTTACGAGGGGTAGTTATAAAGTTCAACCACCAACCTGAAAACGTAAGCTGCGGCCATTATACTTGGATGATGCCAGTACATCTCTACATATTCGCCCTTCAGTACTGCACATTTATCGGTAATATTGCTTGTAGAAGTCTGCATTTCGGCCGTTCAGATAACGTTCCACCTCGAAAATCACCTCGTCATTATTCCGGAAGTACCTGCTACGCAATGGTTTCTTCATCCGAGGAAACAGGAAGAAGTCATTTGGTGTCATATTAGGAGAATATAGGGGGGGAGGGGGAGGTCAAAATTTGATAGTCCAAAGAAACAGCATGCGTTACAGTGTCCTGTGCGGAATGAGTTGGGGCGCAGTCGTGAGGCTAAAATGCCTCCTTGGACAGCTTCCAGCGGCTTTTCGTCTCGACAGCCTCCCCCAACCTTGTCAGATTTCGGTAGTATGCTCCTACGGCGGTTTGCCCCTACGAGTAGAATTTGTTAGCGCCACACCATGACAGTCTCAAAAAACACTCAGCATCACCTTGCCCGATGATGGTTGCGTCTTCCTCTTTCAGCAGTGATGATACCATGTACAGGGTGTCCGAAAAGTCTTTCCCTGATTACATAAATTGATAACTCAGGCTAGAAGTAAGATACAAATATGAAACTGGTGTCTAATTGTTTACAAACTGTCAGTTTCTTTCACACATCAGTAAACTTTCACACGAGCACCCTCGGTAGCACGTAGCACATCTAGGCGATATTCAATTTCCGTCCACGCATTAGCCAACATCACTGGAGGGATAGATTCAACGACTGTGGTTATCCGTTGCCGCAGGGTTTCAATATCTGGTACACATGTTCGGTAGACCTCGTTCTTGGCATAACCAGATAAAAAGAAGTCTAATCGGGTTATGTCAGGAGAGCGTGGAGGCCAAACCGTTGGCCCATCACGACCAATCCATCGCCCAGGAAAGGTCATATCGATATGCACGGACGTCCAAACCCCAATGAGGCGGTGCACCATCTTGCTGAAACAAGACATCGTGGTGATACTGAAGCAGCTGAGGGACAGCATACAGTTGAAACATGTCCAGATACACTGCAGATGTGATGGTAGCCTCAGCGAAGAAGAATGGCCCGATAATTCGATCGTACAATAACGCGCACCAAACATTCACCTTTGTACTGCCTCTGGTGCACTCCAGGGCTTCGCCAGGGGGTTGTGAACCCCAAATCCGCACATTATAGCAATTCACTACTCCACTGACAAAAAAGGTCGCTTCGACGGAAAAGGCAATTCGTCTGAGATAAACATCATCGTCCTCAATACGTGATAGCATTTCGACCGCAAAGTCATATCGACATGTACTGTCATTGGGCAACAAGGCCTGAACGATTTGCACTTTGTATGCACGAAACAATAAACGTTTGTGTAAAATGTCATGGAGAGAGCTTTTTGGCATCTGTAATTCACGCGAGGCCCTGCGCACCGATTTCTTCGGACTTCGCAGAAAAGACTGCCTTACAGCTTCCACCCTGTCTACTGAGGTTCTTGGTCGACCAGACCTCGGAAGATCAGCAACCGATACTGTGTTCTTGAACTTCTCATACCATTATTAAATCTCTTGACATCAGGTGGATTCCTTCAAAATGTTGTCTGGAAGTGTCTCTGCACTGTGGTTGGTGATCGTGTCTCATGGTACCACAGGACACACTGTGCCTTCTCCTGATTGAATAACATGGCTTCTTGGGCACTGCACCTCATCCACTACTTACGTACTGCGAACCTAAAACAGAACAAAAACTTTGATAGTTGTAAACAAGTCGACAAAAGTTTAATTTTTGTATCTTACTTCTAGCCTGAGTTATCAATTTATGTAGTCAGTAAAAGTCTTTTCGGACACCCTGTATGTCCAAGACTAGCTTTGCTCATTTGTGTCTGGATCATAGTAATATGTTCAGCACGCGTCCATGGTTACTAAGCTGCTAAAGACGTTATATGCAACTTTTCGCTGATGCCTCAGCTCGCCGGGCTTTTTGAATGTGTGTGAGGCTGTGGGAAGTAGTGTAATTCAGCTGACACCTTTCTTATTCGTGTTCAAAATGTCGCGCATGATGCTGAAATCTGATCCATGACTGATTTTCACATTTTACGCTATTGCCTCGACCATGAAACCCAAGCCCTCCACTTCTCTTGCGATTCCGTTCGTCACAAAATGGTTCAAATGGATCTGAGCACTATTGGATTTAACCTCTTTGGTCATCAGTCCCCTAGAACTTAGAACTACTTAAACCTAACTAACTTAAGGACATCACACACATCCATGCCCGAGGCAGGATTCGAACCTGCGACCGTAGCGGTCGCGCGGTTCCAGACTGTAGCGCCTAGAACCGCTCAGCCACTCCGGCCGGCCGTTCGTCACAGAAAGACGGTGTGCCACATCGTTCTCATTCATTCACGATTCTTTGACCGCACTGGAAGCGCCTGCGGCACCATGAACCACGGTGTCATATGATGGTATCATTTTGTTTTGGTTTTTATAGCGGCGTGCAAAGTCACTGTGGCGCCTTGATTTCAGAGTGAAGCACAACTGCAGATATGCTCCTCCAAATAAACAAAAAATATTTATGTAACTTTTTTTTTCGAGGTCGTGATTAAAACATCATCACTACCGCTCGCACTAGGTCTGGTGGCTTCCGCTGCACACGACACAAAAAATAATTCTTAACCAATACGATGCAGGAGACCGGGTATACGTTAGACATCATATGACAATGACTTTGTCACTTTACTAATGTAAAATTCAGTTAACATATACATCAAAGTTTTTAATCTTGTTGAGAATAATTTCATACTGCTGTTTCTTCTGGTGTGCTTCAGTGGTTAATTCGAAAATGTGGAGTTTCAGTCTTCAGCTAGTCCTAGGATTTGGTTCAGTATCTTTCACCTCTGGCAATGATCAGAAATGCCAAACTGCATCATGGTTTGGAATCCACTTATCCTCCATTACCGTCGAGGTAAGTCACTGGAAACGTCGTAGGAAGCCAAGGGACATACCATCTCCAAAAGCAGCATGCGCAACAAACCAATTTGGTGTTCAAATGAGGACAGTTTTAGTTTTTACTGATATAGAAATGTAAATGTCGTATGACTTTTTCGCTGGGAAATCTGACAGGGTGGATCCAGCCACGCGGCAGGAAGGCTGTTCTTTCTCCATGCTCACTGGTCCTTCTCCTTGTGAATATATGAGACCTGTATCGTACACATATTTGTGGAGGGGAGGTTGTAACATACCCCTTATTTGCAGAAAAGAGCACAGTTCACTTTATTTCCAGTTTTGGTATTTCACACACGTAAAGTAAAGTGAATGTAGCAAGGCTGCAGTACATACCGAGCAAGGAGTGCGCGGTTGGCCATCTGGCGCTTTCAGAGCCAATGGTATGAGGTGGGATGCAGAAATCGTTCGTGACGTTAGCAAAGAGATACCTAGGGGAAATACATTTATTCTGACGCGAATCAAGAAAATGTTATTAACAGACGGCCGGTGTGGCCGTGCGGTCTTGGCGCTTCAGTCTGGAACCGCGTGACCGCTCCGGTCGCAAGTTCGAATCCTGCCTCGGGCATGGATGTGTGTGATGTCCTTAGGTTAGTTAGGTTTAAATAGTTCTAAGTTCTAGGGGACTGATGACTGCAGACGTTCCATAGTGCTCAGAGCCATTTGAACCATTTGTTATTAACAAACATTTGCTAACAACAATTGCCTTTTGCCTTTCAGGCATTAGGAGGAGTTTACAGGTCAAAATACCATATTTCAGAAATTTTACAATGCCAGGGAACGTTGATACTAATAAACAAATGAATAACTTTGGCATAACCGAAGATGTACAGTCAAAAATGGTTCAAATGGCTCTGAGCACTATGGGACTTAACATCTGTGGTCATCAGTCCCCTAGAACTTAGAACAACTTAAACCTAACTAACCTAAGGACATCACAAACATCCATGCCCGAGGCAGGATTCGAACCTGCGACTGTAGCAGTCGCGCGGGAAGATGTACAGACATGCGGTACAGCATGCTCTCGTACCCTTAATAGTTTGCTTATAATTAATGTGAACAAGTTCATTTTACAGTGTTTCTTAAATAAAAGCACCATAATGGCATCGAAAGTACAAATTATTTGGGCTAAAACTTCTTCCCCCTTCATTACTTAAAACATAGCCAGTAGCCTACGGCTGTGCAAGGGGACATAAAATTACGGGAGCATCGCCACATAACAGGTAGGAAGAATTCCTTTGCGGCGACTCACTAAATCAGTTCAAGGACAGACTGGCTTAACTAACGCAAAACTCGGGTGAGAAAGCGTGGTCAGTTATACTGTACGTCCCTTATACCACCATCTACGGACTCACCAACTAAACTGAGACATTTCTGGAGAATTAGTACGAGTGGTAGGGTTCTTTGAAGGTGACTGTAACAGATGGACGTTTAGTGTAGGATCATGTTTATGATGATGATGATGATGATGAAAAAAGGTCTTTGTATGATGAAGATAAGAGAAAGGAGAGCGTGAAACCCAGTTCCAGCACATAGCCTATTCTTCTCGAAATAGCACTCGAATAGTACCAAGCTTATCGTCCCAGTCTGATGGATGATACTGAGGAGAGATTTGGAATTTATTTCAGGACTTCGGCGTAAATACTGGTGGCAAGGAACTTTACACCACCAACTACCCTCTCCTTTCCGGGCAAATACGGGCAGTGAGAAATTCATTCATCACCAGGATTCGAACCGGCTTACCTGCGAGTAGAGCAGCATCACACAGCCGTGCGTTAGCGACTTCGGCTACTGAAGCGGGTACCTTTTTACAGACTATAACGGGTAATTAAAGTAACATGTCCCTTTTCAGACAGCTTGACTTTGTATTAAATGTCTGAGCCTTATGCTGAGCCTTACTCGAAACTCGTTGCGGAAATAACTGAACTGAAATTACTGTCGAATAAACACTCATTTATTACATTGTAGGCTGTTTCCTACAATTTACACGCAAGCTGTATTCATTCTTATTCAAATCATTACTATCAACAGTTAATTTTTTTCTCTGTACATCGGTATCTACTGATACAAAATGCTCTATTAAAACTAACACACTACTACAGTGTTTCCCATCACTATAACTTTTTCTGTTATTAATAAAGGCTATCTGTGGAACAAACAAATGCATATCTTTACACATCCTGATTAGAATTTTAGTGACTCCTCAAAAACACAGCCGGCCAGGGTGGCCGAGCGGTTCTAGGCGCTACAGTCTGGAACCGCGCGACCGCTCCGGTCGCAGGTTCGAATCCTGCCACGGGCATGGATGTGTGTGATGTCCTTAGGTTAGTTAGGTTTAAGTAGTTCTAAGTTCTAGAGGACTTATGACCTCCACAGTTGAGTCCCATAGTGCTCAGAGCCATTTGCACTTTTTTTTTCTAAAACACACGGTAAGTGTTTGGATGGCTCCCCCAGTATGCCACGGCCGTAGATTTGGAGGACACGAATTCGGCAGCTCAGAAAATGTTGATGAAGGATCCACTTCATCTTTTCCAATTCCGCAAGTTTCCCTTCAGATATGAGTAAAAGTGTGCGTTTTTCGCCAGAGATGTGCGCCTGACAATGTAATTACAAGCTGGTGGCAAAGACGTGTGTAGTGTTGGCTCTAGTAGTACCGAGAAAGTAAATTACTGACAAGCGCTTTTAGGTATTTGGGTTAGTGTTAACGGAGATGGAGAATAGTGTATAAGTAAGGTATACTGGAACGAGTCAAACACGCCTACTTCATAAAAACTTTACTTTCATATATTACACGTAAGTTAAATCTACAGGTAACATGGTTGGAAATGCTCGAACAAGAAGAAATATAATGCCAAAAGTTTTAGAATAGAAAGTGATAACTTTTTGTCTATGTTTCGCTTCTCTCTAATTTATTTGAAACAATAAGTAGTAGGAGATGTGTTTTGTTATCTAATGAGCATCGTGCCAGAAGATTCATAACTCGCACAGTTCGCTGTTTGGCTCATAGAAAGCATTATTGACGAGAAAATGCTTCACACTCCCCTCTCCAGTCGGCAAAATAATTGCGGCTCTGGTTCTGTACCTAAAACTGACAAGGAAACCAAAGAAAGCGAAGCATTCATCCACAACAAACTTGTGCAGTAGTAAAATAAACAGATTGCAGTTTTAAGAGTGTTTCGTACAAAACTTAAAGGTTAATCCCAGCTTCTAAATAAAAGCACTCTCAATTGCATCTCGTTATTATATAATTCTTTTTCCTCGAAAGACTTTTCCGTCATCCTTTTGTCATTTAGAGTATTTGAGATGATAATTTGAAACACAACTAGCTCTTTACTCACACGAAGTGTTGAGTGCTGCTGATAAGGGATATCAGTTTGATTTCGTGTTTCTAGATTCCCTGAAGGCTTTTGACACTGTACCACAAAAGCAGCTTGTAGTGAAATTTCGTGCTTATGCAATATCGTCTTAGTTAAGTGACTGGATTTGTGGTTTCCTGTCGGAGAGGTCACAGTGCATAGCAATTGACGGAAAATTTGGAAATTTGTGGGACCAAACTGCTGAGGTCATCGGTCCCTAAGCTTACACACTACTTAATCTAACTTGAGCTAACTTACGGTAAGGGCGACACACACACCCATGCCCGAGGGAGGACTCGAACCTCCGACGGGTGGAGCCGCGCGGACCGTGGCAAGGCGCCCATAGACCGCGCGGCTACGCCGAGCGGAAATCGACGGAAAATCATCGAGTAAAACAGAGTGATTCCTGGTGTTCCCGAATGTAGTGTTACAGCCGCTCTGCTGTTTCTTATCTATATAAATTATTTAGGAGACAATCTGAGCAGCAATCTTAGGTTGTTTGAAGATGATGCTTTCGTTTATCGTCAGTAAAGTCATCAGAAGATCAGAACACATTGCAAAACGATTTAGAAAAGATAGTTGTATGGTGTGAAAACTGACAATTGACCCTAAATAATGAAAAGTCTGATGTCATGCACATGAGTGCTAAAAGGAATCCATAATAATAATGAGCGTATGGCATTGTCGGCCGGGAGGCCGCATGCGGGGAAGTTCAGCCGCCGTATTGCAAGTTCTTTTTAGTTGACGCCACATCCGCGCCTTGAGCGTCAATGATGATGAAGAGCACACAACATCCAGTCATCACGAAGTACAGAAAATCCCTAACCCCACCGGGAATCGAATCCGGGTCCCGTGCGCAGGGAGCGAAGACGCTACCGCAAAACCAAGAGCTGCGGACAAGGAATCCCTTAAACTCTGTTACACGATATATCTATCAAATCTAAAGACCGTCAATGAACTAAATACCTGGGAGTTACAATTACGAACAACTTAAATTGAAAATAACACTTTGAAAATTTTGTGCGGAAGGCGAACCGAAGACTGGGTTTTATTGGCAGAACACTTAGGATATGTGACAGATCTTCTAAAGAGACTGCCTGTACTAGGCTTGTCTATCCTCTTTTGGAGTACTGACGGCGGTTGTGGCCGAGCGGCTCTAGGCGCTTCAGTCTGGAACCGCGCAATCGCTACGATCGCAGATTCGAATCCTGTCTTGGGCATGGATGTGTGATGTCCTTAGGTTAGTTAGGTTTAAGTAGTTCTAAGTTCTAGGGGTCTGATGACCTCTGATGTTAAGTCCCTTAGTGCTCAGAGCCATTTTGGAGTACTGCTGAGCGGTCTGGGATTCTTACCAGATGAGGTTAACGAAGAACATCGAGAAAGTTTAAAGAAGAGCAGTACGTTTTGTATTATCACGAAACAGGAGAGAGAATTTCACTGACATGGTACAAGGTTTGAGGTGGACATCATTAAAAGAAAGGCGTTTCTGGTTGCGGCGGAATCTTCTCACGAAATTTCAACCACTAACTTTCTCCTCCGAATGTGAACATATTTTGTTGACGCCGACCCACATAGGGAGAAGCGATCAAGATAATAAAATAAAGGAAATCAGAGCTCTAACGGAAGGATACGGGTGTTCGTTTTTTCCGCGCTCTGTCAAGGATTGGAACAACGAAGAATTATTGTGAAAGCGGTTCAATGAACCCTCTGCCAGGCACTTAAATGTGATTTGCAGAGTATCTATGTAGATGTAGGTAATTTATCTTTTTGTAAATTTTGTAATAAAAATGTGTAGTAATCATAAACACAACTTTACTGGACACCTCAATATGGCTTACCGCAGGCCGCAGTGGCCGAGCGGTTCTAGGTGCTTCAGTCCGGAACCAAGCGGCTGCTACGGTCGTAGGTTCGAATCCTGCCTCGGGCATGGATGTGTGTGATCTTCTTAGGTTAGTTAGGTTTTAGTAGTTCTATTTGTAGGGGACTGATGACCTCAGGTGTTAAGTCCCATAGTGCTTAGAGCCATTTGAACCATTTTATGGCTTACCGATGTGTTGCGGGGAGTGTTAAGGGAAAATCGCAAATTGTTGCTAGTTCCGGAGTTCGTGTGCTACCGGTAACGGCGGTACTGACAAGTTGCAGAGTTCGTGTGTTGAGCAGGTAGAAGTTACAGAGTTCGTGTAAGCTGGCATATTCATTCCATTTTCTTCTGCGACGGAGTTAGTGCTCTATCACTAATGCCCTCCGTATGGATGGGACGTAACACTGTGACCTAACCTTCGAGCTGTCGTCATTTCGAAATCTGAAATGTTTTGTGTAACACGGCGAGATTTTCGATTCCTCCCGTTAACACAGCGGATAATGATGGCGTTCTCCCGTTTTGTGGATTTCGCCAGCGACCGTTAGCGCCGGCCAGAAGCGTGTCGAATGCAGCGCTGCCTCCGTACCCCCCACAATGGCGCCCGATACCTGTGGCGCGCATTCCTTTGTACACATTCAGCGCGCTGTGTAACCCTTCTGTACGGCTTATTCTGAACGCCGGTTCATTGATGTGGCATCATTAATCATACGGCGTGACTGCCGCTGTCCTTCAAAATATGTCGAAAATGATCATCAATTCACATCCGTCTTTCGCCTCGCTCGGATTGCTCCTTTATGGCGGCAGCGAAGCGAACGGTGTGCGGGGGAACGCCACGGAGGAGGAGGAGTTCTGTTCCTTTTAAAAAATGTCCGCGTGAAAACACGAGGCGAGCATCCTGAATTATTCGCAGGCTGCGGCGGTTTCGCAAGCTGCTGTTGTGGTCGTGGCTTTAGGCGGTTGTTTACGGCGCATAATCAACAAAAGAAACGTAAAAATTTAGGTTACCTTTCGATAAGTTTAGCAATAACTTATCATTGTAACTATTGCATTTTGCGCAGCTTGAAAGGAAAATTTGTTCGTCAAAAACAACACAGTCATACTCCAAGATAACATTTCTATCTTCATTTGCCGAAAAATTTCGTATCACCAGTAAATATAACTTACTTCCTCTGTACTACGGAGATGACAACAGAGCAACTTGTACTACAACGAGTATCAGGCGAATAAGACAGCCAACGAGTTGCAATAAATGGTGGTTTTCAATTAACCTTAATCATGGTTTCAACGTATTTAAGCTCGTCTTCTTCAGAAGGACAAGAAACTTGCATACAACGCGACAAAATAAATTACAATCAAAACGTCATGGACCAATACTACGCGCCACACAGAAAATAATACCTGCAACTAGTTCACGCATGTTACAAACAACGTGATATATACCAACATAGGACAAGTAGTACTTAACAAATGTTCAAATGGCTCTGAGCACTATGGGACTCAATATCTGAGGTCATCAGTACCCTAGAACTTAGAACTACCCAAACCTAACTAACCTAAGGACACCACACACATCCATGCCCGAGACAGGAATCGAACCTGTGACCGTAGCAGTCGCGCGGTTCCGGACTGAAGCACGTACAACCGCTCGGACACCGCGGCCGGCAGTACTTAACAAACTTCACATTAGCAAGCAGTCACTCAGTAAAGCGATCTAAAATCTCCACAGGAAATTTGTCGGCAACGATCTGTTAACCCATTTGTAAAAGTTAAGGCCTCTAAATCTCAAGGGCTGGTCATGTCAGCTAAATCACTCATATAAAATGCCGGACCATGTTAAGAGCTACATGCTGACTGAGGGAGAGTGGAGACTATGGATATCAGGAAAACAAATCCTGAGACAAATTCGCCGATAAGCATAAACAGCCAATAAGCGAAAGCACATTGAAATTACTAAAAGAATTAGAGAAAGATACTATGCGAACCAACGAGTGTAGAATAAAATGTTGAAAGAGACCAATACAAGAAATATACTGTCTTACATTAAGACCCTTATAGGACCATCAGTACATTATGGTACAAAAAATAATAATGTCTGTGCATAAGTACGTTATTACAACCATAGTGACAGTAAACAGATTAATATGACCTCCAGTACATCATCACGCGGAAAGTAATGACACCAGTTCATAAGTACGCTAATAAACATAATAACACTAAAGGGCAAAAATTCATGGGTCGCACTATGGTGACAAACGTAACAAGAGTTGGTTGCATCAATGTCGTAGTACAACATAAACTGATAAAGAAACAGTGTGCACAAAAATTGTATAATAGAATTTTGAGGAACTGAACCACTCGAAAAGGCTACCGGCAGTCGTATGAAGATTTTTTTTTTTTTTTTGCGAACAGAATGGGTTTAAAACCCTCGAAAAATTGTCTACAGGCGAGCTGCAGCTGATAGTTTAGTAAAGTTCCATTTCTGCGCTCTAGATGTTTATAGATCTCTAATTATTCCCAAAGGTCCATCCTACGCCCTTCGACTTTTTCGTGAAGAATAACTGTATCTTCGGAGTGTGGTTGTAAATCAGTAGATATTCAGCATACGTTCTTTCCTAGCAGATCTTCTTTATATTTTGTTCAAAATGGTTCAAATTACTCTGAGCACTATGGGACTCAACTGCGGAGGTCATAAGTCCCCTAGAACTTAGAACTACTTAAACCTAACTAACCTAAGGACAACACACACATCCATGCCCAAGGCAGGATTCGAACCTGCGACCGTAGCGGTCGCGCGGTTCCAGACTATAGCGCCTAGAAACGCTCGGCCACCAGTGGCCGGCTTATATTTTGTCCTCACAGCTCTGCCTGTTTGGACAATGTAATAGCGTGGGAAATTGTTGCAGGTTAATCTATAGATACCTGTATTGGAAAACGAGTCGCCAGTATTTTCACTGTATGAAAAAGTATTCTCTGCAATCTATTGTCTGTAGAGAAAGAGACATTACACTTAAAATTTATTCACTAGAAGACGTTTTTTGGGCCTCAACTGTTACAAATAGATGTACATATTGTTGCCGACACATTTCATGTGGAGATGTTAGATCGCTTTACTAACTGACTGACTGCTAATGTGAAGTTTGTAAGGACTACTTATTCTATGTTGGTCTATATCATGTTGTTTGTGACATGCCTACACTTGTTTCTAGTTTCTGTATGACACGTAATATTGGTCCATGATGTTTTGATTATAATTTATGTTGTCGCATCGTACACAGGTTTTTTGTCCTTCTAAAGAAGGCGAGTTTAAATCTGTTGAAACCACGATTAAGGTTAAGTGAGAACTACGATTTATTGCAACTGGTTGGCTGTCTTATTGCTCTGCTATTCTGTAACCGTTGCTGAAGTGCAGCCATGTTAAAAATATTGAACTACAGCGAGTATTATACCTTATGATGTGCACCTTCAGTCATGCCGGAATCTCAGTAACCTGCGGTATCAGGCAGACTGTCGTTTTCAGTTGTATGAGCCATTCGTAAAGATTGAAATTGAGCTACCTGGAGGACAAAATGGCAAGCGCCAAAACGAGAGTTGGAACATATAGAGGATTAAAGTTTGCAACTGATACACAAATCTGAATAATTTTATTCTAACATCCATTTTGTTCTGGACTGATTTTAACATCTATATTCTTTCACACAGGCATAAAAAAAGAAAGACATTACTGTAGGGGAGATACTATTATGTCAGTCAAATCAATTACGCCGACGTGGATAAATAGATGAGAACATTTACACAGAGTTACTAGAAGACTTAACTGTATAGGTCGTTGCTACTCATCACTGTTATCACAGACGTATCCATTGTGCAAACATGTTGGTTTTAGTAACAATAACGATCAATGATGAACAGGTGAAATCTAATCTAAGAGGGAATGTGAGAGACTTTCTTCTTTTCAACGTGTCTGGGTCCGACTTATTTTAATCGAAGAGTAAGGACTGGGTTTCGCCTCCCACGTTTCCTGAAACTTACTTTGCGCCAGATGTCATAACACAACGTGTCGCTGATGAATAAAGATGATGGCTATTCAGAAGTCACCTTCCTTCCACTTTCATACATTCCTTAGGTTGGCAGCCAGATGCGTTCTGAACATCAGAGTAACAAATTTCCCTGATCGTTTTGAACGTTTGTCCCACATCAGTTTCGCCTACTTTCTCGCAAAATTTAAGAGAACAGTGTCAGTTATTCCCTTCAGTCTTTTTATCTACAGTTTTTCCAGAACGAGATACCTATTCTTCGCTTGTATTACCCTTCTCTGCATAAACTTCCGTTTTAAGGAGCATCTCAATATTTTCCGAGCAGATCCCTTCTTCTGTTCTTCTGCTCAGTCATAATAGGTATTTGAGACACTGACAGACTGCTCGATATTAAGGCTGTTTCAATATCCTTCGCAGATTACCTGAATAGCAACAATGTTTTTTTACCATAATTATTACTTGTACAAATATAAATGAAGAAATATGTATATGCACACCATCAAGCCTTCAACAGCAGCCATTCAGTAATAACTACATATTTCAAGCCTTTCAGGAACATAAGTATATGTAAATGCACTTACAATTACTTTCTTGAAAGTTACTAAGAAAACATATTTGGAAATTTACATACCTCTGTGACATCTGAGTCACTGGGAATGTACTCAGGATCCTGCTTGGATATATCAGGATCACTAAGAAGATCTTAGTTTTCTTGTAACTCGTTAATTGTGGCTATAGTCTCGTAAACCGTACACGAGTCCCTCTTAGCGCCAGCCATTTTGCTTCTCGCTTACCATTACGTTCCCGTAGCAGGTAGATATTTACGTTACCATGAAGCATCGCGCTGAGATCTGTTGAGTGAAATTAGAACTTTTTCCTGCTGTATTATATTATTCTGCTTATTGGCAGCGCCGATTACATTATAACCAAAACCACACGGCAGTGGCGCTTACCACCGTTTCCCCCGGAGCTGCTTAGTTGTTAGTCACAGGCAGCCTCTCAGTCTCCTGTTTTCCTGGTTCTGTTCCCATTTTCACTGTCAGTATATGACAGGCACTCGCCCGTGCTGGAGCTAGTATTTATAATAAACGAGGGAACGTCAAAAAAAAGTTACACATTTGTGACCGACGAAGTAATTTTAATTGAATGCTTCACTACACTTCAAAGTGAAGGAGAAACATTACACATTTTTTGAATGAGGTCACTAAGACTGCAAGCGACGGACGGAACGTTCTACCAATGGTTCAGTTCCTGGACTATGGTCACGAAACCATTCGAGAACCTCAATGTGAACGTTCTCAGCGTTGGAAAATCGGTTTTCCTCAGATGTTCTTTCAGCTTTCCGAAAGATCTGTGATTGTTACGAATCAATTCCTCGATTGCCTGGACATAGTTGTTTGGTTCAAATGGCTCTGAGCACTATGGGACAACATCTGAGGTCATCAGTCCCCTAGAACTTAGAACTACTTAAACCTAACTAACCTAAGGACATCACACACATCCATTCCCGAGGCAGGATTCGAACCCGAGGCCATAGCAGTTCCGGACTGAAACGCCTAGAACCGCTCGGCCACCGCGCCGGCCATTGTTGTTTGTACAATATTGCAGTGCCCGTCTTGTTCCAAATTACGACGTAAAGTTCCTTTGAATATACATGTTCGAAGGAACTTCACATCGTAATTCGGAACAATACAGGCACTGTAATGTCAAATTTATCCGCCGACATCGGTCAAGCTACTTTTAAGTAAAATGTCTCCCCTGTACGGGAAAATACATAAGGTATGTACGAGTACGGGATGTTGTCACATGGTTGACGACATGGGGAAGTTTGGGTCAGGCCGTGAGTCATGCAGGGATAGCCAAATGGCAAGGGGCGATAAACGGGAAATCCGGGTTCGAATCCCAGTCCGGCACAAGTTTTCACTGTCGTCATTTCATTATACAGGTGATGATAGTCCATGTTCGCGATTGCCGATACATTTCATATATTGCTGTTTCTGGTCGACGTCAGTGTCATTCCTTTCCGATCAGCATCTCCCACGCCTGTGCGGCCTTGGTCAAATTTTTGGCACCATTTCACTACGGCTGGATGCTACACTGTGTTTGATTCACATGCACTATGTGATCAAAAGTATTCGGATACCTTGCTGAAAATGACTTCCAAGTTCATGGCGCCCTCCATCGGCAATGCTGGAATTCAGTATGGTGTTGCCTTGATGACAGCTTCCACTGTCGCAGGCACACGATCAATCAGGAGCTGGAAGGTTTCTTGGGGAATAGCAGCCCATTCTTGACAGACTGCTGCACTGGGGAGAGGTATCGATGTCGGTCGGTGAGGCTTGGCACGAAGTCGGCGCTCCAGAACATCACAAAGGTGTTCCATAGGATTCAGGATAGCACTCTGTGCAGACCAGTCCATTACAGGGATATTATTGTCGTGTAACCACACCACCGTCCATTATGAACAGGTGCTCGACCGTGTTGAATGATGCAATCGCCATCCCCGAATAGCTCTTCAACAGTGGGAAGCAAGAAGGTGCTCAAAACATCGATGTAGGCTAGTGCTGTGATAGTGCCACGCAAAACAACAAGAGGTGCAAGCCCCCTCCATGAAAGACACGACCACACTATAATACCACGGCCTCCGAATTTTAATGTTGGCACTACACGTGCTGGCAGATGACGTTCACTGGGCATTCGCCATACCCACACCCTGCCATCGGATCGCCACATTGTGTACCGTGATTCGTCACTCCACACAACGTTTTTCCACGGTTCAATGGTCCAATGTTTACGCTCCTTACGCCAAGCGAGGCGTCGTTTGGCATTTAGCGGCGTGATGGGTGGTTTATGAGCAGAAGCTCGACCATGAAATCCAAGTTTTCTCACCTCCTACCTAACTGTCATAGTACTTGCAGTGGATCCTGATGCAGTTTGGAGTTATTGTGTGATGGTCTGGATAGATGTCTACCTATTACACATTACGACCCTCTTCAACTTTTGGCGGTCTCTGTCAGTCAACAGGCGAAGTCGAACTGCACGCTTTTGCACTGAACGTGTCCCTTAACGTTTCCATTTCACTATTACATTGGAAACAGTGGACCTACGGATATTTTAGAGTGTGGAAATCTCAGGTACAGACATATGATACAAGTGACACCCAATCACCTGACCACATTCGAAGTCCGTGAGTTCCGCGGAGCACCCCATTGTGCTCTCTCACGATGCCTAATGACTACTGAGAACGCTGAAATGGAGTACCTGGCAGTAGGTGGCAGCACAATGCACCAAATATGAAAAATGTATGTTTCTATGGGTGTCGTATACTTTTGATCACGTAGTGTCCCTCCAGAATTTGACGGTGGATCTGTGCGCAATTTAGTCGCCTTGGACAGAAGAATCGTACTATACCGCTTACTTCAGCTCTGTCTTACGTTTCCAATTGTCGCGCCATTTCTATCCCACACTGCGACTCACCTGTTACCCGTACCGCAGTAGGACTATGCCTCTAGAAAACGCAGAACATCTACTCTCTTTTGACACCGTTCTTAGGCTGGGACGCTCTATGTAACTTACTTCCTGTAGTCCCTTCGTTTCTTCCGTCGGTTACCAAGGCAGTATTTCATAAATTGACAACTTTTGAGACAATTAGAGTTTTCAAAATTAAGCTCCCAACGGAAAGCGTGTTGTACCAGTTTTGACTTATGACATTGTAACATGGGCTTTTAGTGTTAAAACCATTTTAAATGAGAATATTTTCGGCTAAACTTGGCACCGGCCGATATGAATATCAGCTGAAACTACCGACTACTGTAACCAGAAATTTCTATCATATTATACTATCCACTACGCTTTTCGGAGGATTATACCTCCGTCATCAGTCGCATTTATGTTAATTAGTAATGCGTGGGTGCATTTGAGTGTATAATACGGAGTGTATAGTATGTAATGTAAATACGACTGATAGCAGCCTGTAACCACTGAAAGACATTCGCTTAGTATCAATAAATACGCTCGTGTCTTATTAATTGACATAAATCCATTTAATGATGCAGGTACAATCCGTCGAGACGCGTAGTGGGAATTACGATAGAAAAAAAGTGATTGGTGACAGCAATTCGTATTTCCAATTGTTAAAGCCTTCTTAAAATTGAAGTTTGCTCAGCGAATGATGGAGAGATGCATCTTGGGAATTACTGAGAGAGGCATGAAAACAAATGGATTTTAGAACAGAGAAGAGGACGTTATTGTAACCAAAACAAATACTGTCCGAACGGGCCTTGAAGACCCAATGGTAACGACCGGGCGCTGTGCCATCTTCAGCCCTTAAGCGTTACCAGATGCGGATAGGGAACGGACGTGGTTAGCAGACCGCTCTCCCGGCCGTTGTCAGTTTTCGTAATAGGCGCCGCTACTTCTCAGTCAAGTGGCTCCTTTGGCCTCACAGGGGCTGAGTGCAGCCCGCTTCCCCAACAGGGCTCAGCAGATGCGGACGGTGAACCATCCAAGTGCTATCCAAGCCCGACAGCGCGGTTATGTGATGATACCCGGTGTTACAACTGCGGCAAGGCCGTGTGATTGTAGCCAATGAATGTGAAATGGGAATGGGCGGGACATGTAGGTATGGGAAGAACTCTGGATGAACCAAGAAAATGCGTTGCTGGATTCTAAGAAATGAGAGAGATTGGTAAGACAACTTAATAAAAGGTGGATAGGTGACAGAAAACGGGCAAGAGCAGTGTCATGCGTACAGCTGAAAGCCTACAGGGATAAGTCGGGAGGAGGCTTTTATTGAGTAAAGCGTGCCAAACGGCTGACGAAGATGGGGAACACAAATATGAACTAAACTTGTAGTGGACTGTAACTGAAAATAATTCTTACGTGGTTAACGTCCTTCTCCAAAGGGCAGTTATACACTCCTGGAAATTGAAATAAGAACACCGTGAATTCATTGTCCCAGGAAGGGGAAACTTTATTGACACATTCCTGGGGTCAGATACATCACATGATCACACTGACAGAACCACAGGCACATAGACACAGGCAACAGAGCATGCACAATGTCGGCACTAGTACAGTGTATATCCACCTTTCGCAGCAATGCAGGCTGCTATTCTCCCATGGAGACGATCGTAGAGATACTGGATGTAGTCCTGTGGAACGGCTTGCCATGCCATTTTCACCTGGCGCCTCAGTTGGACCAGCGCTTGTGCTGGACGTGCAGACCGCGTGAGACGACGCTTCATCCAGTCCCAAACATGCTCAATGGGGAACAGATCCGGAGATCTTGCTGGCCAGGGTAGTTGACTTACACCTTCTAGAGCACATTGGGTGGCACGGGATACATGTGGACGTGCATTGTCCTGTTGGAACAGCAAGTTCCCTTGCCGGTCTAGGAATGGTAGAACGATGGGTTCGATGACGGTTTGGATGTACCGTGCACTATTCAGTGTCCTCTCGACAATCACCAGAGGTGTACGGCCAGTGTAGGAGATCGCTCCCCACACCATGATGCCGGGTGTTGGCCCTGTGTGCCTCGGTCGTATGCAGTCCTGATTGTGGCGCTCACCTGCACGGCGCCAAACACCCATACGACCATCATTGGCACCAAGGCAGAAGCGACTCTCATCACTGAAGACGACATGTCTCCATTCGTCCCTCCATTCACGCCTGTCGCGACACCACTGGAGGCGGGCTGCACGATGTTGGGCCGTGAGCCAAAGACGGCCTAACGGTGTGCGGGACCGTAGCCCAGCTTCATGGAGACGGTTGCGAATGGTCCTCGCCGATACCCCAGGAGCAACAGTGTCCCTAATTTGCTGGGAAGTGGCGGTGCGGTCCCCTACGGCACTGCGTAGGATCCTACGGTCTTGGCGTGCATCCGTGCGTCGCTGCGGTCCGGTCCCAGGTCGACGGGCACGTGCACCTTCCGCCGACCACTGGCGACGACATCGATGTACTGTGTAGACCTCACGCCCCACGTGTTGAGCAATTCGGCGGTACGTCCACCCGGCCTCCCGCATGCCCACTATACGCCCTCGCTCAAAGTCCGTCAACTGCACATACATTCACGTCCACGCTGTCGCGGCATGCTACCAGTGTTAAAGACTGCGATGGAGCTCCGTATGCCACGGCAAACTGGCTGACACTGACGGGGGCGGTGCACAAATGCTGCGCAGCTAGCGCCATTCGACGGCCAACACCGCGGTTCCTGGTGTGTCCGCTGTGCCGAGCGTGTGATCATTGCTTGTACAGCCCTCTCACAGTGTCCGGAGCAAGTATGGTGGGCCTGACACACCGGTGTCAATGTGTTCTATTTTCCATTTCCAGGAGTGTATGTTTGGTAACACTTTCGCAACAGAATGATAAAATGGTTCAAATGGCTCTGAGCACTATGCGACTTAACTTCTGAGGTCATCAGTCGCCTAAAACTTAGAATTAATTAAACCTAACTAACCTAAGGACAACACACACATCGATGCCCGAGGCAGGATTTGAACCTGCGACTGTAGCGGTAGCCCGGTTCCACACTGTAGCGCCTAGGACCGCACAACCACTCCGGCCGGCAACAGAATGATACAGCGACATACGACAGCAGGTATGATAATGAAAATCAGAAGCGTGTGTTTTTTCTTTTTACAGAGACGTATGGAATATTTCGTCCACAAATAAGAGACACTTGTAAAATGAATAAAAAGAAATTCAGGTGACAAAATAACTATAATCCTATATCTACAGTACCACTGCGTTGTCTTCTCTTTTCGGTATATGTGCGCATTACGGCCAGTCCATTAACTTTGTTCAAGCACCTTAAACATCCATTAAGTTATGTGAAGGACACACTCATACTGCGTGTCATACTATTTTAATTCCTCTAACTTGAAGACTAAACATTATCTCAGCCGAAAGTGACAATCGTAGCTTTGTCCTTAACACGGGAACGCTAGGATTCATTTGCCTACAAAACGAATTTTGCGTTCCTGACAAGCGTCTCTGTTCTTCGTCTTCTTTCTTGCAGGTTTAAAACGAAATACTTCTTCCACATGGGACCTCGTTTCCGAAATTGTGGGACATCTACTTCATGACGAATTCTTTATATGTTCAAATCCTGCGCTGTGCCGAACGAGCATCGTTTTATCGATAACTGGTTAGCACATTGTACTCGCATTCGGGAATACAACTTTTCAAATCTGCAATCACCTATCCAGATTTAGGTTTCCATGGTTTCCCTAAATCATTCCAGGCAAATGCCAGGATGATTCCTTTGAAAGGGCACGATCGATTTCCTTCCCCATCCTAGCTTGTGCTACGTCTCTCATGACCTCGACGTCGAGGCGACATTAAATCCTTATCTTCCTTCCTTTTCCTTCCTTCATTTCGGCGACAGTTTCATGCAGTGAGGTTATTGCATGTGCAGCCAAACAAAATTATTGGCATTTGTGGTAATCATTAGCAACATATATCAGAAGGATTTCCTATAATTCACTATTTCACAATATTTAGCTACGAAATATTAATACTGTCAGCCTATCCTCCTTCATGTGACAAAATAATCGTTACAACAAACGTAATATATTTTTAAGTGCGGTCATTATTTCTTTGTTGATAGGACTAGTTAGACAGAAGCCTGTACATGGGACAATGACATTCGAATGTTACCTAGTCCACACCTGTCTACAGTATTCCTATACTCCGCAAGCCACTGTACGATGCGTGGACGAGTACCAAAGTGCACTATATGCCCCTAAATTAACCTCATGGTATGCACAACCAGCTCATACATATATTTGTGTGCAGACGCAAATAATGTCGCACATTTTGTGCACTTTCCTGTTACATAGACACTTACTGATAACTTGGAGGTTAACCACTGCGGCCGAAATCGGCAGATAGTATGTGACGTGTAAATATATCTCTGATTGTTGCAGACAATAAAGAAACCATGACAGCAGTTTAGTATAATCTACTTTGAAGGAATTATTAAAAAAACTAGCGACCCGTCCAGACTTCTCACAGGTAGCACCAAATATGTATTGTCGGACGACTTGTCTGGCCTAGCGGTAGTAAATTGTATACGCAAACCCTCCACGTGAATCGGTCTACATGCTAGTGAAAACCGTATCAACATCCCTAAGGCAGTTCCTGAGATTAGCCTTCACATACAGACAGATAAACGAGGTGGCATACTTTGATGTATAATAAGCGTAAATGACATCTACTGTAGTACATTAAGCTTCTAACTGTGACTTTTTTTTATAGAATAACGCAGACCAAGAAAACCTTAATCTTTAAGGTTGACATCCATGTCGGAGCCACGTGTCTCCAGTCTGCAGTATTCGACCTTCTCTACGTTGATGGTCTTCTTTTGAGTTTCTTATTGTGTTTATTAAAAAAGAACGTCAATAACGCTGTACAGTCATATCTCTTACTGTGAAAGTGCTTTGAAGCATAAAAACCAGCCAGCATAAGCACATGTTGGCAGATTTCACAACTTCTAATTTCAACACGTTTCTGAAGTATAGGTTGAAACAACTGTTTCTTAGCTAATTATTGTATAAGCGTAAGCAAGTTTTCTATCTGGCCATTCTAAACTTCCACAACGTAATAATAATTTTTTATTGTTTTGAATTTTTCTTTAGTTTTGTACTCAATACTTTTCTTTACATAAGTGTCTCATTAATTATTTTACTGCCTAAGAAGGTGTCTCTTAGTTCGAACTATTTTTCTTAAGGTGTAACGTCCCGGTGATTACATTTCAGGTTGAAACTAGCTAAGTTAAATAAAAAAAAACACAGTTACTGTCAGGACTATTTTTTCTTCCACGTGGAAGCATTGAGGAAAACCAGCTTTTCAATCTCTCTCCTTCGGGACAGGATTGCAACGTTTTATCATTGTGATGGCACCTTTCCTACAGAATATCTTATGGAGAGCCGTCAAAAGTACTTCCAGATCTTTGGAATGCATCTCAGTATTGCAAATTACTACCGTGCAGTCACACTTTTCGATGGATAAACTGCACTCTAAATATGGTAACCGTCTAGTTACCGCATTCGCTCAGCCTCTTGTCTCTAAACACACATTGACCTTGTCGAACTGTTGGTGCTTAGCACACTTGCCTCCATTTTTGTTTTTTGTTTTTTCTCCCACGAGTGAGAAAGGATTTTTTTCTTCCTTTAGCAGCAAATGCATCGAAGTTATCAAGGATTAAACTTCGAATCTACTGAATTTTTCAGATCCAGGACTCTCAGTTTTTAGCCTTATTCTTACACCGACATTTCGAAGTGTTTCGCCCTCGATTGAGAAGATATTAAGACAAACTGTTATGCTATGCCGGGCTATCCAGAAAAAAGGGTCAAAAACATGAAGGACGGGTTGCAACAAGCTAGCGATTATTCGGAGAAACATTTCAGAAAACCAGTTCGACATGGAATGGCAGCATATAATATCTGTTTTATAACTGACTTTTTAAAAAGAGTGCATTATTATGAAACTGCTTGAAGAGCTTGAGACGTAGCAACGTGGAATAGCTCGAACTGCTACAACTCTGCTCCTTCAATAAATATTCTTTTTCCGTAACACGTGTAACGCATTTACCATATGAGCACAAAACTGCCAAATTCTTGCTCATGCAGTATTTCCCTGAACTTTGATAGTCAGAGGATAATTTACAGTTTAATCATGACAACAGTATAAATCTTTCATGTACAAACATTTTATTCAAAGAAGTGTTCATAATTTATTATACCTGCAAACCACGCGCACGTTAAAATTCAACGCCGCTAAAACCCGTTTTTAGATTAACGTAGGTTAAATTCTCCTCTTTCAAGCATCATTTTACTTCTATGAAAACCAAATGTTTCAAAAGTTATTTTTATTCAGAATTTTTGTGTTCTAGAATGTTCTAATCGTAAAATGCAATCCTGTCAAAATTGAAGTGCTATGGTTTCCGTTGCCGAAAATAACTTTATTGAAAGAACATGTTAGAATATTAAATATCGAAATTATAAAATACAGCTTTCCGTAAAATTCTTGTTGGTCTTTGGGACTCCCAGTGCACGTTAAAATTAACCAATAATAAATAGTACCTATAATTTTCGTAATTTCTAATTACATAGCTAATAATTTATCAAGCTAACTTCACTACCTGTTTCTTCGTATGTTTTGGTGCTTTTGCTATTTACGTTAATATAATACTTCCGTATTTCCTCAATTTTGTTATTTTTATACTGCGCACACAAAGCCCATGTCAGTCGGTACTTAGAATGCAACCAGCATAGTTACTATATATTCTGTTAGTCAGTCTGGAATAAGCATACAACTTATAAGATTTAATAGTCAGTCCGCTCGTAAACTCCCAGATCAAGATGCTTTATTATTATGCCACTTCCGAATATGTGCAACCTCTTATACTCCAAGTAGCTTACCGATCTGTGTAACGAAACTGACATTAACACACACAAACAAGTTGATCGTCGAAACAGAGTTTAGTTCAAGTAATGGGAAGAGTAAGACAATTTACATTTTACAGTGTTATGTAATTAATTCAGTAGCCGCTTACAACATCAAACAATCAAAGGAGGGAGATTAAAAAAGAAGTCCTAGGAAATTTATGAGGCATCAAACAGGCCGAAATGCTTCAAGCCTGATACGGATTTCATGAAACTTTATAAATACTTGCTCCCTGAGCGTGAATATGAAAACAAAACTTCATTGTTTTCATGTATTTGTATCTTATGTTGTAATGTAACCATCCATTCATTGTAGCAGGAGGAAATAAGGGATATAATAAAGGAGTAAATTGAAATTATGACTTTATGTTCTGTAGTAATTAAAACTGGATATACCCTAGAAAGCAGTTCGTTATGGACAGCATATGTCTGGTGAACATGAGCCCACAAGGGGCAACTGTGGGTCACGTTTCAGAATTAAAAAAACTCGCTTCGATACACGTCTGGAGTGATTTATGGGCGCTTCAAGATGAGATGCGGACTTAACTCATTTCCTTCGACTGCCAGCTCTACAACGCAGTCCTGTGAAAATCTAAACTATCAGTTCACTTAGCTACAGCCTCTGTACGTATTTAAGAACGGAAGCATCTCCGCGATGGAAACAAACATTTTTCACTTCGTGTGCACACAGTGCGTGCGTGAGGATGTGCAGTGGTTAACAGTAATGGACTCGTAATCGAAAGGAAACAAATTCAAATCCCCGTCCGACTACCTCGATTTAGCTTTTCCGTAGTTGCTAAATCAATCAGGCGGACGTCAGGACCTTTAATTCCCCCCCCCCTCTCTCTCCCTCTCTCTCTCTCCTTTTCCCTCCCGCTTTCCTGCTTCACTGATCTCCCAAAGATATGCTGTCGTTAACTGAAGCGTTGCCAACTAAATCCCGCTGTGGCCATGAATATTTTCGTCTACCCGATACCCTATATCGTGATGCTAACCACATCACTGTGTAGTGTTAAGAGCAAGAAGTAACCAACAAACTGAAAACTACCGCAAGGTGTTATTGCTACCGCATACCTACTGGTTCCACTACAAGGAACCGCTGTTAAGCTGACGGCTGCACAACATTCATACCCGCCTATTCAATTATTCCCTGACTGGTTTCAGTGCAATCGCAAGAACGATACCTAGACGATTACGAGTACTTAGAGAGATCTTTGTCCAGTCGCTGTCAAATATAAACAAGCTGTCAACCTTTTATGATCTCAGGGTCATCGGCTATTAAAAGCTGCCGGCCACTAACAAATAACAAAATAAATAAAGGACAAACGGACAATTTTCTGTCCGGTATTTCCTTTTATGTGCCTTTTTTCAGCTTAAGAGAATGGATGTGTTTATATTGCTGTGTATGTTATTTAAAACGAAACGAAGGCCAGATCGTTGGAAGATGACCACATATGGCGGCCTAATTACCTGCGAATTTATAAGGGATAGCTTTTGGATTAGGGGCTGAAATTTAGACCACTACGAAAGTTATGAACCAGACCATCCGAAAAGGGTTCTAAATTCCAGATTCGGTAACGAAATCCACTCTAGCTTTATCACCCATAGATTTAAAACAAAATAATGTGTGAATCCGGGCCCACATAAACAATAACAGAGGAAATCGGTGTTCCCGAAATTTAAGGCTTTGCTGTTATACTTACGTAGCGCCATTTGTGGAGCCATCACAAATCGTATCTTTATACTGAAGGTCCTTATTTTATTTTACCTTTTGTAGAAATTGTTGAACGCCGCGACTGTGAAGTAAATAAAGGATTTTCCAGAAGAAAGAGACAGCAGCTGGGGTTTACTAATGCGATGGCTGGCTTTCAAGCCCACAAGTATTACCGGTAATCGGTGACATAAACAGCATAGCAAAAATGTTAACAGCGTGCAGGCGATCGCTGAAGTTGTAGTATAGCGAAAACATTTGCATTTAGATGGGAACTACTGCTAAAGTAATTACAGAAAACTTGCGGAATCTCATTCAACGTGCTTACTAAAATGGCAAATTTCATCTAAATAAATCAGTTTTCAACAACATTATAGCTTTCACGATTATCTGATAAACTGTTTTGTTAATGCAAATGTCACCATCCCATGGTCAGCTTGCTGTATCTTGAAAGTTAGCTGACAGACAAATAAATTTGAAGAACGACATTGGAGAACTGTCAGTACCTATTGTAATGAATATTTATTTCCAGACGTCCATTTATGGTAAAGAGACTATCTTCAGGTCGCCTAAATATGCATAAAGTGTAGAAGAATCATTCCATGGCCAAAATAGTTACGATGAACGACTGTACGTACAATAAACTCACAGATTAACTGTAAGCCTACATCAAGTTTAAGGGAGGTTCCTTGCTGTATAATATACAATTTCTTGTTAGTTTCAGCATCTACCTGAAAGCAGGTACAAATAAATATGCGTCAAAACACCATAATGCATAGTATACAAATATATTATTGTTATAAATATAAAACAAATTTATCACAAGTAACTCTTACATAAGAGTGCGTCTATTATCTCATACATGTAAAATGATCGCTTGACTGAAATTAGATGTCTCGATATTCTTTACAACCAAATGCCTAACACTTAAACATCGAAGAAAAAGGAGGAGGATGTTCATTACAGCAGCTTTTGGTGATGCCAACAACTTGTTCATTAAACACACCGTGCAACACTGCCTACAGAAAATATTTGGAACAAATAAATATATCAGAAAAGAAATCTTGACTAGCCGCTGTTGTTTGTTTCTAGACTTACCCTTTATTTTTACTCCTGTCCTGTGTTATAACCGAAACTGTCTTTTACAGTCTGGTTGTCCATCGAGCATTTCAGTGACAATGAATTTCTTCTCATACGCTTATATTCTTTGTGAAGTACGTGCGTCAAACACACTATCTTGTGATAGGATGAACGACGTGTGTAGTAGTGTCTATTACCCTTCAATTAAAATCTGAGTTTTAAACAAGATGTATTATATAATTTAATTCTCTAAATTTCACCCATTAAAACTAAATATAATTTTTCTGTTGATAACATAACACGGCTATGTAACCATGTTTCTTAAAAAAACAAAATTATTCACTTCAATTACTACTTTATCCATATGTGTGATGAGTAACTGATAGGTGCCCACAAGACAGGAGTTCCCATTTCTAATACAAGACAAAGTGGCTCTTTCCATAGACACGTATCACATTTAAAATAAATCGCGAAAAAATATTTAAATAGTAGTAAAAAGAGGTTTTACTATCTTTCTAATGCCTTACACTTTGCTACTTGGTCGAACTAGAAGAACTGAAACAAGCGTGGAGATTGACTGAAAGCTTATTTACAGCAGACGAAGGGCATCAACCCACGCTAACGGGTATATTAGTCTATAGAGAACATCATCGATCTTCAAAAATTGTGGATAAAACACAGTACTATTGAGTTAAAAAATATCCCACCACCTCGTCATCTATCATTTAGTCAGTTCATGTAAAAAAGTAGTATGTAGTTAGTAATTATTCTCTTTAGGTTTATGATTAAGAGTATTAAAAGTCGGTAACATTCGCAAACAAAGTATACTACAGGCCACAATCTACAGTGAAACGTATGGATTGAGCAGCGACTCACGCATGGAATTTCTTGAACGAAAATGTTAAAGCATGTTTCATGAGAGATAAAATGTTACTAGCCGTTTGTGTATAAGACATTATTTTGCACTGTTTTCGTTGCAATTGTCACGAACATAAGTATGTACTTCAGTTATGTTTTTCGAACCACCGCTTTGCGGAAAAGGAGTCAGACGGACAAGTGGAGCCATCTGTCAAGGGACAACCGAGTACTGTTGTTTGCTGTGTCTTCACGAGAGGGCAGCACCAGACAGTAGCTTTAGCCTCCCATTCAGTTTCCTCTATTTCAGCATGCGAATCCGAGTGGACTAAACATTTCACAGAACACGCTAGAACATTTAACTACATACTCAGCCTATAATTTTAGACATAATTAAAATTTATATTTACAGGTAAATAAAGCGCATGAAGTGCAAGAAGAAAAGTTGTTTGTCTATACCGATAGTAACTGTGACAAAAGTAGCTGTTTACGGGCAAATGTAATCTTTCCCCACACAGG
Source organism: Schistocerca gregaria (assembly GCF_023897955.1). Lineage (NCBI taxonomy): Eukaryota > Metazoa > Arthropoda > Insecta > Orthoptera > Acrididae > Schistocerca > Schistocerca gregaria. Next base: position 749,576,655 of record NC_064931.1, read on the forward strand.
TAGCGCGACCATATTTTTTCGGACAAAAGTGGGATTTTCATACATTTTCTTGGACAGAAAGTGGGACAATTTTTATTTCTCGTTAAATATCACGTTTAATGCTAACATTTCTTCTTCTTCTGCAAATATAGCCTTCACTGATATTTGTGTGTGACATACAGTAACAATCACTACAAAAAAAGTTCTTAGTGAACACAAGGAATTTATGGTTTTGTGGATTCCACACTGCAATCAAATTTATTCGAAAATGAAATTTCATCCAGCAACTGAGGTTTGCCCAATAGGTATGAATAGAAGTGAAGTCAGCGCAACTGTATTTACTGAAGTTTAAACAGGTCTGTAAAATACACTTAACGCTCCTCACCGTAAATCTATTCCTCTCATCTGTCCACTGTGACGATAGTAACCTGAAAACTCTTTCAACATTTGCATTGTGGGCAGCGGGTGAAAAGAAGTACTGCGCTATATTAAGCGATTCTCTGAACTGTTCATTACACTGGCAAGATCTGAAAAACTTACATCATTTTTCATGTGCCATCAACTGATTCCATTGTTCACTGTTTGTTTCCACTTGTTGTTTTACAAATGACTGTATATGAACTATTTCGTCAAATAAGAGGCCCTTTTCATTTAGCCACATTAAAGTATTTTCAACTACTGACCATTCTGGTGGTTCTGTGAGCATCATCCATGAGAATACAGAAAACTCAGCTATTCCCTGTAACCCTGAGGATAAATAGTCTACTGAAGCATCATAAAACGTTGATACTCCTATGTCAAATTTCTTAACAGACTGGTCATCACTATCATTCATAAGTTTTTTTTTCACCTAGTGGTACAAAATGTTCATGTTTCCTTAAATTTAGACTTGTCAGAGCTTTATTTAAGACTGCTAATACTTCACATATGGAATTATTCTGTTCCTCAATGCTCAGAATGGATTGTTGGAAAACATTCATTTGTGGATGTACAAAAAGTAAATAACATTCATTTATAGGATAACTGAAAAAACTTTTTAAGATTGCAGGGCACTTTGAGTTAGACTGTGACAAAAAGTAAGGTTTCAAAGGTTCATACATTTTCAAGATCCTTTCTAAGGCTGGCAGCAATGAAAGCTACCTTGTTTTGGAAAAGGAAAGTAAATTTTTGTAAGTGACACCAACAAATTCACAGAATTCAGTGAGTTCTGCAACACGAACAGAAAAAATATGAAAATGGTTGTACAACTTCGTAACAATGCAGTCAATGTCAACAGGTAAAACATCACAAGCACATGGAAGTGTGTTACGAACAACATGTGCTGGTCAACCTATGCCAACAATGTTAGAGTTTTTTTAATTTTTCTTTCATATGTGTGAAAACATAATTACCCTCTTTCTTCATTAACCCCCCAAAATTACAGTTAGTATTGTCTGCACCAAATGCAACACACTTTGAGATGATACTGAATGATTGTATAACATGAGAAAGATAATTGGAAATTGTTTCGGACTTTTCGTTCTGCAATTCATCAGGATCAAGCAATTTCGTCTGCAGTCCACCCTCACTTACAGAAAAATACTGAACTATCAAGGGAAAAATTTTCTGATGCCCATGGTTGCTAGCATCAGTAGATATTGAAAAGTATTTTGCACTGTTTACAGCAACTATTACCTGTTTCTGGGATTGCGGAGCTATAACATTGTTGATAATTGCTTCACACTTTGTTCTGCCACACGAAACATTTTCTGCAATCTTAGAATCAGGTTTTTTTTTTTTTTTTTTTTTTTTTTTAGTTGAACACCGCAGTCATTAGAACGATAGGTTTGGCGGTGTTTAACAACATGGAATGACAGGGTTTCTTCTGCTGCAGCTACGTTTTTCTGTTCCTGTGTATTTGAAGTTACAAAATATCTCGTCATTTTTTGCGAGGAACCTGCCGATCGAAGATTCTTCCTGTGTTTCTCTGATTCCGTATGGTGCTTGAGATCTACAGCACCACCATGAGACACGGATACAGCACAGTTACATACGTTACATTTTGCTGAACTGTCATTGTCTGTAGCAGTGAAGCAAGGAAATTTCCTCTGAAGCTCTTCCGAAAACTTAGATTTTCGTTTCGGCATCGCCACGAAGTGCTAGCACTTTACGAAACTGATACTGAGTGCTGACAACAATGGCAAGCAAAAGCAAAGAGTACGCAACAATTATAGTGCTTAAGGTGTACATTATCAGGGGGTACCAACGTACGGAATGTCAGCTTCAATTGATAGTTTATAAAATCGACACTCAGAAAATATTTTAACCACTTTGTAAATGTCTGAAAATAGTCCTTGAAAATCGGGACAAATTGCTTGTTTTTAAAAAAAAAGTCGGGACAAATTTTTGAGCCTCAAAAACGGGACAATCCCGATTAATCGGGACGTATGGTCACCCTACGGCACAGTTTACAATCTGCCAGAAGAATCGTAGCCCCCCCCCCCTTTTTTTAGTATATTTCAGTTGTATTCTTAACATTTATAACCTACAACCATTTTCCTCCTCTGACATCGTTCTGTGATGTTTGTAACAATAAATTACACCCATGTACCGTGGGCAAGAGGTCGACATACATTTTCGTTTATTAAGTTTCTCTTGACTTCAATATGTCTGTTACAACAGCTGTAATTAAATACATAACAGCTGTTAATTTACACGCGCTCACCCAAAAGCTAATTCTCATAATTACGAATCATCATTTTAAGTGAAATATTCTTTATTTCTGGCGCCTTATGAGTTACAGAATTATTTTTTGAGGAAACTTAACTTACAGACGTAGTATTACAAGAAACACAAAATCATTGTAAGAACAATGTCTGGTGTTAGACATCCCGGTGAGATCTCTTCAAAAACAAAAACTTGGTAATTTGACAACTTTTTCACGGTACACATATAAGCCCTATACATTTATGTTCGTTGGCGGTACCAATATTTTTCTTTTCTCAACAAATATTGAAAAGCATTAAGATAACACTACAGTAGCAGAGAAATGAGTCAGATACAAGTAATCAACAACCTGCCAGAGCATACGAAATATATTGCAGATTGTATGGAGGAGCTTAAAACAGATTCCGTGATTTCCCTAAATCGCTTCAGGCAAGTGCCGGGTGCTTCCTTTGAAGGAGCACGGCCGACTTCCTTTCCCATCCTTCCCTTCCAATGGGAGCGATGACCTCGCTGTTTGGTTCCCTCCCCCAAATCAACCAACCAGTCAACCAAGAATCCACGGAATAAGATTAATATCATGCAATGTAAGGCACCTTTGCCCAAGTTTTTAACTTGGAATATTTTTTACTTTCTATGGTGGTCAACAGAGAACTGGATACGTTTTCGTGTCTAATAACTTGTACACAAGCAGCTGACATACACACCAATAACAAAAAAAGGTTTGCATCACCTCCGTTCCGAGAGTTCGGGAACCTGTGCAGAAAATTGGAATTGAGGTCAACATGAACATCATTTCCGCCCTTTTTATTGCTCATGAAAACCGCACATTGCAAGCTGTACCACCATACAGTGAGACCTTCAGACATGGTGGTCCAGATTTCTGTACACACCGGTACCTCTAATACCCAGTAGCACGTCCTCTTGCATTGATGCATGCCTGTATTAGTCGTAGCATATTATCCACAAGTTCATCAAGGCACTGTTGATCCAGATTGTCCCACTCCTCAATGGCGGTACGGCGAAGATCACTCAGAGTGGTTGGTGGGTCACTTCGTCCATAAACAGCCTTTTTCAGTCTATCCCAGGCATGTTCGATAGGGTTCATGTCTGGAGAACATGCTGGCCACTCTAGTCGAGCGATGTCGTTATCCTGAAGGAAGCCATTTACAAGATGTACACTACAGGGGCGCGAATTGTCCATGAAGACGAATGCCTCGCCAATATGCTGCCAATATGGTTGCCCTATCGGTCGGAGGATGGAATTCACGTATCGTACAGCCCTTACGGCGCCTTCATTGACCACCAGCGGCGTTCGTCGGCCCCACATAATGCCACCCCAAAACACCAGGGAACCTTCACCTTGCTGCATTCGCTGGACAGTGTGTCTAAGGCGTACAGCATGACCGGTTTGCCTCTAAACACGTCTCCAACGATTGACTGGTTGAAGGCATATGGGACACTCATCAGTGAAGAGAACGTGATGCCAATCCTGAGCGGTCCATTCGACATGTTGTTGGGCCCATCTGTACCATCTGCTACGCAGATGATAAACGCATATTCATTGGACAAAGATATTATACTAGAGCTGACATGTGATTACATTTTCACGCAATTTGGGTGCATACATCCTGAGAAATCAGTACCCAGAAGAACCACCTCTGGCCGTTATAACGGCCTTGATACGCCTGGGCATTGAGTCAAGCAGAGCTTGGGTGGCGTGTACAGGTACAGCTGCCCATGCAGCTTCAACACTATACCACAGTTTATCAAGATTAGTGACTGGCGTATTGCGACGAGCCAGTTGCTCGGCCACCATTGACCAGACGTTTTCAATTGGTGAGGGATCTGGAGAATGTGCTGGCCAGGGCAGCAGTCGAACATTTTCTGTATCCAGATAGGCCCGTACAGGACCTGCAACATGAGGTCGTGCATTATCATGCTGAAATGTAGAGTTTCGCAGGGATCGAATGAAGGGTAGAGCCACGGGTCGTAACACATCTGAAATGTAACGTCCACTGTTCAAAGTGCCGTTAATGTGAACAAGAGGTGACTGAGACGTGTAACCAATGATACCCCACACCATCACGCCGGGTTATACACCAGCATGGAGATGATGAATACACGCATCCAACGTGTATTCACCGCGATGTCGCCAAAAACGGATGATACCATCATGATGCTGTAAACAGAACCTGGATTCATCCGAAAAATGACGTTTTGCCATTCGTGCAATCAGGTTCGTCATTGAGTACACCATCGCAGGCGCTCCTGTCTGTGACGCATAGTCAATTGTAACCGCAGCCATGGTCTCCGAGCTGATAGTCTATGCTGCTGCAAACGTCGTCGAACTGTTCGTGCAGATGGTTGTTGTCTTGCAAACGTCCCCATCTGTTGACTCAGGGATCGAGACGTGGCTGCACGATCCGTAAGAGCCATGCGGATAAGATGCCTGTCATCTCGACTGCTAGTGATACGAGGCCGTTGGGATCCAGCACGGCGTTCCGTATTATCCTCCTGAACCCACCGATTCCATATTCTGTTAACAGTAATTGGATCTCGGCCAACGCGAGCAGCAATGTCGCGATACGATAAACCGCAATCGCGATAGGCTACAATCCGACCTTTATCAAAGTCGGAAACGTGATGGTGCGCATTTTTCCTCCTTACACGAAGCATCACAACAACGTTTCACCAGGCAACGCCGGTCAACTGCTGTTTGTGTATGAGAAATCGGTTGGCAACTTTCCTCATGTCAGCACGTTGTAGGTGTCTCCACCGGCGCCAGCCTTGTGTGAATGCTCTGAAAAGCTAATCATTTGCATATGACAGCATCTTCTTCCTGTCGGTTAAATTTCGCGTCTGTAGCACGTCATCTTCGTGGTGTAGCAATTTTAATGGCCAGTAGTGTAGTTTCAGCTTGGCCCCATCCTATTTTCACTTGTTTCCAAAACGCAAAGAATGCCTCCGAAGACTTTACGTTGATAGCGATGAAGCGGTGAGTGCTGAGGTGAGGATGTCGCTCCGTCAACAAAGTGAAACATTCTTCAGTAAAAATATCAACAAACTGGTTTCTCTTTGAGAGAGATGTGTTGGTCGCCAGTGTGACTATGTTTCGAAAAAAAAATGTAGATACGGATAACACATACATCAAAAAATGTTTTGCATCACCCCAGTTCTCAGAACTACTGACGATAGATTTTGATTGTGGATATCGTATCACAGACACAGTCCCTTTGACTGTTCCGAGATGTCACTAAATCCGCTCAAAGATATAAACAACCATGCATGAGCAGCGCCTATTAGACGGAGAGTGTCTTACAGCCGACCACTTCCTGTCATTCCACCAGGAAGGAGGTACACGGATCGTTTTGTCTGTAGTTCAACCATGCCTAGACAGTCAATACCGTGGTTCGATCTCGTCCGCATTGTTACTTTGAGCCAGGAAGAGCTCTCAACAAGGGAAGTGTCCAGGCGTCTCGGAGTGAACCAAGGCGATGTTGTTCCGACATGGAGGAGGTACAGAGAGACAGAAACTGTCGAGGACATGCCTCTCTCAGGCCGCCCAAGGGCTACAACTGCAGTGGATGACCGCTACCTACGGATGATGTCTCGGAGGAACCCTGACAGCAACGCCACCATGTTGAATAATGCTTTTCGTGGAACCACAGGACGTCGTGTTACGACTCAAACTGCGCACAATAGGCTGCATGTTGCGCAGCTTCACTCTCGACGTCCGTGGCGATGTCCATCTTTGCAACCACGACATCAAAAAATGGCTCTGAGCACTATGGGACTTAACATCTGAGGTCATCAGTCCCCTACAACTTAGAACTACTTAAACTCACACACATCCATGCCCGAAGCAGGATTCGGACCTGCGACAGTAGCGGTCACGCGGTTCCAGACTGAAGCGCCTAGAACCGCTCGGCCACAGCGACCGGCCGCACGACAACATACAATGCTACTTGGTGTAGCAATTTTAACGGCCAGTTGTGTATGTGGAGGATGAGCGATGAGAATGAACCCAATGCGTCGGATTGCTGCAGATGTATGCAGATATAACAGCGCTCGAGTCTGGATCAGCATTGTCACGCTGCTCCGTGTGTGGACGAATTCTTCGAAATCGAATCTTGATTAGAGCACGCTGTTTCTCGCACACCGACGTTGTTACGTTACACACCACCTGTTACACGCCACAATTCGGAGCCGTGAAGCGGCTGAGAGCTACAGATATGTAGTCATGAAGAACAACGATTTAGAATGTTGATAACGTTTGCTTTGTTTAAAAACCTTGAAGAGTTTTCTCATAAAAAATTCGGAGGCATTACTTTTCAGCACGCCCTCGCATGAGAGTAAACGATTCTAGCGGCGTGCGTATTTGAGGTAAATTGTATCACACAGTTCCTCTCACTTATTCTTTCGTAAACAGGATACAACCTACATTGTATGGAATCGATGATCTGTTAACTGTTGTAAAATAAAACAATGTGTAAATAACTTTAAAAATTTACTCAGTGTTTGCTGCAATTGAAGAATGATTTGTTACCTGAAGTGTGTTATGTATAACAACTATTTTCAGAAAACGTAACAATTATACACGAATAAAGATTGTAAGTAGGTTAGGTAGCTCGTTTATGGATGTAGCGTTTCAAGCATAATTTTAAAGTTACGTTTTCCACTTTATTCTGTTTCCTGATCCGTTATCCCTCCGTCCCTGCCAGTAATCCTCCCCCCCTCTCCCCCTCATCCATCACGCACCCTTGGAAAAAAAAAAGAAAAAAGAAATATCGTATGGCATTATTGGCTGAGAGACACGTCTGTGGTTTGGCCGCCTGATGCAGGTGTTTCTAATTAGCAGCGTGTTGGTGTCTTTGTGATGAAGATGATATGAAATGATTAGGACAACACAAACATCCAGTCCACCAGCGAAGAAAATGTCCGACTTGGCTGGACATCGAAGCGGGGACCCCACAATTTAGAGGCAGGGTTACTAACTACACTCTTAGTTTTCTTTCTTCCGACCTGTTTCTTTACCATTATTCCATCAGCGGCTCGATGCGGATGTGACACAACATCGTTCCAATCCTCTCTATGTGAACTTGATCCAGCTCTTTTATCAGAGAGGATGGCTAGACCGCAGACCCAGCATACTGAGCTACCGTGCCGGCCGCTAGATCGTATACTGCGGACTAGTCATTCTGAACATGGTTCTCTCTATCGTTAGCTAAGTAATCATCAGTCTTTGAATGGTTTTCTCGTCTAAAATCCATGCCTGACTGACATTAGATACAGCTGGTAACGTACACTTAGTTTTGAAAACAGCACTCCGGGTCAAATGGTTCAAATGGCTCTGAGCACTATGGGACTTAACATCTATGGTCATCAGAACTTAGAACTACTTAAACCTAACTAACGTAAGGACAACACACAACACCCAGCCATCACGAGGCAGAGAAAATCCTTGACCCCGCCGGGAATCGAACCCGGGAACCCGGGCGCGGACTCTGGGTCATTTTAACTCTTAATTGAAGTCTTTCACGTCTACCCAGCCCTTGTCTTCAACTCCCCTAAAAGTAGTAGCGCTAGTGCAGATAAATTTCAACAACCAAGCCGGCCGCTGGTGGCCGAGCGGTTCTAGGCGCTTCAGTCTGGAACCGCGCGACCGCTACGGTCGCAGGCGCGAATCCTGCCCCGGGCATGGATGTGTGATGTCGTTAGGTTACTTAGGTTTAAGTAGTTCTAAGTTCTAGGGGACTGATGACTTGAGATGTTAAGTCCCATAGTGCTCAGAACCATTTTTTCAACAACCAAGGGTTGCACTTAACAGAACACGTTTCAAATTGGAACTGAAAATAACAAAACTAAAATAGTGTAGAACCAAGATATCGAAAACAAATCAAATATAGTCTGAATATTCTTACTATCAGTCTTGGCACGATTATGAATGCCGCGCGGGATTAGCCGAACGGTTTACGACGGTGCAATCATGGACTGGGCGGCTGGTCCCGGCGAAGGTTCGAGTCCTCCCTCGGGCATGGGTGTGTGTGTTCGTCCGTAGGATAATTTAGGTTAGGTAGTATTTAAGCGTAGGGACTGATGACCTTAGCAGTTAAGTCCCATAACACACACACACACACACACACACACACGATTATGAGGATACAGACGCATCACTTTGTTTCCTTCTACAAACAACCAGATTTAATGGAATTTTTGACTACGCCTTCAACAGTCTGCGTGACTACAGAATTCCATTTCAGCCTCATTCCTGCATACCGCCTGAACAGCCTTCCCGTGCACTCAGTGTGGAGTATCACTCAAAATACCTGCAAGCCGTAAGCGAGGAGTCCCTTACTTCTCGTTTGTTTACACTTACAGAGTAACGAGTAACGCACTCGTCTCTCGAGCGGTGGAAAACAGATGTTGCAACTTCTCACCGCTGTTCTTGGCGAGGTCCAAACGAACGCAACCTCATGGTTGACTTCTTTCCAACTTGGAGTCTAATGCTGTGATTCACAGTGCCGAGAACATCATCAGCATGCGTCAACACCGAGAGTTAGGCAAAGCAACACCCAATAAACACCACACAGAATTCGAGAAACATCAGCAGCGGTATCCAATAGCCACAATACCAAAGACATCACTGAGCGATTTAGAATTTAATCCAGATCATTCGTACATATTTTGACACTCAGAAACTTAAATTCGAAGCATTTCCTACATTTTCTGGACAAATTTATGCCACTGATAAAGGTTCGAAAATATACCTCGGGGACGTGAGTAAAGGTGCGTTGATCGCCCGGTTATTTGGTAACAGTAATTTTAGACACTTCGCTGCTTTATGAGATGGAAAAATTGACCTGCATGGTCTTTATCGTTACACTAAAGAATCGCAGGTCACCTACATCATTTTATTCTAGTATATTTTGCTGAAAGAAGGTTGTACATGTGGGTGAACCTGGAGACGTCGGAGGGTTTCAGATATAAGTCGTGTTACATAATAATAAGACAGAGATTTCAAACCACATTTTAAACTGAGAAATAATTCCAGAGATAGATGTTGATTCACAAGGGAACGGTCCAATCCGAAATATCGAAACCTGTCCTGAAGTTTTTTTTATACAGGAAGAATACACCGAAAGAAACACAATGCCAAAATTTCAGCTACTAAGACACAGTGCAATAAATTTTTTCATGTAGAAAATTACTAAATTCTTAGCTCGCCAAGCAGTTGGAGAAATGCACACAAAAGCCATAACGGTAGCAGGCATTGTATGCGCAACACTGCTGGCACATTAGTAAACAGATAACACGACACAACAATTTGCGAAGTGAATTTCAAAGGTTCAAATGGCTCTAAGCACTATGGGCCTTAACATCTGAGGTCATCAGTCCCCTAGCCTTAGAACTACTTAAATCTAACTAACATAAGGACATCACACACATCCATGCCCGAGGCAGGATTGGAACCTGCGGCAATAGCAGTTGAAGCCCTGGAACAGCTCGGCCACAGCGGCCGGCTAGTGAATTTCAGTTTAGCTTCACGTTTTCTCTGATAAAATTGTTCACAGTTACTATTTGTTCGAATTTGCAGCTGATTTAATATCACTAATGATTAGCAATTGGGTTTCCACTATCACGAACTGAAACCGATGTAGAAAAAACTGAATTAATTTTCTTTGTGACATCTTCGTATATGCTTGCTAATAGCATCTGTTTTTGCGGAGGTTCCAGAGTTTCGCAGTAATGTGGAATCCAATTAATGCTTTCAGCCTTGCAAAGATGAAATATGAGGAATGTGGTATGCAGTCCAAATCGCCTGCTTCTCCTGAAGAAATACATATGTGTAATGGGGTTAATTTCTTGGACATTCACTCAAATGATGACATTTTGTTAGAAATTAAGGAAACAGTAGGAGAAGGAAGAAATACTCATGACGATTCCGTGAATTGTGATCTTAACGATGGTGGTTGTGCTAATTGAAGTCCAGAGCAAAAATAGAGTGCTTTCATATACAGTAACAGCTTTCAGCGGAAAAAAAGACTGTAAATTTTTTGGTTAAACGAATGAGGGAGAAATTGCACCACCTTAAGAAGTGTGCAAAGCAGGTATCATTTCATAAAATGTGAACATGAATTGTATAAATGGGAAGAATTTGGTCGAGCGGTTCTAGGTGCTTCAGTCAGGAACCACGCTGCTGCTACGGTCGCAGGTTCGAATCCTGCCTCGGGCGTGGATGTGTGTGATGCCCTTAGGTCAGTCAAATTTAAGCAGTTCTAAGTCTAGGTGACCGATGACCTCAGATGTTAAGTCCCACAGTGCTTATAGCCATTTGAACCATTTGAAGAAAGAGTTACACGAAGTAGGAAATGTGCGCCAAATGAAACTCACAGAAGTGTGAAAGAAAAACTAGTGGAAAGATTGAGTATTGCTAGTGAGAGTCAGTGCACCGTTACAACGGGAGATCTACATTCAAGCGCCAAAAAAGCTGTTATAGGAATGCATACTCAAATACAGAGATATGTAAACAGACAGAATACGGTGCTGCGGTAGGCAACGCCTATGTAAGACAGGTGTCCGGAGCAGTTGTTAGATCAGTTACTGCTGCTGCAGTGACAGCTTATCAAGATCTAAATGAGTGTGACCGTGGTGTTATAGTCGGCGCGAGAGCGACGAAAGACAACATCTCCGAGGTAGCGATGAAGTGGGGATTTTCCCGTAGGACTATTTCACGAGAGTACCGTGAATATCAGGAATCCGGTAAAACATCAAATCTCTGATATCGCTGCAGCCGGAAAAATATCCTGCAAAAAAAGGGACCAACTCGGGCTGAAGAGATTCGTTCAACGTGACAGAAGTGCAACCCTTCCACAAATTGCTGCAGATTTCAGTGTTGGGCCATCAACAAGTGTCAGCGCGCGAATCATTCAACGAAATATCATCGGTATGGGCTCTCGGAGCCAAAGGCTCACTCGTGCAACCTTGATGACTGCACGACAGAAAGCTTTACGCCTTACGCCTCACCTGGGCCCGTCAACACCGACATTGGACTGTCTCGTTTCGAATTGCATCGAGTGGATGAACGTGTCCGGGTATGGAGACAACCTCATGAATCCATAGACTGTTCAAACTGGTGGAAGCTCTGTAATGGTGTTGAGTGTGTGCAGTTGGAGTGATAGGGGACCCCGGATACGTCTAGATACGACTCTGACAGGTGACACGTACGCAAGCGTCCTGTCTGATCATCTGCATCGATTCTTGTCCATTGTGCATTTCGACGGAGTTGAGCAATTCCAGCAGGACAATGCGACACCCCAAAAGTCCAGAATTGCTACAGAGTGGCTCCAGGAACACTTCTGAGCTCAAACACTTCAGCTGGCCACCAAACTCCCCAGACATGAACGTTATTGCGCATATCTGAGACGCCTTGCAACCTGCTCTTCAGAAGAGATCTTCACCCCCTTGTACTCTTACGGATTTATCGATAGCCGTGCAGGATTCGTGGTGTCGGTTTCCTCCAGCAATACTTCAGACGTTAGCAGAGTCCATGCAAGTCGTGTTGCGGCACTTCTGCGTGCTCGCGGGAGAGCTACAAGATATTAGGAAGGTGTACCAGTTTTTGTGGCTCTGCAGTGTATGAGACTTGCCTCTCTGAACTACAGTAAGATGAGCGTTACCGATTTCCAGGCTTCCTCGATCCGATTAAAAGGATTCAGGAAATTATATTAAAAAGGAAGTCCAAAAATTACGATATTTATCTCAAATAAATGTCCAGTAGTGATATCGTTAACAGATAATACTACTGAGAGAGAAAAAGTGTACAAACCGCTGTTATAGCTGACGTAAAGATGACGCTTCTCGTTTTCTCCTAAAATGCTGTGTATAAAGACAGTTAGTCAGGTTTCTGCAAGACCTGCGTACAACTGCACTTTATCATTTAGAGCGAAAAAAAGGACATCGCCGCTTGTGCAGTTGATGAATACTTTGCCGCATCCATATACAACAATGCCAGTGATAAGTATCAGTGTATTACTATTTCCGAAGCTTTATGTCATCAAGGCAAATTAGGGCCAAAAATTAAAATAAAAGACAATATTCTTCCGAAAGTGTTGTAATTGACATAGAAAAACGTTACATTCGAAGTGTATTCTTGCCATTTTCAGAAAATAATTCACTGTTTTTGCTGGACTCTTGGCATAGACATAACGAAACCTCTGTCTTTAGGAGGAGTTCGAAAAGACTCTTAACATAATTGGAATTCCACCCGCAACTATTAGTGTTATTCAGCCTTTCGATAAAAATATTTTTCAGCTGTGTAAACCATTATTCATAAAATTGCAGGATAATGTAATTTCCGACAGCTCTTTATCATTTCAGGTTTACCAGCAGAACAGTGTTGTAATGCATCACCTCAATTTACGAATTTGTTCAAATAGGCAAATAGACAAGGCCCAGAACAAATGAGATAGTTAATTTAACGTACGAAAGGAGCAAACAAAAAAATGTAGCGACTGAAATAGGCAGATTGGAATACAGACTTCAAAAAAATGAGATTGACAGAAAGTTCAGAATGGCTCAGCAGGAAATATTTGAGGAGAAATGCATGGTTTTAGACTACAGTCAGTTCTACAAGAAAGTGTAGCAGTTGTCTGTATAAAATAAAAGACACTATTAGAAGCCGACCTTGGGGAAGATCAGTTTGGGTTCCAGAAAAAAAACAGAAACACTCGAGACAATACTGACTCTACGGCTTTGAAGACAGACTCAACAAAGGAAAAAGCGTTTAATGTGAAACGTCCCCTTAGAAAAATTGTACAAGACTGTGCTTAAACTGACACACAATATTTTTAGGGCAACGCAATCTGACTTTCAAAAATCCCTACAAAAGAATGGCCCTGACTAACATTAACCTATACCTTTCACAAATCACTTACCTCACCAAAAATGTTCGTTACGCGAACTACTGCAATACAGCGAGCGCCACTACTGCCAGCTAAATAAAAGATTCAAACTACGGAAGGCACTAACTACTGATAGGGGTAGTTAGCAAATGAAATATTTTAATAGAGAACAAACAATGTATTTACCTTAAGATCATCAAGTCATAATATACACTCCTGGAAATTGAAATAAGAACACCGTGAATTCATTGTCCCAGGAAGGGGAAACTTTATTGACACATTCCTGGGGTCAGATACATCACACGATCACACTGACAGAACCACAGGCACATAGACACAGGCAACAGAGCATGCACAATGTCGGCACTAGTACAGTGTATATCCACCTTTCGCAGCAATGCAGGCTGCTATTCTCCCATGGAGACGATCGTAGAGATGCTGGATGTAGTCCTGTGGAACGGCTTGCTATGCCATTTCCACCTGGCGCCTCAGTTGGACCAGCGTTCGTGCTGGACGTGCAGACCGCGTGAGACGACACTTCATCCAGTCCCAAACATGCTCAATGGGGGACAGATCCGGAGATCTAGCTGGCCAGGGTGGTTGACTTACACCTTCTAGAGTACGTTGGGTGGCACGGGATACATGCGGACGTGCATTGTCCTGTTGGAACAGCAAGTTCCCTTGCCGGTCTAGGAATGGTAGAACGATGGGTTCGATGAAGGTTTGGATGTACCGTGCACTATTCAGTGTCCCCTTGACGATCACCAGAGGTGTACGGCCAGTGTAGGAGATCGCTCCCCACACAATGATGCCGGGTGTTGGCCCTGTGTGCCTCGGTCGTATGCAGTCCTGATTGTGGCGCTCACCTGCACGGCGCGAAACACGCATACGACCATCATTGGCACCAAGGCAGAAGCGACTCTCATCGCTGAAAACGACACGTCTCCATTCGTCCCTCCATTCACGCCTGTCGCGACACTACTGGAAGCGGGCTGAACGATGTTGGGACGTGAGCGGAAGACGGCCTAACGGTGTGTGGGACCGAAGCCCAGCTTCATGGAGACGGTTGCGAATGGTCCTCGCCGATACCCCAGGAGCAACAGTGTCCCTAATTTGCTGGGAAGTGGCGGTGCGGTCCCCTACGGCACTGCGTAGGATCCTACGGTCGCCGGCCGCGGTGGTCTCGCGGTTCTAGGGGCGCAGTCTGGAACCGTGCGACTGCTACGGTCGCAGGTTCGAATCCTGCCTCGGGCATGGATGTGTGTGATGTCCTTAGGTTAGTTAGGTTTAAGTAGTTCTAAGTTCTAGGGGACTAATGACCACAGCAGTTGAGTCCCATAGTGCTCAGAGCCATTTGAACCATCCTACGGTCTTGGCGTGCATCCGTGCGTCGCTGCGGTCCGGTCTCAGGTCGACGGGCACGTGCACCTTCCGCCGACCACTGGCGACGACATCGATGTACTGTGGAGACCTCACGACCCACGTGTTGAGCAATTCGGCGGTACGTCCACCCGGCCTCCCGCATGCCCACTATACGCCCTCGCTCAAAGTCCGTCAACTGCACATACGGTTCACGTCCACGCTGTCGCGGCATGCTACCAGTGTTAGAGACTGCAATGGAGCTCCGTATGCCACGGCAAACTGGCTGACACTGACGGCGGCGGTGCACAAATGCTGCGCAGCTAGCGCCATTCGACAGCCAACACCGCGGTTCCTGGTGTGTCCGCTGTGCCGTGCGTGTGATCATCGCTTGTACAGCCCTCTCGCAGTGTCCGGAGCAAGTATGGTGGGTCTGACACACCGGTGTCAATGTGTTCTTTTTTCCATTTCCAGGAGTGTATATAGCAGTTCATGACATCCAGTCTTACAAATTTCAAAACTCCGCCATCTCTCTCCCCACATCCACCACTGCTGGCGGCTCACCTGCATCTGCGCAACGCTACGCGCTGTTAACATCCAGCTGCCCAACATTACAATGGCGAGTATTACAACAATGCCAACCAGCCACTGACTGCACACAGCACAGCCAGTGATTTTTCATACAGAGCGCTATGTGGCGTTACCAATAAAAAAAAACCTAAACAGCCTACTTACAAATGTATTAGAGAAAACTTTTTAGAACGTTACCTCGTTTATATGCTCTGAAACTTTGAGGGTAGCAGAGACGAAATACAGGCAACGAAAGGTTATTTACAACTTTTACAGAAACCAGACTGCAATTCTAAAAGTCGAATGATAAGAAAGGGAAGTAACAGTTGAGAAGGAAGTGAATCAGGGCTGTGGCCTATCCTCGAAATTATTCAATTTGTACATTGGGCAAGGAGTAAAGGAAACCAAGAAGTAATTTGGAAGGGGAATTAAAGGATTAGATTAGGAAATGAGAACACTAAAAGCAGTATATGAGTTTTGTTATTTGGGCAGCAAAGTAACTGACGATATCCAGGGAAGAGAGGATCTAAAATGCAAACTGGGAATAAGTAGCAATAGAAGTTCATTTGAAGAAGAGAAATTTGTTAACATAAAAAAAACAAATGTTACAAAGGCTTCTCTGAAGGAATTTGTTTGGAGTGTAGCTTTTTATGGCAGGGCAATGTGGGCAACAAACAGTTCAGGAAAGAAGAGAGTAGAAGATTCTAAAATGCAGTGACACAGTAGAATGTTCAATATTACATGGTAGGAAGCATAACTAATGAAGAGGTACTGAATCTAATAACAGAGAAAACAAATTTATCGTGTAAGAGACTGATTGGCAGGACACTTCCTCAAATCGTCTAATTGGTAATGTAGTAAAGTGTGGTGGAGGTGGGGGGGGGGGAGAGTGGGGGGAGAGGGAGAGAGAGAATTGTAGAGGGAGACCAAGAAATGAATACCATAAGCAGCTTCAGATGGATGTAGCTCGCAGTAGTTATGCAGAAATGGAGATGCTTGCACAGTATTAAACTACACTCCTGGAAATGGAAAAGAGAACACATTGACACCGGTGTGTCAGACCCACCCTACTTGCTCCGGACACTGCGAGAGGGCTGTACAAGCAATGATCACACGCACAGCACAGCGGACACACCAGGAACCGCGGTATTGGCCGTCGAATGGCGCTAGCTGCGCAGCATTTGTGCACCGCCGCCGTCAGTGTCAGCCAGTTTGCCGTGGCATACAGAGCTCCATCACAGTCTTTAACACTGGTAGCATGCCGCGACAGCATGGACGTGAACCATATGTGCAGTTGACGGACTTTGAGCGAGGGCGTATGGTGGGCATGCGGGAGGCCGGTTGGACGTACCACCGAATTGCTCAACACGTGGGGCGTGAGGTCTCCAGAGTACATCGATGTTGTCACCAGTGGTCGGCGGAAGGTGCACGTGCCCGTCGACCTGAGACCGGACCGCAGCGACGCACGGATGCACGCCAAGACCGTAGGATCCTACGCAGTCCGTAGGGGACCGCACCGCCACTTCCCAGCAAATTAGGGACACTGTTGCTCCTGGGGTATCGGCGAGGACCATTCGCAACCGTCTCCATGAAGCTGGGCTACGGTCCCGCACACCGTTAGGCCGTCTTCCACTCATGCCCCAACATCGTGAAGCCCACCTCCAGTGGTGTCGCGACAGGCGTGAATGGATGGACGAATGGAGACGAATCGTCTTCACGATGAGAGTCGCTTCTGCCTTGGTGCCAATGATGGTCGTATGGGTGTTTGGCGCCGTGCAGGTGAGCGCCACAATCAGGACTGCATACGACCGAGGCACACAGGGCCAACACCCGGCATCATGGTGTGGGGAGCGATCTCCTACACTGGCCGCACACCTCTGGTGATCGTCGAGGGGACACTGAATAGTGCACGGTACATCCAAACCGTCATCGAACCCATCGTTCTACCATTCCTAGACCGGCAAGGGAACTTGCTGTTCCAACAGGACAATGCACGTCCGCATGTACCCTGTGCCACCCAACGTGCTCTAGAAGGTGTAAGTCAACTACCCTGGCCAGCAAGATCTCCGGATCTGTCCCCCATTGAGCATGTTTGGGACTGGATGAAGCGTCGTCTCACGCGGTCTGCACGTCCAGCACGAAGGCTGGTCCAACTGAGGCGCCAGGTGGAAATGGCATGGCAAGACGTTCCACAGGACTACATCCAGCATCTCTACGATTGTCTCCATGGGAGAATAGCAGCCTGCATTGCTGCGAAAGGTGGATATACACTGTACTAGTGCCGACATTGTGCATGCTCTGTTGCCTGTGTCTATGTGCCTGTGGTTCTGTCAGTGTGATCATGTGATGTATCTGACCCCAGGAATGTGTCAATACAGTTTCCCCTTTCTGGGACAATGAATTCACGGTGTTCTTATTTAGATTTCCAGGAGTGTATATGGTAGAGCTGCATCAAACCAGTCTCCAGATTGAGTAGCAGAACAACAACAATATTAAGTATGTCATCAAAGCGTTCACATACGAGGTGGTCAGAAACGGTATGAAAAGCTGGTACGAATGTTGTAGGATAGGCTGTACTGGGAAATAATTGTTAGGAAAAAAATTCGGCATGTTGCTCAGTTTCCGAGCTAATTAGCACTGAAGTTAGCCAATTAGGCAGTTGCGAGCGCAAATTCAAGCAGCCCACCAGAGATGGTGACAACAAAGTTGTTGTCCATTTGATTCCCTAACAGTGATTAAGAGATCAATACAAAAATTGAACATGGGGCGGTAGTAACGATGGAACCCAGACCAAAGGCCGTGCACTCTCGTGTGTTCTCATCTACACTATGAGGACTGACACCAACTGTATCTGGCGGGACAAAAAGCAAGCACAACGCTTTGATTGGCTAACTTCAGGGTTAATTAACTCGGGAATGGCGCAACTTATCAAATTTTCTTCTTAACAGTTATTTCTCAGCACAACCCATCCTGCAACACCCTTACAAGCTTTTCAGACAGTTTTTGACCACCCTGTATATCGTGCTATTATCCAAAGCGTTCCTATGGCACTGATACAATCTTTCAAGGTAAAGAGTAATGGAATATCTAAAGGCTGACATATGGTCCTTGGCCCAAAAATGATTTCGTTGAGTGTTACAAAGTCAAACATGTTATGGAAGAACTATTAGTGGATTACAAGAACCTACTGATCGTTGTGTGTGCTATGTAATAAATTTATTTAACACTTGCAGTTCGCCTCGCACATTTTCTTTGTAAGCTCCTGTGTCAAGCATTCCCTGATAGGTGAACAGGAAGAGGGAGTCCTGTTTCATGTTCGGCTAGTTCACTTGATTTCTTGTAAGAGCATGTGAAAAGGCTTGTGTACGAGAGGCGTACAAAAAATGAAAGCAACTCCTGACAATTCTCACTGACTGACAGTGTTTGTAGAATATCGAGGTTGTTTGGGTGAGTAACAGACTACTACAGTAGTATGGCACAGTTCATGTCACTCCAATCGCCACTGTTGCCAAATTTATTCAAGATGGCGGCTCCAATACAACAGCAGTAGATATGACAACACTACACTGACGTCATGGCAGGAAGTTCAAATTTTGGCGGAAAATAGGTCAATTGGGTTACCTCCACTAACCTAACCCCCTCCCCTCCCACCTTCATCCCCTCTCCCCTCCCCCCGTTCCCACCCCTCTCCCCTCCCCCAGGAAATGGTGGGAACCTGAAATTTTGGTGGGAAAATAGGTCACTTGGGCTACCTCCACTAGCCTAAGAAAATGGCGGAAAAGTAGATCACTTGGGATACCTCCACCTACCTAAGTCATCCGACCGCCACCTCTTCCTAGGAATTGGCAACGAAAGGACGCAGCCTGTCCTGGGCTGCTGGATAGGAGGGACATAGGTCTTTATTTTGCATGAAGTGTTTATTTTAACAATTTGAGGTAGTGGCTCCATCCAGTGTGTTTACCATTATGTCTGGAGACCCACTGGCCTAGTACACAGTACTGCCACCAGAGAGCACTATTGTCCCATGGCGGTCTGGGGGAGGGGGGGAATGTGGCGGGAAAAGGACTCAGGCTCTTCCAGGCTGCAGCAAAGAGGAAGCACTGTACTTTATTTATTTCGGAACAATTAATTTAGCGATGGATTTCATGTAGTTTATTTACTACACTGATACAAAACACTGGCCCTGACGTGCTTTGGGTCACGCTACATAGCCTAAATACCTGAAAACTACTCGTAAATTATGGAAATAATGCAGTACACTGATGTACAAACACGCAAACAACTCGTAAATTACTGAAATAATGCATTGCACACCCTACAGAACTGCCAAATACTCGTAGACCACCGAAATAAAGCATGTAAGGCGCTCTGCAGGCACGCTCACTGTCGAAATAATGCATTGCCCTGACTACAGACACGAAAACAACTCGAAAATTGGTAAAATATTACATGTAAAACTCTCTGCAGACGCGAATGCTAGTTGTAAACTGTCAAAATAATGCACTACATAACCTACAGACCTGCACACTACTCGTAAATCACCTAAATAATACAGTACACTGATGAACAGACATGCAAACAACTCATAAATTGTCTAAATATAAAGCATGTAAAAGGCTCTGCAAACATACTCCCAACTTTCAAATTGCCGAAAATAATGCAGCACATAAACGCTTAATGCATGTAAAAAACGCTTTTGGACTATCGTCAACTGCAATATATCAGAGGCTCCAACATGCACATGCAATGACACCACCACGAGCCATGGCCAGACAGACAAATGCAGGGCAACGAGCTATTGCTCCCAGGCCACTACTCCATACAGCCAGTAGGTGGAAGTTGTGTCTATTTTTGGGTATACAGTTACATTTCTTTGAGTATTATACTGACATCACATGTCTATGTAAATAAGAGCCAAGTCACCCTCTGGACATGCATGTGTTTAACGTTGCTGATACGATAACTCTGTACCTGCTCTCCAGCGAATACCTAATTGCCAAGTGACACACCCTCGCAGATGCAGCTAAAATTTTCTCAATGATACACTGACGTCACATGTCTCACTATAGAAATCTGCTGCAATGCATCCCAGAGTAGCACAGGGTGCAGTGTTCCTAGCAATCCTAGCGGAACATCTGTGACGCCTCTGGCCATGCACATGTTTACTGTGACTGATGTCTACTTGCAAGTCCAGCATTATGCGAGAGATGTCTGGATAGCAGATCACCTGCGCAGGCACTGCTAAAGGTCCTAAATGCTGTACTGATGTCACATGTCTACATAAATAAAAGCGCAAGTCTACCTCTTGGAAATAGTACAGTACTACAGAAATAGTTAATGGTCGCTTTTGTAGGAGCTTTCTTGATGTCTCAGTTTGTATGTATGGAAATTCTTCTCCTAATAGCAGCTGTTTACGAAAATATCCCAGAATAACACCGATTGCATTCTTCCTCATACTACTATCAAGGCACTTCCTGGAAATCGCGACGTCCTGCTTTCAACATATATATCAGGAACGGTAAACATTCTCTTCGCTATATAGAGGCTCCGAAGTTCCAGCACAAACGATGTCTAGTGAATGAATGGAACATTCTGATTGGCTCTTACTGAAATTAATTAAAATGTATTAGTTAAATAAGTACATTATTTTAATCATTTTACATTGTGAATGTAAGCAAATAAATAGATAAATTAGATAACAAAGGTAAATTATTTTAAAAGTCTCAGTTTATATTTTTTCTATCTTTCTTATAATGTTTCAGAAATGTATATAAGCATGCCGTTAACACATTTATAATTATGTTAAGTTTTTCATTCATTTATATAGAAGTAAATGTTAATAATTAAAATTTTTTAGTAAGTAATCTATGTTGTGCATCATATTTATGATTCTTTTTCCCATTGCATAAGGAAGTATATCAGTTGAAGTTTTGTCTTTAAAAGTTGCATGAAGGTTCATATTTGTTTTTTGAGTAGTTATAATATTTTTTCTATGTGTCATATTTATTACACAAATTGGGTAATTAGTGATAAATGTAAGTGCATTAATATCAATATTTGCTTTTAGTAAAGTAATTCCTTTAAAATCAGGAAATGCATCATATACTTTTAGAAAATTATTTGGAGGAATATTATTCCACATTTGTTGAGGAAAAAATTAATTTTTCCTGTTTTTCAAATATTTATATTCTGTAGTTTATCCTGATAGAACAATGATGAATCAACTAATTGATTATTTTTACGATTTGTCTGAAATACAACACAAACAAAATATGGTATATCAAATTCTGTAGAGTTATAGAAATTTGTTATATCTAGTTCAAAACTATTTTTATTCAATACCAACAATTACTTCTGTTTGAAGTTCATAAAAAAGTGCTAATTTTAGGATTTTTAAAAATATCTTCACATTGTTCAAGTTCATAATTTGCTTCATATTGAACAAGTCGTACACAAATTTCCTTCTTTTGGAAGAGTATCTTTTATTTCAACACCAGTATCACTTTTATCAAACCAATGTAGAATTGGATCTCCAGAAGATGAACTATGTGTAAAAACTGCATTCAAGTTCCCATCAAACATTATTTCTTTATAATCTTTAAAAAATCCACCAAGCGTTGACAAAGGATATAGTACTTCATTTCTTTCACTATTTATTTTGTCTGTATTAAGACTATGTCCTTCTAAATTTATTTTGTCAGTAACACATATTTTTAAATGAAGAAACACTGTTGATGAAATAAAAGGCTATAAAATTCTAGTTAATATATTATTTCCTTTTTTATTGTTATAAAGTCAAACAATTTAGTTACATAATTATCAATTAATATTTTATTTGAATTTCCATCACAAGTTGGATAATCTATACTATCATTTAGAATAATACTACAATTCATTTATTATTGTGCATGATTTGGATGAAGCCAACCAGCACAATATTTATATCAATTTCTATATCTTTCTAGGAAAATTTAAATTACATTTAGATTTTTCATTAACAGAAAATGAACAAAACTGATAACTTTCAATTTCATTCTTTATTGTTTTAGCAATAACTTATTTATTAAGGAAAAAATTTATTAAGATATTTTTAAAATAACTGTTACACTAGCACCACTAAAGTCGATTATCATTTCGACCAGTTACAGTAACTTCTAAAACTTGAATTGTATTAAAAATTTGAACATGTATAGGATAATTTGGTGCATAAATTATTGGTCCACCATTATGTTTTAATGAATCAATTATATTAGATGCATTATGAAAATGATCATTAGGTTTTACATACATTCCATCAGCAAGATTAAAATTTAAATTGACTAATGCAAAAGGAATTATCTTAGGAACATCTTTACTACAGCTTTTTCATTAGCTTGAACAACTTGATTATTAAAACCAAATAAATTTCCAGTACTACCTGCTATATACATATACAATTTTACATTACTTTCAGTATCAATTCTGTTTAAAATTTCATCTCCTTTAATGTGTATATTGTTTTTCTCCAAACGTATGAATTTTTAAAAATTTTTGGAACTATATTGACCTACATAAATTTCTATTGTTTCTCCATGATAATGAGGTTTATTAATTTTTGTTATAATATTTGGTGTAAAAAAGTTGAATAAAAATCAAATAATGAATTATTAGTATAATTATCACATATTGTACCAGTAAATCTTTTTCTAAGTATAGAAGATTTATCACTAAGTTGAAATAATCTACTCATTTACTACTGAAAAAATATTAATACATAAGAAAATTATTAATAAATTAAAATTATGAGTAATTCAAAAAATTATTAATAAGTAAACAAAACAGATTAAGAACATAAAGTAAGAATTCTATAAAATAAAATAAAAATCAAACATGGTAAACTTTTACCAAATTCTGAAAGATGTGCAATAACTGGACGAAGTGGTTGTGGAAAACAACATTAATGATTGATAATTATATTTTAGCTCCAGGATGGTTAGACTGGAGTAAAAGTAAACACTAGTATGTTTATTCAAAAAGCTTAGAACAACTGAAGAAAGTTAAAGATAAAATTAATGAAAACATTGTTTGTCTTATTGAAAATAATGTAGAAATTATTCCATTAGATGAATGTGAAGATAATTTAAATTAAATATTTGATGATTTTACTCTAGAAAATCAAGATATCGTAAGAGAATATTTTACTAAACATAGATTGCATTATTTAGCTCAATCTTACTCAAAAGTACCAAAACACGTAGCTAGAGACTATTTTAATTTTCTAAATATTTTTAGACAAGATCATACAAATTTCTATCATATTTATCGTGAATATGTTGGTGGTGACTCAAAGTTTAGTAATTGTGTGATAAATGTTGGAATGATAAATTGAAGTTTTTTAACAATTCATTGACCAATTCATTGGTCAATATTTGCAAGGTATGATGAAATAGCTGTTAAAAAAGCTAAAAAAATATAAAGAAAGTTGAAGAACTATAAGAAAATTAATCTTTGGAAAAAGCAACCAAGACAGAATATGAGAAATATAAAAAGGAAGATCAGCCTGTTATGGATGCTATAAAAAAAGTAGAACAAGGTATTGAAGGTTTAGGTGATAAAAGCAATTGTAGGAAAGAGAGAAGTTGAAAAACAAATGAGTCTTTATAATCATCATACAGAAAATTTTGAAGATTTATTACCAGTTAAAAAGTTAATATATTGGTCTGATGACATTCCTTGTAAATATGATTATACATTAAGTGAAATAGCAATTACAAATACATTTAATAAAAATCAAGAAGAAGAAAAAGTGAAATTAAAAAAAATAAATGTTAGTGAAATAATGTTAAGGCATATAAATCATAGTTAAGATAAAGTATTTGGTTTAAAACCTGTTAGTATTTTTAAATATCTTGGTAATTTACCTGAAGAATTCAGTGCTGAAAAATTAACAATTGGTAAAAAAACATATGATGGTACAAATGTATTAAAGAGACTTATATCTTTAAAAAAAAACAAATTGCTATACATGATTTAAATGAAGAGTTAAATGGTGAAGATTTCCAAATTATGCAGATATATTATTAAATTAAGGAGCAATATATTCTGTTAATAACCCAAATAAAATACGATCAAGTAAAGGTAATAAATATTTATATTTAATAAAATCAATTGTTGATCATTATGTTCCAAATCATCTATAGGTTGTTCAGATAACCACCAAAACCTAAAAAGATAAAAAAACTGGTGGATATTTTCTTGTTATATTAGCTATTCCAATTGTTAAAAAAATATTGAATATTTAAAAAAGAAAAGATGGTAAAGGATTAACACGACATGATGGTGGTTTTTTACCATCATTATTAGCTGCATTTCCATGTTTAGCAACAACTGGTTCATTAGCAGGTGGATCTGCAGCAATTACTAATGCAATATTAAAAAAAGAAATGGCATATCTTAGAAATGGGAAAAAGGTGGAAATGGAATAAAGAAAACAGAAAAAATTCAAAAAGTCATTGTTAAATATAATGTATTAAATAATTCTGATATAGATAAACTTAACAATTTATTAAAAATTTTCGTGGTGTTTATATGATTGATGAATTAGTAAATACACCTATAAAAATTCAATATTGTGTAGTACATTTAGATACATCTGATAATCCTCATACTCATTGGATTTGTAATTATAATAATAATGATAATTATTTTTTAATAATTTTTTGGTTTTACAACAAACAATTAGTTAACTATTTACGAAACACTGAACATTACTACAATATGGAAAGAATACATAATTTTGATGAAGCTATATGTGGTCATCTAGGTTTTTTTAATCGTTATTTCAAAATTATTTTTTTATATTTAAGATTTAATAAATGGACATTTAAGGAAATAAGATACAACTAACTCAAGAAAATGAATAAGTGTTTAATACACCTACATTCAATTTAGAAAAAAATGAAAAATTTAATAATTGGACATATTTGGAAATAAGATACGCCTAACTAAAGAAAAAGGGAAAGTATTTAATATGCCTACATTCAATTTAGAAAAAATTGTAAAAAATTGAAAATCGCATTAAACAACTACATTCACCTATAGATCCAAAGGTAAGTAATGCAATTAAGCAATATCAATATTTTATTAAACAACTTCAATTAACCATTCACCCAAAAATAACTAATGCAATTAAACAACTTAAAACAGTATTTAATGCTACTTTTAAAGTAAATAACGAGTATATTGGAATCAAAAATAGAAGTCTTATTAATGTAAGTGGTACAACTGATGCAACAGATGAATTTAACAGCAATACTTGGAAAAGGAATATGTTACAAAACCAGAATACATAAGCTTTTTAACACAAGTTAATAACAATGTTAATAAAGAAGATTGTAACAATTTTCTTTCAGATTTAAGGCAAACAAATGGTATTATGGATGGTATAACGAAACATTATAACAAAGAAATCGTAGTTCACATTTAGTTCTTAAACACAATAATATTTATTGTTTAAGTGTTAATAGATTACTGAAACATATAATCCACATAGAGCAACTTTATAAGCAGAAGTTTATGTTCGTAAACCACAAAACTCAGTAATTACATTTCACTATATTTATCTTTCACTCTACCCCCAAATTTTTTGATTACTTGTGAAATACTATATATGTTACCAGTTGGCTTGTATCAAAATAGTAATTGATTTCATATCTTCATACAAGACGTCATTTTAAATATTATAAATATAACTATCTGTACCTTCATAACATAATTCAAAATTTCTCCATATGAAGGTTTCATAACTCTATAGTGAAAAACATATATTTAAATTTTCGTTTAGCATATACGTTACTATTTGAAACTAATTTTATATCTTGTTTGTTTCTTATAGTCTCCATTGTTTTACCAAATACAGAATTTTCAGTATTTTTGTAGATATTTCTTTCAAAATTATTTGTAGCTTTTGTTCTTAACTGTGTGTTTATAACTATACACTTATTTAACCAATTAGATTGCTTACATTTAAAAAATTTATTTATTTATGTATTTTGCATTCATAGAGATTAATATTTTTATGTACTATGTAATTATGTCTTTTATACAAGTAGTTATAATTTTACTTTCATTTTTGGCTGGAACAAGTTTTGTTTCAATAGCTAATAGTAAATCTGTAAGTAAATCATGTAATTCTTTTGGATTTTCTAAATCTATTTCGAACATATTTATACAATTGATTTAAATTTAATTCCTTGCAATTAAAATTATTTGGTTCATCCCATTGAAATCCACCAGCTGCTAAATACTGGCTCATAGCACAGGCACATAAATAATTTGTATCTAAATAATTTCAGAATTCTTTATTATTATCATTTAAATATTTATTATCTGTCTTTACATAGCTTTTACAATATTGTGAAATTCCTGCTCTTAATCCTTTTTAACCATTAACAGCCTATTATAATTATATAGTAATACAAGTTCTTGTCCAGTAAGGTTTAACTGGTACTTTCAAATACCAAGAAGGACCTATATTATATTTTTTCCTATATGTTTTTCTAAATTTTAAAAACATCACTCAACGATAGTACATCAGGTTTAAGATACAAATCATGATATTCACAAAGATTTTTTATACGGAATTTTTCACAAACTAATTTTGCATGATCTTATTCTTCATCAGTTACATTACAATTATTTAATTTATTGTGAAACCTTTCACTTGTTTATAATTGTGTTTCTTCAATTTTTTTCCAAAAATCCTCATTATCATAAACACTTTTTCTAATAACTAAGTTAAATAATTCTGAAAACAAATGCTTTTTAATATTTCTTAATTCATTGTTCGTTAAATTAGTTTAAGTGAAAAACCATTATTTTTGATGTATTAACAAATTTCATTTTTCAAATTTTATGTTTTACGTTTTATGGTTACCAAAGCTAATAAATTTACTTTGATTTTTTGGTATTAGTTCTATTTCTTTATTATAATAACCAAGTTTTTGTACCAAAATATGTACATCATTACTAGATAAATTATGTAAATAAATAGCTACAAATTCAGGTTATTTAAGTTCAAAATTACAATTATTGCAAAATGGAGAAATACATTTTCGAATTAGATAATCATAATGGTAACCTTTTTTATTACTTACATTTATACAATGTAAAAACTTTATAATTATTATGTATTTAATTTTTGTAAGATGTAAGAGGTTCCATTTCTTCAGTTTCAGAACATTTTTTCCAACTTATTCAACTTCTTGTTTTATACATTTTAATAATTTTTTTATGACAATTAGGTCCTCTATAAACAACAGGATCTTTATAATTTTGATAGATGTACTTATATGGTATCAAAATCCACTTGGTTTCTGGATCTGATTCACAGTTATACATCTTTGAAAGTAAACTTCCAAAATCAGCATAAATAACAAATGGAACATTCCTTGAATATTAATAATTTTTTAAATATACACATTCTCCTTAATTTGACTTTTGAACTTTTTTAGTTAAACTGTTTTGTGTATGGTTATCTAAATATCCTTTACTATTAAAGTGTGTTATAGATAAATCACAAATAAATTTTACTGTTTCATGTTTGTTAATTTGACTTGATACAAATCTAGGAAAATTTTTTATGGAACAATTGTGTGAATGATTATCTTTCTTGGAATATAATAGATATATATATTTTTCCTTACTAGACTCTGTAATTTTTTAATGGATACACTTGATATTTTTCATCTTCATCTCAAATGAATAAACTTTAATTGATCCATTAATTATTTTTTCTGTTTTTGAATTTAGATCAAGTAATACAGGAAATTCAATAATTTCAATTTTTTTATAAAGATCAAGATCAACATTTTTATATCTTATTGTTATTGCAGCATCTTCATCTACAGGAAACAAAACTGCTTTTATAGACCATAGAAAACTTCTCATCATTATGTTTTAAATTATTACAAGCCTTTTTGTTTTTTATTATTTATGTTAATCAATATATATTCACCATTTTAGTAGAGTATATTTATCACTTGGTAGTTGTAAAGTAGTAACTCTACTTAATGGCCATCCTGATAGTTGTTCTTGAAAATTAGATATTTAGTTTGCAAAATATCTCTTTTACCCTGTTTAAATTTTTTACTAAAATCTTTTTCAGTAAAGTAGACTAATTTTGTGTTCGTTGTACAGATTCTTGAACTTTCCACTTATTTCATTTGCTTGTAGTTTATATTCAAAATATAAATATAAATTAATTTTTAAACCATTATGTACTTTAAAATAGCTTTTAATAATTTAAAATAATTATGTTTTCCCGGCAGTTAAGAAATGATAAGCATCAAGAATGTCTGTACTATTTTCATAATTTATAGTTGCAATCTATTTTCAAATGCTTTGTTAATTAAGTAATCTTTAATTGTATTTCTATAGCTTGGTTTCTGTTTTTGAAATAAATTGGTAGAAAATGGAAACATTCTTTTCAATGGCTTATCTTCTTTAATTAGAAATACAACATAAATATTATAATTTGGTAATTTTTTCCAAAAATTTTCATTACAAAAAGTGTATAATTTTCAATAATATTTGTTTCTTTTTCTCTTACTTCTTCCGGTATATAAATATTAACAATATTTGTATATTTTTTACTTACATCAGATATACAATTTTTATAATTTTCTCTTACTTCACATTTATTGCTATTTTTAAAAAATATTCGTTTCATTTTCACTCACTTCGTATGCAGTATTTTTAACAATATGTGTATCATTTTCATTTACTTCAGACCTGTTATTTCATAAAATAAATGGATTATTTATAACAGTCATTGTACGATTACTAATAATAAATTTAATTAAATCATCTGTATGTAAATTTGAATATCTTTGTAAATTATTTACTTTCCAAAACTCACAAAGTTTAGCAACAGTAAATTGTGTTAGTTCTTGAGCAAACATGTAAGTTTCTATTTTGTCATTTAATTTTTAACAAGAAATTCTTTAGATTTGTAAAAAAATATTTTTTATTGAATGATAATTTTTATTTAATACACAAGGATTTTTATTTTATAGATAATTAAACAGAAAGTGTATTATTTTTTACTTAGTTTAACATTTACTTTTTAAGCATTGGTTAATCATAGTAAAAAGTAGAAAAAGCTAGTTTTTAAAAGATTTAGTTTTCTATTTAATTTTAAAATCAATTAGTTCAACAATCAATTTGTTTTTAAAGATTTAGTTTCAGTGTTTTATTTAATTATTCAAACGGAATTATTTTTACTTACTAGACAATTAATATTAAGTTCAACATCCCTGTTCTTCCTTAGCTTTCTTATTCTTAATATATTCTTTAGTACATGTTTTACATTTATTATTAGTTTTATCCATGTGTCAAGGATTTAAATAAAAACAATTTAAATCTTTAATCTCTTGACAACTTTTACATTTCTTTGTAGACATAGTTGTTTGTTCAGTATAGCTACATTATTATACATTGTTGATGGAGATTTTTCTTCATTATTAATAATCTTTTTGAACTTTCTTCACGTGGATTTCATCTTATAGGTTCCTTAAAACAGTATTTAGCAACACTTTTTCCATATACACAATGAATTCTATTATTATTGTAATTTTTAAAACTATTTATTTATTAATAGTCTAGATATAGTTCCATAACCATCTTTTGTATATAACTGTAAAGTAAAATTATCAATTGATTTCTATGTATTACAATATTTACAAAATTTAGATTTCACAGAAGAATCTTGTCGAACTTGCTTCAGTTATATATATAAAATTTATTAGGTTTGTGAAAAAGTAAATTGATATATTTTTTACAATTCTTTAAATTTTTATTATTAAATTATTTGTATAAATTTATTAAAAGTAATCATCATCAGACTCAACAGAATCATCATCAGATACATAATGCTGATTTCTAAATACTTGAATTCAATCAAACAAAGGATTAAAAGATGTTTTAGTTACTGGTAAAGAATCAAACGCAGTCAATGTATCTTCTAATGTTAGTTCTTAATTCTTAATAATACTTCTACAAAGTTGACATTTTCTCTTTTCCTTTAACCATTTATCAATCCATTCTCTACGAAAAACATGATCACTTAAACAAATAGGACAATCAATGTCTTTTCACATAGCTCAATTATTTCATAAGTATCTTTTTCTTTAGCTTGCATTTCTTTTTTTTTTCTCCATTTATAAGAAATAATTTTTATTAGATTTATAAAGTATAAAAAAAATAATTTTCAATCGATCATTTAGCTATTAGTTCAAAATTAATTTTTTTAAATACGTTTATTATAAACTACAAATTTATTTTTGTAAAACTAGTAAATTTTATCCCGTGTAAATGAAAACTACTTTTATTAAGAAGCTAAATTATTTAAGTGTTTCTAAAGAAATTAGAAAAGTGAATGAGCTAGAGATAAAAGTTTTATAGAACATTAAAAACTGTGTCTATTTAAATACTAGATTTGGAGACCAACTTTTTCTAGAACTTAATAATGATTTTAAAGTTATTTTACCAAATAGATTTGATATTTAAACAATTGTAAAAGGACAAATGAAACTGAAGTATAAAGCAATGAGGAAAGTTAAAAATAGAAATTATGATATAGACTTCACAATGTGATTTTTTAAAATAATGTTCTTTGTTAACTAAAACATTTTAATAAATTTACTTACGGTCACAGTGTGATTTTTAAAAATAATGTACTTTGTTAACTAATACATTTTAATAAGTTTACTTATGTTCACAGTATAAAATTTTTAAAGATAACATACTTTATTAACTAATTGATGTTATTTTGCTACAGTCACTTAGTAAATGAAAGAATGAAGTTTGAAATCAGTTGTTTATTGTATTTATTTATATTTTTTTTACTGATAGGTATTTAGTTAATGTTGATAAAATCGTTTGATTTTATTAAATATACTGAATGTTAAATTTAAATTTTATAAGTCAGTTGTTTTATATATAAAATACAGAATTTATTTTAACATTTTTTTAGTGCTCCAGAACCTACAAAATTGTTTACTTTATTCGTTATTAGACCTACTCCTGCATCACCACTATTTGATTTTGTATTTATAACCCTGTATTCACCTGACCAGAAGTACTGTTCCTCCTGCCACTGAAGTTCACTAATTCCCACTACATCTAGCTTTAATGTATCCATTTATTTTTTACATTTTCTAAGCCATCTGCCCTTTTAAGAGATCTGATATTCCATGTTCTGAGCTGCAGGTCGCCAGGTTTGTTTCTTCTTATGACAACGTCCTCCTGAATAGTTCCCTCCTGCAGGTCCAAATGGAGGACTATTTTAATTCCAGAATATTTTACCCAAGAGGCAGCCATCATCATTTGACCATACAGTAAAGCTGCATGACCTCGCAAAAAATTACGGTTGTAGTTTTCCCTTGCTTTCAGCCATTCACAGTAGCAGTACAGCAAGGCCGTTTTGGTTAATGTTACAAGACCAGATCTGTTAATCATCCAGATTGTTGCCCCTGTAACTACTGAAAAGGCTGCTATCTCTCTTCTGGCTGTATGATAAGACATGGAATTAGAGCACTACCGACCAGTTTTTTCTGAACTTTCCTAATCCTACAACTTCATGTAATGCCTACAAACAAATTCCGCCATGATCACATTGTGTTTTGTTTTTCCACGTATCGTGTTAATAAAGTTTACATGTGTCTTAGTCATATTGCTCATTCAGTACCTCGTACAATCTGAAATATGCACAAACACACCTTCGTTACGTTTCCCTCTCATACACCCTTGCTCCCTCTCGTTCCCCCACAAGGGAACAGGGACTCAGTTCCCAATCTGAATACCAGGTCCGAAAATCCCTTCACACCCTCAGCGATGCTGTTCCCACTTTCTGTTATGCATTGGCCACCTAATTACCCATGATGCCCTTGTTTACCACTATAGGCACAACATAGGATCACTGCCTCCCGAATCCAAGCCCGAGCATACTGTCGTCAAAAATGTAATATCTACTATGACCACACATCCCAAGATTTTACAAACCCATCAACTTTTCCCCATTTCAAAAACAATCACATCCTCGAACAATGTCCTACCTTGCAATCCACACCACAGTGTAATTCTTACATTTTATAACATATGACCTATTCTCACAAGTGCAAGATAAAATCCTCTTCCACAAAACCAGAAATGACTGTCTCAAATGTCACACAGAAACACCACTCACAAATATACTAACAACTCCCTACACCTTATCCTCACCACAAAATGCACTGACACAAAATAGATCACAGCTACAAGCAGGAGTTGTGCGAAATAAATGAAATTTGATGGGTCTGTTTCTATGTCTGCAATACGATGTCTATTCAGATTTCGCACCACTCGCATAAGGGTGGAGCTAGTAGCACCACTATGAGGGTGCAAATCAGGTTACCTTCAAATAAACGCTGTAACCGTTGTGAGCGTTAGTAACCTTTGAGACTGGATGATGTGAGTTGATGTTAGTGGTGAGTTAGTTTTAATCAAGACCCCCTTTAAGATGATAAACACGCCATTATTAACACCTTACGG
Source organism: Schistocerca gregaria (assembly GCF_023897955.1). NCBI lineage: Eukaryota > Metazoa > Arthropoda > Insecta > Orthoptera > Acrididae > Schistocerca > Schistocerca gregaria. The sequence goes on from NC_064931.1 coordinate 749,609,738, forward strand.
AGTTTGAATGAGGTCATGTAATAGGGCTACAAGGAGTTGGATGTTCCTTCTGCGATATTGCACAAAGATTTGGCAGGAATGTAGCCACTGCACATGATAGCTGGAAGTGGTGGTCACGAGACTCTACGTTCACAAAAAGATCTGGCTCAAGACTGCCATGTGGCACTATCGAGAAGGAAGAGCATCGTGTTTGGCATATGGCTCTGGTGAGTCTTACTGTGTCTGCAGCAGCATTGGGAGCAGCAGGTGGCACCCCAGTGAAACAAAGAACTGTTACAAAATGGTAATTTCAAGGACAGCTATGAGCCAGACGCCCTGTAGCATGCATTCCACTGACCCTAAACCACTATCATTTGTGCCTTCAGTTGTGTCAAGCGAGAAGTCTGTTGCGTTTTTGATGATAGCTGGTTCCGTGTCGGTGCTAGTGACTGCCGTGAGTTGGTTAGAAAGAGGCCAGTTGAGGGCCTGCAACCAACATGTCTGCATGCTAGACACACTGGACATACACCTATGACGGAAGGAGCACGGTCGGGGTCATCGCAAGCACACTATCTGCAAATTTGTATGTCAATCAGGTGATAGGACCCATTGTGCTGCCATTCATAAGCAATATTCCAGAGGATGTTCTCCAACAATGTAACGCTCACCCACATACCGCTGTTGTAACCCAACGTTGTCTACAGAGTGTCGACATGTTGCCTTGGCCTGTTCGATCAACAGATCTGTCTCTAATAGAGCGCATATGGGATATCATCGTACGACAGCTCCATCGTAATCCAAAAAGAGCATTAATTGTCCCTCCGACCAAGTGCAACAGGTGCTGAATTTCATCCAACAAACTGACATACGGCACCTGTGCAACATAATGCATGCATGTTTGCATGCTTGCATTGATCACTCTGGCGGTTACACCGGTTAGTGATCTTGCAATGTTAATCAGTTAAATATGTTACTTAGACAAACGTATTCCCAAAATTTCATTACCCTTTATTGATTATTTTTTGGTGCTGCGATTTTTTTCGTTGTTGTATGTAACCATTTTCATCACAACTGTCCAAAATATCACTCCCTTCGAGCGAAGATTCCATATCTGTCAACTCAAACAGACTGCTCGTTTCATACCTCCCCTGTTCGATTCCCGGTGGGGTCAGGGATTTTCACCTGCTTCAAGATGATTAGGTGTCGGTGTCGTCCCCATCATTTCATCATCATTCTTAAACTTGGCAAGATTGGACTGAGCAAAGGTTGGGAATTTCTACGGGCGCTGATAACCGCGCCGTTGAGCACCTCACAAACCAAACATCATCGCCATCATCATCGTTTCATACCTCAGCTAAATGCCACCACCACATTTGCCCACAACCACTTCCATTTCACTTTCTTCCGCCTAGGTACCCAAACATCTTCCCCCAGTTGACGTACAGAAGCACCAACATCGTTATTCAACCAGAATGATCACTTAGGAAATACGAGGGTTGTCCAGTTCCGATCGGTCGTGAAATGGAAACCACAGTGACCCAGAAACGTTTTATTTGCAACAGTTGGGTACACCTTCCAGCTACTTCTCTACATAGTCGCCGCTCCAACTTCGAGTTCTGTCGTAGTATTAACTTTCCAAAATCCTCGTCATAGAAAGCAGCCGCCTGTGCTTTCGACCAGTTATCTGCACAGGTCTGCACTCATTGTCTGTGAAAAAATTTTGTCTTCATAGCCTGCGGTTCTCGTGAGCAGAGATGAGACTCAGGGGGACTGTATTGTGGGTGACTGAACACTTCTCACGAGTGTCTTCATTGACCCTGCAGTGTGCGGCCGAGAATTGGCATGAAGAAGGAACTACTCGACAATTGCGTTAAGTGGCCGCATCACACTGTTACGAAATCTCTAACCAGGCTGTCATACTTGGCGGGAGACGCTACTCCTTACGCATCTTTACGTGCTTACTGTTCACTCAAAACTAAAAAGAGCGACGCGACAAGATCACTGCCCAAAACATCTGTGCCAAATTTTACCGGATTTTCCCAGTTGTTTCCATTTCGCGACCGATCGTAACTTACTTTATGGACAACCCTCGTAATTACACTATGTGATCAAAGGTATCCGGACACCCCCAAAAACATACGTTTTTCATATTAGGTGCATTGTGCTGCCACCTACTGCCAGGTACTCCATATCAACGACCTCATTAGTCATTAGACATCGTGAGAGAGCAGAATGGGGCGCTCCGCGGAATTCACGGACTTCGAACGTGGTCAGGTGATTGGGTGTCACTTGTGACATATGTCTGTACTCGAAATTTCCACACTCCTAAACATCCCTAGGTCCAGTGTTTCTGATGTGATAGTGAGGTGCAAACATGAAGGTTGACCTCGTCTTTTGACTGACAGAGACTGCCGACAGTTGAAGACGGTCGTAATGTGTAATAGGCAGACATCTATCCAGACCACCACACAGGAATCCAAACTGCGTCAGGATTCACTGCAAGTACTATGACAATTAAGCAAGAGGTGAGAAAACTTGGATATCATGGTCGAGCGGTTGCTCATAAGACACACATCAAGCTGGTAAATGTCAAAAGACACCTCGCTTGGTGTAAAGAGCGTAAAAATTTGGACGATTGATTAGTGAAAAAACGTATTGTGGAGTGACGAATCACGGCACACAATGTATCGATCCGATGGCAGGATGTGGGTATGGCGAATGCCTGGTGAACATATGCCAGCGTGTTTAGTGCCAACAGTAAAATTCGGAGGTGGTGGTGTAATGGTGTGATCGTGTTTTTCATAGAGGGGGCTTGCACCCCTTGTTGTTTTGCACTATCGCAGCACCGGCCTACACTGATGTTTTAAGCACCTCATACGTTTCCACTCTTGAAGAGCAATTTGGGGATGGTGATCACATCTTTCAACACGATCGAGCAGTTGTTCACAATACATGTACTGTGGCGGAGTGGTTACACGACAGTAACATCTCTGTAATGGACTGGCCTGCACAGAGCCCTGACCTGAATCCTACAGAACACCTTTGGGATGTTTTGGAACGCCGACTTGTACCAGGCCTCTCCGACCGACATCGATACGTGTTCTCGGTGGAGCACACCATGAAGAATGGGCTGTCATTCCCCAAGAAACCTTCCAGCACCTGATTTAATGGATGCTTGCGAGAGTGGAAGCAGTCACCAAGGCTACGGGTGGACCAACACCATATTGAATTCCAGCATTACTGATGGAGGGCGCCACGAACTTGTAAGTCATTTTCAGCCAAGTGTCTGGACACTTTTGATCACATAGTGTATCAACACTTGGAGATCATCGGCATTACTAACATCATCTCTATGTTTGTCTCCTTTGTATACATATTTTTTTCTAATTAAATCGTATCTTAAGAATATGTATGGCTACAGAACAGTTTACATTCTACTCCTAGCCCGTCCATCTTGGGGAGAATGAAACAACAATAAAGAAAGAACTTAGCTTTCTATTCTATCTCTGAAGTTCATGAGTATCAAGTATTGATGTCTTTGAGAAAAAAGGTCTTTCATAGGTCAGCAGAAGTTGTATGTTAATCTTCTTAGCAGATAATATAAGAAAACGTGAACAGTAGTTAAGAAGTATGCTGAAAGCTATCCTCACAACAGACCCACTTCGAACCCACTTAGAGAGAGAGGGATAAGTCTGCAGCATACGGAGCGACCTAAATATATATTCTGCCACATGTTGCTCATAATTTACATGTTAGCTCCAGAGGAATTACGACCGCCATCATTGTTCACAATTTGAGTGCAAGCAGTTTGCATCCATATTATGGGTAACTTAACCAGCAGGATGACAGACCAAACATGAAGTTCAGTCCGTCGGATATGATGTGACATCCGGATATTTAGTTCTTTGTTTCTTTCTTTCTTTCTTCAAATTACTGTCTTTAGCAATGAAGTACCCTTAACAAATCAGGGAAATCTGAATGCAACAAATATGCACTATTGATCCACTGAGAATCTGCACTAGACAATAGGATGACCATTTGTCCATATTTTAAAGTAACAGGCCAGCCGCGGTGGTCTAGCGGTTCAGGCGCTCAGTCCGGAACCACGCAGCTGCTACGGTCGTAGGTTCGAATCCTGCCTAGGGCATCGACGTGTGTGATGTCCTTAGGTTAGTTAGGTTTAAGTAGTTCTAAGTTCTAGTGGACTGATGACCACAGCAGTTAAGTCCCATAGTGCTCAGAGCCATTAGAACCATTTTGTCTCTATGACACGAGTAAACAACAAGCCTTGTTGCACCATGCCTCACAGCCAGACATGCCAAGTCTGACTGCTTGACTGCTTCTGGACCACACCACCCCACATCCAATCGACTGTCTGGCAAGAAGTGTGGGAAGTTCTTGGCGATCATTTTTCAAAATAACATCACTTTTAGTGAAGTGTAAATGAGTCTCTTCTTATAAGAGGAGCAATAAATAAGTAACGCAACACATTTCATTTATGAAAACAGGTTGGTTTTATTCAGGATTCCAATACACCATAATATTCCCCACTCTTTTGGCTACAAGATCGTGTTTTTCAACGTAATCTCTACTTAATGTGACGGCCATTCGCCATGTTACTAATGGAGACTATATGCCTGGCTATTACAACTCTAGTGGTGGACGTTGGAGCCAACGTATGGCTGCGTCAATAACCTCACCATTATCCACGTTCTGCTAAACACAGAGTGCATTCTTCATGGAAGTCGGAAGGTGCGAGATCTGGGCTGTGGGGTGAATGAGGAAGAACAGTCCAATGAAGTTTTGTGAGCTCCTCCCAGGTGTGCAGATTTATTAGATGTCCAGTTAAGCAGCGAGGTGTTTGATTGTGATCGGTATATATACTTGAATATTTCTGGTAACTCAACTGCAGATTTTTCAGCACTCATTTAACTATAGAACTCTGTATCTCAGAATGAACAAAAATGGACTTGTACCACTATTGAAATAAGCCCTTCATATGTTTTCACAGGTTATGTGTCTTCAACAACTTGGAACAATTTTTACGGCTTGGAATAAACTTTAACCATAGCTATAGTGTCAAAATAGATTTAACAGATGAAATTGTAGCACAGGACATGATTTTTACTTTACAGTCTGCATGTGAGACATGATATAAAAATAGTTATGATCCTGATTTGTATCCCCAGGAGAAGAAAAAATTGCACTAATTCACATACATATTATGCTGACAGTCAAACTCACATTCATAGGATGCACTCACATACATTGTATGCACTGTCACACATATGTTCATATATATAGACTTTTTTCACGGTGTACAATCTTTAGTGACTCGTCAATTAGAGGATACAGAAACAAAAGGTCTAATGAACTTATGTCTGGAAGTGCATGGTTTCCATGCTAGACACCATTTATGAAATCATACTTTGTTACAGAGACTGTGGTCTAATGCACACTGCACCATGCAGCCACAGTTGCAGTATTTGTTGAAAATGGCTCCCACCTGCTGCAAACCATGTGTGTGTGCACTGTAGCATGTTCTGTTTTACACGTTCACATTGGCTAGGCTGCATCCAGCAGTGTCAAAGGCAGGAAGAATGCACTGCTCCAATGTCTCCAAATCTGGAATGGGCTCTGCATACACGAAACTTTTGAGATGTTCCCACAACCAGAAGTAACACGGGTTGAGATCCAATGAATGAGCAGGCCATGCAACTGGACCCCGTTATACAGTCCATCGACCAGGGAAGACACGATTGAGATGCGTCCGGACATTAATAGAGAAGTAGGCTGGAGCACCATCATGTAGCAGCCAGATAACCCTTCAAGTCATCACTGGCACTTCTTCCAGCAGTGGAGACAAAGTCATCCGCAAGAATCGCCGATGCTTCCAGCCTGTTAGGTGAGGTGAAAAGAAGACTGGTCCCACAATACAGTCGCCAATTACTGCAGTCCACAAATTCTGGCTACTCCAATATTGATGTCCGCTATCACCATACCATGGGGGTCCTGCAAACTATCCCACAGATAATGCATGAAAGTTGAAGATACCACTCTGCATAAAGGTGGCCACACCTGTGAATAGGATGGATGACACGGATCCTGGTATTCTGTTTGCCTGTTCAAGAAACCAGTGACAAAACTGCTTCTGATCTGGGATGTCTGTCGCTAGTTAACCCTGTACGTGCTGTAAGCGATAAGCGAGTAACAATTGTCATGGAGAATGTTCCACATAGTGGTCTGACTTATCCTGTGCTGGTGAGTCAACTGCCTGGCACTGGCGTGGGGGTCGCCTTTCACAGTGTTAATCACATTTCCCTTCAAGTCTGGTCTCCGAACATTTCGGGTACATCCTTCATGATTTAATGCTTCCCGAAACGACCCTGTCTCAGACAAATGGCGAAACACTGTTGCAAACATTGAACGCTGTGGTTGTTGTCGGCGATGATACGTCTCCTCATACAACCTTGCTGCCCACCGCCCTTTACCATTTGCCTTTACATTAGTAAACACCATGTCGGCAAGCTCTCGGTTAGAATGCGGTACCATTGAGTATCACATCCACTACAAGCTGAGTCAGCAAGAGAAATGAATCAGACACAACATTACCAGTTACTATGACAGGAGAGGGTGCTAGGGAATGATGTATGAGGAACAGTACCACCCTCTAGGAGGAAACCATGCATACTGTAACTGTGGTTGCATGGTACATCACATATTAGACTGCAGTCTCTGTAGCAAAGTATGATTGTATAAATGGCCTCTGACATGGAAATCATGCTTTTCTTGACATGAGCTCATTAGACCTTGTTTCTTCTGTATCGCTGGCCGCTGGTGGCAGAGCGGTTCTAGGCGCTACAGTCTGGAACCATGCGACTGCTACAGTCGCAGGTTTGAATCCTGCCTCGGGCATGGATGTGTGTGATGTTCTTAGGTTAGTTAGGTTTAATTAGTTCTAAGTTCTAGGGGACTGATGGCCACAGCAGTTAAGTCCCATAGTGCTCAAAGCCATTTGAACCATTTTTTGTTCTGTATCCTCTCATCAAGCAATCCCTAAAGTTTGTACAAAGTGGAAAAAATCATCCTGTATATAGACATAGTATGGTAAATATGTCATACTATTCCACCTACACACACACACATTTTCACTATATGTACAACACATACACTCAATATGGATGGGAATGGACAGTGTCTTGATGGGAGAATATAAGATGAACCTTGACAAATGAGAATAAAGAGTAAAGAAATGTGGAGTAATTGAAGCTGATGGCATTAGATTATTAAATGAGACAATAACAATAATAGATGAGTTTTGATATTAGGACTGAAAAATAACTGATCATGGCCAAAGTAGAGAGGATACAAAATGTAGACTGGCAATGCAAAGAAGAATATTTCTGAAGAAGAGAAATTTGTTAATACTGAATATAGATTTATGTGTTCAAAAGTCTTATCTGAAGATATTTGTCTGGAGTGCACTACACCAATGATAAGTGTAACACATCGCGAGGAAATAGTAAATAGGGTAGAAACTTCAAAATGCTTAGGTGATGAAATTTTAAACTGGATGGAGCACATTTTGGAACCCATAAAATAACTTAGTACAGTCATACTTGCACTTAGAATAATTACAAATCTTGGGCAAAGACAGATAATTAAGTTGACATATTTTCATCATTCATCAATGTTCTGGGTTAATTTATCTTTATGAAACAACGTCTTCATTGCTCAAAAATGGTTTATAAGAATAATATGTGGTGCTCATCCAAGATCATCTTCTACACATCTGTTAAAGGAGTTAAGCATTTTGACTACTGCTTCACAGTATACTTTTTCCCTCATGAAGTTCGTTGTAATTAGTCCACTGCAGTTCAAAGGAATACTGATGTACATAATTACAATACCACAAGAAAAAAATGACATTCACTACAACTCATTAAGGCTTTCTTTAATACAAAAATGGGTGCACAATGCTGCAACCATATTTTTGGTCTCTTATGCAGTATTCTACAATTTATGACAGACAGCAAGGTAAAATTTGAGAATAAACTGAAAAAGTTTCTCCTTGACAACGTGTGGCGTCGCAACTAGTGCGAGCGCACAGTTTTCTATCAAATATTTACTGTGAAATGTAGACAGACTGTAAAGTAGCCATCAGATTAGCATATGTGCTGTAGCGGGCAGATTACCGGTGTCCGTTCGTCTGACGTCACGACCATATGGCATGTCTGTACCGTGAGAATGTAAGACCTGTGCGCTAACTAGCCGCGTGTATAACGTGGAACTTTCATCTTTAATAACTTCTAACTGAGGAACCTGAGGAAATTAAAAGTTAATATACTAGTTTCTGTTATGAATAAAAATAAGTCATCCAAATTTGAGCTTTGAAACCTGCATATCTTGGAAATTAGAAAAATCTTACAGAAAACGCAAATTTCTACAATTTTCGAGTCTAAATAAATACCATTATGTATAGATCACCTTCAGTGACCATCCAACTATGAAACAAAATCACCTTCCGTGCTTTTGTATTTATTTTGAGAATTTTACTTTTAGAAATTCACCTATAACTTTGTTAAAACCATAAATGTTTTGAATTTTTGTGAACAGTTATTTTATATGAGTAGGTGAGAGTGAATGAGTGTGCCTGAGTGAATGAAAGAGGGACATTCGCCATTCTTTGCAAGTGTATAAAATCTAGGTTGGAACTCGCAAGTGTTCAGACGATGTAACCGTGGGAACAGAGTCGCCAGTGGTTCCCCATCTTAGTGAATGTCGGATGTCCAAGAGTGTATGGTATTGTACAAGCAGCCAGAACGTTCGCGAGTATTTAAATAATTTCTGGAAATAAAGTAAAGTCTAGTTTTCCTTTCGGTTTGTTAAATTATACAGTAAATTTTGTGTAACAAGAAATCATGACGTAAATGATTCAGAAGTCATGACTGGTGCGTGCTAGAATTTGGCGCGAGGCGCACCCAAAGAGTTAATTCTGATTGGCTGTGTGATGTGTGAGCCAATGAGATGCGAGGACGGTTAGCAGACTAGGAGAGTGAGTCGCGAGTGGATGAAGAGTCGCGAAGGAACTGTGATCGAGAAGAGACATGCTTGATGTGTCCTCGCGAATAATGTGTAAAATGAAGTCATAAAACGGCTTCATCGGTTCGGTACTGTGCGATTTGAGACTGGAAGAGTCCAGTAACGCGTAGTGTGAGTTTGAGCGAGTTGTGACTTTTCGTTCCGCGAAAGACGCGAGTAACTTTAATAATTAAAAGCGTGGCGGTACTTCGTAAACTTTTACTAAGTGCTTATGGCGAGCATTAACGTTAAAAAACGAACTATTATTGAACATCGACTGCAAACGTGTATGTTAGAAAATCGTCTGTGTTGCAGTTAAGTAAATTCCGTAACTTTGAAAGCTAATTCTGGCGGGGTTTGAGTGTGGATAGAATTGTGAACTGAACTTTCTTCAAACGTAGATTAGCGGGCTGATGATCAGGCTTAAAGACAATAAAGAGCTTAAATAGAATTACCAACTTCGCGTTCTCGTTTGAGTAAACAATTACTACCATTCCAATAACTCAATTTATTTAGGAAGATTGCTCATAGATTGTATTTCAGCAAACATGTATCGCGGCCTCCGGTGAGCGGCTATTAAATTGCAGTTTCTTCAACACTGCTTTTCTGCAATTTTTCCAGTAGCTGCTATCAGGAGAGGCGAGTGCAGCAACTACCTAAGAAACGAGGTAGGTGGATTTTCTTTCAGGGAAAGGAAACTGCGCGATAAGAGCCTGACCCGTCGCATGTGGTGCATCGGCCGGGAAATAAAAATAGTAAATTCCAGTGAATTTCAAAAAAAGCAGTAGTGACAATTACCGGACAATACAGAAGTGCTCGCTATGTGTAGGAACTGTGTAGCGTACAAATTGATATCGCCACGTGAATAGGAAGGACAGTGAAAGTGTCCGTGAACTGTAATGTGTTGTACGGAACGGAAGAATTTTTCGGTGACTACGCGCCGATTGGAATAGCAGTCTACGACGGCGTCTGGCAGACGACGAGCTACGGAGACTACGCAGAGGCGACGACAGCAGTGGCAGTTGGCAGCGCTGATTCGAGCGGGGGCCCGGAAACTGGTACAGCATTGCAGTGTATGGTGAACGGACCCGCAGTTTCATCTGGCAGCAACGCAGCACGCCGAAGCACAAAGTTAAGTACAGTGCTTTTGAAAACTTTGTGTGTTTGTGGAGTCAAACTGAGAAAAATGGCTGAGTTTCAACCAAGTGACAAAAAGGCGGAACTAAGTTGTGATAGTGGGATGGAGACAGGGGAAAATGACCCCATGAATTTTAGTTTAGACGTGTCTCAACCCAATTTCAGTAGTAGTTTGACTGATTCATCCTATGTTAATTATAGTTTGGAGTCAGATCCAAATATGTCAGTGCCCAGTGAGTTACAGTTACCCATGCCGGTAGTTAATGTTAATAGGGACATTGTATCAGCAAATGAGGGGGCGAAGGATAATGTCGCCAGTATGCTGATGAATCTATTAACTAAGATGAACGTGTTGGATTCCAATATGTCAAGTAAGATGGATTCCAGTATGTCAAAAATGGATTCCAGTATATCAAAATTGGAAACTAATATGTCACAAATGGAAACTAATATGTCAAGAAAAATGAATTCAAAAATGTCTAAATTAGGATCTGATTTAAGTAATGAGATGACTAAAATGGGCGCTGATTTAGATTCCAAAATATCCGATCTCAGAGACTGTTGGAAGCAAGATTTAGCAGTGCTCAGTAGTAAAGTAAATGTTGAAATACAGCAGGTTAAACTAGAATGTACAGAAAATATTGTTCAAGTGCAAAGTGAATTGACGACACGAATCGCACAGGTTACTGAGGATCAACAGCAATTTAAATCCCATGTTGATGCAGAATTAGATAAAGTATGTGAGCACATAAAAGTGGTAGAGAATTCCAATGAAATTAATCATGCCGCCTTAGAATGTAAAGTAAATGATACCAAAATTCGGTGTGAGAAACTTGGAGAGCAAGTTGTAAATAAGGTCAATAATTTAGAGACTCACATAAGCCATTTCAGTGAAAGTGTGAATGAGCAACTTTGTGGGCATGAATGCAGACTAACCAAAGTAGAACAGTGTGTTTCTAACCATAGTGGTAGTATAATTTCCAGTGGAATAATTGAATCTACCGAGGTTGCGTATGTTACCCACAGACAGTTTTTAAAATTTGACCCAAGTAAGAACATGCACCCCAGAGAATTTTGGAACGATTTTGAAGACGTTTTGCCGAAAGTATGGAGCGATAAACAAAAGATAGGCTTTATCACTTCAAATTTGATGGGAGAGGCCAGAGTATGGGGGAATTTAGCCTCTGAAAAATACGCGAAATTGTCAGAATTTAAATTAGCGTTCTTTGAGGAATACTGGGGAAAGAGAAAGCAGATGGATGTTCTTAATCGGTTCTGGTCGGGAGAGAAGTATGACCCCAAGAGAGAGGGCATCAAACGATTTGTTCAAAGGTGGGTAACAACTCTGTCCTACCTTAGTAATAAGTTAGAAACAGAACAGATCATATTAGGGGTAGAAAATAAGCTACCGTGGAACTGGAAAACTAAGATCATATCTGCGCCCCGAGATAACATTGACAAGTTCGTACAGTATTTAGAAAGGGTTGAATCCGTCCAAAAAGAAGAAGAAAACATGAGGAGGGAGCATCGCCCGCCTGCTAGGCAGAATGACAATCGCGCGGATGTAAACATTAATAGGATGGGTGTTCAGAGAGGCGGCGGATACCGTGGCAGTTCACGTGGTAGAGGAAGAACATATGTTAACAGGTTCAATGAACGCGAGCAGTATGACAGCGGCCGACAGATGTCAGGAGGTGAGGCGGTCAGCTGGAGGCATAGTGATGACGCACCGCGCTCGGAAAACCATTAATTGTCTACGAGTGTGCTGGCGATCGTAGGCAACAGCGTTTAAAGTTAAATCCGCTGGCAAAACCATTCATAAGAAAGCAGCCTGAACGACCAACTAACATAAATGTTGTTGCTACTAAATTTAGGGAGAATAACGTAAAACAGACAGAGATAGTAGCTTTAAGTCAAGTGGAGGTTAATGAACCAATTAACTGTAAGAATAATCATAAGAAGCCACTTATTGAAGAACTAAGTACTAGTTATAAGGGTAATAATCAGAAAGACATTATGCACAGTAAAACTAATGAAGAGCTGTCGGATAGGGGTGAGAACAGTAATAATGGCAGGGTTGTGACTGTGCTTGATAAGATAATTGATGTTGTAGATAGTTACGAAGAAGAGGATAGATTAGAGGAGGAGGTAGAGGTTAATGACGACGCCTTGGATAGGGTCGTAGAAAAGGAGGTTAATGAGAAAGAGGGGGAAACATTGGAAAAATGTTTTGACTTAGCAATAGTGGATAGGCTAATAGGAGCTGCCACTAGAATTGAGGGTGATAATAAGCATGAAATAAACCCTGTAAGTGTGAATGTGATTGCCACCCAAAAGACAGGCTTCGAAAGGAGAGAAATTGTGCAAGATTTATTGGAGGAAGCAGAACCCAAAATAAATAAAGAGTACTTAGGGCAACCAATAGTAGAGCTAAGAGTATTAAATGAACCAGTTAAATGTTTGATAGATACTGGATCGGAAGTCTGTGCAGTATCCCAGAACTTGGTAAATGAACTCCCTAACAGTAAACAGATTGTTAAGATGCCAGTAAGTGGCTTGAACATTGTAGTAGCAACCGGTAAGACTAAGAAGACAGTAAAACAGGAAGTGTTTCTACCCATAGCATTTAAGGAAGTAGAAATAAGACAGAACTTCTTAGTTATAAATGGACTGAGTGTAGACATATTGGTGGGGGCTGACTTTTTGAATAAATATGAAGGATGGGTGAATTTTTCTACCAATGATGTTATGGTAAAAATTAAGGGTAAACTAATTACTATACCTTTCATCGGTAAGCAGCTATGTGAGGATCCTGAGCAGAATGATTTTCCTATATGTATTTGTAAAACAGAGAAATTCTTGGAGGGCTATAATGAGTACGGTGGCAAAAAAGTAGAGGATCCGTCTGAGCTTGTGAGTGTCAGAAATAGGATCGAGGAGAAATTACTAGAATTAATTGATATTGATGAAGCAAGGAAAAACGATTTAAGACAAATACTAGTCAAACATGCCGAGGTTTTCTCAGATCAACCAGGGCTAGTAAAGGATTATGAGTGTTTTTTGACAGTGCAGAAAGACGCTCATTTCTTCAAAAAACCATTTGCAATCCCAGAAGTACATAAGGAGGCAGTACGTGACTTAATTCAAAATATGTTAGAGTGGGGAATTATTGAAAGGGCTGTTAGTGTGTACAATAACCCGCTAGTCATAGTTCCTAAGAAGGATGGCTCAATTAAACTAGTGTTGGATGCTCGAGCATTAAACAAAATAGTACTACCTGAGAGTGACCGTCCGGAGAATATTGAAGAACTGCTACAAAAGTTTAAAGGTGCTAAGTTCTTTACATCCATGGATGTGACCTGTGGATATTGGAACCTACCGTTAGCAAAGGAATCAAGAAAGTACACGGCATTCTTATTCGAAGGTAGATGTTATCAGTATAAGGTGGTGCCGTTTGGTTTAAATATAAGTGTATGTGCCTTTGTAAGAGCTATGTCGCAGGTATTAGGGGACCATCTACTAAGAAGAATTACAGTGTATGTAGACGACGTTTTGATATCGACACCAACGTGGGAGGAACACTGTATGTTATTGGATGAAGTATTGAGGGCCATAAAATTGGGGGGTATGAAATTGAAGCTAGACAAAACTGAATTTGTGAAGAAAGAAATTAAATTCTTGGGGCACATAGTGAGTGGCGATGGTATCATGCCGGATCCAGAAAAGATTAGAGCAATAAGGGATTATGCTGCACCTACAACACGTAAAGCATTAAAGGGGATGTTTGGTTTGTTTGGGTTTTATAGAAAATTTGTGTCTGGACAATTATTCAATGCACCGTGCCTGCGAGAACTCTTAAAGAAAAATGTAGTTTATAAATGGACTTCTGAGTGTCAGAAGGCGTTTGAAGAATTGAAAGAAGCTCTTATTAATAGTAAGATTTTGAACCATCCCGATTTTTCGAAACCATCTTGTCTGGGATCTGATGCTTGTGGTTACGGGTTAGGAGTTGAACTATTTCAGTTGGAAAAAGAAGGAGAAGAGGAAGTCCACAAGACCATAGCCTTTGCGAGCAGGTCATTGCAACAATCCGAGAAAAATTATAGTATATCTGAACTTGAAGCATTAGCTGTTATTTTCGGCCTGCAAAAATTTGAAAAGTACCTTTTAGGACATGAAATTTGGATCTACACAGACCATAGTGCCCTTACATATTTAGACTCATGTCAGCTAAAACATGCTAGATTAAGAAGGTGGTCCCTGTATTTACAGCAATTTAATTATAAGATGATATACATTAAGGGTTCCGAGAACATCGTGGCGGACGCCTTATCAAGAAGTGTGAAAGATACAGGACAAGAAGGGAAATCTTTAAGAAATACCGATAATAATGAAGTAATGTTGGCCATCATGCAGCTCCAGGACGATGGCTTAATTAAGCGCATTTGTAAGAACCTACGGAGGGAACAGAACCAGGATGACAACATTAAATTAGTAAAGAGTAGATTAGGTCATCCAGACTACCCAAAATTACTGGTCTACTATAAAGTGCATAAAGATGTCTTATTTAGGCGCAGGAAAGACAGTGAGGAGAATTGGAAAATATGTTTTCCGGAGCAACATGTAGATGCACTTATAGACTACGTACATTGTAAGTATGGGCATTATGGCGCTCGTAAATGTATAGCTAAGTTAAGTGAAGTGGTAATTTTTGATAATATGTGGAGAAGGGTGCAACAGCGATTAGAATCCTGTGATCGTTGCCAGAAAGTTAGGGCCAACAATAGAACTATCCAAGGACAGATGTATTCAGTAGAACCACAAAATCGGCTGGATTTAGTAGCTGTAGATTTATTTGGTCCACTACCAGTGTCTAGAGGGGGATGTGAATATGTGTTTGTGATGGTGGATGGGTTTACTAAGTACGTAAAATTTTACCCAATTAAGAAAGCCAACTCTAAAGTATTAGTGAATAAGTTGGAGAAGGACTATTTTGGGAAGATAGGAGTGCCAAAGGCAATATTGTCAGACAATGGGCCCCAGTTTATCTCTAAGAAATTTAGTGAATGTTTACAACAGAGAGGTATCGATCACATAAAAATCTCCGCGTACTTTCCTCAAGGGAACATGTGTGAGCGAATTATGAAGGAGTTAAACAGATTGTGTAGAACATATTGTCATAAAAAACACTCCGCTTGGGCCAATTATATTGAATACTTCGAAGAAGTAATAAACCATCTGAAGCATGAAGCCACAGGATATGCACCAGTAGAGCTAATGTGTGACATTAGGCCGAATAATATTTTATTCGACCTGGTCGAGTTTCCAAATCTCACAGACATAGCCATCGAAGAGAAGGAGAGACTGGCACGTATTAATATAAGAAAGAAGGCCCTGGAAAGAAAGAGAAGGCATGACGCAAGAGCTGATCCCACTAGTTTTCAGGTAGGGGATCTAGTGCTAGTGAAAACTAGGGAAAGATCTAAGAAACTTACGTCAGAAACAAAGAAGTTTACCGATGAGTACGTGGGCCCATTTAGAATCGTAGAGAAGCCTCACCCAAATGCTTATAGACTGGAGTTTGTGAAATCACATAAGGTGTTAGGGCTTAGGAACATTGTGGATTTGAAAAGATATGTTCAAAAGAGAGACGTGGCCAGGAGTGAGTAGATACCTCAGAGAGCTTTGCACTCTTTGCAGAGCTAAGTGCGTGACGAGCACTAGGTCTCGAGTCGTTTGACAATATTTCTTCCACTTTCTTTTCCGTATTGTCAACCTACCTCTTCTTTCATTCAGAACTAAAATTCTATCGTCTTTCCTTCTTCTCTATCGTAGTTTTTAAGTGATAAAGTGTTTAAGTAATGAGTAGGAAAGAACCTCAGTGCAGTATAGGTTAAGCGTAAGGAATGAGTGTAAGAGAAAATCAAAAAGGATTAAGATACCTCAGATAAGTAATAAGTCTCAGTAAAGTAAATGTTTGGCCTAAGGTGTGAGTAATGCCCTTAGAAAGGTAAAATAACTAAGAAATGTAAGAGCCTCAGAAAATATGGTGACGAACATTGAAGCTGTTTGTTAAGTAACAGAACGATATGTTAAGACGTAGCATTAAGCTAATGTTTAGGAAAGGAAATGGAGCAGTACAGCAAAACTGTCTGTTCAATGAAGTCAGAGCCTCAGGAGGTGATTTAGTGGTAAAATGAGTAAAGGTACAGTGCAACAAGGTTGACTGTCAAAGGGGTAAAGGAAGTTAAGTTAAAGGGACAGTGCAGCAGGACTGACTGTCAAATGAAGAGAAATATGTGAGAAAAGGAGAAAGAATGAGCATAGTGTTTGGCTAGCTCGATATTAGGAAAAAGTGAGGCTACGAAGGTGAGTAAATAAAAAGCTTAAGGTTGGTAACCAGAGGTGGCGTTTGTTGGTAAACAGAGGAGATGTTTGTAAACAAAAGGAAGTGAGGCTACGAATGTAAACAGAGCTGAGGCGACGTTGGTAACTCAGGAGGTGGATGTATGTTAGAAAGTATGGGTAACGAGGTTTCGCAGATTAGTAGGAAACGCTTTAACAAATACTAACCTGAGTGTGTGAAGTATGAGTATGAGAGTTGTAAATTAAACCCGAATGTGACTAGAGAAAACCTGATGTTGACAAGAAATTGAAGTAACTCCAGATATGTGAGATGAGGAAAGTACCCATGACATCGATTCCATTTTTGACCAGAGACACACAAAGCTCCCCAAGTTTGTCGTAGAGATTAGTATAAGGATTGTAGTGTTGATAAATGAATAAGTAAATATGTATTTTTCAGTGTTTAATTTATGATACAGGACTACAGGAGATTGCCTGGAGACAGAATTGTAATATTGATAATTTTGTGTATATTTTATATTGTTGTGTATTGTACAGGAACTGGAGAGTCACCAGTGCTGGCGGAGATTTATTATGTATTTGTGAACTATTTGTAGGAATTGTTTTTCTTAGTATTTCTTATGTAACCATAACTTGTTTGATTATGAGATGAAGAAGTAATTAAAGAGTAAATGTGCCACTTCGGTACTGCATTAGGAAAGTCAATTCACTTTTCACTTAAAAAAAAAAAAAAAAAAAAAAAATTTGAAAATTGTACATACTGTAAAGTAGATTTTATCAAAAATATGAGACTTTAGAGTCAAGCAGATAGCGCCATTTATCGCTGCTGTAGGTTAAGACGTAGCAGTTAGAAAGGGAACTGAGGCCAGCTGATGTTTCAGGTGCGCTGAAGTAAACAGAGGTGGTAGCACGAGACTTGAAATGGACCTCCCAAGCAGGACCCGGTCGAACTACGAGTGCTATCAAAATCTTAAGTGTAAGTGGTAAAAAAGTGACGCTCACCATAGCGATAGTAGTGTTAGTGTGCGTGTGACGTACATCAAGATAGTATTTAGGTTTGTTTTCTCTTTCAGGAATTTGTAAATAGAATTTTGTAATCTGAAAAATTTTTTTTGAATAATGATAAAAGTGCATGTTTAGATATAAGATGTTTTGTAGGTCGTCAGCCCTAGGTATAAGTGGATGATTGATGTACAGGAACTATAAATGTTAAATAGCTGTTTGAGTAAATCTTTAATAGAAATTTTTTTAGAAAACTAAAAGTTTGTCATGAATGAAAAAATTTAGTTTCCTCAGGAGGTGTGTGGCGTCGCAACTAGTGCGAGCGCACAGTTTTCTATCAAATATTTACTGTGAAATGTAGACAGACTGTAAAGTAGCCATCAGATTAGCATATGTGCTGTAGCGGGCAGATTACCGGTGTCCGTTCGTCTGACGTCACGACCATATGGCATGTCTGTACCGTGAGAATGTAAGACCTGTGCGCTAACTAGCCGCGTGTATAACGTGGAACTTTCATCTTTAATAACTTCTAACTGAGGAACCTGAGGAAATTAAAAGTTAATATACTAGTTTCTGTTATGAATAAAAATAAGTCATCCAAATTTGAGCTTTGAAACCTGCATATCTTGGAAATTAGAAAAATCTTACAGAAAACGCAAATTTCTACAATTTTCGAGTCTAAATAAATACCAGTATGTATAGATCACCTTCAGTGACCATCCAACTATGAAACAAAATCACCTTCCGTGCTTTTGTATTTATTTTGAGAATTTTACTTTTAGAAATTCACCTATAACTTTGTTAAAACCATAAATGTTTTGAATTTTTGTGAACAGTTATTTTATATGAGTAGGTGAGAGTGAATGAGTGTGCCTGAGTGAATGAAAGAGGGACATTCGCCATTCTTTGCAAGTGTATAAAATCTAGGTTGGAACTCGCAAGTGTTCAGACGATGTAACCGTGGGAACAGAGTCGCCAGTGGTTCCCCATCTTAGTGAATGTCGGATGTCCAAGAGTGTATGGTATTGTACAAGCAGCCAGAACGTTCGCGAGTATTTAAATAATTTCTGGAAATAAAGTAAAGTCTAGTTTTCCTTTCGGTTTGTTAAATTATACAGTAAATTTTGTGTAACAAGAAATCATGACGTAAATGATTCAGAAGTCATGACTGGTGCGTGCTAGAATTTGGCGCGAGGCGCACCCAAATAGTTAATTCTGATTGGCTGTGTGATGTGTGAGCCAATGAGATGCGAGGACGGTTAGCAGACTAGGAGAGTGAGTCGCGAGTGGATGAAGAGTCGCGAAGGAACTGTGATCGAAAAGAGACATGCTTGATGTGTCCTCGCGAATAATGTGTAAAATGAAGTCATAAAACGGCTTCATCGGTTCGGTACTGTGCGATTTGAGACTGGAAGAGTCCAGTAACGCGTAGTGTGAGTTTGAGCGAGTTGTGACTTTTCGTTCCGCGAAAGACGCGAGTAACTTTAATAATTAAAAGCGTGGCGGTACTTCGTAAACTTTTACTAAGTGCTTATGGCGAGCATTAACGTTAAAAAACGAACTATTATTGAACATCGACTGCAAACGTGTATGTTAGAAAATCGTCTGTGTTGCAGTTAAGTAAATTCCGTAACTTTGAAAGCTAATTCTGGCGAGGTTTGAGTGTGGATAGAATTGTGAACTGAACTTTCTTCAAACGTAGATTAGCGGGCTGATGATCAGGCTTAAAGACAATAAAGAGCTTAAATAGAATTACCAACTTCGCGTTCTCGTTTGAGTAAACAATTACTACCATTCCAATAACTCAATTTATTTAGGAAGATTGCTCATAGATTGTATTTCAGCAAACATGTATCGCGGCCTCCGGTGAGCGGCTATTAAATTGCAGTTTCTTCAACACTGCTTTTCTGCAATTTTTCCAGTAGCTGCTATCAGGAGAGGCGAGTGCAGCAACTACCTAAGAAACGAGGTAGGTGGATTTTCTTTCAGGGAAAGGAAACTGCGCGATAAGAGCCTGACCCGTCGCAAACGTTTCTTCTGCAGCAAAATTTCTTTATAGAAAAAAATAATACTTGTAAATGATCAGCATGTAGACATATTTACAAAATAATTTATGGTGTTAATATAAAATGAATCATTCCACATCATTACAATTTGTAGTGCAAATGATCCCTGTAACATGAAATTAAATACTTAATAATAGATCTTTCTTGAATCTATGTAATTACTGAAATGATTTCATTTATATAAGCTGTATTCCCTGGTGTGGGCAATCCTGTAAACAGTGTAACCTTGCAGTTACTTGACTGGGCTAATCATAGTATGTGTACTGGCGAGATTAATTGTTAGTTTTTAATTCTGAATTTTGATAATGGCATTTCCATGTGTACCCTCCAGCACCAGTTTAATAACGTTTAGTATTTGGAAATGTTGGAGCTTTCTGTTCCTATTCCAGAGTGTTTCTTGTAGTTTTATGTCATATGTGTTATTTGACTACACGTTTCTAGATCTTTTGATGACTACTTGTTGAGTTTTAATACTTTTAATAACATTAGATTAATTTAACCAGGTGTTCATTCAAATTCTCTGTTACCAATCTGTATTGCAGTATTGATTAAATTCATAGGTTGAGTATCCAGTATATATTGTATTTCCCTGCTTCCTCTGCATAATTTATTTGTCCAACTATCACTGTGATGTTAAATGAATCACTAACACTACCTTCTTTGGAGTCATTTACTTAGAGAGTCATCTGATAGAGTCAGTAACAGGCCGAAGAACTTCTCTTAGTGAATGGTCTCTTTCCTAATGACCTTATCTCAGAGACTGCAGTTTCTCACAGATAGCCTTGTACGCTTCACAGACTTTATGTTTTGGCAGCATGTTTCTTGTAGAAAGCAGACTTTGAAGCATGATACAACTTATAAACACTCTCATTTACTGTCTTTTGTAATTTTATTCATCAAGTTTGTACCTTTTCTGCCCGTTTCCTCTGTATTATGTGCAAAGTCACAATGTTCCTCCAGATATACCCCTAGATTTCTCATTAGGTGTGCTTCTCCTAACCCTTACATCATTTAATTTTATTTTTGGGTTTCTCTCTAGATTCCTTTTCAGCAGGAGGTAAGTTGTTTAATGAGATGCTAGAGCAGTCCTCAGTTTCGTGGAGCGCCTCATAACATTTGTCTTCCATATTTGTTCTGGAGTCACCACTTACAATGAACAGCACATCATCTGCAAATGCCACTAGTCCATTTATGTTACTGCTTTCATGTAACTTTTATAGTATGAGTTCCAGTACTCCATCACATAACCCTAGACCACACACTGAGCCCTGTGGACAGCCTTTTGTTGTTGTCTTCATTATATTCTTTCCTGGGCTTGGTAAAGAAGCATGTCGCCCATGGAAATGAAATCTCCGGCAATTGTACAGCGCTTCTGGCACTCCAGATCCCTACGGCGATCAAAGAAACACAGCCACCATATGTTATTGAAGGCACCAGCAATATCATCTGTCATTGCTAAAGTATATTTAAATTAGCTAGCGAAATCAGCTTATTAAGTTCCTCTTCAGTTGACTTGCCTCTTCTAAACCTGTACAGGTGAGGGCTCATCCTGTGTAGCAGTCTGTGATCTTGTAATGTTTTGCCTAATAGTTCTTCAAATATTTTTCCAAAAACGTTCAAAAGACAATTTGGCCTGTACGATTTGTGTATCACTGGATTCTTATCTTGCCTTTTACTAAAATTTCATAAGGGTTCTTCCACTGTGCAGAGATCCTGCCTTGCAAGAGGCACTCGTTGTATAGTCTGCTGATTGCTCACATAGAGTTTGTATTACTTTGGCAGGGATCCTGTCCGGTCCTGGAGACTTTTTAGTTTTCATTTCTAAAATTATCTGCTTAATTCCTTCTTTTAAGAAGCGGTACACAAATTTGTTGTTTCTATATAACATTTTTCGTAGCCCTCACTGATCATATGTCTCGGCTTCTTCTCCATCGTCAGGAAGTAGTGCTTCCATTACCAGTCAAGCCTACTGTTCCCAGCTTCCTTTTACCATCCTATCGTTTTTTCTTAGCGTGGATAAGACAGTTGGTGATCTTATTAGCCTCCACAAACTGCTTCCATCGTTCCATTTTTGTTTTCCATAACTCTTCCTTAAAATGTTGTTCAACATACTTGAATCTATGCAACGGTTTGGACTCTTTCTTCTTGAATCATGCTGCTCTAGTTTCGTTTCCTAGCTCTTCTTGTTTCAGGTATTAATGTCTGAAGTGCCAGTGCCTTGTTCCAGATGCAAGGTGCTCCTTTAGAATAACCTCTACTGACAAGAATCAGTTTTGTGCTGTTTGTGTTGCACTTGTGATGCCTGCTCTACTATATGACACTCAAAAATTTAGCAATTTCAGACAGCCCTTTATTTGACGTTTTACTCTTATTTTGATGCATTAAGTACACCCATGAAATGCGCAGTTATTTCAGATCACCCTAGGTCTTCATTTTCCATATATTAATGCAATTCTATATTATTTAAAATAATATTGGTGTAAATAGGTCAGCTATAAATACCACACTATATTGCTGCAGGTTTCAGTCTGCAAGAGAAAAATATGATTTTGTAGCTATATATAATGACCATTCTAAGTGCTTTTCCATGTTGTGGAAAGTAGGTCAGCTATGAATAGCGCCATATTAAGTTTGGAACATGCTGCAGATTTCAGCCTGCAGCAGGAAAACAAGTTTGTATTAGCTATAAACAGAATAGAGAGAAAACCATAAATATTCACTGAGACCAGACAAGACAATGATTGCAGTCTCACAGGTGAATATCTGCACAATGTGCCACATGCACTCAGTGAAAGCCTGCATCTCCATTAAGCATTCGTTACATAAGGAGGTGTCGTAGTCACTTCACGTGGCCAGCCTGGGGGTTACACACCTGATGTCGTGCAGCTGCCATTATATTACATCATGCAGCAGAGGCACAGCAAAGGCTACAGCCAGTGGCTAGGAAATGTAAACTGGGAAGATGTATATAATGACCCAAATGCTAATGATAAATGCAGCATATTTCTTCATAAATTTATATCCCTTTTTGAACATTGTTTTCCAAAGAAAATTACTCATTGTAACATAATAAACTTTTCAATGAAATGTTGGACTACTACAGGTATTAAAGTGTTTTCAGAAAGAAAAAGAAAACTGTATGAGACAGCAAGAAGTAGTAAATATCCAGATGCAGTTTACACTATAAAAATTATTGTAACATACTTAGAAAAGTTGTAAGGAAATCAAGAAATATGTATGTTAGAGGAGAAATTAACAACTCCAGCAATAAAACCAAATCAGTATGGAATGTTGTTAGAAGGGAGGCAGGAAAATTAACCACTGGGATAGGTAGTATTACTGTTAAAGAGTACACAGGTAGCCATTGTATTAAACAACCACTTTTTAAGTATAGGAGAAAAAATTATTGAGGAAAGTTCAACAGAAAAAGGCAGACAGTGCATGGAAGAGTCACTTTTGAAAAATTTTAGTCAGATTAAGTTTAATCTCAAAACCTCTTGCAAAATAAGGAAATTACTAAATCTTTGAAAAATAAATGTTCTGTTGGAGTAGATGACATCTCTAACAAGTTATTAAAACAATGTGGAGTAATTACAGCTGATGTTTTGAGTCACATATGTAATGCACCATTGACTCAGGGCATTTTTCGAGACAGGTTAACATATGGCATTGTCAGGCATCTCTACAAAAAGGGGGAAACCACAGATGTCAATAATTACTGGCCAGTATCCTTGCTTACAGCATTTTCAAATATCTTTGGGAAAGGAATGTACTCAAGAGTGGTTAGCCATCTCAACAGTAATGGGATATTTCATAAATCACAGTTCGGAATTCAGAAATGCTGTTCCACTGAGACAGCAATATAAAATTCCCTGTCGACATAATAGAGTCTTTAAATAGTAAAATGTCACCAGTAGGCATATTCTGTGACTTATCCAAAGCATTCAATTGTGTGAATCATGGCATTATTTTAGAGAAATTACAATTCTATGGTATAAATGGAACAGCATCTGAGTGGTTTAGGTCATATCTAAAGAACAGGAAGCAAAAAGTCTCTTTATATGCTTTAAGTGATTAAAAGGAATTTGCCACTTCATCTAACTGGGGTGAAATTACATTAGGTGTTCCACAAGGTTCGATCATGAGTCCCCTACTGTTCTTGATATATGTGAATGACATCCCTTCTTATGTGAGAAAAGATGCTGAACTGACACTGTTTGCTGGTGATACAAGCATAATTATTAATCCAGTAAAAGAAAGTCCGATAGAAAATAAGGTCTTTGGAAAAGTTATTAATTGGTTTTCTGCGAATGGGCTTGCTCTGAACTTTGAAAAAACACAGTACATCCAATTTTCTGCTGCAAAAAGTATAGTTCCTTCAATAAACATTAGACATCAAAAGAAGTCAGTAGCCAGGGTAGAGTATACTAAGTTTTTGGGTGTACATATAGATAAGAATCTTAATAGGAAAATTCATATTTTGGATCTCCTAAAGCCAACAGGTTTAGCAACTTGAGTAATTGCCAATTTTGAGGATGTATAAATTAGTAAGCTAACATACTTTGCATACTTCCACTCTCTGATGTCATACGGAATAATATTCTGGGGCAACTCAACACTTAGGCAAAAGGTATTTACTGCTCGAAAGAAAGTAGAATAATGTGTGGGGTTCATAGGCGCACATCTTGTAGATATGTGTTTAAAAGGTTAGAAATTCTTACAACTGCTTCACAGTACATTTACTTAGTAATGAAATTTTTTCTCTACAGCATGGACCAGTTTAAAATCAACAGCGACATTCATGGTTACAATACCAGAAGAAAAGACCTACACTATCCTTAACTTAACCTACCTTTAGCACAGAAATGGGTAAAATATGCTGTTCTAAAGCATTTTGATAAATTGCCAAATGAAATAAATGTCTGACAGACAGCAGTAATAGTTTTAAGAACAAATTGAAATCATACCCCCTTGACAACTCCTTCTATACCATAGATGAATTCTTGAATATGAGTAAATAAATCTGGAGATATAACATATGCATTTTGCGCCATTTAAGTGAATGGGATAGATAATAGAAGTATTTAGGTATAACACTATAAAGTAAAAAAAACACTTGTTTCCTGTGCACATTTCTTATGCATTTGACACATTCCACATCATAACGGTTTTTCCATGCTATTGATCAATGGATCACATAACTAACTAACTAACTAAACATTGCTATCCTACTACACACACATTGTAGACATTTAAACAGAGCATAGCTTTAAACTTAGGACAAGTCAGCTCTTCGGTTTTAGATTTAAGGTGGAAATTGTTTAAAACTACAAGCTGTCAGCGAACTGCGACATCAGAAGGGTGAGAGAAATTATTTAGATGACATTTTACACTTAGGACCATTGACCTACCATCGTTTTAAACTTGCAATAATTGGACTTTTAGTACCAATCATTCACAAACACTTTTATTTCAATGTTTTAGTATACAGAAGGACAGAATTACCAGTGTCGTTAACTGGTGGATCAACCTGTGATGCCACATACTTTGCATTTCAGATAGTCAATGGATACAATCACACAAGCCACATGTAATTATTATCTGTTTTAAATTAAGCATTTCTCAACTATTCCATATTCTTAATTACACTCTCTTAACTGAGTCAGTCTGGGACACACCATCAGATGGACACAACAGTTTTGTATTACAATACAAATTTACTTCCGTGTTAGGCAGCAATTGGTTTGCTGTTCACAACAAATAAATCCTAGTTTTGTTACTGTAATGTCTTCTTAAGTACTTGATGAATTTCAGAGAATGAAACGAGGTGGAACTCATGTCTTTCAGATTTCTTATACTAGTTGAAGATGTTACTGCAGTTATATTTGAAAAAGTGAAAATAATATCAATATCTCTGTAATTAATATACAGTGAAAGGCCAAAGAAACTGGTACACCTGTCTAATATCGCCCACAGCTCACGTGAACACGCAGGAGTGCCGCAACACAACGTCGCATGGACTCGACTAATGTCTGAAATGGTGCTGGAGGGAACTGACACCCTGTATTCTGCAGGGCTGTCCATAGATCCACAGGAGTACGATGGGGTGGAGATCTCTTCTGAACAGCACTTCCAAGGCATCCCAGATATGCTCAATAACATTCATGTCTCGAGAGTCTGGTGGCCAGTGGAAGTGTTTAAACTCAGAAGAGTGTTCCTGAAGCCACTATGTAGCAATTCTGGACATGTGGGGTACAGCATTGTCATGCTAGAATTGCCCAGGCCATGGGAATGTAAGTGGAGATGAATGGATGCAGGTGTTCAGACAGGATGCTTGCGTACGTGTTACTTGTCACAGTCGGATCTAGATGTATCAGGGAGTCTATATCACTCCAACTGCACATGACCCACACCATTGTACAGCCTCCATCAGCTTGAACAGTCCCCTGCTATCAATGACATCGTCAATCCATACCGTTTTCCCTCTCTGCTCCTCTCCCCCTACCCCTACCCCTTTCCTATCCAGCAAATTGCATAGTAGTATTAACAAGAGTCAGCCAGTCAGAATACATTACATTTTCAATAAATGAACATAATACATTTTGAAAATTTTCTTAACTAATCCAGTTGTGCTTTGTAGTCTTTCCCTCTCCACCTATCCAACCAGTCACAGGGTAGTATTAAAATAAGGCAGCGCAATTACAACTTAGTTTCAATAAATCAAATAAATCTAAAAAAGTATTCTTTGCACATTATATCTCTCTCACAAAGAAATGCAGTAATTTAGTGTTGAAAGCTTTATTTCGTCCCCCCCCCCCAATACACACACACACACACACACACACACACACACACACACACACACACACACACACACACACACACACACACACACTCCATTGATAGTGACTGGGCCAAATATCTCACGAAATAAGCATCAAATGAAAGAGGTACAAAGAACAAAACTCGTCTAGCTTGAAGGGATGGTGCGGTGGTTGGCCGCTATATGGCGCTGCCATAGGTCAAACTGATATCAACTGCGTTTTTTTTTTTTAAATAGGAACCCCATTTTTGTAGTACATAAATAAATATGAATGTTTTAATTGGACCACTTTTTCCGCTTTGTGATATATTGTTGATTTTAACTGAAGGCATTGAAATATATCTCGAAAACTACACAACACGTCAAAAAACTTTATACTTCAAATTTGTATGTCTCGAAGGAGGACATCCAATGACACCATAGACGACCCCCATTCCACCCTATAAGTAAATGGTGGTGGGAAACTTCGATGTGAATCTGCAGATCATGATTCTATGGCAGAATCTACAAACCTTTTGTCTCAAGCATTTTCTTCGTTTCGCCACAGTTGGCCCTATAATAGGAAGAGTAGAAATGCGTACACAATCGTAATTTAATTTAAATGTAAATACAACTCAATGGCCCTTGAATATCCAATCTCGAGTGGGTCTCTATCTCCATGCTGCGAGAGTAGGACAGGCCAGTATTTGATAAATTCTAATTCAAAACCTCATTTGCAACGTTGTACTCTGACATATCGAACAGTGGACTACTCGACGTGCCACTGTGGCCATGGCTCAAGGTGAATGCTACTCTACTTTTCCAATTAGAGAAAGTATTCAAACGTGGTACCGCTAACTTCAGTACAATTGATGGTCTACTTTTCACATGACTGTAGACAGGACACAAGCATGTCTGCGTGAATGTCAGCATAGGCGTTTCTGATGTGGTCGATCATATCTTCATGGCCTGTTGACACAAGCTGGTACACCTTAAATTTTAAATATCCCCACAGATATAAATCTGGCGACGTCAAATCCGGCGACCTAGCAGGCCAATTAATAGGGTCACCTCTGCCAATCCACCAACCAGTGTAAACACAGTCTAATATCTCCTGTACTTCAGTTGCATAAGGTGCTGGGTAGCCATAATCCTGAAACCACAGACGTTGCTGAACGTCGAGAGCAACATGCTGCAGTAGTACCCGAAGTTTCTGTTCCTAAAACTTTCGATATTTGCGTCCATTCAACGTGCCGTCGATAAAATTCGGACCAATGAGTTTGTTGCCCATGATGCCACACCATACTTTCGTCAGTGGTGAACTTATCATAACCAGCCAAGAATGTCCACACTCCAGTAATGCATGTTATTGCAGTTAATGTTACCATGGTTTGTGAATGTAGACTCATCAGAAAGTAGTGCCTCGGCAAATACCAGCTATTTCATTATCTTCTCCTGTAACACGTTTGCTACGTTTGGTTTTGCTAGTCTGTATGCTGCAATTAGGCATAAATGAGCTCACAGCCTTGTAAAAGAACGAATGAGAATGAAATACTTGGTATACCAGACAACAGTAGCCTCAAAAATTTTCCGACATTCTCCGTAAATCAGGATCATTTCAGTTTTTTCTTCTGTGGTTGCAACATTTATCATCCACTTGCATGTCTGTTCTCTAAATGATAGTTTGGTGTGCAGGCAATAAACACTGCACAAGTTTCGTAACATTTAGAGCAACCATCTTTTCTACATCTGCATGATACGTGAGCTCCAGTTGCAGTGTACTTCCTGTTATCATACGTTGTAGTTTGCTACATGGCCAAGGTGGTACCCTGTTCCATATGCCGGAGGAATACAATGTTGCAAATGAGGTTTCCAATGGGGTTATGAAATACCGACCTGTCCTACCCTCGCTGCATGCAGATGTGGCCCCATCTGCTATTAGATATTCAAGGGCTATACCCTTGCAGGATGGTGATGTGGTCCCATGTGCCAGAGGATTTTCAAGGGCTATTAAGTAATGTTTAAATTTAAATTGAATTACGATTGTGTACCGATTTCTGTTCCTCTGATTACTGCGCCACCTGTGGCAAAACGAAGAAAATGCTTCAGACGAAGGGTATTTAGATCTTGCCATATAATCGTAACCTACAATAAAAAAATATTTATCCCCTGATATTTTGAACCATGTTCTTCCAAACAATTATGTAAAGCAGCATTTGCAAATTGTCCGCCAAAAGTGTACCAATTTGCTCCAAAATGTATCGGTTTTTCCCCAAAAATATGTCATCTTTAATAAAAAATGTATCAACTTACCCTACAATTGTATCAGCTTACCCCAAAAATATTTTAATTTGTCCCTACTCCTAAAATGTATCAGTTTACCCCAGAATGTATCATCTTAGCCCAAAATTGAATCAAGCTACCCCAAAAATGTGTCAACTTTAGCTTGATATGTGGTCATTGTTTATTTTGCTTATTCACATTCCACTTTAAGCTGTAAGTCAAACCAGCAGTGATACCCATAGGAAATACAGTCTGTAAACGTTTTAGAGAGCCATAGTTACGGTTGTAGCAGTTAGTTTTAGCACTTAACCTGGACTAGACCTAATCATTTGTAATAATTTCCAATCAATATCATCAATTATATTTTTCTAATGACACACTGTCTCCTTACCCCCTAAACTGGTGATGAAACATTACTGAATAAGTTGTATAAACTTAAGGTAATGACAGTACATTCTACGAACCACCAACAGCATTTTCTCAACACCCTTTGTGTATATCAGAGATGGAAAGGCCACTGTAACACTTGACAAGCATTGTAGAGCATTTTGCATGTGGAAGTATTTAATTTGTGGGTTTATTGTGGTTTAAAAAGTAGACCTGATTAATTAGATTCAGAATCCAATACTTGTGATTGACTATTTGTTTTTGTGCTTACCTGCTTACTGTAGCAGTTTAGATGACATGTCTTTTTTGTGGTTATAACCTCAGTAAGATTAGTTTTATGACATCTAACTTTTATGCCTAAATTCTAGTGTTAACTGTTTGATAAGCATATTATTTGTAATTATTTAGGCATGAAAACAGTATTGGGGTACGTACTTTAGAGTACACAATAATGTTTTAGGCACCAAATTGATGGTTATGTGTCTATATGGAAAATAATATTATGATATGTGATGTAAATATTGCACTCTTTTGCGTTGCTGACGTATTTTTGCCGCCTTCTGGACTTGGAAAGAACGTTGTGAGACTTGATAAGCATCAAAGATGTGAAAACTAAGTAATTTGAGACTTGGTTGGTTCGTAAACTAAACCTACTATGCAAATCGAAGTATGGGTGCCACCTCCTGTTGATGATGAAAAGCGGCAGGAGCTTAAAGCAGTAGTTGATTTTATTTTGCATTTTTTTAATTTTTACAGAACAATAATTAAAGTACAACTCATTTTCAACAACTACAAGCTACTGATTTGTTAATCACATGACACAAGCAAATGTTGCTTTTCAGCTACTTATAAAAAGTATGTTTTATACATGTTATCATACCTCATAAGAAGTTAACCTGCTCAATTAATAATACCATTCACACATTTCGTTATCACATTTTACAGCTATTAAACAACAGAACTGTACTTGTTAGTGAACTTTATGACCTGTACAAAGTATTCCACCATGTAACTCAATATTTTGTTAGAAAAGTTGAGTTTCTATAGCAGTAATTGTGTAGCTAATTAATGGATCCACTATATTTAATGAAAACAATGTTTGAAGTTGTGCTGTATATCCCAACGAATGTAAAGAGGGAGGTACCTCTGCCTCTGGTGGAATCATCAACACAATTCTATTAGACAATAGCTTAGATCCAACCCCATATATATAGGTGACTTTTCGTTTAATATGAAACAATTAGTATTAGTTATTTTTCCAGATGACACTAGCATTATAATCTGTTTCAATAGATATTATACCAAAAGGAATAATAAATTATTTCTTACGAAGATCATTCAGTGTTGTTTCCACTAAAAGTCTCTCCTTAAAATACAAAAAAATAAAAAAATCGCACCTTATATTCAGATCTGCAAATCAGTGGACGCAAAACCAATGGAAAGTTTAGTACAGTGCCAAGAGCTAATAATTTTGGTGGAATCATTAGTGTGTTGATGAGAACTTAAACTGAAAAAAGATTAATTTTAGAGATTCGTAAACAACTCACTTTTTCTGCATTTACATTTCACATCACTGTGAGCCTTGGACTGGAACTAGCCAATTATTTACATGTATTTGTAATTAAATTCAGAAATCTGTTATAAAATTATTCCTGGTGTAACTAATCCACAGAAAAAAATTCTGTTGATGAAAAGAGTGCAGTAAGTATAATATTTGGTACTCAGTAACAATCATATCATAGACAATTCTAAATATAGTTTTGGTGTACATATATTCTCTTATGAAATTTTGTTGTAAATAGTTCATTAAATTTCAGGAAGAGCAACAATAGCTATAATTACAATAGTAGATGGACAGAATTATCTAATTTAAAATTAAACACATTACAACAAAATACCATAAAATATTAATTAGCCATCCATCTTGAATATAAAAAATGTTTCGACACCGAACAAAGATGTATTCAGACAGTTAAATTTTGAATCTCTGCTGTTTGGACGAAATCTTATGTTAAAATTGATGCAGACTTCCCACTCTCGTCGAATTTATGCACCCATATAGAAGTGCTGCCCCATTTACCACTCAGTGGTTGCACCTAGAATTTTGGGCCATAGGTCTGTATTTCTCACAGACCAGACTATGTATTTTCTCTAAATGCAGTGATGTAACACAAAAATTTCGTTGCCTTCTGATTTGAAGATATGAATCACTGTATTTACTGATTTCTCTTTTGAAAAATTCTGTGGCTACTTACCTTAGTCAATAAAAATAAACTTGTTACAGAAATATTAAATGTGATTTCGTTGTTCAGAGGCGACGGCTGGCTCTTCTTCAGACTAGCTTCACTAATCCTAATTGCTTTGTAACACCCACACTTCATAGCCTTCTGATTTGCAGATATGAATCACTGTATTTACTGATTTCTCTTTTGATAAATTCAGTGGCTACTTTCAGAGCACTAATTCTGAATTTTGTTTTAATGAGTTGCAGAATAAACCACATATAGAACTGTGTATGACCACTCGTGGTTACTTTTGAATGCTCTTCCAGCTGACATTTGTTCTATGACAATATACACAGGCCAATGAAATCTTCCAACTATCGGTATTACTCAGTGGAGCAATATGCATTACCAAACTGAAAAATCATGTTTTGCTGTACTTCAGTCGTGAAATTCAAATAGCTTGTTTTGTAAGTTAGTGAATGAACTTTAAACACAGCTCGCACTGTTCTGTAAATTATTTAAGGTTTTTAGCTTTTGGAGTCAATGTTCAAGCTTCCCTACATGATGATACTATTGTTGTCATTCAAGCCTACACAATCTTCTACCTCAAATGTCTTGCAACCAGAGTACTTTTGTTAGTTCACAGTACATAATGGTCTATGTTAGCATAAGAAGTTGTTGACAGCATTAAATGTCAAAAAACATGGGTGGCTGAACATTTTCGTGTACAAAATAGAATAAAACTTAAAATTTAAATTTATTTGACCGAATGCGTTTCATTTTTAACTCGTTTCTTCTGCCTGTGTCCTGGCTGGTGCAGTGATTTACCTCCTAAAGTAACTCCAAATCCATAATATCTAGGAGACTGACACTTTTATAGTCACTAGATCTACATATTTTCTTCTACATAACATTTATTATCTGCAACAATCATAAGTACATTTCTGCTGTTACTGGTTTCAGTTTGTTTAACAAATTATCTTCAGATCTCCTACTACCACTGTACGCCATTAAGGATATCGCATAGCATGCTGTGTCAGCCTGATTTTAATTTACTTCATTTCTTCTTTCTCCAACTGTGAGACTAGGTACACATTCATACAAAATGACACTCTGTCCAGGAGAACACCAGGATCACCCCTTTACAACAGAATATTTATTATTCGTCAAATTAACAAATACAGATTCCTTGGCAGTTAGTGATTTAAGTCTAGTTAACAACTACACTACAACAATATGGTTGAAAACTACTGGGTCTCCCTAAATAGATCATGGGTGTGCTATATATGAGAAGTTTCTGTCCAGGTCTATGACTGTGTGTGTTGTCTTTTTGCATAAAATAGTCACTTCTATTATCAAGCTAAATAATTGTGGTGTTATCTACACTCATGTGTAAATGATCAGCATGGAGCTACATTTAACAACAAATTGTTTAAATAGTTATTAATTTGATTCGTTTCTTGATCTGCTGTGCAGATCACTCGGAAAAAGTTAGTAACAAAACTAAACGTATCTCACCTCAAGTCTGGTATACACTGCAAGTGTACTAGCATCAGCGAACAAGAATTTTCTCCACTGTAAACGGTAAGCCTACTAGACTATGAGATCCATCCATAAAATGTAAATGAAAAATGTTGTCACCTAAATTCCGTTTTTCGAATTAAAAATAAGGGTCTTCACACCATATTTTCTCATATTCAGAGTCTACTGCCAGCCCACTACGACCGTTTCTGTTGTTCTCTGTTTCCATATCGTGAAGGGCCTGCCAAATTTCACTACGTTTGCCAAATATTTGACTGTTTATGGTGCTGTTTGATGTGCTTGTGAAGCATAGAATGTGTTTGGCATGTGTGCGAGGAATTTTGATTGACGGAGGGTTTTACAAGATGGCGGAAGTTGTTTGTGTCATTGGTTCGCCGCATATTGTAGCCATTATAGGTATGCTAGATGGAATGGTACGATAACTAATGAACTTTAATTAAGGCGCTTACTGGAGCAGACGAATTCTCTGTTCTCTGAAAGCTGTTAGATCTGTCATCCACCTACTTGTTGGCAGTGTTCCAACAGTGGCTGACACCGAACTTCTTTTCTTCTAGCAGAGATTCAGTTGATGGTTAATTGAAATAATGAATAGGAGAACAGAGAGAGCTGCAGACCAGAGAAAATGCACCTTCTCTGGTAAATTTATAGTATATTGTACTTCAAGTAGTACATAAAGGAAACGTAAGCTATCCTGATTTGCAAGTATGACAGTACATTTATAAACAGCAGTTCATATCTCTTCTTCTGCAGGTCAAAAATACTACACAGAAAATTATGGTAAAGCCTTAAATTAGCTTGGTCAATCTCCTGAACTATGCAAGAGTGAGAGGAGAGAAACCATGGAGAATGTTGATTATCAGCAAGGAAGGTAATAGAAGCCCAGTAATCACTTCGAACAGCACCCTGTCTATGGCGTGCGACATGATAACCAGTATAGCCCTGAATGCCGCGGAATGTAGGTGCTGATAGAACTTATTATCATCTCGCGAGTGGAACGACCACCGCGGATAACAATGTACTAAACTTGATCACCGACGCCAAGATGGCGTTGCTGTTTACATCCGGTCCACTCAGTTTACTAGTACCAGCTGGCTTCTCTTGCAGTCTTTCGTCACTTTTACTGGCCGAGGAACCCTCAACACAGTACTCATCCACCAACGATAAAAAGGACGTATAGCCCACCCAACCAATGGGGCTTGTTACCTTTAACATCCCTGTGAATCGATCAGCGCCCCAGCCTAGGGATTGGTGCTCTTACTGTGGCGAAAATTCCGTGGAAATGGCCGCCCCTAGTGTTGGCTCCCTCGGTGAGTATCCGTGACCTGAATTTGAAACTAACGGCTGGCTAGCGTCTGCAGATTTTCGCAATCTTATGGTATTGTAGAATGAATTGAATTTGGACCCTGAAAATTCGTCCACCCCACGAACCCCTGGTCTGCTGCTTAGGCAAGCTGACAGTGGTCCAAAACGTCGTGGGAAATTAATTTGAGATCATATAATTGAAGATTAAGGTAACGATCTCTGAGATAATTATTTTATCGGGTCGAGCGGCGTGTCAAGTGAACGGTAATGTAACTAATAGCCTACATGTGAAGTCAAAATGATTGATTTAATTTGTGTTCTCTCCCTTTGTCACTGAGCTGGACCATGCAGCAGTGTAGTCTAGTGACAGGCCTTGTAACCAGTCCACGAAAAGATTGCACTGTACAATATGTTTAGCGAATAATCGTTTTATTACAATTTATCTCACTGTATCGTGAGTTTCCACAACTATGGAAACTACGATAAAGGATTAAAAAAAAGCACTGACAATTACCAAAATATATTACGCAAGAAGAGATTATGAGCTAAATCACTTCTAAATCACTTTAGGCAGCAGCTTACGGGCGCTCAACGCCGAAGTTATCAGCGACAAAATCACTATTTAACGCATAATATACAAGCGGGAGTGCAATGAAATAAACAAAATAGAAATTCTTCGGTTCTTCCACTGACTATGTGGGTTATATGTTCCTACGTTGTGGTAATTTAATGAACTATCATTAGAGAAGCAAGTAGAAGAGAATACAATTTCGCATCTTTAGTCCTCTTTTTCAATGTGAGGGTGAAATAAGTCTAAACATATTATTAATAGTTTCACTGTCGATCCGCAGGAAGTTGATGTAATCATCAGGTTTCGGGTGTAACACTGACATTAACAGTTTCTCATGTATATATTTCTTCCTCATTTTAAACCATTTCCTGGACCATCTCTTGATTTCTGCTGCTTTAAACATAGTGCCAGAGTCAATGTCAGAAATACCTTTCCTGCGTTTCTAGCGGTTTCCACTAGTGCCAAAATACAGTATACACGAAAAGGGTCTGCTTCAAATGTAACGTTAAATAGACAAGCGTGCTTGGTACGTGTACGGGCTTGTTTGACACAATGGTGGCTATATAAGAGCGAATTTAACAGCCAAGTTATCTCTTTTTACGAGAGCCTCAACGAGTTTTTTTAATTGTCCATTAGAAGCAAGCTGGTGTAATCATCGGGTTCTGAGAGTAATATTTCCTTTAGCAAATATTTATAGGTAAATCTCTCTTATTTTAAGGCATTGCTTGGACCAACGTCTCGTTTCTTCTTCTTTAAATACAGTACCAAAGTCAATGCCGGGACTGCTTTGTCTGCATTTGTAGCTGTTTTTACTACTGTCAAACGACTCGCTAACACTAACAGCGTCTGCTTCAGAGTATAATTAAACTGACATACTTTTTACTTGTGCGGATTTGTTTGACAAATCCGCGACTAGGCAAGGGCTGATTTGGCAAACAGACTTGGGCGTTTACGGACACCTTAACACTTCCGATATTTTGATGTTCTGCACAAAACAGCGTCCATTGCGTCCAGGTACGATATTATGACCAATAATTTGGAGTATTCTTCTCGTTTTAGAGTTATAGTTCTTCTAGATATTTTTGCACGTCTTCAAACCGCCCCATACCAATTTGAACAGGCGCCAAATACCAAATACAGGTTGCGCTATCTATGCCACAGTATGTGCAACATTTAACACGCACTACAGACAGAAAGGTAGACAGCTGATTGAAGTGTTTACAAATTAACATCACCACAACTATAAAAAGAAACACACGAGCGGTGTGATAACGCATGCTCATTGAGAATGATTAGATGATATAAAAAATATAAATGTTATACGGAAGGTTGGATGTTTGTTTCCATGAGCGTAGATGGTAAAAATGAAAATAGCTAGTGGATTCACGGTCTTGGTTCTTCGAAACATTGTGTTCTTCCAGCTGTGCAGTTGACATTGAACTTTGACGGTCACGTGATAAACAGATAACAGAATTATTAGAGGATTTTGTTGCTTAAAAGCCATTCCTGCATAGCGTGCGTTGTCAGAAACGCGCGAATTCGGTTGAAGGTAGCATCTAACGCCGGCAGTTTTCAACGATGTCTTCAAACAGTGAGAAATTTGTTTCTATCCTTATATTTTCTGTTTGTGTACAACAATGATGCAGTCGGTGTTTGGCGTCATTTTTAGTGTGTTGTATCCATTTATGTTCAGTTAGGGCGGTAGGTTTATCAACAAGTTCGTTCCTTAATCAAGGCTTATAATCAACTATGTGTACGTTGTAGTCTTCAAGCCCATCTCTTCCTACTTTCTGACCAGAGAAGTGCAGTTATGTGTAATTACATTATAGGTTGTCACATTCTACCAGAAAAAAATACGAGTATACAATTCGGGCACCAATAATTTGACCAATCTGCCATACACAAATGCCGAAACTTGATATCAGTACCACCTCATTTTTCGCTCGATCGACCGTCAAGAGTTGAAAGTGAAAATAAAAACGTAAGGAAGAATCAAGCTTGAAATTGTATTATTTGTTCAACAGTACTGTTTGAAGCACTCCTGACTATTCAAGTCCTTTTACTGCACTATTCGTCTTCTGACACGTTCCACATCATTACGAAGTGTCGTATTCATGATCTATGGAACAAGTATTAATCTAATCTAATCTAATCTAATCTGCATCTCTTCCATCATTTTTGAAGCAAGAAAAATGTAGCGGCATGAATTCATCAAAAATATTACGTAATGTTACTGGGCTTTCAGTATTGCTCCTTTTTTAATATGACCTTTTCCTAGGCAGACATATACTGTAAGTTGTGCCTTATTTTACTTTCTGTTTTAGGTTGTGTGTTAAGGTTTTACAAATTGAGTGTTCTTTGTTGAATTTCACATTTTTAACATATCTATGTTTCACTGTAATTTGTAAATGATTAACACTAGCAACTTTTTTTGTTCATTTACAATTTATTGAAACAAATAAATTGTGATGATAAAGTAGGCATACACCAAAAAACAATGACATCTAACATTCTAAATGTTCATTCTCCAGTTGTCACCCAAATATACAGTTTCTCAAGAATTTGCTGACTTCGAAAATCTACAAACCCCATCGTCATAAGGCATACTTATTTTATATATATTGTGCACATTTATCTCGAGCTGTTGATTTTTATCATTTTACTTTGATCCTGGAACTGTCTAGTTCATATGGATGACGACCTTTAATGTACGAGCTTCCAAAAATGTATTTTGTTTTTGCTGATGAAAGGGTATAAACTCTTGAATTTGTGAGTATTCCAACAGAATCAAACAAATTGTAACTACAGAAAAAATGTGAGCTTTAACTTCACATCAGTTTGCTCAAAAACAAATAAATGTATCCAAGAAACATTAAAAAGAAAATTGTTGAAAATCGTGCCCTAAGAAAATTTTGGATCTCTGAATTCAACAAACCAAATAATAGAGGGTACAACAAGTAAACAAACAATACATACCATGCACAGTTCCATTCACTGCTTTCTTATGGATCTGAGGAAATGATACTCAGGGCATAAACATATTTAGAGAGTAAAAAGTGTGTTGAAGGTAATTATGGGTTTAAAGAAGTAGACTATTGTGAATTTTGTTCCACTGAGGTTGGTAGTATAAATGTTTCATGTATTTTTATCCATGAAACACACTTACTCAACAGGAACTCTCTCATGAAAATTTGTAAAACAATGCAAAAAGATGATATTCACTGTTACAGTACCAGAGGACAATCAAAATCTACCAGCTGTTTTCCAAAACATCATCCTGTCAAGAAAGTGTACTCTACTGTGGTGTTAAGATATGCCATAACACACCAGAAAAAGTACAAATCACTCCAAAGTCTATATTAAAGAGCAAACTAAAGCTGTTTGTCATAAAGAACTGTTTTTTTTCTGTACAAGAATTTCTAAACATGAAAGCACAGCAACTTTTCTTTGAATGTAGAGAACCTTAACTCCAGAGTTTGTGAATGTGTGCATATTTTTTTTATTCTGACCTGTGTAAGAGCCCATGTATACCCTTTACTCTGTGCTAGAGTTTTACAAAAGAGATGACAGTGCCATTTCAGGTGCAAGAAAGACAGACACACTATCAGTAATGAACAATAAACAAATTTTTGTGAATTTGTGTAACAAAGTACTCCATGAACTAGTAGCTAAGCTAAGTAATTCTAGAGAAGAGAATTATATCCTCTCAAATCATTAAATACGTCAAGTAAAGACAGTGTAATCTTTTTGATTAAAATAATTAATAAAATATTAAATTAAGATAATTACTGAAATTTTCTGTTGCCAAACCAGTTCATAAGAAAGGAGACATGGCACCCTGGTTAAGTATGAACCTACTTCACTTATATCTATAATATCAATGATGATAAAATACTGTATGCATAAACAGATGAGCAAATAGTTTGAATTTAATGTCATACGTAGTTGCTCAGAAAATTGGTTGAGCTGAAGTGTTTCTGCAGTCAAAGCAGTTACAAGCATGGTAGCAAAGGTATATACCCTAGTAGCCATTAAAATTACAGTTCCCTGAAGGCAACATGCAAAAAACTTCAAATTGGTATGAAGTGACTACATGCTTGGATGCAGATATAATGAGCATTTCAACAGAAGGTACATTTTAGTAATGCCAATTACATTATAGAAGATAGGATGAGGCTTTTCATTCAGAAATTACATTTGAAAGTTGGTTATTTGTGAGATCATCAAGTTAGGCCTCATGTAAGAAGAAGAAATGTATAACAGCATGTGTTAGAATTCAACAGTGGCAGAATCATTGCCTATCAAGACAGAGGTTTGTAATTCTGCCATGTTGCTCCTCGCATTGGTTGAAACCCCCAACTGTCATGCAAATGTGGTATCAATGCGCTCAAGGGGTCCATACTAAATGTCATGTAGAATGTCAGTGTCCTCATGTTATTAGTGCTTGAGAGGACAGACGCATTGTTTACTCTGCTGTGCAAGACCTTGCAGCCATATCACATACTTTTATTCAGGAAATGGTCTTTTCTGCAGCAATACAAGTATCCACACAAAAAGTGCAATGATGTCTGAATCTCCACAGACTGTGAGCATGGCAATCATGTTGCAGTTTCCCTTGATGCGACAGTAGAGCGAGTCTCATTGATAGTGGTACACCTAATAACAGTACTGGACACAGGAGTGGCACCACATCATGTTTTCATACGAGTTCCATTCTGTAGTCAGCATCACAATGGATGTCTCTACGTGTGTCAGCTCCAAGGAGAATGGACATTGCCAGACTGTGTTTCTCATCTTCATGCTGACGTGGTATGGGACGCCATTGAGTACACAATGTGACCACCTCAAGTTGATGTAACTGGTAATTTATTCTATGAGCAGTACATTTTTGGAGTGTTAAGGCCAGAGGCTGTGTGCTGTCTGAGAGGTCTCCAAGACATTATCTTTCAGCAAGATAATTCAGTTCCACACATTGCTCATGTTGTCCTCTCCTACCTACACACAAAGAGCATTTGAGTTTTGCCTTGGCCAGCACAGTTTCCAGATCTCTTCCCAAATGAAAACCTGTGGCAAGGATTGCTTGAGGACTGGCATATTTCACTCACCAGGTATTATGACTGATGAACTCTGTGCCAGAGTTGAAACAGCATGGAATGATGTGTATCTTTTAAATAAGCTCAGTTTGAATTGATGTGTATTTGGGCTAGATCCATTGTTTCTGCCAGAGGTGGCAGCTGTGTGTACTAAATTTCACACTCTGTAT
Source organism: Schistocerca gregaria (assembly GCF_023897955.1). NCBI lineage: Eukaryota > Metazoa > Arthropoda > Insecta > Orthoptera > Acrididae > Schistocerca > Schistocerca gregaria. The sequence continues at coordinate 749,649,744 of NC_064931.1, forward strand.
AATTACAGATCACCTATAAATTTAGTAATGTGGTCTTTGTAGTATATTGCATACACAAAATAAATAAAATTTGGTTATTTGCTATCCTCTCTGGAATTGCAATTTTAGTGTCTAGCAGTGCAGTTACTTTGAAAGAAAAGAGATGATTTATGCAGCTCCATTGCATGTAAGGAAAGCATTTGTATTGTTCTCACACAATATTTGTGTCAGAAAACTCAACAACTATGGAGTGGCAGAGAATGCTCTGTATATAATGTGACCTTACTTTAGCAATAGGGAACTCTTAGCGAAAATAAATAATCAAAACCTAAGTTATCTCCCAGTTACAGTTTGCATTCTTTGGTGGCATGTTATATAAGATTGATTTAGACCAAAAATTCAGATGGCATACTCACATAAGAAAATTATGTGGCAGACTTAACACGTCATCTATCTGCTGTAGTAGCAGAACAGATGTCAGTGAGAGACTGCTATTGCATACATTATATATACACATATTTCACTTTCTTCCAAACCAACCTGAGTTATGTAATAGGCCTAAATGGCAAGTTTCTAGGCATAAAATTAGTGTTTGAAATCCAAAAAGAAAAGTATTGAGTACATTAGAAGAACCCATCTTGGCAGCCATCTGAAGTAATGCAGGGCAACCACAAAAAAATCAGGATGATCAGATAAAGATTAGAACCTTCATCTTCTCAAATACAAGCCTGGTATATTTACAATAGTGCAATCTCATTCAATTGATCTCTAGTGCCCAATTGAGTTTTGTTCATATAATCTTTTGAAGAAGTTATTTACTTATGTAAGAAGCTAGTGCTACATTGTTCATTTGTGTCTAAACATCAGACATTATTTCAAATTAATTAATACAATGACAATACCTGACTTGTGTATGTATAACTTCCTTACCTTTGGTAAAGGGAAAAAAAAAGGTTCAAATGGCTCTGAGCACTATGGGACTTAACATCTGAGGTCATCAGTCCCCCAGAACTTAGAACTACTTAAACCTAACTAACCTAAGGACATCATACACATCCATGCCCGAGGCAGGATTCGAAGCTGTGACCGTAGCGGTCGCACGGTTCCAGACTGTAGTGCCTAGAACCGCTCGGCCACACCGGCCGGCGGTAAAGGAAACATTAGTAAGTATGATGTAAGGAGGTTAATCAATGAATTACTCTAGAACTGGACGAACAATTAACATGCCATATGCTAAGCTAGTAAGTAATGGATCACTAGAGAGATTAAAATATCTAGCAAAAGGTAAAGGGAAACATATCTGTTGTGAAGAACAAGTAGGGGTCCTGCAGTGCTTGCACACTACAAAAACTACATAAAATTACTAAAAAAGGACATGATGTCAGAACTCAGTACTTCCGACAACAGACTTAAGACTATAAGGAATGTAGTTAAACGAGAGACAAGACAAGCAACAGAACAGAGTAACATCACTATTGAACTAAATGGAAAGGCTATAAGTGATGAGTCACAGGTAGCAAATATATTTAATAATTATTTCTCAAATATAGTACAAAGTACAAGGACAAATAGCTCAAGAGGGAAATCACATTGGTATGTGGAAAAAGTTGTAAAGATTTTGTACTGTAAAACAAAAGTAACTGGGTGACCACTGGGATTAAATAATCATCTGGAACACTCAAGCCCTTCAGCAGCATAAAAATCAACCAAAATGACCCTGCACTCCAAAAAATACTGCCAAACATATAAAAACATATATAGAAAAATTTTAGTAACAGCAAAAGGGTCTCAAAATGATAAAATTATAGAAAAGGCAGAAAACAAAATAAAAGCTGCCTGGAATGTCACCAAACAGGAGACAAACAGAAAAAAGACAAAACAAGCAAATACAAAATTACAGCACAATGGTACCACAATACACAAATGTAAAAAAATTGCCAACTGTGCAAATCATTTCAGCACCATAGCTACCTGCCAAGCTACAACACAAATTTGACAAAATACAGCCTGTACAAACACTGAAATATGTTGCAAACACAATGATGTTGCGACCCAACACTTCAGAAGAAAAAGAACAATGCTGTTTGGAACCTAAAAAATAAACCCTCAGCAAGTATAAATCAAGGAAGGACTGTATAGACAGTATCAAAGACCCTTTGGTGCACATCATAAATGAATCATTCACCAAAGGTTGCTTCCCAGAGTCACTAGGGCATGCAAAGGCCCTACATAAGAAAATAGATCCCAAAAATATAGAAAATCATACTCCCATCTCTTTAATGACATCATTTTCAAAAGTAATGGACACCACAATGAAAATTAGATTCATGGGGTACCTAACAAAGTATGTTCTTGTGTTTAAAGAACAATTTGGATTCAGGGCTGGTAAAAGGATACAAGCAGCTATAGTTCATTTTACAAATATTGTTCTCGAAGTACTAGATAAAAAGAGATCATGTAACAGGCATATTCCTTGACTTCAGCAAAGCCTTTGGTGGAGTAGACCACACAATTCTGGTAAATAAACTGAAAGCTCTAGGTATAAGAAATAAGTGGTTTCGTTCATACCTTTTAAAAAAATAAAAAACTTCGATCATGTGATAAAATGCCTTTCTAACCCGTGATACATTAATATTGGAGTCCCCCCAGGAATTGTGCTTGGACCAATACTCTTGTAGATATACGAGTTTCACCCAGAGAGTCAAACGTAGTGAAACCGTACTGTTTGCTGATGACAGTAACATTCTGATCAGTAAAACATCAACAAATGTACAAAGCTGAAAAAACACGTATGCAGGTGGGTAGACAACAACAAATTAACTTTAAATGTAAAAAAAAGACAGTGTTAGTTTACACATATAAAAGAAAGTGTTAGTTTCCACATCAGCGGAAAACACAAAAATAACTCTTTAAAAGTGAAATATCAGCTCATAGAGTGTGTATTACAAACAAAACTTCTAGTGAAGCATGTTGACGCACAACTAAAATGGACTGAGCATGTTACTGCCCTTGGGAAATAAACAGCTTCAGCATGCTTTGCACTTAGAATAACAAATTCTGTGTGCAGTAGCTAATGCACTGGAACAACGTATTTTGCATATGTTCATTCTGTGATGAGTTGTGGGATAATGTTGTTGGGAACAATGAGCAGAACAGACAGATAATCTTTAAACTACAAGAAAGGGCTGTAAGCACTGTGAAAAAGTAGCAAGAGAACTCACTGCATTGAGTTGTTTAAATCAATGGGAATCTTGAATGTTCCATGTGAGTATATTTTGCAAATAGTGATCCACATGAAAAAGATGTTGATCAGTACCTAACAAACAGGTCTCTACACAAACATTGAACCAGATCCACCCACCAGTTACATCTCAATAGAAAAAACAAAGCAAAAACCCAAAATAGTGCGCTATTAATGCAATTAAACTGCACAATAAACTACCAGAAGAAATCAAAGACAAAAGTGAAATAGATGCCTGCAGGAATACCTTAAAAATTATTTGTTAGAAAAGTGTTTTTATACTGTAAAGGAATACCTAAAATGATATGTAAATTTTGTTGACTATTAACAGCCATTTTGCAGTATGTTCAGTAGAACAGTGAAATACAGTGTTCAAATGGGTAACCCAGTAAGGCACGAAGTGTATGTATGTACTTATGTGTGTAACTGTCTGCATTTATGTATATATTTGCCTGTATTTTACATATTTATGCGTTGACAGCATCCATACAATTTACATTGTCAATGAATGGATAAATAAATAAATATAAATAATAAACCCGGTCTTATATGAAATATGTAGTGCGTCACGAAATCAAGACATTTTTCCAGAAAGACTTAAATATACCACTGTTAAACCTCTCTTTAAGAAAGGTGATATGAGAGATGCCAGTAACAACTGACCTGTTTCACTGTTGACATAATTTTCCAAAATCTTTGAGAAGGTGAGGTGTTCTGCAATAATATCTCACCTTTGCAACAATAATATCCTTAGCAGATCCCAGTTTGGGTTTTAGGAGAGTTACTGTACTGAGAATGCCATTTACATGTTCATTCACCAAATTTTCAGTACCACTTGGAATTTTCTGCACCATATCTAAGGCATTTGACTGTGTACTTCTCAGTATTCTCATAGGTAATTTGAAGTTTTGTGGAACTAATGGTATAGTAAATGCTCTTCTGTCTGATATCTAAGAAACATAATTAGTTCTTTTTGCAGATTACACTACTATTGTAAACAATCCAAACATACATACAGAAGTAGAAGAAATGGTAAACAACATTCTTTAAAGTATGATTGTCTGGTTTTATGCAAATTGTCTCACGCTCAGTTTTAAAAACACACAATATATTCAATTCTGCACACCTAGGGGTACTACACCATTGGTAACTGTAACACATGGAGAGGAAATAATAAGTAGGGTGGAAACTTAAAAATTCTTAGGTGTCCATATTGATGAGAACAGGTGTTCTGGAAAAAGCATGTTTTGGAACTCTTAAAACAACCCAGGTCAGCCACATTTTGCACTTAGAGTCATTGCAAATCTTGGGGAGAGAGAAATCAGTAAGTTGACAAATTGTCATTCAAAATTTTGTATGGAATAATGTTCTTGAGTTACTCATCTTTAAGAAAGAAAGTTTCCATTGCTCAGATATCTGCTGTAAGAATAATATATGCTTCTCACTCATAATCGTCTTGTAGACATCTGTTTAAGGAGTTGGGTATTCCGATTACTGCTTGCAGTGTATTTATTCCCCCATGAAGTTTGTTGCAAATAATCCACTACAGTTCATAGATCCAGTTTGTGTGTGTTCAAAAGAGCAGAATGCAATTCAAGGAGAAACTTCACCAACTAATAGCGAAGATGTCGACAGTTTAATAAAGTCTAGGAGGTTGGAGACCAGCGATAATGTGTGTAATTTGCAAGAAAGTTGACTGTACAAAATGTACACATAGTTTCTCTCCTCCATACATTGTGCAGATTTTTTCACAGAGATAGAAGTAGGCCATCAGTGGAAGAAATGTTTGGTGAGTACCAGGGTGGTTTTCAGAAAGATTCATCCACATCTGTGTGCTCTGACAGCTCAGTGAGATTTTGTGCATGTGCTTTTTGTGGACTTCAAGGAAGCCATATGACATTATTCACTTTAAAAGCCTAAAGTACTACTTGGTACAGTTCAGGAACTTATTACCCAAGTTAGGATATGTCTAAGTAACACAGAAAGTAAGGTGAGACTGTACAATACAACCAGAGATAAATTAGTGTAGTCAAGAATATCATGTCATTGGTAGGATTGTGCTACTAACTTTCCTACTCTGCACCCCTATTGAAAATATATTTCATCATTGTGAAGTCACCAGTGTGCTTGCCACAGGAAGCGCTGTGGGGCTAGTCATGTGCTACAGCAAAAATAGCATGTTAATAACGTAATGCTGTATTTGTAATTTAGTTGGATTTTATAGCTTGCAAACTTGAGTAACATTTCTTTCATAGTTTAATAAAACAGTCAGTTATATTAGCCCTCGGAACTATGAACAGAAGTTTTCATTTTTCCATGTGCTTTTTGAGACAAAAAAGAATTGCTAAAATACTTTTCTCGATATGCTTAAAAATATAAAGCCTATCAGATTTCTCATGATCTGAAATACAGTAGTTATGACACTGGTTTCTATTTTTCATTGGAGTACAAATCCCTGACACACTATCCAGATCTATGTTTTATATGGTTTTTCCAAATTTCATGCAAGTGATGATTACAGTTTAATCAGTGAAGCCTAATGAAATTTCCTCCTACATCATTAGCAGTATACTGTAGCACTCAGTTGTTAATGATCTAAATGTGATGGGACACCAAACAATAACCTTTCCTATATTATAAAAATGAAAGCTAGAGGCAAACTTAACACTCAAATCGTCATAGAAACAGCGACAACTTCAGCCCACATAAAACATCTAGTACAATTTGCAGTCTTCAGCAATCACTAAATAGATTAATCTTAGTATAAATTAATAATTTTACTTCAACGATGGGTTCAATCTTTCACATTGCACACCTATAAAGATTGTAAACTGAAGTCTGGAGCTGTGTTTTTCTAACTGTATGTGAAGGCTAATTTCAGGAACTAGTGAAGGGATTTTGATACAGTTTTCACTAATTGATACACTGATTGATGAGGAAGGTTTGTGTGTGTAATTTATCACCACTATGCCAGACAATTTGTCCAACAGTAGATACTTAGAACCACCCATAAAATTATCATATTTTTATTTTATTTTTTTCTTAGAGTTCAGAATTGCACTGGTTCAACTTGTGGTTGGTGGAACAAAGGAAAATAATGTAAAAAAAGCCATAGACTTCATTAAGCAAGCAAAGGAAAAAGGATCTGATGTTGTCATTCTTCCTGAATGCTTCAACTCACCATATGGAACAAGTAAGAACACAGAAATTTCGGTATTTCTCTTTCTTTCTGTCTGTGTCTCTCTCTCTCTCTCTCTCTCTCTCTCTCTCTCTCTCTCTCTCTCTCTATCTCAGCTTTAAATGTGTGGGGAAAATTTCTGACATTTTGCAGATAATTGGTGAAATTGAATTTAGAAGTGAAATAATGCTTACATGGTTCCTTCATTAAGACTGGCCAATTATTTCTACTTTCCTAGTTAAAAAAAATGAGGAGGTTCACCATCCTGAATGATGTCGTTGACAACAGAACATGAAATTGCAATAAAAATACTTTTATATATTTTTTAAATGCAGCTGCTATTGTTTTCCTGTATTGTAGCTTGATATTACCAATACTTGCTTTCTGTGACTGTGTATCTTTAGTATGCCCTATTCAGAAATCTTTAAGCTGATTGAGTGTCTTACACTTTGAGCTGAATTCATTTATTGTTAAACCTGTTATTGTTTTCTGGTTTATTTTGCACTTTTAAAGCCTGTGCTGTTTCTTCCATGATTACTTACTGCTGTACATTTTGACTGGATTCACTAGCTGTTTTCTCAGAGCAGAAATATTTTATACTGACTTTTAAGCAGTTATGAATTATGTTCATGCTATTGTCATCTTTTGTTGTTAACTATTATGCAGCTAGTGTTTTACATGTCATATAGCTTTTAACTAGCCAGCAGGATAATTTTTGTAGGTGTGAAACCCAACAGGAAATTTGCAAGGAGGAAGAGAATGATAGGAGCTAACTTCCAGCCAAATTAAGTGTACACAAACAAATTGTTATTATATTTTACTGTACACATAACAGTGGGCATTTGGTTACTTGTTTTGTCCCTCGGCTTATTCAGTTCCTCTATTTGATGCCAGTGCTCCATACAGAGCAAGTAATTTCTCAAAATGCACGTTGTTCTCACCGTCTACTTGATGTTATGATTTGCTGTTTTCTTTCTTCCTTGCTTCGTCCCACCTCTTCATTTTTATTTCTTTTCAGCGGTCTCTGTATTGTGTCATCTGAAAATGAAAGAACCAGTTTCCTTCCTAATCATGCCCAATTTTGAGCATGTCCTCCATCTCAAATGACCTTATTGTCAATAAGAAATGAAACCCTGATCTTATTTTTCCTTCTGTCTGTTTTGGTGAATTTGTATCTAGTAGTTCTCTATTGTATTTTGTTTCTAAATTTTCCCAACTTTTCTGTGTCTATGTTCCATCCCAAGATTATGTCATTTCTTTTGAGTTTACGTCACACCTTTGAACTGTTTTTTACTACCAGCTCCAGCTCTTCACTAACACTTCTCTTTCTAGAATTTGATATATATATATATATATATATATATATATATATAGAGAGAGAGAGAGAGAGAGAGAGAGAGAGAGAGAGAGAGAGAGTGAGTTTTAGCTGAATCCTTTTATGTTTTGCTGGTATCCTTGGTATTCTTAAAGTTTTTATTGTGTATCTTTCTGATTTATTTAGTGACGATTTGGAAGGACAGATTGCTACTCTCCATATATAAAAGGTGTTCATTCACATACTGACACAATTAAAAAAGACTGTTAAAATGTTAAAGTTCTTGGATAAAATCCTTACTCTTCAGTAGAAAACATGCACATATTCACATGCTAGTGCCCTGAGACAGTGCCTATGTGTGTTGTACTTGTGTGAATGTGTAGTTTTCTACTGCAGGACTTTATCTGAAAGCTTTATTATTTTAGCAGTCTTTTTCATTGTGCCTGTCTGAGGGTCAGTGCCTCTTCCACATGATATGTAGCAATCTATCCTTCCCATATTGTTGTTATTCCATCCTGGACTTTCCATTGTTTGATTTATTAATTGACATATTTCAGAATATTTCTCCAGTTATGCTGAGGAAATTCCCAGTGGTGAGACAAGCAAAGCATTGTCACAAGCAGCTAAAGAAAATAATGTCTATTTAATTGGTGGGTCTATTCCTGAACGGGATGGAAATAAGTTATATAACACTTGCACAATCTGGAATAGATCCGGCCAGATGGTGGCTAAACACCGAAAGGTAACTTGAAACTACTGATTCCAGTTGGCAAATAAACCAATTTCCACAAAAGACAGACACAAAGTTAAATTCACAGATCAACAAACAGTAGCATATTAACCATCTAACACATAATCATATTTAACCACAGGAATAAATACTAGGGATTGTAGGAATGTCAATGAGGTTGATTTTTCAGTGTCAAAAATTTGTGACACTCTTTTTACAGAATCTCAGAGTGACAGTTCTGAAGCATATACTTTATCAGGTATTGCACATTACTCTGCTTGCCCTAAAACAGATGTGGTGTTGTGGTTTGATAAGTGAACTGGGGTGAGAATAATTGAAACAGAGGTGTTTTTTGTTACAGTGAGATCTTTCCATGAATTTTAACCATTAGCTAGTTATTTTGAATTCCAAAACATTTTGTTAACTTCAACTCACATAGGTAGAAATGTCTATCATAATAAGATAAGAGAAGCCAGAGCTAGCTTGGAAAGATTTAGGTGTTTGTTTCTCCCACATGCTGTTTGAGAGTGGAACGGTAGAGAAATGTTGGTAGTCTGGAAATGCGGTTGAAACTTCTTCAGAATCTGGGGAAAGAAAAACAACAACCTGAGAGAAATTGTGAAACACTTGGGAAAGGATCATGCTTTAGCAAGATGTCTTGTTTATAAAAAAATGATTTTTGTCCATGTATGGATATGCAGGTTGTAATATAAAATTTTCTGTACAGATTTTGAGGACTTGTAGTGGGGATCAAGATGGTTAAGTTTAGCATAGTAACTAGTGTCCAGAAATACATCATTTTCCTGCTACTCACAAAATACTGCAGCACACGTTGCTCTCTGACTCTTGCTGTGTGCTGTCTCGGTCTACTTAACAAGTACACTCAATGTGATGACTACCAACATCAACACAGGTATGGTACCTTTGTACCATGTTCAGTTACACATCATCACCAATCCCTGGTCGTCCAGCACCCACTGCAGCCATAGCCTATACCAGTAGGTCTTCTTCAGACCCCACAGTGGTCTTGTAAATCAAGGATTTCATGTGACCCAACACTTAGTAGTCAAGCAGGTTCAAGTCAGGCAAACATGCAGATCAAACAATTGGGTTACTGTGTCCACCTATCCACTATTGCCCAAATCATTAGTCCTACGATCTTGGAACACACATGTGAAATGAGGTGGTATACCATAATGCTGGAACCACAAGCTTTGATGCGCACGCAGTTGTGCATCTTCCAAGAGCCCATGCAGCATGCCATCAAGAAATCACAAGTATGTGGCACCCATGAGATGTGGTCGAATAAGGTATTGCCCAATCACATGTCCAGCCAGGATCCCTGTCCAAGTGTTCAAACCGTATTGTTCCTGAAACCCATGGTGGCGGGCAGCATCCTGGTTTTCATCATCTCACTTGACTGTTGTGGGAATTGAGAACACCTTCCCTGGTAAATTGGGTTTCATCCGTAAAATGGATCTGCCTTGGGAAGTCAGGTTTCACCACACAACATTACAAGAATCACCTGTGGAAGAGGGCTCATGATGTGAAATCCTGATCCTGCATTGCCTGTAACTTCTGGGGGTGGTACTGGTGTAGCTACTGTTCATGTGTAACATGCCAGACAGTTTGGTGATCCACAGTCAGTCTACCTGCTATGTCTCTGGGACATATCATTGCATCTTATTCTACTGCATGAAGTATAGCCTCTTCAAAGTAGGGTATGTGGCGATGCCATGGAACACCACAGTCGGGCCTGCTGGTGGGGAATTTACATGTTTCCAAGGCCAACTGGTACATTGTACCAAAGAGAGAGTGCAAAGGTGTCTAATAATGTGGAAAACCCTCTGCATACAACTGATGATCAGCCTTCCCATTGCAAACATGTAGTTCACTATGGTCACCAGCAACACACTAAAAATGAAATGTACATACAGCTTACATTCTGTACTGTAGTGAATGATTACTAGTTTATGATGGTACAGTGTGAACAAAGACAACCAGCACAACAGCAGGTACAAATCTCTCTGAGCAGATCACAAATTCAACTGAATGGCATGTAACCAAACTTGTAGTGAGCATGGAACATAAGGTGATCCGTGAATGACCAACATAATACCCTAGTCAGTGGCACTGAAAATGCAGGGGATCTGAATGCATGTTGTGGTATTTTCTGTGTAGCAGGGAAACAGTACATTTCCAGACGTGACTTCCTGTACCAAACTTAACTATCTTGGTCCTCACTACACTCCTTAATGTCTGTAAATGGAATTTAGTTACACTCTGTATTTATCATTTAACTTCAAGACACATGGTGTTTATGAGGCCCAGTTTCTGTATTTATGTATGTATGTATGTGTGTATGTAGGGACGGACATGTATAATGTAGGTAAAGAGTAGAATTTTCTGTGTATTCTTGCAGTCGACTCAGGATAATGCAATGTATGATGATGTCTGCACATTTTTGTATACATTGGTTTTCCTTATGTTACATTGCAAGATTTGTGCCCAGGAGTACTTGGAAGCTAATGCAGGGTGTTTCCATAAGAGCATTCAAAAAATGTTAATAAGGAGATATGGAAGTAAACTTTTCTACTTCTTTGCCTAGCATTACTGTTTTCCAGCTTATTTACAACTAACACACATAAAAGTTTACATGTACATTCTTTGTTTTGTGCAAGGAAATGAGGACAATGAGCCTGATTACTAGGAAGTATTTCCTGTTTGCCTGATTGGAAGGGAAGGTCCTATCCCATGGACTGCAAGGTCAGCTGATCTGAATCCCCTGGATTATTTCCTATGGGGATGTCTAAAGTCACTTGTGTATGAGACCCCAGCAGATACGGAGATGGAATTAGTTGCCAGAATTGTAGCTGCCTCTGATTGGATTTGAAATGCACGAGGGATATTTGTCAGGGTGCATCAGAATCTTGTTCAGTGATGTCATGCCTGCATTGAGGTTGATGACCATCAGTTTCAGCACTTTTGTAAGATGCAGTACAAATGGTGTGTTCATTGTGTCAATGTTGGTATTTGCAGTTAACTTAACTAATGTAAATTAAGCTGGCTTCTCTGACCCCAGGTACTCTACCTCAAATTGTTTAGTGGAGCATCCTCTATGTCCTGTTAAATTTTTGCATGCTTTCACAGAAACACCCTGTGTAATGTGTCTAATGTCATTAACATTTTTATTTTTACTAGTGCAGGTATCTATATGATTGAACCTTTTTGCTTTTAAAATTTAAATTTTTTATAATAATCTAAAGTAATGTGCCTTTCACATATGTGTAGGAGACTGTTGATCATGAACATAAAGTTTGAAACTTGTCCAGTACATGAAATAACAATTAAATTGCAGTGAAGGTCAAACAACAGTAAAAGACCAACACCAAATCTTCATTTTACAAACTACTACAATTTTTCATCATAATCTTCAGCTACAGTAAATTCTGACAACAATGTAAATTGATAACACAAATATTATGATTCAATCTTTTTGGCATATCCAAGCTGTTTTAGTGCATACAGCTGCAACTGCTGTCTGCATCAAAACATGGTGTATGCATGTTGTCAGAAGTGGTGCCACTTAGCTCTTTTGTAAAAATGCAAGCACCACAGCATGGCAGCAGCTCATCCATGACAACAACATATTTTAAACCGTGTTGAGCCCATTATTAACCTGTAAATGGAATTGATGAACAAATTGCCCCCTATGCAATGCTTGCCAGGCACACCTATGAAACTCTAGCTGGATACCTATGCAGTGGTTTCCTTAAATAGTTAAGATATGTACAGTAAAATAGATTGTCTGACATTACAGCAAACTGAGAAACATCCCCTAAATTATAATGAAAAGTAGTTTCACCTCATAGAACAAATAACAATGACCATATCATACAAGAAAGCAAAGCAGCCCCGACATTTCTCATTGCTGTGTCTTCCACAAAGGAGGGAATTTTTGGCTTGATAATTTTTTTGAGTTTTGTTTTTCAGATTCATGACATAGAGAACTAAGGGTTATGTGCTACACAATAACCTAAAAGAACTATGTAATCAATGAAACTTCCTGACAGATTAAAACTGTGTGCCAGACCGAGACTCAAATTCGGGTCCTTTGCCTTTCGCAGGTAAGTGCTCTACCGGCTGAGCTACCCAAGCACAACTCATGCCCCGTCCTCACAGCTTTAATTCCTCCAGTACCTCGTCTCCTACCTTCTGGGGCATAAGTTGCGCTTGGGTAGCTCAGTTGGTAGAGCACTTGCCCACGAAAGGCAGAGGTCCTGAGTTCGAGTCTTGGTCCGGCACACAGTTTTAATCTATCAGGAAGTTTCATATCAGCACACACTCCACTGTAGAGTGAAAATTTAATTCTAGAAACATCCCCCAGGCTGTGGCAAAGCCATGTCTCCACAATATCCTTTCTTCTAGGAGTGCTAGTTCTGCAAGGTTAGCAGGAGAGCTTTGTGAAGTTTGGAAGGTAGGAGACTAAGTACTGGCGGAATTAAAGCTGTGAGGACAGGGCGTGAGTTGTGCTTGGGTAGCTCAGTGGTAGAGCACTTGCCCACGAAAGGCAAAGCTCCCGAGTTCAAGTCTCGATCTGGCACACAGTTTTAATCTGTCAGGAAGTTTCATATGAGTGCACACTCCACTGTAGAGTGAAATTTCATTCTATGTAATCAATGTTTGAACCAGGACTGGAACGTAAATTAAACTACAAAGCACATGTAGCACTGAAGAATTGATCTTTCCTTCAAATCTGCGGAATTTGTATGAACCTCCTACATGCCTGGTCATAAACTGTAAGTGATATGGGAACCTTTGTCTATGTGGCATCTTTGAACTACAGTAAATCTGATAATTTGATATGTATCCTCTTACTGATTCCCTAAGAATTCACACCAAAACTAGCCTGGAACCAGTATTTTTTTGAAACTGGCTTTTCAGAGACTTTCTGTTTTTGGAATATACTCTGTCAGAATTACAATAGTAAATCACTCTGTGATGGACAATGCTTTTCTTGTACCATGTGGCACTAGAGTTTGTGGAGCACCTTGATAATACTCTTGTGCTGTCTTAATGATTCTGTGATGAAACACACTATTCTTTTTGGGCTCTTCTCTATCTCTTCTATTAGTCTTACCTGGTAAGGATCCCAGTACTCAAGAGTCAATCGGACAAGTGTTTTGTGGGCCACTTCTTTTGTGAATGAGTTAAATTTCCTGAAGATTCTTCCTCTGAATTTCAGTTTAACTACTATTTGTGTTAATGTCTTCATACCACTTAAGGTCACTCTGAATGACTACTTCTAGATATTTTATGGTAGGTACTGTTTCAAGGAATTTGTCATCAGTAGTGTAGTTGTACAATAGTGGATTTCTTATCCTTTGTATGTACAATATATTACAATTAAACAATGGAAACTCCAGGTTGCAATACCAACAATATAAGGAAAAGGACAATTATTCATGTTCAGGGTCAACTGCCAGTCCCTGCACCATTCATCAATCCTCTGCAAGCCCTTTTGCGAATTGCCACACTCTTCTGGCGTTGCTACCTTGTTGTAGATGACTGCATGATCTGTGAATAGCCATGTGGATTTTCCAACATTTTCTAGTAGATCATATATACAGTAATGGTTCTACAACACTTCCTGGGGTATTCCTGAAATTATGTTCACATGTATCCATTTTGTTCGATTAAGACTAACACGTTGAATTTTCTTTGCAAGGATGTCTTAAATCCTTTCACAAATCTGGTCTGATATGTGGTAAGTTCATATTTTTTCACTAAGCATGGCTGTGAAGATTCCTTCTTGAGGTCTAAGAACTTGGAATTAACCCAAGTGCTGATGTCTACAGCACTGTGGATCTCATGGAGGAACAGAGTGAACTGAGCTTTGCAAGATCTCTGTGGAATCTATGTTGATATTTGTGGAGGAGATTTTCATTCTCCAAAAATGTCAATATATACATGCATAAGCTGTGCTCCATAATCCTACAGTGGGTTGATGTCAGTGACACAGGTCTATATTTATGTGCATCTGTCCTATGACCCTCCTTGAAAACGGGAATGACCTGCACTTTTTCCATTTGCTAGGTACCCTCTGTCACTCCAGTGACCTACGATAAAGTGCTGCTCTTTTGCTTAATCTCTGCAGAATCTTACAAGTATCTAATCTGCTACTGATGCCTTTCCACTAATAAGCATCTGTAGTTTGTTTTGTATTCTGTAATCCCTTATCTTAATATCTGCCATTTTGGTGTTCATACAGTGATTGAAAGGGAGCTCTTCTTTGGTGAAACATTTCAGATATCCAAATTTAATACTTTACCCTCCTCTCTGTCATCTTCCATTTAGGAACCAGTATGATTCCTGAGTGATTGAATAGACGATTTTTATATGCTAACTTATTTACTTATAAATAGAAGAAACAAGACAAAAACTCAAAATAGTGTATTATACCATGGAATTAAATTGTACAGTTGACTGCCACAATAAATAAAAGATTCGAGGGATCCACACATCTTCAGCATGAAAGCCTAAAAAATATTTACTAAATAATAGCTTGCACACTGTAAATGAATATTCAAAATGTCTATAAATAGTAACTTAATGTTCTTGAACTTTGTACTATGTAATAATTTATGGCATGATTTAAAAAGGAGAACTAAGTATAGGAGCTATAAATACTGTAAGAGGAATGTTTATTTTAATAAGAAATATTGTACAAACATTTCACATCATCCATACAATGTATATTGTTCAACGGATGAATAAATAAATAAATAAATAAATAAATGTAAGACCAAAACCTCTTAATGCTTTTAGTCAGATCGGTTGGCAGAAGGTTACTTTCATAGTCACTGAAGGCAGCTATGATTGCTCTTGTTACACTTATTTTTGTTTCATTCAGCTTTTATTTTTCAGCTGTTTTTTGACTTCTCTTGAATCTGTGATGAAGCTCTCTCTGTTTACATAGCAGTTTTCTATCAAGATTAGGAAACCATGGTGCATCTTTTCCATTCCTTAAGAACTTGCTTGAAACATGCTTCTGAAGGCACAGTGCATGATGGTTTTGAATTTTTTCCATTTGTGGTCTGCATCCTCATTCTCAGCACTGAATATTTGATGTTGACTACTCAGATACTCAACGATTTTTATGCTGTCACTCTTGCTAAGCAAACATATTTTTCTATTCTTCTCAACATTCCTTGTAGTAGCTGTAGTCATAGATGCTATCACAGCTTTATGATCACAGATACCCTCCTCTATGTGAACTGATTTGAAAGTTCCATGTCTGTTTGTTGTTAGGAGGTCTAAGATGTTACCTTTATGAGTGAGCAATTTTTGGACAAGACATGCAGAATAATGTCAGATGACCCCTGTCCGTAGCACCATTTTTGATCGCATGACTCTGCTTTTCTATACATAGCAAGTTGAAATCACCCCATATTACAGTAGCTCAATTGGGAAACTTGAGTGACAAAATTCTTCCAGCATTATTTGTAACTGTTGATTAACATGACCCTCAGTGAATTAATTTTCTTGACAATATTATTATTGAAGAGAGATTAGAGGAACAGCCTACAAAAAACCCAGAAACATTATTCAATTTGCTGCCAGGCAATGGATTAAAATATAACTTAAATAAGCGATTTTCTTTCTTTGAAGCAAGAGTTGAATATTTAAGATACATACGAAGTTATGAGAAGTTAAACCTAATGAATAATCATGTAGAGTGTGTCGATAAATTATCTACACTTTAAAACCATAAAGAAGTGCAAGTTTTCATGGGAAAAGTGAACGACTATGGGAAATTTATTCCTAATGCAGCAACAAATTTGGATGGCCATAATAGTGTTATAGAGCTTTTCTGTCTTTAAAAGCTGGCCCCCACCATTTTAAGTAATGTACACAACAGGTAACTGTTTGATAGTGTGTTCTGTAAGTCACACGATGAAGAAGAGCTTTCAGAGATGTGAAACAAGTCTAGTTATATGCTAACAGGCAGTGGCTACTTCTGTATAGTATATTAACAACAAATTATGACTAGTGCACTTAAACTATAATTATGGTATTATCCTCTAGACTACTTTGTTGGGAGAAAATCAGCTACTTTAGAAAAAATCCATTGCTCCTGCACCTCCCATGCTACTCAGCTCCTGTTCTTCTCTAACATGCATTTATGTGACTTAGCAAGCACCACAGTTATATCTACACTCCCGGAAATTGAAATAAGAACACCGTGAATTCATTGTCCCAGGAAGGGGAAACTTTATTGACACATTCCTGGGGTCAGATACATCACATGATCACACTGACAGAACCACAGGCACATAGACACAGGCAACAGAGCATGCACAATATCGGCACTAGTACAGTGTATATCCACCTTCCGCAGCAATGCACGCTGCTATTGTCCCATGGAAACGATCGTAGAGATGCTGGATGTAGTCCTGTGGAACGGCTTGCCATGCCATTTCCACCTGGCGCCTCAGTTGGACCAGCGTTCGTGCTGGACGTGCAGACCGCGTGAGACGACGCTTCATCCAGTCCCAAACATGCTCAATGGGGGACAGATCCGGAGATCTTGCTGGCCAGGGTAGTTGACTCACACTTTCTAGAGCACGTTGGGTGGCACGGGATACATGCGGACGTGCATTGTCCTGTTGGAACAGCAAGTTCGCTTGCCGGTCTAGGAATGGTAGAACGATGGGTTCGATGACGGTTTGGATGTGCCGTGCACTATTCAGTGTCCCCTCGACGATCACCAGAGGTGTACGGCCAGTGTAGGAGATCGCTCCCCACACCATGATGCAGGGTGTTGGCCCTGTGTGCCTCGGTCGTATGCAGTCCTGATTGGGGCGATCACCTGCACGGCGCCAAACACGCATACGACCATCGTTAGCACCAAGGCAGAAGTGACTCTCATAGCTGAAGACGACACGTCTTCATTCGTCCCTCCATTCACGTCTGTCGCGACACCACTGGAGGCGGGCTGCACGATGTTGGGGCGTGAGCGGAAGACGGCCTAACGGTGTGCGGGACCGTAGCCCAGCTTCATGGAGACGGTTGCGAATGATCCTCGCCGATACCCCAGGAGCAACAGTGTCCATAATTTGCTGGGAAGTGGCGGTGCGGTCCCCTACGGCACTGCGTAGGATCCTACGGTCTTGGCGTGCATCTGTGCGTCGCTGCGGTCCGGTCCCAGGTCGACGGGCACGTGCTCCTTCCGCCGACCACTGGCGACAACATCGATGTACTGTGGAGACCTCACGCCCCACGTGTTGAGCAATTCGGCGGTACGTCCACCCGGCCTCCCGCATGCCCACTATACGCCCTCGCTCAAAGTCCGTCAACTGCACATACCGTTCACGTCCACGCTGTCGCGGCATGCTACCAGTGTTAAAGACTGCGATGGAGCTCCGTATGCCACGGCAAACTGGCTGACACTGACGGCGGCGGTGCACAAATGCTGCGCAGCTAGCGCCATTCGACAGCCAACACCGCGGTTCCTGGTGTGTCCGCTGTGCCGTGCGTGTGATCATTGCTTGTACAGCCCTCTCGCAGTGTCCGGAGCAAGTATGGTGGGTCTGACACACCGGTGTCAATGTGTTCTTTTTTCCATTTCCAGGAGTGTATATACTGGGAAAGTAAGGATGTATCTAATACAAATGTTAGGGTTACATGGAGTTTGCATTCTTGAGTCCAAGTATTCTGATACATTGTAGCAGGAGTGGCTAATGAGATATTCTTTTGCTTTGTTTTTAAATATTTAGGGATTTTCAGTTTCCTACCTGATGTACTCTAGGAACCTGTTATAGCCTTTTGCACCAGGAAGTAAAACTTCCTTCTGAACCCTAGTGAGGGATGTCCACATAACCTGTATGGATAGTGTTTCTACATCCAGTGTTGTGGTTGTGAATTGTTGGGTTCATACTAAATTCATTTGTGTTACCCACATTTACCAAGAGAGAGAGAGAGAGAGAGAGAGAGAGAGAGAGAGTTTATTCTCAAATTTTATCAGGTAGATTTTCCTAATGAAAAGTCTGAGAGTTCAGCTAGTACTGTCTGCTAAGTCATTAATGAATAACATGAACAGTAATAGCCCTATTACACTTCCGTGGGGCACACCAGATATTACTTCAGTCTCCATATATAACTGTAATATGTTACATTGTACCTTCCAAGAAGTTTTTGATACAGTTGCAAACATGTTTAGGTATACCATATAAACCCATTATCCTTAGGTGTTGATGTAATACTGAATAAAAAAATTTCTGGAAGTCAAGAAACACCAGGCCATCCAGGTATCCTCTGTATTTGGCATTTAGGAGGACTACAGGCATCTAAAAAATGAGGTTCACAGTTAGAGCAAAATGGCTAAGCAGGTATGACTAGAGGACAATTGAAAGGCTGTAGACACATGCAAAACTAAAGGAAAGGTAGATGCTGCCTATAAGAAAATTAGAGAGACCTTTGGAAAAAAGAGAAAAGTTATATCAATGTCAAGAGCTCAGATATTAAGCTCATACTAAGCAGAGAAAGGAAGATGAAAGGTTGAGTGAATGTGTGGAAGGTTTATACAAGGGAAATGAACAAGAAGGCAGCTACATAGAAAGGGAAGAAGACATAGAGAAAGATGAACTGGGAGGTATGATATGCAAAAAGAATTTGAAATAACATTGAAAACGTAACTCAAAACATAGCCCAAGAATTATTGAGAATCCTGGGAATGCAGCCAGGACAAAACTATTCCACCTGAAGTGTGAGACACGTGAGACAGGTGACATACCCTCAGTCTTCAAGATGAATGTAATAATTCTAATTCCAAAGATGGCAGGTTCTGAAAGGTGTGAATATTACTGAACTATCAGTCTCATAAGTCATGGTTGCAAAATACTTACACAAATTATTTACAGAAGTATAGAGAAACTGGTAGAGGCTTACCTTGTGGAAGATCAGTTTGGGTTCCAGAGAAATGTAGCTACATCTTGATGCTGTGGAAACCACAACACCAAACACCAAATGTAAATTCACTCGGAACCAGAGCCAGGCAAATGTCAACAGTGAGCGACAACCAGAACGCAGTACCGCCGAGATAGAAACGAAATCCAGAGCGAGTACCAGACTGGCTGGACTAGGGCAGAGCGGGTCCCTATAAACGAAACCGGAGGGAGCGGCTGTTGGCTGCTGTCTGCACAAGGCTTAGCGGTGGCGCTGCGAGGAATAGCCGCCGCAGAGGCAGAGCCCTCTATGGGCTAACCATGTCCATTTGTTCTGCCGCGTGTTCGACTTCCACGACGGAAGGTTCTAGATCCCTCCCCCCTGAAATTGGTGCATAGGGGCGGGCGGAAATGCCCCGGACGATGCCAAGGTGGGCGGAACGAGGGCACGGGTTGTGAGACGTTCAGAGGGACCGGGAGGGCAGACTGTCTGCGGCATCCATCAAGGTGTCACCAGAGGGCAGGGGGTCAGTGGGCGTCTCTATAGCCCGGCGAGGCGGAAGGGGTGCCTGCAGAGCCAGCGAGGAGATGGAGGTTGAAGCGAAGGGCTCCACCTCGAGGGACGTGTCCGCACAAGGAATCAGGGAAGGCGGTGGGGAAGGAATCAAGGCAGGGGCCCGAGGGTGGTTATGGTGGCGACTCTTAAGCCCTTTGTGTGTCTGTACGGTCGTCACTCGCCGCCCATGAGCTGCTGTCACTGTAGCAGGCATCCATGCAGGTGTGCTGCCATATGAGCGGGCCCACACGGCCATGCCCGGGATGTAGAGCTGGGAGGGGCAAGAGCGGGGCCCAGAAGGGGATGGTGTCAGCAGGTGGAGGAGGGTCCAAAGTTGTCGCCCGTGAAGGAGTTCAGCAGGACTATGACCGTTCAGCAGGACTATGACTGGCCACTGGTGTAGTGCGGTAGGTGATTAGAAACAAGGTGAGGGCCGAGGTGGTGGCCGACGGCTCCACTGATTTCATCAGCTACTGTTTGAAAGTGCGGACCAGGCGTTCTGCCGCGACATTGGATGAAGGATGGAAGGGGAGCAAGTGAACGTGTTTGATACCGTTAGCGGAGCAGAAGGACTTGCTGCAGAATGGTGTCGCTGCACGTGGAAGCAGCGATTTGCGTGGCTGTCAGAGAAAATCCATCGAGAATCTCCCGGCGGGCAGAGTCGATGTGGAAGCACAGTTCTTCCTGCTGGTCGAATGCCGGATCGAGTCCTGCTGGGAGACGTGACAAGGCATCTGCATTAGTGTGTTGACTGGTGGGCTTATAGTGGATGGTGTAAGTGTAATTACACAAGAACAATGCCCAGTGCTGAAGACGCTGAGCCATCCATTCTGGGAGGTGCGAATGGGGCCCGAAAAGTGACACTAAGGGCTTGTGATCCATGAGGAGGGTGAACCGTGCTCCAAACAGGTAAATGTGAAATTTCTGAACTGCAAAAATAATGGCAAGAGCCCCCTTTTCGATCTGAGAGGAATTCCTTTGCGCAGGGGTTAACATCTTGGGTGCATATGCCACAGGTTGTTCCGACCCATCCTCATTCCTGTGTGCCAGGACTGCCCCAATCTCGTACGCTGAGGTATCGGCCGCCACCTCCAAGGGACGATCCGGAGAGAAAGGCGTCAAGCAAGGGGCAGATTTCAGCATCGTCTTCAGGCGGGTGAAAGCCTGATCGCAGGCAGAAGTCCACGTGTAAGTTACCCCTTTTCAATTCAGGCGATTTAGGGGATGTGCGATGTGGGCGGCTTGGGGTAAGAACTTTAAGTAATAATTGACTTTCCCGAAAAATACCTGGAGTTCAGATAAGTTTTGTGGACGGGGAAGGGCATCGATGGCTGCGACATTGCGGTCCGAAGGGCAAATGCCATCTTTACTGAGCCAATGTCCTAAGTCCTCCACTTCTGGTTGAAAAAAAAACTGCGCTTCTCCAGTCGACAATGTAAACCTCCAGCCTGCAGGGCATGAAATAAGGTACTGAGGTTGCCCAGATGTTCCTGGCGTGTGCGCCCCGTGATTAAGATATCATCGAGGTAATTGACACAGGCCAGTATTGGTTGCGTAAGTTGCTCGAGATACCGCTGGAAAATTGCAGGGGCAGAGGAAATGCCAAACGGAAGACGCTTGTATTAATAGAGACCGAAAGGCGTGTTGACGACGACGATGGCCTGCAATTCCTCATCCAATGGCAATTGGTGATAGACATCTGCCAGATCAATCTTAGAAAAGTACTCGCCACATGCCAGTTTAGCGAGAAGGTCTTCTTGTTGAGGAATGGGATAAGTTTCGACCAAAGACTTGAGCGTTGACCGTAGCCCCAAAATCCCCACAAAGACGAAGCGATCCATTGGGTTTCTTGATGACCACTAAGGGCATTGCCCAGGCACTCGATTGTACTGGCTCGATAACCCCCGCAGCCTGGAGCCGATCGAGTTCCTGCTTGACGGCCGCATGCAAAGCTACCGGAATAGGCCGAGCCCGACAAAAGCGAGGGCGTGCGTTCGGTAGTAAAGTGATGTGTGCCTGGAAATCGGAAGCGTAGCCCAGGGCTGATGAAAACTTTAACGCCTCTGGATCGGGCGCCAGTTGAACGACCACATCCCAAATTAACTAATCTGCATATGATGCCTTGCACTGCTGATTGGTGCATGTGAAGTTGCATTTGCGGCTAAGGCCTTGCAAATCCATCACCCAGGAACAGCAGAACTGACCCAGCTGCTTGTGGTATTGATGGAATTCCAAGCGAGACGGAACCACGCGGTATCACTGGGAATAATAGTTAGTTAGCAACACACAGATCTCGTGAAAGGAGAGAGCCACAGAGTCAGCCAACGGTGCCAACTTGCGGAGCAAGAAAAACATGTTCGGTGAGGCCCAAGACAAGAACAACGACTGCTGCAGAGAATCATCCGACACCTGAAAGGACGTGAAATGTTGCTTCAGATGATGCAGGTACGTTTCCCAATCCTCTTTTGCGTCGTTGAACGGTGGGAACGATGGCGTATGTGGGAACGTGTCTGAAAGTGGGGCACCTGGGGAAAGAGGTGGGAGGGAATCCTGCTTATTGACCCTGTCCGTGTCCGAGAGTAACTGCAGTGAGGTCTGTAAGACCTCCAATTGCTGCTGCTGCTGTCGCATGAGCTGCTGTTGTTGCTCTAAGAAAGTGAGTAATTTCTCTTCCATACTCGTATTTTCCGTTTACCTCGTCACCAAAATGTTGTAACCACAACCAACAGTGGGAACTCCTTGGGCTGTGGATCGGAGCTGCCAGGCGGGAAGCCGCCGGCAGTGGAGCATGCACCGCCGGGTAAACACAGGACGAGTCGGACAACAGACCAATGACAACTGACAACAACCGACCATGACCGACTATGAGCAACACAACAAGGAAGAGATAAACAACGGAGGCTTGAGGAAACCACAACACCAAACACAAAATGTAAATCCACTCGGAACCAGAGCCAGGCAAATGTCAACAACAAGAAACGACCATAACGCAGTACCGCCGAGACAGAAACGAAATCCAGAGCGAGCACCAGACTGGCTGGACTAGGGCAGAGCGAGTCCCTATATACGAAACTGGAGGGAGCAGCTATTGGCCGCTGTCTGCACGTGGCTTAGCGGTGGCGCCCTCACTGCGCGAGAGGTGGCGCCCTCGCTGCGCGGAATAGCTGCCGCGGAGGCGGAGCCCTCTATGGGCTGACCATGTCCAATTGTTCTTCCGTGTGTTCGACTTCCGCGGCGGAAGGTACTAGAAAGAGGACAAGTTGTGTTTTCCAAGATCAGGCTTTTGAGACCACATGCTCATTTCCCTGGAGAAGGTTATTTTTTCCAGTTAGGTCATTAAGTCTGAACTCAGAATGTGCTCTACGATTCTATTAGTTTTGTGACTCAGTTCCTCTTCCTTTTGTGTAGGTTAGTGTGGCCTGTATTCTTTTCCAGTCATTGGAAATATTTATGTGTTCAAGAGATTGTGGAGCCAATTCATTTCCAAATCCTGTATAGAACTTGACAAAGATTCCATGAAATGTTACTAAGTTTTGGTAGCTTCTCAACTTTGATACTGTTGATTACTATGCAATTTACTCATACAAACACAGAATTCACCATTTTGACTTCTGTTTTTGTCTTGTTCAAATGTTGAGACACAGATTTTTGTGTCACTAACAGCCTCATCCTACAAGTAAAACTTTGTGTCATTTTGAAACAGTTGCTTAATTATCATTCATTGTGGTACTCATGGAAGACTTCACTCATTGCCCTGACAGTGGTTGAGCACATTTCTGTTAACATCTCTGGATTTATTTTTTGTATACCTATTATGTAATAAGTTATGTCTCTTAACAAGTGCCCTGGTATTTTTATATCTCCTGAATTGAAGGCCAAGACACTGTCCCATTTTGGGTGGATCATTAAGATAGTTACAAGTACGTCACAGAGAGGTTAGAGTTCCACAGTAACTGGTGTACATAGGAAACTGAGGGTCCATACGATTGCATGAGACTTTGCCCATATGATGGCAGTGTACTTGGTTGGAATGAAGACATATTTACTATTTTTTTACCACAGTTACTGAGATATGCCCTTATTTAATAAGTTGCTTTTTGGTCCCAATCATTTTAACTTGGACCATTACTTTACAGTGAGTTCATTATTTTTATTGCTTTGATGATGAACAATGGGACTTGGCAATAACTGTTTTTCCTGTATAATACAATGATTTCAAAGCTAATGTAATTGTATTAGTCTTAGCAGCTTTATGTGATTATGATCACTTAGTTGTTTTTTTTTTTTTTAATTGGTTATTCTGAAGAGTAAATATGTTATTCTTTCAATGTACAGGTCACCTGATGATGTATTTTAAGAATCAAACATGCAGAATTTCAGCTGTGGTTGTCCTCATTTTAAAGTTACATGTTGAAAACTGCCTAGCATGGTAAAATAGACTTACTTCAAATCCTTGAACTTTAAGAAGGGTGTAGTGAAAGTGCCAGCTAATATTCAGTTCAATAAACTATGTTTAAAAAATAGTATTGTTCCTAACTGTGTAAAACACATGTTTCATAGAAATATTTTGGTCTCAGTACCAAACTCACACAACATTATGTTATTTTGTACACACAATAAATTATGGTCATTATACATAAAGAAGGACTGTATAAATAGGAACTTGGATCAAGCACACCTGCTCCTCTTGATGCTGATAAACAGCGAACAGATTGGCTTGGTAATGCAGCATATAGACAAATATTTATGTTATGTCAGGAATCACTTAGTATGAGGCCAGCAAAATAAAATAAAAATTTTAAAAAAATTGTGGTAGAATTCCGTACAATAGTAGTATACCCTTATCGGATTTTTTTCTGGAATGGGTAACTGACAGAATATCAAGTTTACCATAATGAATTGAAACTCCTGGACAAAGCACTCTCATGTAACACACATTTGATAGCATCACAGCAACAGCTAAGTTTGCTAATACCTCATAGTTTCAACCTTAGATGGCAGGCTGCTGCCTACTGCACTGCACAGCGAGGTAACCGTAGGTGTAAACAAAGTAGTAAAGTCTTATTCAGAGGACTTGAGTACTTCTGACTATCTTTTGATGACACAGTGCTCAGAGAATATTATTGTTAAGAATATCAATAGGAAGCTTATAGTGCAATCTGATAAATCTAAATTAGCTGTTGTTATATTGGAGACTAGTATGCATATGAAGCTCATCAGTTTCTAGATGAGAACAATATACATAAAAGGATATTTGACTTAACATCCAAATATGCAGCAAATATTAGGAAAATTCTCATGACCACAAAAGTATTTCCTAATGTATATACCAAGAGAACACTGGTACCAATGAAGCTGTCAGCTCCTAGGCTTCGAGGAGCAGTAAAGATACATAAGGGCTGTAGGCTGGCTGCAAAGGCATGTGCTAATTAATTATGCATGCTCACTGTATAGGGTTACACCTCCCATTAATTATTTGCCTTTACTGCCAGCAATATATTGTTGCTGCTCCTTCTGACCAATTTTTTGCTTTTTTTTGTTAGTTCAAAATCTCAAGATGCATTATGTGCAATTTTGTTGGTTAGGCATACTGTTAACTCCATTTTATTTATTTATTTATTTTTTTGCTTTTTATGCATCATTAGGAACAACATTTTCAAGTCTGTCACTTGACATGCCATTACATCAACATCCTATCCCTTACCTCCTTTTAATAGTCAAGTATTCTACATATATGCATGGCTCAATAGCTAGATATCCTACACACATGCAAGGCTCAACTTAATGTACTCAAAGATAGTACGACGTTTGAATTGTTGTTAACATTTCCCTAAAAAGAGCTTGCCACTTTTTTATTGTCAATACAGGATACTTTTCAGACCGAAGAATTCCCTTCTTTGTATTCCTTTCATGCATTAAAATAGGTACAGAACTAGCCTGTAAGTAACAGTTTGTACCACAAATCATCACTGCCATAGTTTCCACTGAACATTCTGCATTTGTGTATTGTCTGGTGCATATTAGACTTCATGATTTTAAGATTTTTATGGTTGTGTAATTTTTAATATTGAGTTAATATATAGATTTGAGGTGGTCTCTGAAAATGTTTTTATCGTTTATAGTGGTGGGACAATGAGTAGGTAGTAACACATTATTTTGCTTATTTGATATGAATCAGTAACACTTATAGATAAGATAGATAGATGTTTTGAGTAAAACAGAAATGAGAATTCTTCATCTTATTCATTTTTTGTTGTGTAAAGGTTCTCTCTTCAATTGTATGGTTGGGCACATTGATTGTTGAATGCACCTGTCATGTAAAACTAATTGAAATAATAATCATAATCAATGTGTACTGCTGAATCACTCCTCCTCCTCAATGTTTAATGAACAGTTTTGTTTTCTCTTTCTAAGGTCCACCTCTTTGATATTGATATACCTGGTGGAATAACATTCAAGGAATCTGAGACATTATCACCAGGAAACCAGCTAACCGTATTTGAAACAGAGATGTGTAAAATAGGTGTTGGAATATGCTATGACATTAGATTTGAAGAAATGGCTCGCATCTATAGGAACATGGGTATGTTTTGTTATGCAGTTTTGGTGGTATACTTATATTCATCAAGTTAAATTTGTAAAAAAATATTCCTATATTTTAGGCTGTCAGCTGTTGGTGTATCCAGGAGCATTTAACATGACAACGGGACCTTTACATTGGCAGCTGCTACAGAGAGCTAGAGCTGTGGACAACCAAGTGTATGTTGCTGGTGTTGCACCATTGACTGAGAAAGGTTCAGATTACACTTCATGGGGCCATTCTACTCTTGTTGATCCCTGGGGCAAAGTAGTAGTTGAAGGAGAATTTTCAGAAGCAATTCTGTATGGTGATATTGGTACGTTTTACAAGAGAAATGAAATATCTTATGTAGTCAAGTATCTTCTAAATGTTCTGTTCACATTAAGTTATTTCACAATTTTTGAAATTCAATCTTAGATAAGTTGACTAAATTTTCCTGTGGTTTACCCTAAATGTTTATTGTAGATTATTGGTAAGACTTACACTTACAAAGTCATATTCAACAAATATATGCAGACCATAAGATATAGATGTACCAATATATCATTGATACAATTCACACTAATCCTATATCCTTTTCTCTGAAATTTTGTTATTTCAGTCACTGATGTTTCAATCTATGAAGCAAGAGAAAACTAAAATAAACTATAACTATAAAGTAGAATTTCAGCAAGGAGGCTAAAGTAACCAGATGAAGGCTGCTTTGACTTCTTCATTAAATTCTTACCTTAACTTCTTAAAATGTATGACTGGAAACTATGATGTATGAGGTGAAATTTAAGTTTTCCATTGACTCTACAGAGAATACACTCAGGAGCAACTGAATTAAAGACAGTTAATTAGTGGCATATACCAAGCCATCTCATTTGGAATGAAATGGAAAGGCTTCTTGGTACAGATTCCAGGAGACATCATACGTTTTGGGGCATTATTCTGATTCATAACTGCTCAGACACAATCCACAACGCACAGAGATCCATTGGAGCTAGCTCCAAGGTGTGCTCTTCTTGCTCAATGGCATGCTATCTGCATTCGGTAAGATAATAGTCAGATAACCTGGGGATCATGAAAGCACCCTTCTGTCTGTGGAGTGTTCTTCAGACTGTTCTGATCCAACTTGACAGTGAGGAACACACTGTTGACTTGGTGAAGCTACAGATCACCTGTAAGATGATGTAAGTTAACATAAGGATTCACATGATCAAAAAGTATGTTCTTGTGTTGATTACTGGTGAGAGATGATGCCACAGATATCAGTTGCTCCAATCATCCCATGTAAACATACTCCACATAGGAATACCTCCACCACCTGCCCTGCAGTAAACAGTATGTGTCACGCTATATAGTTTTTGATGAACTGCTATTCCTTTCAGCTCTCGGTGTGTACTCACATGTATCACAACTTGTGACTGCTGACAACCTTTTTCCATGCTTTAAGTATCAAGTGATTGTACTTCTGAGCCATTGCTAATCTCTGTATCCTGTAACATGCAGTAATTAGAGCTGTACCTACGTGATGGTGACTTCTGTGCCCTGTAGCAAAATGCTGGTTCTGGATGACATTGCTGTTCATCTGTTGCTATTCAACACTAAATTGGTGAATGATCTCCTGTACAGTGGCTTATGTATCTGCTGTAACAAACTGCAGTAACTGGAAACATATTGTTGTAGCCCATGGCAGTTGCCTCTGGTGGTGTCCATTTAGCACAAATCAATGCACCCAGGGTATGCCATTGACATTGTAACAAGCAAAAAATCCAAAGCCTTAATGTCATCAGAGATCAGATATCCCATACAACAGGATTACATGATCTAGTTGCATTTCAGTGCCTTGCTGAACACATTTTGCTTGTTCTCACAGTCAGCTCTCACCTCCAGATCAGACTCATCGTGGGTAAATGTTTACAGGGCACTTTCATATATGTATTTTGACAGGTAGACATCACCTAGTTGGTGTCAAATCACACTGTCAGTGGACTCAGTAGGTTTTGCAATAACTAATATTACTGCAACGAAATGCATATGGTTGACAGATAGAAATTAACACAGTAATTCCACCAGACAGTAACCTTGAAGCACTGTATGATTGATGTTTATGCACAACTGCTATTTTATCATAGAGTTTCCCAAATATACAACATCAGTAACTATATATTGTTAACATACTGAATGCTAACCTCTGACTGACTATTTTTGATATGGGGCAAAGTATGTAAAGACTGACATAATGATGTTCTATGATTTTGGAACTTACATATTTGTTTATAAAACTATAAGGTGAAAATTTACCAGAGCAGATGTGGTATAGGTTTCAACAAGCACTTTCTTTAACAACATGGTTAGTTAACAAAGTAAAAAAGATTTCAGAACTTTTATTGTATGTCTCCACTGTGAGTTACCAAGTTACAAGTAAAGTTGCCATAATTGAATTATGTTAATTTATACTAACTAATGGCTTAACTGAATAAAGAAGAGTGCTATCTGGTTTAGAAAAATTACAACAACAGAAATATAAAGTCCAGTCCTGGAATTTAACAGGTACAGTGGCTCAATTCACACAAGTAAAGTTGAGTGTGACTGATCTCTAATTACAGGTAGTTAGTTTCTAATTAAATTAGTTTTTTTGTAAAACTGAAAGAGGTTGCCAGGAAGAATGAACTGAGGGCTTTCTAATGAGTGATGTCAATTCTTTCAGAACTTCTCCTTAGCTCTTATTACTTTGACCATTACACAATGTAGTAATAATTTCAGCTATCAGTTTCTTCATTAACATGGTTTCCAGCAAAATAACTATACCATTATAATCAGTACCATCTGAATAATAAATTAATGTGAGATATTGTATGTACAGTATTTTGGCATTTTGAGTACACTGTACATATGTGTTCTATGTACAAATACAGTCATATGAAAGTGAAAAAAATAGTTATTTAAGAAGAGTAGAATAATAATAACAAGTGAATTAACATCACTTTCCAGTTCTGTTGGGAACATAAGACAGGTATTGCATTAATGCAGGCACCAAACATGAGTTTTTTTCTCTTTTGTGTGTGCCTGTCTCAACACCTCTGCTATTTTATGAATGGTCTCCTTTACTCCTAGAGTATGTAAATAATGTGAATTATAACATAAACACTAGTTTTAAGAATCCCTGTGAAGATACTCTTCAAGTACAATGCAATAGCTTATCTTAACTTTGTCAAATATTGTAGTATTACAATAATAATATGAAGTATGTTATAACCCTTTTAAATTAGATTACATCATGTTCATGTGAAAATATTCTTGAGCAGAGTAGTACTAGCAACCTAAAACAGAGTTCTTTAATTCACTCTTGAACTCTACCATCCCATAAGACATTTAATATTCTCAAACAGTGTGTTGAATTCATATACACACATATGAAAGATTCCTTTATGTATAATTATTTAACTTGCATTTGAAAAATAGGTATGTGACTAGTTTCCATTGACAAGCAAGCACTTTCTTAGTTATTGTTACATAAAATTCATCTGTCATGTTATCAGATGATGAACATAAGTAACCTTTACTTCACAACCAGAAAATGCTACTTTTCCAATACACAAAATGAACAGTGACCAAAAACCTTCATTCTTCTAGTTTACCCTAGAATTTTTTTCCAGTTTTTGTGTATGGTTCGTGTTACTTTTCACCATCCAGCATATCTCTTGCACTCATTCTACCATTATAATTAACTGTTTTTATCTTCCTTTCTCCTCCTTTGCTTTCTCCATAGATTTCTATACACTGATAATTTAATAATTCATGAATGAATATACCATACATGGAATAAACATCCATATTATTTTTCCATTTTGAGTGCAATAGTATCTAATTTATTTATTGTTGTTACTTTTGAACTGATTATGTTCATTAATTTAAACACACAATTCTTTTCAGATTTATCCACTGTAAAAGAAGTAAGGCAGCAGATACCAGTTTCTTTGCAGAGACGAACTGATTTGTATGACACTGTTAAAAAAGGTGAAATCTGACTGAATTTTGCTGTGTAACATTATTTGTTTGGTTCCACACTTTTGTGTAGTTACAAATAATTTGTAATGAAATGGAAAATCTGTACTATGTATTCGGAATCTCCGCTGTTCTACTGGCATACTACACCTGTAACTGCCATTGATCTACTGATATGAAAACAGTCTAAAATAATATTTTTGATATGATGTATCTAAGGGATGGTGTCATTGTGAATGAGTTTTGATTTGAAAATAAATGTTTCTGCTGGGATGCATTATCAGGAACAAAAAGATTGTATTTTCTACTTTGATGATGTCGCCAATTATATTCCCTCCTAAAAGTCATCAACTGCAATTCCTCTGGTGTTTCTGAAGAGATTTTCTATTTTGTGTTGGTGTCAGCTCAAAACAAACTGGTTTTGGTGACTTTATGAAAAACCCAGTGTTCACCAGAAAATTAATATTAGTTATTGTTAAAAAAAGAAAATGTCATTTAAATTGTAAAATTATGCATGAAGCTTCTTGAAGAAATTATCTATGGATCTTTAAGAACATTATTAAATTATTAACTGTGGATTTATCTATCAACAGAGTCATAATTTTCACATAGTCTGATATCATTTATTTATTTAATTTAAGTTCAGTTAGATCTCAGTGTGAATAGTATAGACTATGAAATTACATGTTATTAAATTAATTAAAAAAGTACAGTAAAGCATGGAACTATGATATTCTAGAATGAAAACAATAGTCTTGGACTCTTACCAGATAGAATTTATAAACAGAGAATTTCCAAAGAAGAGCAACACGTTACATTAAAAAGGACGGGCAGGTCGCTCAGACCTCTCCCACAACCTCACTTCAGGTGTGTACCTCATCCTGGATCTGAGTGACTTCCCAATGCAGCCCATTCTCCTCTCCAAGGAAGGAATAAATAGTTCAGAAAGCTTTGATACCGTCATCTATTTTTACTTTTATATGTGTATATCTGCAGTAGCAAATATTTTGTTCCTTAAAGTAAGTACTAGTCAGACATTCTAACTCATTATTTAATGGATTTAGTTCTTTCTTAAATAGTGTAGGATTCCATATTTATGCTGTTGTACTGCTGATTACTGAAGGATACAGAGACTTTGCAAATACTGAGATGTAAATAAAATTTGTGCTGTTTGGGTACAGTGGAAGAACATGTACTAAAGTATCTTTTGCTCAGTAATTCACTCCCCGCACCTCATGGTCAAGTGCATATTTACTAAGCCATGTAACAATACTGTTTACATCATTGAAACATTATGAACAAATAATCAGCAGAAACACAGACTGGATTCAGGACAAATGTCAACTGTTGCAACAAAATATTCCCCAACTAACAGTTTATAGAGAAATAGGCTCTGTGCCACCAGCATTCGGTTGCTGTGTCTGTGGATAGCCTATGGGTGTACTAGTGTCACCAGTAACATCAGTGCTGATACTGAAACAGAGCTAATGGAAACAGTTTTGCTGTAGAGGGCAGAGTACATCACCATCAGTTACATCACAAGAGGTGTGTCCTCTGGGCAGAGCCACCTACCATTGTATGTACATAAATAAGCATGTGCCACCTTAGCTGGCCTCGCTTGGGTCTCACTAGCATTTCAGACATAGCATTGTCATGGCTTGCTATTCTATGACAGCCTCTGTGCACCATTTGCTTATAATTTAGATGTTCATTCATATTTTTGTCTGTGCACTACTTATGATAACCAGATACCTTAATGGATTCTCTTTTGATAACACTTATTCAGTGATTTTATCATTGTATTTCAAGCACTGTACTGCACACAGGTTTCTCTATGTATGAGTATTCAGTGTAGCTGCCAATCATATGTTACTGATTAACTGTCCCCACAGTTATATCAGAGGTGTTAAGGGCTTTCGATATTCACCTGTGATAAACAAGGAAAGTAGCGTCATGGGTTTTCATGTGCAGAACAGCTTAAAGCTCATGTAGTCCCCCCTGGATAAAACAGTGCAGAAACAATACATCAGGCATTTTTCACATTCTTAGAACATCAACAGCAACTGGCATGTCAAGGAAAACACTATAAACTGTAACAACAGCACATGTCACAACAATGACAATCCCAACAGCAGCAGGTAGACCTATTCGTCAAGCTGCAGCAAACTTAGACATTTACTTCACTATTTCACATGCCACTTCTACTGTCTGCACGTTTTGACCACTCTTAAAGGAGGTTGGGATTCATAGTTGCACCATCTGTGGCAACATTTTGCCACCTTCAAGCTAACATATGGTGAAGCTCAAAAATCATTTTCTTCATATAGGCCAAACCCTGAGATCTTCAGTCTTCTTTACAAACTTGCACCCTTAGCTGATACTGTAGATTTATCTTTAAATGAAATATGTAACAAGTTAAGCACATACTTATGTAGTTGAAGCAATGTTGTGGTGTCTTAAATGAAATTGCACTAGCTTTCACAGCAACTAGTGCAGACTTTACCATTATTGATTGCAGTTCGTGGTGGCTAAGACACAAATGCGAGTTTGTGTGTTTTAGTATTATCAGTAATTTGATACGAATACATTAATACATGCTATAGTACTATGCCTGGCTCTAGGAAAGGAAATACAGCAAGAAGCATTGAAATCTACAGGATCTTCTTTAAATTACATATTCAAAAGCTCACAACCATTTTAAGTCATTTGAAATAGTAACTAACAGATAATGTACAGTTTAGAAACTGCAAAATATCAGAAATCTGTATTATAGTTCATCAGAATATGTAAAACCAGGAATAACCTAACTTTCCTTTTACTAGTCAGGACAGTAAATGGATAGTATGGTTAGCACAAGGTGACAGCAGCCAAACATAGTGAAGCAGCCAGACTCTTGTGAGCAGGAAAACTTCTACTCAGCATTGTGTCCACTATGGCACAAATAAGATTCAGTTTTGCTACAAAACCCACCATGCTCTGACTATATTAAGTCATAGTACTACCTCTTGCCCACTCTGCAAAGTGATGCACAGTTACTGCAAGAAGAAAGCTCATATAGCCACTATATGACAGTCACAAAGGAAAACACAAGCTCAGAAATACAGGTCTATTGGCATAAACATCAACATTATTGTTATTATTATTAAGTATTTTCTAGACTCTCAGTCATTGTCAAAACTATACTTGTTAATTTTCGTTTTCAACCAGGAAGTCAGATTTCAAATGGACATAGGAACATAGACAAATTTAACATGGAGTGGAAATAAATATTTATTTGATCATAAATGGACAGAAAAAAATCAGCTTTTTTCAGTAACCTAAACTTTTATTTGTATGATCTGATGGCAATTTTTGGTTATGGGCCACAAAACCGTGGACACAATAATAAAGAAACCTCTGTGTAACACAACAGTGGCAGCATAATGAGTGTCACCCATTTTTCATAGCATCATTTGAAACCTGAAAATCACTGTGTACAAATATACATTTTTTGTGGGTACCCCATTTATGGTCTTCACGTATATTACCAGGAATTAAATTGTGTGAGGTGGCAGTATGTTAATTACAAGAACTTAAAACAAAATAAGGTAGGATGCTTGCAGTTACTTTGGAGAGCACTGATTGATTCCTTTTTGCAAAATTGTTTCACTGAGAAAGATCGTAACATGAATGTCAGAATGATGGATATCAAAAGTATTCACAGTTCTGCACAATTGTCTAACTAAGAAAATACCAGCATTTAGAATATAAGAACAATTTTTTGGCTGGAGTGAAGAGTTGCTAGCAAGTAGAACACGGCATTTAATTCTCAACAGAGAGAAATCTTCGGACATATTCTGTGAGTGTGCTTTCTTGGAAGACTCAAGCAATATATTGCTTCCTCCTAAGTATATCTCATAAGAAGGCCACAAAGGTAAAATTAGACAGATTTGAGCTCACTCAGAGGCTTACCAACAGTCATCCCTATGCACCATTTGTGACTGGAACAGATGAAGGAGAAATTATAGGGGTATACAAAGTATCATCCACAACCCACCATTAAGTGGTTTCTATATTTAATGCTTTGCCTTTCTAGAATTTTAGACATAAACTTAAACAAACATTTTTGGAGTGTGATTAGCTCCTCCTCAGAATATGTAATCCAACTACTCCTTGGGTGACAGATATTGAGAGTGTTCAACACAACTGATGTTCTGAACAAAGCATCCCACAAACAGAACTACTTGTTGATCAGTACTAATAATTCATATTTGCTACAATCATCTGGGGTTATGGCTGACCTGTCGTCTCGGGAGTCATAAAGCTGAAGTGTCTAGTGAAATACATTTGTTATTGGTCTACTTTTGAATTGTTGCATTTAATAAACCCATTACCTTGTACTCTAAAATTGTTTTCACTGTGCACACTGAAGTTTAGAAATTATAAGATAAAAATTATTTCATCATTTTATATGATGTACAGTTAATTGTTGTTGTTGTTGTTGTGGTCTTCAGTCCTGAGACTGGTTTGATGCAGCTCTCCATGCCACTCTATCCTGTGCAAGCTTCTTCATCTCCCAGTACCTACTGCAACCTACATCTTTCTGAATCTGCTTAGTGTATTCATCTCTTGGTCTCCCTCTACGATTTTTACCCTCTACGCTGCCCTCCAATACTAAATTGGTGATCCCTTGATGCCTCAGAACATGTCCTACCAACCGATCCCTTCTTCTAGTCAAGTTGTGCCACAAACTTCTCTTCTCCCCAATCCTATTCAATACTTCCTCATTAGTTATGTGATCTACCCATCTAATCCTCAGCATTCTTCTGTAGCACCACATTTCGAAAGCTTCTATTCTCTTCTTGTCCAAACTATTTATCGCCCATGTTCCACTTCCATACATGGCTACACTCCACACAAACACTTTCAGAAAAGACTTCCTGACACTTAAATCTATACTCGATGTTAACAAATTTCTCTTCTTCAGAAATGCTTTCCTTGCCATTGCCAGTCTACATTTTATATCCTCTCTACTTCGACCATCATCAGTTATTTTGCTCCCCAAATAGCAAAACTCCTTTACTACTTCAAGTGTCTCATTTCCTAATCTAATTACCTCAGCATAACCCGACTTAATTCGACTACATTCCATTATCCTCGTTTTGCTTTTGTTGATGTTCATCTTATATACTCCTCTCAAGACACTGTCCATTCCATTCAACTGCTCTTCCAAGTCCTTTGCTGTCTGTGACAGAACTACAATGTCATCGATGAACCTCAAAGTTTTTATTTCTTCTCCATGGATTTTAACACCTACTCCGAATTTTTCTTTTGTTTCCTTTACTGCCTGCTCAATGTACAGATTGAATAACATCGGATAGAGGCTACAACCCTGTCTTACTCTTTTCCCAACCACTGCTTCCCTTTCATGTCCCTCAACTCTTATAACTGCCATCTGGTTTCTGTACAAATTGTAAATAGCCTTTCGCTCCCTGTATTTTACCCCTGCCACCTTTAGAATTTGAAAGAGAGTATTCCAGTCAACATGGTCAAAAGCTTTCTCTAAGTCTACAAATGCTAGAAACGTAGGTTTGCCTTTCCTAAATCTTTCTTCTAAGATGAGTCGTAAGGTCAGTATTGCCTCACGTGTTCCAGTATTTCTACGGAATCCAAACTGATCTTCCCCGAGGTCGGCTTCTACCAGTTTTTCCATACGTCTGTAAAGAATTCATGTTACTATTTCGCAGCTATGGCTTATTAAACTGATTGTTCAGTAATTTTCACAACTGTCAACACCTGCTTTCTTTGGGATTGGAATTATTATATTCTTCTTGAAGTCTGCGGGTATTTCGCCTGTTTCATATATCTTGTTCACCAGATAGTAGAGTTTTGTCATGACTGGCTCTCCCAAGGCCGTCAGTAGTTCCAATGGAATGTTGTCTACTCCGGGGGCCTTGTTTCGACTCAGGTCTTTCAGTGCTCTGTCAAACTCTACTCGCAGTATCGTATCTCCCATTTCGTCTTCATCTACATCCTCTTCCATTTCCATAATATTGTCCTCAAGTACATCGCCCTTGTATAGACCCTCTATATACTCCTTCCACCTTTCTGCTTTCCCTTCTTTGCTTAGAACTGGGTTTCCATCTGAGCTCTTGATGTTCATACAAGTGGTTCTCTTTCCTCCAAAGGTCTCTTTAATTTTCCTGTAGGCTGTATCTATCTTACCCTAGTGAGATAAGCCTCTACATTCTTACATTTGTCCTCTAGCCATCCCTGCTTAGCCATTTTTGCACTTCCTGTCGATCTCATTTTTGAGACGTTTGTATTCCTTCTTGCCTGCTTCATTTATTGCATTTTTATATTTTCTCCTTTCATCAATTAAATTCAATATTTCTTCTGTTACCCAAGAATTTCTACTAGCCCTCGTCTTTATACCTACTTGATCCTCTGCTGCGTTCACTACTTCATCCCTCAAAGATACCCATTCTTCTTCTACTGTATTTCTTTCCCCCATTCCTGTCAATTGTTCCCTTATGCTCTCCCTGAAACTCTGTACAATCTCTGGTTCTTTCAGTTTATCCAGGTACCATCTCCTTAAATTCCCACCTTTTTGCAGTTTCTTCAGTTTTAATCTACAGGTCATAACCAATAGTTTGTGGTCAGAGTCCACATCTGCCCCTGGAAATGTTTTACAATTTAAAACCTGTTTCCTAAATCTCTGTCTTACCATTATATAATCTATCTGATACCTTTTAGTATCTCCAGGGTTCTTCCATGTATACAACATTCTTTCATGGTTCTTAAACCAAGTGTTAGCTATGATTAAGTTGTGCTCGGTGCAAAATTCTACCAGGCCAGGCGGCTTCCTCTTTCATTTCTTAGCCCCAATCCATATGCACCTACTACGTTTCTTTCTCTCCCTTTTCGTACACTCGAATTCCAGTCACCCATGACTATTAAATTTTCGTCTCCCTTCACTATCTGAATAATGTCTTTTATTCCATCATACATTTCTTCAATTTCTTCATCATCTGCAGAGCTAGTTGGCATATAAACTTGTACTACTGTAGTAGGTGTGGGCTTCGTATCTATCTTGGCCACAATAATGCGTTCACTATGCTGTTTGTAGTAGCTTACCTGCATTCCTATTTTCCTATTCATTATTAAACCTACTCCTGCATTACCCCTATTTGATTTTGTGTTTATAACACTGTAGTCACCTGACCAGAAGACTTGTTCCTCCTGCCGCCCAACTTCACTAATTCCCATTATATCTAACTTTAACCTATCCATTTCCTTTTTTAAATTTTCTAACCTACCTGCCCAATTAAGGGATCTGACATTCCACGCTCCGATCCGTAGAACGCCAGTTTTCTTTCTGCTGATAACGACATCCTCTTGAGTAGTCCCCGCCCGGCGATCCGAATGGGGGACTATTTTACCTCCGGAATATTTTACCCAAGAGGATGCCATCATCATTTAATCATACAGTAAAGCTGCATACCCTCAGGAAAAATTACGGCCGTAGTTTCCCCTTGCTTTCAGCCGTTCGCAGTACCAGCACAGCAAGGCCGTTTTGGTTATTGTTACAAGGCCAGATCAGTCAATCATCCAGACTGTTGCCCTTGCAACTACTGAAAAGGCTGCTGCCCCTCTTCAGGAACCACACGTTTGTCTGGCCTCTCAACAGATACTCCTCCGTTGTGGTTGTACCTACGGTACGGCTATCTGTATCGCTGAGGCACGCAAGCCTCCCCACCAATGGCAAGGTCCATGGTTCATGGGGGGGGGGGGGGGGGGGAGGGTACAGTTAATTATGCTTTAGAAATTTACAGTATTAAAGACAAACGAGAAACATTATATACTATAACTAAATATGAATAAGTCTACTCTACTAAAGAAAGAAGTTATCTTTACCTGCTGTTTTCCACCACCAGTTTGCTAGTTGTGAGAATGTCTTGGAAGCCTTCAGATCTACTCATACACCAGTAGAGGTCTACTTATAAGTGTTTTTTGTAGTAGGAACTAGACCTACTGCCACTGGCATTCTTCACCAAATCAGTGAAATTAATGCATGGTTCCTGTTGTAAAGTCTATGATAAGTTAATATCACACAGTAAATACTGCTTGCATTTTAGAAATAAATAAAGCTATCAAAATACTTTAAAGATACTAAATTCAAATCCATTGCTCAGTTCTGAGGTAAATGTTCAGCTGTCATCCACTGCACTTGCCTGCAGCTGTTGGCATTTCAGTAGATGATGACAATGGCCCTGAATGGTCATGACACTGTGTTTGATGCAAGCAAAGCAGGTACTCCAGCACAACGTGTTGTATCCCCCAGCATTTCTGCAAGTGCCATTCCATTAATTCCATCGTAATTCACTCTTTTTGTTTGTCTGATACTGAAATTGGGCATGTTATGTGTTCAAACTCTGTCTTACAGGTTGTTGTGACATCCAAAGAAGCATTTTCTTTGCAGTTAATTAGAAATGGCATCTACTGTGTTATTCACAACTTCTTATAATTCTGGGTAATTGACTATAATATTTAATCAATATTTTCATTCCACCTGTGGCTTGTATCTGTTTTACAGGGAACAGTAGAATACTACATAATCTGGGAAACCATCCATTCTAGATTCATGTACTCTTTTGTGATTCTCAAGAGGTGCTCAGGATAAGGATCATACACAGTCAGCAGGTCAGCCATGCCTTGATATTGAAGTTGTCTGAGTAACAGTCTAGATCACAATTTATTTATTTTTGATGATGGGTTTCAAGAAGTATAGATTATTTTTATTTTATTTTTTATTTTTATTTTACACATCTAGTTTTGTAAGACCAAACTGAGGAGCATATCTCCATGGTCATAGCACAAGTCAGAACAGGAAATTAACATAGATAAAATAAAACATAGATGAATCCTTTGCAGATGACAAGCTGTGTGTATACGTTACCATAATTCACAATTAACACAGAAATTAGCTTAATGTTTTATGAGAACTCCCCATCAGAATAGGACTGATGCATGAGCAAATGCTTCTGTTTGGACTTGAATTTTCTTAATCATGGTAGCTTTCTGAAAATGGATACAGCAGAATACTGCATGCCTTTGCACAAGAGTCAAGGAGGTGCAATCCAAATGCAGATTGGATAGCTGCCTTATATTAACTGAGTGAAAGCAGTTAATTCTTGGAAGTAAGCTCATATTGTTAACAACAAATGACATTAAAGGAAATAGATATGGGATGCAAATGTCAGAATTCTCTAGACTCCTGAATAGGGGTCAGCACCCCAGGTTTGCAATCTTACACCACATATTGCTCCAACTGTCCATTTGTGAACCAAAAATACAATTTTTAAATGGGAAGAATTACTGCCTGTCATAGGCAAATGAAAATAATCATCTTAGTATGCGAAAAGCTGTGTAGCAGCTGTTGCATGTTGTCAACTCACTTGATGGTAAACAACAGTTGTTGCAACAACTGTTTAGTGTCAAATATGGACTTTAGTGGCTAAAACCTGTGATCAAAAATAAATAAACTGTGATCTGGAATGTATTATTCAGATGAAAGGAGAAGATAAGTGAAAATTTTATAAGCCCAATAAAGAGGTCTTAAACTTTCAAAGTACATTACAATGGGCTTATCTGATGTTACAGACACCTTCCTACAAGTCCATAAGCAGTGAGATATGTCGAAAGGGCAACTCTCAACTTGCAACTCAATCATTTATGGTAGCCACTTTGGTACAATGGAAATAAGAAGGAAATAGAATGTTCTTAATTTTGTGATGACCAATTACTACTATAGAATTTACAGATAGGCAGATATACAATATTATAGGGAAATTAACTTCCAAAATGGGGTGGCGGGGAGGGGGGTGGGGGGTGGGTGGAATATCTCCCTTAGTGTTTGACATGCAAAGACTGTTATCAATCTTGCGCAAAATCATCCCACTCATTTCTCCTCCCCATGGACCTTACTACACAAATTGTGATGCAGGACTGTACCTTTGATTCTCTGATTTAGTAATTATAAGCTACTTTTGGCTGAAGTAATTATATTGTCTTGTCATCCAACAAGGTAAACTCTCTCATTATATGTTCCTGCTCTTGCCGCCATTACTTTGTCTGGTCAACCACTTTGTTGTTTGGGTTCATCTACCAGATAGTGCACTATCCAAAAGAGAATCACCACAGTGAATCATTACATTTACATTATTAATTTATTTGCCATCATATGTAAGGTTTGCCATCTAGTGGCAATGGCAAACCATGCTAACTACTAAAGAAAAATTAGAGGTCCACTAAAATTCCAGATTTTGTGGTCATCAGTCTGAAGACTGGTTTGAAGCAGCTCATGACACTAGTCTTATCCTGTGCAAGTCTTTTTGCATCTGAATAACTACTACAATCTACATCAATCTGTACATACTAACTGTATTCATCTGCTTGTCTCCCTCTACAATTTTTACCCCTCCCCACCCTCCCACTTCCCTCCATTACTGAACTGATGATTTCTTGATGCCTCAGTTCAAATAAAACTTTAACTGTCACAGTCCTATGTGATGATGCTGACTGCTGTAGCTGAGGTCTCGATTTGGACCAGCTCTTGCATGCTTAATACTCTACTGTCCTCAGTGTGCAGATGCCGCTGTTGCTGAGAGGGAGTGGTTGTCTCCTGGAGTGACTCCCATATGTCATTACTCCCCCCCCCCCCCCCCCTCCCCAAACCTCTGCTTTGTCATTGTGTAGGGTGGATGCACGTGATGACGATGGTGGGAGGACTGAATGTGGATACAGATGAGGAGGCAGGGAGGGTAACTGTGGCTGATGGTGCCTCACTGCCTGCATCCAGGTATCCACCGTGAGGGCATCCAGGAACACCAACCAAAAAACCAGATGCAGGGTGACTGAATCCAGAACTGTAGACACTATGAATGGCTGGACAGAAAGGGGATCTTCTGGGATGCCCTTCCAGTGGCAGCTCATCCACAGATTCAATTTGGGCAGTTGGGTGGGTGTTGGCACTGGTGATATCAGTGGCAGCAGCAATGGAGTGTCCACTTCCATGGGCACCACAATGAATGGTATAAGCTGCAGCCGGCACAGAGATGGCTGCGACTGCAGATGAGGACCCCAGTGAGATGCTGGGTCTGTGGACAAACATTCTGTAGCAGAATCTCTGACATACTCGTATGGCTGGTGCAGTTGGTGCCACAGTAGCCCAGCAGAAGCATGAAAGATATAAGACATATGTGTGATCACTTTGGTAATCACTCCACACACCTACACAGTTTCTTGCCAAGGAATTTGTAAAAGACTGCATCCTGCAGCTGAAACTTTGCCCAACCTGGCAGAATGAATTGTTTCCATGGCGGTTACACAAGATGTAACAGAGAATGGTGCCTTTGACCATGTAACAATTCTACCAGCAATGCCCTGTCACATGGCAAGGAGCGATAGGAGGACAGGAAAGCTATCAATGCCTGGTCCTGTGCGTTGGAGTAACAGAGTTTCTCCATGTGACTTTTAAATGTTCAAATGAACCATTCAGCTCCATCATTAGACTGTAGATGAAAAGGTGCAGAGGCCACATAGTGTATTCCATTGGTGGCACAGAACTGTTGGAAATTGGTTGGCATGAATTATGGATCATTGTCCAAGACAATGACCTCAGGAAGACCTTCGAGACAAAAAAT
Source organism: Schistocerca gregaria (assembly GCF_023897955.1). Taxonomy (NCBI): domain Eukaryota; kingdom Metazoa; phylum Arthropoda; class Insecta; order Orthoptera; family Acrididae; genus Schistocerca; species Schistocerca gregaria. Next base: position 749,691,946 of record NC_064931.1, read on the forward strand.
AGAAGACAAAGCAGATACTGTACTTGTAGTAGTGGTGATTGTCATGGAGACAACAAAAGGAAACTTACTGTAAACATCTACCACTAACAACCATAACATGTTCCAGAATGGACCTGTGAAATGAATATGAATGCTACCACAATCCAAGATGGACATGGCCGCTCAAAAAATGTTGTGGTGAAGCTGACTGATTTTCTTCACAAACTGCAATGAGTGATCATTTGCTGAATCTGAGTGTCCATGCCCTGCCAAGGACAATGATGACAGGCAAGTTGCTTCATGCAAACTACTCCCTAATGACCTTGGTAAATAAAGATAGGGACTGTGAAATGACAGCCCATGCATCATCATTCTCTGTATGCAATAGCACAACACCTGATCACATGGAAAGTGTGTGACAAGGCAAAAAATAACGTTATGCTGCTGGGTGGGGAATTTCTTTCAAACTGAATGGCCATCCATGGCACATATATTGCAAAACAACCTGAAGAGCTGCATCAGAAGCAGTTGCCTCAGTAACACACTGAAAGTTGAGTAGAAAAATTTGAAGACATCCAATATCCTGAGAACTGATCTGAAAACATGATTCTTCAGATGAAACAAATGCTTTGTCAGAACTGACCAGTAACTAAGACATGTCAGCATTCAGATGTTGGGTAGTAAGCCTCTATAATGACTCATTCTGATAATTAGTCAGTGTCAGAGCCCAATGTTGTGATTTTTGCATTGTCTGAGGGGGGACAGGCTTGGAGAAGCCAGTCAAAGGCTGATGATCTACTAGCAAATAGAACTTCTGACTGTACAAATACTGGTGGAATTTCATAACATCATAGATAACGGTGAGCATCTGTTTTTCAAGCTGACTGTATTTACTCCATGATTTGTTAACAGTTTTGGGAGCAAAAGCAATACGTATGTTGGAAGAGCCAATTTTATGGGAGAGTGCTGCTCTGATCCCGCAAGAAAATGCTCCATAGCTAACATGAGAGGCTTAGCTGGGTCGAAATGAATCAAACATATACGACTTAACAACGTCTCTTTCAGTTGCTGAAATGAGTTCTGGTATTATTTGGATCACACAAAAGGAACAATCATTCAGTGAAGCTGGTTTACCAGAGCAGCAATTTGCACAGTGTATAGAATAAATTTGAAATAATAGGTAAACATACTAATGACTGACTGTAGCTCTTTAATATTATGGAGCACTGGCAGATCTCTAATTTCAGCCAAAGGCAATGTAGTTGGATGCATACTCTGTGCATTTATTACATGACCAAAAAGTTAAATTTTTCCTGGAAGATGAAACACTTTTCCTTCTTGTATTTTAAGCCAGCTGCAGAAAGAACTTGGAACAGACAGACTAAATTTCCTAAATTTTCAATAGGTGTATGACATGTGATGACAATATGATCCAGATAGTTAGTACAAGAGAAGACTTTTGCTGTTAACTGTTCCAGGAATCATTGAAAAATGTGGAAGCTGAAGCACTTTGAAACTGGAACAAACCTAAGTGAGTGTTTATCACAAAGCATTGCTTGGAATGTTTGTCCAGCAGTAACTCTACATATGCATTTCCCAAATCTATCTCTGAAGTGTATCTGTCCTGCCCTAGTCTGTCCATCAATTCCTCCAGATGGGGAAAAGAATTCACTACTATTTGTGGGTTTGCTGTTGCCTTAAAGTTCTCACACAAATGTAAACCACCTGTAGGCTTCTTCAGAATGCCCAAGGGTGATGCTGATTGGCTTGCAGAAACAGGTTTGGTAAAACTATTTTCTTGCCGTCTGTGCAATTCCTGAGCATCTTGCTCGCATATTGAATGGGGGACAGGTAGTTCATGAAAAAGTCACTGCTATGCACTGTCTTTCATAGTGATGTGTAATTCAGAGTCTTTTGCTCTCCCTATATCTTGTTCAAATAGTTCCCTGTACTTACTATGTAAGTCTGAAATGTTAGTGTGAGCTACAGAAACACTGATTTGTTATACACTGTTCTGAACACAAAACTGAACAAATTAGATAAATCAGAACCAAAAATATCTGCACTTTTTTGAAAGTGATTACACAAAGAGAAACACACTTTGTTACTCTCTGAAAAGTTGCTAGCAAAATACGCTAACAAAGGACTGGAATTTCTTGTCCATTGTAGTCAGACAAAATAGAAGTAGGCAGCTTGAGAGGTGAGCTACCGATTCTGACATAAGTTTCATTATTTATCAGGGAAACAGAAGCACCAGTGGAATTTTAATTTAATTTTCCTATTTGCCACTATTAAATGAACAAAACTTTTGTTCCCCTGGCTGCATATTCCAGAGCAAGAGTTACACGATATCGAAGTACTTGGGTTGGTTTGCACCTGAGCATCTACTAGCACGATCACAGCTGTTGGTTTTTTCCTTGCCTGCTATGTATGCACACAGTCTGAATATGATCTTCACATCTACACTGAAAGCAACTAGCTTTACGTCTCAGACAACCTTTCTAATCATATGTCGAAAAACACTGAGGGCACGGTTTTCTCTCAGAGATTTCTAACACGCTCTGTGTACTACAAGACTGAAAGTTTTACTTTTTCTGTTCTTACTGTTTTACTGTTTGTCTGAGCTCAGTTCTGAGCCACCTGATCACTATTATGTACATGAGACTGAGTATCTGGTGCACTATGAACAAAGGAAATACCTGGAGCCTCAAAATCAATCTCTGTTGACTCCACAATTGTTTGAGATTCCACTCTTTACAGTACTGTTTTTAAATTAGAGTCAAACATGAAACCATGCATCAGATACATCCTGTGTAATGCCATCATGCAACATTACTTTACTATAGTTAATTCCACACAAATATTTAAACTTGAAGTGCCTGGTGAAACCTTTGAGTTTCGGTGTCCACTGTTTGACTGTCTGACGACATGCCTGCTTCAGAAGAAAAAATTTAAACCATGCAGCTGTTACATGGATTTGACTCTCATCATAATCATCTAGCAATTTCATAAACCATTATATGTGGCTTTCTTGGGAACAGTTTTGGCATACAAATTCACTCAGAGGTTATACCCCGCAGGACCAACCCTGGACAAAAGCATTGTGCCCCATAACTGTTATTTTGTAGATGGTGAAGTGTGCCTCTAATTACACCCTGAAGTCCAACCATTCTTTGTCCTGACAATGGTATGGGTACAATTCTGGAGCAGCTACCGATGGCACTGCTGCTTGTTTTTTGAGTAGTTACATCAATTGACTGACAGTGAGCAGCAGGCATTCTATCTGCTGCACCTGAAACTGTGCAGTTTTGGTTAGAGACATTTTCTGTGGCAGCTCAGACGTGTTGAAATGGCAACAAAATTTACTAAAAAGATATGCACAACAGGCAGACCAGCTGATGTGAATTATAAGTCAGTTAAATGCTGGAAATTGTCACTATTTGCTGTAACCAGGTGAAACTACTTTGTCTAGCCACAACTGTGGGTTCTTTGATTGCTCTGGAAGAAGGTCCATTACACTAGAACACATGAAATATTAGTTCACATTAAAGAATAAAAGATTTATTTAACTTTGATACACTTCTTTTTGCCATGGGAGTACTGGATAATTTAAAATTGTCATTGCCTAACGGAACATCACTTGATGCATTCATTAACAAACTGTTCTCTTGCAGTTCAATTTTCAACATTAAGGGCATTAAGGGCACTACAAGTTCATCTGAAACTTGAACTGTCACTGTCCTACTCGATAATGACGACTGCTAAGGTCGAGGTCTCAAACTGGGAGAGCTCTTGAATGCTCAATACTGTGTTGACCTCAGTGCAAGAGTGCTGTTGGTGCTAAGAGGGAGGTGTGGTCTACTGGATGCTACCATAGATTGCAGTGAGTCCTCACTAATGTTTGTGGTATTGAATTGCATTGCCAACTTTGGTGTGGTACCATGATCTCTGGACGATACCACACCTTTCTTTTAATCAAGGTGTGTCATGAAATTTCTTTTTCCCCCTATTTGAGTGAATACCTCCTCATTAATTACACAATCTACTTAGCATTCTTCTACAGCATCACATTTAAAAAGTTTTTATTCTCTTCTTGCCTTAACTGCTAAGCATCCAATTTTCACTTTGGCACAGGGCTCCACTCCAGACAAACACTTTCAGAAAAGACTCCCTAACACTTAAATTTGTATTTGATGTCAGAAAATTGCTCGTTTTCAGAAATACTTTTCTTACTATAGCCAGTCTACATTTTATATCCTCTTTACTGCTGCCATCATAAGTTACTTTGCTGTCCAAACAACAAAACTCAATCTACTACTTTGTCTCATTTCCTAATCTAATTCCCTCAGCATCGCCTGATTTAATTTGACTCCAATACCCTTGTTTTACTTTTGTTGATATTCATCTTGTAACCTCTTTTCAAGCGCTATTCCTTCTGTTAAATTGTTCATCCAAGCTGTTTGCTGTCTCTATGTGCTCAAGTTGTCCAGCAACATGTCACCAGCCTAAAATTTAAACACTCTGATGAACATGTAGGTGCAGTGACAGTGGACTATGAGAGATTCGTCCTCCTGACCTTGTGGGTGCTCCCATTCAAAGTACCTCAAGAAGTGGTCCTCAGAGAAGCAAGCCGCAGAGAAGTGGAAAACAATTATAACCTACCCAGTGTTAAATGGCACCCAGCAGATCAAAATTGAGCTGACGAAACACATTCCATTACATTTGATGATTCCTCTACATCTACATTTACGTGATTACTCTGCTATTCATAATAAGTAGAGGGTTCAATGAACCACCTCCAAGCTCTCTCTCTACTGTTGCACTCTTGCACAGCATGCAGGAAAAACAAGCACTTAAATTTTTCTGAGCACGCTCTGATTTCTCTTACTTTATTGTGGTGATCATTTCTCCCTATGTAGGTGGGTTCCAACAGAATTTTTTCACAGTCAGAGGAGAAAACTGGTGACTGAAATTTCATGTGAAGATCCCGTCGCAGTGTAAAACACCTTTGTTTTAATGCTTGCCACTCCAATTCATGTATCATGTCTGTGGCACTATCTCCCCTATTTCACAATAATGCAAAATGAGCTGCCATTCTTTGAACTTTTTTGATGTAATCTGTCACTCCCACCTGATGTGGGTACTACACTGCACAGCAATACTCCAGGATAGGGCTGACAAGCATGGTGTAAGCAGTCTCTTTAGTAGACTTGTTGCAACTTCTAAGTGTTGTGCCATCATCATGTACAATAGCCAACCACAACCATGCACAAGATATGGCCGGGAAGGACATGTCTGGTCGGAATGTTTACACCAATGTCTGATTCAGACACTACTGAGTGAAGCGACCCTGGCATTGATGCTCATGTCCCTAGTCATTACCTGCGCATTGGTGGCATGGAACCCTGCCATACCACTCCAGCACATGAATGAAGCCTCTTCAACATCACTCACTGCAGCACAACACACTGATGAGATCACCTCTGGGTCACCCCCAGTGTTTTTATCAGGATCATCCAATCTGAGGACCATGACGTAAGACATATGTCGTGCTGACTTCTGCCTTTATCCAGATGGGTACGCCATCAGATGATGGGTGACCACATTCTGATTTGGAACAACACATCAGGAAAAAGTGGTAACCACAGAAGAGCAAGGAATGATGTCGAACACCCTCCGACAATGCCCTCCTTCAGATGTCCTCGCGAGATGACAACCGGATGTCTGACAGGGACCTCCCGTATTGTGTCCAATGAAACAGTGTGGCCAGTCCTGGCACCCCTTCTGTGGCAGATCCTCTCTCAATCCAGAACATGTACTTAGTGTAGGCAGTATATGAGGACAATGGATCCTCCCCCCCCCCCTCCCCCAGCTTTTGTCGTAGCACTCGCTTCACCCACTCCAAGAGTACATGACTGTCAAATGTCTCCAACGTCAGCATCCTAGGCCCATGACATTGAAGACGGAATGGATCGGCTTACCAGCGTGTCTGAGTCGGTGCACTCCATGGAGATGCCTGACCTGGTGGGCTTCCATAAGGAATTCTGCATCAACTGCAAGGGACTGTACACAACAATATTTTGTCACCACAATGAATCTCACCACCATCTGTGCTCCAGACAAACTGGTCGTGTTTTGAGACACCATATACACTGCAGATGTTGATATTGCACTACTACAGGAAGTGTTGGTCGCTGACTTCCAAGTGCCCACTGGGCACACTGCCCATATTTTTCATGCCTCTGACACTGGTAGTGGCGTCTCCATCCTCCTACACGATGTGCTCCGTGCTGAGGACTTCATATACCTCCCCAATGCATGGGGTATGGCACTTGTCCTATTTGGCTCTAGCCGCTGTCATGACCAACATACATTTTTGTCAAGGAGGTCACACCACTCTTTACAGGTCCACAAGACAATTTGGTGCTCAGAAGGGACTCCAACTTGACACAAGGAACTGCTGGCCAACTCCTGCAGTATTCATCTTGGCCAGCTCTCTCTGTGGTCATCGATCACCTACCACTCATTGACACCTGGATGCATCTACCTCATCAGCTCCCTTGCTGATGGCATCCACCATGCAGAAGTCTGGCCCATGGCCTTTTCAGACCATGAAGTATACATCTGCAATGTCACTCTCCTCCAACAGTGTGTGCGATATAGTCTTGCTCTGTTGAAATTCAATGTCGCCCACATGACGATCCCAGACTGTCACTGTATGGTCAAGGATGCATGAGCATGATACCACAGTCATCCCAATGCCTATGACTCCCCTTATCTTGATGGCTCTCCTGTGCAAAGATAACCCTCCGTCAAACATTGATGAGTTATGGCAAGAAAGTCAAGGCATGGCAAACTGATACCTTGCACTTTCAATTCTCCATTCTTCATGACTGTGAGACGATGTCTTTCTCAACAGCTCAGGAGATGATGGCACGTCAAACAAAGGTACACTTCTCCTTGATTATGCACTGTCATCTAGAAGGAACTGTAGTCTGATCTTGAACCTCTAGTTGTATATCTCTAGAATATCTGTTAATGTACCACATCCTCCAGGACAGACAATGACAATGCTGGGCTCTGATCCGTTCCCTCACTGATGCACAAGGCCACCAGCATGATGTGCAAGAAACCATCAGTTGTGCTCTTCACAATCATTTCACCAGATTGTATGCAGCTGTATCGCAGTCTACTGAACTGATCGCAGAGGTTGCACAACTTACTATGAGCACTTTCCAGTGAAGGTAGTGCATGAACTCTAGAAAGATGTGACCATAGATGAAGTACTCAATGCTATCAAGGTGGTATCTGATAACAGATCCCCTGGAACTGATTATACCCCAATCAAACTTTACAAAAGTTTAAATTCTTTGTTGGCTTCCCCATGGACAACCATGGCACAAGAACTGATGTCCCTGATGACCATAGTCCCTAATGCCTTTCTCAAGGCATCATTATGTCCATTCACAAACTGCATGAGTGATCGAGGGTCCATGATTATTGACCAATCACAGCTATATAAAAATATTTAGATGGCTGCTGGCATAATGAATCAAGAAGGCCACACATTACATCACATCCTGTGACCAGACTTCCCTAGGAGGCAACAACAATATCCATACAGCCCTTTGCCATTACCGAGACATGACAGCATTTACTCATCATCAACATCTCCCCGGTTCCTTGGCATTGGTGGACTTTAGCCAGGCCTTTGACCATGTTGACCACTCCCATTTACAGACAGTCCTTCAGCATATGTGTTTCTCCGGCAGTATTGTCATGATAGTTTTGCACCTTTTGACTGGCATGACCTCCAAAATCATGTACAGCAGTCACCTCATATCACCCTTGGTCGTACCATGATCTGTGTGGCAAGGCTGCCCCCTTTCTATGATTTTATATGCTTAAGGGACTGCGCCAATATTTGGACGGTATGATGTTGCATGGGTACCATTTCTGTTGCAACACCTATGCAGATGACCTAGTCCTTTATTTGCACAGTGAGAATGAAGTTTGAGCAGCCCTGACCTGGGTGGCAACTTACAGTGAGGTATCAGGCTGCTCTCTTAATGTGTCCAAAGCCAAGGTTTTGCTCATTGGTGAGGGCCTACCAGAGAGAAACGTCAGCCCCCTTAGCATCGCCGCCATCATTCAGTGTCTTGGAACTGAATTCACAGCCAATCTCTGTCTCTCAATGGCTATTAATGGTAGGTGTTTGCTACAGACCATCAGAGCAAGCCTTGCAGATCACCAGCTATGAGCCCTCAACATTATCCAATGTGCGCAATATGTGAATATTTATCATGCCTCCCATATACCATACGTGGCTCAGTTATTAATAGTCCAAACTCTCCTTGTCTGATGTTTGTTGATGGCAGTGGGCTCTTTTGTCAACTCAAGGATGTTATTCAAAGTGCAATATGACTCCCACAGGACAGTGGTGGGGTAGAACTAATACATGTGCTGACCAGAGTCACAGTGCTGTACATCAGGTCCTAACTAAAACTCTGGCACCATTGTCCACAGCACCTCATTGGACTCCCATTCCAAGACTTTATGCCAGTCTCTTTGCCTGCCCCAATTTTGGTATTGATCAATCCATTCCCCTTCATCATATCTGACAATTTTTCATGGACTTTAATTATGTGTACTGGTTTTTAAACAGTTTACAAAGTGTTGCAACAGTGCAACCTCACCAAAATTAAGTATCCCCTGTATATGTGGCAGCATATATGGAAAGCAGTCCATGCACAGTGTGGCGTCGCAACTAGTGCGAGCGCACAGTTTTCTATCAAATATTTACTGTGAAATGTAGACAGACTGTAAAGTAGCCATCAGATTAGCATATGTGCTGTAGCGGGCAGATTACCGGTGTCCGTTCGTCTGACGTCACGACCATATGGCATGTCTGTACCGTGAGAATGTAAGACCTGTGCGCTAACTAGCCGCGTGTATAACGTGGAACTTTCATCTTTAATAACTTCTAACTGAGGAACCTGAGGAAATTAAGAGTTAATATACTAGTTTCTGTTATGAATAAAAATAAGTCATCCAAATTTGAGCTTTGAAACCTGCATATTTTGGAAATTAGAAAAATCTTACAGAAAACGCAAATTTCTACAATTTTCGAGTCTAAATAAATACCAGTATGTATAGATCACCTTCAGTGACCATCCAACTATGAAACAAAATCACCTTCCGTGCTTTTGTATTTATTTTGAGAATTTTACTTTTAGAAATTCACCTATAACTTTGTTAAAACCATAAATGTTTTGAATTTTTGTGAACAGTTATTTTATATGAGTAGGTGAGAGTGAATGAGTGTGCCTGAGTGAATGAAAGAGGGACATTCGCCATTCTTTGCAAGTGTATAAAATCTAGGTTGGAACTCGCAAGTGTTCAGACGATGTAACCGTGGGAACAGAGTCGCCAGTGGTTCCCCATCTTAGTGAATGTCGGATGTCCAAGAGTGTATGGTATTGTACAAGCAGCCAGAACGTTCGCGAGTATTTAAATAATTTCTGGAAATAAAGTAAAGTCTAGTTTTCCTTTCGGTTTGTTAAATTATACAGTAAATTTTGTGTAACAAGAAATCATGACGTAAATGATTCAGAAGTCATGACTGGTGCGTGCTAGATTTTGGCGCGAGGCGCACCCAAAGAGTTAATTCTGATTGGCTGTGTGATGTGTGAGCCAATGAGATGCGAGGACGGTTAGCAGACTAGGAGAGTGAGTCGCGAGTGGATGAGGAGTCGCGAAGGAACTGTGATCGAGAAGAGACATGCTTGATGTGTCCTCGCGAATAATGTGTAAAATGAAGTCATAAAACGGCTTCATCGGTTCGGTACTGTGCGATTTGAGACTGGAAGAGTCCAGTAACGCGTAGTGTGAGTTTGAGCGAGTTGTGACTTTTCGTTCCGCGAAAGACGCGAGTAACTTTAATAATTAAAAGCGTGGCGGTACTTCGTAAACTTTTACTAAGTGCTTATGGCGAGCATTAACGTTAAAAAACGAACTATTATTGAACATCGACTGCAAACGTGTATGTTAGAAAATCGTCTGTGTTGCAGTTAAGTAAATTCCGTAACTTTGAAAGCTAATTCTGGCGGGGTTTGAGTGTGGATAGAATTGTGAACTGAACTTTCTTCAAACGTAGATTAGCGGGCTGATGATCAGGCTTAAAGACGATAAAGAGCTTAAATAGAATTACCAACTTCGCGTTCTCGTTTGAGTAAACAATTACTACCATTCCAATAACTCAATTTATTTAGGAAGATTGCTCATAGATTGTATTTCAGCAAACATGTATCGCGGCCTCCGGTGAGCGGCTATTAAATTGCAGTTTCTTCAACACTGCTTTTCTGCAATTTTTCCAGTAGCTGCTATCAGGAGAGGCGAGTGCAGCAACTACCTAAGAAACGAGGTAGGTGGATTTTCTTTCAGGGAAAGGAAACTGCGCGATAAGAGCCTGACCCGTCGCAAGTGGTGCATCGGCCGGGAAATAAAAATAGTAAATTCCAGTGAATTTCAAAAAAAGCAGTAGTGACAATTACCGGACAATACAGAAGTGCTCGCTATGTGTAGGAACTGTGTAGCGTACAAATTGATATCGCCACGTGAATAGGAAGGACAGTGAAAGTGTCCGTGAACTGTAATGTGTTGTACGGAACGGAAGAATTTTTCGGTGACTACGCGCCGATTGGAATAGCAGTCTACGACGGCGTCTGGCAGACGACGAGCTACGGAGACTACGCAGAGGCGACGACAGCAGTGGCAGTTGGCAGCGCTGATTCGAGCGGGGGCCCGGAAACTGGTACAGCATTGCAGTGTATGGTGAACGGACCCGCAGTTTCATCTAGCAGCAACGCAGCACGCCGAAGCACAAAGTTAAGTACAGTGCTTTTGAAAACTTTGTGTGTTTGTGGAGTCAAACTGAGAAAAATGGCTGAGTTTCAACCAAGTGACAAAAAGGCGGAACTAAGTTGTGATAGTGGGATGGAGACAGGGGAAAATGACCCCATGAATTTTAGTTTAGACGTGTCTCAACCCAATTTCAGTAGTAGTTTGACTGATTCATCCTATGTTAATTATAGTTTGGAGTCAGATCCAAATATGTCAGTGCCCAGTGAGTTACAGTTACCCATGCCGGTAGTTAATGTTAATAGGGACATTGTATCAGCAAATGAGGGGGCGAAGGATAATGTCGCCAGTATGCTGATGAATCTATTAACTAAGATGAACGTGTTGGATTCCAATATGTCAAGTAAGATGGATTCCAGTATATCAAAATTGGAAACTAATATGTCAAGTAAAATGGATTCAAAAATGTCTAAATTAGGATCTGATTTAAGTAATGAGATGACTAAAATGGGCGCTGATTTAGATTCCAAAATATCCGATCTCAGAGACTGTTGGAAGCAAGATTTAGCAGTGCTCAGTAGTAAAGTAAATGTTGAAATACAGCAGGTTAAACTAGAATGTACAGAAAATATTGTTCAAGTGCAAAGTGAATTGACGACACGAATCGCACAGGTTACTGAGGATCAACAGCAATTTAAATCCCATGTTGATGCAGAATTAGATAAAGTATGTGAGCACATAAAAGTGGTAGAGAATTCCAATGAAATTAATCATGCCGCCTTAGAATGTAAAGTAAATGATACCAAAATTCGGTGTGAGAAACTTGGAGAGCAAGTTGTAAATAAGGTCAATAATTTAGAGACTCACATAAGCCATTTCAGTGAAAGTGTGAATGAGCAACTTTGTGGGCATGAATGCAGACTAACCAAAGTAGAACAGTGTGTTTCTAACCATAGTGGTAGTATAATTTCCAGTGGAATAATTGAATCTACCGAGGTTGCGTATGTTACCCACAGACAGTTTTTAAAATTTGACCCAAGTAAGAACATGCACCCCAGAGAATTTTGGAACGATTTTGAAGACGTTTTGCCGAAAGTATGGAGCGATAAACAAAAGATAGGCTTTATCACTTCAAATTTGATGGGAGAGGCCAGAGTATGGGGGAATTTAGCCTCTGAAAAATACGCGAAATTGTCAGAATTTAAATTAGCGTTCTTTGAGGAATACTGGGGAAAGAGAAAGCAGATGGATGTTCTTAATCGGTTCTGGTCGGGAGAGAAGTATGACCCCAAGAGAGAGGGCATCAAACGATTTGTTCAAAGGTGGGTAACAACTCTGTCCTACCTTAGTAATAAGTTAGAAACAGAACAGATCATATTAGGGGTAGAAAATAAGCTACCGTGGAACTGGAAAACTAAGATCATATCTGCGCCCCGAGATAACATTGACAAGTTCGTACAGTATTTAGAAAGGGTTGAATCCGTCCAAAAAGAAGAAGAAAACATGAGGAGGGAGCATCGCACGCCTGCTAGGCAGAATGACAATCGCGCGGATGTAAACATTAATAGGATGGGTGTTCAGAGAGGCGGCGGATACCGTGGCAGTTCACGTGGTAGAGGAAGAACATATGTTAACAGGTTCAATGAACGCGAGCAGTATGACAGCGGCCGACAGATGTCAGGAGGTGAGGCGGTCAGCTGGAGGCATAGTGATGACGCACCGCGCTCGGAAAACCATTAATTGTCTACGAGTGTGCTGGCGATCGTAGGCAACAGCGTTTAAAGTTAAATCCGCTGGCAAAACCATTCATAAGAAAGCAGCCTGAACGACCACCTAACATAAATGTTGTTGCTACAAAATTTAGGGAGGATAACGTAAAACAGACAGAGATAGTAGCTTTAAGTCAAGTGGAGGTTAATGAACCAATTAACTGTAAGAATAATCATAAGAAGCCACTTATTGAAGAACTAAGTACTAGTTATAAGGGTAATAATCAGAAAGACATTATGCACAGTAAAACTAATGAAGAGCTGTCGGATAGGGGTGAGAACAGTAATAATGGCAGGGTTGTGACTGTGCTTGATAAGATAATTGATGTTGTAGATAGTTACGAAGAAGAGGATAGATTAGAGGAGGAGGTAGAGGTTAATGACGACGCCTTGGATAGGGTCGTAGAAAAGGAGGTTAATGAGAAAGAGGGGGAAACATTGGAAAAATGTTTTGACTTAGCAATAGTGGATAGGCTAATAGGAGCTGCCACTAGAATTGAGGGTGATAATAAGCATGAAATAAACCCTGTAAGTGTGAATGTGATTGCCACCCAAAAGACAGGCTTCGAAAGGAGAGAAATTGTGCAAGATTTATTGGAGGAAGCAGAACCCAAAATAAATAAAGAGTACTTAGGGCAACCGATAGTAGAGCTAAGAGTATTAAATGAACCAGTTAAATGTTTGATAGATACTGGATCGGAAGTCTGTGCAGTATCCCAGAACTTGGTAAATGAACTCCCTAACAGTAAACAGATTGTTAAGATGCCAGTAAGTGGCTTGAACATTGTAGTAGCAACCGGTAAGACTAAGAAGACAGTAAAACAGGAAGTGTTTCTACCCATAGCATTTAAGGAAGTAGAAATAAGACAGAACTTCTTAGTTATAAATGGACTGAGTGTAGACATATTGGTGGGGGCTGACTTTTTGAATAAATATGAAGGATGGGTGAATTTTTCTACCAATGATGTTATGGTAAAAATTAAGGGTAAACTAATTACTATACCTTTCATCGGTAAGCAGCTATGTGAGGATCCTGAGCAGAATGATTTTCCTATATGTATTTGTAAAACAGAGAAATTCTTGGAGGGCTATAATGAGTACGTGGGCCCATTTAGAATCGTAGAGAAGCCTCACCCAAATGCTTATAGACTGGAGTTTGTGAAATCACATAAGGTGTTAGGGCTTAGGAACATTGTGGATTTGAAAAGATATGTTCAAAAGAGAGACGTGGCCAGGAGTGAGTAGTTACCTCAGAGAGCTTTGCACTCTTTGCAGAGCTAAGTGCGTGACGAGCACTAGGTCTCGAGTCGTTTGACAATATTTCTTCCACTTTCTTTTCCGTATTGTCAACCTACCTCTTCTTTCATTCAGAACTAAAATTCTATCGTCTTTCCTTCTTCTCTATCGTAGTTTTTAAGTGATAAAGTGTTTAAGTAATGAGTAGGAAAGAACCTCAGTGCAGTATAGGTTAAGCGTAAGGAATGAGTGTAAGAGAAAATCAAAAAGGATTAAGATACCTCAGATAAGTAATAAGTCTCAGTAAAGTAAATGTTTGGCCTAAGGTGTGAGTAATGCCCTTAAAAAGGTAAAATAACTAAGAAATGTAAGAGCCTCAGAAAATATGGTGACGAACATTGAAGCTGTTTGTTAAGTAACAGAACGATATGTTAAGACGTAGCATTAAGCTAATGTTTAGGAAAGGAAATGGAGCAGTACAGCAAAACTGTCTGTTCAATGAAGTCAGAGCCTCAGGAGGTGATTTAGTGGTAAAATGAGTAAAGGTACAGTGCAACAAGGTTGACTGTCAAAGGGGTAAAGGAAGTTAAGTTAAAGGGACAGTGCAGCAGGACTGACTGTTAAATGAAGAGAAATATGTGAGAAAAGGAGAAAGAATGAGCAATAGTGTTTGGCTAGCTCGATATTAGGAAAAAGTGAGGCTACAAAGGTGAGTAAATAAAAAGCTTAATGTTGGTAACCAGAGGTGGCGTTTGTTGGTAAACAGAGGAGATGTTTGTAAACAAAAGGAAGTGAGGCTACGAATGTAAACAGAGCTGAGGCGACGTTGGTAACTCAGGAGGTGGATGTATGTTAGAAAGTATGGGTAACGAGGTTTCGCAGATTAGTAGGAAACGCTTTAACAAATACTAACCTGAGTGTGTGAAGTATGAGTATGAGAGTTGTAAATTAAACCCGAATGTGACTAGAGAAAACCTGATGTTGACAAGAAATTGAAGTAACTCCAGATATGTGAGATGAGGAAAGTACCCATGACATCGATTCCATTTTTGACCAGAGACACACAAAGCTCCCCAAGTTTGTCGTAGAGATTAGTATAAGGATTGTAGTGTTGATAAATGAATAAGTAAATATGTATTTTTCAGTGTTTAATTTATGATACAGGACTACAGGAGATTGCCTGGAGACAGAATTGTAATATTGATAATTTTGTGTATATTTTATATTGTTGTGTATTGTACAGGAACTGGAGAGTCACCAGTGCTGGCGGAGATTTATTAAGTATTTGTGAACTATTTGTAGGAATTGTTTTTCTTAGTATTTCTTATGTAACCATAACTTGTTTGATTATGAAATGAAGAAGTAATTAAAGAGTAAATGTGCCACTTCGGTACTGCATTAGGAAAGTCAATTCACTTTTCACTTAAAAAAAAAAAAAAAAAAAAAAATTTGAAAATTGTACATACTGTAAAGTAAATTTTATCAAAAATATGAGACTTTAGAGTCAAGCAGATAGCGCCATTTATCGCTGCTGTAGGTTAAGACGTAGCAGTTAGAATGGGAACTGAGGCCAGCTGATGTTTCAGGTGCGCCGAAGTAAACAGAGGTGGTAGCACGAGACTTGAAATGGACCTCCCAAGCAGGACCCGGTCGAACTACGAGTGCTATCAAAATCTTAAGTGTAAGTGGTAAAAAAGTGACGCTCACCATAGCGATAGTAGTGTTAGTGTGCGTGTGACGTACATCAAGATAGTATTTAGGTTTGTTTTCTCTTTCAGGAATTTGTAAATAGAATTTTGTAATCTGAAAATTTTTTTTTGAATGATGATAAAAGTGCATGTTTAGATATAAGATGTTTTGTAGGTCGTCAGCCCTAGGTATAAGTGGATGATTGATGTACAGGAACTATAAATGTTAAATAGCTGTTTGAGTAAATCTTTAATAGAAATTTTTTTAGAAAACTAAAAGTTTGTCATGAATGAAAAAATTTAGTTTCCTCAGGAGGTGTGTGGCGTCGCAACTAGTGCGAGCGCACAGTTTTCTATCAAATATTTACTGTGAAATGTAGACAGACTGTAAAGTAGCCATCAGATTAGCATATGTGCTGTAGCGGGCAGATTACCGGTGTCCGTTCGTCTGACGTCACGACCATATGGCATGTCTGTACCGTGAGAATGTAAGACCTGTGCGCTAACTAGCCGCGTGTATAACGTGGAACTTTCATCTTTAATAACTTCTAACTGAGGAACCTGAGGAAATTAAGAGTTAATATACTAGTTTCTGTTATGAATAAAAATAAGTCATCCAAATTTGAGCTTTGAAACCTGCATATTTTGGAAATTAGAAAAATCTTACAGAAAACGCAAATTTCTACAATTTTCGAGTCTAAATAAATACCAGTATGTATAGATCACCTTCAGTGACCATCCAACTATGAAACAAAATCACCTTCCGTGCTTTTGTATTTATTTTGAGAATTTTACTTTTAGAAATTCACCTATAACTTTGTTAAAACCATAAATGTTTTGAATTTTTGTGAACAGTTATTTTATATGAGTAGGTGAGAGTGAATGAGTGTGCCTGAGTGAATGAAAGAGGGACATTCGCCATTCTTTGCAAGTGTATAAAATCTAGGTTGGAACTCGCAAGTGTTCAGACGATGTAACCGTGGGAACAGAGTCGCCAGTGGTTCCCCATCTTAGTGAATGTCGGATGTCCAAGAGTGTATGGTATTGTACAAGCAGCCAGAACGTTCGCGAGTATTTAAATAATTTCTGGAAATAAAGTAAAGTCTAGTTTTCCTTTCGGTTTGTTAAATTATACAGTAAATTTTGTGTAACAAGAAATCATGACGTAAATGATTCAGAAGTCATGACTGGTGCGTGCTAGATTTTGGCGCGAGGCGCACCCAAAGAGTTAATTCTGATTGGCTGTGTGATGTGTGAGCCAATGAGATGCGAGGACGGTTAGCAGACTAGGAGAGTGAGTCGCGAGTGGATGAGGAGTCGCGAAGGAACTGTGATCGAGAAGAGACATGCTTGATGTGTCCTCGCGAATAATGTGTAAAATGAAGTCATAAAACGGCTTCATCGGTTCGGTACTGTGCGATTTGAGACTGGAAGAGTCCAGTAACGCGTAGTGTGAGTTTGAGCGAGTTGTGACTTTTCGTTCCGCGAAAGACGCGAGTAACTTTAATAATTAAAAGCGTGGCGGTACTTCGTAAACTTTTACTAAGTGCTTATGGCGAGCATTAACGTTAAAAAACGAACTATTATTGAACATCGACTGCAAACGTGTATGTTAGAAAATCGTCTGTGTTGCAGTTAAGTAAATTCCGTAACTTTGAAAGCTAATTCTGGCGGGGTTTGAGTGTGGATAGAATTGTGAACTGAACTTTCTTCAAACGTAGATTAGCGGGCTGATGATCAGGCTTAAAGACGATAAAGAGCTTAAATAGAACTACCAACTTCGCGTTCTCGTTTGAGTAAACAATTACTACCATTCCAATAACTCAATTTATTTAGGAAGATTGCTCATAGATTGTATTTCAGCAAACATGTATCGCGGCCTCCGGTGAGCGGCTATTAAATTGCAGTTTCTTCAACACTGCTTTTCTGCAATTTTTCCAGTAGCTGCTATCAGGAGAGGCGAGTGCAGCAACTACCTAAGAAACGAGGTAGGTGGATTTTCTTTCAGGGAAAGGAAACTGTGCGATAAGAGCCTGACCCGTCGCAACAGTTTCTCTAATCAGATGTCCAATCAGCATGGTATATCACAGTGAATGGCAAACAAGTCAATTGACAACAGCTGCATTGCATCCATCTAGCTAACTCGCCCCTCTGCACACACTGTGGAATAGACAACACAGATGACCACTGATTCTTCTGTGGTTCAGCATCCGATGTCTGAACACTTGCATGGCATATTTTGGCATGTTTTACAAACCAAACACCCACTCAGATCAACACACTTTTATTCCCTGTGGGGACTTTTTACCCCACCACCAAATCTCACTCTGTGAACTGGATCTGTGGCCACATGATCTGTTAGCTTTTTAATTCTGGCAATAAATCAGTGCTAGATGTTGGCATTATCTCAATGAATGTCACTGTGTCCTAACATGCAACCCACACTATCAGCAATACTTCTTCAATTTCTTAGGGACCATCTTTAATGGCCAGCCTCGCAGCTGGAATGTCCAAGCTGTGAGAAGCTGAAAACTGTTCTGAACCTAGCCAAACTGAACATAACTGATAACAGAATCTATGCTCACTCTATGAGAAGACACGTTTGGTCATGCTGTGTGACACAGGACCTGCTACTCTGTCGGCCCCACTACTCAGAGTGCTCATAAATTAATTTTCATGGTTCCCCTGCAGTTTCCATCCCTTTATCCTTTTTCTTGGTAGTAGTATTAGATAGGGGCCAACGCCTCAAGCGGAATTTTTTTTTTTATGGGAAATGTGGTGGTGGCAATTTTGCTTCTGTTTTTGAATCCCTTTTCTACTCCTCAGGGGAAAATATGGCTAGAGAACTAGACATCAGCACTTGAGGTCCTGGTTTCAACCCTAGGCAGGAGCTGGGATTTTTTCTCATTCCAGTCCCTTCAGTATGGCTCTATATGCACTCAGTCTGCCAGGAAATTGAGTGTTGGGGATCTTCCCTAGGTGTAAAAGGCAGCTTGGATGATGGGCTCACTTCACAACTATGCATACTGCTCATGATTGCTTATAGTTGACTATAATCTACCCACCATTCTATAATACTGTACCCTCAAAAGCTTCTCTTGAGGCAAGTATAATGTCTTCTGTTTTGATACATCATTGAATTCTTAGACCTGTTCACAGACATTAAATCTAATTCATTGAATGCATCCACTAGGATTATTCCCCTAGCCTCAGTGCAATTGCTGTTTCATAATGTAGAGTGCAAATTGGGACCCATAGTCATGATATTACTTTTTTTATGCCAGCCACATGAAGTGCAGTCTCCATATGGTCTAAATATTCAGCATCATCATCCGTATATTGAAAATAATTATTTGTTATCACCTATTCTGCAGATGTTCCAATAACTTACACATTGAGCCTGTGTTCATTTCAAATCTGACCCAACTTTGAAAGCATCAAATTCTTATTAAAGGCAATAATGGCAGCCTTTGGGCTCCTCATCAACTACTTCCCTTGCTATATTAATAGATTTAGAATTTTGCTACACTGATCCACTTCTATTCTGCTAATCTGAGTAATTCACTCATAACCATAAAACTACTTGGCCTTTTCCTGCACTGTAAACAGCATCTGCTTTGGATTGCTAACCATTTGAGCAGTGTTTTGAGAATCTTTCCCCTCTGTAATTAGTTTAGAGATTTTATATGTTAAACATAAATGAGTCTGTACAAGATTTCTGCAGACACTATCCAGCTTGACTGTTGCCTTTTGCCTTGTGAGTACTTTTCATGTCAGGTCAATAAACTATTTCATGTGATTCTTGAGTTTCTCCCAGCGTATTTGATAATCAAAATATCCATGGGTGTACTGCCGGTCTATAGTGTCCAACGGGCACAATATTTCGGCGATCAAGAGTAAATCGAGCAAACGCATAGTTGTGACGACCACGGCGGACAGAGCCATCACACCTACGTCATCTCAGACACCGTCGCAATCTGTTCCACCGCACTACCGTGGCACGGGGCGCGGACGGCGGAGGGAGCACGCCGCGGGCGGAGGGTATTTAAATCGGCCGACGCCGCTACTGAACCCAGTTCCCCCTGAGCAGCCATAGTGTACGGATCTCCATGCCGGCGTGTTCACAGGAGCTCAGTCCGTCAGTTCACCTGATGATGGCGACATGTTTGATCGCTGAAATATTGTGCCTGTTGGACACTATAGACCGGCAGTACACCCATGGATATTTTGATTAAACTATTTCATGTTTTGAGAAGTGTTTCTTCTCCATAATACCTCCAGTACTGGAACCATAACTGACTGACCATTGAGGACATTTTTCATTTCCTCTATAGTTGCTAGCACCATGGTGTCCCAAGGTTTATTGCAAATCTTATTTGGATTCACATGTTCTTGTGAAGTCTCATGAATATTGTTTTCAAAATAGTCAGGTTTTACCTTTAGGAGAAACTCTAAAACATCCTTCATTTTACTAAACTCTAGATTTGGGTATATCATCTGTAGCTGCTTTTGTTTAGATCTAAATAATCACCTTTTGTTGTGTGTGCAAATCACTGTCTTGAATTATGATATCTTGCTTTGGTTCTTGCAGTAACTTATTTTTATAAATCCACAAGCTGACTGTGTTCCACCTGCTCTCCTGATTTTTATTTTCTTCTCCCAGTCTGCTGTCTGACAACCTACTTCTGTAAACTCAATAATACATTCACCTGTCGTGTTGAGCTGTGGGTAAGCTGTTTGCAGTTCTACACTAATCTACATATGCTATGTTTGCTTACATTCTTGTGACTTCTTAAAGTTTCTCCCAGTTTCATATGGTGGTTTCTTTTTCTTCCTACTCTCTTTTATACATGTCTTGTCCAACTCATTTTTGTACAAAAGATATAATTTTATTTTATTTCTTAGTGCCATCACTATTAACTGATTGCTTTGCTTCCTTGCTTCAGATTTTTCTTTTTCTTACACTGATTAACATTTAAATTACATGAATCTTGAAGTAACCTATGTAATCCATTATGGTCAATTTGCACTACTGCCTATCTTTGTACAGCCACACAAGACTCATTGCTGTGTGTCTCACCCATAATTCAGTAATAATATTTCTGTGTTAACAGTGCTTGATATGAAACTATGTGCAAAGTTCAGACAGATGGTAAATCATGCCCTGGAGGAATATTTGCCAGGTAAGTGGCTTAAGGATGGAAAGACCCACTATGGTTTAATAACAATATTCAGAAAATCCTGAGGGAGAAGAGTGTTGCACTGTTCAAGAAAAATTCATGAATGATGAAAGGTGCAGGTCAACAGAAATTCATGCATTTGTAAAAAGATTGATGCACAAAGCACACAACAATTACTACATCTACATACATACTCCACAAACCACTGTACACTGCATGGTGGGGATTACCCCATACCACTTCTAGTGAGCTCTTTACACACCATCTCCACCACCATCATACCTTAGCAAAACATCTTGCCAAGAATCTGAGAAAATTCTGGTCCTATATAAAATCACTAAGTGATTTGTAGGTTTCTATCCAGCCACTCACCAAACAGTCTGGTGTGGCTATGGAAGACAGCAAAAGGAAAGCTGAAGTTTTAAATTTTGAATTTTAAGAAATCATTCACACAGGATGATCATAAAAAACATACCATCATTTGACCATCACACAGACTCCCTTATAGAAGACATAGTAATAGGCATCCCTGATCTAGAGAAGCAACTGAAAGAGTTGAAAATAAATAAGTCATTAGGTCTGAATGGAATCCCAATTTGGTTTTACAGTGAATACTCTACAACAATGACCCCTTACACAACTTACATTTATTGTGAGCCTGTCATACAGTACAAAGTCCCAAGCAACCTGAAAAAAAGTGCAGGTGACTCTTGTATATAAGAAGGGTAAAAGAACGGACTCACAAAATTACAGACCAATATCATTAGAATAGGTTTGGTATAGAATTCTTGAACATATTTGCAGTCTGAATATAATAAATATCCTTGAGATGGAAAAGATTCTGTCCACAAATGAGCACAGGTTTAGAAAGTATCACTCCTGCAAAACTCAGCTTACTCTTTCCTCACACAATATACTGCAAACCATGTATGAAGGGCAACAGGCAGATTCCATATTCCTACATTTCTGGAAAGTGTTTGTCATGGTGCCCACTGCAGACTGTGAATTAAGGT
Source organism: Schistocerca gregaria (assembly GCF_023897955.1). Lineage (NCBI taxonomy): Eukaryota > Metazoa > Arthropoda > Insecta > Orthoptera > Acrididae > Schistocerca > Schistocerca gregaria. The sequence continues at coordinate 749,713,671 of NC_064931.1, forward strand.
ACAAGCATATGGAATAGGTTCCCAGATATGTGAGTAGCTCAAAGACTTTTTGGGTAATCGAACCCAGTAAACTGTCCTTGATGGCAAGTATTCATAAGAGACAAGAATATTGTCAGGAGTACTCCAGGTAAGTGCAAGAAGACCAATCTTATTTTCTATATGCATAGATGATCTGATGGACAGATTGTGCAGCAATCTGCAGCCATTTTCTGATGACATTGTGGTGTTCAGGAAGGTATTATCATTCAGTTACTGTAGGAGGATACAAGATGACTTAGATAAAAATTCTAGTTGTTGTGATGAATGGCAGCTTGCTCTGAATGTAAAAATATGTAAGTACATGTAGATGAGTAAGGAAAAAACTGTAATTTTCAATACAGTGTTAGTAGTATGCTGCTTGACATGACTAAATATCTAGGCATAAAGTTGCAAAGCAATATGAAATGGAACAAGCACCTAATGACGGTAGTAGGGAAGAAGAATAGCTGACTTTGGTTTATTGGGGGAATTTTAGGAATTTTAGAGATGTGGAGTTCATTTGTGAAGGTGACCAACTATAGAACACTAGAGCAACCCATTCTTGAGTATTGCTTTAGCATTTGGGATCCCTGCCAGCTAGGATTGAGGCTAGACATCCAATCAATTTGGAGGTGGGCTTCTAGATTTGTTACCAGTAGGCTTGATCAGCACACAAGTATTAAGGATGTACTTCATGAACTTAAATGGGAATCCCTGGATGAAAACCAGCATTTGGAATAGACTAGAATGACAGTACTGCTGCCAATGTAAATTTATGTAAGAGCTGTGAAGATAAGAGAAATTAGGTCTTTTGTAGAGGCATATACAGTCATTTTAGCTTATCTCTTTTTGTGGGTGGAATAGGAAGAAAATGACTACTACTTGTATCTGATATCTTCCACCACACACCACACAGTCATTTGTGGAGTATGGATGTAGATGCAGATGTAGATGTACTAAATTCTTTTCCCTGTTTCCCACATTCCTTTTGTCTTAAAATGCAAGGAATAAAAACTGGATAAGCTGCAATCTTCTTGGAGCCCATCTTCATAGGACCTTTCTCTCTGCCATGTGAGCACACCTTTTCTGTAGCCATACAGAATTAAGCTCTACATCAATAATCTATACACTTGGTACATGTCTGTACTGTTGAATAATTCTTGACAACAATTGACCAAAGTCGAATGTCGACTTACCATTATATGACTTTTCAGACTTTCCCAACATATCTGTTGCAAATACACTTCTTGGGTTTGTCACAGGATAACAATGTGTGAGTCCCATAAAGTTTCATCAAAACAGCTGTTGGACATCTTTAGGTGGTGGTTGTTGCAGTGTTCACTGCACATCAGAGTCAAAATTTATCAGGGCCAGCAGCAGGAAGGGGCATTCAAAGTTGAATGAAAATAGCACTCATAGTGCTCTCTGCTGAGAACCAAAGAGAGGCTTCCCATGTGTGTGAAAAGGGCAATGATTGTGCTGTCAAATGCCGCTGAGGTTAAAAGCTGAATTAAACCCCTGCAATGTGTTGTGTCAGGTCAGAAAGTGGTAGTTCTCGTTTGACGCTCCCTGTGTCAGAATCTTCCTCAATTTTGAAATGACTTCAGTGATATGGTGCACTGTGGGTCAGTCTTTGGATCCTGTTCTGAACTTTGTCTTTATCTGCTGTTCAAATTTCCGTACATGAAAATTATTTTCCAAGTTCTGTTTGTAAATCTTGTACTTTTCTGCAGAATCTGACTCAACATTAAGCAGAATGAAGGGTGTCCCTTTTCCTGGGCAGCTCACTTTCAGTATCTCATTTAACTTTGAATTTTTCCAGGATCTTCTTGCCATCTTTCTCAGTCTTAATTTATGTAATTAAATTGTTGTGCTCTTCATTTTCTTTATTTTGATTCTATGCTGTATAAGATCTAATACATCTGCATATCTCTTCCTCAGTTCTTTAGCATCCTTATCTTGATATCTAATAAAGATAGTGCTTCCTGGTTTTGTCACACTTGCATCTATTTTCACCATTGTTGACACATTTGTTGAGGTTGCTACTACACTAAAAATGTAAAAGCTGCCTGCACCAAAACCTGCATCTCAGCTTGAACATTAAACAAAAATTCTCTTTTTCCAACTCTGTGATTTGTTCTTCAAGTCTAGATTGAAACAATGTCCAGCCTGAGAGTTTCCTTCCTAATTAATTCACAGCCTGTGATTTCTTAGAAGTTGCTAGCTTATCATCAACAAACTGTAACTAATCATGATAATAGTCTTGAACTGTATTCTTAGACAGAGCAACAGGGGCGATCCTCCTCCTCCTCCCCTGACATTAATGTTTTGTGGAGCCTCATACTACCACATATCAGCCATGAAAGAAATTTAACTGCATGGTACACTTACAGTTATTTCTACATCTACATTTAACTCCCTTCTATTCCAGTCTCGTATTGTTCGTGGAAAGAAGCATTGTCGGTATGCCTCTGTGCGGGCTCTAATCTCTCTGATTTTGTCCTCATAGTCTGTTCGCAAGATATACGTAGGAGGGAGCAATATACTGCTTGACTCCTTGGTGCACGTATGTTCTCGAAACTTCAACAAAAGCCCGTACTGAGCTACTGAGCGTCTCTCCTGCAGAGTCTTCCACTGGGGTTTATGTATAATCTCCGTAACACTTTTGCAAATTACTAAATGATCCTGTAATGAAGCGTACTGCTCTCAGTTGGATCTTCTCTATCTCTTCTATCAACCCTATCTGGTACGGATCCCACACTGCTGAGCAGTATTCAAGCAGTGGGCAAACAAGCATACTGTAACCTACTTCCTTTGTTTTTGGATTGCATTTCCTTAGGATTCTTCCAATGAATCTCAGTCTGGCATCTGCTTTACCAACGATCAACTTTATATGATCATTCCATTTTAAATCACTCCTAATGCATACTCCCAGATATTTGATGGAATTAACTGCTTCCAGTTGCTGACCTGCTATATTGTAGCTAAATGATAAGGGATCTTTCTTTCTATGTATTCACAGCAAATTACACTTGTCCACATTGAGATTCAATTGCCATTCCCTGCACCGTGCATCAATTCACTGCAGATCCGCCTGCATTTCAGTACAATTTTCCATTGTTACAACCTCTTGATACACTACAGCATCATCCGCAAAAAGCCTCGGTGAACTTCCGATGCCATCCACAAGGTCATTTATATATATTGTGAATAGCAACGGTCCTACAACACTCCCCTGTGGCACACCTGAAATCACTCTTACTTCAGAAGACTTCTCTCCATTGAGAATGACATGCTGCGTTCTATTAACTAGGAACTCTTCAATCCAATCACACAATTGGTCTGATAGTCCATATGCTCTTACTTTGTTCATTAAACAACTGTGGGGAATCATATCGAATGCCTTGCGGAAGTGAAGAAACATGGCATCTACCTGGCCATGCTGATTCCTACAGAGTAGATTTCTAGTCTCCAGAAAAGTCATTATACTCGAACATAAAAAGTGTTCCAAAATTCTACAACTGATAGCCGTTAGAGATATAGGTCTATAGTTCTGCACATCTGTTCGACGTCCCTTCTTGAAAACGGGGATGACCTGTGCCCTTTTCCAATCCTTTGGAACGCTACGCTCTTCTAGAGACCTACGGTTCACCGCTGCTAGAATGGGGCAAGTTCCTTCACGTACTCTGGGTAAAATTGAACTGGTATCCCATCAGGTCCAGTGGCCTTTCCTCTTTTGAGCGATTTTAATTGTTTCTCTATCCCTCTGTCATCTATTTCGATATCTACCATTGTGTCATCTGTGCGACAATCTAGAGAAGGAACTACACTGCAGTCTTCCTCTGTGAAACAGCTTTGAAAAAAGACATTTAGTATTTCGGCCTTTAGTCTGTCATCCTCTGTTTCAATACCATTTTGATCACAGAGTGTCTGGACATTTTGTTTTGATCCACCTACCACTTTGACATAAGACCAAAATTTCTTATGATTTTCTGCCAACTCAGTACATAGAACTTTACTTTCGAATTTATTGAATGCCTCTCCCATAGCCCTCCTCACACTACATTTCGCTTTGCATAACTTTTGTTTGTCTGCAAGGCTTTGGCTATGTTTATTTTTGCTGTGAAGTTCCCTTTGCTTCCACAGCAGTTTTGTAACTCGGTTTTTGTACCACAGTGGCTCTTTTCCATCCCTTATGATCTTCCTTGGCACATACTCTTCTAACAAATATTGTAAGATGGTTTTGAACTTTGTCCACTGATCCTCAACACTATCTGTACTTGAGAAAAAAACTTTTGTGTTGAGCCATCAGGTACTCTGAAATCTGCTTTTTGTCACTTTTGCTAAACAGAAAAATCTTCCTACCTTTTTTAATATTTCTATTTACAGCCGAAATCATTGATGCAGTAACCGCTTTATGATAGCTGAGACCCTGTTCTGCATTACCTGTTTCAAAAAGTTCGGGTCTGCTTGTCACCAGAAGGTCTAATTATTTCCTTAGTTAATGTCTCCACTATCAAATTTCACACTTCTGAAGATCTGCATCACAGTAAGAAACTGCAGTTTGTGAATCAGCAATGTATTAAACAAGGAGCATTGCCAAAAGTGGGTATAGTTGCTGTGAAGATAGCTGATATTTTCTTCTGAATGCTGTTCCTAGCTGTTCTGCTTACTGTTCCTGGTGCAGTTGATGATGTGTCTGTGCTGATATTTCACAAGAAAACAACACACACTGTGCCGACAGGAGAGACTCAGCCTCTTTGGGTACATGATAGGTGAGTGGACTTTGTAAATATTTGCATAATTGCACTGCTTGTACTACAATCCACACCTATTACAAAATACACTTATTATGTTCTTAAGCATTTTTTTCATATGTGAACATAAACACTGATGGCCAATAATCACTTTTTTCTTAAGAGAATGATGTCTGATATAACAAGTTGCATATGGATCCACTGTGGCAGGAAACAACAGCAGAGCTAATATATTCTGAATCATCTGTTCAGACAGTGACAAGTTTAGGGATCTTGCAAGCCAAGAAATGGTGGAAATCCCCTTGTAAAACCTCTTAAGTGCCACAGAACTGTTTGGACTTCTGTATTATAAGGGTGATCACAAATTTTTCTCTCGAGGGCATTGCTGCAGCATTTATGAAATGTACCATGACTCTGATGTGGGTGTATAAGCACCAACATGTAGGCAAGGGATTATGTGTCAGTTATGTCTTTCTGACATGCATGCAGTAGATGCAGAAACATGAACTATAATGACATTATTGCATCCAGAATTGAACAACATGCTGTTATTCTCTTCTTGGCTGCCACTGGACAAACACCAGTAGACATCCAACAGAGTATAAAGAATGTGTAGGGGACAGCATGCCTGTTGAAAACCACAGTTGTGGAATGGTGCACCAAGTTCCGTGCTGCTTGCAGTTTGACAGAGACACCAGTCAACCTCGGAGGCCAGACTTGTTCATTATGGACAACTGAGAGACACTCAAACTCCTGCCCTATAATCCTGATCTCTCCCCATATGACTATTACTCCTTTGGTCCCTTAGAAAAGACCTTGAAGGATTGATGGTTCCTGTCAGATTGAGATGTGCAACAGGTAGATACTGCCTTCTTCACATAGCTGGACATGTGTTTTACCAAATGAGTATCCTCAACCTGATGTGTTGACGGGATGATTGCCTCAATGCTCATAAAAATTTTGCCTGATTGGCATACTATTTGTGGACTGTATGACCTTCAAATGTAAACTTTTTGATTGCTCCTTATATCATGCTGCATAAAAGTGTAGGGAATTCCACAAAGAAATCGCAAGATACAGGCAAGCTGAACCGCTTTGAAATAACTGATGTTTTGTCTTTAGTGTCTCAGTCTGTTTGGTGTTCCATTAGGTTCTCCTAATTGATGGGTGATTTTTGCATTTTTGCTCTTCATCCAGCCTTGTTACAATTACATTTTACACTACTGGCCATTAAAATTGCTACACCACAAAAATGAATTGCCACAGACATGAAATTTAGCCAACAGGAAGAAGATTCTGTGATATGCAAATAATTAGTTTTCAGGGCATTCACACAAGGTTGGCACCCGTGGCAACACTTACAATTGCTGACTCGAGGAAAGTTTCCAAGCAATTTCTCATATACAAACAGCAGTGGACTGGCGTTACCAGGTGAAACGTTGTTGTGATGCTCGTGTAAGGAGGCATCACGTTTATGACTTTGATAAAGCCTATCGCGATTGCGGTTTATTGTAACACGATATTGCTGCTTGCGTTGGTTGAGATACAATGACTGTTAGCAGAATATGGAATCGGTGGGTTCAGGAAGGGAATATGGAATGCTGTGCTGGATCCCAATGGCCTCAGCTAGCAGTCGAGATGACAGGCATCTTATCTGCATGGCTGTAATAGATCGTGCAGTCACGTCTCGATCCCTGAGTCAACAGATGGAGATTTTTGCAAGACAACAACCATCTGCACGAACAGTTCGATGACGTCTGCAGCAGCATGGACTATCAGCTTGGAGACCATGGCTGTGGTTACCCTTGACGCTGCATCACAGTCAGGAACGCCTGCGATAGTGCACTCAATGATGAACCTGGGTGCACGAATGGCAAAACATCATTTTTTCAGATGAATCCAGGTTCTGTTTACAGCATCATGATGGTCACATCTGTGTTTGGTGACATCACAGTGAACGCACATTGGAAGCATGTATTCGTCATCGCCATACTGGCGTATCACCCGGCGTGATGGCATGGGGTGCCATTGGTTACACGTCTCAGTCACCTCTTGTTCACATTGACGGTACTTTGAACAGTGGACGTTACATTTCAGATGTGTTACGACCTGTGGCTCTACCCTTAATTTGATCCCTGTGAAACCCTACATTTCAGCAGGATAATGCATGTACTGTACGGGCCTTTCTGGATACAGAAAATGTTCAACTGCTGCCCTGGCCAGCACATTCGTCAGATCTCTCACCAATTGAAAATGTCTGGTCAATGGTGGCCGAGCAACTGGCTCGTCACAATACGCCAGTCACTACCCTTGATAAACTGTGGTATCATGTTGAAGCTGCATGGGCAGCTGTATCTGTACATGCCATCCAAGCTATGTTTGACTCAATGCCAAAGTGTAACAAGGCCGTTATTATGGCCAGAGGTGGTTGTTCTGGGGATCTCAGGATCTATGCACCCAAATTGCTTGTAAATGTAATCACATAGCAGTTCTAGTATAATATATTTGTCCCATGAATACCCGTTTATCATCTGCATTTCTTCTTGGTGTAGCAATTTTAATGGCCAGTAGTATAGTTACAACTGATTATCAACCACAAGAAGGCAACATATATTTTAAATGTGCTTGTAAAAGGTGCATACATACTTTTTAACTATAGAAGTACTGTTTTACTTTGCTTGAAACAAGGCTGAGAGATATTGATTTCAAAGAATGGAAAGTTCAGGTTGAAATGTCAGCAGTATTAGGAAAAGGATAGATTGCTTCTCACTGTAAACATGACTCACTGAGTTGCAGACAGACACAATGAGAAGACTATTATGCATTATAGCTTTTGGCCAAAGTTGTCTCCAGCTAAGAAATCACATTCACACTCATTCTCACAAGTAGGCACACTTCACACACACGACTGCTACTACCAGCAGTTCCAATGGGAAATGCATTCAGAGTCCCCAGTGGTAGCAGTCATGTATCCATGAGGTGTGCTTGCTTGTGTGAATGTGCATATTTTCTTTGCTGAAGAAGACCTTGACCAAAAGCTATAATGTGTAAACAGTCTTTTCATTGTGCCTGTTTGCAGCTCAGTGGGTCATCATTATTGTGAGTAGCAATCTATCCTTTTCGAAATATTGATTTTTGTTTCAAAGTATGTGTAAGATATAATAATGAGCTGTCATGCAATATGTGAACTGTTTAAGTAGGATATCCCTGAAAGCTTGTACCATATTTTAATGTTTATATATTTGATGACAAACCACAGTTTCAAATATTGAAATGTAGTTCTGAAATTGAGTTTGACTGTAATAGGTATAGATGTACTACCTAAAGAGCTGTATAAAAATTGTGCAGGTGTTAGTATATGAATTTTTCAGTGCAAACTTTAAGCTTAGGCCCCATGGAATATATTTTTTATGCCTTTGGAAAGTGTAATGCTATTAACTTTTTTTGTTTTTACTGTTGCCGCTGCATGGAAAACCTCTTTGCAAGGAGAAGGGCATACACTTCTTATGATGCTCATAGCTGTCATTACACATAACTGTATGTGCAGTGTTGCTTCTCTGGGTAACTACACTCCGTACTGACATAACTCCAAAACATTGACCCCGTCTTCTAGAATAGAGGTTGGGAGTTTGGAGCATAGTTCTGGTAAACTTCAATTTTGAAAGCAACCTTGTTCCACAGTTGTTTGTGATTATAAGTGATAGATGCATAAACTATCAGAGCAACCTTGATATTAGTAAAAACATCTTTGACATTTTATGAGATTGAATGAAATGTAATATAGAAGAAATCAGCTTTCCACAAAACAGAACTCATTTCCAACTGCCAAAACTCCATTAACCATTCATTCAAGGGTTTTAGCAGTTTTTCCAACTGAAGTGTAATGCTTTTTGACTGCATGTCACTGGGACTTCAAAGCAAGGGAGATTTGGACATGGAATAGAGGCATATCTTGCCTGCATGTTGTCCTAATTTAATGATTGGTGGTATACAAGTTTCATATCAGCAGTATATGTGAGGATCACTCCAAAAGAAGTGCACACTATTTCTTTAAAAATCCATCTTTTATTCTACATGTTTGAAAGTTTTACAGTGTGTAGGTACATCCTTTAGGAACAATATTTTCATTTCTCCACATAATTTCCATCTCTCTCAACTGCCTTACACACATCTTGAAACCAGCGCCTGTATACCCGCACGGTAAAATTCTGGACCAACCTGTAGGAGCCACTGTTTGGCAGCATGCACAAGGGAATCATCATCTTCAAACCTTGTTCCATGAAGAGAGTCTTTCAGTTTCCCAAAGAGGTGATAGTGACATGGAGACAGGTCAGGATTGTAAGGCGGTGTTTCAGTGTTGTCCATTCAAGTTTTGTGATGCTTGCATGGTTTTTTGACTGACATGTGGCCGTGCATTGTTGTGCATCAGCAAAACATCCTGCTTTTGCCAATGTGGTCGAACACGACTCAGTCGAGGTTGAAGTTTCCTCAGTGTCATCACTTATGCATCAGAATTTATGGTGTTTCCACTTGGCATGATGTCCACAAGCAAGAATCCTTCGGAATCAAAAAACACCGTAGCCATAACTTTTCCAGCAGAAGATGTGGTTTTGAATTTTTTTTCCTTGGTTGAATTTGCATGCTGCCACTCCATTGATTGCCTCTTCATCTCTGGTGAAAAATAATGGAGCCATGTTTCATCACCTGTCACAATTCTTCCAAGAAATTCATCTCCACCATTCTCGTACTGTTCCAAAAGTTCACTGCATATCGTTTTTATTGTTTCTTTGTGAGCCACTGTCAACATCCTGGGAACCCACCTGGCACAAACCTTTTTTAAAGCCAACACTTTCAGTATTCTGCAAATACTTCCTTCCCATGTCCAACCGTAGCATGACAATTCGTTGACTGTGATGCATCTGTCAGCAGTCACCAATTCATTAACTCTCTGCACATTGTCTGGAGTGTGTGCAGTACGAGGCCTGCCACTGCGAGGACAATCCTCAATATTGCCGTGCCCGCTTTAATCACGTAACGTGCTTGCCCACTGACTAACTGTACTGCGATTGACAGCAGCATTTCCATACACCTATTTCAACCTCTTGTAGATGTTTCCCACTCTCTCGTTTTCACAGCACAGGAATTCTATGACAGCACGTTGCTTCTGACGAACGTCAAGTGTAGCAGCCATCTTGAAGACATGGCGCCACTTATGGGAACAAGTTGAACTAAGTTTGAAAACAAGTGGGAAGGATGTATCTATACACTGTAAAACTTTCACACATTCAGAATGAAAATTGTTTTTTTTTTTTTTTTTACAAAAATAGTGTGCATTTATTTTGGAGTGACCCTTGTATATATGGTATACAATATTGAACTGAGGAACACAAGCTGATGAGGCCCTGTGATACCTGACTGTGTGTCCACCATCTCATTATTCAACATTAATATTGCATGATTATCATAAGATTCCATTCCGTTTTTGAAGAATTTTGAGTTCTCAGCAGTAAGTAATGGTGTTCCAGCCATTATTATAATCAAGTTTTAACAATCAATTCTGGAGTTTTACTGATGTGTAAGTTAACTATAATTAGACCATTAAGACCTGGCATGCTAGCTCTTTTCAAGGCTCCAGTAAGGGAACTATGCTTGGATGTCTGAAAAAATTTATCCAAGGGTGGCAAGATTGTAAAACTGCCATTTTTTATACAGGGTGTTACAAAAAGGTACGGCCAAACTTTCAGGAAACATTCCTCACACACAAATAAAGAAAATATGTTATGTGAACATGTGTCCAGAAACACTTAATTTCCACGTTAGAGCTCATTTTAGTTTCGTCAGTATGTACTGTACTGCCTCGATTCACCGCCAGTTGGTGCAATTGAAGGAAGGTAATGTTGACTTCGGTGCTTGTGTTGACATGCAACTCATTGCTCTACAGATTTTCTGTGAACGTTTGGGCAGGCATTGTTGGTAATGTCTTGATTGGGCCCCATGTCCTTCCACCTATGCTCAATGGAACACGTTATCATGATTTCACATGGTATACTATGCCTGTGCTGCTAGAACATGTGCCTTTACAAGTACGACACAACATGTGGCTCATGCTCGATGGAGCTCCTGCACATTTCAGTCGAAGTGTTCGTACACTTCTCAACAACAGATTTGGTGACCGATGGATTGGTAGAGGCTGACCAATTCCATGGCCTCCACGCTCTCCTGACCTCAACCCTCTTGACTTTCATTTATGGGGGCATTTGAAAGCTCTTGTCTATGCAACTCCGGTACCAAATGTAGAGACTCTTGGTGCTCGTATTGTGGATGGCTGTGATACAATACCCCATTCTCCAGTGCTGCATCAGCGCATCAGGGATTCCATGCGACGGAGGGTGGATGCATGTATCCTCGCTAATGGAGGACATTTTTAACATTTCCTGGAACAAAGTGTTTGAAGTCATGCTGGTACGTCCTGTTGCTGTGTGTTTCCATTCCATGATTAATGTGATTAGAAGAGAAGTAATAAAATGAGCTCTAACATGGAAAGTAAGCGTTCCCGGACACATGTCCACATAACATCTTTTCTTTATTTGTGTGTGAGGAATGTTTCCTGAAAGCTTGGCTGTACCTTTTTGTAACACCCTGTATAACTGATTTGTTGAGTTTGAGAATGTTCAATTCCCTGAGAAATAAATTTTATAAAAAGTACAAAAACTGATTGAATCTCAAATATTTAGCAGTTATTCAGCCAATATATTTTGAGGGTAGATTACCATTTTGATTAAACCATCTGCAATTACATCGTATTCTGATTAACCAGTATATCCAATGAGTTAAAAATAAAACTAGAATATATTCACAAAAGATATTTTTATTCATATACTGATACAAACTTTAAAAATGCTTATTCAACGTTGATGCCAAGTATAGCATTTCTTTTGCATATGAAACTTCATACAGGATCTCATTAATGGATTTATTCCATTATATTCATGCCTTCTGTGTTTTAATGCAGTTTGTTCCAATAAAAGGTTCTTTTAGCAAAGTACATAATAAAATGTGGAGAAAATATGTTTTGAAAGCTATGTTTTTTGGGTTGTTTGAGTGAAGGCGAACTCTGGGCCAGCATTCAAAAGATGAGTCTGGGCAACCTATCAAAACAACCATTAAATTAGTAAATGTAACTCACTCTTAACAGCCTATTATGCAGCCATGATAACTGGACAACTGAATACATAACTCTTTGAATATATGTTGCATTGTGTTGTGCCCTTGTAGTTTGAGAAGGCTCGAGCACCCCATGCGAATATCTTTTCATTCTTGAAATTTCACAATTTTTCTCCTTTCTTCTAGTGTAGGAAATGACATTTCTCCTGCATTTGGGCCTGCTCCTAGAATATAGGTGAATACATCTACAGAATTACACGACTGCATTCTTCAGGCCCTTCTACAATCACTCCACAAAGTAAAACTGGATACAGTCTCAGCAAGCCTTGAAAGGTCTTCTTTGTCCAAAGTCACATGGTAACCTACTGTTGAGGTAAGTTTTACAGCAAGAGTAGGTTCTGGCCTTGTGGGTACTGGGGATGGGTGTCGAGGAGTTACACTGCAGCCATGAATATAATGTTGTAACTGTCCCTTTCTGTAGCTCAATAAGGGCTGAATGAGGAAGTCAAAAGCAAAAATAATGGGGACACTATTTTGGTAATCTTCAGTAAAGGTTTACAACTGCTGTGATTGGAGAAAAATACCTAAAGTACGTCTACAACAAGAAAATAGTGTAATTTTAATTGTTCAGTCTGACAAACAAATAAATTGTAGCTATGAAGTGCTTGCTGAAGTCACAGTGTTTCCCATTGCACTTTGCACTGTTAAATGTGCAGTTGTGTGGGAAATACTTTCCTTACTAACCTTGTACACATAGTCCTATGGTACACTAGCACATACAGGTGTTAGCAGGAAGGAAAAGGAAAGCCGGACACAGAAAGTACTTTTGATTTTTCATTTCCTTTATTGGAACAGGACACAGTTACATAAAAATTAATATGGGACATTAACATAGTAAAATTAAATAGTGATGAAAATAGACACTGTGGACATAATTCCCATAGTGCACAATAACCTCAAAGAACTGAGATTTCAGAGAGTGACAAGTAACAAATTGTAAATGTTGAAAGTCATACGCAGCTGTTCCATACCTAGCAAATACAAGAAAAGAAAACTTGGAGCCATGCACATGGTAGACTGCAACAATCGGGCAACCCGCGGCACACTATCCACTGTGATACAATCATTACTGAAAACTCCATGATATAGAAGTAGCCTACCAATCCCTTGGAACTGCTTGGGGAGGTGTGAAGATCATCAATCTTGAATTGGTTCATATGAACAAAATTCTAACACTCTGCCACTAGCACTCAGAAAGTTTTTTTTTCCAGGTGCCTGCAATCATTGTTCAGCCAAAGCGTGTAATACAGACTCATTGGCATCATCTTCTCTGCAACTGTATGTGTCCAGAATACCATCACTGCACCTCATGGTAAGTCCTGTCTTCAAGTTCACACAGCACAAAATACACTCACTATAAAACACTCTCTCTCTAGGGTGAGCATGTCAATTGTTCAGCATTGACGTGGGAAATGCTGGTCAGGGAGCTCTTTCCATTGCATGCTTCCTCTGTGAAAAATCCTGGGACTGCCACAAGGCAGACCATGGCAGAGGGAGATTCCAGTATTTTGATCAGCTATGCTAGCAGCCGATCCATATCATCTGCTATTGTCACCCGTGAAAGCAGACAGGAGGCAAATGTGCATGCACTGTAGCATGCCACCACACAGCCCCCCCCCCCCCCCCCCCCCCCATATGAGAAGAAGATGTTGGGTGGTTTCTCAGCAATGGCAGTGGTGACAGGTGGCACCAGCTGTGGCCCCCACAATGGATGACGGCATGGTGATAGTAGGGCCAGTGTTGGCTGTGTCAGTGAACACAGATGTGGCAATGACATGCATCATGGTCCTGTGCCCTGCAGCATGGAGTCAGTGGGCCAGCGTATACCATCACAGCAGGTGCAATGACATCATGCACGGTGGTCCTTCCATTGTCCCATGGCAAGTGGTGTGGGGGTAGGGTTAGGTAAGAGAGGCAGTAGTATGCCAGTGCATGGGCAGATGAAACATGGCAGGTGGTGCACAGTGCACACTGTGTAGGTGGTACACTGCACACAGTCCTGTGTTGTCATTGGCATCTGCTGCTAGCATCCTGTGCTAGTAAACCCACTGGGTCACACATCATTGTGGGGGTGCATGCTGGTGTTGTGGCATTGGTGAATGGACCCTCAGTACCAGAGGCATGGCGTTTTTGTCTGGTGTCTCGGACACAGCATTCAGGGGAGGGCCCAGTGGTGGGGGTGGGGTGGCTGACATTATTGACAGCTCTGTTGGGTCATCTGATGAACGGCAAGGCAGCCTCTGCCCTGGGGTCCCACAGGCTGCCAATCATATCAGGTGAGGCGCCATCATGATTGCTTGGTGTTACCTCGATCTCAATGGCTGGTGGTGTGCACAGGCAGGTTGAGCATGTATGCCAGCTTCAGGTGATTCATTGAAACCTTCATGATGGTGCCCATGGAGCCATGGAAAATGTGAGAGGACAAGGTTCAGGCCTGAGTACTGTGAGTGGAGTGGTGGCTGGCCATCCAACCAGAGCATCACATGTATACATTTGCTGAAGTCCCAGTGCATGAAGGGCTGGCAATTGTCTTGTCACTTGGGAGGCACCAGGTGCAGGTTTGCCACTGAGTAGTGGAGATGTTGCACAAAGGCCATGATGCAGGTTATGGGTGGCAGGGGGTATGGCTCTATGAGGTCACCTGAGACAGCGAGCTGTTGTCCGTAAATGAGCTCAGTATAAGACGTGCCACCCGGAAATCTGAGAGGACTGGAAGCAGAGCAGTAGACCAAGTTGCAGAGTTGCATGCGAGGGCAACTTTTAGTGATCTGTGTAGTTGCTTCACCATGTCATTAGCAGCAGGTTGGTAGCTTGTCATGAAGTGCATGGACATGCCACAAGCTGCTGTGAGAGTCTCAAATAAACAAGACGGTGGTGATGTGGTGCGGGCATCCAAAATGGGAGACCCATGTGCCTATAATGGCCTTTACCACTGTGTTCACAGTTATGTTAGGCAGGGATGGTACTGTTTCAGGCCACCAGGGGAACCTGTTGATGATAATAAGAATATACCAGTGACCATTGGGTGATGGCAGGTGGCTTATGACCTCCATATGTGTGTGGGAGAAGTGATGGCCCACTGGAGTGAAGGAAGTGATGGGGGTATGCATGTGCTTGCCTACTTTAGACTGCTGGTATGGGATGCAGGTGTGGGCCCAGTTGGTGCAGTCATGTGGGATACTGGGCCAAACATGCTACATGTGTGCAGCAGATGCAGAGACACCGTGGTGGGCCAGGTCATGCAAGGGTTCAAAGGCCACCTTATGGAAAGTTGGGGAAGGTATCAGCAGATTTGCTTTAAGTGGGGGCATGGGTGGTTGGTACTGACATGAACATTACACCATTTGAGTTTGTGGGCACCTGGTATCGTATGCAGTTGCAAGTTGAGGCCTGTATTTATGTTGTTTCACAGCTATAGGAACTCAGGGTAAGCAACCAGGGTGAAAGCACACTCACAACATCCTTTAGGTGGTGCCTGAACAAATTTTCCATCCTGAGGAACTTGCAGAGTTCCTTGTATGTAGTGGGATGTGGTGACTCAGGCACAGCCCAGAACTTCTCGTCAAGGGGGTGAGAGCCTGTGGACAATACCTTGTGCCCCAGAAAGTCGATCCCCGGAATACCAAAAACGCACTTCTCCAGTTTGATAATGACACCAACCTCCCAGAGGCAAGAAAATACCTCCTGGAGATGGCAGCAGTTCTCTGCAAGGTAGTGTGAATAAATCAGGATATCATGCAAGTAGACAAATCACCAAGAAATATCACATAGGACATTGTCAAGGAAATGTCACACCTGGACAGCATTTCAGAGTGTAAATGGCTTGGAGGCACTCATGAAGAGGCCAAAATGTGTAATGATGGCCATCTTCTCTATGACCTATGGGACAAGTTCCTCTCATTGCCCTCCACCTTGTCGATGCTTGTGGTACAATGATTTTTGTCACCCATGTTGTTGGAAAAGATTCTATAGAAAAGATTTCATTTGGAATGTGTAGCAAATGTTATAATATCACTAATAGCAAATGTGCAAGCATTGAGGAACAAATGCTGTCAGTCCTAGGGTTGGTGTTAGAGATTTGGTTGGTTTCCAGATGAAGTTCCCTCAAACTTATAGAGACGTGTAGAAAGTGATCCTTTATCATGAGACCAAATGAAATTGTTTGAGGGTAATAAATGTTGGAGTGGTCATGTCCAAAAAGTTTTCTTTCCTGCCTATGACTGTATCTTCAGTTTTACATGAATCATTTTTGTTTCTAAAACTCTTAACTTTCCACCATATGTCCATCATGTTTTCTTCATTTGTTGGTGAGGTACAGAACAACTTCTAAGCATCTCTCATGTCTCATGTATTGTTTCAAGAATTGTTTGACCCTGCAGTTGAAGCATTTGTCCTTTAAGTACATTTCCTGCATGGAGTCCTACTTGAATTCTTGTAATGCTAATCTTCTTATAGCAATAGTCTGGGAAATTGCAGGTTCCATTATATTTTAGGCTACTTATTGCAGGGGCGTGTATATGTATATTATGTTGTGTTAGTGATAAGTAATGCAATCATAAGAGGATGGAAGAAAGTAAATTGGTACAATGGTTAAAGAATTTCTGTTGAAGAGGTAAGATAAACTGAAAATGAAAGGCTTCAGGATATGTGAAGGATAATTAACACATGAATTAATCAGCTCATGTGCAAAATTAGTGTGATTTGATGCATCAACAGAGGCAATATGCAATATAAACCATCTGGACTATGAGATCTTAACATTAATTGTTGTATAGTAGAAGTGATTGTGTTCAGTTGAGACATCTGTCTGTGTCATGGTACAGCCATTTCTAACATTAGGGAATTCCAACTTTAAACATAGTTGGCTGGAGCAATGTTAAAAATAGTCACCTGGAGTAATGTGTGTGGAAAGTGTAAGCAAGATTTGCCTGTATATCGCCCTTCTGGCTAGAATGTCAAGCAAGTAATAGACTTTCTAAGTGATACTTTTTGTCTGATGGGTAATGATAGTTATGTTTGCCTTAGCATAAGGATCTGTTATTGTGGATTGTTTTTCAGTAGAGTCAGTTTTGCATTAGATAAGCAGAGCAGGTGTTCATTTATTAGATAATGAAACAGTAATGAAATAATAAAATAATGAATAATGTTAGGGTCTTAATGGTTACGGAGCCTGACTCTGCAGTAAGGATGTTTTTTGAGAATGCACTCCACTAGTTAACAAGGTAAGAAATGCAAGTAAAATAATGGGATAACAGAACTGACTTGCGTAATGAAAATGATAACTGTATACAAACAAATGTGGTGTAACTGTATTGATGATCCAACCGTGAACTAGGCAACATTGAGTACTGTGTATATTGTGCAATTCATGACACTACAGCTGGGAATGAGAGCTTAACAGAAAGAGCAATATTTTAGTGATTTAAAAGTCATATAAAGCTGCATCATTGGATCTATAGGTTATCTGAAAGCTTCTGTTTGTGTTCTGAGGAATTATGAGCTTGAGGTGGTAATACTGGAATAAAGAAAAATAATTTTGCTGATTAAGTGATAATTGTGGTGCATGAGTGATGTGAATATTTGGACAGGCCAACAATTTGGTAAGATTTTGTGATGATTTAATTTTCTGGTTCGATGAGAGTAGTGCTCATAGTTGAGTAGACAAGTGGGGTTATGATTTGGTAAAACTTGCATCCCCGTAATCTTGATTTGCATAGTAATTAAATTATGTGATGGTGACTCTACTCTATTATCATAACATAATGATTAATAAATCTATGCAACTGCACGTCTTGGATTTTTGTTATTTCGCAAATGGAAAAGAAACCCAAATCTTTCAAGTTTAACCAGTTTCAGACAGTTATGACTTAGAGTAATGTTTCGTAGTGTACTGTGCACTTGATTTACATTTTTACTAGTCCACAGCTTTTGTACTACAGTCAGTTTTAGTGCTAATTATTGTAGTGTTATGAGAACTATGTAATATATTTATATATGATGTAATGACTATCATTTACCATTGGCGTCAAACATAATTTCTTTCTTAGACTTAAGTCAGAAGTAAAAGTAAGTGTACTAAAGTAGAATATTTTGTCTGATTTTTTCATGTACTGTGGCGAATGAGAACCAACTCCAAGGGAACTGAGAGCAGGGCATTTCCTTACTAACTGCCACTTGGACCTGTTGAAGGTGTGGACAACTTGGTGAGAATGTGTGTAAAAGCTTGTTAAAGTGTGAAAGTGCTTGTGAAAATTACTAAACATTGAGCAAGTGAAATTTTCTGTATACTGCAAACCAGGAGGATTTATTATTTGAAGCAAGACAGGACTGATATCAAATGATGTGTATCTTTAAAGGTAATCTTCATTTATCTAAAAAGGACATCACTTATGATGAAGCTGCCTAATTTTTTGTTAAAAGTATAACTTGTGGATATTTCGTCCAAATGTATAAATTACTGTATGTAAATATTTTAGATGGGGATTTTCATATAGCCAGTTCATACAAGAATAAATTTAAAAAAGAAAAACATATGTACTGTAGTTTTGATAAGATTTCGTAGGTAATATTTTTGTGTGTGTAGATTCTTAACCCACATTCTGGGGTCACTTGTGATTATTGAATTGTCCAGTTAGCTATCTGCAATATCTCTCAGGTCAATCCATTGAGGGGGTGATGTGATGAAGCAAGCTGGGAAAATTTTACTTCCCCTCTTTTTTGCCATCTAGCTCTTTAAATTCGTTTTTTTCAATTTTAACTGATTACCATTAACATACGTGAATATAATCTGCATTTTCATAAAAGATAAAGGTTGGTCCTCAGTTTTAAAACATATAACACCAGATCTAATTTTGTGCCTAGTTTTATGTATTAAATTGGCTTTCTAATTTATTTTTACTATTACTAGTCATTATCTTTCATTATGGGGCAAAAATCAGTAATTGTTTCATAACTTAAATTCTATTGTTGACATATAAACAAATATAAATTCTGTACTAATTATAAACATTTGGAGGAACAACTACTAGTAATATTTAAGTATCTACACTACTGGCCACTAAAATTGCTACACCAAGAGGAAATGCAGATGATAAATGGGTATTCATTCGAGAAATTTATTATACTAGAACTGCTATGTGATTACATTTACAAGCAATTTGGGTACATAGATCCTGGGAAATCAGTACCCAGAACAACCACCTCTGGCCCTAATAACGGCCTTGATACTCCTTGGCATTGAGTCAAACACAGCTTGGATGGCATTTACAGGTATAGCTGCCCAAGCAGCTTCAACGCGATACCACAGTTCATCAAGAATAGTGACTGGCATTTTGTGAAGAGCCAGTTGCTCGGCCACCCTTGACCAGACGTTTTCAATTGGTGAGAGATCTGCAGAATGTGCTGGCCAGGGCAGCATTGAACATTTTCTGTATCCAGAAAGGACCTACAAGACCTGCAACATGCGGTCGTGCATTATCTTGCTGAAATGTAGGGTTTTGCAGGGATCGAATGAAGGGTAGAGCCACGGGCCGTAACACATCTGAAATGTAATGTCCACTGTTCAAAGTGCTATCACTGCAAACAAGAGGTGACCGAGACGTGTAGCCAATGGCACCCCATACCATCACGCTGAATGATACGCCAGTATGGTGATGACGAATACACGCTTCAAATGTGCGTTCACCGCAATGTCGCCAAACATGGATACGACTATCATGATGCTGTAAACAGAACCTGGATTCATCTGAAAAGATGACGTTTTGCCATTCGTGCACCCAGGTTCATCGTTGAGTACACCATCACAGGTGTTCCTGTCTGTGATGCAGCATCAAGGATAACCACAGCCATGGTCTCTGAGCTGATAGTCCATGCTGCTGCAAACAACATCGAACTGTTCGTGCAGATGGTTGTTGTCTTGGAAACATCCCCATCTGTTGACTCAGAGTGTCATCTTGACTGTTAGTGATACGAGGCCATTGGGATCCAGCACGGCGTTCTTTATTACCCTCCTGAGCCCACCGATTCCATATTCTGCTAAAAGTCATTGGATCTCGAACAACGCGAGCAGCAATGTCGCGACACAATAAACTGCAATCACAATAGGAATCTTTTGATGTATTTAGTTAATTTAATGGGTTAAGTTTTAATTGTAATTTCTGTAAATTTAACTTTGAACAATGTGTAATTTCAGTACCTATTACTGTGACAATGTATATGGGTCCAATTTTGGGTAAGAAGTCAGTCCATGGCCGAGTTTCAGATGAGGAACCTGTGTTGGTTAGAACAACAACAATGCGTCAGCTTATCAGTGAAATAAGTGTTACACCAATAGGCCATTTGTTAAACCAATGACAGTGTCTGCTCCTTATGTACCTGTCCATTATTCAAGAACTGTGAACTTTGTGGTTAGATTTTTCCTGCTCATAGATGTACAGCAGGAAACTATTGTAGCAGTATGTGACTGTTCGCCTGCAACCTATTACTGAGGCTTATCGAACGTTGAACAATAGTGCACTGGCCATATAACTGTGTAATATTGGGGGTTGTGAATAGTGAAAGTAAAAGACTGTGAAATGCAACTGTGCATCTGTCGGCTACATCATTTACAGTAGACAGTAGTTGCACACCCATAACCCATTTTTCAGCCAGTATCACAATGCAATATGTCAACAACAACGACAAAAGCAAAGAAACAAAGTAGTCAAAATGCTACAAGTGCCCCTCTTGTGCAGCTAAAGTGATTATGTGTTTGTTACAACAGTATTCAACAAGGTTGGCTGTGCAAACGTATTTGTGCATATTCTGGTCATCCCAGACAATGTGGAGAAGATGGCAATAATCACCCCCTTTAGTCTGTTTTAAAGGGTTCTTATGCCCTTCAGTCTCCACAGTGCCACCCAGTGATGGCAACACTTTCTTAACAACATTGTACATGGTACCTCAGGTTGTTTTGCTGATCTGGATGATACCCTCATTTACTCACGCAATCTTACAGAGCACCACTGCCAGTAGGTGCGTCCAGCTGCATCACTATTTCTCAGCACCTGTTTGTGCACGATCGTCAGAATCCCTCCTCTCCAACAGCTTACCTGCATGACCCTAGCTTTGATCTCTCCATGTATCCATGCAAACTGTTACCTCCTAACCAAGGTAAATGGTTCTGTAATTACAACTCACTGCTCCCACATCCAGTCTGTTGACTTCAGCCTCAGCAGAGATTTTACATGTGCCTTTATTGTGATGAATGTTCATTGCCCACTATGACTTTGATCTATCCATATATCCATGCAAACTGTTACCTTCCTCTGGCCTTCCTGCCCCCTCCTCCTAACCAAGCGAAATGGCTTTGAAATCATGACCTGCTGCAACTACACCCAGTCCATCGACCTCAGCCTCAGCAGAGATTTTGCATGGACCTGTGGCCAATGTTATGGACCCTATCCTTGGCACTGATTTCATTGCCCATTATGGCCTCCCCCTCAAAATTGCAAATCACTGTATAATCAATGACACATCGTGCTGCTCCATTCCTTGTAGATCCCGCACTGCGACACGTTTTGTCATCAAGATATTGTCATATTCCATCTCTTTTGCTGACATCCTTGCTGAATTTCCTCTCCTCATCCGCCCTTCAAGTGCTCCCTAGAAGGTACACCATGATACATTGCACTACATCACAACAATGCTGGGCCCACTATTTTCAGCTCCCTTACTGCCTTCTGTCGGGTGAGTGAAGAACTGTGCAGACTGAAATTGAAGCATCAATTGCTATGGGTCCCTGCGCTACATCTTATCCCAGAAAAAGGTGGCACTTTGCACACGTGCAGTGACTTTTGGGCTCTCAATATCACGATGGTCCCTGACTACTACCCAGTACCCCTCTTATACAGCTACAGTGACATTCTGTCTGGCTCAACAGTCCTCAGGAAGGTAGACTATGCAAAAGCATTTACACAGATTCTGGTCAACCTGGAGGATGTGGAGAAGATGACAATAATCACCCCCATCAGTCTTTTCGGAAAGCGTGTTTATGCCCTTTGGGTTCTGGCATGCCACCCAGATCTGGCAATGCTTCATTGTCCTGTGTGGTACCTTCGAATGTTTTGCCTACCTGGATGATATCCACAACTACTTGTGTCATCTCAAGGAGCTCTACCAATACCTCCATGATTTATTTGCAAATCAACTTCCATTGATACAGGATATCATCTACGGACTCCTACCTGCTGAATGAGAGGGTCTGGGCCATTGCCAAAATCCCATGCCCCACAACATTTAAAGAACTCCACAGATTTCTCAGGATTTGCAAAATTTTCTGGTGCCATATGAAGACTGCTGCAAGTGTGCAAGCGCCTCTCCCTGCACAATCCAGGGTGACCACACTAAAGGTAGCAGGCCCATTCCCTGTTGGGCGCAAATGAGTGTTTTGAACAAATGAAATGTGACCTCTGGCATGCTGCCGTCCTGACCCAACCCCTTCTGATCACACTGTTTGATATCATTACTGACACCAGCCAGTCTGCCCTAGGTGCTTCCTTCAACAACACAGTGAAGGTTTCTGGCAGCCACTGGCATACTTTTCCAAACAGCTCTTAGCACTGCAGCAGAGTTGGGCCAAGTACAACTATGAGCTCCTCATTGTAGGTGAAGTACTTCCACCCCTCTGTGGAAGGATGGCTCTTAATGGTCTTAACTCACCACTACCCAGGTTTTTGTCAAAAAGAAGGCACACAGATTTCCCCTAGGCAATTCTGTCAGCAGGAATGCATACTGCAGCTCAAAACTGACACAAAGCATGATAGGTATTGAGAATACCATCACTGACTGCCTCAGCTGTTCCTGTATGCTCAATGCCCCCCTCGACCACACTGCCCTGTCCACCACCCAGCGAGCTGAGCCCAAGCAGTTAAGACTGCTAGGTGACCAAAACACCAGTCTCAATCTCAAACTGCACATGGTTCCTAAAATGGACTCAGTGATCTGGTGTGACTTTCGTGTGACTTCCAATCACCTAGGCTGCTCTTGGAGTGCATATGCCCCTACCTTCCCCCTGAATTTTGTAAGGCAGTGTCTGAACAGCTCCATGGCCTATCCCACCTCAGTATCCATACATCTGTGGCCCTCATGCAGGAGAATTTTGTTTGGCCTGGTATTCAGCTGGAATTTCTAGATACACACCTACCTCCCATGCCAACACTCTGAGGTAGGCCACACTCCTAACACATCTTCCCCCCCTCCCCCTCAGTGGACCATCATTTTTCCTGTGGCTGTATTGACATTGTAGGCCCCCTTCCATCATAAAATGGCTACTGGTACATCCTTGCCATCATCAGCACACTCACTCAGTGGCTGGAAGCCTTTCCATTTACCAACATCATGATGTATACAGTGGCCAAAGTTTTCATGGGCACTGGTCTCATGTTTTGGATGTCACCACCACATGTGAACTGTACACAGACCACTGCAGTGCCACATGTATAGATGTTTGGGACTGAAATCTCCAACTGTGTTAGATCAGATTCAAGTAGAGTATGGCAAGTTTGTTTATTCTTATATTGTAATTTGCCTTGCTTTGACCACTGCATTAGATTAACTTCACTCACATTACCTAAAGTTCAGCTTTTTGCATTCTGTATTTTACTTTGATCACTGTGTTAGATACACTCACAGTACCTCCAAGTTCATTTGTTTTTGTTTGTAGACTCCCTTGATGACTGTGTTAGATTAGCACTGTTTACCACACCTCAAAATGTGAACGATGTTTCTCATATTGTTTAAAAAAACTATGTAAACTGGTTACATCCCTCACAGATGGTGGGCACCATGTATGTTTAGTCATAACGCCATCATGAGTGGTGGGAATTACCAGACTATCTTGATTAAGAGTTTTTATTCATAGAAATATTTGTGGCAACTTACATATTTGTAAATGCAACTAATTGTACCTGTTAACATTTCATTAAATGAACTGTTTTGTATTCAGACATCTTTTTGTTACATTATTCCCATGCTTTACCTGTCCATTTTATCCTCCGCACCTAACAAACCCATGCTATCTGTCTGTCATGTTCAGTGAGGAACACATTTCCCACAGGATAAACAGATATGGAAATTGTGTTTTCCTGGACAATGTGTGGGTAATTTAACTGATTACCAACATGAAAGTAATGGTAATTATGGTAACAGTGAAACTGTAGCTAAAGTTCAGGAAACTATAATTTTCATAACTTACGGAGAATAATTAAGAAAAGATTGGCTGGGTGCCTTAACTGCCAGACAGTGAAGACCACCACCATTCCATCAAAGAGTTTAATGCATTCCCTGGTTCCTAATGGTCCAAGGGAATTAATTGGTGTCAGTCTTTTAGGCCCACTGACAACATAATTTTTTATTGTAGGGTCAGGAAGATTCATGGTTTCTAATTCTGGAGTTGCATTTGACTGCCTCCCCCCCACCCCACCCCAAAATGAAAATACTTGTTGTTCCTAAGGAACTGTCACATAACAGGAGATTATGTAGCTGTCAAAACATGCATGGTAAGAGTTAAGCAATAGACTGTCACTTATACAAGTCCTAAGTTTGGTCAGCAAAATGACTCAAGCTGATTTCTTATGCATGTAGTTTTTGTGACATTCCCATGGATTGCATTTTGGCAGGTGGACTAAGGTGAGCTGGGGGTTGTGTCGAGTAAGGTGGGTAGGGGAGGGAGAGATCAGAACAAGGAGGCAGGAAGAGGGGTTGGGGTGGGTAGCTAGTAGTTTGGAGGGAGGCAACAGGTTTGTGGGCTAGGAATTTGGGAGGGCTAGGTGGTAGGTGCTTGGGCTAGGCATGTGACACCCGAGGGCTGGAGTTGGTGGAGTGTGGCATGATGAAGGTGATGTGGAAACATGGACTGGAGGTGACTGATGAGACAGAGGATGGGAGAACTGTTGGGTAGAGGATGTGGAAAGAGTGAGTAAACAGAGTGTGATGTGAGGAGGGTTACAGGAGTGGAGGATGTCTTGCAAGCATAACTCCCATCTAAGTAGTTCAGAAAAGTTGGTGGTGGAGGGAAGGATTCTGATGGCCCAGGTTGTGAAGTAGCCACTGAACTCAAGCCTATTGTGCTCAGGTTTTTGTCATTTCTTCCTCTTTGTCTCTTCAGTAGTGTACCAATCTGCAACAGTGAAATTGAAAACCTTAATGAATAGTGGTGTTACTTAATACTGTATGTTACTCCAAAATTTTTGGGTTGACTTTTTCACACTTTTATTATACCTGGTGTTATATTGTTGGGATAATGACCACTTACTCAACTTTGCAACCAAAGTAGTGCATAAGTCAGATTAGCTGTCACATCCAACAACAGTCTTGTGACGAAATTTATTAGATAAATTATGATGTTGTTGAACCACAGTTCTTAGAAATACTATCAGTGGATCAGTTGTTGTTATAAAAGGCTGAAAAATGAAATACTGAGTGTGGCACAGAACACAGTTAACATTTACTTCATATGTTGCAGTAAACACAGTATCTTGTCGAAATTCATCAAAAAAAGTGCACAGAGATATTTCACTTTGTCCAGTCCTTAATGAAGACTGTAACATACAATAATCAATTATTCCAGTGACAAAGATTGTCCAACTTTTCTATTATTTGCAACATATTTGAGTGAAAATAAGCACAAACTTGCATTACAGAATTTAGTGGTGGCTTCTTAGGCACTGACATTACTAAGATTTTTCCAGATACTGATACTTGTTCTTTCACAGAAATGTTAACATGTGAACATTTGAGTGCTAACCTTTTCATTCATGAGAATAACACAAAGATGTTAGCATGATGGATGGCTCCCACAGACTAACTATTCTGTGGTATGGTGAGTCTCATAAAGACTGGTGTAAGAACAGATTGTGATTTCGACAATTATATAATCATAAAAAACTG
This sequence comes from Schistocerca gregaria, assembly GCF_023897955.1. Lineage (NCBI taxonomy): Eukaryota > Metazoa > Arthropoda > Insecta > Orthoptera > Acrididae > Schistocerca > Schistocerca gregaria. The sequence continues at coordinate 749,739,596 of NC_064931.1, forward strand.
TTGTGTTACATTTTGCTACTCAGGATGACTATAAGCATTAACAGTAATTTTCTTTATGAAATATGTGATGGTCTAGGCAATTAGAAAAGCTTATGAAACCATTTCATGGCTCCACATTGGGAATACTACATTTGCAGGTGCAAGAACCATACTGAAAATTATGGTAAATTATGAAAAACCATAATTAATGTCTTTCTCAATTAGTGAGCTATGTCACTTTGTGCATAAAAATGAGGTCAACAAAAGTTTGATGGTGAAGGTCACAATGTGACAAGCACAGAGGCAAAATATGCCATGGGAAATGCAACTGGTAACAAACTATGATGTTAATTGTCTCATAATTGGTTTCACAGAAATTGAAATACATTACTGAAAAGTTGGGATTCTAGTCTTTCTAGTGAGTAGTGTCACTAAATCCATAAATAAAAATTAGCTCACATGAAATTTGCAACTACTCATTAAATCAAAATTTGTAATTAGGGATAACTTTTAATACACATGAGTTTAAACAGAACACACTGAGAAGGAACATATATGAAGGGAAGAAGGAAATACTGAAGGAAGGAAACACAAATACTGGAACATGGAATATCCTCACACTGCTGCAAGCGGGAAAACTAGAAAAAGGAAAGCAGGAGGTGAAAAAGAAAAGATTATATGAGCTTAGCATGTGAGAAGTAAGATGGGGAGAGAACGGAGAGGTAGAAAGTGGAAACTGTAAATTTTTCTACTCAGGGGAAATCAAGAATGGTGCAAACAGAGTAGGAATACTTTTAGGAGAGAAACCAAAAAAATAGGCAATAAAGGTCCAATATATTGATGGAAGATTGATGATTGTGTGACTACAGGGTAGTTCAAAGGTATGATATTAATGCACGTATACATGCTGACCAGGCAGCATGGATACGAGGAGGGGGAAGAATATTATGAGAAGATTCAAGAACTTTTTGAGAAAGAATGTAGAAATGCCAGCATTATCATTATGGGGGAATTGAATGGAGTGGTGGGCAAAGGAAGAGATCGAAATACAGTGGGAAAATTTGGATTAGAGATAGGAAATAAGAGAGAGAAATGGCTAATTAGCATCTGCAAGGAAAATTCATTAGCAGTGTGTAATACATTAGGTAACACATTGTCTCCAGCTCATGGTCTACTGGCTAGCATTACTGCCTCTGGATCATGGAGTCCTGGATTCGATTCCTGGCCGGGTTGAGGATTTTCTGTGCCCGGGGTCTGGGTGCTTGTGTTTTCCTCATCATTTCATAATCCTCCTCCTCCTCATCATCATCATCATCTCCATTCATGACAGTGTCTACATTGGACTGTGAAAAAAAATTGACAGTGTCAAAATTGGGACCTGGTACAGGCGCTGATGACAGTGCAGTTGAGTGCCCCTCGAACCAAACATCATCATCACAGGTAACACATTATTTGAAAATCACAAAAGGAGATGTTACACATGGATCTCAAATTTGAAAAGAGAAAGATAACAAATGGCCTACATTCTGATACAAAAAGTTTCAGGAACTGTCTGAAGAATGACAAAGCTTACCCAGGAACAGACATAAACTCAGGCTACAACATCATAGTGGAAGAAATAGAAGTGAAGTTGAAGAAGGTGTGGAGACGTAAAGCAAAAGAAAGATTAAATTTGGAGATACTCAAGGTAGTAGGTAAGGCTTCAGAGTTGGAAGACAAGTTTACGGAAAAAGGGGAGAGAAGTACAAAGGAAGAATATGTAAGTGACAAATGGCTAAAAATGAGAGAAGGACTCATGTGCTATGCCAGAGATGTACTAGGAGTTGGAAGACAGATTTATGGAAAAATGGGAGAGAGGTAGAAATCAAGAATATGAAACTTCCTGACAGATTAAAATTATGTGTCGGACTGAGACTTGAACTAGGGATCTTTGCCTTTTGTGAGCAAGTGCTCTACCAACTAAGCTATCCAAGCATGACTCATGACCTACCCTCACAGCTTCAGATCTGCCAGAATCTCGTCTCTTACCTTCCAAACTCCACAGAAGCTCTTCTGCGAAACTTGCAGAACAACCTCTCCTGGAAGAAGGGATACTCCGGAGACATGGCTTACCCACAGCCTAGAGGATGTTTCCAGAAAATATTTTCACTCTGCAGTGGAGTGTGCACTGATATGAAACTTCCTGACAGATTAAAACTGTGTGTTGGTTCAAGACTCAAACTCGGGACCTTTGCCTTTCACGGGTAAGTCCTCTGCCAACCTTTTATTTTCCATATTTGTGATGTGAGTAGATTATCAAAAATATGTATTATTTACAAATTTCTTTTAAGAAATATATGAAAGGAAATTTCTTCTAGATATTTCTTCTTTTCAAAGTAGTAAGCAGCAAAAATTATGGTACACAAGCAACTATCACTTAATTGTTGAAGGAAATTGGCTCTCTTGTTCTGATTATGATGTTCAGCATATTTCCAAATGACCTCTTGTACTCACAATGTTGGATGATTTTAAAGTGATCATTTTCAATGTAAGAGTAATAATCTATGAAAGTAGCATGCCTACTCTGAGTGATAAATGATGCTGTGTGGCCCATGATCCACATTGCAGTGTTGTTTTTTGCTTGTGGATATCTCAGCTTTTGTAGTATACATTGGTTAACTGAACACTGACTGAAAGGAAATGAGATCAAGACAGTGAAAATGATGGATTATGTGTTAGCAGCACAAACTTGTAGAAATCAGGTCTACTGCTGGATGTTTGTGTCGCTTTGGTGCCAGAGCGACACAAACATCCGACAGTAGACCCGATTGTTCCACATGTCAAGATCTCGCCGGGAAAGCCTGAACAGTTACTTGTAGAAATCAGTTTACACATGGAGGGAACAGCATATATATAAAGAAAGATACCAAATTCAATAACTTAGACAATGTTGAATCCATAAACACTGAGAAAGACTTTGAAACATCAGGCATAGAAATTCCAGCATTCAAATTAATTGTAATATGTTTATATATATCTCCAGATTGCCACTTAAAAATATTCAATGCTCAGCTTGATACATTGCTAAATAAAGTAGTAACAAACAGAAAAACAGTTCTTATATACGGATACTTAAATATAGTCTTTAATTAGCCATTCAAAATCTGAGTCAATGAACATATTAACAGCCAATAATTTGGGGATTACAGTCCACTCCCCTACACATGAAATGAATCATTCTAGTACTACTAAAGACCAAATAATAATTAGCTCCAAAACAAAATATAAATCAGTTGTAATTAAAGGCAAGCCAGAGTGGCCATGCGGTTCTAGGCGCTACAGCCTGGAACCACACGACCGTTACGGTTGCAGGTTCAAATCCTGCCTTGGGCATGGATGTGTGTGATGTACTTAGGTTGGTTGGGTTTAAGTAGTTCTACGTTTTACTGGACTGATGACCACAGCAGTTAAGTCCCATAGTGCTCAGAGCCATTTGAACCATTTTTTTGTAATTAAAGCTGGACTGGTAGACCATCATGCACAGGCTATAGGCTTTTGTGCAAACACTAATTCATCCTACAATTACGAGGGCATGTCGAAAAGTAAAGATACAATGGCTCACAGTCCTTAAATAGAATTATGGATTATTTGTTATTTTTCAACATAGTCACCCCTGTTATCCAAACATTTGTTAAGACAGTGCACAAGCTTTCGCATCCCACAGTGATAGAAGTTTGCCACCTGTTGTCGGAACCACATTTCAACTTCATCTTTGATCTTTTTATCATCGTGGAATAATTTGCCACCAAGATGTGACTTCAGGTAATGGAAGACATGGAAGTTGGTGGGCGCAAGGCCCAGGCTGTATGGCGGATGGTCCAATACGTCCCATTTGAATTGTTTGAGTAGTGCATTGGTTACGAGCGCTGTGTGAGGCAGAGCGTTGTCATGAAGTAAGTGGACTCCACTTGTCAGCATTCCCCTGCATTTGTTTTGAATTACCCTTCGAAGACTTTTCAAAGTCTGGCAATATGCAGCAGCATTAATTGTCATTCCAGGAGGCATAAATTCCAACAAAAGAATGCCTTGTCTGTTCCAAAAAACAGAAGCCATGATTTTCTTAGCTGAAATTGATGTTTTGCATTTCTTGGCTTTTGGTGAATTCAAATGGTGTCATTGCATTGATTGTTGCTTGGATTCAGGTGTATGGTGATAAACCCATGTCTTGTCACCTGTCACAATGTGATCAAGGAACTCATCACCTGCTTCAGCATAGCATGTGAGGAAGTCGAGTGCAAAGCCCATCCTTTTCTTTTTGTGTTCTTCCATATCAGTTTTGGAACCCAGCGTGCACACAATTTCCTGTACCCTAACTCGACAGTCACAATGTCATAAAGAGTTATCATTGACACGTCCGGTATGATCTGATGCAATTCTTTCAATGTGAGATGTCTATTCACATGAATTGCTTCCTCCGTTCTCCAAAGAAGGGCATCAGAGATCACAGATGGCTGATCTGTTCTTTGTTCGTCATGAGCATTGGTCCTACCTTCAGAGAAATGACGACACCATTTCATTACATTTTGTCGATTCATAATGTTCCCATAAACAGAAACAATTTCTTTGTGAATATCTGCTCGTCGCTGACCTTTTGCATGAATAAAATGGATGATGGAGCGCACTTCGCATTTGGTGGGATTCTGAATCAGCGCAGCATTTTAAACACGACCTACTCCAACCAGAAGCAATGTTCAACTGCTGAATGACCGCGAGGATAAAGCTAACGGTTCAAGGTTAACACCAGTGTTGCCAACTTGGTCACCAAAACTCTTCTGTTTCTCTGGTGTACGGTGTATATTTACTTTCCGAAATACCCTCGTATGTGGGGAAGACTACACACATGAGCAAAACTTTCAGTAATGCTGCAGCACAAACATTCCAGAATTATCTCCAACAAGAATCATGGGAGCTAGTGTATAGTACAGAAATATTTAAGATAAGTTTCAGAAATTCATGAATATATTTAAATGTTTTTTTAATATTGCTTTTCCATTGAAAGTCAAAACAATCCAAACCACAAAATGCAACAAGTGGATTACTAGAGGTATAAACAAATCTTGTTCTAAAAACAGTACCTATACAATATTGCAAGAAGTTACAACACAGCTCTGGAGTTTGATAGTTACTTCAATAAAATGTAAATCTATCTTAAATAAAATGATAAAGGAGGCAGAGAAGCAAGGTAGTGACAAATACATAGAAAAATCCTTAAACAGAACCAAAGCAATCTGGCAAGTTGCAAAGAAAGAAACACAATCTGACAAAAGTAGAGTTAATAATATTGTATTAAAGGCTGGGATGGAAAACATTAATAACCCAAAGGAAGTGGCTAATATGTTTAATAACTATTTTATAAATGTAACAGAGAAACTACTACAACAGAACTCCAATAGAAAACAGCATACAGAAACAGGAAAAATAACTTTCAAGCAAATCAATGTTCCTGTGCCCAACAAATATAAAAGAGGTACAGTTTACAATAAAAAAGTCTCAAAATGAAACTCTCTGCAGTGGTTGATATACCTGATTTTCATTATAAAGAAATGTGGGGACCTGTTCACTAAGCCCTTAACTCACATATGTAACCTATCTCTTGCTACAGGAATTTTTCCTTCATGTTTGAAAATAGCAAAAGTAAAGGCATTGTGCAAGAAAGGTAATAAAGATGATATTTACAACTACAGACCTTTGGCACTTTTGTCTGTTTGCTGAAAAAATTAGAAAGGCTCTTCAATAAGAGACTAACAGTATTGTTCCAGGATAACGGCATTCTGTCAGAACCTCAACATGGTTTTAGAGCAAACTATTCAACCATATCAGCTGTTCACTCCTTTGTATTTGAGACATTGTTAGCATTAGACAGTAAAAAACTTACCATGGGACTATTTTGAGATTTATCAAAGGCATTTGACACCATAAATCATGATAAATTGCTACACAAGCTAGAAAATCTTGGCATCAGAGGAACAGCTAACAACTGGCTCAGCTCTTGTGGAAACAGATCAGGAAAGGGATAATGTTGCTAGCAAATATTATTCCAGGCTACTGACTGTTTCATATGGTGTGTCACAAGAATCACTGATGAGTCCTGTTCTGTTCTTGTTCTATGCAATTGACTTAAACATAAGCAATGGCAGCAGTAAAATATTTCAATTTTCTGATGATACAAGCATTCTAATTTCAGGAAACTCAGAAGAAACCCCTGTAAAAAACACAAGAGAAGCCACTGACAGGCTAACATCTTACTTTGATAACAATGACTTCTTAATAGACACTGGATAAGCTGTAGCCATGGATATACACACAGCACAATCAAAACATCTGATATCACCCAATCTAGAGCTATATAGACAGACAGTTACCAAAACAGCCTGTCCCAGATTTCTAAGATTTTATCTACAAGGCAACTTGAAATGGAATATGAACAAAAAATTAAGTACTTCTTGTTCTGAGTTGTGTATGTTAAAAAACTGTACCAGCTACACTCTTCAGTGTGTATATTATGCAGCCGTAAAATCTCATCTCTGGTATGGGATTATGTTCTGGGGAAATTCTGGAGATGCCATCAAAACATTCAAAATTAAAGAAAAATTATAAGAATAATGGAAGGGGTAGATAATTGCAAATCATGTAGAGCATTGTTTCAGAAAAGGATGACCCTGCCTCTTCCTTACAATACACAGCTATGTTACAAGACAAAAATTGGATGTACATGTTCAAAGTGCCAACACAAAATTACACTCCTGGAAATGGAAAAAAGAACACATTGACACCGGTGTGTCAGACCCACCATACTTGCTCCGGACACTGCGAGAGGGCTGTACAAGCAATTATCACACGCACGGCACAGCGGACACACCAGGAACCGCGGTGTTGGCCGTCGAATGGCGCTAGCTGCGCAGCATTTGTGCACCGCCGCCGTCAATGTCAGCCAGTTTGCCGTGGCATACGGAGCTCCATCGCAGTCTTTAACACTGGTAGCATGCCGCGACAGCGTGGACGTGAACTGTATGTGCAGTTGATGGACTTTGAGCGAGGGCGTATAGTGGGCATGCGTGAGGCCGGGTGGACGTACCGCTGAATTGCTCAACACGTGGGGCGTGAGGTCTCCACAGTACATCGATGTTGTCGCCAGTGGTCGGCGGAAGGTGCACGTGCCCGTCGACCTGGGACCGGACCGCAGCGACGCACGGATGCACGCCAAGACCGTAGGATCCTACGCAGTGCCGTAGGGGACCGCACCGCCACTTCCCAGCAAATTAGGGCCACTGTTGCTCCTGGGGTATCGGCGAGGACCATTCGCAATCGTCTCCATGAAGCTGGGCTACGGTCCCGCACACCGTTAGGCCGTCTTCCGCTCACGCCCCAACATCGTGCAGCCCGCCTCCAGTGGTGTCGCGACAGACGTGAATGGAGGGACGAATGGAGACGTGTCGTCTTCAGCGATGAGAGTCGCTTCTGCCTTGGTGCCAATGATGGTCGTATGCGTGTTTGGCGCCGTGCAGGTGAGCGCCACAATCAGGACTGTATACGACCGAGGCACACAGGGCCAACACCCGGCATCATGGTGTGGGGAGCGATCTCCTACACTGGCCGTACACCTCTGGTGATCGTCGAGGGGACACTGAATAACGCACAGTACATCCAAACCGTCATCGAACCCATCGTTCTACCATTCCTAGACCAGCAAGGGAACTTGCTGTTCCAACAGGACAATGCACGTCCGCATGTATCCCGTGCCACCCAACGTGCTCTAGAAGGTGTAAGTCAACTACCCTGGCCAGCAAGATCTCCGGATTTGTCCCCCATTGAGCATGTTTGGGACTGGATGAAGCGTCGTCTCACGCGGTCTGCACATCCAGCACGAACTGGTCCAACTGAGGTGCCAGGTGGAAATGGCATGGCAAGCCGTTCCACAGGACTACATCCAGCATCTCTACGATCGTCTCCATGTGAGAATAGCAACCTGCATTGCTGCGAAATGTGGATATACACTGTACTAGTGCCGACATTGTGCATGCTCTGTTGCCTGTGTCTATGTGCCTGTGGTTCTGTCAGTGTGATCATGTGATGTATCTGACCCCAGGAATGTGTCAATAAAGTTTCCCCTTCCTGGTACAATGAATTCACGCTGTTCTTATTTCAATTTCCAGGAGTGTAGTCTTATTCATCCTAGTATCAAACTATACAATACCTTACAAGATACCATTAAACACATACAGAACATTGATCACTTTAAATCTAAATTAAAGTCATACTTGGTTGATCACTGTTTTTACACAGTAAATGCGTATCTGCAAAAATAAATTTTTCTATGTTAATCCAATGTAGTCTATTTAAGTATTCATCATTAATTGATATATTAATGTGTGTTGTTATGTGCAAATGTATAATTATATATAAAATTATTGATGTTAACATAAAAATCCAAGTATCTCTTGCTCACTGTGCAGCTATAGATGAAAACGGATCAATAAATCAATCTCTAACAGGTCTAAACTACTGGGTGTCGTACAGCCTGTCACCGACCATCTAAAATGAAGAAATGTTGTAATTTCTTCTGCATGTCCACACATGTCATGAAAATAGTGCTATACAGTGTCAATCTTGCAAAAAGTGCACGAAACCTGCTAAGCGGCTTCGTCTGTGTCCAGTGTAACCATAAATTTCATTTTCGTTGCGCAAAGGTTGATACTTCCCTGAGAAGTGACGATAATTGTGCGACTATGTGGAACTGAGCGGATTGTAAACAAAAGGTTCCATCCCTTAATGATCAAGAAACGTGTACGTGTGATGCGGCAAGGAAGACCGACAGTATCAAAAAGGAAAACCTATCATATATTACTATTATTGGACTCTTACAGGACAAATTAAAAAAACTGTACGAGAAATATGAATTAAATCCACACAAGTTGGAGCAATGGTGTGGTAAAACAAAAACCAAAGATTTGAAAATCGGTGCTTCATCCTCCGAAAATGACCTGTTGTTAATTATTGCTGAGCTACGAGAGGACACAAAAATTCTGAGTGATGAAAACAGAAGACTCAAGCTTAAATTGGAAGAGAGTGGTCATCAGGTATGTCTTAATATCCCCAAACCTATGGAAGGATTGCCAGAAAGTGAAACTACGACTAAAACGGCTCACAACAGGGCTAGCAGTAGATGGGTAACTGTAAAATCGAAGGGGAGCGCTTGCAAACATATTAATAATAAACATGGGCAGGACTTTGTGTTACCATTAAATAACAAATATAATTCGCTTCAAAACACAGATGACATAGAAACTGTATCAGCACACTCATCTGGTAAGTTGGTGCAGGACTCTCAAAACTTAGCGAACAGCCAAGTAAGGGATAAGAAAAAACGTAAAATCAAGATTTATTCAGACAGTTACGCCAGAGAATTGGCAGCTATATTAATGGAAAGCGGATCTAGTGTGATTAACGAGTTTGAAATAGAAGGTACCGTTATATCAGGAGCTGGTTTACGAGATGTTTCAACATCAATCAAGAAAGAAAGCACAGTCCTCGCGGACAGAGACTTTGTAGTGGTAATGGCCAGCGCAAACAACGTCAGCAGAAATGAAAGGAAGATTGCTACTTCGACACTGAAGAAGACTCTCGGAATGTTAACCCACACCAACGTGATTGTTGTTAATGTGCCACATCGACATGATTTGCCCCAGTGATCATGTGTGAATAAGGAAGTGGAGCAGACAAACAAGGAGTGCAAAGCTATCTGTAAGCACTTGAAGAATGTTTCCTTAATTAACACCAGTAGTTGTAGCAGAGAATGGCATACCAAGCATGGTCAACATTTCAGTTATCTAGGTAAATGTGTTTAAAGTGATACAATTATCGGAATAGTATGGGATAAGCAAGAGAAGGAAAAAAGACCAGTAATGTATTTGGATTATGTTTCAACTGAGATGACAAAAAACTTGTATGCGTAGACCAGGTTGGGTGTTCTAGTAACATAAGGACACAACCTGGTCAACTTTCATGCAGTAACAGTACGTCTTGTCAACCAAGAGAATATGCAAAAAAAGAAAAGCCTAAAGTAGAGTTTAAAATATGCTACCTCAATATTCAGGGCATGGCAGATAAAAACTTAATTGTCAACAAATTATCAAATGAAAACGTGATAGATATTCTATGTTTAAGTGAACACTGGTGTAAAGAGGATGAGCTTGGGTACAAAGTATTAGATGATTACACACTACTTAGTTGTTATTGCAGAAAACAGCACTTACGCGGTGGGGTAGCAATATGTGCAAAAAAAAAAACCTCTTGCACCAAACTGTGGCAGGATAGATCTCAATATTCTTTGTGATGAAATACATTTTGAAATGTCAGGTCTAATAATTGAGAGCCTTAAGCTATTGGTAGTAGTAGTAGTGTACAGGCCACCTAGTTATGACCCCCATGTCTTTCTGGAGAAACTTGAGGAACTCTTAATGTACATATGTATACCGAAATGGAAAAAATACAGTGTTGTCATTGGAGGGGATATCAATTCAAGTTTTGATGTCCTGCAGGACAGAAAAACTGTGACAGAGCTCAAAAATGTGCTTCGACAATTTAACCTGTACTGTGTTAACTGCAAACCTACCAGAGGCTCATCCTGTCTAGACAATATGTTTACAAATATTAAGAGAACTTGTATGTCCACTGATGTAATTAGTTTCCATTTCTCAGACCATGATGCAGTATATCTTAGTCTTAATAATGGAACTTCAGACAGCACCAAAACAGAATGTAAAACTGTGATTACTAGACCAGTGAGCAGAGAGAGGATGGATAGGTTTAGACATGCCCTCACTTATTTCAATTGGGACACATGTTTTATTAGGCTTCAACACTGTTCATCTGATATTGTATTCACCAAGTTTTTCTCCGTCTTTTTAAATGTATTTGAAAATAACATCCTTCTGAAAAAATGTAGAGTGAATATTAGTAGTAATTACAAGAAAAGGAAAACAAAGGAATGGTATATCCACAGTTAGGGCAACTGAAAAACACTGTTATGCTGTATTGTAGTCTGTACAAAACCAGTAAATCAGAACTGTATAAAGACATGTATTCTAAAGCTAAATGCAAGTATAGGAAGGCAATAAATGAAGCAAAGAAACTGCATAACATAATAAACATTGAAAAATCTAACAATAAATGCAAGAAGGCCTGGAGTGTAATAAACTCCATTGCACACACTAAACACAAAGAGGAAATTGCCATTACCCCAGAAGAATTTAATAAATATTGCATTCAGTCCATTGAAGAAATTAGTATTTCAATAATCAAACCACCTGAAAATGCACTTAGTATTATGGACAGCTGCTTTGAAAAGCTTCCCCCAAGCACCTTCACTTTCACAGCAGTGAGCTCAAACAATAACCTAAAAATAATGAAAAATTTCAAACCTTCAGTTACTGTTGATTACTATGATATGTAATTTGTTGAAAGATGTTATTGATTGTGTGATTATCCTTAATCTTTTGTGTTAACAAATGCCTAGTTGAAAGTATGTTCCCCGTCATACTAAAAATTTCTAGAGTTGTATCCCTATACAAAAAAGGGGAAAAGCACTGTCCCACTAATTACAGACCTATATCCATAACCCCAGTTTTTTCAAAAATTTTAGAAACGATTATGTATGAGCAAGTTAGTGTCTACTTGGGTAAACTAAATATAATTAGTAATAAACAGTTTGGATTTAGGAAAGGTAAACCCACAACGGATGCAATGGACTCCCTTGTAAAATTAGTCCTAGATGTGTTTGAGGCTAGGGACTATGCCCAGGCTACATTTTGTGACCTGAGCAGAGCCTTTGTCTGTGTAGAGCATGAAACTGTTCTGAATATGCTAGTTTACTATGGTTTTGATGACAACAGTATAAATATGTTCAGGTCTTTTCTAGAGAACTGTCAACAAGTTGTGTGCATTGGTAGGGAGAAATCAAATTTGGTTAATGTTAGGTACTGAGTGCCTCGAGGGTCAGTGCTTGGACCTTTACTGTTTATACTAATGATTAATGACCTGCCCTTATTCATAAATTCTCATACAATATTGTATGCTGATGACAAAACTTTTCTACATAAAAGCTCTGATCTAGGTACACTGAAAACACTGACTGAAAATACCCTTGCTCAGTCCTCATTATGGTTCAAAGCTAATGGCTTCTTGCTAAATGAAAACAAAACCCAGACACTTTACTTTAGCCTCAAAGAGATTCCTAACTACATGGAATTTGAAACTGTTAAATTTTTAGGTGTTACTATTGACAATAAATTGACATGGGAACCACACATTAAAAATATATTGACATGTTCCTAATGACTATGTGAGATCAGCATATTTTGCCTTCTTCCAATGCATCGTCTCTTATGGAATTTTACTGTGGAGTAGTAGCTGTCATGTAAATGACATTTTACTTTTACAGAAGAAAGTAATAAGAATAATAATGAATTCTGATAAAACAGAACATTGTAAACCTTTGTTTATTAAATTGCAGTGTCTTACAGTAGTAAACTTATTCATCTACAATGTTTTAATGTACATTAGAAACAATGTGTCTAATTTTGTGCTGAGAAGCCATAATACTAGAAACAGAACATCTGTAGACGTAACATATCACAGATTATCAAAACCGCATAACTCTTACCTAGTTCTTGGACTAAGGATGTTTAATAGACTAAGTGCTGACTTTAAAGAACTGCCTGTAAATATCTTTAAAGCTAAATTATACAAGCTACTAGTGAACAATCTGATTTACACCATTGATGAATTCTTTGAAGATGAAAATACTGTATTCTAATGTGTACCTATTTTATGTAAACCAATTTACATCGAAATAGTAGTTTATGTAGAAATATTTGCTCTTGACTTTGTCTATTGCTGTAATCAGCTGAACAACAATAAAATTATTATTATTATTATTATTATTATTATTACTATCATGAGCCCATGAATTAGTGTATCTACTATCAATACTACTGCTAACCAACTACTTGACAAAATGGAAACAGTGCACAAAGCTAACATACCAAATTAATGACGGAGTTGCAATTGCCCAATCTTCTAATGAAACTGTCAAACAAGGAGTCCCCCAGGGATCTATTCTTGTCCCCTTTCTCTTTTTAGTCTATGTGAATCATGTCACCCAGCCACAAGACTCCTTAATAGAGAGCTATGCAGATGACACATTGCTGTTGTTTTTTGGCAAAAATACCTTTGAACTTACATCTTCTGCAACAGGTGGAGTAATAACTATAAGTATTTTCAAGAACAAGAGCTAAAGGTCAGTGTTAATAAATCACAATTAATATCATTCAAGACTGTTAACTCTCATCATATCTCTATAAATAATATATATGGAATTGAGGCAGCAGACAATAATAGCTACAAATACTTAGGCCTACACTTAGATGTAAACTTGCGGTGGTCAAAGCATATTAACTTTGTGTGTGGAAAGATTACTAGTGTATTATATCGACTCAGTCATCTTGCTGAAATAGTTACAAATCCAGCTATTCAAACTGTTTATTATGGAACAATATATCCTTTACTAAATTATGGTATTGATCTTTGGGGCCGTGCTGCTGATACACACCTCAATAGATTAATGTTGTTACAGAAGAAGGCAATTAGAATAATGCATGATCTGGGTCATAATGATTCTGTTAGGGAGATTTTTGTGCAATAAGTACCTAACAGTGTATTCCCTATATTTATATAAGGTAATTTTATTTTTTGTAAATCATCAAAAAGATTTAAGAAGTTGCAATGACATACATGACCACAACACTAGAAATAAAAATAGCTACTTTACGCAAAGAACGAAGTTAAAAATAACAGATCACAGCCCATACATCAGTGGCCAAATTTGGTTTAACAAATTGCCAAAAGACTTACGTGCCTTTGATGGAAATATCTTCAAAATGAAACTCAAATTATTCCTGGCAAAGAAATGTTGGTACTCTCTGTCTGCATTCTAAGTTCGAAACATGTGATCTAATAGTTTGTATTAGAAATTAGAAATATTTTAGTTGTATACCTACTTCTGTTACACTACATTCCCTTTGTGTGCTTGTATAGCTTGCTAATTTATATCAACTATTTGTTTTGTTTGTATTTTAAGAACATCCTCATAATTATGTAAACAAGACTGATGTTTGCAATAGTCATTATTTTTGTTGACTCTATGCAAAAAAAATTAAATAAATAAAATAAATAAATGTCCTGCAGGTGTCACAGTTGGGCATCGGGTGAACGACAATCTTATGCAGCTTTTCATTCATTGCTGTTTTATCATTTACTGTTAGATACCATGTGGCTATGACATGTGATGGTAACATGTCATTGTGCAAATTCCACCAAACTATACTTCATTTTGTATGTTGATGTTTCTCTTTGAGATGATTTCTGTGGTTTTTCCTCATGAGGAGGTCATAAACTATCCTGTTGATCAGACTTTTGGTATTGACAATGTTGTGTCGAATGTAGCATATTTCCATGTAGTAAAGTCTCACATGTCAATAATAAAGTGGAATGCCGGTGATATCAATGAATGGGTCAATGCTATGAGGCTTCCACTGCGTGACGGAGTTTGTGATGCTAATGGTCCTCTGGGTACAAACTTCCTTTCTGACGCACTTTAGAAGCAGGGTAACACATTGTTTGTGAACCTTAATGAGGTTAAGGTGACCTTTGGACATGGGTAAAATTAATGTATCAAATTGAACTTTGAAAATGTGCCCTCTAAAAAGAAACCAGCATAGCACTTGTTGTATTCTCTTTGCTAGATGATTGGATATAGAAAGAATTTGCACCAAATAGTTCATCTTACTTGTAAAGGCGATCTCTATGGTCTAACTTTCTGCAGTAAGTTTAAGTTACAATTGGGGCGAAGGATCCAAACAGCACATAATTTATTAAGCATTTGTGACCAGTTCTTTATTAGGAATTAGTCTGGAATAGCCTCAAAGTGCCTTTACAGTGCACCAGGTAACTTGGGATATGTCTCCAATATCACCCCTGATTTGCAAGGCCGTGGTTTTAGTTGTATTTAATATTGCTCATGAAAGAAACATGAATGCCTGTAAAAGAGTTTCTGCTGACACAAGTTGTTGAGATGATGAGACAGCTACACACATATCGTCAGCATATGCAATGCATGGGATAGTAACAGAATCAATGCTAAGCCTGTACCCACTGTGCAATAAGTTGTTCAGTAGTGGCTCCACTGCAATGGCATATAAAATCATTGAGAATCTGGGAAGATATGTTTGTAGTAAGTTTTGGAATTAATTCTATGAGATGAGACACAAAGCCTAGTTTTGCCATGCTTTTAAGGAGCAAGTCATGATGTATGCAATCATACACCTTCTCAAAATCTAGAAAGATCAGAGCGCTACATCCTTTGGTTTCAGCATATGAAAAGATGATGTCCCTCAAATCACAGGCAGCAGAAGGTACACATTGGCCTTGCACTGCACTGTATTGGTATTGGTAACTGCTTAAAAGCTTGTGCATAATGGTTTGCATCCGTAGCTTAATCGATCTGGTAATAATTTTGAAATTGGCATTGAAGAGTTTGATGGGTCACACATTTTCCACCTTCCTGCTCTTACCTTTTCTCGGTAAGAGCAAGATGATACCTTCCTTGAATGCCTTGGGCAGGTGACAGATTTCATTTGCTGTCTCGATCAGTGTCAGATTGAGGAGATTCCAGTAGTGCTGGTAAAACTCGGTGTTGAGGCCATCGGGTCCTGGTGATTTCCCTTTCTTTGCATTGTCAATCTCTAGTTAGATTTCTTCCTTTGTGAAAACAGATTCCAGATTTGCATTATCCCCACATGACAAACGCAGATCAAGGTCCTAAGAAAATTGTCGCAAGACTGTTCATCAATTGGCTGCTTCTTGTAAAGTTGATTGTAATAGTTGTAGATGTGCGAGATGATGTCACATTGCTTTGTGACAACATTCTCAGTGCCATCAATGACAGCTTCGATCAACATATCCATACATTGTTTAGTCATTGTCAGAATATGGTACACAGAGGCCCATTGTTTGGAGGCGACATCTTTTGGGCAGGCTCGCACGATGATTCCTTCCATTCATTTGCATTGAATCGCCATGATTTTTGCTTTATATATCTGATCTGTACATCAGTATCATAAAAAGGATTGTTAGTGTGACTGTACAGTTCTCTCAAGCAGCGATAATAAAATTCAACAGTCTCTTACTGCCAAAGGCTTTTCTGTCGGGCATAGCTCATGATGGTGAGGCATAATTTAGGCTTTGCACACTGAATACATCACTGTAGAACACTAGCGTAATGATGTACATGCTGCTGCAGAAGGCTGATATTCAGTTTCCAGTAGCCTTTGCTGCAGTAAATTTGCTAACGTTGTAGGTTAAAGTAGTACTGATATGCACAATGATTCGAGATGTTGACAGGAGCTATGGCACAGTTCACAGTGTGTCGCCAGATGGCATTGGACACATAGATCCTATCCTGCCAACTGGCAGAATGACTTGTTATGAAAGTGTACGCTACCCATTCGCCATGCAGTTTTTCCCACATAGCATGGAGATGCATGCCATGAATTAACTGCTCAAGTTCTACACATCTGTTTTTGTTAGGAGTTTTGTTTCTATCATTAAGCACACAATTGAAGTCACCACCAAGTATGAGGTGTGCATGATAGGTGCTAAGAAGCCTGAGCCGACAATTTTATAAAAATTTGAGCATTCTCTCTTATGACTGCAACCTGAGGGGGCATATGCATTTACAGTCTGCACATGATTCACTAGAAGAGAAATGCCACAACCACTAGGCAGCTGCTGCATGTCCATAAAGGGTACACCATCATGCAGAAGTATGGCAGTGCCTACAGCATCCTGCAAATTGATGTTATCAATAAGTACATAACCAGGCACTTCTAAAACTGTGACTATCTCCTGTCGTAGGGCAATGTCAGCGCTGGTACCATACAAGAAGTCACTTAGTAAACAGAGTTTCACCGCACTTTGAATCCCATTGATGTTAAGTGTGGTAATATTTTAGGTTTGCTTATCACACATGGTGGCACATAGGGCAATTAGACCTGAGTTTTGGGATCATCTTTCTCAACGGCTTCAAATCAAGCTTGTTTTGTAACGTCTGGAGTATGAGTTGAAATGTCAAAGCAATAAGGTGTAAGGGAATGGCAGAGGGTCTCAGCACAATAGTCATGCATGAGAGCAGCTACTGCTGGATCCCATCGTCTTGCTGCAACCTTGACTCCTTGCTGTCGGGGTGATGTGCCCTGACCACAACCACCAGCTGAGCCTGTGAACATGGCCACATCCACCTGGCTGCCATATGGGGCTGTGACTGACATCAGCGAGTTCCTGCAGGAGTGCTGTGGCAGCTGCTCACTGCTTTGCTCACTCTTTGTCTTAGCTTGTACTGTGCTCTGTTCCCTCTAAGTGCTCAGTAGTGCCTTCAGATGTTTGGTTTGTTTACAAATGCATTCTTGCCTCATGCTGATCTCACAGTGCACTGATCAAGAAGACTGAGATTCAGTCTCGCTGCCACTTTCTGACTTGTGTATGGTTGTCAAATTATCCGACTTCTCCTCTTTGCCACTATTCCTTTGCTTCTCCTTTGACATCCTTTCTTCATTTCTGCTGGAGTCTCTGCCAGTAGGATTGGTTCAGGCAAACTGATCTGCACCTGCTGCTGCGTCTGACATGGATTAGTTCCAGAGGTGGCCAGCACATCATTGGTATCCAGCAATAACTCTCCCAGCATGGATGACAGAGCCAAAATGGCATCCATCGAACCTTGAATGTCTTTGACGCTGCTTTCCCACCTGAACAAACATTTCCACTTCGTAAATGTGTTCTAGCTGCCAGGGTTGTGGTACAGTCCCTGCAACTACCTCACTCAATAATGAAACAAGATTTTCACTACCATTTGCAGGACGTCCCCCTGGAAGCTGAAATCGAGGTCGACATGTGCAGTTCATCCGCAGATGTTCTATTGAATGGTAGATCGAACAGGTAGGAGGTTGACCAACATAAATTACCTATGTGCGACAGCTGCCAATGACAACATTTGAAGGTATATGCTTTTTCAAGTCTACACGTACACTTCTAAGGCTGCTGTTAACTTCATAACGATATGCACTTGATCTTTTTTCATTGGTGATTGACAAGACAGTGCTGTACAGTGACAGGGAACATGAAATGAGCTTATTAGGGCACTCAGGTGGCACATTAAATACCCTGATGATTCTCACTGCATATCCTGACGACACAATCTGGACGTTACTAAAATTGACAAAATTCTCTCACACCAACATGATCCTCAACTAGTTTCTCGTAAGTGTCACTCGAAATAAATTTGACAAATAATGAGTACTGCACGAAGTCTAACTGAAATGTGTTGACTATATCTTCAAGCAATTTCAAATCCTCAAAAATCCAATCGTGAATCTCAAATGCTATCGGCCACAAAGCAGAGCAATTGAAAACACACTGAACGCTGTGGACTCTGTTAATTGTTGACACCGTACTTACAACAGTTATACACCAAACAAACGTACAACAAGGTCACAGACGCAGCTTGGATCCCCACCTCAGCATCACTCACAATGTAAACACTGGCAGCGCAGCTGCCTGTCACTGCGTGATGTGCACTGGCTGAGTGCCTAACCATGACTGGGCTGAGCTACCCAAGCACAACTCACGACCCACCCTCACAGCTTCAAATCTGCCAGTACCTCTCATCTCCTACCTCCAAAACTTCACACAAGCTCTTCTGCTAACCTTGCACTTGCAGAATCTGGTGGGTGGGTCATGAGTTGTGCTTGGGTTGCTCAGTCAGTAGAGCACTTGCCCACAAAAGGCAAAGATCCCGAGTTCAAGTCTCAATCTGACACACAGTTTTAATCTGTCAGAAAGTTTCATATCAGTGCACACTCCACTGCTGAGTGAGAATCACATTCTGGAATGAAGAATATGTAAATGAGAAATGGTTAAAAATGAGGGAAGGACTCATGGACCCTGCCAAAGAAGTACTAGGAAGTATCAGAAAAGAATGGATAAGGGAAAACTTTTGGAAAAAGGTGGAATGAAGGAGAAAGTGGAAAAACATGGAAAATGAAGAAGACAAAAAGAAATGCAAGAAACTGAATTGTGATTTAAGAGGAGAAAATTAACAAGCAAGAGGATGATGGTGGAAAGAGAAATGTGAGGAAATAGAGAAAATGGAGAGAGAGAGGGAAAGTATGATGTACAGATTAGATAGGGAAGTAAGAAAGGAAGACTAACATGCAAATAGAAAGAGTGGATTGTACATGAGCTGAACAACCACAGGAGGTTCTGTGCAGATTGAAAGAATATGTGGAATGTCTGCATAAGATGGATCAAATACCAAGTGAAATCAGGCTTGAAGAGAAGGATTTGCTGGAAGATGGAAAGGGCTACAGCATCTTTGAAGCAGAAACAGAGAAAACACTGAAAAAGATGAAGAATTGTAAGGCATATGGAATCAATAACTTGCCAACAGAAGTGTTGAACAGTTTATGAAACTGAGGAAAGAAGGAAACAGTCTGACTTTGTAATGAGATGTGTGACAAAGGCAAATGGCCTGATGACTTTCTTGCAATGGTAATGCTACCAACTGAAAAAAGGGAAATACCAAAAAATGTGAAGAGCATAGGACTATCAGCCTAATTTCTCATTCAGCTAAAGTAGTACTGAGAGTGCTGAATAGTAGGCTATATGGCAAATTGGATAGATGGATTTGGGATGAACAGTTCAGATTTAAAAGAGGAAAAGGAACAAGAGATGCTATTGGGCTGTTAGAGAATCATAGGGGAAAGATATATTGAGAAGGTACAATGGAACAAGCTGATGGATATTTTGAAGAGGAAAGGAGTAGGTTGGAAGGAGAGATGATTGGTTCAGAAGCTATATTTACAAAAGAAAGGAAGAATAAGGATACTAAATGAAATGTGTGAAAGATGCAGCATTGGAAGTTGCATTAGATAAGTTTGTTGCCTCTCCCCTTTATTGTTTACCTTATACAAAGATTCAAATGGCTCTGAGCACTATGGGACTTAACATCTGAGGTCATCAGTCCCCTAGAACTTAGAACTACTTAAACCTAACTAACCTAAGGACATCACACACATCCATGCCCGAAGCAGGATTCGAACCTACGACTGTAGCAGTCGCGCGGTCCGGACTGAAGTGCCTACAACTGCTCGGCCACACTGACTGGCTTACCTTATATATGGAAGCGATTATTGCAAAAGGCTTGGATGGAAAAAAGGAGTGTGTATTAGTGGAAAGAGAATGTATAAAATTTGCTGATGGTATAGTATTAGTGGCAGAAAGTGAATGAACTGCGAATAAAATGCTAAAAGATCTGAATGGTCTTGTGTGTAATATGGAACGAGAATCCTTTTGCTTTTGCTTAAGGCCTTATTCCCGCGGCAATGTGGGATCAACCTTGTTACTATTGATTTGGCAGAGTTAGTTCAGAGGGTGGCCGTATGCCCTTCCTGCCACCACCCCAAACCCTCTCGGACAGAATTAGTGTACTCCAGTTGTCTGTATCTAGTGTAAGGCATAGCAGACTGAAAACATTTTTCAGATGTTTGCGAGTTCTGTAAATGAAGTGGAATGTGGAGACCAGCCTGGTACTCACCTAGCACGTTGTGGAAGACCACCTAAAAACCAAATCTAGGCTGGCAGGCATACCAGCCCTCAGTGTTAATCCACCAGGCAGATTCGATCCGAAGCCGGTGCACCTAGCCAAGTTCAGGAAGCAGTGTGTTACCACTCTCCGCTACTCTGTCAGGTCAATATGGGATGAGAATCAATACAGCAAAAACAAAGAGTGTGAGGATCAGCAAAGAAAGGAAGGAGATTGGCACATACTAAGACAGGAAAAATTGTAATTAGCCAAGTAAGAGCATTTAAACATCTTGGAAGTATGATTACTGATGACTTGAGATGGCATCAGGAGGTGAAAACTAGCACTGCTATGGCAAAGGTGTCATTCAATAGAAAGGGGAGATTATTTTGTGGCAAACTAGACAAAGGTCTGAGGAACAGACTTGGTAAGTGTTTTATCTGAAATGTGGCACTCTATGGGCCAGAAACATGGATATTGAGCTGAGAGAATGATAAAAGGCTAGATGGATTTGTATGGATGTGGAGGAGAATGGAGAGGATAAGCTGGACGGAAAGAGTAAGTAATGAAAGAGCATTGGAAAGTGTTGCTGAGAGGAGAAGACTGCTGCAGGTTACAATAGAAAGGAAGAAAAACTGGATGGGACATTTGATGAGATGAGAGTGTCTGCTAACAGATGCTTTGGAAGGTCTGGTTCATGAGAGGAAATTTAGAGGAAGGAGGAGATATAAGGTGGTAGATGATATAAAGGGAAGTGGAAATGTGGACCTGAAGAGAATGACAGAAGACTGTAAAGCATGGAGAGTTATCACATGAAAGCCTGCCTTCAGGCAGAACACTTATGATGACTATAATGATGATTAAACAAAACTAATTATATTTTTGGAATCAGCTGATCCTGAGACTATAACTGCAAAAATTAAATGGAATGAAGTCTGATCTAAATAAGAATTGGACAGCTTTGTACCCACATTTCTGATAAATGCTTCAGAAAATCAGAAACAAATAGCAATTAAAGAGAAAAAAGCAGTAGCAGGGGTATAACTGGAGCAGATGGAAGACGCCACCTTGCTTTGTCTAAAGTAGCATGCTGTGTCGCTGGGTGGTCTACTTTGTTCTTGGCCACAGTTTGGTGGTGGCCTTTCATTCTGGTGGATAGCTGGTTGGTCGTCGAACTGACATGTAAAGCTTTGCAGTGACAGCAGCAGAGTTGATATATGAGATGGCTGCTTTCACAGGTGGCCCTGCCTCTGATGGAATAGGATATTCCTGTGATAGGGCTGGAGTAAGAAGTATTGGGAGGGTTGATTCGGCAGGTCTTGAAGCTGGGTCTCCCTCAGAGATAGTTTGGGTGCCTTATGGAATACTTCTTTAGGAGGGATGGGGATGTTCTTGGCTACCTCATTTCTAGGTGTGATAATAGATATTCACAGCCCTCATAGAGGATATCGTTCAGCTGCTGCAGTCCAGGGTGATACTGGCTGATGGAAGGGGTGTTCTTTCATCACTGTTTCTTGACAGTGATGGGAGGATTAGGGGTGTGTGAGGATATGGCATGGGAAATCTGTTTGTGGACTTGATTTGGGTAGGGGGGGGGGGGGGGGTTAGTGCCTGTCAGTGTAGGCCATCATTAGATCTTCAGCATACTGGACTAGGGGATTTTAATCACTGCATATACACCATCCACAGGTGACCAGGTTGTATGGGAGTGCTTTTTTAGTATGGAAGTGGTGACAGCCATCAAAATTCAGGTACTGTTGGTGGTTAGTGGGTTTAACATGGACAGAGGTGGGGATGGAGCCTTCAAAGAGATGATGGTCAATATCCAGGTAGGTGGCACATTGGGTTGAGGCGGACTAGGTTAGGCAGATGGGAGAGAAGATATCATCAGTGAACCTGAACTAGACGAGTGGCTTGGAGTTTTGTCAACATCACAGTCCTTCTGCTGTTCAATGAGTAGTTTCCTTCATGCCCACTGAATTTACAGTTTTAAAGTGATTAATATGCAATTCATTTGCTTCAAATCAAATACTACACATTTTGAACAGTTCTTCGCGTTTCTTTCTTTCATGCTAGTGTGCTTCATTGTGGTAGTGTGAATGGGATACAATGGTTCAAATAGCTCTGAGCACCATGGGACTTAACATCAGTGGTCATCAGTCCCCTAGAACTTAGAACTACTTAAACCTAACTAACCTAAGGACATCACACACATCCATGCCCGAGGCAGGATTCGAACCTGCGACCATAGCGCTCACGCGGCTCCAGACTGAAGCGCCTTTAACCGGGATAGAGTATGGGCTTACAAGACATAATACTGGGTAAGTCAGTTATATAAAATATGAACAGTAAACACCGAGCAAGGAATTTTTTGGAACTCCCTATGTGACTCTCAGAATTTGTGAACTGCTATTATTAAAATGTACTGTCTGTTTTCTGTCACTCAGATAAGATTTAATCACAGGCTGTTCTGTGCCTCTATTTATTTTCATTTATTTATTTACATGTCAAGTTCTGTAGGACCAAATTGAGGAGCAAATCTCCCAGGTCATGGAATATGTCAGTACATGAAATTACAACATAAAAGTAATAAAAGATAAAAATCAAATGTTAATGAACCTGAAAAAGTCAATCCATAAGTTTAAGTAAATGCAATCAACAATACAGCAAGAATAAAGCTTAATTTTTCAAGGAACTCATCGAGAGAATAGAAGTAGTGACCCATGAGGAAACTCTTCAGTTTCAATTTGAAAGTGTGTGGATTACTGCTAAGATTTTTGAACTCAAGTGTTAGATTCCTGAAAATGGATGCAGCAGTATAGTGCACACCTTTCTATACAAGAGTTAAGAAAGTCCAATCCAAATACAGATTTGATTTCTGCTGAGTATTAACTGAGTGAAATGACAGTAAGGAATATATATATTCTGAGGTCAATTTCAAAATATCCAGGCTGGTGAACAGGAATCAACAAGATGTTCATGAACTTACACCACTTATTGCCTGACTGCCCATTTCTGAGCCAAAAATATCCTTTTAGAATGGGAAGAGTTACCCCAAAATATAATACTACACTCCTGGAAATGGAAAAAAGAACACATTGACACCGGTGTGTCAGACCCACCATACTTGCTCCGAACACTGCGAGAGGGCTGTACAAGCAATGATCACACGCACGGCACAGCGGACACACCAGGAACCGCGGTGTTGGCCGTCGAATGGCGCTAGCTGCGCAGCATTTGTGCACCGCCGCCGTCAGTGTCAGCCAGTTTGCCGTGGCATACGGAGCTCCATCGCAGTCTTTAACACTGGTAGCATGCCGCGACAGCGTGGACGTGAACCGTATGTGCAGTTGACGGATTTTGAGCGAGGGTGTATAGTGGGCATGCGGGAGCTCGGGTGGACGTACCGCTGAATTGCTCAACATGTGGGGCGTGAGGTCTCCACAGTACATCGATTTTGTCGCCAGTGGTCGGCGGAAGGTGCACGTGCCCGTCGACCTGGGACCGGACCACAGCGACGCACAGATGCACGCCAAGACTGTAGGATCCTACGCAGTGCCGTAGGGGACCACACCGCCACTTCCCAGCAAATTAGGGACACTGTTGCTAGTGGGGTATCGGCGAGGACCATTCGCAATCGTCTCCATGAAACTGGGCTACGGTCCCGCACACCGTTAGGCCGTCTTCCGCTCACGCCCCAACATCGTGCAGCCCGCCTCCAGTGGTGTCGCGACAGGCGTGAATGGAGGGACGAATGGAGACGTGTCATCTTCAGCGATGAGAGTCGCTTCTGCCTTGGTGCCAATGATGGTCGTATGCGTGTTTGGCACCATGCAAGTGAGCGACACAATCAGGACTGCATACGACCGAGGCACACAGGGCCAACACCCGGCATCATGGTGTGGGGAGCGATCTCCTACACTGGCCGTACACCTCTGGTGATCGTCGAGGGGACACTGAATAGTGCACGGTACATCCAAACCATCATCGAACCCATCGTTCTACCATTCCTAGACCGGCAAGGGAACTTGCTGTTCCAACAGGACAATCCCGTGCCACCCAACGTGCTCTAGAAGGTGTAAGTCAACTACCCTGGCCAGCAAGATCTCCGGATGTGTCCCCCATTGAGCATGTTTGGGACTGGATGAAGCGTCGTCTCACGCGGTCTGCACGTCCAGCACGAACGCTGGTCCAACTGAGGCGCCAGGTGGAAATGGCATGGCAAGCCGTTCCACAGGACTACATCCAGCATCTCTACGATCGTCTCCATGGGAGAATAGCAGTCTGCATTGCTGCGAAAGGTGGATATACACTGTACTAGTGCCGACATTGTGCATGGTCTGTTGCCTGTGTCTATGTGCCTGTGGTTCTGTCAATGTGATCATGTGATGTATCTGACCCCAGGAATGTGTCAATAAAGTTTCCCCTTCCTGGGACAATGAATTCACGGTGTTCTTATTTCAATTTCCAGGAGTGTATATGGCATAGGTGAATGAAAATAAGCAAAGTAGACTAATTTTCATGTTGAATGATCACCCACTTGAGATACCATTCAAGTAGTAAAAATGGCAGCATTAAGTCTTTGAACAAGATCCTGAATGTGGGTTATCCACGACATTTTACTATGTATCTTAACACCTAGAAATTTGAACTGTTCAATTTCACTAATCATATGCTCATTCTGGGAAATTGAAACATCAGGTTTTGTTGAATTGTGTGTTAGAAACTGTAAAAACTGAGTCTTACTGTGATTTAGTATTACTTTATTTTCTACAAGCCATGAACTTAGGTCAT
Source organism: Schistocerca gregaria (assembly GCF_023897955.1). Lineage (NCBI taxonomy): Eukaryota > Metazoa > Arthropoda > Insecta > Orthoptera > Acrididae > Schistocerca > Schistocerca gregaria. The sequence continues at coordinate 749,765,100 of NC_064931.1, forward strand.
GAACTGCACTATTTGAAACTGGGCAATGCTGCACACATCATCATTTACTACTAAGCTAGTGTTGTCAGCAAACAGAAACATTTTAGTGTTACCCATAATACTAGAGGGCATATCGTTTGTATAAATAAGGAACCGGAGTGGGCCTAACACTGTTCCCTGGGCACCCCCACTTGACAGTACCCCACTCAGGCCTCCCGTCACAGCCATTCTCAACATTGTGAATAATGACCTTTTGCTGTCTGTTGCATAGCACAGTACTTTAATATTCTGCTAGGCATATCCATGAGAGTCCTTAGTCTTCAGTGATTTAATTATTGACTAAACCTCCCCCTTGCCTGTATCACAGAGGAGTATTTCAGACATCAATCTCAGAAAGGCATGTGCCAAGAAAGTTATATGATTTCCTGTAGAAACTACATTTTTATTTAATTCACCAGCAATGCCCAGAAAATGATTTTTAAATACTGTACATATATCCGATTTATCAGTAACAAAAATATTTTTACTACAAACTGATTTTATATCGTTAACCTTGTGCTGCTGACCAGCTGCTTCACAACTGGCCAAATGGTTTTATCTTCATCCTGTGAACTAGCTATTCTACTTGCATACCACATACTCTTTGTCTTCTTAATAACATTTTTAAGCACCTTGCAATACTGTTTGTAATGGGCTACTGCAGCTTGGTTGTGATTACTTCTAACATTTTGATATAATTCTCATTTTGTTCCACGTGATATCCTTATCCCACTAGTCAGTCACCCAGGCTGCCTATTACTGCTAGTACCCCATTTAGAACATTCTAATCGAAAGCAACTCTCAAAGAACATGAGAAATGTGTTAAGGAAAGTATTATATTTATCTATGCTATCGGCACTCTTGTTCCTGGACAAGGTTTAAAAAACTCTCTATTGCTGTTGGATTAACTTCCCTACATAAATTGTAATTATATGTGACATTTGTTTGAGTACAAAAGCTTTTTAGTGTTAAAATTGGTGCATCATGGTCTGAAAGACCATTCATCCTTTCACTAACTGAATGCCCATCTAGTAATGGAGAATGAATAAAAATATTGTCTATGTCTGTGCTACTGTTCCCCTGCACCCTAGTTGGGAAAAACACAGTCTGCATGAAATCATATGAATTTAGATCTTTTTCCTTGCCCCATCATATACAAAATTAATATTGAAGTCACCACATGTAACTAATTTCTGGTACTTCCAACAAAGTGAATCAAGAACTCTTTCTAGCTTGAGCAGAAATGCTCTGAAGTCGGAGTTAGGGGACCTATAAGAAACAACAATTAGAATTTTAGTTTCACTAAATTCAACTGCCCCTGCACAACATTGAAATATGTGTTCAGTGCAGTGCCGTGATACGTCTATGGACTCAAATGGATGCATACTCATTCCTCCACCCTGCAAGGAACTCCTTGAAAAACAGCCAGCTAATGTGTATCTTGGTAAAGGAAGCCTCTGAATTGTTAAATCATTTAAGTGGTGCTCTGATATACCAATATAATTGATAAAACTAAAATTTATGTGTGATATGAGACTTCATTTTCAGCCACAAAGTAATCAATATTATTTTTTAATTTATCTACAAAGGCTACAATAAACCAAGAATTTTTCCATCTGTTTTAACAACTACTGGTAATGATCTAATCATAATGTGTTTCATATCTAAATCTGTTGTTAAACCTGTGTGGTAGGCTGTAGGGTGAATCCAAAGAATTTAAAGTTCCTAGAAATTGATGCTGTACAATGAAATATTAAGCATTTTAGGTAATACCCTTAATCACAGCCTTTTATGTACATGTGGTATGTGCATTATCTTAAAAGTTTGACTGAATTTGTTAGAATTTGACAGTATTCTTCTGTGGTTATTTAATCTATATCAAGCAGTAAATTGTTCAGCCTACTAAGTCCACTTCTATGCCTGCTTACACATTTTTGAAATAATTCTGCTTCATTTAAGTGAAAATCTGTGAAGTAATATCTGCTGCCGATCATCTAGTGAAACAGTGAGTGTAATTAGGAAATTAAAATGCAGTATATCATGGAACAGTATTTGTAAAAAGAAGAGTGTTTGCTGTGTGTATGATCAATAAAATAGAAGTGAAACAGAGGAGCAGACAGATATGTAGAAAAGATGAAAAATATTTTAGCTTTCAGACAAAGTCATAATCAGAGATAACAAACATGTGCAAATCACATGCACATAGCCACTGTTGAGGCTATGTGAGTGAGGGAGAGAATATATTGCTTATTTCCATGTTGATGGCTAGTCAGAGTCCTGCTGGAGAAGGACTTTAGCTGTTCCAGTTTTGGATGGTATTGGTGATCAAGGGGGCACCATCCTTGGCTGGTCAGCACATGTGAGAGAAATATTTAGTTTTGGCCTCCAAAGACCCTGATAAGTCTATCAGCATGTGAGAACAATGACCATTTGTCACTGTATATGTGGTGTTGTCACATAGTTATGGTGTATGAGAAGGGCTTTTGGTGCGAAGCGGGTCGAAACTATCAAAATGGTGGTACTGATGACGACCTGTAGATATTATGTGAACAGATGTTCTCATGTACCATTGAAAAGGGGGATGTCAAAAGCTAGGATTATGGCTTACTTGGCTGAGGAAGACTGACTGAAACAAATAAGGAAGAGAGCACTGAGGTCTGACCCAAGTACAGAATGTAAAGATTCATCAATAAATCTGTACTGTGTGAGAGGTTTAGAATTCAGAGTTAATAGAAACGATATCCCAATATGGCCCATCAACAGGTTAACCCAGAACAGTGCCATCTGAGAGCTCAATACAATGCCAGAGGTGTGTTTTTAGGTGATATTTTCAAACAAAAAGTATCTGTGAGTGAGGATTTAGTTGGCCATCATTACCGAAAAGGAGGTTGTTGTTTATATTTAGCTGGAAAGTGGGATATGTAGAATTGGGGATGTTCAAGAAGAGGGAGATAACATTGATGGTGAGAAGCAGAGTAGCAGGTGGTGAAGGAACAGGTATACTGGAGAACTGGTGAAGGAAGTGGTTAGTGTCTTTGATACAATAGGAAAGACTTAGGGAATAGTTTGAATGATTCTGTAATGGGGAGAGGGGGTGGGGGGAGGACATAGAAATCAGCTTCAATCAAGCATTCTTGGTGGTAGGGCTTTATGGATCTAGGGAATAATGCAAAAGTTGTTCTGAGGGGTTCTGCGAGTGAACAAGGAGTCCAACTCTAGATAGTGGTTTTTCGAAGGTCCTAGGGATTTGAGAAGGGGTTGTGGTGCATGCTTTGCTTCTGGAATGAAATCACAACCCCTCATGTTTTGATCCCCCACCCCTTCCCTCATCCCAACACATACTTCACGAAAGCATGCAATTGCAAATGCACAAATTCTCTCCCAACATATCCATCATTCCCACAATCCCCAGGTCACAATCTATGCTAGTTTCGGTCTTCTACCTGATTTCCCCTCCTCACTCCCCCTTTCACCTCCAACGATTTTAGCCCCCTGTTCCAAATCGTTTCCCCCTAACAGTTTCTACTATGCCTTAGTTCACTCATTAAAATTTTTCATTATCTTTTTGCCTATTCTGGGTCCTCCACTTACCTCGTATACTCCCTTCTTTTTTTTAAAGGATTTATTCTAGTGGCTTCCTAATGTCCCTCTTATTCAGTGCTTACTTTGCAAAATTCTAGGTTCCAGCATGCGCCTTTTCTACTAAACAATCCTCCTACCCCTATCCATCCACCCCAGTCACAAAGATCACAAGTTTCAATGTTTGAAAACTTGTGATAAGACTTATAGGGAGAAATTATTTTTTACAAAATACTGTTCTGAAATTCAGATTTTTAAAACGCTTTCTTATAATCAAACCAATAAAACCACAAGATTTAATACAAACAACATGTGCTACTATGTTTCACTATAGCAGTGTCAGTTTATTCCCCAGTTCTTCTTGATGCATATTGGCACAAGTTGGTAGTATTCATGACTATGATGTCATGTTATCAACTGTTGCCAGCCATAACGTTCAACCAATTGCACTTTAGCTGCTTGGTGAATATGTGTCCAGTATTAATTAATAAAGCATTTAGCACTGAATGATGATGAAGACATTCCTGGCCCATGGGGTTCAAGTACAATTCCAACTTACCAAAGAGTTATGAAAAACAAAAGTCAACATGACGTGGGACACAGAGCTCGATGTTTAGTCAATACTTTAAATGTTATTTGTCTTCTACTCGTTGAGGTGTATTACAGCTGGTTTGATTTAAGTTCATTTTTATTACCACAAGTAAGCAACACATTTGGACATGAGAGTGTCTATAACATATGTTCACAAAATTTTAAATCCATATCACACACACACACACACACACACACACACACACACACACACACACAGTACCTCACTCCCGTCCCCACAGCATCACACTGGTCATCCATTGTCACATTCGCTGGTGCTGGCACAGCATCAAATTATAGTTACATTGAGATTTAATACATATGTACTATTTTACATCTCTAGTGCCAACTTTTTCCAGTGAGTTAAAAAAATCCAGCATTTTCTGGCCAGAATTAAGCCTTACCTTTATTTCCTACTTGTTCTATACCAGGATAGTCTTTCCTAATCTCCTCTAATTCTCTTCCGTCTTGCTCTCATTCCACACTCCTTCCCTCTCCCTGTCACTTATTGCAACCAAGACTGCTACTCATCCTAGTCATGCTGTTAGATCTGAAGAATGAATCTGCCAAAAATTAAGCAATTTTCTATCTATTCTGAGTACCTATGCATTACTCAGCTATTCCTCCATTTTGTGAAAATGATTTCTCATCATATACATATTGTATAAAGTCCTAGATTGTTTAAAAATGTGTGTACATGTATGTGTAACAATTTTACATACAGTCTCTTGCTAATATTTGTATTAAAGTTAGAGTAATATAAGAAAAGAACTGAAATAAACACAGTTTCAAAGCCTATACAAGCTATGTTATCTGTTGTTTCCATTTTGTAACTACTGTTATAGCAGCTGTGCCAGAAGGGCAAAAAAATATTTTCATATTGCATACTACAATATTAGTCAAATAAATTATACATTACATTTCAGATTTCACTGTTTTCTCTGAAAGTTCTAAAATCAATATCAGTGTTGAAATGAGGCAACCTGTAAATAAGATTATAAATAAGGGTAGTACAGTGTAAAGTTTAACTTCTTCAGTTTCCTTTATTGTATCTCCAACATCTGTTAACCATTCCCTGTGATGCAGCATTGATTGTATTCCACATTCTTGCATCTTTAGTAACCTGCAATAGAACAACAAAGTTCAATACAATCCTCTCTTATTGACATAATCATTTGAAATTTACTTACAATTTTTAAGCCTCCTTACAATTAGGTTATTGGTGACAATTAAAGTACTTTCACACATGACATAAAACAGTAGAAGGTAATAATGAGACAAGAAAATGGAAACGTGGAAAACTTTTTAAAATATTCGTAATGATTCTTGTTGGTATGTATGCCTATGGCTAGGCAGAGTATATATAGCGTTACCGCAAGGGGGCTCGGGTTCGATTCCTGCCAGGCGACTGGGTGTTGTGTCTCCTTCGTGATCATTTTCATCATCATTGAGACACAAGTCATCAAAGTGGCATCAACTAAAAAGACTTAAAACATGGTGGCCAAACCCCGAAGCAGATATCCCAGCCAAAAAAAGCCATAGGATCATTTCATTTTTCACCATCTTGTATGTTTTACAGTGACAATATCTCCATTAGAGATCAGAAATGGAGTGAGTATGGGTGTAATGTTGAGAATGCATAGACTAGAAATCAAGCAGCCACCTCTACATCAGTGCAGTACTGGCGTTTTTCCTTCCCACTGTAGTTCTGAATGTATGGCCAGTTTGAGAACAGTGGTACTTCCAACTTGCCATCTCATTCTCTCTTACTGAACTGTGCTGGAGTGTGGCTGGTCATGATTCAGAATGTAAGTTGAGTGCACAATCACGTTGTTGTGAAGTAGCACTGACAAAGTGAAAAGACCAATTATCAAAATCAGATGGCCTCGAAAGATGCGGATTTTTGTGAAACTGTGGAGAGTGTAAGATAAAAATTGGGTGATGTAGCGTATACAACTGCAAATGCATTCCTTTAGAATAGTAGTGTTGTCTGGAATAAGCTTAGGTTACAGCCCACGCTTCAGACCAAAACCATACAAATTTCATTCACTGTAAATAAAAATAGTTATATTCCTCCACCTTAAGAAAACATATGAGGTCTGTACAAAAAAATATTCTGGAACATTCATAATTTTGGGCCAGTGGCATGTTGGAGCAAAATGCAGTTGACATCCCTACACACACCTGAGTTTAATATGTAACTGTTGGAATTTTCATTGTTGTATGTGTTATTGTTCAGAACTGTATTGAGTAGAACATAGTGATTTTCGAGATGGTAGAGTTAGAGGAGCAATGTCTCTGCATTAAATTTTGTGTGAAACTCAAGAAAACAGAGACACACCAGTTGATGCAGGAAGCCTACAGTGATCATTCATTAATCCATACTCAGTGTTATGAATGGTTCATATGGTTTAAAGTAGCCAGACAGACCCTCATTCAGGATGCCCTTCAATGTCTACCAACGACGTTCATGTCAGGAATGTCACTGAAATTGTGCATGTCAGTTGAAGACTGACTGTCTGAGAGATTGCAGAAGAATGTAACATTTGTGTTGGATCATGTCATGAAATCCTGTGGAAAGGAAAGGGCCCGAAATGTGGTGAGACAATTCATGGCTCTCACATCATGATAACACACCTACATATTCATCCCTGTTGGTGCATGACTGTTGCCCAAAAAAACAAAATCACTGTGCTGCCTCAACCTCCATATTCTCCAGACCTGGCCCCTATGGACTTTTTTTTATTTCTGAAGTTGAAAACCCTATTGAAAGGACAAAGATTAGCAACAACAGATGATATGAAAAAACATTTGCAGATGGTGCTTCACGAGATCCAGTAAGAGGCATACAAAGAGTGCTTCCAGAACTGGAAGCAGCATTGGGAGTCGTGTATAACTTTTGGAGAAGAGTACTTCAAAGTAGACCATGCGCAATAAGTAAAAGGTAAGCATAGAAAAATTTTGTGGACAAAATTCTGAAATTTTTTGAACAGGCCTCATATGTGTTCCACCAACTGAAAACTGGGTACAGAGCAATGTTACTGTTATGCCCTTGTGACCAAAAAGTGTACTATATGAGTATTCTTTTGGTCATAGCAACCTGCAGTTATGGGCTAATAATGATTTGTGTAGCTTATTATTCAATTCTGTAATTTTTTCAAAGACTTCTGTAAACTTATTTTAGCAATATATCACCATTTAGAGAATACATTTCATCCTCATGTCCTGTTAAAGAAAACAGCTGTAGCCAGAGACTCAATTATTTGTCAGAATTGTGTGTATGTCTACATGACTGTTACACATTTTGTAAACAGAGATGTCATATTAAGATAAATTTATGGCAGCACTCAAAAATTTTTAAATGTATACATACAAACATATACACAGATAAAGACATATACATACGAGTATAGACACTGCTCTGCAAAACTTAAAGAAAATCTAAATAGTGTAACATAACATATTAACTAGTTGGTGGAAATGAATGAAAGTGAGAGAATATGTTGTCAGAGCTTTGTCAGTCATGCACAGTAAGTTGGACATCACATAGTATGAGCTCAGCAAGGTTATAGTGCCAAATGGGGCTGGTCTCACAACACAAGGCAGTTGAAGCAATGGGGAAGGACATTGTGTGTCAGTCAGTGAGAATCGACTAGGAGGGATTTTGGTGGTGTTTTTCATTACAATATTGTCTGGAGACAACATATGGATGACTTGTTTGAAGTGGAAAATAGACAAAGTTGCAAAATTCAGTTCTTGTTATTTATTTGGTATGTGAAACTGATCATCAATTAAGCCATTCTCAAATTATCCAAACAGAAAAAAAATTTATTGTTTGGATGATTTGAGAATGGGTTCTGTTACTTGAAACCAGTCATCAATTACATAAAAGTAACAGAATTTCACAAATTTGGCTGTTTTCTACATCATACTCATTAACACAAGTTCGTGTGCTGTCATTATTCTAGCATGCTGGAAATCTGTGTGGATGACTACACATGGGTTCTCCATTGAGAAACAGCAAGAAGGACAAAGTGTGACAAGATCAGCCCAGGAGTTTGGTAGTCTTTCATGTGCATAGGGAACATTCTGAACCATAGTCACTGCTGCCTGAAGGAGAGAAGGTGGTCAACCATGGCAGTCTGCTGTTAGCAGCGGTGGGGCAAGGTCGCCGTGCCTGTGTCCCCCTGTTAGCGTACCACGCACACGAGTGTTTACTGTTTACCTTCCGCTGAGGTGAGTGTCACCAGTCCGTGTCTCGGTAGTGCCATGGCGCACTCATACCGCATGTCCACAATTAAGATCACATTTCAAGCGGACTACGCAAGACCTCGAGCACTTGACATTGAACATTTCATCCATGAAGAACTTCATATTGCACCTCAAGACATCATTGGGATCCACTTTTCTATAACACAAAGTGTCGTCTACATAAAACTGATCAATGAAAAGGCATGCACTGATGTTGTGTGCCGACACACTCATGGACTTAAATTTAAGCATCATGATGGCCACATATGAACTGTCACAATCGATCACACTGGATTAGGCCTTCGCACTCTGAGGGTCTTCGAGCTGCCATTCGAAGTCCCACCAGATGTTGTGATGACAGCTTTCAAACTGTACGGCAACGTGCTACGCCACTTGGCTGAAAAAGGCAAACGTTTGAGACGTACTCCATCTTAAGTGGAGTGCGACAAATTAAGATTGAACTGAGGAAGCACGTGCCATCCTATTTAGTAATTGGCGGCTGGAGAGCCATTGTCATGTACGACGAACAACCTCGTATTTGCGCCGGCTGTGGCCAGGAAGGACATGTCCGATTGGTCTGCATTCAACGCCGACTGCCTCAGACACCGGTTGGTGATGTTCCATCCCCAGCGATGCCTATTTCACTCCCCATCATGTATGCAGTGGCTAACAACCGCAACAGCTGTTCCTGCCCAGGATTGTAACACCATATTGCAGTCAGTGGTCAATGACAGTGTGGCAGAAAGCATATCTCCCTCTATGACGTCATTGGCAGACATGCCTCAAGACGGTGATCAATTGTGTCACCAAGACGAGCCTAAAGAGAAGATGGAAGTAGAAACGGAAATTGTCCCGATTTCTGCCTTCCTACCAATGGAGACCACATCAGATGATTGCCGCCTGCACTCTGACACAGAAAAACATGTCTGGAAACAACGGCCCCCTCAAAAATGTAAGAAACAGCGCCATATGCCATCCGATGACTGCCTGCTTTGGATGTGTGACCCAGATGAACATCCGGCGTCAAACGACACTCAGGACTCTACCACCACAACTCACCCTTCCCATCACAATGCTATGGCGAATACAATTACTGAGCCTCGGTCTAACAACATCACTTCTGTTACTGAACATGCACGCAAGTGCTCTACTAACAGCACTAATCAACAGTTACCAATTGCTGCCTCTGATTCTTGGTCGGATGATGTTGAGCATGAGCCACAGCACCAGGAGGATGCCAAAGGCAGAGATGCTCCCTCGGCTGTACCCAGCACTGATCAACACAGTAACTATGGCTGTATTGTCAGCCTCTGTGGGGCCGCCCCTGCCGCCCACACTTGGCTTCCTAAACAACCCAGTTGCTGACCTGGCTGACCGAACATACTGTCTAGTGACGATTAACATCAACAACATAAGTGCCTGACATAAACTAGTGATGCTACAGGATCTGCTCAACACAGCAGACATTGACATTGTGCTCCTTCAAGAGGTGTATGTCACAGACTTCAAGGAACCCTATGGCTACAAGACTTGGGTCTCACATGCGTCTGCCAATGGCAGTGGTGTGGCGATCCTCCTCCACGAAGATATATCCACAGAAGACGTCGAGTATCTCCCTGACGCCAGAGGCATGGCTCTTACTATCCAAGGAGTCAAACTTATTAACAACTATGCACCGCCAGGATCTGGTCGGCATTGCTAACAACCCACCTTTTTCACTCATACAATCACACCCCTCTTAATGGGCCATCAGGATGCCTTGATAATCAGAAGGGACTTCAACTGTAGCCAAGCACCTAAGGATCAGTTACCACATCATTCTCCCTGTTCTAAACTTGTGACAATTATAAATAATCTTCAATTGGTGGACTCGTGGGAACATGTTTGTGGCAATCGGCCTGGATTTACTCATTACACCAGACATTCCTCCAGCCGCATTGACCGGATTTACATCTCGCGCTCCATAGCTGCGGGGACAAGAGCTGTCGAATTTTGGCCCTCAGCTTTTTCTGACCACGAGGCCTACATCTGCACTACTACCCTAGGCCGCCAGAAGGTATGGCACAACTGTTGTCCTTGGAAGTTGAACGTCGCCCACCTAGCCTCTCAGGTATGCCGCCGCCTTATAGAGAACACGTAGGACTCTTGTAGCCACCGGTGTGGCACCTACCAGTCTACACTGTTGTGGTGGTTACTCTGTGCCAAACCAGCCCACCGGAAGACCTTGATAGGCTACAGCCGAGATGTTGCAGCGTGGATAGACATACCATGAACTTTTACTACAGCATCTTAAGGGAATGTACAACACTGTCCTACTCACTTGCACGGCAGGTGACAGTGAACCATGCCAAGGCACAGATTATCAGATTAACATGTTCCCACATTGAGGGTGCGATCATCAGAGCATGCACTCAAGACAAAGTGGCTGAGGAGGAACCATCCATGTACCACGTCATTGCAGAACGACGGTGCTGATGCAGGATACTGAGCCAAGTTATCACAACGGAAGACGGACGACGCCTTGATACCCAGTGCGACATAGGAAACGCCCTTCATGCTCACTACACTAGGCTGTACTCGGAACATCGACATCCCCTAGAGGTGATTGCAAAGTCTATCAAACTCACTTATGGCACGATCTCTCCGACAACGGCAGCAGATTTGACTGCAGATGTAACAGAAGAGGAAATCAATGAAGCAATACAGGCTCGGGCTGCTCATAAGTCCCCAGGACCTGATGGCCTTCCTCTGGAATTTTACCAGACATATCAACAATTACTGGCACCAGCATGGACTGATATTTGCCATGATCTTATGTCTCCCACAAAGCAGATTCCTGGGGCTTTCCTAGAGGACTGATTATGCCCATACACAAACCACGAGGCGGATCCAGGATCAGTGACTATCAGCCCTTGACCTTACTCAACACTGACTTGAGGATTTTCACCCGGCTTCTGGTGGCACACCTAAAGCGATCAGTACGATGTGTTGTGTCGCAGGACCAGGCATTGTTAGATGGTGACCATAATATCCGCACTGCACTGTGCCAATATCGAGATACAATCGCGCTAGCCGAAGCTCGCCAACTGCCAGGAGTTTTGGCCTCACTCGACTTTAGCCAGGCCTTTGACAGAGTCGATCACACATTTTTGATAGAGTTACTGTGACACATGGGGTATCCAGACATAATAGTTAAGGTACTGATGCGTCTCCTATGGGGTGCAATGTCCAAGGTGTTATATAATGGCCGTCTTATGCTGCTGATACAGATCCAGTGATCGGTGCGACAAGACTGCCCTCTTTCGGTGATATTGTATGCCCTCGTCTTGGAACCACTCCTCTGCAGCCTCCAACAATGCGTGACTGGGATGTCCCTTGGTGGACACACTTTTTGCTGCACTGCCTATGTGGATGATCTGGTACTCCTTCTTCGCAGTAATGACGATGTTCGTGCAGCACTGGCATTGGGGAGCCATCTCAATCTCCACAAATCACATGCCCCGTCTATAGGCAGAGGTCTACCCAACGAGAGCATCGCACCACTACGAATAAGTGACACAATCCACTGCCTTGGCATTGAATTTACATCTGACATGAAGCGTTCAACAGTCCTTAACTACAGGCGCTTATTGAATCAGATGAGAGCAGGAATAAGTTACCACCATCTTATACATCTAGACCTCCTGCAAAAGACATGATATGCTAACGTCTATTTGGCATCATATATCCCACATTTTGCACAGATACTCTCGATACCACCTACCTTGGCTCATCACATTTTGGCAGTTTTGGAATCCTTTGTTAATACGGGCATGTTATTTAAGATTCGTTACAAGTCCCTAACCCTCCTGGGGAGCATTGGGTGTTTAGGCCTTTGTCATGTTCAGAACAGAGTGAAGGCCTTGTTCATCAGCTGTCACCTGCAACTGTGCAGACGAAGTCCAATGTGCCTCACAAGTCTCTTCCTGGAAGCCTTACGACCAATCTCACTCGCACCCCCTGTGATGATATCGGACATCCCAGCACCTTTCTCTTACATTAGCCAATTCTTCCTTGAATTAAGCTACATCCGCACTGCACTACTACCCACACGCTTGATGATGACAAGTGCGATATATGCTGCCATGCCAATGAACAGGACGCCGAATGTGATTGTAAGCAAACACCCCACTACAAAGTGGCGCGTTGTGTGGCAGGCAGTGAATGCCACCAGCCTTGATACTGATGTGCAATCTGTATGGTACATCACTGTTAATGGGAAACAGTCATGCCAGTCCCACCTCCATCACATCCACCTTGTCGATTCACCCTTGTGTGCCACATGCCAAGTGATTGACATGGATGAACATCATTTTGAATGTGGGTCAGCAAAGGACATTTGGTATTTGGTGTGCCAGATATTGGCTTTTCTCACACGCAATACTCCCAACAGGATAACTACTTGATCACTTCTTTTCCCCAATGAGATGTATTTCCAAAGAGCAAAAACGAACTCTGTGATGTGGATCAGTGTCCATGCTGTTCACTACCTATTCGGTAATGGCGAAAAGACAGCACCCGATGTTTGGTATTACCTCAACGAACGACATTGTTCGATTGTCAAGAACCCTAAATATAGGCAATATTTTTCTAATTTTCTTTGGAGGCATTCCATAATCTACCTCACAACTGGATTATCGATGACATGAGAAGATAACCATAGCACCTCTTCCCAGTTCCTTTTTTTATGAGATTGATCAAATAACGGAAACAACACAGCAACGAGACGACAGGCATCAAAAAATTCATAGCAGGCTATAGTATGGACCATCTTTTTAATAACAGGACAACTTCCTATTATTCTGTTTATGTAGCCAAAGAGGGACGGCCTTCCTTTTATCCATTTGTATAAAAATAAAATAAAATAAAAAAGCAGACAAACAAACCTTCCAAAATCCTTTTTCCTTTTTTTCATATTTGTTAAAAAAAGTGGCTAGGATAGCTGGCTAAAAAAATGGGGGGAGATAAATGGAGAAAAAATAAAAATAAAATAAAAGGAAAAAAAAACCGTAATGAGTAGCATCTAAAAAAAAAAAAAAAGCCTGGGTTCGATTCCCGGCTGGGTTGGAGATTTTCTCTGCTCAGGGACTGGGTGTTGTGTTGCCCTAATCATCATAATTTCATTCCCATCGACGTGCAAGTCACCGAAGTGGCGTCAAATCGAAATACTTGCACCCGGCGAACAGTCTACCCAACGGGAGGCCCTAGTCACACAACATTTTTTTTTATTGCTACATGGTGCAACAGGCAAGAAGGGACCCATGTCAAAGAGTTGGGTGGAATAGCAATTACATTTAACAGGATTGCAAGACATCCAACCTCATGCTCCACAGTGGCACAGCAATTGGTTGGGCATGGCCTCTCCCCAATGGCCAGTACATTGTCTTCTGTTGACACATTCATGCTACCATTTGTGATTAAGTGAAAAGGTAGGGACTGGATCAATGAGGACTGGGCCTGCATGTTCTTCTGGGTTGAGAGCAGATTCAGTCTGAATGGTGATTCTGGATTTATGCTAATATGGTGAGAGGTGGGAAAACATAATGCACCCAGGGACATTGTCAGACATGACTGTTTTGGTGGTCCAAGTGCTATGGTGCAGGGAGGAAGAATGTTGCATAGGCTGCAAATGTTTGAACATGTGTACTCCTTCCCCTTGTGTATCTTTTCAGAGGTACAGTTGGCCCTGTGTTCATTTTTATGGGTCACAATGTGTGACCACATCAAACAATACAGATTGAGAAGATCTTGAAGTGAGAGGATATCTGCAAATGGACTGGCCTTCCCATTCCTCTGACTTAAATCCCACTGAGCATGTGAGGGATGTGGTGGGCAGACATATTGTAGGATGTCCACATACACCAAAAACCATCCAGCAATTGTCAACTGTGGTGGTGGAGGAATGAAACACCATATGACAAGAACTGCTTACCAACTTTGTGGCCAGCATGGGAGCTCATTGCAGAGCATGTGGTGATCACATGCCCTATTAAGAACCACGTCCCATCATTTGTACTGTCCAGGGGACCATCATAAATTGTGATGACTTTAGTGTAACTATTCTCTTTGAATTAAAGTGTCATTTCTGTTTGCCTCACTTCATATTTCTTTCAGTTGGCTTCTGTAATGTACTGCATCAGTTCTTTCTGTGTATCGTATGAGTTTCATGTTACTGGCTGTGACACATTACGTGAAAGTTACTTTCATCATTAAGTTTTGCATACCAATGTGTCTTCTCTTCCTATCCTTTAGCATGCCTTCCATAGGATGTTAAATAATATTTTCCTCCAAAGAGCAGGTACAATGTTAGAATTACAAGTAATATAAACTGTTTTACTAAAGATTCAATACTTTACTCTGAGCTTCACAAGTGCAGTACTTGGTACTGTTTAATTATAAGCAGTTTTTTTATAATTTAAATGAGTATTATCAGTTCACTTACATGTGATTTATTAGACCAACATAGGAATTGTTTCTAGAGAAGGCATTTGCCATACCACCTTTATGGAAACAATTCTGCAAAGGAACAATTGTACATTTGGATTTCTTTAAATATATCCCTGCTACCTCATATGGCATTAAGAAGCCATAATTGTTTTCATCACAAACACGCTCGATTCCCTTAGCGTAGCTTGGCGGAATATTATCCAAATCAGATATTACTAAAGCTGTATAAATCTCTTTCAGGTGGTTTCCAGATGTCTGCAACACAAAATTTTTGGTTAGGGTAATATCAAAATCTTTCATCTGTCACACATTTCTAATACACTCCTGGAAATTGAAATAAGAACACCGTGAATTCATTGTCTCAGGAAGGGGAAACTTTATTGACACATTCCCTGGGTCAGATGCATCACATGATCACACTGACAGAACCTCAGGCTCATAGACACAGGCAACAGAGCATGCACAATGTCGGCACTAGTACAGTGTATATCCACCTTTCGCAGCAATGCAGGCTGCTATTCTCCCATGGAGACGATCGTAGAGATGCTGGATGTAGTCCTGTGGAATGGCTTGCCATGCCATTTCCACCTGGCACCTCAGTTGGACCAGCGTTCGTGCTGGACGTGCAGACCGCGTGAGACGACGCTTCATCCAGTCCCAAACATGCTCAATGGGGGACAGATCCGGAGATCTTGCTGGCCAGTGTAGTTGACTTACACCTTCTAGAGTACGTTGGGTGGCACGGGATACATGCAGACGTGCATTGTCCTGTTGGAACAGCAAGTTCCCTTGCCGGTCTATGAATGGTAGACCGATGGGTTCGATGACAGTTTGGATGTACCGTGCACTATTCAGTGTCCCCTCGACGATCACCAGAGGTGTACGGCCAGTGTAGGAGATCGCTCCCCACACCGTGATGCCGGGTGTTGGCCCTGTGTGCCTCGGTCGTATGCAGTCCTGATTGTGGCGCTCACCTGCACGGCGCCAAACACGCATACGACCATCATTGGCACCAAGGCAGAAGCGACTCTCATCGCTGAAGACGACACGTCTCCATTCGTCCCTCCATTCACGCCTGTCGCGACAACACTGGAGGCGGGCTGCACGATGTTGGGGCGTGAGCGGAAGACGGCCTAACGGTGTGCGGGACCGTAGCCCAGCTTCATGGAGACAGTTGCGAATGGTCCTCGCCGATACCCCAGGAGCAACAGTGTCCCTAATTTGCTGGGAAGTGGCGGTGCGACCCCTACGGCACTGCGTAGGATCCTACGGTCTTGGCGTGCATCCGTGCGTCGCTGCGGTCCGGTCCCAGGTCGACGGGCACGTGCACCTTCCACCGACCACTGGCGACAACATCGATGTACTGTGGAGACCTCACGCCCCACATGTTGAGCAATTCAGCGGTACGTCCACCCGAGCTCCCGCATGCCCACTATACGCCCTCGCTCAAAATCCGTCAACTGCAAATACGGTTCACATCCATGCTGTCGCGGCATGCTACCAGTGTTAAAGGCTGCGATGGAGCTCCGTATGCCACGGCAAACTGACTGACACTGACGGCGGTGGTGCACAAATGCTGCGCAGCTAGCGCCATTCGACGGCCAACACCGCGGTTCCTGGTGTGTCCGCTGTGCCGTGCGTGTGATCATTGCTTGTACAGCCCTCTCGCAATGTCTAGAGCAAGTATGGTGGGTCTGACACACCAGTGTCAATGTGTTCTTTTTTCCATTTCCAGGAGTGTAGTTGTGTGATTTGAAAAGTAGCAGATTATTTTATATTCACTGGCTCACTTTCTGAAATCTGTTAGAACTGATAGTCATTGCACGGCATAAAGAATTTAATAAAGATTCTGTCAATTATAGCTGGAAACTTATTTTATTTCCTAATAATGAAACTCACATAACTAATTCAAACATATTATTAATAGTGCAGTGTAATATGTTTTTTAGTTCTAAAATATAAGACTGAAAGACAATGACACCTGAAGACTGACCTGGAAAAGGTTGAATAGTGCTGAACCATTGACGAACCCTAGCTGATATTTTTCACTTCCGACCAGTTCTTCTAATGACTTATATGGCACATTAAAAGTGTGTGCTGCTAATGCAGATACAAGTGCTGCAGAAAAAGCTGCTGAAACCACAACATTGGTGAAGCTTCTACTAAGTGTTACTATCTCATATGACAATAAATGTGGAGTTGAGCATTTATCTGCAACAAATGTTAATTTTCAGTCATTCTCAAGAAGTACTGACCTATTTCTGTAATTATAGCAGTACTTGTTAATGGGTACATTCCAAATCATGATTAATAAACACAAAGTAATCCTAACAGAACTTCCCTAAAATTCATACATATTAATCAGTTTTTAAGTACTTAGCAAAATAAATTGATAATTCATGTTGTCCTCCCATGCACCAGCTGGGCAAGTAGCAGTCCTACATGCTGGTTCAAGGGGGGAGGGATTTAGTGACCCTGTTGGACATGCAAATGGAAATACAAGTGTATCAACATGAATAACTTTGCCCACATCTGGTGTGGGCAATTGTGGAGGGATCACTGCCAATATCACAGGCCAGTGATGTTAACTCCTGTAGTGGGGAAATTTAAGACCACCTGGCAGTTGCTATTATCCTACATAGCTTCTATAAGTGAACAACAACTACTGCTATTTATCTGGACCATTTGAACTTGTATTGCATTGTTCTCCAATTTAAAAGTGTGTGATTTTACCACCACAAGGCTTAATGGAACTTTTTTAATATCATACTTACAATATGTGTGCATAGTGAATAGTAGCACTTGGACTGTTGTGAATTTCATTCACAAATGATTGAAAATTAAATTCTGTATGGAACTAGGCCTTATATTTAATTTCATCAAGAACTGTCATTGTTTCCTTTTGTAAACTAATAGACACAATAAAAATATTTCTATTACTGATAAATCAGATATATGTACAGTATTTCACAATAATTTTCTTAGCATTGCTGGTGAATTCAATAAAAATTTAGTTTCTGCAGGGAATCATATAACTTTTTTGGCAAATGCCCTTCCAAGATTGATGTCTGAAATACTCCTCTGTGATACATACAAAAGGGAGATTGAGTCAGTCATTAAATCACTGAAGACTAAGGACTCTCATGGTTATGATGGATTGTCTAGCAGAATATTAAACTACTGTGCTGCACATGTTAGCCCTGTATTTAGCCATATTTGTAATTTTTCCTTTAGAAATGGTCAGTTTCCTAAGCAATTGAAGTACTCAGTAGTAAAGCCACTTTATGAAAAGGGAGAAAGGGATAATGTAGATAATTTTAGACCTATTTCTATGCCATCAGTGTTTTCAAAAGTTATTGAAAGGCTGTGTATGTAAGGATAATTGATCATTTTATATCACACAGTTTGCTGTCAAATGTACACTTCAGCTTTATAAGTCGTTTAACAACTGAAAATGCTATATTCTCGTTTCTCTGTGAGATATTGGGTGGGTTAAACAAAAGGTTTTGAACACTTGGCATATTTTTTGATTTAACTAAAGTGTTTGATTGTGTTGAACACAAAATATTGGTCCAGAAGTTGGGCCATTATGGAATACAGTAGCTCACAATTGAGTTACCTCTTACTTTAGCAACAAACAGCAAAATGTCATTATTCACAATGTTGAGAATGACTGTGATGTAGGGCCTCAGTGGGGTACTGTCAAGTGGGGGGTGCCCCAGGGAACAGTTTTGGGGCCACTCCGGTTCCTTATTTATACAAACGATATGCCCTCTAGTATTACGGGTAACACTAAAATATTTCTGTTTGCTGACAACACTAGCTTGGTGGTAAATGATGTTGTGTGCAGCATTTCCCAGTTTCAAATAGTGCAGTTCATGGCCTAAGTTCATGGCTTGTAGAAAATAAACTAATGTTAAATCACAATAAGACTCAGTTTTTACAGTTTCTAACACACAATTCAACACAATCTGATGTTTCAATTTCACAGAATGAGCATATGATTAGTGAAACTGAACAGTTCAAATTTCTAGGTGTTCAGATACATAGTAAAATGTCATGGATAACCCACATTCAGGATCTTGTTCAAAGACTTAATGCTGCCATTTTTACTACTTGAATGGTATCTGAAGTGGGTGATCATTCAACATGAAAATTAGTCTACTTTGCTTATTTTCACTCACCTATGCCATATGGTATTATATTTTGGGGTAACTCTTCCCATTCTAAAAGGATATTTTTGGCTCAGAAATGGGCAGTTCAGGCAATAAGTGGTGTAAATTCATGAACATCTTGTTGATTCCTGTTCATGAGCCTGGATATTTTGAAATTGACCTTTGAATATATATATTCCTTACTGTCATTTCTTGTTAACAATATTAGCTTATTCCCAAGGATAAGCAGCTTTCACTCAGTTAATACTCAGCAGAAATCAAATCTGTATTTGGATTGGACTTTCTTAACTCTTGTGCAGAAAGGTGTACACTATACTGCTGCATCCATTTTCAACAAGCTACCACTCGAATTCAAATATCTTAGCAGTAATCCGTGAGCTTTCAAATTGAAACTGAAGAGTTTCATCATGGGTCACTCCTTCTATTCTGTCGAGGAGTTCCTTGAAAAATTAAGCTGATTCTTATTGTATTGTTGATTGTGTTTACTTAATTTTATGGACTGACTTTTTTCGGGTTCATCAACAATAATTTTTATCTGTTGTTACTTTTATGTTGTAATTTCATGTAATGACATGTTCCATGACCTTGGAGATTTGCTCCTCAATTTGGTCCTATGGAACTTGACGTGTAAATAAAATAATAAATAAATAAATAGTATTATATATCTGTGCAACCCAAACTGATCTTCCATGAGGTCACCTTCGACCAGTTTTTCCAGGCTTCTTTAAATAAGTCTTGCCAATATTTTGCAACCATGTCTTATTAAACTGATGGTTCATTAGTAATCATACCTTATGACTTTCTTCTTTCAATCAGAGGGTATTTCCCATATCCCATATATGTTGCACATAAGATGGAATAATTTTGTCATGGCTGGTTCTCCCAAGGTTCTCAGTAATTCTGTGGAAATTTCCTCTACTCCAGGAGACTGCTTAGGTCTTTCAATGTCCTGTCAAATTCTTCTGGCAGTGTTGTATCTTACATCTCATCTTCGCCTACTTCCTCTTCTCCCTCTATAGCATTGTCCTCATGTTTGTTTCCATTATATACATCCTCTTTATTTTCCTTTCGCCTTTCAGCTTTCCCTTCTTTGCTTTTAATGGCTTACTATCTGAGCTCTTGATATTAACACACTTACTTTTCTTTTCTTCAAAAGTCTCTTTAACTTTTCAGTAAGTGGCATCTGCCTTTCCCCTAGTTATGCATGCTTCTGCAACATTTTATTTGTTCTCTAGGAATTCCTGCTTTGCCATTTTGTACTTTCTGCCAATCTCACTTTGAAGATCTCTGTATTGCCTTTTGGCTGCATTTTTACATTTTCTCATTTCATCACTTAAATTCAATATCTTCTGTGTTATCCACAGATTCTTACCAGGCCTTGCCTTTTTCTCTATGTGATACTCTGCTGCCTCCCCTATTTCATTTCTCAAAGCTGCCCATTTGTCTTCTTTTGTATTCCCTTCCCTTGTTTCAGTCAAATATTACCTGATGTAGCCTGTGAAACTATTAACAACCTCTAGTTCCTTTAATTTATCTCCTTAATATTCTACCTTTTGCTATTTTTCTCAGTTTGCATTCCATAGCCAATAACCAATAAATTATGCTAAGAGTTCACACTTACACCAGGGAAAGTCTTACTTATAAAATCAATCTAAAAGCTTCCAATATCCCGAAGTCTCTTACTTATAATCAATCTTCTTTCCTGACTCATAAATCAAGTGTTAGAAATGATTAAACTATACTCTGTGCAAAATTCAACCAAGTGGCTTCCTGTATCATTACATTCCACCAGTCCCTGTTTTCTCACTATTTTACCTTCTCTTTCTTTTCCTACTACTGTCTTCCAGTCGCCCTCCACAAATAAATTTATCCCTTTAAATATCTGAATTATTTCCTTTATCTCATCACCCTTTCTTTCAGTCTTTGTCATCTGCAGAGCTACATGGTCTATAAACTTGTACTACTATGGTGGGTGTATACTGTCCATAGTAGCTTATCCACATTTCTATTTTTTTTATTCATTATTTGGCCTACTCCTGCATTCCCTCTTCTTGATTTTATGTTGATAACCCTTAGTGACCTTATGAGATGTCCTATTCTTTCTGCTATCACAATGCACTAATTCCCACAGAATCTGACTTTAACCTACCCATTTCACCTTCTACTTTACCTAACCAATTAAGGGTTCTAACATTACATGGTCTGACCCATAGAATGCCTATTTTGTTTTTCCTGATGATGACATTCTCCTGGGTATTCCCCATGTAGAGACCTGAATGGTGTACTATTTTATCTAACAATGGAAAATACAGGATGGAATGTAACAATACCAGAGAAGGAAAGTTGCTACTCACCATATAGCGGAGATGCTGAGTCTTGATAGGCACAACAAAACAAGCTCTCTGAGACTGCGGACGTGTGTGCAAGTTGCATTTGCGTGAGTGTGTGTGTGTGCATGTGTGTATGTGTGTCTATTGCTGACAAAGGCCTTAATGACCGAAAGCTATAATTGTGTGAATCTTTTTGTTGTGGCTATCATGACTCAGCATCTCCACTATATGGTGAGTAGCAACTTTCCTTCTCTGGTATTGGTACTATTTTATCTCTTGGATATTATACCCAAGAGGATGCCATCATTATTAGCTTACACAGTAAACTACATGCTCTAGGGGAAAAGATAAGGGTTGTAGTTTCCCTATGCTGTAGTCAGATCAGTCAGTTATCCAGACCATTGCCTCTATAACTACTCCAAAGGTTGTTCTTCACAAGCCACGAATTAGTCTGACTGATAGACTGGGAAATACTGAAACTGTATGTAATGAACTAAAGACAACCAAACAGGCCAAAAGCGAATGTAACAAAGGAGAAGGGTACACAGCGGCTGAAGATCTACATCTACATCTAGATCTACATGACTACTCTGCAATTCACATTTAAGTGCTTGGCAGAGGGTTCATCGAACCACAATCATACTATCTCTCTACTATTCCACTCCCGAACAGCGAGCGGGAAAAACGAACACCTAAACCTTTCTGTTCGAGCTCTGATTTCTCTTATTTTATTTTGATGATCATTCCTACCTATGTAGGTTGGGCTCAACAAAATATTTTCGCATTCGGAAGAGAAAGTTGGTGACTGAAATTTCGTAAAAAGGTCTCTCCGCGACGAAAAACGCCTATGCTGTAATGACTTCCATCCCAACTCGTGTATCATATCTGCCACACTCTCTCCCCTATAACGCGATAATACAAAACGAGCTGCCCTTTTTTGCACCCTTTCGATGTCCTCCGTCAATCCCACCTGGTAAGGATCCCACACCGCGCAGCAATATTCTAACAGAGGACGAACGAGTGTAGTGTAAGCTGTCTCTTTAGTGGACTTGTTGCATCTTCTAAGTGTCCTGCCAATGAAACGCAACCTTTGGCTCGCCTTCCCGACAATATTATCTATGTGGTCCTTCCAACTGAAGTTGTTCGTAATTTTAACACCCAGGTACTTAGTTGAATTGACAGCCTTGAGAATTGTACTATTTATCGAGTAATCGAATTCCAACGGATTTCTTTTGGAACTCATGTGGATCATCTCACACTTTTCGTTATTTAGCGTCAACTGCCACCTGACACACCATACAGCAATCTTTTCTAAATTGCTTTGCAGCTGATACTGGTCTTCGGATGACCTTACTAGACGGTAAATTACAGCATCATCTGCGAACAGTCTAAGAGAACTGCTCAGATTGTCACCCAGGTCATTTATATAGATCAGGAACAGTAGAGGTCCCAGGACGCTTCCCTGGGGAACACCTGATATCACTTCAGTTTTACTCGATGATTTGCCGTCTATTACTATGAACTGCGACCTTCCTGACAGGAAATCACGAATCCAGTCGCATATCTGAGATGATACCCCATAGCTCCGCAGCTTGATTAGAAGTCGCTTGTGAGGAACGGTGTCAAAAGCTTTCTGGAAATCTAGAAATACGGAATCAACTTGAGATCCCCTGTCGATAGCGGCCATTACTTCGTGCGAATAAAGAGCTAGCTGCGTTGCACAAGAGCGATGTTTTCTGAAGCCATGCTCATTACGTGTCAATAGATCATTCCCTTCGAGGTGATTCATAATGTTTGAATACAGTATATGCTCCAAAACCCTACTGCAAACCGACGTCAATGATATAGGTCTGTAGTTAAATGGATTACTCCTACTACCCTTCTTGAACACTGGTGCGACCTGCGCAATTTTCCAATCTGTAGGTACAGATCTATCGGTGAGCGAGCGGTTGTATATGAGTGCTAAGTAGGGAGCTATAGTATCAGCGTAATCTGAAAGGAACCTAATCGGTATACAATCTGGACCTGAAGACTTGCCCGTATCAAGCGATTTGAGTTGCTTCGCAACCCCTAAGGTATCTACTTCTAAGAAACTCATGCTAGCAGATGTTCGTGTTTCAAATTCTGGAATATTCCATTCGTCTTCCCTGGTGAAGGAATTTCGGAAAACTGCGTTCAATAACTCCGCTTTAGCGGCACAGTCGTCGATAACAGTACCATCGCACTGCGCAGTGAAGGTATTGACTGCATCTTGCCGCTTGTGTACTTTACATACGACCAGAATTTCTTCGGATTTTCTACCAAATTTCGAGACAATGTTTCGTTGTGGAACCTATTAAAGGCATCTCACATCGAAGTACGTGCCAAATTTTGCGCGTCTGTAAATTTTAGCCTATCTTCAGGATTTCGCGTTCTTCTGAACTTCGCATGCTTTTTCCGTTGCCTCTGCAACAGCGTTCGGACCTTTTTTGTGTACCACGGGGGATCCGTTCCATCTCTTACCAATTTATGAGGTATGAATCTCTCAATTGCTGTTGCTACTATATCTTTGAATTTGAGCCACATCTTGTCTACATTCGCATAGTCAGTTCGGAAGGAATGGAAATTGTCTTTTAGGAAGGCTTCTAGTGGCACTTTCTCCGCCTTTTTAAATAAAATTATTTTGCGTTTGTTTCTGATGGATTTGGAAGAAATGGTATTGAGCCTAGCTACAATGACCTTGTGATCACTAATTCCTGTATCAGTCATGATGCTCTCTATCAGCTCTGGATTGTTTGTGGCCAAGAGGTCGAGTGTGTTTTCGCAACCATTTACAATTCGCGTGGGTTCGTGGACTAACTACTCGAAATAATTTTCGGAGAATGCATTTAGGACAATCTCGGAAGACGTTTTCTGCCTACCACCGGTTTTGAACAAGTATTTTTGCCAACATACCGAGGGTAGGTTGAAGTCCCCAGCAACTATAACCGTATGAGTGGGGTATTTATTTGTTACGAGACTCAAACTTTCTCTGAACTGTTCCACAACTGTAGCATCGGAGTCTAGGGGTCGGTAGAAGGACCCAATTATTAACTTAATTCGGCTGTTAAGTATAACCTCCACCCACACCAATTCGCACAGAGTATCTACTTCGACTTCACTACAAGATAAACCACTACTGACAGACACAAACACTCCACCACCAATTCTGCCTAATCTATCTTTCCTGAACACCGTCTGAGACTTTGTAAAAATTTCTGCAGAACTTATTTCAGGCTTTAGCCAGCTTTCAGTACCTATAACGATATCAGCTTCTGTGCTTTCTATTAGCGCTTGAAGCTCAGGGACTTTTCCAGCGCAACTACAACAATTTACAACTATAATTCTGACTGTTCCTTGATCCAAGCACGTCCTGTAATTGCCAAGCACCCTTTGACATTGCAGCCCATCCCGCACTTTCCCGAGGCCTTCTAACCTAAAAAACCGCCCAGTCCACGCCACACAGCCTCCGCTACCCGTGTAGCCGCCAGCTGAGTGTAGTGAACTCCTGACCTATTCAGCGGAACCCGAAACCCCACCACCCTATGGCGCAAGTCAAGGAATCTGCAGCCAATACGGTCGCAAAACCGTCTGAGCCTCTGATTCAGACCCTCCACCCGGCTCTGCACCAAAGGTCCGCAGTCGGTTCTGTCAACGACAATGTTAATAATACTGTTACTCCAAGGTATGTTGCCCGCTACACAAATCATAGCATATATACTGAGACATCTACAGTAAAAAACTCTCATGTGATGCATCAAAGTACTTTACCAAAAAACCATCAAATCATAAGCCAAGAGGAAAAGCTCACAAAAATTACACAACCTGCATGTCCACTCAAGCCGAAATCAACACTTGCAAATAAAAACAATATGTTTCCAGTGCTCACAAAGGCAGACAATTTAACTAACACAACAAATACTGCTGGAAGAAAAATGTATTTACTGGGTGATAGTCACCTTAGAGTTGTTGCCCATGAAACAAAAAAATGTTAACAAAGAGGTAAGTGCCCTAGGTTGTATACAACCAGGTGCTCGCACTGACCAAATACTATCGATAGTAACAGAGTAACAGGTACTTCTCAAACGGTAACCAAGAAAGACTACATTGTGATCTGTGGTGTTTCAAATGATGTTGCACACAACAAAGGTTTGATTGCTGCCAATGTGTTGAGAACAGCTCTAAACATTATAGCGTAATTGTTGTTGATATTCCACACAGACATGACTTAATACAATCCCCATGTGTAAAAGGGGTAGTAATAGCTATAAATAGACATTATGCAGAAATCTGCAGCAGTTTTGTGAATAATCGTAGGATTGAAGCTCACAAATTTCGTAGAGAACTTTGCACCACTCAAGGCCTTCATCTCAATTGGTGTGGCATAATTGCAGATGCAAGGAACAAAATGAACCCAGGACAATCAGATTTGAATTAAGAGATTACCACCACACAAGATAATCGTAGGACTGGTTATAGGCAGACTACATTAGACAACAGGCTGCTGAAAAAAAAAAAAAAACAAGGCAAAATTTTTAATGAGCCTTTTTTTAAGTGCTGCTGAGAAAACAGGACGCAATGTCTCCTTCGAAGAGGCCTTAAAAATACTGAAAGGCCATTTCTCAAATTCCATATAGCAGACAGGTATAGACTCTATAACATTAAAGGAAGTAAGAAAAACCAATATTTCTTTAAAAAGCAAAAATTCAACTGTGTCGACAACATCTCCAGCAAACTGCTAAAAACCTGTGACAATCAGTCAGTGAATTCCTAGCTCATATATTCAATGTCTCTCTGAAACAAGATATCTTCCCTGACAGGATGAAGTATGCTATTGTAAAGCCCCTCTACAAAAAAAGGTGATGCCTCAGATGTTACAAACTATCATCCTATCTCTTTTTGACTACATTTTCTAAAGTCCTCAAGAAATTAATATATTCCAGGATAGTAAATCACATATAAAACTTTTCAATAATTAGTAAAAACCACTTTTAATTCAGAGAAGGTATCTCCACAACCAAAGCTATATTTTCATTTGCCAATAATGTTTTGGAATTCTTTGACAAGAAGACATTACCTGTGGGTATACTTTGTGATCTGTCTAAGACTTTTGACTGTGTCAATCATAGAATACTTATAGAGAAAGCATGCTACTATGAACTCTGTGGACAAATCAGCAGCTGGCTTGAATCCTAACAGAAAACAGCATTAGATGGTAGCAATACACAGGTAGGAGGGGTAGAGTCCAACTGGTGAACAGTAAATTATAAAGTTCCACAATGTTCTGTCTTTGGTCTCCTGCTATTTTTCATATATATCAATGACCTGCCTTTGTCCTCAAACAAATCAAGCAACTTTACAATGTTTGCAGATGAGTATTGTGATAGACAATAAGACATCCTCTGACCTAGAATTAAATACCAACCAATTGCTTGAGGACATTCTGAATTGGCTCATAGTAAATTCTCTATCAATAAACATCAGCTAAAACAGTTACATTCATTTCCATTCTGGTCACAAAAGGCCACAGGAGATAAACATTCCACATGAGAGCCAGCAGATATGGAGAGTAGAATGTTTGAAATTTTTGGGCATATGTGTAGATAAGAAGCTTAACTGGGAACAGCACACTCACCAAACCCCAAAAAGGCTTAGTTCAGCAACATTTGCCATCTGGATAATTGCCAAAATTGGAGACGTCAGTGACTGAAAATCTGCTTTCTTTGGCTAGTTACATTCACTTATGTGTTACGGAATAATCTTCTGAGGCAATTCACCGCTGTTGAAAAAAGTCTTTACAAGTCAGAAAAATGTTTTCCAAATTTTGTGTTGAGTGCTTACAAGAACCTCATGCTGCAACTTTTTTAAGCAAATAGGAATATTAACCACTACTTCACAATATCTTTTTTCAGTCATGATTTTCTCACTTCACAATCCTTCTCAGTATGAAATGAATGAAACATGACATCATCATAATACAAGAAGGAAATGTGACATACACAGTCACCTGACAAATTTATCTCTAGTGCAAAAAGATGTAAAATATACCAGCACAAAAACCTTCAGTGCACTTCCAAGTAATATTAAGTGTCTAAAATGTAATATTTAAAAGTATGCTAAAGCAGTTCTTGCTTGAAAAAGTTTCTATTCTCTAGAAGAATTCTATAGAAGAGCTAGCTAAGATTACTTACCATGTATTATTGTATATTCCAGATTCACCTTGCTGCTTTAACTAGATTAATTGGTGATCTGTAAGTCAAGTAAATGGTCACTTTTACTCAGTAAAAAATTGTTTAAATAAGTTCTGGAGATTGTATCTTAACCCCTGTTTGTGGTGTAATTAGGACTTACTGATTGCGTTACTTTATTATTATTTTTAATATGTATTGTTAATCTTTGTTCATTGTCCTGATGAGATTGAATGTAATAATGAATTAACACTTTTGGCTCATTCCATATCCATGTGTTACCACACAAAAATGGATCTACAGAATACATATTGAAATAAATAAATAAGTGATCTCTCTAGAGATAACCCCTTCACTGTTGTTGTACCTACAGTATGACTATCTGAATCACTGAGGCATGCAAGCCACTCAATTTTGGAAAGGTGCATAGTTCATGGGTGGGACATTTATCATACATGGACTGATATTTGTCTTTTATAGGAGAGTTGCATGCTTGAATTGAACATGTGTCTGGAGTTTTTATATTTGTTCACTGACAATAACAGGCACCATTTTTTATCAGCATTATTTATTATATTTCAGTGCCTTTCAATTGTGAAGAGATAAATAACATTTTACCACAAACAAAAAATGGAGAGTTCTTTGACTGATTTTATTTCACTCTCTCTAACAAGATACTGTACCTATATTGTGAGCTTATAGACTTCCAGCTGAACATTCTCCATCAGCCTGGATCTCAGTGCTTTCAGAAGCAGTTACTAATTCCTCACAGCTACACATATTCAGTCGCTAAATAAGCAGAAAACATATTTCAAGACTATCAAACCTATTATAATAAATAGCTGAAATAATTTGGATATAACATGAGGTAAGCTCATTAAACAACCAGAGCAATTGAAAAACAATTAAATTTAGTGTAAAGAGGGAGAAAAGTTACTTTCTTTTGTTATATATAGAAAATATACCATGAAAGTAAGATATTAAATGAACATATCAATGAATCCAAGTGAAAGTGAGTTATACATAAAGCAACATTTCAAAAAGATGCAAAAATTACTTACTGATAAGTAGTTCTCCTCTAGATAGCAAAGTCTTTTGCTGGCCCTTGTGGCATTTGTCAGTGTTGCATTTCAAGTTGAGATACTTTCCATACATTATTTTAATGAACAATAATGCTAGGAAAATTTTTAGGTATGCTGCAATGATGACTTTCCACAAGTTTGCATGAAAAGGAGCCAAATAAGTCCTCCATCCAATATACTGGCATTTAGGTTGTCTAATCAGCAAATGATAGCTGAAAATGATTACATTTGTTTAACTGCAGTTTGCTGTAAACAGTAACAGTTTATGATAATAAATTATGCATTTACAGAGAATGCAATTTGTGCATACATGTAAAAAATTTAAAATCTTCAACAAGGTTTACACACATTACTCACAAACAACTACAAAGAATCTGTCAAATATGTAAATTGAAGGGGGATCGCTGCTGTAAGCTGCAGTGGCACATTAAGCAGAATCAGTGGTGATGTGTACCAGACCAGGATTCAATTCTGGGATCTCCTGTTTACTAGACAGGTGCAGTAACCACAGCAGCATCTGGGACACAGCTTTACTGCAAATGCATGGACTATCTCGGCGCAACTCACAGCTGATACACACTCCCACCGAGTGTCACCTGTCTGCAGTCATTGTCCATTATACTTCTGTTTGCTACTCAGAGATTTCCACAGCAGGTAGGATGTATTTGTGTATTCACACTGAAGAAATGGGTTCCATTGTCCAGCTAGGCTTATCAATTACACAAATGCGTGGTGCCTGTCTGAAAGAACATACACCAGGCAGAATCCACAGCTGTGAAACATTATATGTAAATTGAAGGGGGATCACTGCTGTCAGGTGCAGTAGGACGTTAAGTGGAATCAGCGGCAACAAGCAAAAATGTGTACTGGACCAGGATTTAAAACTCAGGATCTCCTGCTTGCTAGGCAGGTGCGGTAACCACTGCATTATCCAGGACGCACATTTATCACAACTGCACTGCACTGCACATCTTGCCACACCTCACGACCAATCCACACTACCACCGAGCACCAAATATTCGCAGTCCCTGTCCATTATACTCACATCTGCTACTCAGAGATTCCCCACAGGAGGTGGGACGTATTTGTGCATTTGTACTGCCCAGTTAGGCTTATGACTGTACATTCATATAACTGATAAGCCTAGCTGGACAATGGGTCCCCTTTCTTCAGTGAAAATTCACAAATATGTGTTACCTCCTGTGGGAATCTCTGAATAGCAAACAGGAGCATAAAAGGAGAGGGACTGCGATAGGTGTCACTCAGTGGGAGTGTGGATTGGCCATGAAACATGCTGAGATAGTCCATGCAGTTGCGATAATGCTGTGTCCACGATGGGCCAGGGGTTACCACACCTGCCTATTAAGCAGGAGATCTGAGGTTCAAATCTTGATCC
This sequence comes from Schistocerca gregaria, assembly GCF_023897955.1. NCBI lineage: Eukaryota > Metazoa > Arthropoda > Insecta > Orthoptera > Acrididae > Schistocerca > Schistocerca gregaria. The sequence goes on from NC_064931.1 coordinate 749,795,214, forward strand.
AGTACACATTTTCATTCATTGCTGCTGATTACACCTAATGTTCAACTGCAGGTGACAGCACTGAACCCCCTTCAGTTTACGTATAATGTTCCACAGCTGCATATTCTGTCTGGTGTCTGTTCTTTCAGACAGACATCAAGCATTCATATAATCTGTCAAATTTTGTATGCTAATGTGCCTAAAGGCTCAGGCAGATTGATCCATGGGCAGCATGAACAGGAAATTAGCACACATAATTCTTTATATTCATACCCTGATCCATTATCAAATATTGGCCTGCTGAGGACCTTGGCCCATCTCTTCTTCTTTGCCAGTTTTCCTAAACTGTCAGTCGACATGGTGTCTAATGTATTTCACTTTCATCAACAAAGCTAAAAACACAAATTTTGTAGTATTAATGATCATGTATACCTTCACAGACAGGGTGCACACAGCATTCTGTACTAATGTAGCATGGTAGGGCAAACAGTTAAAACAGCAAAGGAGAGACAAAATAGACAGCAGTGATACATTCAATTGAAACAACAAAGAAAATAAGGTGTTATCAAGCACTGTTTTAGTATAATCACAAAATATTAAAAAATAAAATGAGTATTTTTGTGCATTCTCCAAATTGTAAATGTTGGCGTCCTATGGAAACATTGTGATAAAAATTAATGGCCAGTCCTTCCACGAACCAAAATGAGGAAGAGAAATGGTATCTGCCAGAGCCAGCCTCACCATTGCAAGCCTAAACATTGAGGGAATCACCAAAAATAAACGACAAATACTGTCATACCTTTTCCATGCACATAAATGGGATATACTGTGCCTACAAGAAACACAAAACGACAAAGGAGAGACAAGACCACAAATTAAGGGAATGCACTTATCTGTAGAATCTCCAAGCTCTCAGTATGGCAGTGGAATATTCACAAAGCCTAATATTTTTGTAATATTGAAAAACATGATCAAATGTAACAATCCAAAGCTACAAACAAATGACTGCAGCATGTTCACTGTAATGTCTATATACAGACCCCCGGGAGAGAAGCTCAGCTTGATGCTACTCCAAAACTTCCATGACCAGAAAGTACAGTTCATAATAGTAGACTAATTGTCACAGCATCACATGGGGCTACAAAGAAACAGATGACATTGGCCACATATTGAAACAATGGGCTGAAGCAAAAAATTTATAATTGTTACATGACCCAAGATTACCTTCCTCCTTTAATTGCAAAATATGGGAAGGTGGTTACAACACTGACATCTGTTTCATAAGTGTATGATCAACACTTGAAAATCCTTGTATGAGACTATCCCAAAAACACAGCACTATACAATTGGAATCCAGACATATGCTGCTTTTAGAACAACAAAATACTATTCTGAAGAAAATTCAGTTTTTAAACAGCCAAATGGGTAGACTATGCTGAAAATTTTGATGGAGAAATAAAGAAACTCATACTAGTAACAGAAAACTATAAAAGTTTCATAGAGATTCTATAAAAACTTTCAAGACACATACAGCATGAGATCACAAGTAATATTGTTTCTGCAGGCCTCACAGTTGAATAAAAGGAAAAAGACTATCTTGTGCAGAACTGCACCAGTGGATAGGCTGAGTGAGATGAGACAGAGAAAGCAGAGTGAAACCCTGCAAATAATGGACATTACACTACCCATTGTAGCAGAATGATCTGAGCTTAGTAAAGAAAACTCTACTGTGATCTCGAGTCAGTCAAATAATCATCAAGAATATCATACAACTGTGCTGTGTGCTGCCTATGAACTACTCCTAAATAGAAAATACATCAAAAGATGTTGGAAGATCAAAATCAATACATGGCCACATCAAGCATCAAATAACTTTGTTGCCCTATTTACCTAAAAAGAACTCAACCTAGCACCAAACTCAAGCCGAACAATGGATCCTGCACCTTATCAACCACTGCCTCAAGACATGCAAGCAGGTGGCGTCGACTCCATGGGTGCTCCAGTGCTCACGAAACCCATAGTAGTTTTTTGGGGTACTCAGCACCCACACAAAATTGGAAAGGAAGATAAAATAGAATAAATAAGAAAAAAAAAAACAGAAAAATTGGGAAATAATTTAAGCTGTTAATTGTCTCAATGTTTACATCATGTTCTCACACTGGGCCGTGTAAGTATAGCCTAGTGCTTCACAGTCCTCCAGAAACAACTAATAAATGCTTGGTGCCACTCTCTCAGTAAACACCATGAAAGTTTCTGAACATTCCACCTATGGGCAACAGCCAACAGAGATTTCAATCACCTGCTTTATGTTGATAGATAATCATTCACTCTGTAGCATTCTTTATGGAGAAGTAAGTTTTAGTTTACATTTTTTATTGTGTATTGCATTATCATTTACAGTTATTTACTATTACAAATTATTTTGTTTATTTCTTTGTTGTAGTTTGTATTCATAATGAATAAATTCATTGTTCACTTGTCAATAAAGAAAAGTTGTTTGGCTAAGACATTTGAAAAGATTGCTTCAGGTGGCTCCAATTCATCTGCTGCATTGAATGAAGCAAAGAAAGCTGGTCATGTTGGTGGTGCCCGTTCATTTCAAACTCAGTGGAAAAACAAATATAAGTTGATGTTATAGATAAAGAAGTGTGATGTAAAGAAATGAGTTCCTCTACTAGGCCTTTTGCAAAGAAAACTGAACAAGACAAAGTTGTGATAAAAACATTCATTGCAGTTCTTGGAAGAAAGCATTAGAAATGTTTACTTGTCATGAAAAGTCTCATTACTTATATCTTGCTATAGCAGCAAAGATAAAATTGACAAAGGTGTGAATGTGAAGTGTTTCATGTCTAAGGGTAATGAGGGAGAAATTAAGTCTGTAAGAGTAGCTCTGTTGAGAATGTTATCTTCACTGTGTTATCTCATGGTGCAGGGGTTAACAATTTGTGGTCACACAGACGAAAATACTAATTAAAATGGTTTGTCAGAGTTAGTTGGTGAAGGTAGCTCTGATTTGTCCTCTTGGCTTTTGTGTATGAAGTACAGGTGCTGTTTGCATGACATACCAGAATAAATGAAGTAGGTTGTTTTATAGCTAAAAAATCTTAAACAATTTGATAAAGTTTGTAAAATAAGTACTATTTGATAACTGTGGATGAAACTAGCAATTAATGTCAACAAGAGCAAATTTTGATTTACTTTTGTGTGTCAGTGGTGATAATTTGCAAATTAATGAATTATGTTTAGGTTTCTGTAATACTGAATCTACTACAGCTCAAGTTTTGTTGACAATTATGGATCTTCTGACTCATTTCTCTCTATATATCAAGTCATGGAGTGGTATTGAGCATTTTTTCTGGCTTGCAAGCAAAAATCAGAGAAACTGAGAAAAAATTTTTGCATGTTTGTGTGCCAACCAAAAATTACCTCTTCGTTATGGTAAAGTGTGAAGTAAGAAATTTTGAAACAAAGCTTTGTATTTTGGACTCTTTGTAAGACTATGGTGCTCTTCCATTATATACTGTTTATACTCATATCTTTAGTCACAATTGCAAAATATGCAAAATAGCCAATAATCCAAGTTAGCTATTGTTCTGTGTTTCAAGAAAGAAATACCAGTCTGGTCAAAGTACTTCATTAAGTGTTATAGCAGATTCTGTAGTCCTAGTAATCAGTGTGAGTTTTTTTTCAGCCCAGTTCAATATGTGGAATTGTTCTCAGCAGATTATGATGTATGCCAAGGTATCTACAGTAAGGCAATGATCATAGTATGGGCTCTGCTTCAATTTAATCTTGTGCAGTGTTTCACCTGTGGAGACTTTATCGTTTACTGTGTCATACCATGTGGACACTACTCTGGAGTGGAGGATGAAATTGTTAATATTTTTTCAGACATTTCTCCCATTGACTGCTGCATATTTCGCTTCCACGGGGTTTGGCTTATGGTGTCACGTGAGGTGCGAATAGATTCTTCTAGTGTTAAGCTGCTGTGAAATATCTTGACTACAGCTCATCTCCAGGTTGTAAGTCCAGATGTAGTTGAGTTGAGTGCTGACGTGACCAACATTGATTGGAGCTTTTTTGCTTATTGGGGCTAACCTGTCGAATAATGTTTTTGTAATTGTCAGATGGGGTGTCTGCAGTATTTTGTGGATATGGTCCATATATATTGCAGTGCATTGTTTCTGGATGTCTTTGACACCCAGACCACCAGTGGGGTGGGTTAGTACTATGGTTGGCATGGTGACTTTAAAGATATTTCCGCTCCAGCTGAACCAATATACTGCAGCTTAATTCTTGTGCGCTATATCCTTGGGTACTGGTAACACTGCTGCAATATGATATATTTTGCTTAGGGCATAGCTGTTAAAAACTCTCTGTATCCAATTTAGCATTCTAGTTTTGTGTTCATGGAGGCTAACCCTGAATAAATTGAGTTTATGGTCCCAGTTTGCATCTGTCATCTCTTGTGGATTGGGCATTAAAATCATACCTAAATGGTTCATCTTCCTGGTCCTTTGTAGCCATGTTATTTGAATGTTCTCCATATGGGGTCTGACAGATAAAATTTTTGATTTGTGTTCATTGAGTTTGGCTCCAGAAGAAGTGATGCAAGCATGGATTATTTGTTGAACAATTTGGATTTCTGGTCTCATGTTAACTATTACATTGATATCATCAGCATAAGTGTGGCACATGGTGTTTGTACTGAACACCTGTAGACCTCGCAACCTGTGATGCAGGTTTAACAGTAGTGGTTGTAAGGCAATTGCATACAGTGTCAAAGAAAGAGGGCATCCTTGTCTCACTCATGGCTTAATTGGGACTGGTGAACTTGGTTGGCCATTAATTTTGATTTGAGAGGAAGTTCTGACTATACATTTGTGTATGTTCTGAATAAAATGAGCACTGAACCCCATCCGTTGCATTATGGTTAGAAGAAAGTGGTGGTTGATGTGATCAAAAGCCTTACCAAGTCTAAAAACATGAGACCAATATTACATTTACATAGCCATGACAGATTTATATTATCGCTATATTCACATAATGCATTTGACACAGATCTCCCTGAAGCAGCACTCATTTGATAAGGGCCAAGTCCTTCGGCAGTACTAACTTCATTCTACTATTTATGAGTCGAGTGAAGATTTTATAGTTGGAATTGAGTAGAGGTAGTGGTCAAAATTCCTGCAGTATAGTGCTACATGCTTTTCTGGGGATCAGGACAATCAGTCTTTCTGTAAACTGAGATGGCATCTGCACATTTCCCAATAATTCATTACATTATTTGGTGAACTCTGGTCCTATGAAATTCCAAAAGCAAGTATAAAATTCTATGGGTAGGCTATCTAAACCAGCCAATTTCTTTGTAGATGAATCTTTGATTAAGGTAAATACTTATTCATCAGTAATGTTGGCTACAAGGTCAGCATTGTCACTCAGATTGGATATGGATTAAATGTAGGATAAAACGGCTCACTTGCCATCGAATCAGTTGCTGACTCGGCATAAAAATCTGTACAGTGTTGCACCACATAGTTTTTTTACAGCAACCTGTTTATTGTATTCATTCCCCTGTTCATCCATGAGAGTGTGGAGTAACTTTTGTTTACCTCTCTTGGCTTCCTGGATCATGTGATGTACAGACGTATTCTCCTGCATCTGTTCAATTGGAGAAAATGCTCTAACTTTTTTCTCCTCTAGAGATTGTCATACCAACACTGTGATTTTTGCTTTGGTGTATTTCATTCTAGAGCTGTTTGCTATTAATCCCATGGGATAATCATAATTCACGGAGGCATAGAAAATTATACTCCAAGGTGCATTTTTGCCAGTACGCTTACATGCGGCCATGTCATGCGATACATGTTTTTATCTGTGGTTTTACAGACTGCAGCCACCACATGGTGCATGTTGGATATCTGGCTTGCATCCAAAGGCATCATTGCCGTGTATCATGGATCTCTTGTTTCAGTTCTGCGTCCTCAAAGACTGACACATTTAGCTGTCATATGCCCCTTTCCAGGAATATTTTTTGTTTAGTTTGCTGCACAGTTATATGAAATGTGCAGTGATCTAAGAAGTTCAGGGACCAAATTTTGCAGTCAATTGCATTATGAGTAAAGCCTTTCATTACATACAGCCTGTCTAGTCTGCTTTCTGAATTACTGGATATGTATGTGTGTCCTTAGGTGTGAGGATGGAGATGGCATTGAGTGTATATCATATCTAGTCCATTAGTTAACAACAACAGCTCTTTGCAAAAGTTGAAATTCGGGACTTGATCTTCTGGATGCAATATGCAGTTAAAATCTCCACCCAAAATTATGTGCAATTGAGAATCTGTTATTAACGAGACAGTTTCATCCCAGAAACAGGTTGCTCCTTGCTTGTTTTCTGCTGGATATGGAGGGAGCATATACATTAACAAGAAATAGATCATATATTTTTGCAGTTATCTCTCATTCAGATTCAAGTATAGCTTGTGATGTACATAGAATGCCATGTTTGAACAATATTCCTACTCCACATTCGTTGCCTATGTTCAAGATTGCCTCATGTCTGTACACACCCACTATTTTCATCATAACTACCTCTTGTATCATTGCTATGTCAATGTTGGCAGCATATAAGTAGTCCTTCAGTGGTTCTAACCTTACATCACAAATTATTTTGTTCACATGGAGTGTGGCAATTTCATATGTCTGCATCATTCGGTAGTACTCCTAATCACATTCAGTATCATCAGACTATGCAGCCCCCTTATCAGATCCACTGTGGTCAACTGTTTCCATCAGTTCTTCAGTTCAAGGGGCTAGGTTCATATGTATATCTTCATTTGTGTTTGGGATGTCTGTTTTTCTGACGGCTACCTCATCTTGCTTTTCACTTCGATATGTTTTGAGAATTTTTTTGGTACATGAGAGTGTTTGCTCCAGTTCTTGAATCTATTCAAGGCTTTGTTTACATGTTTGCCATTTAGGTTTCACCAACTACTGTATGATGTTGTCTTTCTCAGTAACCTTCAAAACTTCTAAGAGGGTGGTGTCTCGAGTCAAATTGTCACCCATGATCTTAGTGGATGTTGGTTTCAATAGAGACATTGGCTCACTATGATGCTGCTCATTCAAGGTTGGTTCTTGCATAATGTCATTCTCAACAGCAGGGAAATTGTAGAATTTGCTGTGGTTCCCAATATCTTTTGAGGTCTGCTGTGTTGCCCTTACAGCTGTCATGATTTCCATAGGTTTGGGTGGTCTCATTTCTGTTGTATCAGTAATGGCACTATGGGCTTATGCTTGGGTTACATAGTTATCTGTGTTAACATTAGGGCTTTGGATCAGGACATAGGCTCAGGCAGCCATAGCATAAGTTGCTGACAGTGAAGTCATAGCTGGTGGTCTCAGTGCCTCACTGGCCTGCATCTGTGCCACTCGCCACTGTAAACACTCAGCTCAGGCGTGGTTGAGAGAGTTGCATGCCACACATGTCTTCAACTGGCCATGCCTCTCTAAGCACAGACCCTGATGTAGGATGGTACATACTTGTGCAAGTCGATCTTTAATTGTCTCACTCCATTGAGCACTTGTAGTTTGCATGCATGGGACAACTGTTTGGCAACATTACTGAGAACTTTCCAATACAGTTCTATCACTAGATTTATCTGTTCCACTGGTACTTTGAATAGCAGTTCAAATATCTTGATTGTCTGTATACCAAATCCTGCATGTGTTATGATGACTTAGCCTACATTTTCGTCAAAATGTTTAAACTTCATAATTCCTCTGCAAGACTCAACTTCTTTGTCACAGAAGTTAGCATTCTTCAATTTGACAAAAACAATGCTGCTCAATATCGAAAGATGCATTCCAATGATATCCTCTGAATCAAGTTTCACTTTGTATTCTAATCCATCTGCGATTTTGTGTAGCTTGGGTCAGGTGTAATTGTGACCAAATGATAATTTCAAAGTATCTTTTCTGTTCAAGTGGGCCATCATGGTATCATATTTCAGATTTTAATAAGCATAGAAATTTCTGCAATGCTGCAAGAAGCACTGTGATTTACCATGATGAAGCACAGCAGACTGAGGCACACAAAACACAGCGCACGTCTGCACAGCATGGCTGATGCAGTGAGACTGTATGAATTAAGACACAAAGGAATTACAGACATTTTCCATGAATGGGTGTTCATTTAAATCAATTGGGAAAGTTGAAAATTTGTCCTGGACTGGGTTTCAAACCCAAATCTTCTGCATACTAGGCACATGCTCTGACCACTAAGCCATACAGATACAGTGGTCATTGCAACTGCACGGACTATCATAGCATGTCTCCTGCTGGACCCAAATTCTCAACTTATCCACACACTACTAACATAGTGCCCCTTGTTCATTATCCTCATTACTTGCAGCATTTTACTGATTCACATAAGAGTTTGAGCTTCTTGTGCATCTGCACTGAAGAGATCATTTTATATTCTTACCTTAATTATACATACGTGGTGTCTGTTCTTCTGGATATGTCTGAATCAGTAACTGGTGAAATGCCACGAGTAATGAGAGCAATGGGCAATGAGCACTACACTAGCTGTGTGTGGATAAGTTGAAAATTTGGGTATGATGGGAGGCATGCAAGGATAATCTGCACAGTTGTATTGACCAATGTGTCCAGAGGGCTTAGTGGTCAGAGCATCTGCCTAGTAAACAGAAGACCTGGGTTTTAATTCCAGTCTGGCACAAATTTTCAACTTTCCCCATTGATTTAAATCAATGTCCACTCAGAGCCAGTGTCTGTAATTCCTTTGTGTCTAAATTCTATGTGTATTGTGAATTACTCTTGTGTTAATTAATTATTGCAGAAAAAGAGCATAATAAACAATAGTTTGTTTACCATTTTTAAGTGTTGCTCATTCAAAAATACCTGAGACTTGATTTTCAGGACAGTTAGTTTCCAACACTTGTGGACTGCGGTTTAGAGCACCCATATTGATTTTCAGAAGTTGGCACCCCTGCATGCAGATACCATGCCAAAGATGTGGAGAAAAACAAAGGCAGTAGCACTATTAAATTAAGACAAATACCTGGAATGCCCAAAGATCTATCGCCCAACATTGCTCTTGTGTCACTTATACAAACTGTATGAGCAATGGATACTGAATCTCCTAGCAGGAATTGTAGCCCCAAAGCTCATCCATCAATAGGTCAGTTCAGACTAGTAAAATCTTGTGTCAGTCAACTATTGCCCTTTACTGAACATGTGGAGGAAGGATAGGAAAATAAACAAATAAGGGGGCTAGCATTGGTTGACCTAAGCTCTGCATATGGCACCATGAACAACAGGTTGCTTACAGTAAAATTGTATGGCACACTCATAGATTATCAGCTTGTAAAAAGTCACTATATTATGGCTGAAAAGTAGAGTGATCCCTTTCATAACGGAGGGCACAAAGGGATGATGACAGGAGAAAAGTGGTTTACCTGCCACCCCCCTCTCCACCACCCAACCTACTCTCCAACCTGTATAGCAATGACCAACCAACACCAGGTTACATGACCCAGTTCTTGTATGCCAGCAATATGGTCACCACATTTCAAGAAGAGTTTTGAAGAAATAGGACAAAACCTGGAACATGCTCTGAACATCAGTTCAGTGTACTACAAGGAACACTCCATTAAACCAAATCCCTCAAAGACAGAAGTCAGCTCCTTCCATTTTCCCTGAAAACAAGCAAACAGAAAGCTGAATGTATTCCAGAATGACGTCACCCTGGAAAACACAGGTAAACTGACATACCTGGGTGTCACACCAAACTGGTAATTGACATACAAACATCATTGTGAGAATACCCATCATAAAGATGCACCAAGAAATAACTCAATGAGAAAATTGGCTAACAACAAACTGGAAACTAGACCAAGGTGCTAGAACCACAGTTGAGACACTGTTCTTCTCTACAGCTTTTCGCAATGTTGTCCATATTTGTACATGCCAATAAGTTCAAATTAAGGCAAAGTGAAACATGCTGACTTATAATTGGCTGCATGAAACCTATGCTACTCAATAAACTATACACAGTGACCAAACTAAGGGCCCCACCTGCCATTGAGCTGCTCACAAACATACTAAGAAAGTAAAGTAAGTACCAATAAGAATGTAAAACTAACCTATAATTCATTAACAGCCCCTTTAAGATGACAGCAAAATTTATTTGCTGAAAATTCATGCACAACCACTGTCTCGACCTGGTAGATTGTCTAACTTAAACTCCAATTAAAAGTTCTGTTATGACAAAAGTATACCGCCAACAGTACCTCACAATCTGATTGGAGTTAAGGAAGATACTGCACATAACATCACAGCTTGTAGCAGCTGAACATGATTATAAGGCCAGCTATTGAAATATTGTATCAAAAATGGAACTGTCATCTCAGTTGCTCATACAAGAATATAACCTACTATTGAACGAACAGTTCTTTAGTTCTCTCTTAAATTCTGCTGTATTTCCCACAACAATTAGTCAATTTACACTAGAAGTAACAACCTAGCAATATTGCTTTACATGAGTGTGTAGCACTACTTATGCAAATAAAACCCAACATAATGATTTTCATGAATGAAGTGATTTCCAGTTTCCCACATGCATTCTTCATCTTCACCAGCAATTAGTTATTAAGTAATGAGTAGTAGATCACAAGCTTCACAAAACCAAGTGTATATTTTTGCAAGATAATATAAAATGTAGGATATTTCATAAATGAATTATCACAAGAGGATTATTTAATGGCAACAGATAAGACACAAATCTGACCTGGGTCAGATCTACAACATTGAGATTGTCCTTGTAAAAGTATCCCCTGCAGTGATATTTGAATCTACTCCTGTTTGAATATGTTGTGGTTGACCTTACATGAAAAGCTCTATGAAATGAATCTGTATCTACATCTACATGATTACTCTGCAATTCACACTAAAGTATTTGGCAGAGGGTTCACAGAACCACGTTCACGCTATTTCCCCGCTGTTCCACTCTCGAATAACACATACAAAAAATGAACAACTAAATCTTTCTGAGTGAGCTCTGATTTCTCTTACTTTATGATGATGGTCATTACTCCATATGTAGATGGGAGTCAACAAAATATGTTGGCACTGTAGGAGAAAGTTGCCACTTCATGTAAAACTCCCATCACAATGAAAATTGGCATGGTTTAATGAATGCCACCCTAACTTCCTTATCACATGTGTGACACTCTCTCTCCTGTTCCACAATAGCACAAAATGAGCTGCCCTGCTTTGAACTTTTTGATGACCTCCATCAATCCTATCTAGTATGGGCCCCTTACCACACAGCAATGCTCCAGAAGAGGACAGACAAGCATAGTGTCTTTAGTAGATTTGTTGCATCTCCTATCATCACTAGATATTTAGTTGAAACTACAAACTTCAAATTTGTGTTATTTATCATGTAACTGAAATTTAATAGACTTATTGTATTACTCATGAGGAGGAACTCACACATTTTATTGTTTAGGATCAATTTCCATTTTTTTGCACCTTGCACATATCTTGCCTAAATTATTTTGGAGTTTGTTTTTGTCTTTTTATGGATTTGCTAGACGGTAAATGACAGAATAAGAAGGCTGTTTGGATTGTCTCCTAAATCATTTATATAGATTAATTACATCAGAAGTGAAGGTGTATATATGAAGAGGTGTAATTCCCCCATGGTTTCTGAAGAGAGGCAGCAGCATTTCAAGGTGTTGCAAAGGCAACAGCCTGCATGATGACTGATCAAGTCCTCTAACATCAGCCAAAATATCTTTTCTTGGCAGGTACTGTGAACAGTTGAAAGTAAGGGAAACTACAGCTGTTTTTCTTTTGTGCCAAGAACATGCTGCTGTACTGTATGGTTGAATGATGATGCCATCCCCGCAGGTAAAGTATTATAGAGGTAAATTACTCCCCCCCCCCCAATTTGGATCTCTGGATGGGGACTACTCAGGAGGAAATGTCATGAGGAAAAACAAAACACATCCTTCAGGTCAGAGCATGGTATGTTAGATCATTTGTACGGGTAGGTTAAAAGAGGGAAATGGAAAGATTGAAGTTTGATGTAATGGGAATTAGTGAAGTGCAGTAGGCAGAAAGAACATGGCTTTTAGTAAGGTCAGTACAAAGTTATCAACACAAAATTGGATAGGAATAATGTAAGAGTAGGTCTAATAATGAATAAGGAATTAGAAAGGTGGGTAAGCCACTATAAACAGCACAATGAATGCATTATCATAGCCAATATAAACATAAAGCCAACAATCACCACAGTAGTACAAGTACATACGCCGACTAGATCTGCAGATGAGGAAGAGACTGACAGAAAGTATGATGAGATCAAGGAAATTGTTCTGATGATGGATGACTGGAATTCAGTAGCAGGAAAAGTAGTGGGAGAATATGGACTGGGGGAAAGGAATGAAAGAGAGAGCTGCCTGGTAGAATTTTGCACAGAGTATAATTGCATCATAGCCAATACTTGGTTTAAGAATAGTGTAACAAGGCCCTGGGAGTAGAAGGTATTCTGTCAGAACTACTAACAGCCTTGGGAGGGCCAGCCATAACAAAACACTTTCATCTGGTGTGCAAGATGTATGAGAGAGGCAAAATACCCTCAGATTTCAAAAATAATGTAATAGTTCCAATTCCAAAGAAAGCAGGTGCTGACACGGGTGAATATTACCAAACTATAGGTTTAATAAGTCATGGCTGCAAAATATTAACAGAAATTCTTTACAGAAGAATGGAAAAGCTGGTAGAAGCTGACCTTGGGAGCCCTATGACTTATCTTAGAAGATGGGTTAAGAAAAGGCAAACCTACATTTGTAGCATTTGTAGGCTTAGAGAAAGCTTTTGACAATGTTGACTGGAATACTCTCTTTCAAATTCTGAAGGTAGTAGGGGTAAAATACTGAAATTGAAAGGCTATTTACAACTTGTATAGAAACCAGAAGGCAATTATAAGAGTCAAGGAGCATTAAAGAGAAGTAGTGGTTAAGAAGAGTGTGAGACAAGGTTGTAGCCTATTGCTGATGTTAGTCAGTCTGTTCATTGGGAAAGCAGTAAAGGAAACAAAAGCAAAATTTGGAGTAAGAATTGTAGTTCAGGGAAAAGAAATAAAAGCTTTGAGGATTGTTGATGGCATTGTAATTCTGAAAGAGACAGCAAAGGAATTGGAAGAGTAGTTGAATGGAATGGGCAGTGTCTTATAAGGAAGATATAAGACGATCATCAACAAAGCAAACCAAGGATAATTGAATGTAGCCAAATTAAATTAGGTGATGTTGATGGAATTAGATTAGGAAACTTAAAGTAGTAGATGTGTTTTTGTTATTTAGGCAGCAAAAAAATTGGTGATGGACAAAGTAGAGAGGATGTAAAATGTAGCTGGCACTATCAAGAATAGTGTTTCTGAAAAAACAAAAGAAATTTGTTAACATCGAACATAGGTTTAAGTATTAGGAAGTCTTTTCTGAAAGTATTTTCTTGGAGAGTAGCCATGTATGGACTGGCACTGTCAAGAAAACTGTTTATGAAGAAAAGAAATTTGTTAACATAGAATGTAGAGGTAAGTGTTAGGAAGTCTTTTCTGAAATTACTTGTAAGGAGTGTAGCAATATATGGAAGTGAAACAAGGATGATAAACAGTTTAGACAAGAAGAGAATAGAATCTTTTGAAATGTGGTACTACAAAAGACTGCTGAAGAAGAGATGTTAGACCATATAAGTATTGAGGTGGTACTCAGAAGCATTGGTGACAAAAGAAATTTGTGGCACAACCTAACTAGAAGAAGGGATCAGCTGTTATGATACATCTGAGTCAACAAGGGATCACCAGTATAGTATCTGATGTAAGTGTGGAGTGAAAAAATTGTAGAGGGAGACCAAGAGATGAGTAGAGCAAGCAGACTCAGAAGGATGTAAGTTGCAGTACCATAGTTATTTGGCTTGCACACAATAGAGAGGCATGGAGAGCTGCATCAAACCAGTCTCCAGACTGAAGACCACAATACCACAAGAGGACTGTAAATGTGGAACATGCCTAGGAACACTAGAAGATTTTAGACTGATTATATAATGGTAAGACAAATATTTCAAAACTAGATTTTACCTTAATTGGTTGGTTGTGAACTGCAGGTGGAAACTAAAGAAACTACAAGGATAGTAAATTAAGGAGATGAACATGTATAAATTGAAGGAACCACAGGTTGTTGAGACTTTTCACAGGAAGTGTTAGACAATGTTGTACTAAAACAGATAAAAGGAGTACAACAGAAGGTGAATGGATCACTTTGAGAAATGAAACAATGAAAGCATCAGAGGATCACATAGGTAAAAAGACAGGACCTAGTAGATATCCTTAGATAATTAAGAAGATACTAAATTTAATTGCAAAAGGATAGATTGTACAAATGAGGCAGTTGAAGGGGAATACAGAGATCTAAAAAATGAGATTGACACAACGTGCAAAAAGATTAGGCAGGAAGGGGTGGAGGATGAATGCAAAGCTGTAGAAGCATACATAACAAAAGCTGAAGATAGATGCTGCCTAGGAATATTAAAGAGACCCTTGGAGTAAAGATAACCACCTGTATGAATAGCAAGAGCTCACACAGCAAACCAGTGCTACACAAAGAAGGGAAATATGAAAGGTGTAGTAAGCCAAGAAGAAACACATGAAAATGAGTTGGGAGGTATGATAAAGTGAGAAGAATTTGACAGAACACTGAAAGACTACGTGAAAACAAGGCTCCAGGAGTACCCAATGTTCCCTCAGAATTATTGAGATACTTGTGGGAGCCAGCCATGACAGAATTATTCTACCTGGTGTGCAAGATATATGAGACAGGCAAAATACACTCAGACTTCAGGAAGCATGTAATTTTTATTTATTTATTCACCCATGGATCACTGTCAAGAGCAATATTGGCTGTGTCAGTATACAGTCACAATTCCACCTACTGTGCAAATTACAATTTGAGCAAATATATTTTTATTTTACAACAGACTTACACATATACATGAAATAATTAATGATAAAATATGGAAAACAAAGTTTTTAATATTAACTTAATTTATTAGATGTAGACAATTTCACTTGATGCTTTTCTGAGAAGAAACAGTATAAGCAGCAACTGAGAGATTTATACCAAATAGATTAACATACGATGGAGCTGACCCATCTTGGTATACAAAACAGGTCAGAACACTGTTGCAGGAACAATGAAACAAACATGCCAAATTTAAATAGACACAAAATCCCCAAGATTGGGGATCTTTCACAGAAGCTCAAAATTTAGTGCAGACTTCAATGCAAGATGCTTATAACAGTTTCCATAATGAAACTTTGTCTCTAAACCTGGCAGAAAATCCAAAGAGATTCTGGTCATATGTGAAGTATGTTAGCAGCAAGAAACCATCACTAAAGATTATATTATAGCGTATCTATTAGATGAAATTCGTGGGTTAAAACCAAAAAATGATTAACTTAAACAACAAAAACAATGATGCAAATCTCTACTGTACAGTAATGTGGTAACAGAAAATTTGACTAGTAAAAATACAGGCAACACGACCAGTAAACATTGTAAAAAATTCCAGAAGACTGTGAGAAATAGTGTTGAGTGCATGGAATGTGGAAATATATTTCATTTTTGATATGGTTAAGTAGATCCCTCACTAAAGGGACAGGAGACAATCATAAAAAACTGGAATTGTGATGAATGTAGGTTGAAAACTATTAGGCCTTAAGTATGTAACATACCCGATTATAATGGACCTGAAGGTAATGAAGTTCACACAATCACATCTGAAGCTAAACACATGAAGCAGAACAACATGTATTGTGGCACGAAAAGTGCAGATGAATTTAAATCATTGCATAAAACCCACAGCAAAAAATCTTGGAGCAGCCCAGATTTGATGATACCTCTTTTGAAATTGAATAGAACAAACAATGTATCAAATGCAACAGATAAAGAACCAGATGGAACACAGAGTCAAGAAATACAAAGAGAAAAAACAACACACACACGACTCTACTCTAATGGTTTAGGAAGAGGAATGGTTACAAAAACAAAGACGTTGACAACTCGAAAAACCATTAAAATTGAAGGCATAGTGAAACCAGGAGCAATATTCAACCAGACCCTCACCAACACTGAAGATTGCAGTAATTTGTCAAGGAGTGACTTTGCAGTTCTTATAGGTGGCTCCAATGATGTATACCATAATGAAACAGCTGCAGCTACAACAGCTCTGAAGACATCACTGGCCAGGTTAACAAACACCTGATCGTTACAATTTAATTACAATTATTGTGTAAACAGAGCAATAACCAAAGCTAACAAGTATTTTGAAACAATTTGCAAACAGTTTAAAAATGTAAAGCTTTTAGATATTAAGGAATGTATCATTTGTAGCCATGAACCCTCTGACAATTGTAGCTGCTCGAGAACTTGTCATACAAGACCTGGTCAAGGCCTAAGTGGAATAGGAAAGACATTGCTGGCCCAAAAAATACTTCGTATTGTAAATAACAAATTATCTTGTATCAGCAATTAGGAACATATGTCTCAAAATTCAGAACCAGATCAGCAAAATGTATAAGGCTGACCAAGCATGTGTCAGACTTGGTCAAAACCTGAAGGGGTCACTCAGGTGAGCTTTGCACCAAATCTAGGTGGCTTGACTTTGCTGTATCAGAATGTAAAAGGACTAGGCACCAAATGTGTGAGCTGGAAGTAATTTTAAACTGTAATCTTAAGGAGGTTTCTGTGCTCTGTATCAATGACCACTGGCTTCGGGACACTCAGATTTATGCATGAAATATACAAGACTTTGACTTAATAAGTAGCTTTTGCAGGGAAACTAATGTGGAGGTGTATGCATCTATGTTAAAAGTAATGTTAAATCTAAAGAGGTAAGACTTAGCAAGGTGAAGTGTGCGTATAAAGATTTTGAAAGTTGTATTTGTGAAATTACCGACTGTCAAACTATCATTGCTTGCATCTATGGTTCCCAGTTCTTGATGACTCTAACATTAATTTTAAGAAAAGTAATAAGAACAAGGTACAATTATTAAATCTGTTTAACACATACAACATGCAACCTAGTGTGCATGAAATTACCAGATATGGGAATGGGCCTAAAACAACACTTGATCAGATATTTACCAACAAACAAAGCTGTGAGTACAATATTAAAGTAACAGATAGAGGCTTTTCTGCCCATATGGCTTTAAAAATGATGATGAGGAATGAGAACAATAAGAAATGCACAGTCACTGAAAAATATGAACAAAGAAGACTTATTAATGCAAACAACATAAGAGTATTTAACAGTATGCTAAAAAGGGTGCAGTGGGGCATAGAACCAACTGTTGATGTAGACAAAAAGTATGACAGTTTTCTCACTCTATAAATATTGCTACAATGCAGCATTCGTGTTAAAAATAATTAAAGTCAGTGAGAAGACAAATACATGGGTAACAAAAGGGATTAAAAAACCTAAGCAAACATGCTAAAATAAATACAACAATAAAACCATACTCCAGGAAATATAGAAGGGTCTATAGGAAAGTTTTACAGGCAGCAAAAAGGCTAAGAAATATTTCATACATTAACAAGGGGAGCAATAAAGCAAAATCGATTTGGAACGCTGTAAACAATAGCATAGGAAAATGTAAAACCAAGACCCATAATTTCAAAATGAAAAGTGAGGGTACAGTGATAGAAGATGCTCAACAGACAACCAATATATTCAATGAACATTATGTGCACATAGCACTAAGCATAATTAAAAGTCTGTGCAATTAAAAAAAAGTGAAAAACGATATTTCTGTACCTAGTAACAGAATGTGAAGTTAGAAATGCTATTAATAAACTAAAAAATAAAATGTCTTGTGGTATTGACAGAATTCCAGACCAGGTAATCAAACATAGTTCTATCAGTATAGATGCTCACCTAACTGACATTATTAATATTTATTTCAAGACAGGGCTGTTCTCATCAAAACTAAAATATCTCCATAATAAAGCCACATCACAAAAAGGATAGTACCACTGACATAAATAATTATAGGTCAGTGTCATTATTGTCAGGTTTCTCTAAAGTAATTGAAAGAGTAATGAATGAAAGGCTAGCTGACTTCCCGAATAAAAATAAAATACTGACTAATGCTCAAAATGGTTTTAGAAAGAACAGATGCACAGAAACGACAGACTTCAAATTCATGGAAAAGGTCCTAAATGCGTTGAACAAGAACGGATTAAGCTGCGAGATATTCTTAGATTTATCTAAAGCGTTTGATCTAATCAACCATGACTTATTGCTTATGAAACTTGAATTTTATGGGGTCCAGGGACTTGCCCTCAAATGGTTCAAGTCTTATCTCTCTGACAGACAACACAAAGTATAAATATGTCATGAAGGCAAAGAGTACCTTTCAGATTTCAAAAAAAACTAGCTATGCCAATATATTCATGGGCCATCTAGAGGAATCCTTTCTAAAAACCCAGAATCCTAAACCCCTCACCTGTTTCAGATTCATTGGTGACATCTTTGTTATCTGGGTTGAAGGTGAGGACATCCTATACACATTTCTCCAGAACCTCAACAACTTCTTCCCCTTTTGCTTCACCTGGTCCTACTCAACCCAACAAGCCACCTTCCTAGATGTTGACCTCCACCTCAGAGATGGCTACATCAGTACCTCTGTCCACATCAAACCTACTAACCATGAGCAACACTTCCACTTTGACAGCTACCTGCCATTCCATACCAAGGAGTCCCTTCCGTGCAGCCTAGCCACCCGAGGTCATCGCATCTGCAGTGACAAGCAGTTCCTCTCAAAATATACCAAGGGTCTCACTGAAGCCTTCACTGACCATAATTATCCTCCCAACCTTGTACAAAAGCAAATCTCCTGTGCCTTATCTTTCAGTCTCCCACCACCTCCAAAGTCCCACAGACAGGCCACAGAGGAGCATTCCCCTCGTAACTCAGTACCATCCAGGACTGGAGCAACTGAATTACATTCTCTGCCAGGGTTTCGATTACCTCTCATCGTGCCCTGAAACGAGAAATGTCCTGCCCACTATCCTTCCCACCAGTGGTATTCTGCTGTCCCCCAAACCTTCCCAATATACTCGTCCATCCTTGCACAACCTCTGCTCCCAATCCCTTACCTCTTGGCTCACACCCCTGTAATAGACGTGGATGCAAGACCTGTCCCTTACATCCTCCTACCACCACCTACTCCAGTCCAGTCACTAACATCACCTATCCCATCAAAGGCAGGGCTACCTGTGAAACCAGTCATGTGATTTACAGGCTGAGCTGCAACCACTGTGCTGCATTGTATGTAGGCATGAAAACCAACAAGCTGTCTGTCTGCATGAATGGCCACTGACAAACTGTGGCCAAAAAACAAGTGGACCACCCTGTTGCTGAACACGCTGCCAAACATGATATCCCTCATCTCAATGACTGCTTCACAGCCTGTACCATATGGATCCTTCCCACCAACACCAGCTTTTCTGAATTGGGCAGGTGGGAACTTTACCTGCAGTACATCCTACATTCCCGTAACCCTGTCTCAACCTTAGTTAGTCACTGTCCTCGCCTATCCAGGCCCCTCCCAGTTCCCAGTCGAGCACTACAGAGCTGTCATTTCACCGCCTCACCCAGTCTTTTAATTTCTTTTTATTTCTCTCCATTCCACTACTTCCTCAACCCCGCCCCCCCCTCACTTTCTTCTCTCCTGCCCTCCTTCTAAGCTGCAGCACTCCACTGCCCGACACCACCACCATACTATCCCTCCCTCTCTCCACCCCAGCCTCCTCTTTACCCGAACCCAGTCACCACTCCCATCATGCACTGGTGCTGCTGCTCTCAATGTGGTTTCAGTTTTCTGAGACTGCAGACATGTGTGCAAGTTGCGTTTGTGTGTGTGTGTGTGTGTGTGTGTGTGTGTGTGTGTGTGTGTGTGCATGCACTTGTGTGTTTGTGTGTCTATTGCTGACAAAGGCCTTAATGGCCAAAAGCTGTAATTGTGTGAATCTTTTTGTTGTGCCTATTGCAACTCATCATCTCCACTATATGGTGGGTAGCAACATTGCAACATTAAATAATCAAGTTCATAACCATGAAACAAGGAATAGAGATGACTTTCTCAGAGACACCCACAAAGGAGCTCTCTACCAAAAAAGTGTAAAGTATCAGTCCCAAATACTTTTTAGTGCATTGCTTTCTACAATAAAGAAAATTAAAGAATTTTATAAATTCAAGGTAAATCTTAAACAATTTTTACTAACACATTGTTTTTATAACATTGAAGAATATCTGAATCTGGAACAGTAATATTATTTATATATACTGATATGAAATATCTATATTTATTATCCAAGTTCTTGTACCAAATTAAATATAAGAAATTATATTGTAATTGACTACATCTATACAATGTATATTGTTAACCGATGAATAAAGGGATAGAATTGAATTGAACTGAATGCATTCTCTGCACAATAGCAAGTGACATATTATCAAAGACAGTGCTGCCAAAGCAGAGTTACTAAATACAGCCTTCCGAAATGCCTTGACAAAAGAAGATGAAGTAAATATTCCAGAATTTGAATCAAGAACAGCTTCCAACATGTGTAACGTAGAAGTAAAGATCCTTGGAGTAGTGAAGCAACTGAAATCACTTAATAAAAGCAAGTCTTCTGGTCCATACTGTATACCAATTAGGTTCCTTTCAGAGTATGCTGATGCATTAGCTCCATACTTAACAATCATATACAACCGTTCACTTGACGAAAGATCTGTACCCAAAAACTGGAAAGTTGCACAGGTCACACCAATTTTCAAGAAAGGTAGTAAGAGTAATACACTTAATTATAAGCCCATATCATTAACGTTGATATGCAGCAGGACTTTGAAACATATATTGTGTTCAAACCTTATGAATTACGTTGAAGAAAATGGTCTATTGACACACAGTCAACATGGGTTTAGAAAACATTGTTCTTGTAAAACACAACTAGCTCTTTATTCACATGAAGTGTTGAGTGCTATTGACAAGGGATTTCAGAGCAATTCTGTATTTCTGGAAGGCTTTTGACACTGTACCACACAAGCGGCTTGTAATGAAATTGTGTGCTTATGGAATATCGTCTCAGTTATGTGACTGGATTTGTGATTTCCTGTTAGAGAGGTCACAGTTTGTAGTAACTGATGGAAAGTCGTCAAGTAAAACTGAAGCGATTTCTGGCATTCCCCAAGGTAGTGTTATAGGTCCTTTGCTGTTTCTTATCTACATAAATGATTTGGAAGACAATCTGAGCAGCCATCTTAGATTTTTTGCAGATGACGCTGTCATTTATCAACTAATAAAGTCATCAGAAGATTATAACAAATTGCAAAACGATTTAGAAAAGATACCTGAATGGTGCAAAAATTGGTAGTTGACCCTAAATAACAAAAAGTGTGGGGTCATCCACAAGAGTGCTAAAAGGAATTCATTAAACTTCGGTTATGCGATGAATCAGTCTAATTTAAAGGTCGCAAATTTAACTAAATACCTAGGAATTTCAATAACAAACAACTTAAATTGGAAGGAACACATAAAAAATGTTGTGGGGAGGCTAACCAAAGACTGCATTTTATTGGTAGGACACTTAGAAAATGTAACAGATCTACTAAGGAGATTGCCTACACTATGCTTGTCCGCCCTCTTTTAGAATACTGCTGCCCGGTGTGCGATCCTTACCAGATAAGACTGACAGAGTACATAAAAAAAGATCAAAGAAGGGCAGTACATTTTGTATTACCATTAAATATGGGAGAGAGTGTCACTGAATGATACAAGATTTGGGCTGCACATCATTAACAGAAAGGCGTTTTTCGTTGCGACGGAATCTTCTCACGAAATTCCAATCACCAACTTTCTCCTCCGATTGCAAAAATATTTTTTTGACACCAACCTGCATAGGGATAAATGATCACCATGATAAAATAAGGGAAATCAGAGCTCATACAGAAAGATATAGGTGTTCATTCTTTCTCCGTGCTATACGAGATTGGAGTAATAGATAATTGTAATGATGGTTTGATGAACCCTCGGCCAGGCACTTAAATGTGATTTGCAGAGTATCCATATAGATGTAGATTTAAATGTAGACAAACAGTTTCAGTTTCTGCTGCGGTGGATGAGACATAAGAAAAATTCTCATGTTTATTTTTCATTTACACAATGTATATAGTACAGTTATCAAGTTGTTGTTGTTGTGGTCTTTCGTCCAGAGACTGGTTTGCTGCAGCTCTCCATGCTCCTCCATCCTATGCAAGCTTCTTCATCTCCAAGTAACTACTACAACCCACATCCTTCTGAATGTGCTTGGTGTATTCATCTTTTAGTCTCCCTCTACGGCTTTTACCCTCCATGCTGCCCTCCAGTACTAAATTGGTGATCTCTTGATGCCTCAGAACATGTCATATCAACCCATTCCTTCTTCTAGTCAAGTTGTGCCACAAATTACTCTTCTCCCCAGTTCTGTTCAGTACCGCCTCATAAGTTACGTGATCTACCCATCTAATCTTCAGCATTCTTCTCTAGCACCACATTTCAAAAGTTCTATTCTCTTCTTGTCTAAACTGTTTATCATCCATGTTTCACTTCCATGCATGGCTACATTCCATCCAACTACTTTCAGAAAATACTTCCTGGCACTTAAATCTATACTCAATGTTAACAAATTTCTCTTCTTCAGAAACGCTTTCCTTGCCAGAGCCAGTCTACATTATATATCCTCTCTACTTTGACCATCATCAGTTATTTTGCTTCCTAAATAACTGACGCCAATTGGATCATATTTGACTAACAGAATTAAAGTGGTCATGGTAAATAACTGTCAATCAAATGCCCTGCCAGTAGTTAGAGGTGTGCCACAAGGCTCAGTTCCTGGGCCATTTCTTTTCTAAATATACATGAACGATTTGCCTACTTTCTTGACTGACAAGCCAATAACATATGCTGACAACACTACCCTGATTACTGTGGGCCACAAATTGGAGGAGGTGAAACAAAAAACAAAAGCTAGTCTTGAAAAGGCTGCCATTTGGCTCCACATTAACACGTTAATCATAATCAATAGCAAAACTGAGACTATGTTTTTCTACCTGCTCAAGCTTCACAAAAAAGTAAATGAATCTGACTCAGTAAGGCTTCTTGGAATCCACCTGGATCCTAAACTGACTTAGAACTGCCATACTCAACAGTTATGTACCAAACTATTGAGAGTAGTCTTCTTGTTAAAGAAATTAAAAACATTAGTTAGCAAACTACAACTTTTAACTTCTTACTTTGCCTTCTTTCAGTGTTACCTCCAGTATGCAATAAAACTACGGGGCAACTCTCATGGTGCTCAGACAGTGTTCATGTGGAAGAAGAAAGCCATAAGACCAATTACAGGCATTACAAACCAAGAATCATGTAGAAAGCATTTTAAAGACCTCAGCATCTTGACTGTACCTTCCCTTTACATTAAAACATGTCTTCTCTCTACAAAAAATCAAATACATACACTGCCTTGTAGAACAGACATCCATTTGCATGAAACTGGATACAGAAATAACGTAGATGTAGATGACTGTGTAAGGTCCAAAGTGGCTTTACACAAATAAGGATAAAATTATATAACAAGCTACCACCACCAGTGAGAGACTTACCATGATTCACCTTCCATAAGCACATTCACAAATTGTTAGTTGGTAAGTGTGTGTGTATAGTATTAAGGAATTTGAATGTATACAGTATAGTATTAAGAAATTTGAATGTACATAGTAAAGATAAACGTGTAAACTATCAAATGTTACCAACTTTTAAGTATGTAATTATCTATTTCAACTTATGTTGGCTAATGACAAATAAATAAAGAAATAAATAAATAAAAATAAATAAATAAAACTCATTTACAACTTCAAGTGTCTCATTTCCTAATGTAATTCCCTGAGCATTACCTGATTTAATTTGACTACATTCCATTATCCTTGTTTTGCTTTTGTTCATGTTCATCTTATATCCTCCTTTCAAGACACTGTCCATTCCTTTCAACTGCTCTGCCAGGTCCTTTGCTGTCTCTGACAGAATTATAATATCATCAACAAACCTCAAAGTTTTAATTTCTGCTCCATGGATTTTAATTCTGACTCCTAATTTTACTTTTTTTCGTTTGCTGCTTGCTCAATATACAGATTGAATAATATCAGGGATAGGCTATAACCATGTCTCACTCCCTTCCCAACCACTGCTTCCCTTTCATGCCCCTCGACTCTTATAACTGGTTTCTGCACACATTGTAAATATCCTTTTGCTCCCTGTATTTCCAAAGAGAGTATTCAAGTCAGCATTGTCAAAAAGTCTACAAATGCTAAAAACGTAGGTTTACCTTTCCTTAATCTATCTTCCAAGATAATTTGTAGGGTCAGTATTGCCTCCTGTGTTCCATCATTTCTACAGAATCCAAACTGATCTTCCCCGAGGTTGCCTTCTACCAGTTTTTCCATTCATCTGTAAAGAATTTGTGTTAGTATTTTGCCGCTGTGACTTATTAAACTGATGTTTTGGTAAATTTCACACCTATCAACACTTGCTTTCCTTGGGATTGGAATTATTATATTGTTCTCAAAGTCTGAGGGTATTTCACCTGTCTCATACATCCTGTTCACCAGATGGTAGAGTTTTGTCAGGGCTGGTTCTCTCAAGGCTATCAGTAGTTCTAACGGAATGTTGTCTACTCCCGGACCTTGTTTCGACTTAGGTCTTTCAGTGTTCTGTCAAATTCCTTATGCAACATCATGTCTCCCATCTCACCTTCATCTACATAGTCAAGTAGATCGCCCTTGTATAGATCATGTATATAGTCCTTGCACCTTTCTGCTTTCCCTTCTTTGCTTACAACTGGTATTTCACCTGAGCTCTTGATGTTCATACAAGTGGTTCTCTTTTCTCCAAAGGTCTCTTTAATTTTCCTGTAGACAGTATCTATCTTACACCTAGTGATATATGCCTCTACATCCTTAAATTTGTCCTCTAGCCATCATGCTTAGCCATTTTGCACCTCCCGTCGATCTCATTTTTGAGACGTTTGTATTCCTTCTTGCTTGCTTCATTTACTGCTTTTTTATATTTTCTCCTTTCATCAGTTAAATTCAACATCTCATGTGTTACCTAAGGATTTCTATTAGCCCTCGTCTTTTTACCTACTTGATCCTGTGCTGCCTTCACTATTTCGTCTCTCAAAGCTACCCATTCTTCTTATACTGTATTTCTTTCCCCTGTTCTTCTCAATCATTCCCTAATGCTCTCTCTGAAACTCTCTACAACCTCTAATTCTTTCAGTTTATCCAGCTTCCATCTCCTTAAATTACCACGTTTCTGCAGATCCTTCAGTTTTAATCTACAGTTCATAACCAATAGATTGGGGTCATAGTCCACATCTACCACTGGAAATGTCTTACATTCTATTGAATTCCAGTCCCCCATGACTATTAAATTTTCCTCTCCTTTCACTATCTGAATAATTTCTTTTATCTCTTCACACATTTCTTCAATCTCTTCATCATCTGCAGAGCTAGTTGGCATATAAACTTGTATTACTGTGGTAGGCGTGGGCTTCATGTCTATTTTGCTTATAATAATGTGTTCACCATGCTGTTCATAGTAGCTTACCCATGCTCCTATTTTTTATTCATTATTGAACCTAATCCTGCATTACCCCTATTTAACATTGTATTTATAATCCTGTAATCACCTGACCAGAAGTATTGTTCCTCGTGCCACCGAACTTCACTAATTCCCACCATATCTAATTTTAACCTATCCATTTCCCTTTTTAAATTTTCTAATCTGCCTACCCGATTAGGGATCTTACATTCCATGCTCCAATCCATAGAATGACAGTTTTGTTTCTCCTGATAACGACATCCTCCTGAGTAGTCCCCACCCGGAATTTGAATGGGGGACTATTTTACCTCCAGAATATTTTACCCAAGAGGACACCATCATCATTTAACCATACAGTAAATCTAGCATGCCCTTGGGAAAAATTATGGCTGTAGTTTCCCCTTGCTTTCACCCGTTCACAGTACCAGCACAGAAAGGCCGTTTTGGTTGTGTTACAAGGACAGATCAGTCAACCATCCAGACTGTTGCCCCTATTCAGGAACCACATGTTTGTCTGGCCTCTTAACAGACCCTACCATTGCGGTTACACCTACAGTACAGTTATCTTTATCATTGAGGCACACAATCCTCCCCACCAACGGCAAGGTCCGCGGTTCATGGGAGGAGGGGTTCTCAAGTTATTTCTTTCCCTCTTTCTCCTTTCTCAAGTTATTTCTTCAAATACTGCAAAATCTTTCTAATTCTTTTGGACTGGTCTCCAAATATTTTTAACACTGAACAAACATGCTGTTTTTAAGCTCTCTCTTAATTTTGTTTTGAAAACTGGTAGTACTTTTATATTTTTAAACTGCTTGGTAAACTATTGTATAATAAGCACCCTGCTTTAGTAGGTTGCCAGTTGCAGTCAGCTACTGTTGATGTCATAGTCATCTATTACCTTTTTGCTGTAGTTGTATGGTTCTCTGTTTAGCATCAGTGTACAATTTAATTTGAGACACATGATAGTTTCAAATATATACATACAGGATATGGTCATCATTTTATATTCTTTGAATATGGATTCACAAGACTCTCTTGTTGATAGTTATGCAATACATTTTTTTTTCTGTTTCAGTTGTCTGTTCATATGCACATTTGCTGTCTTACACCATATTCTTATTCAGTATGATAAATGTGGATGAATTAGTCCATAGTACATCTTTAACAGTGTATCAACTGTGTGGGACATTTTCTTCATTAAAAATACATTGCTGCTTATATTTGAGCTGATCTCTTCTATATTATTTTCCCAAGTAATATGTCTTTCTATTGTCAATTACAGGAACTTGCAGTTGTCATCTTCTGTTAGCAATGTGTACCTATGTCTTATATTTAGTTTCTCTTCATTGGTTTTTCTCTTTACAAGTATTTCCGTGTAGGACGTTTTCCTCTCTTCATTTACAAATAAACTGTTTTCACTTAAATATTCATTTGCCTTTTCTATGTCCATTATAGTTCTTGTTAATTAATAATTTATTGAGCTACTATTTACAATGAGGGATGTATCATTTGCATGCATGATTACATTTTCTTATAATGGTGCCACCATGTCATTTACATACAGTACAAACATTAGTGGACCAAGTATTGAGCCTTGTGCTACCCCATACTTTAGCACTTGAAAATCAGAGTAAAAGGTTTCCATCTTATTGTTTACATTGTATTTTAATTCTAGACTTTGTTCTCTGTTTTCTATAAATGGTTGTATTAGACTGCAGCATCACCCCTGACACCATATCTATGCAGTTCATCTAACAGGGTATTATGACATACACAGTCAAAGGCTTATGAGAGATCAAGAAATATGGTACAAAATTTCTTTTGTTCTTCCAAAGCTCTCATTAATTGCATCATGAAACTTCCTTTTTTGTATACTTCCCTTTTCTAAATTCATGCTATGCTTCATTCAGCTTATTTTGTTTTTCTATGAAATTTATAACCTGTTTTAAGTAGCTACTACAATTTTTGATAAGGTGGATGTAATTATTACACGTCTATAGTTTTCAGTATCTTCCTTGTCACCACCTTTGTAAATCGGCGCTACTTCACTCTCTTTGAGACATGTGGGTGTGGTCTCTTTTCCATTATCAAGTTTAATAGGAATGTCAGAGGCTTAACTAAATGGTATGAGCAGTGTTTGATTACATTTGAAGATATTCCATCTATGTCCTGGTAGCAACCTGAAACTGACAGTAGTGAGATTGCTCGCGGAAATTTAAGTGCATGTCAAAAAGATAGACAGATGAAAAAATAGAGGTGGTGTGTGACTTCTGAAATTTTCCCGGCGTATTTGTTCTTCTAATTAGTAGAGGTGGTGTATTTGTCCCAGTAGACAAGAAACTCAAATCCACTGAGACAGAAATTGAAATTGCATGTGAGATTGTTTGGGTAAGACTCAATATCAGGGGTGGGCATAAAATGATAATTGGATCCTTCTATCACCCACTATGCTCATCTCCTAAAGGAACCAAAACCAAAATCTTAGTCACTTGTAGGTAAGTTCCCCAGTCATACTCTAATCATCGGTGGAGACTTTAATCATCCAACATTTAACTGGGAAAATTGCAGTTTTGTTAATGGTAGACATGATAAGACATCCTGTGGAACCTTACTAAATGCCTTCTCTGAAAACTACCTGGAACAGATAGTTAGGAACCCCACTCAGAATGGAAATATATTGAATCTAATGTCAAAAATTAGACCTGATCTCTTTGAGGATGTCCACATTGAAACTGGTGTCAATAACCATGATGCTGTTATGGCAACAATGATTACCAAAGTACAAAAGATAAATAAAACATGCAGAAAGATATATATGTTCAGTAAACTAGATAAAAAATCAGCAGTGTCATATTTCAGTGAGGAACTTGAAACTTTCAGCGCAGTGCTGCAGGAGCATGTAAAGGAACTCTAGCTCAAGATTAAAAGAACAGTTGAACATGCAGTGGATAGATATGAACTCAGGAGAACGGTTCATAATGGTAGGGGACCTCCATGACATGCGGTCACTGTAAAGAAACTTCTAAGGAAACAGAGATTACTACCTAAAAGGTGTAAAACAAAGCGTAGGGCTGTAGATAGAGAGATGCTGTATGAAACATTTTCTGGTATCAAGAGGACAATATGTGATGCCTTCAGCGACTACCATGGCAGAATATTTTCAAGTGATCTTCCACAGAACCCAAAGAAAGACTGATAGTGGTGCCGAAGTTAGGCTCCAGTCCCTAGTGAATGAGACAAAACTGAAATTGAAGGTAGCATAGTCAAAACTGAAATGCTTAGCCCTATTGTCAAATGTTCCTTTACAAAGAAAACTCAGGAGAATTGCCCCAATTTAATCCTCATCCCACTGAAAAAATGAATAAAATAAGTCTTAGTGTCAGTGGTATCGAGAAACAGCTGATATCATTAGATTTGAACAAAGCTTCAGGCCTGAGTGGAATCCCTGTCAGATTCTATACTGAATTTGCAGCTAAGTTAGCCACTCATCTAGCTATAATCTGTTGTAGATCCCTGAAACAAAAAAATCATGCTCAGTTCTTGGAAAATAGTACACCTGTCTACAAGAAGGGTAGTAGAAGCGATCCAAAAAAACTACCATCCAGTATTCTTGACATCTATTTTTTGTAGAATTTTAGAACACATTCTAAGCTCATACATAATGAGGTATCTTGAACAGAATGACCTCCTCAATGACAATTCATATGGCTTTCAAAAACATCGATCATGTTGAATCCAACTCACAATTTTCTCACATGACATACCGAAAGCTTAGGATCAAGGCAGTCAGGTATTTCTTGGTTTTTGAAAAGTACCACTCCTACATTTATTGTCAAAAGTATGATCGCATACAGTACCCAGTGAAATCTGTGACTGGATTGAGGATATTTTGGCAGGGAGGGCACAGTATGTTGTCTTAGATGGACAGTCACCGTCAGATGTAGAAGTAATGTTTGGTGTGCTCCTGGGGATTGTGTTGGGATCCTTGCTGTTCATGTTAGATATAAAGTCCTTGCAGGCAATATTAACAGCAAAATCAGGCTTTTGTAGTTGATGCATTTGTCTATAATGAAGCACTACCTTAAAGAAGTTGCACAAGTATTTAGTCAGATTTTGGTAAGATTTCAACATTGTGCAGAGATTGGAAACTTGCTCTACACATTCAGAAACATAAATTTCGCATTTCATAAAATGAGAAAACATAGTAACCTATGGCTATTATAACAATGAGTCACTGCTGTAATCAGCCAACTCATACAAATACATAGGGATATGAAACAGGTTGAGTCATGGGTAAAGCACGTGGTAGACTTTGGTTTATTGATAGAATACTAGGAAGTGTAATCAGTCTACACAGGCGATTGCTTACAAATTACTCATGTGATAGGTTCCAGAATATTGGTCAAGTCTATGGGACATGTACCAAATAAGACTAACAGCGGATATTGAAGGTATACAGATAAAGGCTGCACGAATGGTCATAGGTTTGTTTAATCCAAGGGAGAGTGTCACAGAGATACTGAAGGAACAGAGCTGGAAGACTCCTGAAGATGAACATCCAGGAAAAGTCTATTAACAAATTTTCAAGAACCAGCTTTAAGTGAAGACTCTAGGAAAATACTGCAACCCCCTACATATCACTCATAGGGATTGTGAGGATAAATAATTACCACATACACAGAGGCTTTCCAACAACCATTCTTCCCATGGTCAATATGTGAGTGCAACAGGAAGAAACCCTAATAACTGGTACAATGGGATGTACCCCCTGCTATGCAGAGTATAAATGTAGATGTAGATGTATGCCCTCTGTACCTTTGGTTTTCAGTGATCTGATTATATTTGTAACTTCCGGTTCATGTGTTGGAAATATGAATAAACATTCTGTTATTTCTGGTGGAGCTATACAATTTTTAGTCAATGCTTCATTTTGTTTCATTACCTTCTGCATTATATTTACATAATACTGATTTAAAGTGGAACACATGTCATGTGTGTCAGTCAGTTCTTCCCGTGTGCTGTATGTAGTATGTTCCCACTGTAAAGGAACACCCTCCTCTAGCATCACTTTTCCTCAACAGACATAACAGATACAAAAATATTTTTTCCAATTTTGAATATGTTAATAATATCTAAGCTGTTTTTCTAAAAGAATTTCATATGATTTTGTACATGATGTGCTGCAATTCAGGCTAAAATCCAAAAAAAGAAATGACTTGATTTTCGTTGTTACTAGCTCTGTATATACAGTTAAAATTACTTTTATTTTAAAAAACATTTGAAATTATAAAATGTTTGGAACACTTAAAATTTATATTATTAATTGCACAATTTAGTGCAATCTATTAAATTTATTTCTGGATTCATTTATAAAATAATAATAGAAATTAATAGAAAGTCATTTGTCAAGAAAATCTGTAAATTCTTTGGAATATTGTTAGTGCCGCAGAGTGGATTAGAACTGGGCATGCCTCTGATGTCATTGGACATGTTTCTATTTTTGGCAATAACAATTTAATTTTCAGTTTTTTGAAGTGGAAATTGTGAAGACAGTGTGATATAGAAAAATGTGAGAGAATAAAGTTAACACGAAAACAGAAATTACTGCTCAGGCAATTCTTCAGAAGTTATTACATCAATTGGAACCATGAGAACCTACAATGTCAAAAATTTCAGCTTCAAGAATCAGCCCCTAGATAAAAAGAAATGGAGTCAAGTACGAGAAAAGAAGATAAGGTAAATCTTACTCCTCTTGAAGCTTATTAAAAGAATTAAGCATAAAGACAGAGACAATCAACAAATGATATGAGGGAGAGGTATATTACAAGTGGTGGTGTCATGCAAGATCAGTTGACTAATAATGAAGTTTTGTTTGTTGCAGAGGAAGGGAGAGTGATTTGTGTCATTTGCACTTAATGTATGAACAGATTTTCGATCATGTTAAGAAAGAGGCTGTACTATTAACAATGACGGACCAGATCGAATGAAAGAGGACTTCACAACTTCAATTAGGGACATCAAAAGGGGAAGATAGGTACAAACTATTTTTGAAATTAATTTATTTGTGTATTTGTGTGCTTGTTAACAAAATGAATAGAGATGCGGGTAGGTGTAATGTAGAAGTGAAAGCTGTAGGACCCAGCCGGGAAATGTTTGAACCAGGTAAAATCATGGCCAGCAAAGAAACAGTAAACACTGATATTCTGCAGTTAATTTTGGCAAAGATAGAGGAAATGAAGATAGAACAATAGTAAATTGGATATGGTGCAAGACCAAATGGACCAACTTAGTAATCAAGTTTCAGAGTCAAAAAATGAATTTCCCAAGGGGTTAAAAAGTGTGAATGATAAAGTTCATGTCGAAGAAAACAAATTTATTGTTTTGGAAAAATAAGTTGATACCCAAATCAGCAATACAGTTTCACAAAAATCTGTATCCAAAGAATTGTATTGCATGGTTCTCAACACTCCAATCAAAAGTTTGCATCAGACAGTTTACATACAGTGAGTTTTCTGCATCACTGTTGAGATAGTTTTGTGTCAGGCATGAATCATAATCAAAAAACTAAATTTGTTAAAAGTCTTGAAGGCAAAGCTCTATCATGGGTAAATTTAAATTTAAGTCAGTGGGAAACATATCAAAGTTTAAAGGAAGTTTTTAAAATAAATTTTGGTCAGAAGCTGAACAGGGGAGAATTAAAAGTGAATTTTTAAATGGTCCTAATTATAGTAATAGGTATGGTACTTTGGAAGAGTTTTGTAAGAATCACCTTAAAAAATTAACACACCTTGACAAACCGTTTGATGAAATGACATTGATTTATGCTCTTAAAAGGAGATCACCAGAAAGGTTGCAGCGGGATTTAGTGCATGGACCTGACGATTGTCTTGAACAATTTTATATGTTGACAGGCTGGGTAGGGTAGTAGAAAGAAATATGTATCATAACAATCAAAATGATAGAAACCACAATGGGAAAAATAACATTAACAGAGATGATGGTAACTTCTATGGTAAACGTTAATAGAGAGAGAAATTTTGAACATCAGCAGAATAGGAATAATGGAGGTAACCATGGGCAGTTTAATAGAAGGAACAATCACAGATGTAACTACTTGAGAAACAGCAGTCTGTCTCAATGGAGGACTGCACTTTTGGGGCAAGGAAACATAACAAGCACAGGACCCCCAACATACAATTGTAATTAGACAATAATAATAGTGTTAATGATATGGCACAGTTGTCTGAATCTGAACAGGAGGAATATCAGATTTCTCACTTAAGATCTAATCAAAAGTTTTGGGGTACTTTGTTTAACTATCGTGATATAGGTACTAATCACAAACCAGAATGTGATAGTAGTGAGAATTTTGATATAGTATGTACTAATGCCCCCCCCCCTCCCCATGAACCATGGACCTTGCCATTGGTGGGGGGGCTTGCATGCCTCAGCGATACAGATAGCCGTACTGTAGGTGCAACCACAACTGAGGGGTATCTGTTGAGAGGCCAGACAAACATGTGGTTCCTGAAGAGGGGCAGCAGCCTTTTCAGTAGTTGCAAGGGCAACAGTCTGGATAATTGACTGATTTGGCCTTGTAACACTAACCAAAACGGCCTTGCTGTGCTGGTACTGCAAATGGCTGAAAGCAAGGGGAAACTACAGCCGTAATTTTCCCGAGGGCTTGCAGCTTTACTGTATGGTTAAATGATGATGGCATCCTCTTGGGTAAAATATTCCGGAGGTAAAATAGTTCCCCATTTGGATCTCCGGGCGGGGATTACTCAGGAGGACACTGTTATCAGGAGAAAGAAAACTGGCGTTCTACAGATCAGAGCGTGGAATGTCAGATCCCTTAATCAGGCAGGTAGGTTAGAAAATTTAAAAAGGGAAATGGATATGCTAAAGTTAGATACAGTGGGAATTAGTGAAGTTTGGTGGCAGGAGCACCAAGACTTCAGGTAAGGTGAATACAGGGTTATAAACACAAAATCAAATAGGGGTAATGCAGGAGTAGGTTTAATAATGAATAGGAAAATAGGAATGCGGGTAAGCTGCTACAAACAGCATAGTGAATGCATTATTGTGGCCAAGATAGATATGAAGCCCACACCTACCACAGTAGTACAAGTTTATATGCCAACTAGCTCCGCAGATGACGAAGAGATTGATGAAATGTATGATGAGATAAAATAAATTATTCAGATAGTGAAGGGAGACGAAAATTTAATTGTCATGGGTGACTGTATAGTAGGTGAATATGGAATGAGATTAAGTAATGAAAGAGGAATCCGCCTGGTAGAATTTTGCACAGAGCATAACTTAATCATAGCTAACACTTGGTTTAAGAATCATAAAAAAAAGGTTGTATACATGGAAGAAGCCTGGAGATACTGGAAGTTCTCAGATAGATTATAAATGATAAGATGGAGATTCAGGAACCAGGTTGTAAATTGTAAGACATTTGCAGGGGCAGATCTGGACGCTGACCACAAACCATTGGTTATGAACTGTAGATTATAACCGAAGAAACTGCAAAAAGGTGGAAATTTGAGGGGATGGAACCTGGATAAACTGAAAGAACCAGAAGTTGTAGAGAGCTTCAGGGAGAGCATTATGGAACAATTGATAAGAATGGGGGAAAGGAATACAGTAGAAGAAGAATGGGTAGCTTTGAGAGATGAAATAGTGAAGGTAGCAAAGGATCAAGGAGGTAAAATGATGAGGGTTAGTAGAAATCCTTGGGTAACAGAAGAGATATTGAATTTAATTAAGTAGAGAGGATATAAAATGTAGACTGGCAATGGCAAGGAAAGCGTTTCTGAAGAAGAGAAATTTGTTAAGATTGAGTATAGATTTAAGGATCAGGAAGTCGTTTCTGGAAGTATTTGTATGAAGTGTAGCCATGTATGGAAGCGAAACGTGGACGACAAACAGTTTAGACAAGAAGTGAATAGAAGCTTTCAAAATGAGGTGCTACAGAAGAATGCTGAAGATTAGATACGTAGATAACATAACTAATGAGGAGATATTGAATAGAGTTGGAGAGAAGAGAAATTTGTGGCACAACTTGACTAGGAGAAGGGATCGGTTGGTGGGGCATATTCTGAGGCATCAAGAGATCACCAATTTAGTATTGGAGGGCAGCGTGGAGGGTAAAAATCGTAGAGGGAGACCAAGAGATGAATACACTAAATAGATTCAGAAGGATGTAGGTTGCAGTAGGTACTGGGAGATGAAGAAGCTTGCACAGGATAGAGTAGCATGGAGAGCTGCATCAAACCAGTGTCAGAAATCAAGACCACAACAACAACAATGAACTAATGATTTCTTCTCTTGGTTAGAAAACAGTATTATTGATGTCTGTAAATCAGATGATGACTGTATTGGATCTGAACTAGGTGGTATTTTTCATACAGATGTGAAAGAAAGCTGTGAAATGACTGAGGTTGGTAAATCTGAAACTGGTAGCTTATTGCAAATGAATGTAGGCATTGATGGAGATGAGACTTGTGTTGCTAATGATTGAAGTATTTTTGGAAGAATAGGATGAGGATGATTATGATGACTATCAGGTATTTGTGAAGTTTAAGAATAATGACGTTTTGGAGTTACACTCCTGGAAATAGAAATAAGAACACCGTGAATTCATTGTCCCAGGAAGGGGAAACTTTATTGACACATTCCTGGGGTCAGATTCATCACATGATCACACTGACAGAACCACAGGCATATAGACACAGGCAACAGAGCATGCACAATGTCGGCACTAGTACAGTGTATATCCACCTTTCGCAGCAATGCAGGCTGCTATTCTCCCATGGAGACGATCGTAGAGATGCTGGATGTAGTCCTGTGGAACGGCTTGCCATGCCGTTTCCACTGGCGCCTCTGTTGGACCAGCGTTCGTGCTGGACGTGCAGACCGCCTGAGACGACGCTTCATCCAGTCCCAAACATGCTCAATGGGGGACAGGTCCGGAGATCTTGCTGACCAGCGTAGTTGACTTACACCTTCTAGAGCACGTTGGGTGGCACGGGATACATGCGGACGTGCATTGTCCTGTTGGAACAGCAAGTTCCCTTGCCGGTCTAGGAATGGTAGAACGATGTGTTCGATGACGGTTTGGATGTACCGTGCTCTATTCAGTGTCCCCTCGACGATCACCAGAGGTGTACGGCCAGTGTAGGAGATCGCTCCCCACACCATGATGCCGGGTGTTGACCCTGTGTGCCTCGGTCGTATGCAGTCCTGATTGTGGCGCTCACCTGCACGGCGCCAGACACGCATACGACCATCATTGGCACCAAGGCAGAAGCGACTCTCATCGCTGAAGACGACACGTCTCCATTCGTCCCTCCACTCACGCCTGTCGCGACACCACTGGAGGCGGGCTGCACGATGTTGGGGCGTGAGCGGAAGACAGCCTAACGGTGTGCGGGACCGTAGCCCAGCTTCATGGAGACGGTTGCGAATGGTCCTCGCCGATACCCCAGGAGCAACAGTGTCCCTAATTTGCTGGGAAGTGGCGGTGCGGTCCCCTACGGCACTGCGTAGGATCCTACGGTCTTGGCGTGCATCCGTGCGTCGCTGCGGTCCGGTCCCAGGTCGACGGGCACGTGCACCTTCCGCCGACCACTGGCGATAACATCGATGTACTGTGGAGACCTCACGCCCCACGTGTTGAGCTATTTGGCGGTACGTCCACCCGGTCACCCGCATGCCCACTATACGCCCTCGCTCAAAGTCCGTCAACTGCACATACGGTTCACGTCCACGCTGTCGCGGCATGCTACCAGTGTTAAAGACTGCGATGGAGCTCCGTATGCCACGGCAAACTGGCTGACACTGACGGCGGCGGTGCACAAATGCTGCGCAGCTAGCGCCATTCGACGGCCAACACCGCGGTTCCTGGTGTGTCCACTGTGCCGTGCGTGTGATCATTGCTTGTACAGCCCTCTCGCAGTGTCCGGAGCAAGTATGGTGGGTCTGACACACCGGTGTCAATGTGTTCTTTTTTCCATTTCCAGGAGTGTATTTGTGAATAATTTTGACAATACAGATAAGGTAAGTGAAGTATGTGATGATGTAAGTGAGAGTCATGGAATACCAGTCCAATCAAAGCAGTTTTTCTTTAATGTCATGCAGAGTAATGATTCAAACAGTAAAGGTGAGTTATCTTTAAGCCTAAAGAATAAAGAGGAAAACCTTTTGGAGTTTGTTTGGGACCAGATTGATAACAACGTAGATAAGTGTGCATTCTGGAATAAGTTAGCTGTGGTTACTCAAAATTTGTACCCAATGGGTGGTAAGCGTAATTTTGACAGTAATATATTTTGTATTCTTCTGTAATAAGTGATGTCAGTTGTTCTGTGGAATCCATTCATTATGTTCAATCTTTACCTGACAACATGAGTAACCAAAGTAATGCTATGGTACCAGTAAAGTTGATAAAATCCAGTGAAGACAGTGTGAATGTAGCATTTGATGAAATTGAAAGTGATCTTTTGCATGAAGTCTCTGATAACAGAGAAGATGATTTAGGTTTTGGATGTCCTTGCATTAAAATTAAGATTGATCAGGGGAAAGGTGACTGTTTGATTGATACAGGTAGACTGATTTGTGGTATATCTGAACAATTTTGAGACAACATGCAGTACAGTAAGAATTTTGTGAAAATGCCCATTGCTAGTATAAACACAAGAGGAGCTACTGGTAAGCAAAGCAAGTATGTGACATATGAAGCACTGTTAACTTTTAATATTGAAGATAAGACCTTTGAACATGTATGCTTAATGATCTCTAGTCTGGGAGAAAATATACACTATGTTTGCAGATTCGTAACACTATATAATTGTACAGTATGTAAGCTTGTGTGATTTCTCAAGTTCTGTCTTACATATTAACTGAGTTTAAATCTATGATACACTATGTTTGCATATTTATACCACTGTATAATTGTGTTTTGTTTATCAGGAATATTGTATGTAAGATGACATGATTTCTAAAGTTCTGTCTTATCTATTGACTGAGTTTTAAACACTATTTAATTATGTTTTGTAATATATATGTGCTTTAAAATTTGATACATATATGCCATGATACTGAATGAGTAGATCCTTTTACAATTTTGATATGGGACAACATTCGTAATTTGTAATGTAAAAATTATGAATAGTATCTCAGTATATCTGTATGTATCACCTCATTAGTTCATTTTTTCACTGCATTTAGCTCTGTATATTAAAGTTTCATATGTGACCACTTTTTAATCCTATCTGATGTAAATCCTATATACTTGCTTTTACAATACATAAATAGGCAGAACATATGTTGTGTGATGTAAAAAAGATACTGAACAGCATATTTAGAACACAAAACAATGTTTCAGGATTTGATGTGAATGCTAGAGAGGAAATTTCCTATCTGTTGGAGTGCACGATGAGAAAAATCTATGGAGGAAATGAAAGATGTGGGTGGATCCATTTCCATACCACTGTATGGCTATACCGTGCTGGACTAGTTGACTTACAAGAGATCATATGTGCTGGGTAATGTACTCAATCATCTGTCAAATACTTCAGTGTTGTGAGTGGAATTTGTAAATTGTTAGCCAAGAATGCCAAAGACAGTGTTATTTCACATAAATGTATATTTTTTCAAGTAGAGGGATTAACTTCCCAATATACACTCCTGGAAATTGAAATAAGAACACCGTGAATTCATTGTCCCAGGAAGGGGAAACTTTATTGACACATTCCTGTGGTCAGATACATCACATGATCACACTGACAGAACCACAGGCACATAGACACAGGCAACAGAGCATCCACAATGTCGGCACTAGTACAGCGTATATCCACCTTTCACAGCAATGCAGGCTGCTATTCTCCCATGGAGACGATCGTAGAGATGCTGGATGTAGTCCTGTGGAATGGCTTGCCATGCCATTTCCACCTGGCGCCTCAGTTGGACCAGCGTTCGTGCTGGACGTGCAGACCGCGTGAGACGACGCTTCATCCAGTCCCAAACATGCTCAATGGGGGACAGATCCGGAGATCTTGCTGGCCAGGGTAGTTGACTTACACCTTCTAGAGCACGTTGGGTGGCACGGGGTACATGCGGACGTGCATTGTCCTGTTGGAACAGCAAGTTCCCTTGCCAGTCTAGGAATGGTAGAATGATGTGTTCGATGACGGTTTGGATGTACCGTGCTCTATTCAGTGTCCCCTCGACGATCACCAGAGGTGTACGGCCAGTGTAGGAGATCGCTCCCCACACCATGATGCCGGGTGTTGACCCTGTGTGCCTCGGTCGTATGCAGTCCTGATTGTGGCGCTCACCTGCACGGCGCCAGACACGCATACGACCATCATTGGCACCAAGGCAGAAGCGACTCTCATCGCTGAAGACGACACGTCTCCATTCGTCCCTCCATTCACGCCTGTCGCGACACCACTGGAGGCGGGCTGCACGATGTTGGGGCGTGAGCGGAAGACGGCCTAACGGTGTGCGGGACCGTAGCCCAGCTTCATGGAGACGGTTGCGAATGGTCCTCGCCGATACCCCAGGAGCAACAGTGTCCCTAATTTGCGGGGAAGTGGCGGTGCGGTCCCCTACGGCACTGCGTAGGATCCTACGGTCTTGGCGTGCATCCGTGCGTCGCTGCGGTCCGGTCCCAGGTCGACGGGCACGTGCACCTTCCGCCGACCACTGGCGATAACATCGATGTACTGTGGAGACCTCACGCCCCACGTGTTGAGCTATTCGGCGGTACGTCCACCCGGTCACCCGCATGCCCACTATACGCCCTCGCTCAAAGTCCGTCAACTGCACATACGGTTCACGTCCACGCTGTCGCGGCATGCTACCAGTGTTAAAGACTGCGATGGAGCTCCGTATGCCACGGCAAACTGGCTGACACTGACGGCGGCGGTGCACAAATGCTGCGCAGCTAGCGCCATTCGACGGCCAACACCGCGGTTCCTGGTGTGTCCGCTGTGCCGTGCGTGTGATCATTGCTTGTACAGCCCTCTCGCAGTGTCCGGAGCAAGTATGGTGGGTCTGACACACCGGTGTCAATGTGTTCTTTTTTCCATTTCCAGGAGTGTATTTGTGAATAATTTTGACAATACAGATAAGGTAAGTGAAGTATGTGATGATGTAAGTGAGAGTCATGGAATACCAGTCCAATCAAAGCAGTTTTTCTTTAATGTCATGCAGAGTAATGATTCAAACAGTAAAGGTGAGTTATCTTTAAGCCTAAAGAATAAAGAGGAAAACCTTTTGGAGTTTGTTTGGGACCAGATTGATAACAACGTAGATAAGTGTGCATTCTGGAATAAGTTAGCTGTGGTTACTCAAAATTTGTACCCAATGGGTGGTAAGCGTAATTTTGACAGTAATATATTTTGTATTCTTCTGTAATAAGTGATGTCAGTTGTTCTGTGGAATCCATTCATTATGTTCAATCTTTACCTGACAACATGAGTAACCAAAGTAATGCTATGGTACCAGTAAAGTTGATAAAATCCAGTGAAGACAGTGTGAATGTAGCATTTGATGAAATTGAAAGTGATCTTTTGCATGAAGTCTCTGATAACAGAGAAGATGATTTAGGTTTTGGATGTCCTTGCATTAAAATTAAGATTGATCAGGGGAAAGGTGACTGTTTGATTGATACAGGTAGACTGATTTGTGGTATATCTGAACAATTTTGAGACAACATGCAGTACAGTAAGAATTTTGTGAAAATGCCCATTGCTAGTATAAACACAAGAGGAGCTACTGGTAAGCAAAGCAAGTATGTGACATATGAAGCACTGTTAACTTTTAATATTGAAGATAAGACCTTTGAACATGTATGCTTAATGATCTCTAGTCTGGGAGAAAATATACACTATGTTTGCAGATTCGTAACACTATATAATTGTACAGTATGTAAGCTTGTGTGATTTCTCAAGTTCTGTCTTACATATTAACTGAGTTTAAATCTATGATACACTATGTTTGCATATTTATACCACTGTATAATTGTGTTTTGTTTATCAGGAATATTGTATGTAAGATGACATGATTTCTAAAGTTCTGTCTTATCTATTGACTGAGTTTTAAACACTATTTAATTATGTTTTGTAATATATATGTGCTTTAAAATTTGATACATATATGCCATGATACTGAATGAGTAGATCCTTTTACAATTTTGATATGGGACAACATTCGTAATTTGTAATGTAAAAATTATGAATAGTATCTCAGTATATCTGTATGTATCACCTCATTAGTTCATTTTTTCACTGCATTTAGCTCTGTATATTAAAGTTTCATATGTGACCACTTTTTAATCCTATCTGATGTAAATCCTATATACTTGCTTTTACAATACATAAATAGGCAGAACATATGTTGTGTGATGTAAAAAAGATACTGAACAGCATATTTAGAACACAAAACAATGTTTCAGGATTTGATGTGAATGCTAGAGAGGAAATTTCCTATCCGTTGGAGTGCACGATGAGAAAAATCTATGGAGGAAATGAAAGATGTGGGTGGATCCATTTCCATACCACTGTATGGCTATACCGTGCTGGACTAGTTGACTTACAAGAGATCATATGTGCTGGGTAATGTACTCAATCATCTGTCAAATACTTCAGTGTTGTGAGTGGAATTTGTAAATTGTTAGCCAAGAATGCCAAAGACAGTGTTATTTCACATAAATGTATATTTTTTCAAGTAGAGGGATTAACTTCCCAATATACACTCCTGGAAATTGAAATAAGAACACCGTGAATTCATTGTCCCAGGAAGGGGAAACTTTATTGACACATTCCTGTGGTCAGATACATCACATGATCACACTGACAGAACCACAGGCACATAGACACAGGCAACAGAGCATGCACAATGTCGGCACTAGTACAGTGTATATCCACCTTTCGCAGCAATGCAGGCTGCTATTTTCCCATGGAGACGATCGTAGAGATGCTGGATGTAGTCCTGTGGAACGGCTTGCCATGCCATTTCCACCTGGCGCCTCAGTTGGACCAGCGTTCGTGCTGGACGTGCAGACCGCGTGAGACGACGCTTCATCCAGTCCCAAACATGCTCAATGGGGGACAGATCCGGAGATCTTGCTGGCCAGGGTAGTTGACTTACACCTTCTAGAGCACGTTGGGTGGCACGGGGTACATGCGGACGTGCATTGTCCTGTTGGAACAGCAAGTTCCCTTGCCAGTCTAGGAATGGTAGAATGATGTGTTCGATGACGGTTTGGATGTACCGTGCACTATTCAGTGTCCCCTCGACGATCACCAGAGGTGTACGGCCAGTGTAGGAGATCGCTCCCCACACCATGATGCCGGGTGTTGCCCTGTGTGCCTCGGTCGTATGCAGTCCTGATTGTGGCGCTCACCTGCACGGCGCCAAACACGCATACGACCATCATTTTCACCAAGGCAGAAGCGACTCTCATCGCTGAAGACGACAAGTCTCCATTTGTCCCTCCATTCATGCCTGTCGCGACACCACTGGAGACGGGCTGCACGATGTTGGGGCGTGAGCAGAAGACGGTCTAACGGTGTGCGGGACCGTAGCCCTGCTTCATGGAGACGGTTGCGAATGGTCCTCGCCGATACCCCAGGAGCAACAGTGTCCCT
Organism: Schistocerca gregaria; assembly: GCF_023897955.1. Lineage (NCBI taxonomy): Eukaryota > Metazoa > Arthropoda > Insecta > Orthoptera > Acrididae > Schistocerca > Schistocerca gregaria. The sequence continues at coordinate 749,837,636 of NC_064931.1, forward strand.
AATTTGCGGGGAAGTGGCGGTGCGGTCCCCTACGGCACTGCGTAGGATACTACGGTCTTGGCGTGCATCCGTGCGTCGCTTCGGTCCGGTTCCAGGTCGACGGGCACGTGCACCTTCTGCCGACCACTGGCGACAACATCGATGTACTGTGGAGACCTCACGCCCCACGTGTTGAGCAATTCGGCGGTACGTCCACCCGGCCTCCCGCATGCCCACTATACGCCCTCGCTCAAAGTCCGTCAACTGCACATACGGTTCACGTCCACGCTATTGCGGCATGCTACCAGTCTTAAAGACTGCGATGGAGCTCCGTATGCCACGGCAAACTGGCTGACACTGACGGCGGTGGTGCACAAATGCTGCGCAGCTAGCGCCATTCGACGGCCAACACCGCGGTTCCTGGTGTGTCCGCTGTGCCGTGCGTGTGATCTTTGCTTGTACAGCCCTCTCGCAGTGTCCGGAGCAAGTATGGTGGGTCTGACACACCGGTGTCAATGTGTTCTTTTTTCCATTTCCAGGAGTGTATTATACACAGCGGTCCAAAAGAATGTAGTATCCACTGTTTAAAAGTCCATTACTGGCAATCTAATTGACGGAGTTGTCTCATCTTTGGTAGTGTAATAGTTTGTAGTTCCGGCAATCGCCACACAAGCGTTGTATTGCGTTGTTTTGTTTTTTCAGATGACAGTCTCCATATAGTCAGTGTTTTGTTCATAGTTGCACCTAGTTACTCGAGTAAACATAGCTGGCGCAAGGCTTCCATTCGATGAAAGGAAGTCAGTTTTGAAGTGGTATTTCAAGTACGAAAACATTAATGAGGTTCAATGGCAATGGCGAAATGAGTATCAAACAGAGCCACCGACACGTTTAACGATTCGTCACATTCGGAACAAATTTTAAGCCAAAGGCTGTGTTAAAGATGTACACAAGCAACGATCTGGACTACCTGTAACAGTAACAGCTAACTCCCATTGTGACTTACAACAATTCACTCGCTCACCACAGAAGTCTGTGAGGCAGTGTGCCCATGAAACTGGAGTGAGTCACTCAAGTGCTCGGCAAATTTTGAAGGCAGCAAAGTGGAGGCGCTACATCCCACAACTGCTACACGCAATGAACAAGGACGACCAAGATCGTAGAATGGAGTACTGCAAGTGGTTTACTAACATGATGCGCAACAATGAAGAGTTTGCAGAGATTATTGTGTGGTCTGATGAGGCACGGTTCAGACTCAATGGTAAAGTAAATCACTACAATTGCATCTACTGGGCCGCCGAAAATCCGAACGTCCGTGTAGACAAAGCCGTGAATTTGCCAGGAGTAAATGTGTGGTGTGGGTTGTCTTACTGGGGCTTGATTCGGACATTCTTCTTTGACAGTGCAGTTACCAGTGAGGTGTACCTTCAGAAGCTTCAGACATCCATTTTACCTGCCATCCGAGACTTGTATAGAGACGGAAGATTTTACTTTCAACAAGATGGTGCCCCAGCCCACCACCAAAATCGTGTTAGGCCGCGTATCTCGACGAAAATCTACCAGGAAGATGGATAGGCCGTAGAGGTGCTGTGGAGTATCCACCATGTTCCCCAGACCTAACTCCTCTGGACTTTTACCTGTGGGGAACACTAAAGGACGTCGTTTATCGAGAAAAGCTACGCACACTGAATGAACTTCGAGAATCCATCGTACATTCATGTGCAAATATGCAACTGAAGACGTTTGCTGCAGTTCGGCGGCATCGTTTGTGTGTGGATGTTAATGGTGACCATTTCGAAAACCTACAGTGATATCTTTAAGTTAGACTTTAAGCTACACTTTCACCAAAAATGACACAACTCCGTCAATTAGTTTGCAAGTTATGGACTTTTAAACAGTGGATACGTTTTTTTGGACCCCTCTGTATAACATGAAATCAGTATGTATTATTTTTTTTATCAATTGTAAACGAATTTTCTTGGGTGCTATGTATGTAGGTTTGTTTGTATGAACCATTAGCAAATAGTGTGAAAGACATTTACTAGTATAGACAGTATAACAAGTCCCCCAAATGCGCGAATTTTGCTTAGTGATGAAGCCATCCAAATGAAAGTGGACTTCGTCGCTAAACGAAACTATACAGCGCATACTAATTCCGATCTTGTCCCGTGGCCAACCGTGCGGTTTGAACGTCCTGACGCTAACCATTCATAAGTTATGACGATTTTGTTTCATATAGTTCAATATTTGTCACCCTGTAGTATGGATACAGATTTTTTCACAGACACGCAAGCCAAAAACTTGTTCCACTTAAAGACTCCCTGTGAACGATTCTCCCTTGAAATATTGCAAAATTTCTTCTTTAAAAGCAACCATTTGGACTGAATGTGTTACCGGGCATTGAATTTTGACATCTAGTACCGGACACAATATCAGAATAATTTAAGTATATTCAGATGGCCTACCATACATAGCCTACGATAAATTTCTCAGTACCACTGCGGATACAGGATAACGTAACAAACACACAGTTTGCTGTACATACACACTACAGTTTTGTAAAAGCTCTAGGAAGGAAATATGGTACGTACTTGTAACTTGTCTATCTCTTGTAGTCTTCCCTCAATCAATGCAAACGCCGAATGTGCGGAGTATTTCTGTTGGGAAACCTTTCGTTTTACTATCGTGAAGCAACCCTGTCACTGCCATCAACTTTGCCATATGCAAGCCGCATACTGGTTGTTTAATTACTTTTTCTCTGGTACATATCATAATACAAGGGATGATAGGAAAGTAACGCTCAGTAATTTTTTTTTTCTCCCCTGGTACTGCAGCTGGAATGTTGAAATTCCACAACGATATCATTTGAAGTTTGCGCTGCAGAGGGTATTTTGTTTCCGTGTGCAGCACTGACGAGAGAAGTCTGAACTACGAAACAAACATGGCGCGTGTGGCACTGTCGTCAGTTTGTAAAGAACAGTGAAGTGTAGTTAGATATTTGTGGTCCAAAGGGCATAAACCGAGTGAAGTTCACAGGGACATGCGTGTCGTGTATGGGGACGACTATATGGGCTGTAGCAATGTCTCCAGATGGTGGGCATTCTACAAGAAGGCCGTGTGAACCTTAATGATTCGCCATGCTTCGGGCGACCAGTAAAAGCTGCAACTCCGCAGAATGTAGAATCCATTGAGGCACTAATTTTCAACGACCGGCGTGTGCAACTGCGAATCTTATCTCTGTAGCCCAGCATTTCCTATAGCATTGTGTACGATACTGTTCATGACACACTGAACTTTCGTAAAGTTAGTGCTCTCTGGTTGCCTGAGAAGCTGACAGATAACCACAAGGGATAGCGAGTGATGACAAGCTTGGAGCACTTAACGTGCTGGTTCCCCAGAACCAAAAACTTCCAAGTGACTCAATCTGCTAGGAAAGTGCTTGTGACACTGTTCTGGGAAATGCATGGTGTGTTACTGGTGAACTTTGGTTAACACGGGGCCACTGTGAGTGCTGTAGCTTACATTAAAACTTAAGCTATGTTGCATCGTGCCCTTTGTGAAAACGCCACAACATTAATGCTAACAGTGTCAAATTTCTTCATAAAAATGCTCTCCCCATGTTGCTATTCAGTTCGTGAAGAAGTCGCCAGATTTTGGTGGGATGTGCCCCACCATCCACCATAGAGTCCAGACCTTGCACCATCGGACTCTTATCTGTTTGGTCCCATGAAGAAATTGCTGGCGAGCCAACGCTTTGCAACAGATGCAGAAGTGAAATCAGCAGTCCGTAGGTGCCCATACGCCAATCGAATAGACTTCTACGAACAGGGCCTATTCAAACAGGTACCACGATGGGGGGAATGTGTTGACAACGTTGGTGACTATGTACAAAAGTAGACAGAGGATGTAAGTTCATTTATGATTTTTGTTTTGTTAGCTATTAAACTATTTGGTAATAAAATTACTGTGTGTCACTTTTCTGATCATCCATCGTACTTTAAACAATGTTGCTGCACAACTACCGAATATGACCAGAACAGAGGACTATGGAAATACGTAGTACATGTGCAGGAAAGCTGTTAGTCACAATCTGTGAATCCGTTGCATAACTAATCTGACTACCAAAGAAAAACAAGAGACGCATTGATACTACTGTGCTCAAAATTCGATACTCCACAGCACCCAAAGTATGCATTCCCAGACGGGGTTTGTTATTATTTGTTGGAGGCACAATAAAACTTGTTGCTTGTGCATGTGAAACAAAGAAAAGATAACTGATAATCTATGAATTTGAGAAATTACTTTAGTGTTAAAACTGGTACTGAGAAGGTAATGACAGTTGCTCGATCATAGGACACCAAGGCTCCAATAGCTATATCAGCTTCTCCTCTTAATACCATTCCAATCATACCATTCCAGGAGTTGTTGTTTAACCGATGACCAAAGGTATTATCCCTTGGAGACTGGTACTCAGTCCTGAAAATGTAAAGATATGAAATGAAATATGAAAACAATGAACTCAGAGACACAGAACAGGGAGAAACAAAAAGCACTTAAAAACAAATATTATCTACGACAATTTAAAATGCAAATATGTTACGACTATACTTTCATAGCCGCGCGGGGTAGCCATGCGGTCTTAAGGCGTGTTGTCACGTTTCGCATGGCTTTCCCCATCAGAGGTTCGAGTCCACCCTCGGGCATGGGTGAGTGTGTTCTCCTTAGTGTAAGTTAGTTTAAGTTAGTGTAAGTAGTGCGTAAGCCTAGGAACCGATGACCTCAGCAGTTTGGTCCCATAGTCCTTACCACAACTTTTCCAACTTTTATGCTTTGATAGCAACCTGTAAGCCAGTAGTATACTTTAGGCGTTTATTTGCAGTGAATTTTTGTAATAAAATATATTCATGGCTATTATACATACTGTTGTGTTATTCAATATGAAAAAACAGGTACGTAGGCTGCAGATAATATATTGGCGTACACCTCTGGATTTTCTGATTAGTGAGGCACTCAGAACCAATGGGCACCATTCTAAGTTGTCTCTTGTATGCACACGGAGAAGATAGCTTCATTAATAATGACTGTTTGTATTGCCAGAAATAAAGACTAGATGAATGATATCGATGATATATAAGAGCGTAAAATTTTAAAAAATGACACGTTTTTATTGGCCAACAGAGAGTTTGGAAGCTAACCCAGTAAGGCAATAATTCGGACTCATTAAAGTTAATGGACTTTGCACTTTTTAGAGTGGTCACGTTGATTTGCAGATTACTGAAAATGACACAGCTGTAGCACAATGTCAATAAAGATACAGAGTTCTAATAAGACATAAGTCTGTATGCCCACTAAACTGGACAAGCAGGTGGTCATATCATTTCTGAGAGAGGAACTAGATTCAGAAGAGGAAGATCGGCTTAAATTCAGGCAAACATATGATAAAACTCTAGAGAAGTACGTGTCTAAAAAATTATAAAAGATCACAAACATCGTCAATTCTGTACTGTGAAGGTGCTAACGATAGAGTGAGAACAACAGAATAGATTTAAATAGAAGCATAGTAAAGAGACATGAAGATTTTGTCGTACTTAACTGTCAAAAGCGGAATTCAAAAGCATGTAATGATGACAACAATGTAAATAGTCATCCATCAAGATTCTTAGTTGCATACGGTTGTGTGCAGAGAGTAATTGGTGACAGGCACCGGTATATAGAGATGGAGAAATAACCTGTCTTGATTCCACAATTCAAGTTCATAAAACAGTTGCGTTCACTACTGCAGGCTACTTGTAGGTCAGTAGTTAAGTGAACCCTCCCCGAACGTTATTAACCTTCGTTTCACAGCTTCAAACGCCGTTTTCTTGTTTCAGATTATAAAATGAATATTTATATAGTTGACGGAGAAAAGGGCCAAATCAGAAGACTTGTCATTTTATTAATCGTTATCGTGTTGGGCCAACGTTATGACCTAAGGAGAGCGTATCTGCTGAATTTTAGGTATCATATGATAGGGTGTTGTTGCAATAGAATATGGGGCTTTGCACAAGCTTATAATTTTCGCTGGCTGCCACTTCTGATCATTTACAGTAAACATCATTGCAAAGTTCCACTATTTTTATTAACTTACATCTAGTACTGGAGTTATGCAATGTACAACAAATTTGCCATTCTCTAAAGTGGAAGCAGGAACAGTGGAGACACTTAATGTGTACACAGGCATCACATTAGCCTAAGACTTTCTGAGTACAGAGTCTGTTCACACTCACCCCATCGATATTTGACGCCAACATTCAGAAATGAGTTTTGGAACTTACGGCTAGGCTGATAGATGGCATGATACTACACGATGGTAGAGGCTATCATTGACCATGGATGCTGGAGATACCAGTTACTCAAAATAATAAACACTACTACAGAGAAGATGAAGATTTGTAAGCCACACTCTTTCTTCAGTGTATTCACTCACGCCTGTCGCTAAGTTCCCTAAGGGGACCACACCATGGTTCAGGTCGAAAAACATCGATTTTCGGTTTTCATCATAATACGATAGATTAAGGTTTTATTTAAGTACTCTGAAAAGGATTTTCCTGGAAAAATTTTTTTTCGAGCATTTAAAGAGCATTTTCCTACCATGTGTGTTTATGTGCCACGCCCAATTTTCTGTCACCCACTTTTCTGCATATATTTTAGATCTTTATATCCCCTACATTGGACGTTAGGGTTTTTTTTACTCCCTAGTGTGTTGGCTATCCTTGGAATACAACGGTCGGTATTCTTTTGTTTCTACTGTTCGTGATCAACACACTTTCAAACATGTGGTTGGTTTTGTTCAAGTGTGATTGCGAGTAGTTGTTACACTTACGTTTGTAGTATTGTGGTTCAAATACAATAGGGCTCAGGCAACTGGAGAATCTTATTCTCACCAGCATTCTTTTCCTGCTGCTGTTATTACAGCAATTAAACCTATTTTCAGAGACTTGGCTCAGCCTGACCTTCTAAGGAAATGTCTGCATGGGCAGACACAGAACCCAAATGAATGTTTCAACAGCATAATTTGGAACCGCCTTCCTAAAACTGTATTTGTAGGCATGCATACAATGAAACTAGGAGTTCATGATGTTGTTATTACATTCAATTCTGGTAATATTGGAAAGTGCTGGGTACTGAAAAAGCTGGGAATTAATCCTGGTGAAAATATGATCACTGGGCTGCAACATTGCCATAAAATGTGGATAGCCAATGCAGACAGGTCTGCACCTAATATGGCCAAGAAAGCAAGACAAACATCCAGGAAGGTGAAAAAGAAGCTGGAAGACCTTCTAGAGGCCAAAGAACGGCCGTCATATGCAGCAGGACAGTTTTAATTAATTTTAACTAACAAATTTTAAAAGTTTTTTCTTTAAAGTCAATTTCCCACAAACTAAAATTTTCATTATATCAGAAACTATCATAGATAAATGAATGAAATTTTCAGAGACTCTGCATTACATAAAAAGCCACCTTTGGTACAACTTTCATTAATATTCCCCCATTAGGAAGATCACAAAAAATATTTTCTGCAGAAAAAACTTAATATATTTTGTCAATAAATTTAAAAAAGTATTTATTAAAAACTATAAAATGGATAAAGTAGATTTTAGTACAGTTGACTCTATTAGTATCATGTAACATACAGGAAAAATATTAAGGTCCTGCATCAAATAGTTTTTTCAGAAATGGGTCAAGTAGTTGCCTAAATTAACATGGGTTAGATAGGCAGGGTGTGATCCCCTTAACACTCGTTGCTGTCGTGTTGCATGACTTTTTAAATTGTGGGGCTTGGAAGAAATTTCCATCGTCAGCATTTTGCCATCAAGGGAAGGAGAAGTGATGGCCGACAGTTCCCGATGATGTCACTTTGCGCCAAGGTTCTGGGTTAAATTCCTAACATCTCTACAATATCTCATGAACAGAGGGCACGTGACAGTGCTGATGGTGATCCGTCAGTAGGATGGGGTCATTAAGCTTGATTGCGCCCTTTGTACTATTCGAGAGGAATAGAACTGATTACAACTCTCCCTGTGCCGATGAGTACGAGGAAGAAAGGAATACCTCCTGCCAAACTCCCAGCCAATAACACTGTACAACTTTATTTACCTTCTCTGCACTACGTTCCAGCAAAAGATTACACGTCCACACAAAGTTCAGAATATACTACACGTCTGTATAGCACTGCAGAACATGCTGTTTTCTCGACTTGCCTGTTTGCCAGACTTATCGGCTAACTGAATGTACTAACAAACAATCAGAAATTGAAAATATTTTCAATAATCATTTTTTAAATATTGTGGAGAAAATAGGATCTAGATCTTCACTAGAAGAGTCAAGGCTACTAATAGAAGAGGCCATACCTGTGCAGTTTGAAACAACTGTAAGTCCACCAACCTCTCCCTCTTAAAGCTGGTTCTCACAGATAAATAGGATTCTCAGCCACGTATGTAACAGCTCTTTGGAGCAGGGTGTTTTCCCCGATAGACTGAAATATGCCATTGTAAAACCATTGCATAAAAAGGGGGATACGTCGGATGTCAACAACTACCGCCCAATCTCTCTTCTGACAGCTCTATCAAAAACTGTTGAGAAAGTAATGTATTCAAGAGTAACCTCCCATATTTGTAAAAATGAAGTACTAACAAAATGTCAGTTTGTTTTTCAGAAAGTCTTTTCAACAGAAAATGCTATATACGCTTTCGCTGATCAAATATTAAATGTTCTGAATCATCGGACATCACCCATTGGTATTTTTTGTGATCTCTCAAAGGCCTTTGATTGTGTAAATCATGGAATTCTTTTAGATAAGCTAAATCATTATGGTTTGAGGGGGGCAGTGCACAAATGGTTTAATTCATAGTTAACTGGAAGAATGCAGAAAGTTGAAATAAGTGATTCATGTAATGCTAAAACAACAGCTGATTCCTCAAACTGGGGGGGGGGGGGGGGGCTATCAAGTACGGGCTCCCACAGGGTTCGGTCTTAGGTCCTTTACTGTTCTTGATATACATTAATGACTTACCATTCTACATTGATGAAGATGCAAAGTTAGTTCTTTTTCTTTTTTTGCTGATGATACAAGTATAGTAATAACATCCAAAAACCAAGAACTAAGTGATGTAATTGTAAATGATGTTTTTCACAAAATTATTAAATGGTTCTCAGCAAACGGACTCTCTTTAAATTTTGATAAAACACAGTATATACAGTTCTGTACAGTAAATGGCACAACTCCAGTAATAAATATAGACTTTGAACAGAAGTTCGTACCTAAGGTAGAATTTTCAAAATTTTTAGGTGTGTCCATTGATGAGAGGCTAAACTGGAAGCAACATATTGATGGTCTGCTGAAACGTCTGCATTCAGCTACATATGCTACTAGCGTTATTGCAAATTTTGGTGATAAGAATCTCAGTAAATTAGCTTACTATGCCTACTTTCATTCACTGCTTTCGTATGGCATCATATTCTGGGGTAATTCATCGTTGAGTAGAAAAGTATTCATTGCTCAAAAGCGTGTAATTTGAATAATTGCTGGAGCCCACCCACAGTCATCCTGCAGACATTTATTTAAGGGTCTAGGAATTCTCACATTAACCTCACAGTATATATATTCACTTATGAAATTTATTGTTAATAATCCAACCTAGTTCAAAAGTAATAGCAGTGTCCATAGCTATAACACCAAGATAAAGGATTATCTTCACTATGCAGGGTTAAATCTGACTTTGGCACAGAAAGGGGTAAATTATGCTGCCACAAAAGTCTTTGGTCACGTACCAAACAGCATCAAAAGCCTGACAGATAGCCAACTAACATTTAAAAATAAATTAAAAGAATTTCTAGATGACAACTCCTTCTACTCTTTGGCTGAATTTTTAGATATAAATTAAGGGGAAAAAAACAACAACAACTTAAACATTAGTGTCATGCAATATTTTGTGTAATGTAATATGTTGCACAGACATCTTTTATTACCCTGACACGTTCCACATCATTACGAAGTGTCGTATTCATGATCTATGGAACAAGTATTAATCTAATCTAATCTCTAATCTAATCTAATCTGGACTCCTTGAGAACTCAGAAATAGTGTGTGGACATGATTCAAAGCAGCTGGTAAGCAGCACTCCAGGAACACATTGTATGCTTTATTTCACTGTAAACAAAAGCTCAAGTTCTAGCTATTAAGAAAGTGAATAAATTCCTGTTGCATTGTCACCCTATACTAAAGTGTGCATCATGTAGGAAGGCGGCCCAGTTTTCAGCTGTTCTCCGCGTCCCCCTCCTTTAATTGCTGGCAGCCAACAAGTTTCATTCTCTTTCAAAGCAGCGAGTTAACAGCTAAATATAAATGGGCTCCTTGATCAACAGCTTCATCCACCACGTAAGGCACCAGTGGGGTCCATGGTGGTACTGGTACATAAGTTAGTCACATATGCTGATCACTCAGATATGGGGTGAACCACATCCGTCAGTAACTTCACAAAATATTGAATGAAAGGAAGGGAGATGGGGGCTAACTTCCCATCGACACGAGAACATTAGAATTCACCACAAACTCGGACTGGGAAAATTTGTTGTAGGAAATGTGCACTATCGTTTCTACAGGAACCATCCTAATATTCACTTTAAATTATTTGGAGAAACCACGGCAGTCTTAAATCGGGATGGCCAGTGTCTTACATTTGCGCCACCCTCTACGTCAGAAAATGTTGTATGACAATGATTTGATCACATTGGGTGACACTACAATTATTTGTTTTAATACAGGGTAGGGCAAATAAAAGAAGCTCGCAGAACAGAATTCTAGGTTACAAAGAAACACAGCAGTGGAAAGGAAGTACAGTACTAAGCTCACCATAGCAGATGTTGAAAGTGACCACCATTCACCTCTTTGAACTTTTGGGCCCTGGCCAGCAAGTTGCTGAATGCGGATTGAAACTGGACTGCCGGAGTTTCTGCAATCTCATCCGAAATGTTCTGCTGAAGTACTTCTAGACCATGAGGGTTGTTGCGATGCATCTTAGACTTGAGGACTTCCCACAAAAGTAATCACACACTGTGAAATCAGGTGAAATGGGTAGCCAGCTAGGGCCCCGAACAGATTTACCTCTGCTAACAAATCTGTCAGGCGTGAAGACTGTGTAAATGTGATAAAACGTTCAAGCGGCTACATGGGCAGTTGCTAAAGCCTGCTGCAAGTAATTTTAGGTCTTTTCCTCATCCGTTAATGCTGTCACAAATGGTTTCAAGATATTGGCAATGTAACACGTCGTAGCCAGCGTGTGATGAAAGAAATGGGACCTATAACATGCAGTGCAGACACTGCACACCAAGCCCCAACTTTCTGATCATGCAACAGTGTTTCGTGGAGGCTATGCATATTCTTCGCTGCCCAGAACCTGTGATTCTGTGAGCTGACATAACCACTCATGTGAAACAAGGCTTCATCAGACATAAAGAACAGATCCATGTCCAAGCCATTCGTTGTTATCTCAGTAAACAAACACTCACAAAAGTTGAGGCGCTGAGGAGGGTCTACAGGTTTTAATGCAAGAACAACGGGCACTCAGTAGGGACTAAATCACAAAGTGGGTGTCGACCCACCTACATAGGGAGAAATGATCATCACGATAAAATAAGAGAAATCAGAGCCAGCACAGAAAAATTTGACTGCTCGTTTTTCCCGCGTGCCATTCGAGAGTGGAACAATAGAGAGGCAGCTTGAAGGTGGCCAGGCACTTTATTGTGAATAGCAGAGTAATCATGTATATGTAGATGTGGATGTAGATAGTGACGGACGATCAGTGAAGAGGATTGGGACGAAAAAAAAGAAAGAAAAAAAAGAGAACAACAGTTGCAATAGTCACCGTAGAAATGAATGTCGCACTCGCAGAACCTTGTCAACACCTAAACAACATGGAAGGAGTTCCGAAAGGTGGAAATTGCATGGCGAGCTGGAATTCCAAAACCACTCATCAGTTATGCAAATGCCCATAACAGGAAAATATAGAGCCAAAGCCATAAAACCTGGACTGCAGATCAATGGAAGAATGTCGTTTGGTTGGATGAGTCTTGTGTTGCACTTTTTCCAACTTCTCTCCAAGTTTATGTCCCAAGAGTGAAACATAGCGGGGGTTTGGTGATGATTTGTGCAGCTATATTCATGGGCGCCTGCAAGATCGCATTACTGCTAAGGATTATGAGACAATTTTGACTGATCAGGTGAATCCCATAGTACACTACTGAACATTAAAATTGCTTCACCAAGAAGAAATGCAGATGATATACGGGTATTCATTGGACAAATATATTATACTAGAACTGACATGTGATTACATTTTCACGCAATTTGGGTGCATAGAATTTGAGAAATGAGTACCCAGAACAACCGCAATAACGGCCTTGATACGCTTGGGCATTGGGTGAACCAGAGCTTGGATGACGTGTACAGGTACAGCTGCGCATGCAGCTTCAACACGATACCACAGTTTATCAAAGGTAGTGACTGGCGTATTGTGACGAGCCAGTTGCTCGGCCACCATTGACCAGACGTTTTCAATTGGTAGGAGATCTGGAGAATGTGCTGGCTAGGGCAGCAGTCGAACATTTTATGTATCCAGAAAGGCCCGTACAGGACCTGCAACATGCGGTCGTCCATTATCCTGCTGAAATGTAGGGTTTTGTAGGGATCGAATAAAGGGTAGAGCCACGGGTCTTAACACATCTGAAATGTAACGTCCACTTTTGAAAGTGGCGTCAATGACAACAAGAGGTGACCGAGACGTGTAACCAATGGCACTCGATACCATCACGCTGGGTGATACGCCAGTATGGCGATGACGAATACACGCTTCCAATGTGCGTTCACCGCGATGTCGCCAAATACGGATGCGGCCATCATGATGCTGTTAACAGAAAGTGGATTCATCCGAAAAATGACGTTTTGCCATTCGTGCACCTAGGTTCGTCGTTAAGTACACCATCGCAGGCGCTCCTCTCTGTGATGCAGCGTCAAGGATAACGGCAGCCATGGTCTCCGTGCTGATAGTCCATGCTGTTGCAATCGTCGTCGAACTGTTCGTGCAGATGGTTGTTGTCTTGCAAACGTCCCCATCTGTTGACTCAGGGATCGAGACATGGCTGCAAGATCCGTTACAGCCATGCGGATAAGATGCCTGTCATCTCGACTGCTAGTGATACGAAGTCGTTTGGATCCAGCACGGCGTTCCATATTACCCTCCTTAACCCACCGATTCCATGTTCTGCTAATAGTCTTTGGATCTCAACCAACGCGAGCAGCAATGTCGCGATACGATAAACCGCAATCGCGATGGGCTACAATCCGACCTTTGTCAAAGTCGGAAACATGATGGTACGCATTTCTCCTCCTTACACGAGGCATCACAACAACGTTTCACCAGGCAACGCCGTTCAACTGCTGTTTGTGTATGAGAAATCGGTTGGAAACTTTACTGATGTCAACACGTTTCAGGTGTCGCCACCGGCGCCAACCTTGTGTGAATGCTCTGAAAAGGTAATCATTTGCATATCACAGCATCTTCTTCCTGTCGGTTAAATTTCGCGTCAGTATCTCGTCATCTTCGTGGTGTAGCAATTTTAATGGCCAGTAGTGTACTATGTTTGTTCCACAATTGTCATGTGTGTTGCAAAATGATTAGCCCCCGTTCACAAAGCGCGCGGGACTAGTTTTATAAGGATGAATTTTCGCACCTCTCCTGATTACCGCAGTCACCACAACTCAGCATTATTGAGCCTTTGTGGTCTAGTTTGTAGAGAAGGGTGCGCGATCACTATTCACCATCATCACTACCTGAACTTGGCATTATTGTGCAGGACGAATAGTTTGAAATTCCCTTTAAAACCATACAGGACCTGTATTTACCTGTTTCGAGACGAGTGGGAACTGATTTGAATGCCAGCGATTTCCTATGCTATATTGGGCATGGTAAAATGTTATGCTTCCGTATTTTTGTTCATCATCTGTACATTTTTTTGTTCAGTCTGCAATGTAAAGATGATACATAATGTTGCAGTGGTAGCTGACATACCTCCGTATTCTGTATTCGTTAAGCACAACACTTTTCATGCATTGTAGACGCACTCCTGTATCCGTCTTTACTTTGTGCGGCATGCCTTTTGCTGTGACCGCACTGTCGTTGTGGCAGGAATCAGCGTGCTCCTACAATTCGACACCTGTAGCTTCATCTCGGAGGTCGACGATCATCACCTCAAGACTTCTGATGTGATGAGTTTTTTCTTTTGGTCCTGAACAACTGATCATCACTGTATAGACGAGATCCTGGAAAGTCGTCGACCTCAATCGCTAAGTGACTGCGAGGCAGTTTTACAGGGGTTACGAAGCTCTGCTGGAATGCTTACGTACGCAGGCACGGAACAAGTTAGTGCCGTGCGGGAGAAAAATACTCCTATTTATCGTCCACGCTACGGTTTTATAATCACAACTGTCTCGCGTTATCGGTCGGAAAGTAAACAATTTATTTGGGAATTAAAAAGAATTTCCGACCTGAAAGGAGAGCGGGATGCGTACCTCTTGAACCATTTCATTCACCACGGATGTTATCGTATCTATCAGAGGCCAAAACTGAACATGAACTTATTTGGGAAGCCCATCAAAACCCGACGATTTGCTGGAAGGAGAGCGAATTACAATGCCAGATACCTTGTCGCGCTGAAAAGATGTCAAAAACTCCTCATGGAGAGCTGGTGTAACAGTACTATCAAGGACAGAAGTAAAATCAGCAGACAGAATACCACTTGATGCCATTTCACTGTACATACCAGAAAAATACTGGTAAGGTTCACGCATTATATCAGGTTAGAATGACCACTCACGTTCATTTATGCAACGAATTGTAATGAAACAGGTTCTTTGAAATCATGTTCGAAATCGAATAGATGATACAGAGACGCTAACTCATCCTGGAGAATCGAACTTGGATGTAGTCTTTTGAGTTATAGGAATTATGCCTTCACGCGATGAACTTCCATAACTCTTAGAGGGACGTCTCGAGCACCATCACAAAAGTCACGGACAACATTGTAAAATTCCCGAGTCCTCCACATCTCAGTCGCTAAAAAGCATGGGTGCAGTGCGAAGCCGATGTCTGGCAAAGGCAACTTACCATTCCACAACTGAGGAATAATGCACTTGGGAATGTCTTGCCCGCCCACACACGCCAGCGATGATATCATCCAGAGGGGGATCCGTCAGATATAAAACATTTAGCTTCCAAATAGGGCGAGAAAGGTGTATCCGCTGCGATACGTGGTTCAGAGTCATTTAAGCAGCCCAGTGGTCTGCGAAGCTGACAGGGATTAGATCAACTGACGACAGTTGGCTACGTAGGGAAGCAGACAAATAAAAACGATCCAAACGACTACTGGAAGTAGCTGTTCAAATGGTTCAAATGGCTCTGAGCACTATGGGACTTAACATCTGAGGTCATCAGTCCCCGAGAACCTATGACTACTTAAACCTAACTAACCTAAGGACATCAGACACATCCATGCCCGAGGCAGGATTCGAACCTGCGACCGTAGCGGTCGTGCTGTTCCAGACTGAAGCGCCTAGAACTGCTCGGCCACAACGGTCGGCGAAGTGGCTGTAAAATACGGGAAACGCACTAATATGGGATATCTTGCAGATCCAAGCAGCCTGTAGACTCAACGACATCAACATATCATTAAGTTTACGACAACAGCTATAGCTTAGAGTCTAACCCACAGGACGTAAGACGCAGTTCAAATCTCACCCCATCAAAATTTTTCGGGGATTTTGACGAAGAAAAAAAGTGGTATCTTCTTTATAAAAGCGCGAGCGGTCATATGTACTGAAGGGTATCTGCATGAGCCTCTTCATGATTCTGCCATACCACAAACGCAGTGGTTAGCAGTGGTTAGCACACTGGACTCACATTCGGGAGGATGACGGTTCAATGCCACGTCCGCCCATCCTGATTTGGGTTTTCCGTGATTTTCCTAAATCACTCTAGGCAAGTGCCGGGATGGTTCCTTTAAAAGGGCACGGCCGACTTCCTTCCCCATTCTTCCCTAATCCGATGAGACCGATGACTTCGCTATCTGGTCTCCTCCCCCAAACAACCCAACCGAGCCCATACCACACAGCTTCATTTGTTTGCCTCTGGCACCTCAGTTGTTGGTGCAAATGGTCTATTACCATAGATGCAAAGAAGAAAAGGGAAAAAGATTGAGCAGCTGAGTGTGTTTGTGGTGCCCACAGTATATTACCCATATTTAGTTTTAACATTTCATTAGGTTGTTGGTACTTGTCGGAGTCTCACACGCATGTTTCACACATTTAAGTGCCATATTTCATCTACATCTACATCTACATGACTACTCTGCAATTCACATTTAAGTGCTTGGCAGAGGGTTCATCGAACCACAATCATACTATCTCTCTACTATTCCACTCCCGAACAGCGAGTGGGGAAAACGAACACCTAAACCTTTCTGTTCGAGCTCTGATTTCTCTTATTTTATTTTGATGATCATTCCTACCTATGTAGGTTGGGCTCAACAAAATATTTTCGCATTCGGAAGAGAAAGTTGGTGACTGAAATTTCGTAAAAAGGTCTCGCCGCGACGAAAAACGTCTATGCTGTAATGACTTCCATCCCAACTCGTGTATCATATCTGCCACACTCTCTCCCCTATAACGCGATAATACAAAACGAGCTGCCCTTTTTTGCACCCTTTCGATGTCCTCCGTCAATCCCACCTGGTAAGGATCTCACACCGCGCAGCAATATTCTAACAGAGGACGAACGAGTGTAGTGCAAGCTGTCTCTTTAGTGGACTTGTTGCATCTTCTAAGTGTCCTGCCAATGAAACGCAACCTTTGGCTCGCCTTCCCGACAATATTATCTATGTGGTCCTTCCAACTGAAGTTGTTCGTAATTTTAACACCTAGGTACTTAGTTGAGTTGACAGCCTTGAGAATTGTACTATTTATCCAGTAAATGAATTCCAACGGATTTCTTTTGGAACTCATGTGGATCATCTCACACTTTTCGTTATTTAGCGTCAACTGCCACCTGACACACCATACAGCAATCTTTTCTAAATCGCTTTGCAGCTGATACTGGTCTTCGGATGACCTTACTAGACGGTAAATTACAGCATCATCTGCGAACAGTCTAAGAGAACTGCTCAGATTGTCACCCAGGTCATTTATATAGATCAGGAACAGTAGAGGTCCCAGGACGCTTCCCTGGGGAACACCTGATATCACTTCAGTTTTACTCGATGATTTGCCGTCTATTACTACGAACTGCGACCTTCCTGACAGGAAATCACGAATCCAGTCGCACAACTGAGACGATACCCCATAGCTCCGCAACTTGATTAGAAGTCGCTTGTGAGGAACGGTGTCAAAAGCTTTCCGGAAATCTAGAAATACGGAATCAACTTGAGATCCCCTGTCGATAGCGGCCATTACTTCGTGCGAATAAAGAGCTAGCTGCGTTGCACAAGAGCGATGTTTTCTGAAGCCATGCTGATTACGTGTCAATAGATCGTTCCCTTCGAGGTGATTCATAATGTTTGAATACAGTATATGCTCCAAAACCCTACTGCAAACCGACGTCAATGATATAGGTCTGTAGTTAAATGGATTACTCCTACTACCCTTCTTGAACACTGGTGCGACCTGCGCAATTTTCCAATCTGTAGGTACAGATCTATCGGTGAGCGAGCGGTTGTATATGAGTGCTAAGTAGGGAGCTATAGTATCAGCGTAATCTGAAAGGAACCTAATCGGTATACAATCTGGACCTGAAGACTTGCCCGTATCAAGCGATTTGAGTTGCTTCGCAACCCCTAAGGTATCTACTTCTAAGAAACTCATGCTAGCAGATGTTCGTGTTTCAAATTCTTGAATATTCCATTCGTCTTCCCTGGTGAAGGAATTTCGGAAAACTGCGTTCAATAACTCCGCTTTAGCGGCACAGTCGTCGGTAACAGTACCATCGGCACTGCGCAGCGAAGGTATTGACTGCGTCTTGCCGCTTGTGTACTTTACATACGACCAGAATTTCTTCGGATTTTCTACCAAATTTCAATGTATCTATTCTTCCCTCTTCTTGTCCGATCAGTTGAATGTATGAATGAGAATGTGCAAGGAGTTGAGTGTGTTGATCCGTGGGAGTGTAGTCTGTCACTGTATCAGAATAGCCAACTGTGGGAAACACGTACCAGGTAGCAAAGAGGTTTCTGTTTGCCTTGGACAAACCTTTTGTATAGGTCGACACCACAATAGGGGTTCCTCTGGCCACTTCCGTAGGTACGGGGGAGATTTTGGTTGGAGAGCGAATGCTCCTGGCGTGTTCCTTGGGACGCGAGACAGGTAAGCCCTACTGGGGTTAAGTGTGCCTTTTCGATGAGAAGTTAATGTTGTGTTTTTTTGTAAGATTTTCAAAGCTAGTCAAAATAAATGATTCCTTTGATCGTTCATAGTTTATTATCGTGTGTGACAAATTTTACTTGCTAATTCGCGCATGTTAAAAGCGTTAAAATCCAGGGACGGTGTAGGCTATTGTTCAGATGAACTGTTAATCAAACACGTGGAGCCGTGTTGAGTTTACTGTGATCAAGTTCATTTTGTTTAGTACACCTATCGCTACAGCATGTATATTGCGTATGATTTCTGTGATTTTATGTCTAAATTTTGTACAGTTTCTCTCACTTAACAACTCTCTTTGTACACCCTTTTGTTTGGGGGGACAACGTGGTCATGATCTAATGAGAAAGTTTAGAGTGCCAAGGCCACAGTGATCTTCCGCCGTAGAGTATCTGAATGCATTGTGAATCTCTATTATGCTTCATTTTTATAGCAATTCACTTTATAGAAATTTTATTCATTTATCCCGCATGTTAAAATCAAGGAAACAGCCCCTCTTGCTACCCACGTGTGCTGTAGTGAAGGTTTTTAGTTCTTTTCCTTCTTCTTAGTCTCTCATGTGCGTGTGAATGTAAGTGTTCGTGATTAAACCAACCTTTGATCACTCCTCTTCCACAGATCATAGACCTTGCAGGGGACTCCGAAGTAAAGTTCTAGGGTTAATTAATATGGGACGTAACAGATTGCATGCAACAGCAACCATCATATTACTCACTATACACTATCATTAAATTTACTGATCTAATAACTGTTCTTTTGCCAGAAGCTTTGCTTACGCTCTCTCTGCTAAAATTTCAGCCCATACTTCTTCCAGCTCTGATGTACGGCACATCCTACAGCATTCCATTTGCGCGGCAGTTGTATTGAGGCCACAATTAAGCCCCCATATTCAGATTAGTTGTAAAGACACCCATTAATATTAAAATGCCTTTCAGTACGACCAAATCTAGATGGAGCATAAAGAAAAATTAAGGTGAGATCATTAAAACGACACCCTATACTCCGACCGTCGCCCAGGGTTTAAAAGTCCGTCAACGGAATATCATCCCTATAAAGAACGGCCATGCCAGTAGAAGTTTCTGGCGCGACATTAAAAAACATAGAATACACAGGGGGATAAGACACATCAACTAACATATCTCGCAAACACACATCAGCTTGGGAATAAAAATGAACTGTCGAAATGCAGTAAGCCGTAATGGCGAGCAGATCCTATTAACATTTAAGGTAAGCAACATATACGCCTGCATTAGTTAACACATGTAAGGCATGAAAGTAGAACTAGAAAAGAAGTCACACATCACGCCCAGCTCATCACAGCACCGGCAGATGGCGGAGACGAAGGTACTCTCCACCTGAAGGTGCAGATTCCATACTCGGTTTTTTTTTTCGGCGCGGCGCTGCACTCCCAGGTTGAAAACTTTGTTGCATGCCTCTCCATGACAAGGTAACTTCTTCACGCGAAAGGATAGGGGGTGAGGGGGTGGGGGGAACATCCCTACTGCATTCAACGGAATGCGAGCAATACAACCGGGAGCGATGAACATCAACATCAGATAAAGAAGAGACAGGCAATGCAGCGTCTGAAGCTGTCTGCATCATTTGACTACCCGGAAGGGAAACCGCCGTATCAGATTGAAGAAGGGATGGTATTGCACCAGAACACGGTAAAGGCAGAACAACAAACGATCCATCCGGTAAATCATCTGAACCCACCGGAACAGGTCGTTCCTAAGGGTGGAGGACGCAGATTCATCATTCATTTCATCATCAACAGATGTAGCCTCGTAATACCAGGTGAAGCACGAACGTCAGTATTGAAACTTCCTGACAGATTAAAACTGTGTACTGGGCCGAGACTCGAACTCGGGACCTTTGCCTTTCGCGGACAAGTGCTCTAGCATCTGAGCTACCCAAGCGCGACTCACGCCCCGTCCTCACAGCTTTACTTCTGCCAGTATCTCGTCTCCTACCTTCCAAACCTCACAGAAGCTCTCCTGTGAACCTTGCAGAATTAAAACTCCTGGAAGAAAGGATATTGCGGAGACATGGCTTAGCCACAGCCTGGGGGATGTTTCCAGAATGAGATTTTCACTCTGCAGTGGAGTGTGCGCTGATATGAAACTTCTTGACAGATTAAAAATTTCAGAAGTAAAGCTGTGAGGACGGGGCGGGAGTATGCTTGGGTAGCTCAGATGGTAGAGCACTTGCCCACGAAGGGCAAAGATCCCGAGTTCGAGTCTCGGCCCGGCACACGGTTTTAATCTGTCAGGAATTTTCATATCAGCGTACACTCCATTGCAGAGTGAAAATCTCATTCTGGGAACGTCAGCATTCAAAGCATCAAAATGTTCAAATGTGTGTGGACTCCTAAGGGACCAAACTGCTTTGGTCATCGGTCTCTAGACTTACACGCTACTTAAACTAACTTATGCTAAGAACCGCACACACACCCATGCCCGAGGGAGGACTCGAACCTTCGGCGAGAGGGGCCGAGCAGTCCGTGACAGGACGCCTCAAACCGCGCGGCCACTCCGCGTGGCTTCGAAGCATCACCACCATCTTTTCGGAGAGGAGAGATTGTGGAAACGTGACTCCAAAATCTTCACCCTCCTCAGATCAGTGGGCGTTTAAACCGTGCTACCGGTGGGGGCGCCTTAACGGCAGCAGGGGGCCCACCCGAACGTGTCGGTAACGGCAGAAAGTCGCGAGGAGTGGAGGGCAATGTCTCCCCAACGTTGTCTATAGCTGGAGACGTACTGACAGCAGATTGCGAAGATACTAATTCAGCTACTGTCAACGGATATCGGTTTTCGTAGAATGATTTTAAAACCGTAAAACGGGGCAGACAATTGGATCTAAGATGGCCACTTTCATTACAAAGAAAGTTCTTGCCCTGCATTCGCAACGTGAATCTGGTAACCACAAACATTCAGGTGAGAGGGAATCTTCTTTCGAACCAACATTTCTACCGTTTGGATATCACTGTAACATTGCAAGCAATGTTGAGCAGACCACCGTTCCCGCCAGATATGCCGAACGCCTCCATAAGGAAACAATGCCGCCTTAAGAAGTGAATCGTCCACTTCGGGTCGAATATTGGAAACTATAACCGGAATATAGTCGATCGTCGCATTTTCAAAAAGGACTGGACTAAGTGAACCATCACGATGTGTAAATACCACCTGAGAACCAACCCGAGAGAGAAGCTGGTCTGTTTGCAAGGGATCTTGAAATTTCACAAAAGATACATACAAATCAGAATAAAAATAAACAGTATCTCTCTGACCAGACCGTAACTCGAATCGTATCAATCAACCAATGGTGAATTTCTAGAGAGCCCGGTTGAATATAATGCGTACTCTTGTCAAAGCTGAAGAGTATTCTTGAGAGACACGATAGACGTCATGATGAGATTAGAAAACGCCGCCGCCAGTGAACAAACCAAGAACGAACTCCGCTAGACAAGAACCATGACACATCGGCCGATACACACATAA
Organism: Schistocerca gregaria; assembly: GCF_023897955.1. Lineage (NCBI taxonomy): Eukaryota > Metazoa > Arthropoda > Insecta > Orthoptera > Acrididae > Schistocerca > Schistocerca gregaria. The sequence continues at coordinate 749,859,611 of NC_064931.1, forward strand.
GAATGAGTACCCACATGTTCACCCACGCAGCGGGGCTTCACAGGCGAAAGTGTGTTAGTGAACTACACGACCGTAAATTTGTAAATCACTCATCTGTTGCTTCAAGCCCTTATACAGGGTGGTCCATTGATAGAGACCGGGCCAAATATCTCACGAAATAAGCATCAAACGAAAAAACTACGAAGAACGAAACTCGTCTAGCTTGAAGGAGAAACCTGATGGCGCTATGGTTGGCCCGCTAGATGGCGCTGCCATAGGTCAAACGGATATCAACTGCGTTTTTATAAATAGGAACCCCCATTTTTATTACATTTTCGTATAGTACGTAAAGAAATATGAATGTTTTCGTTGGACCACTTTTTTCGCTTTGTGATAGATGGCGCTGTAATAGTCACAAACGTATAAGTGCGTGGTATCACGTAACATTCCACCAGTGCGGAAGTTATTTGCTTCGTGATACATTACCCGTGTTAAAGTGCACCGTTTACCAATTGCGGAAAAGGTCGATATCGTGTGTATGTACAGCTATTGTGATGCCCAATGGGCGTGTGCTATCTATGCTGCTCGGTATCCTGGACATCATCCAAGTGTTCGCCTGATAGTTACGTTATTTAAGGAAACAGGAAGTGTTCAGCCATATGTAAAATATCAACTACGACCTGCAACAAATGATGATGCCCAAGTGGGTGTTTTAGCTGCTGTCGCAGCTAATCCGCACATCAGTAGCAGACAAATTGCGCGAGACTCGAGAATCTCAAAAACATCGGTGTTGAGAATGCTACATCAACATCGATTGCACTCGTGCCATATTTCTATGCACCAGGAATTGCATGGCGACGACTTTGAACGTCTTGTACAGTTCTGCCACTGGGCACAAGAGAAATTACGGGACGACGGCAAATTTTTTTCATGCGTTCTATTTAGCGACGAAGCTTCATTCACCAACAGCGGTGACGTAAAGCGGCATAATATGCACTATTCGGCAACGGAAAATCTACGATGGCTGCGACAAGTGGAACATCAGCGACCTTGGCGGGTTAATTTATGGTGCGGTATTATGGGAGGAAGGATAATTGGCCCCCATTTTATCGATGGCAATCTAAATGGTGCAATGTATGCTGATTTCTTACGTAATGTTCTACCGATGTTACTACAAGATGTTTCACTGCATGACAGAATGGCGTTGTACTTCCAACGTGATGTATGTCCGGTACATAGCTCGCGTGCGGTTTAAGAGGTATTGAATAGTGTATTTCATGACAGGTGGATTGGTCGTCGAAGCACCATACGATGGCCCGCACGTTTACCGCATCTGACGACCCCGGATTTATTTTTGTGGGGAAATTTGAAGGATATTTGTTATCGTGATCCACCGACAACGCCTGACAACATGCGTCAGCGCATTGTCAATGCATTTACTAACATTACGGAAGGGGAACTACTCGCTGTTGAGAGGAATGTCGTTGCACGTATTGCCAAATGCATTGAGGTTGACGGACATCATTTTGAGCATTTATTGCATTAATGTGGTATTTACATGTAATCACGCTGCAACAGCATGCGTTCTCAGAAATGATAAGTTCACAAAGGTACTTGTATCACATTGAAACAACCGAAATAAAATGTTCAAACGTACCTACGTTCTGTATTGTAATTTTAAAAACCTAGCTGTTACCAACTGTTCGTCTAAAATTGTGAGCCATATGTTTGTGACTATTACAGCACCATCTAACACAAAGCGAAAAAAGTGGTTCAACTAAAACATTCACAGTTCTTTACGTACTACACTAATATGTAATAAAAATGGGGGTTCCTATTTATAAAAACGCTGTTGATATCCGTTTGACCTATGGCAGCGCAATCTAGCAGGCCAACCATAGTGCCATCTGGTTTCCCCCTTCAAGCTAGACAAGTGTAGTTCTTTGTAGTTTTTTCGTTTGATACTTAATTCGTGAGATAATTGGCCCGGTCACGATCAATGGACCACCCTGTAGCAGCATCGATCTTTCACAAGGCACATTTAGCAATCACTGAAAACTTTATATAACAACATAAATAAATGGTTCAAAACTGTCTCTGAGTACTGTGCGACTTAACTTCTGAGGTCATCAGTCCCCTAGAACTTAGAACTAATTAAACCTAACTAACCGAAAGACATTACATACATCCATGCCCGCGGCAGGATTCGAACCTGCGACCGTAGCGGTCGTGCGGTTCCAAACTGAAGCGCGTAGAACCGCTCGGTCATAACGGCCGCCCCAGTGACATGGCGCATCGTCATACACTCCTGGAAATGGAAAAAAGAACACATTGACACCGGTGTGTCAGACCCACCATACTTGCTCCGGACACTGTGAGAGGGCTGTACAAGCAATGATCACACGCACGGCACAGCGGACACACCAGGAACCGCGGTGTTGGCCGTCGAATGCCGCTAGCTGCGCAGCATTTGTGCACCGCCGCCGTCAGTGTCAGCCAGTTTGCCGTGGCATAAGGATCTCCATCGCAGTCTTTAACACTGGTAGCATGCCGCGACAGCGTGGACGTGAACCGTATGTGCAGTTGACGGACTTTGAGCGAGGGCGTATAGTGGGCATGCGGGAGGCCGGGTGGACGTACCGCCGAATTGCTCAACACGTGGGGCGTGAGGTCTCCACAGTACATCGATGTTGTCGCCAGTGGTCGGCGGAAGGTGCACGTGCCCGTCGACCTGGGACCGGACCGCAGCGACGCACGGATGCACGCCAAGACCGTAGGATCCTACGCAGTGCCGTAGGGGACTGCACCGCCACTTCCCAGCAAATTAGGGACACTGTTGCTCCTGGGGTATCGGCGAGGACCATTCGCAACCGTCTCCATGAAGCTGGGCTACGGTCCCGCACACCGTTAGGCCGTCTTCCGCTCACGCCCCAACATCGTGCAGCCCGCCTCCAGTGGTGTCGCGACAGGCGTGAATGGAGGGACGAATGGAGACGTGTCGTCTTCAGCGATGAGAGTCGCTTCTGCCTTGGTGCCAGTGATGGTCGTATGCGTGTTTGGCGCCGTGCAGGTGAGCGCCACAAACAGGACTGCATACGACCAAGGCACACAGGGCCAACACCCGGCATCATGGTGTGGGGAGCGATCTCCTACAGTGGCCGTACACCTCTGGTGATCGTCGAGGGGACACTGAATAGTGCATGGTACATCCAAACCGTCATCGAACCCATTGTTCTACCATTCCTAGACCGGCAAGGGAACTTGCTGTTCCAACAGGACAATGCACGTCCGCATGTATCCCGTGCCACCCAACGTGCTCTAGAAGGTGTAAGTCAACTACCCTGGCCAGCAAGATCTCCGGATTTGTCCCCCATTGAGCATGTTTGGGACTGGATGAAGCGTCGTCTGCCGGCCGCGGTGGTCTCGCGGTTCTAGGCGCGCAGTCCGGAACCGTGCGACTGCTACGGTCGCAGGTTCGAATCCTGCCTCGGGCATGGATGTGTGTGATGTCCTTAGGTTAGTTAGGTTTAAGTAGTTCTAAGTTCTAGGGGACTGATGACCACAGCAGTTGAGTCCCATAGTGCTCAGAGCCATTTGAATTTTTGAAGCGTCGTCTCACGCGGTCTGCACGTCCAGCACGAACGCTGGTCCAACTGAGGCGCCAGGTGGAAATGGCATGGCAAGCCGTTCCACAGGACTACATCCAGCATCTCTACGATCGTCTCCATGGGAGAATAGCAGCCTGCAATGCTGCGAAAGGTGGATATACACTGTACTAGTGCCGACATTGTGCATGCTCTGTTGCCTGTGTCTATGTGCCTGTGGTTCTGTCAGTGTGATCATGTGATGTATCTGACCACAGGAATGTGTCAATAAAGTTTCCCCTTCCTGGTACAATGAATTCACGGTGTTCTTATTTCAATTTCCAGGAGTGTATATAAAAATTTCATAGTTGTTTGGGAGTATGAAGTCCATGAATGGCTGCAAACGGTCTCCAAGTAGCCGAGCGTAACCATTTCCAGTCAATGATCGTTTCAGTTCCATATAAACACAGCCCACACCATTATAGTCACCACCAGCTTGCACAGTGGCTTTTGACAAATTGGGTCCGTGACCTCGTGGGGTCTGCGCTACACTCGAACCCTACCACCAGCTCATACTAACTGCAGTCGGGGCTCAACTGACCAGACGACGGTTTTCCATTCGTCTTGGGTCCAATCGATATGTTTACGAGCCCAGGCGAGGTGCTACAGGCGCTGTCGTGGTATTAGCAAAGGCAATCGCGTCGTTCGTTTACTGCCATAGCCCATTAACGCCAAATTCCGACGCACTGTCCTAACAAATACGTTCGTCGTATGTCCCACATTGATTTCTGCGGTTATTTTGCTCAGTGTTGCTTGTCTGTAAACTCTGATAACTCTACGCACACACCGCTGCTGTCGGTCGGTAAGTGCAGGCCCTCGGTCACTGCGTTGTCAGTGGTGAGAAGTGATGCTCCGAATTTGAACGTCCCATGCGTCTAGCTCTAACTACCACTCTGCATTCGAAGTATTTTAATTCCCGTTATGCGGCCACAATGACGTCGGAAACCTTTTCACACGAATCACCTTAGCACAATTTACAGCTCTGGTAATGCACTGCCCCTTTATACGTTGTGTACCTGATACTACCGCCATCGGAATACCTGAAAATCGCTATCCCATGCCTTTTTTCTCCTCAGTGTAATCAGCTTTGATTTACATTTAGATACCATAAACAGAAAGGTAGAAGGCTAGTCAAACTCATTCTTTTATTCAAATTGTCACTACGCTGTCCAAATTATCATCGTACTAAATTCTCGTATAAAATAAACAAACTGGAATAGTAGGGCAAATCATTCTTGCTGTTGCTACTCTTTCCAGAGATATTAAATAATGTATTTACAGCAAATCGTGTATCTGTTCAGCGATAAGATAAATAAGGTCATTTTATAGCTGGCACCGAGACCTATCCAAGTGTGTATAGTACGCATGTGTGGCGTACCAGCAGCTTTTGTTTCTGTTGTTATAAACGATTTTTACACATAAATGTTAATAACTTTGTTAATATTTATCTTGTAAACATGGTAAAATTTTTAGTGAATTTGTCTCTTTATCTGGATTTGAATGCTGTTATTAGATTCTATGTAGCATGTCTGGAAATAGTTTTCGTGTTTCGAGTGAATACTTGAAGCTTTCAGCTTTAGCACAAACAGACCGTGGCCATATTGCTCAATTTTCACAAGCATGCAGCGGCACAAGTTACCTAAGCGTCATGGAAAAATCAAGCTACGACTGCACAGCGGCTTACTGGACAACAATCCCCCCTCCTTACTTACCTACCTGACCCAACCAGTTCACGCCATCTTGCCAACTGTGACACTCAACTCAATCCGTTGTTTTTCAATAGATCGCATAGCACACACACCGCTGGTTAGTGTTGCAACCGCGCAAATAGTATGTGAGCTTTACAGTATGAGGCAACACATCTTAGCACCAATGAACTGAGTGTAAATCTAACGATTATCGACCACAAAAGGCAAGAGTTATTTAATTGTTTACTTTTTAAGAGGGATACTATTAGTGTTTTTCTAAAGTTTGACAACATACCACCTAAGACGCAAAACGTGCTTAACTGACTAAAAACTGCCTTCTTGTCCAAATTATCATTTGTATCAGCGTTTCCCAAACTATGAATAAGTCTCCGCGAAAAACTGTTGACAACATGGCGCTTTTTCCAAAATTTTGAAAGTACTGATTTTTAAAAAAAAATCTATTATGATTTCTGTGTTATTAATTATGATTTAAAATTGGGGTAATCATTGTATAAAACAAGTCCTTCTCATTTCTGTAAATTTATTAACCTACAAAATAAGCAACGTCTTCCATCAGAGCACCCGCATTCTCATACTATACGGACAGAGAAAGAGCCGGCAGAAGTGGCCATGCGGCTCTAGGCGCTGCAGTCTGGAACCGAGCGACCGCTACGGTCGCAGGTTCGAATCCTGCCTCGGGCATGGATGTGTGTGATGTCCTAAGGTTAGTTAGGTTTAATTAGTTCTAAGTTCTAGGCGACTGATGACCTCCGAAGTTAAGTCGCATAGTGCTCAGAGCCATTTGAACCATGCCATTTGACAGAGAAAGAGTTTGAGAACGTCTGATCTATATCGCATTCTGTGTGCAACAAAATTTCATTAAGCATTTTTTTCATTAACAGTAGAGAGAAGTGCAAAATCACTAGCGCCGCTTCGCCGCTATGAAGTTCAGTATGCGCTGATAAAGTTCCTCCTTTTATTGTTCTTACTAAGAGATTAAACCATTAAAAGCCTTCAGCCACACATTGTTCTGACACATTTCCTAAATTCATTGACGTGTAAGGAATCGGTCCCAGTACATTTGATTAACGATTTGCAAATTGTACTGGTAGTAAATTAATGTTCAAATGGCTCTGAGCACTATGGAGCTTAACATCTGAGGTCATCCGTCCCCTAGATTTAGAACAACTTAAACCTAACTAACCTAAGGACAGCGCACACATCCATGCCCGAGGCAGGATTCGAACCTGCGACCGCAGCAGTAATGCGGCTTCGGACTGAAGCGTCTAGAACCGCTCAGCCATAACAGCCGGTTGCTTTCTGAAATTTCATTCAAAAACACATCATTAAGAATTCTAACAGCTTTAACTTTTCAATCCAGAATTACCATAGCATTTTCAAAAATATGAAAACTTCAGGTGAACTGTCCAGTGGTAACTACAAACTTCTGTCAGCCTATGTGTACTGCACTGCCGCAAAACTGTGATCTCAAAGAATGCTGAGCAGGTAGGAAATGATGCAAAAATGTAATGGCCATTGTTGAGTGCGTCTTTGTGTCTTCGCATAACGATTGCTTTAATTTTGATTAACGAGTGATGAATCGGTCACGGATTCGACACAGTGAAAGCATTTCATTGGGTAGCTTAGATACTGTGATAAAAGGGGATAGATTGTAAGTATGCCATTTTATATCTCGTGTGAATTCGTTCTAAAACCTTATTAGGCGACCATATAAATAAACGGTTGGTTGGTTGTTTTTGGGGAAGGAGACCAGACAGCGTGGTCAACGGTCTCATCGGATTAGGGAAGGATGAGGAAGGAAGTCGGCCGTGCCCTTTCAGAGGAAACATCCCGGCATTTGCCTGGAGTGATTTAGGGAAATCAAGGAAAACCAAAATCAGGATGGCCGGGCGCGGGATTGAACCGTCGCCCTCCCGAATGCGAGTCCAGTGTCTTACCACTGCGCTACCTCGCTCGTTATATAAATAAACGGAAACCATTAAATAAAATAAGAAAGTTGCACAGTTCTAACACCGTAGAAAGTTTGGTAGTAATTACAAATATTTTGACTTAAATAGGGGCTGGCCGGTGTAACCGAGCGGTTCTAGGCGCTTCAGTCTGGAACCACGCGACCGCTATGGTCGCAGGTTCGAATCCTGCCTCGGACATAGATGTGTATGTCTGTTTGTCTTTGAATAAGCTATTGTTCAAAAGTACTAGACGAATTTTTATGAGGTTGTCATTGGAAGCTGGCTGGAGTGGCCGAGCGATTCTAGGCGCTTCAGTCTGGAACCGCGCGACCGCTACGGTCGCAGGTTCGAATCCTGCCTCGGGCATGGATGTGTGTGATGTCCTTAGGTTAGCTAGGTTTAATTAGTTCTAAGTTCTAGGCGACTGATGACCTCAGAAGTTAAGTCGCATAGTGCTCAGAGCCATTTGAATCATTTTTGATGCCCTCAGGTAGGTTTAAGTAGTTCTAAGTTCTAGGGGACTGATGACCTCAGATGTTAAGTCTCATAGCGCTCAGAGCCATTTGAACTTAAATAGGGGCCGTTATGGTCCCACTTTATATACTCAGTACAAAAACTTATAGATACGACGGCGTTCAATAAGTAATACAACACATTGTTTTCTCATCACATGAGTTAGCAATTGCGAATACTGACTACCATCGGCTGTAGAATGGAATGACGACAGGGAAAATTTGTGCCGGACTGGCAGTCGACCCCGGATTTCCCGCTTATCACGAGCGGTCGTCTTACCATTTTTTAAAATGTAATTTTGATCGTTTCGTTTGGTCTGGGTGGACGTCCCATGACATCCATTCAAGTTGATCCTTGATTCCTTTAATAAGTTTTTTTATTACAGAGGACCATCGACCCTCTGACCGAACACGCTGAGCTACCGTGCCGGCTTACCATTTGGTTCCCCTTGCATGACTCATGGCCAGATCCGAACTTCTATATGTCGTCAACCATACGTCTACGATCTGTACTCGCACACCCATTATGTGTATTCTCGTACAGATCAGACGTTGTGCTTCAAAGTTGTATGCCCGGTATCGGCAGATAAATATGATATTGCAGTGCCTGTGTTATTCTGATGACGATGCACTGCGGCGAGCACAGGCGTTACAAAACAAACGGCTGGGTGTGGGTATGGCGAATTCCCGGTGAACGTTCTCTGCCAGCGTGTGTAGTGCCAACAGTAAAATTCGGAGGCGGTGGTATCGTAGTGTGGTCGAGTTTACATGGAGGGGGCTTGCACCCCAAGTTGTTTTGCGTGGCACTATCACAGCACAGACCTACATTGATGTTTTAAGCACCTTCTTGGTTCCCACTGTTGAAGAGCAATTCGGGGATGGCGATTGCATCTTTCAACACGATCTAGCACCTGTTCATAATGCACGTCCTGTGGCGGAGTGGTTACACGACAGTAACATCCCTGTAATGGACTGGCCTGCACAGAGTCCTGACCTGAATACTATAGAAGACCTTTGGGGTGTTTTGGAACGCCGACTGCGTGCCACGCCTCACCGATCGACATCGCTACCTCTCCTCAGTGCGGCACTCCGTGAAGAATGGGCTGCCATTCCCCATGAAACCTTCCAGCACCTGACTGAAAATATGCCAACGAGAGTGGAAGCTGTCATCAAGAGTAAGTTTGGGTCAACACCATATTTAATTCCAGCATTACCGATGGAGGGCGCCACGAACTTGTAAGTTATTTTCAGGCAGGTGTCCGGCTACTTTTGATCACATAGTGTATGTGCCAAATTTGGTTGAAATCGATATAGTGATTTGGAGAGATGTGCAAAATATATACATACACTCCTGGAAATGGAAAAAAGAACACATTGACACCGGTGTGTCAGACCCACCATACTTGCTCCGGACACTGCGAGAGGGCTGTACAAGCAATGATCACACGCACGGCACAGCGGACACACCAGGAACAGCGGTGTTGGCCGTCGAATGGCGCTAGCTCCGCAGCATTTGTGCACCACCGCCGTCAGTGTCAGCCAGTTTGCCGTGGCATACGGAGCTCCATCGCAGTCTTTAACACTGGTAGCATGCCGTGACAGCGTGGACGTGAACCGTATGTGCAGTTGACGGACTTTGAGCGAGGGCGTATAGTGGGCATGCGGGAGGCCGGGTGGACGTACCGCCGAATTGCTCAACACGTGTGGCGTGAGGTCTCCACATTACATCGATGTTGTCGCCAGTGGTCGGCGGAAGGTGCACGTGCCCGTCGACCTGGGACCGGACCGCAGCGACGCACGGATGCACGCCAAGACCGTAGGATCCTACGCAGTGCCGTAGGGGACCGCACCGCCACTTCCCAGCAAATTAGGGACACTGTTGCTCCAGGGGTATCGGCGAGGACCATTCGCAACTGTCTCCATGAAGCTGGGCTACGGTCCCGCACACCGTTAGGCCGTCTTCCGCTCACGCCCCAACATCATGCAGCCCGCCTCCAGTGGTGTCGCGACAGGAGTGAATGGAGGGACGAATGGAGACGTGTCGTCTTCAGCGATGAGAGTCGCTTCTGCCTTGGTGACAATGATGGTCGTATGCGTGTTTGGCGCCGTGCAGGTGAGCGCCACAATCAGGACTGCATACGACCGAGGCACACAGGGCCAACACCCGGCATCATGGTGTGGGGAGCGATCTCCTACACTGGCCGTACACCTCTGGTGATCGTCGAGGGGACACTGAATAGTGCACGGTACATCCAAACCGTCATCGAACCCATCGTTCTACCGTTCTTAGACCGCCAAGGGAACTTGCTGTTCCAACAGGACAATGCACGTCCGCATGTATCCCGTGCCACGCAACGTGCTTTAGAAGGTGTAAGTCAACTACCCTGGCCAGCAAGATCTCCGGATCTGTCCCCCATTGAGCATGTTTGGGACTGGATGAAGCGTCATCTCACGCGGTCTGCAAGTCCAGCACGAACGCTGGTCCAACTGAGGCGCCAGGTGGAAATGACATGGCAAGCCGTTCCACACGACTACATCCAGCATCTCTACGATCGTCTGCATGGGAGAATAGCAGCCTGCATTGCTGCGAAAGGTGGATATACACTGTACTAGTGCCGACATTGTGCATGCTCTGTTGCCTGTGTCTATGTGCCTGTGGTTCTGTCAGTGTGATCATGTGATGTATCTGACCCCAGGAATGTGTCAATAAAGTGTCCCCTTCCTGGGACAATGAATTCACGGTGTTCTTATTTCAATTTCCAGAAGTGTAGATTACTGGAATGTGTATGAATATGTGTTTTTTCGTGATCCGATTTTGAAGAAATATAGCCTATACGATGCTCCTAGCTACGCCGAAGTTTCCAGTGACAAAATTTAGAAATTTGTGGTAAGTTCCTATGGGTCCTATTTGCTGAGGTCGTCGGTACCTAAGCTTATACACTACTTAATCTAACTTAGACTAACTTATGCTAAGGACAATACACACACCCACGCCCGAGGGAGGACTCGAACCTCCGACAGGAGAAGCCGCGCGAACCGTGGCAAGCGCCGCTGACCGCACGGCTACCCAGCGCGGCTTCCAATGACAAAAAAAAGGTTCAAATGGCTCTGAGCACTATGGGACTTAACATTGGAGGTCATCAGGCCCCCTAGAACTTAGAACTACGTAAACCTAACTAACCTAAGGGGATCACACACATCCATGCCCGAGGCAGGATTCGAACCTGCGACCGTAGCGGTCGCGCGGTTCCAGACTGAAGCGCCTAGAATCGCTCGGCCACTCCAGACGGCTTCCAATGACAACCTCATAAAAATTCGTCTAGTACTTTTGAACATTAGCTTATTCAAAGACAAACAGACATACACGACTGTATTACAAATTTATTATTAATGCAGATTTCCTTTTCCTGCCAACCCAATTTTCCTAACATGAAGCCAAGGGCATATGACAGTGTGGTATTGTTTGCCATAAGTAACATAAAGTATATATTTATGCGTAACTACACATTTTAAGAATCTTTATTGATTGCCGAGCGTAAATGAGTAGATTTGAGGATATTCTAAGCAGCCGTAAATCTGTTTTGGCCACTAGATAATTCATTATTTTCTCAAAAGCAAGTGGAACACTGTTTCGGTAGTTTATCACCTAGAGTAGAAAACTGAAGTATCCCAACTCTTCAGAATTATATACACTTCATTCCATGTATACTCGTATTATGTATGGTTTTCGCCATACGATGGACACATGGTCCAGAAAAGAGTAACCTAGAATAAAGCTATTTTAATGATGAACAGACATTTTTTTGTGTTAGCATAAGAAGCACTGTACTCTTTATCAGTAGAGAAAAAAAAAAAAATTACATCAAGATTTCTGTCCTATGGGTTGTCAGGCGCATTGCGTTTCGGTAGATATTTGCGATTTCGTTTTTTCAGCGTGTATCTGAGGTCAGCCCAAACAAATCCTGCTCATCACATCTTTCATACGACGCCGAGCGTCGGTTTGTTCACCATTACAAAAGCAAAATGATTTTTAAACTGGATTTTTAGGTGCTCATTCGATAGCGTGGTCCCAGATTAGTGTATGACGTTATTGGTTTTGTCGACGTGTGTTAACAGTGGCAGCAAAACACCATAAATGATCAGCACTCCAACGGCAACTGAGCAGCGCGCTTCTAAATGGCGGCAGCAGTAGCACCGGCCAAGGCAGTGTTTCCGTTGTTAGAGTCGTGGTTATTCTTCGAGTTTTACTGGCCCTGTTAACACACAGCGATAAAACTAAGAACGCACTACACTAATTTGAGGGCCGCTCTACCGAATAGGCAAGTAAAATTCCACTTTAAAAGTCATTTTGTTTGTGAGGGGAAACGAACCAACGCTTTCCATCGATGCTGGGTGTCGCGTGAAAGACATGATGTGTAGTATTTGTTTGGGCTGACTCTAGCTACACGTTACAAACGAAAAATTGCAAATATCTGTCGAAGAGGAAATGCGCCGGTTGACTCTTACGAGAGGTACTCTGTATAGCATAGACTGTGGCAGTAATAATTTTGTTTTGATAAAGCGTGTACTGTGATGTGAGCAATTTATTCAGGAGCCCGGACGAAGTGTGGTCACGATAACATACTAGACCACGTAAGAGTACTGCTATCTTTGATGTCGTAACGTATCGCTATTGTACCCCTTACTTATCGCTGGCTTCTCGATCTGAGAGCTGAGTGGACAGCCGGCACGGTAACTCAGCGCGTTCGGTCAGAGGTTTAGCTGCCCTCTGTAATAAAAAAAACTGAGTTAATGGAACAACGACGAACTGAAATGGGTGTCTTGCGACGTCCGCCCCGAGCAGACACACAAAAAAAAGCGTTTTCGGTCAGAGGGTTACGTGCCCTCTGTAATAAAAAAACTGAGTCAATCGATCGACAACGAACTTCAATGGATGTCTTATGACGTCCGCCCCGAGCAGATGCAACGAACAAAAGCGAACAAAATGAGATTAAAAAAAAAATAATAATGGTGGTCAGCGCGACGGATTGCCCGGGTTCGATTCCTGGTTGGGTAAATGATTTTCTCCACTCAGGGACTGGGTGTTGTGTTGTCTTCATCATCATTTTATCCCCATCGGGCGCGCAAGTCGCCCAATGTGGCGTCGAATGTAATAAGACCTGCACCAAGGCGGCCGGACCTGCCTCGTAAGGGGCCTCCCGGCCAAAGACGCCCAACGCTCATTTCCATTTCTGAATCTTTCGGTGCCTAGCGCTCCTTTTTCTATAATGAACATTGTATTGCAGTATAATAACAACAGTGCACCAGTGCTAGGGGTCACGCACCGTCTTGTCGTGGGGAAAGAGTCGGTGTTGAGTTTCCTTACGGAGCGGTCCCATGCCGCAGCGCCGCGGTTAATGAATGAGCAGAATTCTCTAGAAAATGGAATTAGTAGTTTGAACTGTTAAGTCGGTTTGTAGAAGAAAAGTATTTCAGTTACTTCGCGGGAAGGCGCTTGGGATTAATTAACAGATTTGTCGTTGATACATGGTCGTGTTTGAGTACCAGGAATTGTACTGGAGAAACATATTAATAGTAAAACGTAAATGAATAGGCTTCCGTGATCAGTGACAACCTGTTTCATTAATGTAGAAACGTAGAGTAGCAATGGTTACTTCACTGTAAATGAGGCACGAACATAACTGTTAAAAGAGACTGGATGAGCGTAAACATTGTTAGGGAAGTGTGTTGCGTGCATAAAGAACAATAAACCAAAATAATTTCTGACCAGTATTTTTATTATTTCAAAGCGACATTGTAAAGTACAAGGGAAATGTATACGTATTAGGTATGTGGTCCGGTCATTTTCGTAACGAAGCGTGATTTCTACACTATGTAATCAAAAGTATCCGGACACCTGGCTGAAAATGATTTACAAGTTCGTGGCGCCCTCACGCGATAATGCTGGAATTCAATATGGTGTTGGCCCACCCTTAGTCTTGATTACAGCTTCCCTTCTCGCAGGTGTTTTATAGGATTCAGGTCAGGACTCTGAGCAGACCAGCCCATTACAGGGATGTTATTGTCGTGTAAACACCCCGACACAAGACGTGCATTATGAACAGGTGTTCGTGTTGAAAGATGCAATCGCCATACCCGGATTTCTCTTCAACAGTGGGAAGCAAGAAGGTGCTTAAAACATCAATGTAGGCCTGTGGTGTGATAGTGTCACGTAAAACAACAAGGGGTGCAAGCCCCCTCCATGAAAAACACGACCACACCATAACACCACTGTCTCCGAATTTTACTGTTGGCACTACACACGCTGGCAGATGACGTTCACTGGGCATTCGCCGTACCCACACCACTACCATCGAATTGCCACATTGTGTACCGTGATTCGCCACTCCACACAACGTTTTCCCACTGTTCAATCATCCAATGTTTACGCTCCTTACACTAAGCGAGGCGTCGTTTGGCATTTACCGGCGTGATGTATGGCATACGAGTAGTCGCTCTACCATGAAATCCAAGTTTTCTCACCTCCCGCCTAACTGTCATAGTACTTGCAGTGGATCCTGATGCAGTTTGGAATTCCTGTGTGATGGTCTGGATAGATGTCTGCATGTTACACACTACGACCCTCTTCAACTGTCAGTCAACAGACGAGGTCGGCCTGTACCCTTTTGTGTTGTACTTGTCCCTTCACGTTTCTACTTCACTATCACATCAGAAACAGTGGACCTAGGGATGTTTAGGAGTGTGGAAATCTCGCGTAGAGACGTATGACACAAGTGACACCCAGTCACCTGACCACGTTTGAAGTCCGTGAGTTCCGCGGAGTGGCCCATTCTGCTCTCTCACGACGTCTTATAACTACTGAGGTCGCTGATATGGAGTACTTAGCAGTAGGTGGCAGCACACTGCATCTAAAATGAAAAACGTATGTTTTGGGGGTGTCCTGAAACATTTGATCACATAGTGTATGTGAAGCTTCCACACTTGAGTCCGATAGTCCGGTAGCCGTAAAAATAAACTAGGAAAGGCGTTAATAAAGAGTGGAGTGAGGAGCTTTACATGTGGCGCACCGTGCGCGGACGATTGCTGTTTCGGTGAAGAACGCGGGGGTGGTATGCAATAATGAGAATTAACTGTGAACAATAGAGCCACGAGTCTACGTGTGGAGAGAGCAATAAGAGTGCACCGTCACCGACAGAACAAGTGTGAAACGGAATCCACAACATACTGGAATGCAGTGGTTAAAGGTAAGAAGGAGAAACCTACATCATCTTGGATTTGAATGGTTCGAGACGATCATCTCAACAACTCATCGAAGTGGCGCAGCTTGCAACATCACATCAGAACACAGCAGCCAACAATCCTAGAAACAAAAGTGAGTGTTGCCATACTGCCAATTGCGCATAGTTAGTAATTGCTGCTGTTGGCGAAACTTTTCAATTATTTGGCACGTGACGAATTTCGCGCACAGGAACTTAGCTAGGCTTGTGTTTTGTACTTTTCACTTTCAAGTTTAAAAATGTGAAAGGAGTAAGTACCAATATGTGTTGTAGTGAAAGCTCAATCGGCACAGTGAAGAGGAAATAGTGATGCTATTCAGCGCGTTAGAGAAAGTAAACAAAAACTTGATAGCCGCGGGAAAAGTATAAAGGAGGTGAAGTCGTTTTTTAAGCAGCATAAGGAGGCAACTTCGAAGAAATACAAGGAAGGTCGAGAAGAAATAATGAAAATACTTGAGGAGAGGTAAGAAGGAACGGCGACGATATTCGAAGAGAGCCAGGAATAGAAACATAAAGACCAAAGTGAAGATACGCAAAATACACTTATTCTTAGAGAATGCCTTCGTTACCTGTGAAGTCTGATTTTGAAGCAGATTTTGGCACCGACTTGCTTACTGAAATACCCAGACGGTGACAGTACATTATCGGATGCATACATTCTTCTTACGGACGCAGGTCTCTCTTCAGTGGATAAGGAACATACTTCAGACTCAATGTTCAGGCAGAGGCTGAGATTATTGTTACAGAGAATCTGTAGCAAAACGATACGGAATCAAAAGAAGATTCAAAAGAAAAATATCACAGTTTGTCAGATTTTGGTAATAAGCATGATGATACGTTGTCTTTGAAGGAAGAAGGTTCATTATACGCAGAGCAAGGGGAGAAGATGTTCTTGGGTACTGTGATGCAGACTGAGGTTCTAGCATAGGATACGAAGTTAATCGTCACAGGAAAGATGATCAAATACGAGATTTAGAACACGAATTTCAGAATTCGTTAGACCGTGAGAAGAAAATTGACGAGATGTTGTTTGGGAAGAAGTAAGAGAAAAAAGTTTGTCGTACGAAGAGGCTGAAAAGATGTTCCTGAAAAAATACCAGACTAAAAGCAGGAAAAATAAGAGTAAAACTTTTATTTGCAACGATCCATACAACAAGAGGCAAGACGAAATGTACGCAAAAAAATGTGGAAAAGCATTTTTGAAGGGACCTGTATTTTGAAGTGCTGTATAAAGAGAATTACGCTGTATGCGGAACGATGCAACGCACCAAGTTTGTGGTCTGCTGCTGGGTGCAATAATTGGAAAAGCAGTGCAACTGCGCAAAAGATCCGCACAAAACGGAACGGAGAAGAAGCGACGGGAGTCAGGAGGAAACTCAGCCTTAGGGAACAAGTGAGATCGCGATTACCATCGCGAATAGGGGCGAGATTGCAATGGCTCACCAACTTATTGAAAGATACTTAGAAAGAAGTGGAATGATGGTAGTGGGATCGACGAAGGTCGAACGTGCGAGCGAAGACTGGCGCGAAGCGGAAAAGGTAAAGTTGAAGTGACATATTGTCGGTTGATCGCCTGGAATGACAGAAATATTCTACAGTGGAAGAGGAGAAGAAAGAAAAGAGAAGAAAGATCGACACTTTGCGTGGCGCATGTCGGACGACAACAAACATTTTGAGTGGTATATGGAATTGAAAGAAATATCAATCTTTATGAACACTGATTTACACTACTGGCCATTAAAATTGCTACAGACGCGAAATTTAGCCGACAGGAAGAAGATGCTGTGATATGCAAATGATTAGCTTTTCAGAGCATTCACACAAGGTTGGCGCCGGTGGCGACACCTACAACGTGCTGACATGAGGATAGTTTCCAACCGATTTCTCATACACAAACAGCAGTTGACCGGCGTTGACTGGTGGAACGTTGTTGTGATGCCTCGTGTAAGGAGGAGAAATGCGTACCATCACGCTTCCGACTTTGATAAAGGTCGGAAGCCTATCGCTATTGCGGTTTATCGTATCGCGACATTGCTGCTCACGTTGGTCGAGATCGAATGGCTGTTAGCAGAATATGGAATCGGTGGGTTCAGGAGTGTAATATGAAACGCCGTGCTGGATCCCAACGGCCTCGAATCACTAGCAGTCGAGATGACAGGCATCTTATCCGCATGGCTGTAACGGATCGTGCAGCCACGTCTCGATCCCTGAGTCAACAGATGGGCACGTTTGCAAGACAACTACCATCTGCACAAACATTTCGACGACGTTTGCAGCAGCATGGACTATCAGCTCGGAGACCACGGCTGAGGTCACCATGACGCTGCATCACAGACAGGAGCGCCTGCGATGGTGTACTCAATGACGAACCTGGGTGCACGAATGCCAAAACGTCATTTTTTCGGTTGAATCCAGGTTTTGGTTACAGCATCGTGGTGGTCGCATCCGTGTTTGGCGACATCGCGGTGAACCCACATTGGAAGCGGGTGTTCGTCATCGCCATAGTGACGCAACACCCGGCATGATGGTATTGGGTGCCATTGGTTACACGTCTCGGTCACCTCTTGTTCGCATTCACGGCACTTTGAACAGTGGACGTTACATTTCAGATGTGTTACGACCCGTGGCTCTACCCTTCATTCGATCGCTGCGAAACCTTACATTTCAGAAGGATAATGCACGACCGCATGTTGCAGGTCCTGTACGGGCTTTTATGGATACAGAAAATGTTCGACTGCTGCCCTGGCCAGCACATTCTCCAGATCTCTCACCAACTGAAAACGCCTGGTCAATGGTGGCCGAGCAACTGGCTCGTCACAATACGCCAGTCACTACTCTTGATGAACTGTGGTATCGTGTTGAAGCTGCATGCGCAGCTGTACCTGTGCTCGTCATCCAAGCTGTGTTTGACTCAATGCCCAGGCGTATCAGGGGCGTTATTACGGCCAGAGGTGGTTTTTCTGGGAACTGATTTCTCAGGATCTATGCACCCAAATTGCGTGAAAATGTAATCACATATCAGCCCAGAACCGCTGGGCCACTCCGGCCGGCTGTGTTAGGATAGCATCGGTGTGGACTGTCATAGCGAACAGAGAAATTTTCTTTCTTTTGGCATTCCAGAACTGCTCCATTTAACATAAAAGTAGGAGCGCCAGTAGCTGCACGTATTTTGATTTTTTGTTGGGCGTACAGACGTTGAGCCACGCTGATGTTGACATGCTCGCTGTGTGTCTGACGTCACAGAGTGGGGATTCCAGTGCGCAGTCACCTGACCTCTGCACCTCGCCTCGTCCGCTTCCTAGAAAGTGTGAGACGAACCGTTCCAGCTGCACGCTCGCCCCAGTGCTCTTCGCCTTCTGCTGCTACGTGGAGGGGGCCGCACAGTTGCTGTGTTTACATCTCGTCGGGGCCGCTACCTATACGCCGATCAATGACTGCCCACTGTCCCACAACACCCGTTCCATGCCGTCTGCCGTGACCCAAGTAGCAGCCGACCTTCAGCCACGCTGCCGGCCACTACGCAACAACTGACGTTCATTGCGGTCGCCTCGAGCGTCCACCTGTCAGTGTGTGTTGCTAAACGTGTATACAGGGTGGTCCATTGATAGAGACCGGGCAAAATATCTCACGAAATACGGATCAAACGAAAAAAATGCAAAGAACGAAACTCGTCTAGCTTGAAGGGGGAAACTAGATGGCGCTATTGTTGGCCCGCTAGATGCCGCTGCCATAGGTCAAACGGATATCAACTGCGTTTTTAAAAATAGGAACCCCAATTTCTTATTACATATTCGTGCAGTACGTAAAGAAAGATGAATGTTTTAGTTGGTCCACTTTTTTCGCTTTGTGATAGATGGCACTGTAATAGTCACAAACGTGTAAGTGCGAGATATCACATAACATTCTGTCAGTGCGGACGGTATTTGCTTCGTGTTAAAATGGACCGTTTACCAATTGCGGAAAAGGTGGATATCGTGTTGATGTATGGCTATTGTGATCAAAATGTCCAACGGTCGTGTGCGATGTATGCTGCTCGGTATCCTGGACGACATAACTTAAGTGTCCGGACCGTTCGCCGGATTGTAATGTTATTTAAGGAAACAGGAAGTGTTCAGCCACATGTAAAACGTCAACCACGACCTGCAACAAATGATGATGCCCAAGTAGGTGTTTTAGCTGCTGTCGCGACTAATCCACACTTCAGTAGCACACAAACTGCGAGAGAATCGGGAATCTCAAACACGTCGGTGTTGAGAATGCTACATGAACATCGATTTCAACCGTACCATATTTCTATGCACCAGGAATTGCATGGCGACGATTTTGAACGTGGCGTACAGTTCTGCCACTGGGCACAAGAGAAAATACGGGAGGATGACAGATTTTTTGCACGTATTCTATTTAGCGACGAAGCGTCATTCACCAACAGCAGTAACGTAAACCGGCATAATATGCACTATTCGGCAACGGAAAATCTACGATGGCTGCGACAAGTGGAACATCAGCGAACTTGGCGGGTTAATGTATGGTGCGGCATTATGGGAGGAAGGATAATTGGACCCCATTTTATCGATGGCAATCTAAATGGTGCAATGTATGCTGATTTCTTGCGAAATGTTCTACCGATGTTACTACAAGATGTTTCACTGCATGACACAATGGCGATGTACTTCCAACATGATGAATGTCCGACACCTAGTTCGCGTGCGGTTGAAGCGATATTGAACAGCATATTTCATGACAGGTACGTTGGACGTCAAATCACCATACGATGGCCCGCACGTTCACCGGATATGGCGTCCCCGGATTTCTTTCTGTGGGTAAATTTGAAGGATATTTGCTATCGTGATCCACCGACAACGCCTGACAACATGCATCAGCGCATTGTCAATGGGTGTGCGAACATTACGGAAGGGGAACTACTCGCTGTTAAGAGGAATGTCGTTACACGTATTGCCAAATGCATTGAGGCTGACGGACATCATTTTGAGCATTTATTGCATTAACGTGGTATTTACAGGTGATCACGCTGTAACAGCATGCATTCTCAGAAATGATAAGTTCACAAAGGTATATGTATAACATATGTTCAAACGTACCAACTTTCTGTATTTTAATTTAAAAATCCTACCTGTTACCAACTGTTCGTCTAAAATTGTGAGCCATACCGTCCGCACTGACGGAATGTTATGTGATATCACGCACTTAGACGTTTGTGACTATTACTGCACCATCTATCACAAAGCAAAAAAAGTGGTCCAACTAAAACATTCGTATTTCTTTCCGTACTACACGAATATGTAATAAAAAAAATATGGGCTCCTATTTTAAAAAATCGCAGTTTATATCCGTTTGCAGCGCCATGTAGCGGGCCAACCATAGCGCCATCTCGTTTCCCCCTCCAAGCTAGACGAGTTTGTAGTTTTTTCATTTGACGCTTATTTCGTAAGATATTTGGCCAGGTCACGATCAATGAACCACCCTGTATTTGTGGGTGTCTTGTTTCAAGAAAATGGGATCAAGATTGCATTAACAGTATTTCTTTATGTTTTCTAATCGCAGATATCAAATTTTCTTCATGTTTTTCATTTCATACACTAAAAATAAACCTTTATTTCTTTATGTCATGATAACTAATATTCTTCTACATCAATTATAAGTGTAACACAACGTGAGGAAATAATAAATAGGCCATATTGATGACAATGTAAGATGGAAAAACACGTTTTGGAACTCCTAAAACTACTTGGTCTGCTAAATTTGCGCTTGGAATCATTGGAAGTCTTGGGGAGAGATAAATCAGTAAGTTGACATATTTTGCTTATTTTCATTCAATGTGATATGGAATAATTTTGTGCAAGAATCATATGTAGTGCTCATCCACGATCATCTTGTGGACATATGTCTAAGGACTTGAGCATCCTGACTACTGCTTGACAGTATATATGTTGCCTCACGAAGTTTGTTTGCAGTTCAAAAGGAACGATGGTGTATGTAATTATAATGGCAGAAGGAAAAATTGGCATTCTTACTCCACATTAAGGTTGTCTTTAGCACAAAAATGGGTGCACAATGTTGCAACAAAAATCAAAGTAAAATTTGGAAGCAAACTGTTGAAGATTTCTGTTACTGTAAAGTGTAAAAGGTGGTAGGTATGAACTACCAACTCACATGTGTATTTCTTTTTTTCTTTTCGTAATAAAGGAATACTGTAATTAAAAACTTAGAAATGTTCCAAATGTAACGGTATGTACGAATTAATTTGCGATATGAATGTAAAACGACTCGTTCCACATCATTGCGATCTATCCTGCGAAATGATCAATGAAATGCGTAATTAACTAACTAACTAGAGCTGTTATTTGTACTACATAAATTGATGGTATGTTGTTCACTCTTGAGCTAAAAATATTATTGATTTTTGTTTTTGCGCCTATAGATCTGGCAGTATATAGTAAAATCTCTAACTCTTTTGTTTCTTCTAATAATATAACCAGAGTAAATAACTTTATCATACAAGTAATTATATTTTCTTGATTAAAGTATGTTATACGGTTGTAAAAATATATTTTCGGTACCTTAATGATCTGATAATGAAATTTATTTTTTCTGTGCAGCCTGTACACGTAACTGTAGATTTATGTAAATATGCATTTACATTAGTATGATTAGGATGTGTTATATGTGGCAGATACGCGGTAGACATTTAAACAGAGTGCATTAAGTACTTGTTTGACACTACATTTATGGGCATCTGTAAAACATCATTTCAGTATTTTTATTATTATTTAACTCAGTTGTATGATAAATTTAATTTTCAGTGTAGCTATTGCGTCGAGGCGATTTTCTCTCTCCCACCATCGTTATCAGGAGAAAGAAAACTGGCGTTCTACGCATCTGAGCGTGGAATGTTAGATCCCTTAATCGGGCAGGTAGGTTAGAAAATTTAAAAAGGGAAACGGATAGGTTAAAGTTAGATATAGTGGGAATTGGTGAAGTTCGGTGGCAGGAGGAACAAGACTTCTGTACAGGTGAGTACTGGGTTATAAATACAAAATCAAATAGGGGTAATGCAGGAGTAGGTTTAATAATAAATAGTAAAATAGGAATGCGGGTAAGCTACTACAAACAGTATAGTGAACGCATTATTGTGGCCACGATAGATACGAAGCCCACACCTATTACAGTAGTACAAGTTTATATCCCAACTAGCTCTGCAGATGACGAAGAAATTGAAGAAATGTATGATCAAATAAAAGAAATTATTCAGATAGTGAAGGGTGACGAAAATTTAATAGTCATGGGTGACTGGAAATCGGTAGTAGGAAAAGGGAGAGAAGGAAACGTAGTAGGTGAATATGGACTGGGGCAAAGAAATGAAAGAGGAAGCCGCCTGGTAGAAATCTGCACAGAGCACAACTTAATCATAGGTAACACTTGGTTCAAGAATCATAAAAGAAGGCTGTATACATGGAAGAATCCTGGAGATACTAGAAGGTATCAGATAGATTATATAATGGTAAGACAGAGATTTAGGAACCAGGTTATAAATTGTAAGACATTTCCAGGGGCAGATGTGAACTCTGACCACAATCTATTGGTTATGAACTGTAGATTAAAACTGAAGAAACTGCAAAAAGGTGGAAATTTAAGGAGATGGAACCTGGATAAAATGAAAGAACCAGAGGTTGTACAGAGTTTCAGGGAGAGCATAAGGGAACAATTGACAAGAATGGGGAAAGAAATACAGAAGAAGAAGAATGGGTAGCTCTAAGGTATGAAGTAGTGAACATTCCATTGGAACTAATGACGGCCTTGGTAGAGCCAATCCTGACAAAACTCTACCATCTGGTGAGCAAGATGTATGAGACAGGCGAAATACCCTCAGACTTCAAGAAGAATATAATAATTCCAATCCCAAAGAAATCAAGTGTTGACAGATGTGAAAATTACCGAACTATCAGTTTAATAAGTCACAGCTGCAAAATACGAACGCGAATTCTTTACAGACGAATGGAAAAACTGGTAGAAGCCTACCTCGCGGAAGATCAATTTGGATTCCGTAGAAATGTTGGAACACGTGAGGCAATACTGACCCTACGACGTATCTTAGAGAATAGATTAAGGAAAAATAAACCTACGTTTCTAGCATTTGTAGACTCAGAGTAAGCTTTTGACAATGTTGACTGGAATACTCTCTTTCAAATTCTAAAGGTGGCAGGGGTAAACTACAGAGAGCGAAAGGCTATTTACAATTTGTACAGAAAGCAGATAGCAGTTGTAAGAGTCGAGGGGCATGAAAGGGAAGTAGCGGTTGGGAAGGGAGTGAGACAGGGCTGTAGCCTCTCCCCGATGCTATTCAATCTGTATATTGAGCAAGCAGTAAAAGGAACAAAAGAAAAATTCGGAATAGGTATTAAAATCCATGGAGAAGAAATAAAAACTTTGAGGTTCGCCGGTGACATTGTAATTCTGTCAGAGGCAGCAAAGGACTTGGAAGAGCAGTTGAACGGAATGGACAGTGTCTTGAAAGGAGGATATAAGATGAACATCAACAATAGCTAAACGAGGATAATGGAATGTAGTCGAATTAAGTCGGGTGATGCTGCGGGAATTAGCTTAGGAAATGAGGCACTTAAAGTAGTAAAGGAGTTTTGCTATTTGGGGAGCAAAATAACTGATGATGTTCGAAGAAGAGAGGATGTAAAATGTAGATTGGCAATGGCAAGGAAAGTGTTTCTGAAGAAGAGAAATTTGTTAACATCGAGTATAGATTTAAGTGTGAGGAAGTCGTTTCTGAAAGTATTTGTATGAAGTGTAGCCATGTAAGGATGTGAAAGATGGACGATAAATAGTTTGGACAAGAAGAAAATAGAAGCTTTCGAATTGTGGTGCTACAGAAGAATGCTCAAGATTAGATGGGTAGATCACATAACTAATGAGGACGTATTGAATAGGATTGAGGAGAAGAGGAGTTTGTGGCACAACTTGGACAAGAAGAAGGGACCGGTTGGTAGGACATATTCTGAGGCATCAACGGATCACAAATTTGGCATTGGAGGGCAGCGTAGAGGGTAAAAATCGTAGAGGGAGTCCAAGAGATTAATACACTAAGCAGATTCAGAAGGATGTAGGCTGCAGTAGGTACTGGGAGATGAAGAAGTTAGCACAGGACAGAGTAGCATGGAGAGCTGCATCAAACCAGTCTCAGGACTGAAGACCACAACAACAACAACATCCTTTAAACAATCACTCCAGCTACCTCCATAGGCTTCAGGTTATCTGTTTCTTGGTTCAAATGGCTCTGAGCGCTATGGGACTTATCATCTATGGTAATCAGTCCCCCAGAACTTAGAACTACTTGAACCTAACTAACCTAAGGACATCACACAACACCCAGTCACCACGTCTGTTTCTTCTCTCTGCGATGGTATATACTAATTTAGCGGACAAAATCAACGTCGTCGAAAATTCGACTAAGTACCTTCCACGAAAAGGTCACATAGCCCCAGTCCATGGGCAGTAGCTGCATGATTCGCGTGAAAAAGTATCTAAAATTTCCTTTAAGTTGGCTTATTGTCTTTAAAACGCGGAAAATGGTTATCAAGTCCGTATTAATATCTCAAAATCAATTATGCAATGTTGCTGACAGTCTCTGTTACAAATTCACACCTGAGTGCAGCCAGAAGATATTTAGTCCGACCCGATACTTTGAACGTCCTAATCAGTCACTGACCCACGTCTACTTGCGAGTTAACACATTCAGTCGTTTAGCAGGCTTCTTGTAAAGAAGAGCTCGCCATACTGTGTCGTAATCTGTACGAAACATACTACGCGGAGTTTATGGACGACGTGAAATGTTCACACGCACAAAATCTCCTTGATTGGCAATCTTTCGCAGAAGCTTGGAGTTTGATGCGGACTTTAGAGAGCGAGATACTTGTAATTGTTTTCACAACGAAACTGTCAGAAAACCTAGCAGAAAATAGATTGTGATTCTGGTCCTATGTAAACTATACCAGCTGCAGATCACAGTCAATACATTCACTGCATGATAGCAATGGCCATGTTATCGTGACAGCATAACTAAATCGGAGTATATAAATAAATTTTCAACAAATTCTTTCATCAAAGAAGATGTAGTAAATATTAAAGAATTCCGAAAAGAAAAACTGCTAACACGAATAATTTAGACGTAGATACACTCATATGGTTCAAATGGCTCTGAGCACTATAGGACTTAACTGCTGAGGTCATCAGTCCCCTAGGACTTAGAACTACTTAAACCTAACTAACCTAACAACATCGCACACATCCATGCCCGAGGCAGGATTCTAACCTGCGACCGTAGCGGTCGCACGGTTCCAGACTGTAGCGCCTAGAACCGCTCGGTCACCATGGCCGGCTGATACACTCAGTGTAGCGAAGAAACTTAAGTCATTTAATATAGACGAATCTTCCAGTCCAGAATTTATAAGAACTATGTTCTTTTCAGCTTGTGATGATGAAATAGCTCCTCTCTTGCGTTCATGTACAGTCGGTGACAGAATTCGCGAGTCCCTTCGCCTCCTCGTTATGTGGAACCTCACAGCTTCACTGTCTGTTCACGCAACATAACATACATTACATTACATTAATCCTTATTCCATAAATAATGAATACGACATTTCGTAATGATGTGGAACGCGTCACTTTAACATAAGTTTTCTTCACACAAAATAATTAACTTTTTTTACAGTTACTGCTTCATATCTAAGAATTCAACTATTGAGCAGAAGGAGTTGTCATTCAGAAATTCTTTTCATTTGCTTTTACATGTTGGTTGGCTATCTGTCAGACTTTTAATATTGTTTGGCAAATGACCAAAGATTTTTGTGGCAGCATAATTCACCCCTTTCTGCGCCAAAGTGAGATGTAATCCAGAATAGTGAATATCATCCTTTCATCTAGTGTTGTAGCTATGCAATTCGCTGTTATTTTTTAATTGCGATGGCTTATTAATGACAAATTTCATAAGTGAACATATGTATTGCGAAGGTTCTGTGAATATCTCGAGTTCCTTAAATAAATGTCTGCAAGGTAATCTTGGGTGGGCTCCAGCTATTATTCTGATTACACGCTTTTTTGCAATGAATACTTTCTCTCTTAATGACGAATTGTCACAAAATATGATGCCATATAAAAGCAGTGAATGAGAATAGGCATAGTAGGATAATTTACTGATATGTTTATCGCCAAAATTTGCAATAACTCAAAGTAGCTCAACCTAACGGTTTCAGCAAATCATCGATGTGTTTCTTCCAATTCAATTTCTCGCCAATGCACACACTCAGAAATTTTGAGTATTCTACCTTAGCAACAGACTTCCGTTCAAAGTCTATATTTATCAATGGTGTTATGCCATTTACTATGTAGAATTGTATAAACTGTGTTTTCTCAAAATTTAGTGAGAGTCCATTTGCAGAGAACGACTTAATAATTTTCTGCAAGACATTATTTGCAATTTCCTCAGCTGATTCTTGTTTCTTGGGTGTGGTTACTATACTTGTATCATCAGCCAAAAGAACTAACTTTTCATCTTCATGAATATAGAGTGGCAAGTCGTTAATATATATTAAGAACAATAAGGGACCCAAGACTGAACCCTGTGGGACACTATTCTTGATACCTGCCCAGTACTACTACTACTGCTTTTTGCAGACTATCTGTAGTGTTAATTTCAACCTTCTGCAGTCTTCCAGTTAAGTATGAATTAAACCATTTGTGCACTGTCCGCCTCATACCACAATACTTAAGTTTATCTAGAAGTATTTCATGATTCACACAACCAAAAGCCTTTGAGAGATCACAAAAAAACCAATGGGTGATGTTCGGTTATTCAATGCATTTAATATTTGATCAGTGAAAACATATATAGCATTTTCTGATGAAAAGCCTTTCTGAAATCCAAATTGACATTTTGTTAGTACATATTTATAAAGATGTGAATACATTACTTTTTCAAGAATTTTGGATAAAGCTGTCAGAAGTGAAATTGGGCGGTAGTTGTTAGCATCAGAACTATCCCCTTTTTTATGCAATGGTTTAACAATAGCACATTTCAGTCTATCTGGAAAAATGCCCTGTTTCAGTGAGCTACTACATATGTGGCTGAGAGTCATACTTATACATGGAGACGAAGTGCTGTCAACACATTGTCTACAAGCGCAAAGTTGAAAAACTGTCTGAACATTATTAGGCTGAGCCCCTTCGCCTCATCGTTATGCGGAACTGCACAACTTCACTGTCTGTTAACATAACATAACATACAAGGAGAAGAAGTGCTGTCAAGATATTGCCTACAAGTGTGAAGTTGAAAAACCGTCTGAACATTGTCAGGCTGTTTTAGATAATATGGGAGACTGTACTGCTGCTGATTAATTTATTTCTTCTATTTATCTGCTGTGTGCAATCAACTAACGAAAAAAGGCTATTTAGTAGGACTGTGCTAGCACAGCTGAATTACAACTTATCATGATAACGTTGTGAAAAATGTCTTTTTTTAATTAAACAAAGTATCCAAAATTGTCACGAATTAGCATGATAAAATGCGCTTTCGGCTTCGAAACGGTCTGCGTCTTTCTCAAATCCAGTCATAGTGAATAAGCGTTACAGGACTACCACGAAGGTATGTAAACGTAGCAGTAGTAGTAGGTATATAACAAAATCCAGTTAACAGATAATTCAGTGCCACAATTAAGTCAATACAGTTGACAGAAGCAGAAAAATCAGGCACTGTCTAGTGTTCATTTCAACAGGTTTTTCACCTTTAGATCTACAGGGCACTGAATCACGATAGCGACAAAACTTATTTGGGAGAAGTAGCCTTGGGATTTCATTACTGATTGTCGAATGTAACCGGCGAGATTAGAAGCGAAAAGTAACACACTTTCGCTTGAAGGGCGTATATCTTACCGCTAAGCTAGCGTATAACTGCGTCAGGCAATTCTCCCTTGTCGTCCCGGTGATAGCTCAGACGGAGAATTCGCAACGTAAATGGCAAAGCATACTACAGTTTCTGTTGGAACAAGCTTCTTGGGCGCAAAATGTACATTTTCTACTTGTGTATCATCGCATATGTGAGCATAATTCTGAATATTCAGTTCATATGACAAGAAAATAATGAGTGACTATACAAGAAAGCCATTGGGAACTGAAATACATCAATGGGGAAAGTTGAATATTTGTGCTGGGCCGGGACTCGAATCCAGATATTTCCATTTCTCGCGAACGTTCGCCTTGACCGCCGTCCGGACACGGCTCGTGACCGACGCAGACTTCCAACTTATCAACCCCTGCCTGTTACTCTCATTACTCGAAGCATATCGCTGATTCCCGTAAGAGGTAGAATGAGTTGTGCATCTGCACGCAAGGGATCATTGGACCATCTCACCCGAGTTATATACAGAGTGGTTTTTCCATCGTGCACAGACTCTAGGGACGATCGCTGAGAGGATACGGAACAAAAATTTTCTAATGAACATGTCCGGAAATGCATGGTTTCCATGCTAGACACCACTTATTCAATCATATATTGTTACAGAGACTGCGGTCTTAATATGCACTGTGCCATGCAGCCTCAGTTACAGTATGTGTTGGAAATGATTTTCATGTGTCTCAACGGATGCGTGTACGCGCCGTAGCATGTTCTGTCTCACACGTACACAACGGCCACGCTGCTCCGGCGTCTCCACATGGGCTCTGCGTACACGATAGTTTTGAGACGGTCCCATAATCAGAAATCGCAGAGGTTGATATCCGGTGAAAGAACAGGCTGTGCAACTGGACCCCCTCGTCCGATCCATCGACCAGGGAAGACACGACTGAGATGCGTCCGAACGTTAACGGCGAAGTGGGCTGGAGCACCATCATGTAGCAGCCACATAACCCTTCTAATCATCAATGGCACTTCTTCCAGCAGGGGAGGCAAAGTCACCCGTAAGAAACGCCGTTAGTTCCGACCTGTTAGGCGAGCTAGAAGGAAGACTGGTCCCAAAATACTGTCGCCAATTATCCCGGCTCACACGTTCTGGCTGCACCGATGCTGATGATTCGCTTTCACCATACCATGAGTCTTCTGCATACTGACCCACAGACGACTGTTATGGAAGTTGAAGATACCGCTCCGCGTAAAGGTGGCCTCATCTGTAAATAGGACTGATGACACAAATCCCGGACTCGTGGTTGCCTGATGGAGAAACTAGCGATAAAACTGCTCCCAAACTGGAAAGTATGTCGCTAGTAAGCCCTGCACACGCTGTAGATGATAAGGGTAGTAACAACTGTCATGGAGAATGTTCCACCGGTGGTCTGGCTTACCCTGTACTGGCGGGCCAACTGCCTGGTACTGCCACGGCGGGCGCCTTCCACAGTGTTCATCACATTTTCCTGGTGCCTGAAAATTTCTGGTACGTCATTCATGCTTTCCTACTCCCTGAAACGACCCTGTCTCTGACAAACGGCGAAACACTTTTGCAGACATTGATTGCTGTGGTTTTTGTCGGTGGGGATAGGTCTCCTGATACAACCTTGCTGCCTGCAGCCAGTTGCCATTTGCCGTTCCATAAGTAAACATCATGTTGGCAAGCTCTCGATTCGAATACTGAACCTTTGTGTACAACGGTGTGTCACATTCACTACAAGGTGAGTCAGCAAGAGAAGTGAATCGGACACAACATTACAGGCGTATTAGACCACAGTCTCTGTAACAAAGTATGATTGAATAAATGGTCTCTGGCATGGAAACCATGCACTTCCGGACAAAGTTGATTAGGCCTGTTTTGTTCCGTATCCTTTCATCGATAGATCTCTAGAGTTTGTACACGGTGGAAGAAATCATGTATATGCGGTGTCTGTTTTTCGGATATGTTCGAATGGACAATGTTGCCAATTCTCCATTAGACTTGCGACAGGCAGAATACGTTAGCTCAGGTGATACCTCTCTTGAGCTGGCTGGCACTGGGGAAGACCGTCATTCGAAGTCTGCCACTTCATTGACTGGGAGTGGAAAAGCTTGTATAGACCAATGAGTTTCATTTGCATTTCTGTTAACTATCATTTGAGTCTAAAGCGTGGTTACGAATAATATCCAGATGCTCCGATTGCAACTTGAACTTCACAAATAAATAAAAGGGAAAGTTATTTGGGCAGTTCTCCGCGTCAGTAGCTGTCGTACGTATTTTTGTTTTGCTGCCTCAAGCGAACCGCAAAATAAGAACTCATTTAGCAGAAGCGTTTCTCTTTTTAAGCATCACCTGACACTTGACATTATATACACTCCTGGAAATGGAAAAAAAGAACACATTGACACCGGTGTGTCAGACCCACCATACTTGTTCCGGACACTGCGAGAGGGCTGTACAAGCAATGATCACACGCACGGCACAGTGGACACACCAGGAACCGCGGTGTTGGCCGTCGAATGGCGCTAGCTGCGCTGCATTTGTGCACCGCCGCCGTCAGTGTCAGCCAGTTTGCCGTGGCATACGGAGCTCCATCGCAGTCTTTAACACTGGTAGCATGCCGCGATAGCGTGGACGTGAACCGTATGTGCAGTTGACGGACTTTGAGCGAGGGCGTATAGTGGGCATGCGGGAGGCCGGGTGGACGTACCGCCGAATTGCTCAACACGTGGGGCGTGAGGTCTCCACAGTACATCGATGTTGTCGCCAGTGGTCGGCGGAAGGTGCACGTGCCCGTCGACCTGGGACCGGACAGCAGCGACGCACGGATGCACGCCAAGACCGTAGGATCCTACGCAGTGCCGTAGGGGACCGCACCGCCACTTCCCAGCAAATTAGGGACACTGTTGCTCCTGGGGTATCGGCGAGGACCATTCGCAACCGTCTCCATGAAGCTGGGCTACGGTCCCGCACACCGTTAGGCCGTCTTCCGCTCACGCCCCAACATCGTGCAGCCCGCCTCCAGTGGTGTCGCGACAGGCGTGAATGGAGGGACGAATGGAGACGTGTCGTCTTCAGCGATGAGAGTCGCTTCTGCCTTGGTGCCAATGATGGTCGTATGCGTGTTTGGCGCCGTGCAGGTGAGCGCCACAATCAGGACTGCTTACGACCGAGGCACACAGGGCCAACACCCGGCATCATGGTGTGGGGAGCGATCTCCTACACTGGCCATACACCTCTGGTGATCGTCGAGTGGACACTGAATAGTGCACGGTACATCCAAACCGTCATCGAACCCATCGTTCTACCGTTCCTAGACCGGCAAGGGAACTTGCTGTTCCAACAGGACAATGCACGTCCGCATGTATCCCGTGCCATCAAACGTGCTCTAGAAGGTGTAAGTCAACTACCCTGGCCAGCAAGATCTCCGGATCTGTCCCCCATTGAGCATGTTTGGGACTGGATGAAGCGTCGTCTCACGCGGTCTGCACGTCCAGCACGAACGCTGGTCCAACTGAGGCGCCAGGTGGAAATGGCATGGCAAGCCGTTCCACAGGACTACATCCAGCATCTCTACGATCGTCTCCATGGGAGAATAGCAGCCTGCATTGCTGCGAAAGGTGGATATACACTGTACCAGTGCCGACATTGTGCATGCTCTGTTGCCTGTGTCTATGTGCCTGTGGTTCTGTCAGTGTGATCATGTGATGTATCTGACCCCAGGAATGTGTCAATAAGGTTCCCCTTCCTGGGACAATGAATTCACGGTGTTCTTATTTCAGTTTCCAGGAGTGTATAATAACGAGGGCGCGTTGAAAAGTGATGCCTACGAATTTTTAAGCTTTTTAAATAAAAGAAACGTTATTAACATTCTACATCTTTATCCTTCATTTCTACACATTTGTTACATATTTGTTCCTCAAACTAGTCACCCTGGTGACGAACACATTTCTCCCAGTGAGAGACCAGTTTGTTCAAATGGCTCTGAGTACTATGGGACTTAACTTGTAAGGTCATCAGTCCCCTAGAACTTAGAGCTACTTAAACCTAACTAACCTGAGGACATCACACACATCCATGCTAAGGCCGGGTTCGAACCTGCGACCGTAGCGGTCGCGCGGTTCCAGACTGTAGCGCCTAGAACCACTCGGCCATCCCGGCCGGCAGATCAGTTTGTTGATACTATCACTGTACAATGTATAACTTTGGTGACGGAACCACAATCTTACCTACGCTTATACCGTTTCATCACTTTCAAAGTGAAGTTGCAGACACCGCGACGATCGTGTGTGGTCTGGCATTGTCATGCTGAAGAAAAGGTGCTCCATGTGCGGACGAAGTTTTCGAATTCGTCCTCTCAGTTTTCTGAGGTCTTTGCGAAGTTTATGGTGATGACTTTAGGAATGAATTCCAACTGCACCACACCTTGAACATCCCAGACCACTCTGAGCACTACATTGGTGCTGACGACATGGTATTGGCATTTTTTTTGGCGTCTGTGATCCTTTTGGCGGAACTCCATTGATGTTCTCTCGTTTTCAGGGTCAAAATAGTGAACCCAGCTTTCATCACCTGTCACACTGACGTTAAGGAACCCATCACCTTCATTCCCAAAACGGAAACG
Source organism: Schistocerca gregaria (assembly GCF_023897955.1). Taxonomy (NCBI): domain Eukaryota; kingdom Metazoa; phylum Arthropoda; class Insecta; order Orthoptera; family Acrididae; genus Schistocerca; species Schistocerca gregaria. Next base: position 749,892,246 of record NC_064931.1, read on the forward strand.
AAATTATTGACAGATGTCCAATCTCTTGTGTTTCATGACACAAGTGAGCATTCGAGGCAGCCGCTATGCCGTTTTCGGTACCGCATGTCTGCAGTGATGACCTTACACGCCCTCGTGATATGTCACACTTACATGAGAGCTGTATCTCTGTTGTCCGACAACTTCCTTTGATGAATTCATCAGCTCGATTCCGATGAGTCTCGTCGGCTGCTGTACGAGTTCGTCCACTCCGCGCTCTGTCACAGACGTTAAGGCTAGCACTGCCTTTTCCTTCATTACCAGCACAAACAACTCCATGCCGCACATTACTGATGTCGATGCAATCATCACAGTACACAGATTTCATTCTTGTATGGATTGTAATTGGTGGGACATTTTCTGCGTTTAGAAACTCGATGGCACCGCGCTCTTTCTCACTCACCGACATACGCTGAGTGATCAAAAGTATCCGGACACCTGGCTGAAAATGACTTACAAGTTCGTGGCGCCCTCCATCGGTAATGCTGGAATTCAATATGGTGTTCGCCCACCCTTAGCCTTGATTACAGCTTCCACTCTCGCAGGCATACGTCCAATCAGGTGCTGGAAGGTTTCTAGGGGAATGGCAGTCCATTCTTCACGGAGTGCTGCACCGAGGAGAGGTATCGGTGTCGGTCGGGTGAGGCCTGGCACGAAGTAGGCGTTCCAAAACATCCCAAAGGTGTCCTATACTGTTCAGGTCAGGACTCTGTGCATGCCAGTCCATTACAGGAATGTTATTGTTGTGTAACCACTCCGCCGGCCGGTGTGGCCGTGCGGTTCTAGGCGCTTCAGTCAGGAGCCGCGTGACCGCTACGGTCGCAGGTTCGAATCCTGCCTCGGCCATGGATGTGTGTGATGTCCTTAGGTTAGTTTGGTTTAAGTAGTTCTAAGTTCTAGGCGACTGATGACCCACAGATGTTAAGTCCCATAGTGCTCAGAACCATTTGAACCATTTTTTTTTTTTTTTTGTAATCACTCCGCCACAGGCCGTGCATTATTAACAGGTGCTCGATCGTGTTGAAAGATGCAATCGCCATCCCTGAACTGTTCTTCAACAGCGGGAGGCAAGAAGGTGCTTAAAACATCAATGTAGGCCTGAGATGCGATATTGCCACGCAAAACAACGAGGGGTGCAAGCCCCCTCCATTAAAAACACGATCACACCATAGCACAACCGCCTCCGAATTTTACTGTTGGCATTACATACGCTGGCAGATAACGTTTACCGGGCATTCGCCATACCCACACCGTGCGATCGCATCGCCCCATTGTGTACCGTGATTCGTCACTCCACACAACGTTTTTCCACTGTCCAATCGTTTTGTGTTTACGCTCCTCGTACCAAGCGAGGCGTCGTTTGGCGTTTACTGGCGTGATGTGTGGTTTGTGACCATGAGATCCAATTTTTCTCACCTCCCGCCGAACTGTCATAGTACTTGCAGTGGCTCCTGATGCAGTTTCGAATTCCTGTGTGTCTATATTGATGTCTACTTATTACACATTACGACCCTCTTCAACTATCGGCAGTCTCTATCAGTCAACAGACGAGGTCGGCCTGTACGCTTTTGTGCTGTACGTGCTGTTCATGTCCCTTCACGTTTCTACTTCACTATCACGTCGGAAACAGTGGACCTAGGGATGTTTAGGAGTGTGTAAATCTCGCGTACAGAGGTGTGACAAATGACACCTAGTCACCCGACCACGTTCGAAGTCAGTGAGTTCCGCAGAGCACCCCATTCTGCTCTCTCACGATGTCTAATGTCTACTGAGGTCGCTGATATGGAGTACGTGGTAGGTTGCGGCACAATGCACCTAATATGAAGAACGTATGTTTTTAGGGGTGTCCGGATACTTTTGATCACATAGTGTAGGTACGTTGCACACCGCCTTGTTGCACGCTGCAACTCGGAGCCCTCTAGCCGCAGGTGACTGGAATATGTGACAGCAAAAAGGGAATGTCGGCCGATTAATAGGTATGAATTTTAATTTTTTGAGCACAGAGTAAAAATTACTTTCTAGAACGCTATCATACAGTTTCACTGAAAAGCTCAGCAATGATATAATTTCAGAACGGCGGTGAAAAAGAAGAATAAAAAAGTCAACAAACCACTGAAAATGAAACATCAATTTCCACGGAATCAGTATACTTTAATCTTACTATAACAAGTCTGATATCATCATAGCACTCTTTAGAGATGCAGGGCCTATTGATTAACTTTGGTAGTATATTAGTTTCTCAAGACAGACCATTTGCGACCCATAGACTTGGCCGAGCTATGTTTCTAGTGTGGAAATACTGCAAGAACTCCATGTTCCATGTGCGGGCGTGGAGTTACATCAGCAGTTTCCTGAAACTGTATCTGACAAAGGGTACCCGGAGAAGGTCGTTCTCTGACAGAGTTGAAACTTCGCTTAGTTAAAAAATGACGATAATAGAGGAACACGTATTTTTTCTTGGGTGACAACACTCAATAGTTTCCGAAAAATTACAGCCAAAGTTTTGATCCTACTGCTTCAGTTCACACGCGTGGTGTTACACTTAGCGAGTTGGTAGCGTAATAGATAAGAGTACAGTTTCAAATTTTTGCGCTCCGTGTTCAAATCCAATCTTAGGTTGTTATTTTTCCTTTTGTTATCATGTAAGTACATAAAATCAATGGCATCAATATTTTTGTGACATCGGGATATACAGCTGAATGATTTTCAAAACAAATAAGCATTTCAGATCTCGTTACAATTAATTTTATCATCACAAGTCTTATATAACCGTATGTAACTAATAGTAATTCAAAATGAAAAACATATAGTCTAGTACATCAATTTTTGCTTTGATTTGTACTGAAGATACGTATCATCAGTTTCCGGACAAAGTTTTGTGACCTTTCGTCAAAATGTAGCCGTTTCTGAACATTACTCACTCGTGGGCTTGGCAAAGCCATCTCTCCTTCCATTAAGACCTGTTTGTCGATGAAATCGGTATATCGACGTGTTAATTAAACGTAATTCCGCCAAAGTGTACGCCGTTCTGTTAAACCTACAACGTATACCGTACTTTTACTGACAGGTGAGTTACGTTCTCCCATTATAGAAGCGCTCTGTTCTCATCGGCACAGCAAACGGAAATCACAAGCAGGAGCAAAGCAATTAGTAAAATACACGCCTGGATTCGTAATGGACTGCAGGCTTCAGCTTCTGAGAAAACGCTTTGATGTGCCTGTTTTGCCGCGAAATTATCGCCAGATCGCAAGGTATTTACCAACGTTAACGAGGTTGCTTTCTCTAACGATATTCACACTAAAATATCTGACTGTCGCATATGCACCTTCACATTTTTCACTGGCGCTCTAAATTTTTGTGCTTTAAATGTCAATGATATATACCGCTCTGGGGAATGTACCGCTTCTCTTGAAGTATAAAAGGAAAATAACAAACCAATAATTGAAATTCTAGTATTTATATGTGTAAGTAGGCTGTTTAGGTTTTTTTATTGGTAACGCCAAATAGCGCTCTGTATGAAAAATCACTGGCTGTGCTGTGTGCAGTCAGTGGCTGGTTGGCATTGTTGTAATACTCGCCATTGTAGTGTTGGACAGCTGGATGTTAACAGCGTGTAGCGTTGTGCAGTTGGAGGTGAGCCGCCAGGAGTGGTGGACGTGGGGAGAGAGATGGCGTAGTTTTGAAATTTGTAAGACTGGATATCATGAACTGCTATATACATTATGACTTCTGATCACTATTGAGGTAAATACATTGTTTGTTCTCTATCAAAATCTTTCATTTGTTAACTATGCCTATCAGTAGTTAGTGCCTTCAGTAGTTTGAATCTTTTATTTAGTTGGCAGTAGTGGCGCTCGCTGTATTGCAGTAGTTCGAGTAACGAAGATTTTTGGTGAGGTAAGTGATTTGTGAAAGGTATAGATTAATGTTAGTCTGGGGAATTCTTTTGTAGGGATTTTTGAAAGTCAGGCTGCGTTGCGCTAAAAAATGTCAGGGCCATTCTTTTGTAGGGATTTTTGAAAGTCAGATTGCGTTGCGCTAAAAAATACTGTGTGTCAGTTTAAGCACAGTTTTGTACAATTTTTCTAAGGGTCATATGTCGACCCTTAGCCGAGGATACCTCACTGGAATCTTCTGATTTTTTTTTGTAGTTTGTGTAATTAGCGTAGATTTTGTTTATTGCTAGCGCGTAATTGTAGAGAGAATCTCCTTTGTAGTTGTAGTCTTTCATTGTTGTACAGTAAAACAGTTGTGGCATGCATGTAGAGTTGCACCAAGTATTTCGCAGCTGCACTTGCAATTAACTAGATATTGTTTGCTATGTTAATGTGTTCTGTTATTTTTGCTCTTTAAATTGTGTTTTTCTGTGTTGTCGTGTGAAATGTTGTGACAATAATGACGTGTGAAAAACGTAATACTAGGCTCCAAAGTAAACTGAGAAATGACAGTGAAGACGAAAGCAGTGTGTTAGCGCCACCATGTAATGAATTAACTAATTTTCAAAGAAGTAATTTGGTAATAGTGCATAGGGAAATGGAGCGGGCTGCAAATAATGGTGTAGGCAGTGAAACAATTAGTGAACAGGGAAGCATTATCGATCGATCGGTCGGCAACAGCTCGCGTCAAGAATCTGAAATGACAGGACACAATCTTGCAAATACTGTACATTCAGGTTTTGCGTCCTCACCGTTTTCTCAAATAAGTCAAGACACTTTTGTACTTGTCAAAATGTGAATGTTGCCGGTGCAAATGCACTGCTGAAAATCATAGAGGAACAGATTCCAGACACTAATACATTATTATTGCAATTAGTGCAACAAATGAAACAAAATCAGAGACAAACACAGCAAAAGCTTCAAAAGTTAGACACAATGGAACAAAATCAGAGACAAACACAGCAAAAGCTTCAAAAGTTAGACACAATGGAACAAAATCTTCAAAAGTTAGACACAATGGAACAAAAGCTTCAAAAGTTAGACTCAGTGGAACATACGCTTGAACAAACCACGTGAAGATTTAACTACTGAGTTGCATAAAATCGAATCGAAATGTCATAAAGTCTGTAATGACGTAAAAACACAAATTTGTGAGCATTTTCAACCTATTTTCTCGCTGCATGAAAGTGCATTACAGAATCACGAATCAGACATAAAAGAACTGCAAACTATTGTTCATGAAAATCATGAGACCTTGCAAGCCAAAATTGACTCAGTTGCATCTACCGATTCGGTTACGGAACTTGCAAAAACTCAGCAAAACTTAAAGGACACAGTAGATACGATTTCAACACAAATGGACACTCTGAAATTTGGTTCAGAAAAACACACTGAGGAAATAAGTACACTATCGGAGAAAGTAGCCGAACTTTCGGATCAGTTCATTAACTTATCTGCAAAGGTAGATGATGATCTAAATGCCACAGAAGAGTGCGAACAAATTAGGAAATTCAAACAAAATCAGAATCAAATTAATACGCAACACCAAAAAGAAATCCGGGAAGTACAAGATCAGCTGACACAGCTAATACAAGAATTACGTATTTCAGAGGACACTCGCGCTCCAACACGGGAAGAGGGACTTAGAAATACGGAAAAGCCACAAAATAATAACACAGGGCATTTCGGAAATTATGAAAGAAATTGGCAAGGTGCACCGAATTTTGAGATGGAACCGCCGACACGACGTAACTATGACCGATATGCTACCCGCCGACACGATGATTTTGACTATAAGCTGTTCATTACTGCACGTAAATTCAAAACATTTAAGAATTCTGGCAACGACATTCATCCACAACCATGGCTACATCGATTCTCTCATTGTTTTCCTCCCAACTGGTCATTAGAGCACAAATTGGAATTTATGTGTGGCTACTTGTAGAATGAAGCAGCTGTAAGAATGCGATCGGTCATTCACTATTGTCACAGTGAAGAAGAATTTTATCATGCCTTCCTCTCAACTGGCGGTGAATCGAGGAAGTACAGTACATACTGACGAAACTAAAATGATCTCTAAAATGGAAATTAAGTGTTTCCGGACACATGTCCACATAACATCTTTTCTTTATTTGTGTGTGAGGAACACCCTGTAGGCGCAAACCTTTTCGAAGTCTAAAGTTCATATTATCTAACTAATTCGTGACAATTATGGATACTTTGTTTAATTAAAAAAGAAAGACCTTTTCGCAGCTTTGTTATGATGAGTCGTAATTCATTTGTATTCGAACAGTGTATGCTAAACATCATTTTCTCGTTTGTTTATCGACCACAGCAGATACACACAAGAGAGAAATTAATTAGCAGCATTACATTCTTCCACTGTATCTAAAACAGTCTGAAAATGGTCGGATAATTTTTCGACTTCATGCTTGTAAACAAGATGTTGGTAGCATTACATCCCCTGGCACGCTGTGCTGTAGTAACATAAAGCTGTGCAGTTACGCATAACGATATGGCGAGCGGTCTCTCGAATTCTGTCACCGACTACACAACTGATCGCTCGACGAAAGATTCGTACCTAAAGACTGGAAAGTTTCATAGGTGCCATCAATACACAAGGAAGGAAATAGAAGTAATCGTACGAATTGCAGACTAATATCATTGACATCGAACTGCTGTAGGCGTTTGGAACATGTGCTGTGTTCCATCATTATGAAATACCTCAAAGAAGACGATCCATTGCCACGAAACCAGCACCGATTCGGAAAGTATCGTTCCTGTGAAACAACTGGCTCTTTATTCACCCGAAGTACTGCTTGCTATCGGTAGGGGATCTCTAGTTGATTCCATATTTCTATGTTTCTACGATGTTTTTGACACCGATCCTTCAAGTTGCTTAGATCAAATTAAGTGGCTATGAAATCTCAGTTTTCAGAACCACTTGAAAATGGCCTAATAAGAGCAACTGGAGCCGTTTCTGATTCACTGATGGGAAATTATCGGGTGAAACAGAAGTGATGTTCGGGATTCCCCAATGTGTCGAAAGTCATGTGCTGTTCTTAATCTGTATAAACGATTTAGGAGACAATCCGAGCAGTCCTCTTAGATTGTTTGCTGATGATACTGGTGTTTACCGTCTAGTAAAATTATTAGAAAATCCAAACTAAAATGATTTAGGCTAGAACAGTGGCAAACGATCTAAAACAGTAATAAATATGAGGCCATCTTAATGAGTAGTAAAAAAAAATCGCTCAAATTTCGTTTACACGATAAATTACACAAATGCTAAGTTTTAGAGTCAACTATGTAGCTAGGGATTATAATTACGGACAACTTAAATTGGAACCATCATACAGGAAATGTTTTCGGGGAAGCGAACCACGTATTGCATATTATTGGCTGAACGTTTGGAAGATGCAACAAATTTACTAAAGTCTGTCTACAGTAGAACGTCCGTCGTCTTTGGAGTATTGCTGCGCTGTATGGGATACTGTCCATATAGAACTGTCGGAGGATATCAAAAAAGTTCAGAGGAAGGCAGCACGTTTTGTATTATTGCGAAGTAGGGGTGAGGGTATCATGTATATGATCATCGAATTGGGATGGCAATCAGTAAAACAAAGGCGTTTTTCTTTGCGGTGAGATCTTTTCACGAAATTTCAGTCAGCAGCTATCTCTCATGAATATAAAATTTGTTTGTTACTCCCACTTAAATTATGTGAAATTGCCGCCATTATAAACTAAATCAGAAGTAGTACATGCTATTCGATAGTTTAACGGTCTAGCAATAGTGTGAGGATGGTTCTACGAATCTTCTGCTAACACTTAATTGTGAATTACAGAGTAGTGAATTGCATGTAGACGTAGACGTGGGTGAGTCGCAGCAGGCCAGAAAATCGTGAATTTATTAAAAATAACGTCACAGGTTCGAATCCTGCCTCGGGCATGGATGTGTGTGATGTCCCTAGGTTAGTTAGGTTTAAGTAGTTCTAAGTTCTAGGGGACTGCTGACCTCAGCAGTTAAGTCCCACAGTGCTCAGAGCCATTTGAACCAATAATACACTGCCGTTTGTGAAAAGTGCAACACCGAGAAGGAATTACCCGAATACCGCTACACTTGGTGGAAGTGGCGACGGATGTGCAAGCAATACGTGATACGCTTTGCAGCGAGATTTGGTACACGTATGCCAAGCAGAGCCCTCTCGTGTCGGTCCGACAGGGTCGGTATTGCGCCTACTGTAGTCAGTGCGGGGCTGTCACACAAGGTGGAAACAATACACCGAGTACCAGCATGCCTCGTCGACACCAAAGGGAGCCATATCGGCATGTGAGCGAGTTCGAAGGGGCAGAATGATCGGTCTCCAGTGGACGAGGTCATCATACCGTGGTATTTCGGCTCGCACAGAGCGTGCTGCTACGACATGATGCGTGTGTGGATGCATTGGATAGAGGAAGGTCGTACGCAGCGAGGAGAGGGAACTGGACAACGGATCGTGACCACAGCACGGGATGACCGTCATCTTGTCATCATGGTAATTACGGGCCGTACAGTGTCATCCACAGTGTTGGCTTGTCGCTGGAGCACTCAACAGGTGTGAACTTGTCTGCATCGACGGTTTATCGCCTTCTGCTACAGGTTGGATTGGTTGCACGCATGCCATTACGTCGGCGTCTATTGTCCAGAAACCACAAGCTCTCCTACTGCAATGGGCACGTGAACACCGTCACTGGGGTGATGAGTGGCAACATGCAGTCTTTTCGGATGAGTCCCGCTTCAACGTGTCCTACAGTGATGGCCGCATACGTGTCCGGCGGTACCATAGTGAGCGCAACCTGGAGGGCTGCATTGTGGAGCGATATAGCGGACAAACACCAGGTGTGATGGTTTGGGGCGCCATTGGTTACAACAACCGATCTCATCTCGTACGTATTGCGGGCACTTTGAACAGCAACCGGTACCTAACGGACGTTGTGGAGCCTGAGGTACCCCCCTCTGCTTCAGGCATCTCCACAGGCCACATTTCAACAGGACAATGACCGGCCACAAATTGCGAGGAATGTACAGACCTTTTTCGAAGAGCGACGATTACCATCGCTTCCCTGGCCTGCACATTTGCCAGACATGTTGCATATCGAACATGTCTGGGATATGGTTGGTCGGCACCTGGTGCCTCACGGTCCTCCAGTAACTGGTGTCACGGATTTGTGGGCTTGTATCCAAACTACGTGGAGAGAAATCCCTCAGAAACGTATTCAGAACCTTATTGATCAATGCCACGGCGTATAGCAGCTTTAATTACAGCGCATGGTGGCCACACGACATACTGAATAGTAGGGCTCAAAGGAAATGTGCAGATTTGAAAAGGTAATCATTAGGTAGTTGCCATGTACCTAACCTGTGGTATTAAATTAATTGAATTCATGCGTTTCCTTCTTGGTGTTGCAATTTCCACAAATGGTAGTGTAGATCGGTTCCAAACAATACAGAAACTCGGAAAACCAAATTATGGAAAGAAGAACCTATCTGACAAAGCTATATAATGACAAAGTATGTCAACAATCAGAAATATTGCGTTGTATGCCACGAAGACGATCACAGTGGGAAAGAATGCCTGTATGATGCTTGAGGAGAAGGAACGGAAGTTTTTGAAAGACATCTGGGGCACAACGAAACAAGTTGAAATATGGACGAAAAAATAAGGAAAGGAGTTGTATGAGAGTTTAGAATCAATCTCAAGCATCACCCAGAAGAATAAACAAATTTTGTTGAGGGACGACAACATATTGACCAAGAAGATATGGAGCCTAAGAAGCTTCGGTGGGAGAAATTGGATGAAACGCGTCTGGGAGAACCGCAAAGTAATAGGGGTAGGAGAAAATCCATATAAAGCGGTATACGGGTGGTACTGCCTCACGAAACCGAGGAAAGATGATTGATACCAAGATCAAAAATAAGAACACAAAATCAGAGGGAATCAGGAGGAGCGAGGGGATACACTGGGAAGTAAGAAGACGTAATTAACTGGTCACTCGTGAACTGAAACTGGAGGTTGTTGTTGTGGTCTTCAGTCCGAAGACTGCTTTGATGCAGCTCGCCGCGCCGCACTGTCCTATCCAAGCCTCTTCATCTCCGAATAATTATTGCAATCTACATCTTTTTGTACCTGCTTATTGTATTCAACTCTTGGTCTCCCTCTACAATTTTTACCCCCACACCTCCCTCCCTTGATGTCTCAGAATGTGTCCCATCAACCAAGTCCTTCTTTCAGTTAAGTTATACCACAGATTTCATTTTTCCCCAATTCTCTTCAGTATCTCATCATGATCTACTCATCTAATCTTCCGCGTTATTCTGTAGCACCACGTTTCGAAAGCTACCATTTTCTTCTTGTTTGAACTGTTTATAGTCTTCGATTCACTTCCATACAAGGTTACACTCCAGACAAATAGCTTCAGTAAAGCTCTCCTGACACTTAAATTTATATTGGATGTTAACAAAATCCTCTTTTTCAGAAGTGCTTTTCGTACTATTCCCAGCATGCATTATCCTCGCTGCTACGGCGTCATCAGTTAGTTTACTGCCAAAATAGCGAAACTCATCTACTACTTTTAGTGTCTCGTTTCCTAATCTAATTCCCTCAGATCACTTCATTTAATTCGGCTACATTCTATTATAATTGTTTTGCTTTTGTTGTTCATCTTATATCCTCTTTACAGGCCACTGCCCATTCCGTTAAACTGCTTTTCCACGTCCTTTTGTTGTCTCTGACAGAATTACAATGTCTTCTGCAAACCTCAAAGTTTTCTTTTCGTTGAACTTTAATTCCGCCTCCAAACTTTTTTTTCCTAGGCTCCTTTACTGCTTGCTCAATGTACAGACGGAATAACAACGGGGATAGGCTACAACCCTATCTCACTCCCTTCTCAACCACTGCTTCCCTCTCATGTCCTTTGATTCTTGTAAATGCCGTCTGGTTTCTGTACAATTTTTGTGCAACCTTTCGCTCCCTGTGTTTTACAGCTGCTACCTTCAGAATCTCAAAGAGTATTCCAGTCGACTTTAACAAAAGCTTTGTCCAAATTTATAAAAGATGTAAGTGTAGGTTTGCCTGTCCTTAACCTGTCCCCCAAGCTAAGTCCTAGGACGAACACTGCCTTGCGTGTTCCTACATTTCTCCGGAACCGAAATTGGTCTTCTCCGAGGTCGACTTCTACCAGTTTCCATTCTTCTTTGCCTAATTCGTGCTAGTATTTTGCAACAATGACTTATTAAACTAATGTTCGGTAATATTCACGCCGGTCAGCACCTGCTTTCTTCGGAATTGGAATTATTATGTTCTTCATGAAGTCTGAAGGTATTTCGCCTGCCTCATGATTCTTACACAACAGGTGGAATAATTATGTCATGGTTGGCTCTCCCAAAGATATCAGTGGTCCTGAGGGAATGTCGTCTACTGCAGGGGTCTTGTTTCGACTTAGTTGTTTCAGTGCTCCGTGAAATTCTTCTCACATTATCACATATCATCTTCATCTGTGGATGTAACGAACCAAATATACACTGAAGCGCCAAAGAGCCAGATATAGACATGCGTATTCAAACACAGTGATATGTAAACAGGCATAATACGGAGCTGCGGTCGGCAACGCCTATATAAGACAACAAGTGTCTGGCGCAGTTGTTAGGTTGGTTACTGCTGCTACAATGGCTGGTTATCAAGATTTGAGTTTGAACGTGGTGTTACGGTCGGTGCACGAACGATGGGACACAGCGTCTCCGAGCTAGCTATGAAGTGGGGATTTTCCCGTGAAGTGGGGATTTTCCCGTACAACCATTTCATGAGTGTGCCGTGAATATCAGGAATCCTGTAATACGTCAAATCTCCTGCATCGCTGCGGCCGGAAAAAGATCGTGCAAAAACGGGACTAACGACGACTGAAGGGAATCATTCAACGCGACAGAAGTGCAACTCTTCCGCAGATTGCTACAAATTTCAATGCTGGGCCATCAACAAGTGTTAACGTGCGAACAATTCAACGAAACATCATCGATGTGGGCTTTCTGAACCGAAGGCCCAGTCATGTACCCTTGATGACTGCACGACACAAAGCACTACGCCTCGCCTGGACCCGTCATCACCGACATTGGACTGTTGATGACTGGAACCATGTTGCCTGTCAGCCAGAGTTGCCGAGCGGTTCTAGGCGCTACTGTCTGGAACCGCGCTAGGTCGCAGGTTCGAATCCTGCCTCGGGCATGGATGTGTGTGACGTCCTTAGGTTACTTAGGTTTAAGTAGTTCTAAGTCCTAGGTGACTGATGACCAAAGAAGTTAAGTCCCATAGTACTCAGAGCCATTTGAACCATGTTGCCTAGTCGTACGAGCCTCGATTCAAATTGTATCGAGGGGATGGACGTGTACGGATATGGAGACAACTCATAAATCCATGGACCCTGCATGTCCGCAGGGGACTGTTCAAGCTGGTGGAGGCTCTGTAACGATGTGGGACGTGTGTAGTTGGAGTGATATGGGACCCTGATACGTCTAGATACGACTCTGACAGGTGACACGTACGTAAGCAACCTGTCTGATCACCTGCATCCATTCATGTCCATTATGCATTCCTACGGACTTGGGCAATTCCCACAGGACAGAGCGACACCCCACACGTCCAGAATTAGTACAGAGTGGCTTCAGGACCACTCTTCTTAGTTTAAACACTTCTGCTAGCCACCAAACTCCCCACACCTGAACATTATTCAGCATATCTGAGATGCCTTACAACGTGTTGTTCAGAAGAAATGTCCACAAACTCCCCACTCGGACAGCCCTACAGGATTCATGGTGTCAGTTCCCTCCAGCACTACGTCAGACATTAGTCGAGTCCATGTCACGTCGTGTTGCAGCATTTCTGGCTGGGTCTCTACACGATGTTACGCAGGTGTACCAGTCTCTTTGGCTCTGCAGTGTATATAAGATGTTTATAATATCATTTCAGTTTAAGTTAGTTTCATGGAAGCATGTTTCCCATACCAGCATTTGACACTGTATAATATAATTTTATTCAAAATTTTGTTTTTGTGTTGCTCCAGAGCCTCCAAATGCTTAATAAAAGAAAACATGATCTGTAGTAGGCTGTAACAGAGGATATCTATGTAAATCGTGTGATTAACTAATTGCGCCTACTTGTCATTTACAAGTATATGTGTAATATTACGTATTACGCGTCGAAACTGTCAAATTCTTTTTCAATTCACGTAGAAAGTAGACGTTACATTCTATCCTTACACTGTGAATGGATCCACTTTACTGCGAACTTTGCTCAAAGTGTTACAATATAACAACCGTGGACTAGCCTACGACGGACCACATATTCTTTTATTAATTATTTTATTTGTTCCTTGTTAACAAATGTACCAATACAGATAGGAGATATTTTAGTAGATAGGTAGAATCGCTAGACACATTCTGTGAACACTCAAGGTACTAAACGCAATGCTGCTGGCAAAGAGGATTTCTGCGACGAGGAGCAACTCATCGGTGTTTATAAAGAGCTGCAAGCGAGGCCGGCGGCGGAGAGAACGGTGCACAATGCAGTGGGGTGGCACCTGCTGCAAGGGCTATGATGACCCTTCAAGTCTCCCACGCACTGCGCGCTCCCCTCTGGCGTCGCCGCATCCGTCGCAACGCGAGCTTTATACGAGCTCTGACAACGCAGTCAGTTTACTGACTCGCGCTCGCAGAACTTACCATACAGCGCAGGATTTTTCAATAGTCGCAACCTTTTTGATTTAACTACAGGGATATTGGCTCTGCGTTACAGAGAACTTGGTCTGAGCTACATTATCTCCGTCACCTGCATCAGCAGCGACCAGTCATCCAATATGGAAGTCCGTGTTTACTAATCAAAGAGTCTAGTTCTTCTACATATACAGGGTGGTCCATTGATCATGACTGGGCCAAATATCTCACGAAATAAGCGGCAAACGAAAAAACTACAAAGAACGAAACTTGTGTAGCTTGAAAGGGGAAACCAGATGGCGCTATGGTTGGCCCGCTAGATAGCGCTGCCATAGGCCAAACGGATATCAACTGCGTTTTTCTAAAATAGGAACCCTCATTTTTTATTACATATTCGTGTAGTACGTAAAGAAACATGAATGTTTTAGTTGGACCACTTCTTTCGCTTTGTGATAGATGGCGCTGTAATAGTCACAAACGTATAAGTACGTGGTATCATGTAACATTCCGCCAGTGCGGACGGTAATCGCTTCGTGATATATTACCCGCGTTAAAATGGTTCGTTTACCAATCGAGAATCTCAAAAACATCGGTGTTGAGAATGCTACATCAACATCGATTGCACCCGCACCATATTTCTATGCACCAGGAATTGCATGGCGACGACTTTGAACGTGGCGTACAGTTCTGCCACCGGGCACAAGAGAAATTACGGGGCGATGAGAGATTTTCTGCACGCGTTCTATTTAGCGACGAAGCGTCAGTCACCAACAGCAGTAACGTAAACCGGCATAATATGCACTATTGGGCAACGGAAAATCCACGATGGCTCCGACAAGTGGAACATCAGCGACCTTGGCGGGTTGATGTATGGTGCGGCATTGTGGGAGGAAGAATAATTGGCCCCCATTTTCTCGATGGCAATCTAAATGGTGCAATGTATGCTGATTTCCTACGTAATGTTGTACCGATGTTACTACAAGATGTTTCACTGCATGACAGAATGGCGTTGTACTTCCAACGTGGCGTATGTCCGGTACATAGCTCGCGTTCAGTTGAAGCGTTATTGAATAGCATATTTCATGACAGGTACATTGGTCGTCTAAGCACCATACGATGGTCTGCACGTTCACCGGATCTGACGTCCCCGTATTTCTTTCTGTGGTGAAAGTTGAAGGATATTTACTATCGTGATCCACCGACAACGCCTGACAACATGCGTCAGCGCATTGTCAATGCATGTGCGTACATTACGGAAGGCGAACTACTCGTTGTTGAGAGGAATGTCGTTCTATGTATTGCCAAATGCACTGAGGTTGATGGAGATCATTTTGAGAATTTATTGCATTAATGTGGTATTTACGGGTAATCACTCTGTAACAGCATGCCTTCTCAGAAATGATAAGTTCACAAAGGTACATGTATCACGAATATGTAATAAAAAATGGGAGTTCCTATTTAAAAAAACAGTTGATATCCGTTTGACCTATGGCAGCACCATCTAGTGGGCCAACCATAGCGCCATCTGGTTTCCCCCTTGAAGCTGCACGAGTTTCGTTCTTTATAGTTTTTTCGTTTGATTCTTATTTCGTGAGATTTTTCCCGGTCACTATCAATGGACCACCTTCTATACTCCATCAGCCACTGTATAGAGCCTGGTGGTCGGTGTTTGTACAAATATTGACGGTTTTCGATAGTATTGACGTCCGCCTCCGTAGCGCAGCGGTAGCGTTACCGCCTACAACGCAAGAGGCCCGCGTTCGACTCCCGTAAGCGGACTGGGTGTTGTGTGTCTTTCATTATCACTGATCCGCAAGTCGACGAAGTGGCATCAGCTAAAAAGACTTTCAATAGGGCGGCCGAACCCCGAAGGGGGATATCCCGTCCAGTGAATGCCATACAACCAATTCATTTCATTTCTATCGTACTCCACTCGCGTATTGAGTGAAGGAGTAAAATGATTGTGTATATGTCTCTGTACGTGCCCTAATTTCTCTTTTATTATTCTTATGGAGTGAACGCAAGATATATGGTGACGGTAGTAGAACTGTTGCAGACTACCTCGAATAACTTTTCTCCTACCTTACCCAGAAGGCTTCGCGACATCAAGGTGCCTTCCTTCCTGTGATGCTGCTTTAAGTTCGCCGAGCATCTGTTACAATTTCATATGGCCTAACCCATCTGCTACGATCCTAGCAGCTCTTCTCTCAATTAGTTCGGCTGCCTATATCAAGCCTACTTGATAATAGCTGAAAACTCTGGACCAGTACCCTAGAATTGCGCGCACAAACGTGTTATATGCGATTTATTTTACAGAGGCAATGCAGTTAGCCGGCCATGGTGGCCGAGTGGTTCTAGGCACTTCATTCCGGAACCGCGCGACTGCTACGGTCGCAGGTTCGAATCCTGCCTCGGGCATGGATGTCTGTGCTGTCCTTAGGTTCGTTAGTTTTAAGTAGTTCTAAGTTCTACGGGACTGATGCCCTTAGATGTTAAGTCCCACAGTGCTCAGAGCCATTTGAACCATTTGAACGAATGCCGTTAAACAGAACCATCCCTCTAAATACACACATCAAAAAACGTTTCCGTCATATCGGTTGCGAGAGGTCCGGAACCTGTACAGAAAATTGGAATAGAGATCAACAAAAACATCATTTTCGCCCTTTTTATTGCTCATGAAAACCACACATTGCATGTTGTACTACCGTACAGCGACGCCTTCAGAGGTGGTGGTCCAGATTGCTGTACACACCGGTCGCTCTAATACCCAGTAGCACATCCTCTTCATTGAAGCATGCCTGTATTCGTCGTGGCATACTATTCACAAGTTCGTCAAGGCACTGTTGGCCCAGATTGTCGCCACTCGTCAACGGCGATTCGGCGTAGAGTGGCTGGAGGGTCACGTCGTCCGTAAACAGCCCTTTTCAATCTATCCCAGGCATGTTCGAAAGGGTTCATGTCTGGAGAACATGATGGCCACTCTAGTCGAGTGATGTCGTTATCCTGAAGGAAGTCATTCACAAAATGTGCATGATGGGGAGGTGAATTGTCGTCCATGAAGACGAATGCCTCGCCAATATGCTGCCGATCTGGATGTGCTATCGGTCGGATGATGACATTCACATATCGTACAGCTGTTACGGCGCCTTCCATGACCACCAGCGGCGTACGACGGCTCCACATAATGCCACCCCAAAACAGCAGGGGACCTCCAACTTGTTGCACTCGCTGGTCAGTGTGTCTGAGGCGTTCAGCTTGACCGGATTGCCTCCAAACACGTCTCCGACTATTATCTGGTTGAAGGCATATGCGACTCTCATCGGTGAAGAGAACATGATGCCAATCCTGAGCAGTCCATTCGGCATGTTCTTGGGCCCATTTGTACCGCTCTGCATGGTGTCGTGGTTGCAAAGATGCACCCCACCACGGACGTCGCAACATGCAGCCTATTGCGCACAGTTTGAGTCGTAACACGACGTCCTGTGGCTGCACGAAAAGCATTATTCATCATGGTGGCGTTGCTGTCAAGGTTCCTCTTGGCCATAACCCGTAGGTAGCGGTCATCCACTGCAGTAGTAACCCTTGGCCGGCCTGAGTGAGGCATGTCATCCACAGTTCCTGTCTCTCTGTATCTCCTCCATGTCCGAACAACATCGCTTTGGTTCACTCCGAGACGCCTGGATGTCTCTGATACAATTTCCACAGTCCACGTCTGTCTTGAGGAGTTCTGGGAACTCGGGTGATGCAAAACGTTTTTTAATGTGTGTATAAGTCCTCCATTTACCTTTCCCACTATAGATCTGACGTTGCTACTCCACTGGGACTCAGTAACAATGAGAAATAAACCGCAAGTCAGCATCAATTCGTTGCTACCAAACCACCTGAGGCGGTCTAAGGCGCTGCAGTCATGGACTGTGCGGCTGGTCCCGGCGGAGGTTCGAGTCCTCCCTCGGGCATGGGTGTGTGTGTGTTTGTCTTTAGGATAATTTAGGTTAAGTAGTGTGTAAGCTTAGGGAATGATGACCTTAGCAGTTAAGTTCCAAAAGATTTCACACACATTTTAACATTAACCACCTCAGGGCAAGTACACGACCTTAGATTTGAATATGTCTCATATGATCAAAATGAATTGGGTCATGTACTGTTGCTGTAGCCCTTATAAGCAAGTATCATTCATCATACACCTTAATGAATTTCAGAACTGGTGCACATTGAAATATTTGTAAGTCCCGAAGTCATGCACATCTAAATATCACTAAGTCCCGAACAACACTTTACTACAAGCGGCTTTCTGGCCGCGCAAAACCTTACCAAAACCAACATCACCAATCAAGAGACGAAGACTGCCTGCCTGTTTAAAAACACGGTCATGTGACCCCCTGCCTTTCTCAATACAGCAACCTAAGACTTGACCATCACTCCTGAAATAATACGTTTTATAACATTTATACATTTTAAATATATACAATAAATACTCACATCACATTACTCAGTTTTAAATCAGAGCAAAACAACTTCCTTTATTCAGTTTATACACAAGAAACCGAACAACAGAAAAAAAATGGTTCAAATGGCTCTGAGCACTATGGGACTTAACTTCTGAGGTCATCAGTCCCCTAGAACTTAGAACTACTTAAACCTAACCAACCTAAGGACATCACACACATCCATGCCCGAGGCAGGATTCGAACCTGCGACCGTAATGGTCGCGCGGTTCCAGACTGTAGCGCCTAGAACCGCTCAGAAAACCAGGACGACTTATCAAAATGATTCACCTTTGCGAAGACGTGCGACGTTACTCAAATGACAATCTTACATACACAAGGTTATCAACGCCTTTTACAATAAACATGTGTGTAGACAAGTAATGGAACAATGCTCTCATGCTGGTGATAATCTCTTGTGTGTATGTGGAGAAATCTTTGTTTAGGCATCACTGGAATATTCAATATTTAATTTATAACTATTTGTATAATTATATAACAATAATAGAAATATGGGCATTTTCCTGTTGGCGTCAATATCTACGTAACTGTGTGGTACATGCATATATTGCGTGTCTGCGTCATTTGCTATTGACTTTATAAACAGATGTCCGTGTAAGTAATAATGCACATGCACCACCGCGAATTCGACGCTGTCTTTCAGTTTTTCGTATCATACCTGGAAGTAGTTTTAGTGTTTTCAGTGAATACTGTCTCGATTTTAACATAGTTTACTCTTGGGGCATTTTGCCTCACTTCCTGAAGAACGCTGCGGCATCCTCTCCCCAGCTCCTCGGGAATTCCAGGTCTCTGGGCCGCTATAACCGCCGAGAGGTCCCCCACGTCCTTTCATAGCTCGCTGCAATGGCTTGGGCACTCTGACCTGCGCCAACTCTGACTTACCTGGCCCAGCCACTTCACACGTTACAGAAACTTGCCAATCTCACACTGCTCAACCAAATACTCTGCTTTTACATATAATACTTAGCAGCCCATAGTGTCACAACGTAATCGTCCAATTTTATATCGCTACTTAGCATTACCACTAAATATATAGCGGGTGATCAAAAAGTCAGTATAAATTTGAAAACTTAATAAACCATGGAATAATGTAGACAGAGAGGTAAAAATTGACACAAATGCTTGGAATGACATGGCGTTTTATTACAACCAAAAAAAAAAAAACAAAGTTCACAAAATGTCTGACAGAGGAGCTGGACAGCAAAACGTCAGTGACTGCGCATGACAATCGTGTATAAAAGGAGCTGTAATGAGAGAGAGAATCAGATGCGCCAGCAGTTGCAGCATGTTGACGTTACCTGGAAAGGCGCTTTTAGTGAAGCTGTATATGAGAATGGGGAATGTGCTAGTTCTGCGTTACGATCCTATCGCCATAGGAAGGGGATTCCAACGGGTAAATGTCCGTTGACAACTGCAGCTGTGGTGAGAATGATTTCGAAGTTCGAAGCCACGGATTGTTTAGACGATAGACCCCGTAGTGGCTGACCGAGCACAAGGCGTAATGCTGCTGAGACAATTCAGGAAGAAATGGAGACTGTAGCGGGTTCGTCTATGCACAGGGAAGTCAGCGCTCTTGCAGTCGCACGTCGCACCGGCATTCCATACACTACTGTTTGGTTGGCACTTAGGCGTACCCTCCGATGCTATCCGTACAAAATCCATCAGCACCATGAACTGTAACCTGGCGATTTAGCTAAGCGGAGGGCATTTGCTGTGTGGGTGTTTCAAAAGATGGCGGAAGATGACGGTTGGTTGAGTAACGTGTTGAGGACCGACGAAGCTCATTTCACGCTCCGAGGGTCTGTCAACGCCCACAACTGCAGAATATGGGCTACCGAAAATCCTAGAACTGTCGTGGAAACTCCATTGCACGACGAGAAAGTCACGGTATGGGTTGGATTTACCACATCTACCGTTATCGGGCATTTTTTCTTCGAGGAAATGCGTGATTCTGGTTTTGTAAGTGCTACCGTGACGTGTGAGAGGTACGCCGATTTGTTACAGAATCGCATCATCCCCAGCCTGGCTGATAAACACCTGCTGGATCGTACGATGTTTATGCAGGATGGCGCTCCACCCCATATTGCTAGACGCGTGAAAGATCTCTTGCGCGCGTCATTTGGTGATGATCGTGTGCTCAGACGCCACTTTCGTCATGCGTGGCCTCCCAGGTCCCCAGACCTCAGTCCGTGCGATTATTGGCTTTGGGGTTACCTGAAGTCGCAAGTGTATCGTGATCGACCGACATCTCTAGGGATGCTGAAAAACAACATCCGACGCAATGCCTCACCATAACTCCGGACATGCTTTACAGTGCTGTTCGCAACATTATTCCTCGACTGCAGCTATTGTTGAGGAATGATGGTGGACATATTGAGCATGTCCTGTAAAGAACATCATTTTTGCTTTGTCTTACTTTGTTATGCTAATTATTGCTATTCTGATCAGATGAAGCGCCATGTCTCGGACATTTTTTGAACGTTTGTATTTTTTTGGTTCTAATAAAACCTCATGTCATTCCAAGCATGTGTGTCAATTTATATTTCTCTATCTACATTATTCCGTGATTTACTCAGTTTTCAAATTTATACTTACTTTTTGATCACCCGGTATAACGCGTAAGGCACTCTGGATATTATCGAATTTCTTCTCTTCTTATGAGAGTTATTTTGCATTTATCCACATTTAACGAGAGCTGCCATAAATTACATAAAGTGGAAATGTTGTCCAAGACTTTCGTATTTCCTTACTATCATCTACCGACAATACTTTCCTGCAGCGAACAGTATGATAGTGCTGTTTGCGCTGAGTCATAAATCGTTCGTGGTGGTCCTATTATGCTACCTAGAAGCACAGTAGTAGTTAATTTCATTTCTGTTCAACATTTATGGCCCAGTATAGTATACTGTGTTCTGTAAGTGAAAATTTCATTGAGTCAATCACGTATCTGTGGAGAGAACTTGTATGATCGTCTCTCGGTTATTAGTCAACAGATTGGTGCAATACTGAATTTCTTTGGAAATCTAGGAGAACGGAATTTACTTGTTATACTTGAACCTGGAAAAAAGCGCAGGTAACTCCTGTATACGAGAAGGGTAAAAGAAGGGACAAGCAAAATTACAGACCAACATCCTCAACTTCGGTTTGCTGCAGGATCCTTGAACACATTCTCTGTTCGGATGCAACAGAGGGAAAAGCTTCCGTTGTGGCCGAGCGGTTCTAGGCGCTTCAGTCCAGAACCGCGCTTCTGCTACGGTCGCAGGTTCTGATCCTGCCTCGGGCATGGGTGTGTGTGATGTCCTTACGTTAGTTAGGTTTAAGTAGTTCTAAGTCCAGGGGACTGATGACCTCAGATGTTAAGTCCCATAGTGCATGGAGCCATTTGAACCATTTGAATTTTGGAAAAGATTCTGTCGCCAAATCATCACGGTTTTGCAAAGCATCGCTTGTGCAAAGCTCAGTTTTCTCTTTTCTCGCACGATATCTTGTGAACTATGGATGAAGGAAAACAGGCGGATTCCATATTTCTAGATTTCCGTAAAGCATTTGACACGGTGTCACACTGCCGACTGTTAACGAAGGTACAAGCACACTGAATAGGTTCCCAAATATGTGAGTGGCTCGAAGACTTCGTAAGTAATAGGACCCAGTACGTTGTTGTCGACAGCGAGTGTTCACCGTTTAAAACGGCATCGTCAGGAATGCCCCAGGGAAATATGATAGGAACTCTTTTATTTTCTATGTATGGAATGATCTGGCGGACAGGGCAAGCGGCAATCTGCGGCTGTTTGCTGAGGATTCTGTGGTGTGCGGTAACGTGTCGGTGTTGAGTGACAGTAGGAGGATACAAGACGGACTTGGATAAAATTTCTAGTTGGTGTGATGAATGGTATTTAACTCTGAATCTAAAAAAAAAAAAAAATGTAGGTTAATGCAGATGTGTTGGAAAAACAAGACCATAATGTTCGAATACAGCATTAGCAGTGTGCTGCTTGACACAGTCACATGGATTAAATACCTAGGTACAACGTCGCAAAGCAGTATGAAATGGAATGAGTACGCAAGGATTGTAGCAGGGAAGGTGAATGATCGGCTTTGGTTTATTGGGAGAATTTTAGGAAAGTGTGGTTCATATGTAAAGCAGACCGCATATACGAGGGTCACTCCAAAAGAAATGCACACTATTTTTGTAAAAAAATACAGTTTTCATTCTGCATGTGTGAAAGTTTTACAGTGTGTAGATACATCCTTTCCGCTTGTTTTTAAAATTAGTTCAACCTGTTCCCGTGAGTGGCGTCGTCACAGCATGTCTTCAAGATGGCTGCTACACCTGACGTTCGTCAGAAGCAATGTGCTGTCATAGAATTTCTGTGCTGTGAAAACGAGACCGTGGGAAACATCCACAAGAGGTTGAAAAAGGTGTACGGAGATGCTGCTGTCGATCGCGGTACAGTTAGTCGGTGGGCAAGCAGGTTATGTGATGAAAGCGGCCGCAGCAATATTGAGGATTGTCCTCGCAGCGGCAGGCCTCGTACTGCACTCCAGACAATGTGCAGAGAGTTAACGAAAATTGGTGACTGCTGACAGACGCATCACAGTGAACGAATTGTCACGCTGCGTTGGGATAGGGGAAGGAAGTGTTTGCAGAACACTGAAAGTGATGGCGTTAAAAAAGGTTTGTGCCAGGTAGGTTCCCAGGATGTTGACAGTGGCTCACAAAGCAACAAGAAAAACGGCATGCAGCGGACTTTTGGAACAGATCGAGAATGGTGGAGATGAATTTCTTGGAAGAATTGTGACAGGTGATGAATCATGGCTCCATCATTTTTCACCAGAGGCGAATGGAGTGGCATCATGCAAATTCACCCAAGAAAAAAAAATTCAAAACCACACCTTCTGCTGGAAAAGTTATGGCTACAGTATTTTTCGATTCTGAAGGACTCTTGCTTGTGGACATCATGCCAAGTGGAACCACCATAAATTCTGATGCATATGTGATGACACTGAAGAAACTTCAAGCTCAACTGAGTCGTGTTCGACCACATCCGCTAAAGCAGGATGTTTTGCTGTTCCACGACAATGCACGGCCACATGTCAGTCAAAAACCCATGGAAGCGATCACAAAACTGGAATGGACAACACTGAAACACCCGCCTTACAGTCCTGACCTGGCTCCATGTGACTTTCATCTCTTTGGGAAACTGAAAGACTCTTTGTGGACCTAGGTTTGAAAATGATGCCTCCCTTGTGCACGCTGCCAAACAGTGGCTTCAACAGGTTGGTCCAGAATTTTACTGTGCGGGTATACAGTTGCTGGTTCCAAGATGGCGTGAGGCAGTTGAGGGGGATGGAAATAATATGGAGAAATGAAAATATTGTTACTAAAGGATATATCTACACACTGTAAGACTTTCAAACATGTAGAATAAAAGATGGATTTAGAAAAAAATAGTGTGCATTTCTTTTGGAGTGACCCTCATAGGACGCAAGTGCGACCTATTCTTGAGTACTGCTCTAGTGTTTGGGATCCGTACCAGGTCGGATTGCAGGAAGCCATCAAGGCAATTCAGAGGTGTGCTACCTAGATTCTTTACCGGTAGGTACAGAGATGCTTCAGGAACTCAAATGCTATTTTTTTTAAGGTCCTATTAGACCAAAATGCTGAGGTCATCTGTCCCTAGGCTTGCACACTACTTAATCTAACTTGCGCTAAGGACAACACAAACACCCATGCTCGAGGGAGGATTCGAACCTCCGGCGGGTGAAGCAGCCTGAACCTTGTTAAGGCGCCCCAGACCGCGCGAAGTAGCCGCGCGGCCCAATTGGAGATCATTGGAGGGAAGGTAACGTTATTTTCGACGAGCACTATTGAGAAAATTTAGAGACCAGTCATTTGAAGCTGACTGCAGAAAGATTCCACTGCCGCCAACGTACATTTCGCCTAAGTGTCACGAAGATAAGATCAGAGTGACTTGGGCTTGTACAGAGGCATATAGATAGTCGTTTTTCCCTCGCTCTATTTGCGAGTTGAACAGGAAAGGTCAAGGACTAGTAGTGATACAGGATATGCTCCGCCACGCACCGTACGGTACGGTGGCTTGCGGAGTAGGTATGTAGATGTAGATGTTTGCGTGATATCGTGTATGAATAAATAAAGCTGCGAATCACGCGGCTGATTTCTCTTGAATCCGATTTGGCTCTTTTAGAGAATAATCTTTTCCCCCCAGGCACGTCGTTATGTTCGAGTTTATAATTTACTACAGGATTTATCAACAGACGGACCTTACCGATATTGACCTGTACGACTGCGCACCCATTCATTTGCCCTTTCTTTTGCAAACAGCCCTCATATGCGCTCTTTTCTAGTCACACTAGTCTGTTCGCTGCTTGAGAGGTTCTCTGTGTAAAGGGTGGTTGTAATTAAACTTTCAAAACGCTGTAGAAATAGCACCACCGGTCAGAATGACGTCTCAATTCAACGGAATATTATCGGAGAAGGGGGAAAACCTACGGCAGAATAAAAAAAAATAGTGTGGGAAATTGATCAATAGATGGCGCTGTATGTGTCAGAACACGTAAATGAAAACACCTGACATGCGCACGACCCATTGAAGCTGGTATAAACACGCCGAGTACACGGCTTTTCCTCCTTTTGCGTCTGCGACGTTCGTCAAAGCAGGATCGCGCTCTGCTTGTAAAGCTGTATTAAAGGAATGATGACTGTGCATACGTCGCTCTGCAGAAGTTCCGGACACTGAAGGGTTTGAAAAAAAGGCCGAGGGTCTGGAGAAAATGATTAGGAAACTCGGCAAGACGGGTTCTTTTGATGTGCAACCTGGTAGAGGAAGGAAACGAATTGATTCGACGTCAGAGGAAGCAGTGGCCACAGCACTGCAGGAGGAGACGAACGGTGGTGAGCAAACGTGTAGTGCACAGAGAATTGCCCGAACATTGGACATACCTGTGAGGACAGTGCGTAAAATCCTACGAAACATCCTTCTTTGCTATCCAGTCTAAATTACCCACTTGCACGAGTTGCTTCAGAATTTCTTGCTCGCATGGAAGTGGACAATGATTAGACGCGGCAGATTTTGTACGCAGACGAAGTCCACTTCCATCTGACAGGATATGTCAATACACATAATTGTCGTACATGGGCAACGGAAAATCCACACGCAAATCAACCAGTACCACTTCATCCTGAAAAGGATGCTGTGGGGTGCGGGTTTACGGCATCATTTATCATAGGGCCATATTTTTTCGAAGAGACAGGTGGTTCCGATCCTGTTACCTGTACCGTCACTGGTAAGCGCTATGAGTGTCTTTTGCGCAAGCACGTCATTCCAGATCTACAACAGCGTGGATGTGTGGATGGGATCATTTTTATGCAGATGGCGTACCTCCACACGTTGCAAACCCAGTAAAGCAGCTGCTGAAGCGCCATTTCGGAAATTCTAGAATTATCAGCCGCCATTTCCCTACAGCCTGGCCGTCCCGATCACCTGATGTTAATCCGTGTGACTTCTGGCTGTGGGGCTATCTGAAAATATGTTGTGTTCAGTGTTCCGACTGCAAACTTAGCTACATGGAAGGTACGCATTGCGCAACACTTTCTGACCGTGACCCGGGAAACACTTGGATCAGTTGTGGAACAAGCTGTTTCTCAATTTGAACTTGTAGAAAACGGTGGACAGCATATTGAACATGTTTTGCGCCAGTCACACGGAAATTAATAATTCAATTTGACTTTGACTGATGCTTTTTGTACGGTTTTTGGCCTCAGGACAATTAAAAAACGTTCACTGTGTGTTAACGTGCCTCTGCAATGCCTTTGCGACGTGGATACCGTCGCCGTTGGCGGCGCAGTGTTCCTGTGTACAAGTCTTTGAGAGCAATAGACGTTGATTTTGGGTGGACAATTTAATAAGCAGCAGCTTATGGGTGGTCCGAATGTTTTTAATGGACTACGAATGCAGTTCACCTCTGCCTCTGATGTTTCTGCTGTGTTTGGGTTCAGTACATAGCTCACCTTGGCTGTTGTATGGGGGAACCATGCAGACTGCGGTGGCCTTGAAGCATTCCCAGATGCAAACATCTTGGCTTGGAAGACATGAAGTATAGCTGAGAATACAGGAGTGCTTGCTAAGGTTCCCTATGGTACTTCGGTGCCAGACAAGTCGTTTCCTTTGTGTAC
This sequence comes from Schistocerca gregaria, assembly GCF_023897955.1. Taxonomy (NCBI): domain Eukaryota; kingdom Metazoa; phylum Arthropoda; class Insecta; order Orthoptera; family Acrididae; genus Schistocerca; species Schistocerca gregaria. Next base: position 749,918,640 of record NC_064931.1, read on the forward strand.
AAGAAGAAGGAAGAAGCTCAGAGCAGGCGAGTATCTGTTTATTTAGGCCTACTGTTGTTAGCCAGCATTGAACTCCTTGCGGTCAACTGCAGTGTGATCCGTCTATCCACTGTAACATTGTACTATAGTCAACTGTGACCCCTGTCATCAAATTTTTGTTGTTCAAGGCAACTTTTGCCGTGGCTCCGACTGATGTAGAACTGTGACAGACGCTAGACTCACATTCGTGAGGTCAGTGGTTCAAATTCCTAACTGGCCATTAAGATTTAGGTTTCCCATGGTTTACCTTAATCGTTTAAGGCAAATACTAGGATGGTTCCTTTGAAAATGACACGAAGAATTTTCTTTGCACCTGCAGATGGTGTGTGTGTGTGTGTGTGTGTGTGTGTGTGTGTGTGTCTGTGTGTGTGTACGCGCGCTCTGTTGGAGGATGGAGGGACAAGGTGAGTCAGAAGTCTCTCAAAATGTAATGTTGTTGCATTAATTTGTTCTGAAAGCGGTGCTGATGTTCAAGCCGATAAAAGTGGGTTAAAAGCTGTGAGCTATCTGAGGAAGTTAATCTTCCATTACTGCGCAACTGTTTCACCAGGTATCCAGTCTAGCTTACCAAATTCCCAACCAGACTAACATTAATTATAATCTTTTAGTACTCATCTTACGCTAACCGGTGATTATATATATATATATATATATATATATATATATATATATATATATATATATATATATATATGGACTATTTTAACATTGATCATTGTTCCGTTAAAATTTCAGCATATCAAACTTGATTCATAACTAAACTGGTGCCTTATTTAGGATTGTGTAAATGGAACACATCAAACAGGAAGTCAAGATTGGGAGACTACATACAACACTACATTCGTAAAATAACACACGAAGAACGTTGTAACATATCCAAGAGGAAATTAACCACAACCAACCAATTCAATTTTCATCCAAAGAAGTTACATTTGTAGCCCAATCCTGTCCGTCATGAAATTACCACACACTGGTATCCTAAATTCATACTAACTCTCTGTGAAATCTTCCCGAAAAGAATAGCTGAGGGCTACTTTGATGCTTACACCACATGCGTCACGTGGTCAACTTGGTTTACACAAAGAATGTAACTCCACAATAATCTTGATAATTAAAATAAATTACATCGAAACGCAATTTACAAAAGAAAAACCTCGAACTGGTTACTATCGTCTTACTATTAACCTGATAGGTCAAACAATTGTATAAGCACGTGGTACTGGTCTCACAAAGCACACCCCACGTGGGTTGAACATAAAGAAAAGTTGCTATATTGGAAGATATTGTCAAGACGAGACGTTATAATCTCACGCACATTCGCATTTAAGTTTGATGATCTTAGTTAGAGTTACTGATCAACACGTGCTTCCACTTTACTCACAAAACAACTACCGGAAGATATTCTGAACTTCACACTCGAATTACACTACGCTGCAATTTAAGATAACATTAGATATTTTAGAGCTAAACCTGAAATAAATGTAATTAAATATTCAGTTAGGCTGTACTTAATAAATCCATTGTCCTACGGACTTAGCAGACACGCGCTTAGCCGGAGATCTTACCACTTCAGACGCTCGCCGCTGACAGACTGACCTGGGCCCCACCGAGCGTGCTTAACAGATACAAACGGAAGTGACCAGAGAGGCAGGTTCCTATACCAAAATGACAAGGGACAGACAGGACCATACTAAGAATAGAAACCTCTCTGCTTTTAGAAAGCGTAGCTACCTGTTCCGACGTTGGTCCTACTGTTCTCTAGCAGACAGGCTTGTCTGCTACCATCAAGCATGTAGCTCACACAGAAGGGAAGGGGGATGACAGTATTCTATCATATACAGTATACAAAAGAAAGCGGATGTAGGTTCTGTATGAGACTGTGTGACATGAATGAGATATAAACTGTGTTTTAAAGTGTAGTAGTAGTTTTTCCGTAGATAGTCCCAGCCAGTGCCTGAGGTGTGAAAGGGCTGATGCGTTGGGCTGAGATGGTCCGCTGAGTGGGAGACAGCTGAGACCCACTCCACTGAGTAAGACATCTGAGACCCCTCTGACCATGGTGAGTGAGTGGCATAGACGTGCAAGGAGTGAAGCCCAGACTATTGTATGCTGGAGTGACTGGTGCTGGTGAGTGCCCTAGTGGCTCAGGGGATAGGAGGGCTTCAGTTCAAGCCTCGGCCCAGCAGGCAGTGACTGGACTCCCTGGTCAGGCAGTCGAGTTAGGATGATGGCAGAGTGGAAGTAGTGGGATAAAGCCAATCCTGGAGCACTTGATATCAAATCAGTATCCTAATTAATTAAACTGATCAATTAATTAGCGCCCTCCCCTTAACCTATTGTTCTACTAAGTGGGTTGTGACCCTTGGGGGTTGATGTATAACATCCTGGGGATAATCTGTCCTTCTGATAATCCTCACTCCCACTCCTCCTCCCCCCAGCCTCTGCAAAGAGGGAAGTTTTTGTCACCACACCCCTAGTTCAGTTTTGAGCCTCTTTTCCCCTTCTGCGAAATACCCTTGCCTGCCCTCCCTCTCCCCCCCCCCCCACCCGCCCACTTCCCCTCCCCACCCCTATCTGGAAATTGACAGGAAAAAGACTCAGTATGTGCTGAGCTGCTGGAGGGGACGGATCTCACAACACGAAATTCAAATCAACGTCAATAATGTATTCTTCAATTCAGTTTACATATTCTTTATTTAACCAGTTTGCATTAGACAGGGCTGCCTCACTTGGGTAGTCCTCACATCTACACCCCTCACCCCCACTTTCCATGATGTAATAACTGTAAGTACCAAGGAACGCAAGAAGTGTGGTATATTAGCTGCCATTCTGAGTCACCCACGCATATGTCAGCCCGCTGGGATGCAGAGTGCTGAGCATACACAATTGTACAGAGCAGAGGTCAGGCCGCTACTGAGGTCTAGCTCCAAGCACTGCCAGGTAGCAGTAGCGTTACAATTGGCTCCAACCCCTAAATCGCTTAGGCTGTATTGAGCTGTCGTCTCACAGAAAAAGTGTAAAAGTTAGTACATATAGTTTAGCTTAATGTCTTTGATCAACGCCACGTCTTTGTGGATTATTATTGTTTCTTCTTCTTCTTCTTTGTTCATGTCCAGAATACCAGCAACCTCCTCTGCTGTCTTGTCAGGATCTGCAGTGTCCTTCAGCCTGTTGGGGCCAGCAGCATCAGCAGCACAATGGGATCCTGCAGCACACCTTACCAGCATGTTGGAGCGGGACAACAAGCTGCTGTTAGCCATCCGACTCATCAATGGCGAAACCCAGGCACACCCTGACCCTCCAAAGAACTGTGCTGGGGGCACTACATCACATGGTGAAGATCATTACTAGTCTCAGCCATATGCACCATCATATTTTCCCTTTTGGAGAGTACTGAAGGAGCGATCTGTTTTAGTTGCATCATTTTAGAACACGTCCAGCATGTCTAAACAGATGTGCTACTGTCTATGGTATTTTTGTCATGTAACAAGCATCTGCGGACGATATATACACCCAAGTGCCAAAGAATCTAGTATAGACATATTCATATACACAGATATGTAAACAGGCAGAATATGGCGCTGCAGTCAGCAACGTGTATGTAAGACAACAAGTGTCTGGCACAGTTGTTAGATCGGTTACTACTGCTACACTGTCAGTTATCAAGATTTTAGTGAGTTTCAACGTGGTGTTATAGTCGGCGCACGAGCGATGGGACACAGCATCTCCGAGGTAGCGATGAAGTGGGTGTTTTCCTGTGTGACCATTTCACATGTGTACCAAGAATACCAGGAATCCGGCGAAACATCAAATCGACATTGCTGCGGCGAGAAAGAGATTCTGCAAGAAAGGGACCAACGACGACTGAAGAGAATCGTTCAGCATGACAGAAGTGCAACCCTCCCGCAAATCGTTGCAGATTTAAATGCTGGGCCATCAACAAATGTCAGCACGCAAACCACTCAACGAAACATCATCGATAGTGGCTTTCAGAGCCGAAGGCCCAATCATGTACCCTTGATGACTACACGTCACAAAGCTTTACGCCTCCCGAGGGCCCGTCAGCATCGACATTGCACTGTTGATGAGTGGAGACATGTTGCTTGGATGGACGAGTCTCGTTTCAAATTGTATCGAACGAATGGATGTGTAGCGGTATGGAGACAATCTCATTAATCCATGGACCCTGCATGTCAGCAGGGGATTGTTCAAGCTGGTAGAGGCTCTGTAATGGTGTGGGGCGTGAGCAGTTGGATCCGTCTAGTTATCACTCTGACAAGTGACATGTAAATAAGCATCCTGTCTGATCACTGCATCCATTCACGTCCATTGCGCATTCTGACGGAGCTGGGCAATTCCAGTAGGACAATGCGACACCCCACACGTCCAGATTTGCTACAGAGTGGCTCTAGGAACACTCTTCTGAGTTTAAACACTTCCGCTGGCCATCAAACACTCCAGACATGAACCTTACTGAGCATATCTGGGATGTCTTGCAATTTGCTGTTCAGAAGAGATCTGCACCCCCCCCCCCCCCCCGTACTCTTACTCTTACTTTATGGACAGCCCTGCAGGATTCATGGTGTAAATTCCCTCCAAACATTAGTCGAGTCCATGCCATATTGTGTTGTGGCAGTTCTGCATGCTCGCAGGGGCTCTACACGAAATTAAGCAGGAGTACCCATTTCTTTGCTTATTCTGTATATATGGACATGGCCTTTTGCACAAGGTATTTTATGTTTTTAAATATTGTAATTATGAGAAACCTTTTATTGTGCTGATTTTTATCCACTTGACAACTTGCTTGAGATTCAACGTAAAGTGAACTGCTTCCACAACAAAAACATTTTAAGGCCTGAAGATGGCCGCAAAGTCTTTTGAAACCGGTTGTCCTAAATAAAGAAATATTTTATACGATCTAGGCTGCTGAATGTTTTTATACACACCATTCCAGACCTTTGAATGAGGAGCTACCAGTTCTTCCCAGTGCTCTACTGGTTTTCACTTCAGCTTATAATTTAACAGCTAGCGATTCAAAGCAATTAAATATTGATGTAGAAGCATCAGTGGACAGTGATTGGCATGTTATATTAAACATCAAAATGCATCAATAAATGTTAAACAGCAGTGTTGTGCAGAACCTTACATGGATCAGCAGATGGATCAGCTATCCATCTCGTCCACTCCTGGACATTTACTGTGCTTGCTTTATGCTATCTATAATATCATTGTATGATGGTGCAGCACTCATGGCGAGATATGGAGGTCGATCCATTTATCTGCAACACTCCGCCATTACAAACATATTCGGTCAATGAATAGTGCAATCCCTCGTGTTGGAAAAACTGATCCGTGGGCTTCCATGTGTTCAAACTGTGTATAAAGACATTGTGAACTCTCTCCATACGCATAGTGTGCATGCACATGATCTAGAACGTTGCAGTAATATTGCGTCAAAAGAAGAAGGTAAAGGAACACTCATCAGTCTGACAGAAATACACGCTAAATTCTGTGCTTGCAAGAAAGCTTTACCTGCTGATTTATGTACAGGTGTGAAGATGAATGAACCAGTTTATTTTTTGGTGTAGTGCATCCTGTACATGACTGCTGAATTAAAGTATGTATATCACCACAAATCATGTTTTTATTTTGTTCATACCTCTCATAATAGTGTTACTGTTACCAGTATTTTCACAGCAATGTCTAGAATACTGCAGCAGCGCCAAGCTGTCTGATTCACCTCGTCACCACAGACAACGTTTTCGGTCATTGTTAAATTGAATGCTCGATGAAACTTTTCGGGTGTCTATACAACCTGTAGCTTAGCTGATGACGTATATTTTCCATAAAAACTGATTGCACAACAAAACCTGATGTAGTCACTAACATGGCTGAGCGAACGAACATCAGGACTTTGTTGTAAGTGACTGGTCCTGTGATGGTGTGGAAGAAGACTGGAAGGAGAAGCAGAAGAATGGGATACTCCTACCCGATAATATACGAGCGATAATTATAGGTCCATCCAACTGCTGCGAGACAGATGTTACCATACCGCTGCTCACACATCCAGAGAGAGTCCAGTTCGAGCATGTATACGAATTTTCAGAAATACTGTATCAGTCCAAGTACCGGTTACTGAAAAAGGTACTTCAAGATGTAGATTAGATGGTGTAACATACATGACATTCAGTCAAAGCATTCAAATCTCTCCATCAGAAAAAGTAGAGCCAAGCACTGTGTGTATATTTGATGATGTTGCTGGGGAAAACCAACATCAAATTCTACAATATTTCTGTTTTGGTCGTCGCGGGTGTTGAAATATGTTATTAATTCCAGATTCCCAAAACAGAATTTTAATTTGAATTTAAAACATATTTACCAGGCGCATGTAGGAACTGATATGCCATCCAATTATTTTGTGAAGATATGTGGAGATTACTGGAATCAACATATCACAAGTTTCTCGTTATTGATAAATGAAGGCCGGCCGCGGTGGTCTCGCGGTTCTAGGCGCGCAGTCCGGAACCGTGCGACTGCTACGGTCGCAGGTTCAAATCCTGCCTCGGGCATGGATGTGTGTGATGCCCTTAGGTTAGTTAGGTTTAAGTAGTTCTAAGTTCTAGGGGACTGATAACCACAGCAGTTGAGTCCCATAGTGCTCAGAGCCATTTGAACCATTTTTTTGATAAATCAAGAAACCTGAATGATGATGAGTACAGATGGAACTTTTAGAAGTTTCTTTACATATAGATATGAAAAAAGTGGTGGGTATGTTGTTTTACATCACACCATGGCCAAGTTCACAAGTATGCCAGGCAGTGAGCCCGAGAGGATAGGTGTGCATAGACAGAGAATGAGTCTATGCATACACGCAAATTTCAACTTTCAGACATAAAGTTAAGGAGCTAGAGACATATCTCCAGACTCTGCTGAGACGGATCTATGACTTAGATACTAGGGTTAAGGAACTAGAGATGTAAACCCAGATCATTTTGAGAAAAGAAGTAGACGACTTAGTTGTAAAGGTTGATGGAATTGAAATGAGTGTACTCGTACATTACTTGACTGTAAAGAGTGATAGAATTGGACAGAAAGTATGTAAGGTGAACCTTTGAAGGACTCCACTTAGTGCATAACAAGATGTCGACCAAGCATAAAGTCATTGTAGCATAGAAGGCTGTTTGAGAGAAGTTATGGCTGCTAAGGTTAGAATATTTGGATCAACAGCAGTCATTGAGAGAAACCGTTAAAACTGTTATTGAATCTCTCGATGAACTCCCAGCAAAAGTACACAATGACGACAGCATTTTTGATTTCGTTAACCATTACATCGATGCTACGGTGGACAAAAAAAGAAACAGTATCAGTGGTTAAAACCACAAGTTGGGCACGAAGTCTCTAAGTTTAAATGAAAAAGCAATACAGATAGGGGATATTGAATTTCAAAGAACAACTAGTTTAATGAACCTCATTTTCCTAATCCCACAAATACAGTAAATTATTCACCCAAAGATCTGGAGATGTGTGGTGAAATACTGCACACATAGGAAAGTGGAAAACCATTGCAGTGCGAAACACAGAACCATTATAAAACCTATATTAGATGTTCTATATAGTATTGTTAATGGTATTGACATTCATAGTGAAAGAGTCAGCAATCAATCCCCACAGTATGGTATACTGCATACTACAACTATCCCAATGAGCTAATAGATTGACTGCGACTGCTCATGGCATCAGCTGCTGCTGGTAATACTACTCATTCTATTGAGGTTGTTTCAGTAATGTCTGAGCTTATAAAGAACTGCACAAACCAGCACGCAAAACATACATAGGCATTTTATGTCTAAAGATTTGAGTGATTATGGCAGGCTGACCTTCTAGATATACGAGAATATTCACATGCATATAATAGATTCAAATATAGTTTAATGATTATTGATACATACTCCAAATTTGGCTGGGCCTTACCTGTTAAAACAATGAGAGATGTCGCAGAAGTGTTTGAGCGTTTGTTGCAGACTAGTATGAATCGATACCTGGACAACCTCCAAACCGATCATGGTGAATAGTTTTACAATAGATATTTCAAGACTGTGATGCAGCAGTATGAAATACATTAGTACTCAACATTCACCCACCTGAAGGTTAGTATCGTGGAAAGTCTGAACAGAACAATAAAAAGTCAGATGTGGATGCATTTTAATCTCCATGGTTCATACAAATGGATGGATATCCTCCCAGAAATAACTTCACAGTATAACCAAACCAAAAATAGCATAACAAAAGTGAGACCAATCGATGTTCATGACAATTGACTCACGGATGCAGTATCTGGATTCAGGTGAAACCTGCTTGACATGGTGAATTTGGAACACAACATTGCATAAGCAAAACATAATGATCTCACAGGACGTAACACTGTAGACTGAATTTTGTCTGTGTGGGATTTGGTGTGTACCACAAAACACAAGACAGCATTTGAGAAGTCATACCTCTCAAAGTCGCCGAGTAAGATATTCACAGCTTCCAAAGTGCACAGAGCAAATCCCAGAACTTACATCTTAAAGAATAACAGTGACACTGAAATTTCAGGATGCTTTTATACAGAGGCAATGCAGAAGATCTCAGAATCACATGTGTTTCTTATGGAACATTTCATAAGACGCCGAGGGAATAAGGCTCTAGTTAAATGGGTTGGTTTTTCTGCAACACAAGACAGCTGGACTGAAACTGACGATTTGCTATATAATGCGGTGCACAGAGCACATCCAGCACAGCAGCATAACATGCACAATAGGAGACACGTTATAGGAGGTAGTGGTATTCTTGACAACCTGCCGGTCTAAGTGCACATTCCTGCGCATAACTGCTGCAGACTTGGTACAAATCCTCAATAATGTTTGGCTTGTTGTGATAAGGGGATTAACCTGCTTGACATGGTGAATTTGGAACACAACATTGCATAAGCAAAACATAATGATCTCGCAGGACGTAACACTGTAGCCTGAATTTTGTCTGATAAAGCCAAGGCACTACATGTGCGAAAGGATACTGATGTAGGATAGCGCATTGCAGCATTTGTAGTTGACAATACCATGCGTGGTAAAATTATATTGGGCTTGGGTGCGAGTTTCAAGCAAGTTATGAATGCTGCATGTCGTGCACTGAAGAAGAAGGCACTGATGAAAAAGAATCCAGGGCAGGGGTGTTTAAAAAACTGTATCCTGACAGCAGTGTATGCTCCTAAAAGCGCCCTGAAGCATAATGACCAGTTAAAGCACCCAGATTCTGCCGATACCCAACACATCAAGCAGAATTATCCCCTTCCTCATTCCTGCCGTCACAGGTCTCTCATCGATGGGTTCAATTGCTGATGCTACTGCGGCTGTTGCCGGAACAGTCAAGTATGCACAGAACTCGCAGGAGCAACTACAGAAAGCAAGAAGACATAACCACATGATGGTAGCAGCAGCCATCGGAAAATGACTATACCTGAAATCATACATGAAAGAACTAGGTATCTCCATAAAATAAAATAAAAGCAGTTAGATATTCTGCCACATGGACCGCTTAAAAATTCAGACCTGCTCAAATTTGTTAGCAGTCCAATAGTAAGTGGTGTGTTTATGAGGGATACATTACTGAAGATTATGTAGAAATCTGGAGAACGTGTAATTATGAATTCATATGTTGCTGGGAACCAGGAACCCACTGGGTGACATATGTTAAGAAATATACCAATTACGTCTACTATTTAGACTCATTTGGAGAGCTGCAGCCACCAGAAGAGTTACAATGATTTTCCATCGTCAGAAGACGTGTGTTCTAAAATCGGTACCAAAACTTTAATTCATACTTGTATGGCATCTGTGCATCAAGTTCCCTCTAACGTTTATGAAGAAGGATATGTAAGGAGGTGCATTAAGCATCCACTCATCAGTTGAGGTTCAGATGCAATGTCGTATACTCTGACTTTAAAAGAACGATCGTCAGTATTTCGCGCTAATTTCTTCCGACCGACTGATTTAAGCAACGGGGAGTGGAGTATTGCGGTGAATGGACTGGGGATATACAACAGCATTCCGAATACCACAGAGGTTAATAGTAAACTTCATATAGAAATTAATGGTGGGAAAGAAATTGTGGAAGCAGAACCTGGTGCATACGAGATTGATGATATGAACGACGTTTTAGATCGGCCTTGTAAAGGGATTATCCTGCATGCAAAATCAGTACACTTAAATCTGAAATAAAGGCACCGAGCTCAACGACTGACATTAACCAGAAGGAATCAATAGAACTGCTACTGGGTTTCACAAAAGGACAGGTTTTGGAAAAGGTTCCTAATAAATTTTACAGATCCGACCAGTCAGTGGATATACTTCCTGTCAGCACAATCCATGTCGAATATAACATTGCAAAAAAACTCCTATCTCAACAATACCTTGATTCATACAATTTACGAGTTCTGCACATCAGTTGGAACAGGGTATAAGATCGTTGAGATGCCAACCAAAGCTATTTAACTTCCAGTTCAGACGATTGGACTACCTGGAGCTGCGTATTGTGGACGAGCGTAACCAATTCATCGACTTTCGTGGGGAGGAAATCATTGTACGGCCACAGCTACAGCAGAACCTCCACTGAACGAGAACTTGCAGAAACCTGTCTGGACCGGAAACGGCGGGGACGACCTTTAACTTGCTGGACCGGAAGTGGCGGCGGCGAACTTCAACCAGTCAGGGCTTGCAGCAGCCCTTAACATCCTCGTGTTGAGAACGAAGGGCCTAAGGTATGAAACCAACATGCACAACGCACAGCGTGGCACTTCACAACAGAACAGCTAGGTGATAACACGTGTTAACTGTGAGTTTCTTCAATCAGTAGGTCTGAAACCTCGCAGTGACACCGTTCGATATAACTAGCCCAGCGGAATATGACGTTATAGTATTATACACCAGGAATACTGCTCCCACAAACCTTATGCATCAACCACATTTAACAAGAATTATGGAATTAGGATTGTCATCCAACAGTAGGACGCTTTAACCTAATCATGCAAGAGTTTCATATATCTTGAAGGATCATTAAGAAAAGGGATGGTACGGCTACGCTGGCATCGAACCTTACACAGAATGCTTTACCATTCCTGTTTCATGAGATACGATATGAACATAATGTGGGCGTAGTATCGACTCATCTGAACTATTTAGAAAATGCTGGATGGTTCATAGACGAGCCAGTCGGTCGAACAAGGGAAAAAGTACAAGAGATTTGCTGCATGTATACCTCTAAAACTGCTTACTGGATACTTGGAAGACATGTGGCGGACTGTTCTGAATGCTGAACAGGAACTTATTCTGGTGCAGAATGCAACGGATAGCAACTCATATATTCAAGAAGCACAAGAGGGGAACGAGATATGGAAAATGCCACAAATCACTGTATCAGACTAACAACGTTTGAAGCTTTTAAAAGTTCTGAATGCCGGTGTATTTCTACTGTTAGCTTTCTATTCATGGGAGGCTTTCATGTACCCAGTGCTATCAAATGCAGGCAGACAGACGTGGGCTACCAAAACCTACGTTCAGCTGGAGACGCCCAGGTTCATCGTACTTGCGTTTCAGATAAAAGGAAGAGGGAATATAGCAAATGATTCCACCAAATTGGACAATTGCAGGTTAACTGATGCCAGAGGCTACCTGAACGCCGAATTCTACTGGTATGATAATTTGCACCTGCAGTGGAGTGAAAATGCATACAGTGTAGCACATGACATGTATGTGAAGTTCCATGCTTCATACTAGAGGAAAGATATCCATTCATCCCACGGAAATTTAAGGAGCTGGCGCTATTCATCGTAGCAGATTGCTCAAAACAGAACGAGCTAGTTAAATCTGGGTCTGTAGATGTACAAACTGCATTTGAATTTTCGACTATTTTCCCAGAACACACTGGAGCATATGCTCTAATTCTAAATGACTGTGATTAGCTATTGCCCATACACGAGTGTTGTGCAACGGGTGTATAGATGAACAGGTGCTGAGTCATACCCAGAGCATTTCACAATGGCATCTCAAAGTGTGAACATCATTGCAGATGCTCAGGTTCTGTGATGAGTATGGACAGTTCATATTTATAGATATTGCATTCATACCATATAAAGAAGATGCCGGGGTCTCAGCAAAGAGGTTTTTCAAGGCTGTGGAGGGTGCTGAAACACAGAGGAGTGCAAAGTGATTAACGCATTTCTACCATGGAATTCACTACGATGAGACTGGTATACCCTATAAAGATATGGTGACGTTGCCTTAATTATTCGACCTCACAGATACCATCATCTACGTCAAAGGTGAGGATAAGATCACATGGATGTGTCGAATCTGCTATTCAAGAGCTGGAATTTTTCAGGTGTTCTGCTCTCCATCGACTCAAGAAGAAGATGTGTGAAAATAGTATTGTATCTTCTTACGTAAAATTATTTTAAGTTGGATGAAAAAGAAATGAATTTTTACCTCACAATCTGTGTACGATTTCTTCTCACCCTGCTCCCATCGTGATAGTATACAGCTTTGCCCAGGTACTGGTGATACAATTTTGGATATGTTGGCTATATGTCTTTGGAAGTGGATACGGTCACGTGCCCCCTGCCTCCATAAGCCGATACGTGCTGTGCCATAGGCGCAATCTCATGCAAACATTATATTTATCTTCCATGTTAAACTTCACGTTCATGTTCAAAACTAATGTCATTTGTGTCTCCACATCATCTATATTTACAACTGGGATAGGTTTTTTCTTTAAATGATAACAACAAAGACATATCGTAACGAATTTTTCTTTCACTCAGTTCTCACAGATACAATTTGTTTTGTTCTGGAGCTACAATTTGGTTGTAATATTCAATGCAGAGATACTTTTTTTACACAATAACAAAAAAAACTTTCACTGATTGAATTATTTAGTTTTCAGATGTACAAATCAACGCTAAAAACTAATGTTGAGATGCATTTATTTTTATAGTACAACTAAATTCCACAGTCCTAATAGCAGCAGCTACATAGTTGTTATACAACAACAATTCTGATGGGCTGTGAACTAAACACCTCAACAAAAGCTTGGAATATCAGAGTTTACTACAATTACTTTTTAGTACACCCATTGAGGTTTGTTCAATACCATATTAACATAATAAATACAGTTCCTTCTGAAAACAAGAACGATTTTGGTTGGTTCTAAAAAAACACTACAAAACAAAGCAGGCTCTCTCCCAAGTGCATATCTTGAAAACAAACACAGTGAAAATCTTTATCTCATGACGATGATGATGATTATCGCTCTTTAGTAGTGAGTATGTTTTCCCTACACACGGATGAGTTCTTAGACATTTCGAGACATGCTCTGGATGAGACCATCAAGTTTATCTTGGGGTATGATGTCCCACTCCTCAATGGCAGGTTTGGTGAGGTCCTGAAGATTGTCAGGTGGATTCACATGCTTCGCAATAACAACCTTCAACCGGTCCCATGCTCAGTTGCATTCATGTCTGGGGACTGTACTGGGCAAAGCATTCGGTTGATGTTGCATATTTGAAGATACCGAGACACTGCTACATTTCCACCCGCAAACGGACGGAGTTCCTGAACGTATTGGCGTTGTTGATGTTGTCTAACGCTTCTCCAGACTTTAACGTGCATAGTGTCTGGTCACAGGTCAATCCTGGTCCAACCAGCAAACACGACATTACTACATTCTTCAATGGTCCAATGTCGATGCGCAAGAGCCCAGGTCCTCCGATTGCGTCGGTTCCGTTGGTTCAGTGTAAAACTTCTCATTGGTCTTCTGGATTGAAGACCACGCTGATGCAATCTTCTATGCACTGTTTGGTCTGAGATACGAATCCCTGTTGCCCGGGAGAAGTCATTTCCAACATTTCTGGCAGTTGACGTTGGGCTCCTGCGAGCAGACAGCTGGAGGAAACGATCGTGCATTCATGTTGTCATAGGAAGGGGATCACTGCGAGGTCTTTCGCTCACATTTCTTATCTCTCTGTACTTCCTGTACACCTCAGACACACCACTTTGAGTGACATGTAACCGATCGGCAACATATTGCAGTGTATGACCTGATTAAAGTAAATCCAATATCCTGACTCTTTCAAAGTGTTGTATGCCTCTCTGTAACATGTTACTGTAATGCTGAACACGAATCGAATGGAGCTGTTGTTGATATTGGACTGCTTGCAGGGTGCCGCTACGGTAGCGGTATGTTTACATGACTGGAAAACAGCTACAAAGCGTACCACTAGTAAACACCGTCCAGTATATGGATTATAACTGGATAATACATGAAGTGCCTAGGTCAAAGAGACCTCTAGTATCGTAGACTACATTTTCGGTAGTATTCCAAACTTTTGTTTAGCAGCATGTGTATATACACTCTTCACTTAAAAACTAATCAGACTTCGACAATTAGCAGTAGGGGAACCTTAAAAACTGTTCTATTTACATGATTTGCAAGGTGAGTATAAATATTTCTGACATACAATTTTTTTGTCGACACACATGGTGCGAAGATATTTTACAAGTAAAAGTCTTGTCAACAAATGTGGTGCGCAGATATTTTGTTTGCAAGAATATATATCTACAAGTGTACACAGTACACATTCCTCACAAATATGGTGTGCATAAGTAAATAAATAAATATTTACGTGACAAACACACACACAATTACTTACATTATGGTGAAAGGATCATACCATTTTGCAACATTGACACTCAGTCTCATTCTGTCACTCTCACTTAGAGTCCCCCCACTCCATCTCCCTCAACAAGCGAATAGTGTGAGTACGGGAGATTTTCAATCCCATCATCGCAAATGACCCTTTTACCGCCATGATGCGACAGTCCGAATTTAGATTGCAGCACAGCGTACACAAAGTGTCCCCTCGATGTAATACTAATTTGTTGCACCATATGCTGTGGCTGCGATGAAGCACTGCTAACACCGCTATACAGACACTGCAAATAGTCTTCAACAGAGAGCATTCTCGATGCTGCACTAGGCACACCCTTAGTCTTGCTCCAGGTGGCACCTTCCAATGTTCGATACCCATACATTTTTGCTCAAAGACCTACAAACTAAACAGTTGGTGATCCTTTTGCCTCGTCTTTCATTAGGCCGATAACCTTCTTCTTCCGTGGAACAATACCGTAAGGATTATCGGCCATGTATGAAGATGTGTCGCATTCTTCACCATGGCACCTCATTACTTCAAACGGACTGCAGTTCTTCGCCCAATAGATGAAGCTATCTGTATCCATAAAAAGTAACTTAGCAATAGTGAAATGAGGTTTCGAAAATTCATAATGAGAGTGGCACATATGGAGTTTAGATAGGTCTAGTATGCACATCCCCACACATCTAGGTTTCGTGATCTCTACCGCAACCTTCGCTATCTCCACAGCAATAAAAGTGTCCTTGAATATTGTGACCTGTTTAAAATTTGGACAGGCGGTACATTTTCTTACGCACCAATACCCATCACCTTCGTTTTTAATCAAAATTTCGCGGTGTTCCCTTTGTTCTATGTTGTTTTGCAGAAAATAAATTACTAATTAATTTTAAAAATCTTTCTCAAACTCATACAATGTAAAAGCTGTCGGTGTAATATTCAATTCAATAAACTTCTTCAGCCTGGGGGATTGCTTGAAGGAGATAGGCTAAGTGATTCTAACCAGCCTCATCCACAATCTGAGCCACTGCTGTAGATTACAATTGTGAGTAATGTATCTCCACTTATTCCTCAGTATTGTGATCAGTTTTGGGAGAGTCTCCTCATGGAACAAGTTGCTCTGGACACAATGGAAAATGGGCTTGTGCATCATGAAAACTGACAGGGTTTGTGAGTTCTGTCCGCACCACATACCCCACATCAGAATCAGCCGCCATACCTTTAATTTTTCCACCTAAGCCCTTGCATTCTTATTTAGGAATCTATAGAAACTCAGCACCTGCCAGTGCTTGTTCTATGGCGCGTCTGTGTAGGTTACTTGACATCTAAGTATATGATGTAACTCAAGTCAAGGGATGCATTGAACTTTTCATCCGTACATGGGTTTTTTGCCTTGCCATGTCTATTGACACATTGACAAAGTTCCCCACAGATCCTTCACTCAAAGAAAAGAAGCATGTCCGCATCAGTCAACAGTTCGACGTTGCTCTTCGTTTTCTTGAGCATAGCACCCAAGAAGGCGGGATCCAGAGAATGTGTCGTCATGCATAGACTCCGAAACTTCTCAAAAACGTCTGTGAGCAAGCACACGTCTGTGTCCATATAAAGCTGTGCATACTCTCCTAAACTGGCGATTCCCACCAGACATTCACAGCATGTTCACATTTTGTATCCAATATGGTAGCACCTGTAAGGTTGCTGGAGAAACCAGTTATGTTGGGTAGCCTGCTTGCGTCTAGTTTTGCCAAACTACCCAGATACCCATATATATAAAAACCTTCCTAGTTTACAAACTGAAACTGTTCCTTATCGGGGAATGCAGCTCAGGTGATGTGCATACCTTTCAGAGGCAGAGTTTCAACAAGTTCCTGGAGAGGCACCTGCATAAAACGTAGCTAGTCAAGGAAGTGGAGCATAAAACGTGGCGTCATTCGTTCTCGTAGGCAGGACACTGGTCTGATACTTCTCCATACCTAAATCAACTAAGTGCCCAATAACAAAGTGAGAGTCATACCCGTTTAAATTATGAAAAAATTGATACTTCAAGTTGCATGCGTTACATTTGGCGCCACAGAGCTTCTCCATAAGATGTTCAGTGATCCCTATGAGAGGTTTCCACTTGTCAATCTAAAGTCAGCCCACAAATATGGCACTCAACCACGTTATTGTACAAATCTTCATTCTCCTCCGACCTGGTCATGGGGAAGTTGTCGCTGTAAAGCTTATCAACCTCCCATTAAAATTTTTCAAGCTCAATGAGAAATCACTCCGCAGGATTATCCCCAACATAAGACTTATATTGGTTAAGACTCGAATCACAGGGTGATTCAACTTGGTACGCTGCTACGTATGGTACGTATTTTTCTATGAAGGAAGTATGTGAGGCTGTAGGGTCACCTTCACAGTGGATCATAGGAGCGAGGAGGCATTCAAAGTCGGCATACGCCACATATGGGCATCGAACCTGATGGCGAGCATTCTTAAACTTAGTGAATTTATTTTCCTCAGTAGGCATAATAAAATGTACCAGGTCCTTTCAAGAGCAATCTACTACATGGTTTGCTAATAACTTCCCTGAGGAAAATGCGCCGCCGGCAGGAGTGGCCGTGCGGTTATAGGTGTATACACTCCTGGAAATGGAAAAAAGAACACATTGACACCGGTGTGTCAGACCCACCATACTTGCTCCGGACACTGCGAGAGGGCTGTACAAGCAATGATCACACGCACGGCACAGCGGACACACCAGGAACCGCGGTGTTGGCCGTCGAATGGCGCTAGCTGCGCAGCATTTGTGCACCGCCGCCGTCAGTGTCAGCCAGTTTGCCGTGGCATACGGAGCTCCATCGCAGTCTTTAACACTGGTAGCATGCCGCGACAGCGTGGACGTGAACCCTATGTGCAGTTGACGGACTTTGAGCGAGGGCGTATAGTGGGCATGCGGGAGGCCGGGTGGACGTATCGCCGAATTGCTCAACACGTGGGGCGTGAGGTCTCCACAGTACATCAATGTTGTCGCCAGTGGTCGGCGGAAGGTGCACGTGCCCGTCGACCTGGGACCGGACCGCAGCGACGCACGGATGCACGCCAAGACCGTAGGATCCTACGCAGTGCCGTAGGGAACCGCACCGCCACTTCCCAGCAAATTAGGGACACTGTTGCTCCTGGGGTATCGGCGAGGACCATTCGCAACCGTCTCCATGAAGCTGGGCTACGGTCCCGCACACCGTTAGGCCGTCTTCCGCTCACGCCCCAACATCGTGCAGCCCGCCTCCAGTGGTGTCGCGACAGGCGTGAATGGAGGGACGAATGGAGACGTGTCGTCTTCAGCGATGAGAATCGTTTCTGCCTTGGTGAAAATGATGGTCGTATGCGTGTTTGGCGCCGTGCAGGTGAGCGCCACAATCAGGACTGCATACGACCGAGGCACACAGGGCCAACACCCGGCATCATGGTGTGGGGAGCGATCTCCTACACTGGCCGTACACCTCTGGTGATCGTCGAGGGGACACTGAATAGTGCACGGTACGTCCAAACCGTCATCGAACCCATCGTTCTACCATTCCTAGACCGGCAAGGGAACTTGCTGTTCCAACAGGACAATGCACGTCCGCATGTATCCCGTGCCACCCAACGTTCTCTAGAAGGTGTAAGTCAACTACCCTGGCCAGCAAGATCTCCGGATCTGTCCCCCATTGAGCATGTTTGGGACTGGATGAAGCGTCGTCTCACGCGGTCTGCACGTCCAGCACGAACGCTGGTTCAACTGCGGCGCCAGGTGTAAATGGCATGGCAAGCCGTTCCACAGGACTACATCTAGCATCTCTACGATCGTCTCCATGGGAGAATAGCAGCCTGCATTGCTGCGAAAGGTGGATATACACTGTACTAGTGCCGACATTGTGCATGCTCTGTTGCCTGTGTCTATGTGCCTGTGGTTCTGTCAGTGTGATCATGTGATGTATCTGACCCCAGGAATGTGTCAATAAAGTTTCCCCTTCCTAGGACAATGAATTCACGGTGTTCTTATTTCAATTTCCAGGAGTGTATATGGAACCGCGTGACCGCTACGGTCGCAGGTTCGAATGCGCTCAGTATAAAAGCGGCCAAAGCAGACCAGCGGAATCATTACGCTGTGAGCTATATCGGCAACAGCATTGAAGCGTTATGCCTCGTCGACGTGTGTATCGTCAATGTCGCCATCGCATGCCAGTCTACAAACACATAATAAGCCTGAAGAATAAACTTGGCACAAATGAAACTACACAAAGTGTTATATTAAATGGACCCATTTTTTTCCGTGGATGTCGAGTCCATTTCAGTCTTGACGTTGCCACTGGGAGTACTGGAAGTGGATGGTTTACTCTCGCTATCGTCCGATGTGAGAATGCTTCTCTTCCTGGATTGGAATCATTCGCCGATCGAGATGTCATAGCGTACAAGACCTGGCATTGTGGAATAGATGCTAAGACCCAATCTAGACCTAGTTATGTATATATAGAACCGCGTGACCGCTACGGTCGCAGGTTCGAATCCTGCCTCGGGCATGGATGTGTGTGATGTCCTTAGGTTAGTTGGGTTTAAGTAGTTCTAAGTTCTAGGGGACTGATGCCCACAGCAGTTAAGTCTCATAGAGCTCAGAGCAATTTTTTGAAAATGCACCGAGACACCTTAAGCAAATATGCTACTTATGTCTGTGTTTACTCATTTGGGATGAAAGCAGGAGACATGTCCTTGATCCACACAATGATAACTGTCTTTCTTCTTATTTTTCTCATCTACGAATAGTAGCATATTCACATGCATGTTACGCTCACGGGCACATTTCGAGAAATGGAGGGGTCTGACGACTATATATTTATCCTGCTCGTTCTGCGCATATGGCTTGCGTTTCCCCGGGCCATAAACATGAACCAATATTCGGGTATTCTGCACCTCAAACTTAGGTATGTCTGTACCTTGACAGGGAACTCGATACCATGAAAGTTACAGCACTTGCAAATGCAATACCTATGTCATATCGAGATGTGTGCTCTGGATTCTGTTTAATATTTCTTTTGCAAACCAGGGTTGACCATGTAAAACAAGCCTGGCTGATTTCATTTCTGACATTAATAGATACCTTGTTTTCAGCTATATCCTAAAGCTTGATATAGCTGTAGCCTCTATTTACTGGATCATAGACATGCATACGGATGTCAAGGTGTAGTATTCGGCTTAGTGCTTTAGCTGACCCTCTAGCATCCATCTCGGAAAGAGGATACAGTACAGCACTCAAGGTGGACTCACAAGAGCACTCAGCAATTGATGTGCTCAGCGATATCATGCTTTCTTAGTGCAGAATTATTAGAAAAAATGAAAAAGTTACAGTTATTGATTGGGATATGTACTAACTCCGTCATTCCCATTTCTCTGATTGCCTAGGCCATTTTCCACTGGCGCTGCTGCTGTTTGTGTCGCTGACCATTTTGTGGTAGATGCACTATCGGAAACTTGACGCACTAACGAGGACAATTGAATGTTGTTGGAGACTAGAGGAGAATGAGGATGACTGGATGTGGGGGTAGGCTTTATATACTTTCACTGATTCAGCATAGGAACGTGTTATTTTGAGGAGGGATGAAAACCTCTGTCATGTTTGGACACATTGATTAATGCATATGTTCACACAAACAGGAAGTAACCACTTGAGAGGAAGAGACAGGAAGCGAATCTGGAAATTCCCAGTCCAAATAATGCCATCATATGATGCTTTGATTGGTGTCAAAAGAACAACAAGTGGTCCCTCAAGTGGGTAGGCCCATGTGGCTGTTTGAACTGATACTGGCACGTGCAGTGGCTTGCGGTGAGGCCTCTGACAAAAGTTTCCTTGCGACCTCCTATAGGGGTTTCTCCATGCAGCACGGAGGATGAGTGCCTCACACGTGCGCAGTCTTGCAGTAGTTCTGCTGGCCGCCACCTGGCGATGTTAGTGGCACAAGCTGGCGCTCACCGTGCCATCAGCACGCAGGCTTCCAAGTGATTGGAGTTGTCAATGCTTGGAGCTCCACCCATTGCCAGGCGGCACCCACCTGGCAGATGTAGCCCGACCTCTGCAGCTTCGGGACGTGCATATTCAGTGCTCTGTGACTTGGTTGGCTGACATACGCATTGGCGACCCAAATCGGCAGCTAATACACCAGACTTCACTCCATTTGTTGATGCATATAGTTATTACATCACGGAAAATGGGGGTAGGGGATGCAGATATGAGCTCTACCCAAGTGGGGGAGCCCTGTTTTCTGTAAACTAATTAAATAAAGAATATATAAATTGAATTGAACAATATATTATTGACACTGATTTGCAATTCTTGCCATGAAAACCTTTCTCTCCACCTTTACCACATCAATTTCCATATGGGATGTGGAGGAGGGAAGTGGGGGAGAGGAGGGGAGAGCTGGAGCATTCCCCAGGTAGGGGAATGCGACTCAGAACTGAACTGGGGAAGGGGTGACAAAAAGTGTCCATTTTCCCAGAATCGTGGGGGGAGGAGGAGGGGGAGTGGGAATTGGGTTTCTCAGAAGGAAGAACCATCCCCAGGGGGTCATAAATCAACCCCTCGTGGGTCATTAACCACTTAGCAGAACAACAGGTTAAGGAGAGGAGGGGGAGAAGAGCAGTACTTAATTGATCTATTTAATTAATTGTGATGTCAATTTGATATCGAAAGTGCGCCAGGATTGGATGTATCCAACTACTAGTGAAGACAGACAGTACAATGGCTGACGACTCAATGACTTGACCCTTCGATGGATGACCAGCCTGGGTGCATGGCCAGTATTTGTACGTGCAGAAGCAGGTTTGTTGTCGTATTGCTGCTGCAAATGTCACATCCGCCACGTGCCAAAGTGTCCCTGATTTCGGTAATCGGTGTACAGGCGGACGGCGACACCCAGGAAGTACGGTGGTGCAATGTTGTGTCAGCGTATTGTTGCCAGTTCCTTGCTTTAAAGCACTGAGCTCTCTTGCCTAGGCCTGAATAATTACACTCCTCTCTTCTTTGAAGAATTCGATTCCCCGAGCTCTCTCTGTTGCTGTACCTGGAGCTAACTAATTCTTCGTAGTCTATTTCAGACACATAAGTTTAGCCTTTGGCTCGCAACTTCTATAGTAGTATTCCTCATGGGTACCTTCCCTCATCTGTGACAGTGCTTCACCTCTAATCACCTCGTCCTTCCTTTCTTGCGGTGATGATTGTCGTCGACTCGAGATAATTTCGGTGCAACCTGACAAAGTGGCATTTGAAAGGCCCAGTGCCTGTACGACTCTCCAGAACTGGAGTGTTCCTTGAACTGGGTACCTCCGTGATCTTCCCGCGACTAAATGATATTGCATCTGTTGTCCACGTGACTGTGTGGCGATGGGAACGCTTTTTTTTTGTACACAAATGTTATCAATCCTTATCATTAGTCACTGTTGAATGAATATTCCCTCTAGACTTTCCTATTTATTACGTTATTCAGCTATACTCATCCATTATGCATTGCATGTATTTTAATTTCATCTCCCCACCCCACTGTTTGTTTTAAAATTTGAAGAGCATTTCTTCAAAACTTATTAAATGCAGCCGAGGTCAAAATACAATTTGATGCTTTTTCACACCAATTATGGTATGCTCTCTATCGATGATAGATCGGGCCATTTTGTATTTTTTCCATAGTAATTTAGAGCTGAAAAAACAGAATAAGATCAGATCCTATTATGCACAGTGCAGCCAACGGTTCAGAACGTATTACGTCCAGGAGATGTTTTCCAGCCTGCGTTATTGGACCACTCTTTCGTTGGCTGTTCCCACTATTTTTATCATGCAGCTCGTAATGTAGTGTTGATTGCATGACTGTGCAACTTTCGAACATTATGGAGGACTGTTTACCAATGGGAGAGTGATCGGAAGGAAGTAGAATGGGAATCAGATCTGCGAAAACTAAAAGACCGCGTAAAAAGGAGGTTCAGTAAGTACTAACACTAGAGTTTAAAAATGATCATTTTCAGTAAAATTTGTAATGTTGGTGAAGTGATGTGTTATTCGTGTGGAGAAAGCGCATAAATGTATGTTTTTATACTTTCATTGAGCTTTAATATCTGTAGTTAATGGCGTGAGGAGACGTATTTCGTTTTAGGTACTTCAACCGAGCTTCACATTTAAGTAATTTTGAGACGCCTTATCGTCTCATGTGTTTACCTCGCTGCGGATTTTGAACGCATGCATTCTACGTTGAATACAATTGTAAATATAAGGGTGTTCGTTATTCCAACGTTTCCTAATTAATTACAAAGAATGCCTTGGGCTATATGGTCAATTAAAATACACAAAACGCACACCGAGAATTTAGAACTGATAGATGTGGCCCGCGAAAATGGGCTTGTCTTGCTGTGTTTGCCACCACACTGCTCATACCGTCTTCAACCATTGGACGTGGCATTTATGAAACCTCTCAGTAAATTTTACGAAGATAAAGTAAGATCGTGGCTTCGCATCCATCCTGGAAAAGTTGTTACGCTGCATCAGAGCGCAAGTTCATTCGGCAAAGCCTTCATTCATTCAGCTACCATGTCCACAGCAGTGAACGGGTTTCGGAAAACAGGCATTTGGCCTGTAAACAGAAATGTGTTTCAAGAAAGTGATTACCTTCCCTGTTCAACTACAGACATTCATCAATATTTCTAACTAAATGTAACAAATTTGCAGGTTTCTTTGCATGTTATTGTAATTCAATGGTTACGTAAACAAATGATAATCAAACCTACATGAATTTGTTTATTTTTTTCTCTTTTGTAAGGGTTTAAAGTTAGCTTCCCTATCTTGCCCCGCCTTCCCCTACAATGATTGTGAACTTCTCATTCCAGGCACATCGGTACCCTGCCTGTGAAAGCTGTGGTAAAGTGGCATGCTATTATCTTTGTAATATTGTTAGTGAGAGCGGAATAAAAGAAAAGGACAGAATTACTGTACACACCCTGCATAGAACACTGGAGTACACTTTGGAGGTCAGGTGCTACACGCTGCTTTCCCTCTCTCCTTGCTGTCCGGTTTACAGAGAACAATGTTTCATCCACTAGCTAAAACCGAACTGGGTATTTCTGTGTCAAACGGCAGTGCTTCTACGCATTTCAGCTCCTCGCTGAAATAGAAGGGTGTGTCATACGAGGGCTATTCGTCTATTAAGGTCCGTCGGTGGCGAAATGCAAACCACAACGAAAGGCCAATGAAGCTTTGCAAAGATGTCGTGGACAGCGTCTGTAGTATGACGGTCTCTGGCGTAACGTCGCTCTGTTCAGTTCTAAGCACACAGTGAGCACGTAAAATGCCTAGAAAACAGTGTCTCGCAACAAGTATGAGTGCCTGCTAAGAGATTTCGCCCAATTTCATGCATCACCACATAACGTAACTGTCATGCATTTTCTTATTCATCTCGGCAGCACGCTTCAGCCGGCCGCTGTGGACGAGCGGTTCTAGGCGCTTCAGTCCAGAACCGCGCTGCTGCTATGGTCGCAGGTTCGAATCCTGCCTCGGGCATGGATGTGTGTGATGTCCTTAGGTTAGTTAGGTTTTAGTAGTTCTAAGTCTAGGGAACCGATGACCTCGGATGTTAAGTCCCATAGTGCTTAGAGCCATTTGGGCCATCTGAGCGCACACTGCAGAGGCAATGAAGACGCTTCTGCAGCGTTTCCGGTGGGAAGTGTTTGATCATTCACCATACAGTCCTATGTGTTTTATCTCTACTCGCATGAACAGCTGGCTATTGAGTCATTTTGGATCAGACAATGAGCTAGACCAGCGTAGATAGTTGGAGGAAACCACAGGCGTTTGTCTTCTATGACAAGAGAATTCAAAAGTTGGTACAATGCTACGATAAATGTGTAAGTCGGAGCGGTGACTATGTAGACAAGTGGCTGGAAAGTGTAGCTAACAGTTGGGAATAAAACATTTTTGATTTTCACTGTGGTTTCCATACCGGGACCGATCGAACCTTAATTAATAAACGTACGTACTACAGAAGTATATAATTTTCGAAGTAAAAGTGTTATCAAGAAGCTCCAGTTCAAAATTTGAGCATCATTAGGAAAAAAAGACATTTTACATACCTGAAATTTAACTGCTCCTCCAGTACTTTCCAGACATTGTGCAAATAGCCATGTACAATTAGGCTGTCGTTTGTAACTTTCAGCTTTGTCACAGGTGGGTTCTGAAAAGAAAGCACACACTATCTGTTAAGGCATAAACAGAATGAACAATGACAGTGGAGTTCTCCTCGTTCAGTAAAATGTCATAACAGATGTCTACATTTAGATTATCCTTAGCACCTCTGTCGTTTACTAGGATTGGCAACATAATAAGGTTTCAGTGTGGGTGTAATTTTGACAGAGTTCTGCGTCTTTAACTGCTGACAGCCGGAGGAAACTTTAGCTTTACTTGCCGAAGACATTAAGCTGTCGCAAATCTTCAAATTAACATTTCGAAGAAGTTTAAGTGGCTTAACTTCTCGCAACAGCAATCAGTCACAACCAGAGGTGTAGGTATGTCGACTAACACCGCCGTTTTTAACCTTTATTAGCACTTTTTTACGACCATATAGACATGTACAATATACCAAAACTAGTCTTGTTTACTCACACAATCACAGTATCACAATGGGCTTATTCAAGTCACACGCATCGTTCTATTAACAAATCTGCATGGTGAGTTTACCATGACATACTTGAAAAGACTGGCTGGGTTCACGGTACATCGGACAAACTTCATAATACATAAAAATAACAAATGACAATAAACTAACGTCCCTTCAAGGTCTTGTCTCTTTTCTATGACAGAGCTAGGCTGTGTTAGAGTTGTCTTCCACAGCTACACAGTAATCATACATCACATATTATTTCTCAAGCCAACATCTCTTTTCCTCAACAAATTCGAATCGTGCAGGGATGAATGAGGTATCATTGGAAAGGTTTTTTAACCAGCTTCCGACATTGAATATCGATTTTGCGCTGCTTTTTTAACGTAAGAAGACTATGATACATCTATATCTACATGGATACTCTGCAAATTATACTTAAATGCCTGGCAGAGGGTACGATAGCTGAAAGAGCATCATGGATGCCCAGCTTCACCCCTATACTTCACAAAACTAACTTATTAATCACGAATAACCACGAATAAGAGACACTCTTTTCATATTATCTTTCTACAAAAACTATTTTATTTGTTGTAAAATACTTATAAACTGGATAACTTACATACAGCCTTGTCGTAGATAATAACCGTGAGCAGTTCGGTAGCCCATTATCTCAACCCGTCGTTCAGGTTGACTTTTCTATACGAATATACTTTCCAAAACGACAAACATATTTCTCATTGTCGCCCTGAATGGCGATTCACCTGTTGCTAAAACAACCTTACACGCTTACATAAAGTACAAACTGCAATTTATTAAGATCTCACAATACAGTTAGAGGTTATTGTAGCCTTAGTAATATACCAGGTAGGTGTTCTAACCTATGCATTTTGCATTTATACTGAAGAGCCAAAGAAACTGGTACACCTGCCTAAAATCGTGTAGCCCCCCACCCCCACCCCCTCCCCGAACACGCAGAGTGCTGTAGCACGACGTACGATGGACTCGACTAATCTAATGTCTGAAGTAGTGTTGAAGGAACTGACACCATGAATCCTGAAGGGCTGTCATAAATCCGTAAGAGTAGGAGGAGGTGGAGATCTCTTCTGAATAGCACGTTGCAAGGCATCCCAGATATGCTCAATAATGTTCAGGTCTCAGGAGTTTGGTGACTAGCGGAAGTGTTTAAACTCAGAAGAGTGTTCCTGGAACCACTCAGTACTAATTCTGGACGTGTGGGATGTCGCATTGTCCTGCTGGAATTGCCCAAGTCCGTCGGAACGCACATTGGACATGAATGGATGCAGGTGATCAGACAAGATGCTTACGTACGTGTCACTTTTGAGAGTCGTATCTAGACGTATCAGGGGTCCCATGTCACGCCAACTATACACGCCCCACACCTTTAGAGAGCCCCCACGACCGTGAAAGGAACCCTGCTAACATGTAGGTTCCATGGATTCATGAGGTTGTCTCCATACCCGTACACGTCCATCCGCTCGATATAATTTAAAACGAGACTCGTCCGACTAGGCAACGTGTTTCCTGTCATCAACAGTCCAGTGTCGGTGTGCACATGTGGATTTTTTGGGTTAGAGAATTACCTACCTAGGCCCGACAAAACGCCTCCTGAGACGCGGCATGGTAGGAGTAGGCAAAATGCAACAGGGAATAACAATATTAATCTGCTAATAGTAAACTGCAGGAGCTTCTATAGAAAGGTCCCAGAACTGCTCTCATTAATAAACGGTCACAATGCCCACATAGTACTAGGGACAGAAAGTTGGCTGAAACCAGATGTAAACAGTAATGAAATATCTAAACTCAGATTGGAATGAATACGCAGAGACAGGCTGGACAGTGAAGGGGGAGGCGTGTTTATAGCGATAAGAAGTGTAATAGGGTCGAAGGAAATTGACGGAGATCCGAAATGTGAAATAATTTGGGTGAAGGTCACGGTTAAAGCAGGCTCAGACATGGTAATTGGATGTCTCTATAGGCCCCCTGGCTCACGAGCTGTTGTGGCTGAGCACCTGAAGGGTAATTTTGACAATATTTCGAGTCGATTTCCCTACCATGTTATAGGTCTGGATGGAGATTTTAATTTGCCGAATATAGACAGGGAGACTCAAACGTTCATAACGTGTGGCAGGGACGAAGAATCTAGTGAAATTTTTTAAGTGCTTTATCTGAAAACTACCTTGAGCAGTTAAACAGAGAACCGACTCGTGGCGATAACATATTAGACCTTCTGGTGACAAACAGACCCGACTTATTTGAAACAGTTATCGCAGAACAGGGAATCAACGATCATAAAGCGGTAGTTCCTTCTCTAGATTGACGCGCAGATGACAAAATGGTAGATATCGAAATAGACGACAGAGGGATAGAGAAACAATTAAAATCGCTCAAAAGAGGAAAGGCCGCTGGACCTGATGGGATACTAGTTCGATTTTACACAGAGTACGCGAAGAAACTTGCCCCCTTTCTTGCAGCGGTGTACCGTAGGTCCCTAGAAGAGCGTGGCGTTCATAAGGATTGGAAAAGGGCACAGGTCATCCCCGTTTTCAAGAAGGGACGTCGAACAGATGTGCAGAACTATAGACCTATATCTTTAACGTCGATGAGTTGTAGAGTTTTGGAACACGTATTATGTTCGAGTATAATGACTTTTCTGGAGACTAGAAATCTACTCTGTAGGAAGACGGGTTCCCAGGTAGATGCCGTGTTTCTTGACTTCCGCAAGGCGTTCGATACAGTTCCTCACAGTCGTTTAATGAACAAGGTAAGAGCATATGGACGACCAGACCAATTTTGTGATTGGGTTGAAGAGTTCCTAGATAACAGAACGCAGAATGTCATTCTCAATTCCGAAGTAAGAGTGATTTCAGGTGTGCCGCAGGGGAGTGTCGTAGGACCGTTGCTATTCACAATATACATCAATGACCTTGTGGGTGACATCGGAAGTTCACTGAGGCTTTTTGCTGATGATTCTGTTGTATATTGAGAGGTTATAACAATGGAAAACTGTACTGAAATGCAGGAGGATCTGCAGCGAATTGACGCATGGTGCAGGGAATGGCAATTTAATCTCAATGTAGGCAACTGTAATGTGCTCCGAATACATAGAAAGATAGATCCTTTATCATTTAGCTACAATATAGCAGGTCAGCAACTGGAAGCAGTTAATTCCATAAATTATCTGGGAGTACGCATTAGGAGTGATTTAAAATGGAAAGACCATATAAAGTTAATCGTCGGTAAAGAAGATGCCAGACTGAGATTCATTGGAAGAATCCTAAGTAAATGCAATCCGAAAACAAAGGAAGTAGGTTACAGTACGCTTGTTCGCCCACTGCTTGAATACTGCCCAGCAATGTGGGATCCGTATCAGATAGGGTTGATAGAAGAGATAGGGAAGATCCAACGAAGAGCAGCGCGTTTCGTTACAGGATCATTTAGTAATCGCGAAAGCGTTACGGAGATGATAGATAAACTCCAGTGGAAGACTCTGCAGGAGAGACGCTCAGTAGCTCGGTACGGGCTTTTGTTAAAGTTTCGAGAACATACCTTCACCGAGGAGTCAAGCAGTATATTGCCCCCTCCTACGTATATCTCGCGAAGAGACCATGAGGATAAAGTTACAGATATTAGAGCCCACACAGAGGCATACCGACAGTCCTTCTTTCCACGAACAACACGAGACTGGAGTAGAAGGGAGAACCGATAGAGGTACTCAAGGTACTCTCCGCCACACACCGTCATGTGGCTTGCGGAGTATGGATGTAGATGTAGATGTGGATGTAGACGGGCCCAGGCGAGGCGAACGGGTTTGTGTCGTGCAGTCATCAAGGGTACACGGGTGGACCTTCGGCTCCGAAAGGCCATATCGAAGATATTTCGTTAAATGGCTGACATTTGTTGATGGCGTAGCATTGAAATCTGCAGCAATCTGCGGAAGAGTTGCACTTCTGTCACGTTGAACAATTCTCTTCAGTCGTCGTTATTCCCGTTCTTGCACCTTTTTCCGGCGGCAGCGCTGTCGGAGATTGGAGGTTTTAACGGATTCCTGATATTCACGGTACACTCTTAAAATGCTCGTACGGGAAATTCCCCACTTCATCGCTGCCTCGGAGGTGCTGTGTCCCATCACTCGTGCGCCGACTATAAAACCACATTCAAACTCACTTAAATATCGGCAATCTGCCGTTGTAGCAGCAGTAACTGACCTAACGACTGCGCCGAACACTTTTTATCTTATATAGGCGTTGCCGCCCGCAACGCCGTCTTTGCCTGTTTACATATCTCTATATTTGAACACGTATGCCTACACCAGTTTTTTGGCGCTCAGTGTATTTATTTGTTTGTATTTTATATTCGTGTTTCCCGTTAAACTTCTCTTCAACAACAGGTAAATGTAAATGTTACGGTCGAAAGTTAAAAATTACAAGCAATAATACATGTAACTGTACATACAAGGATGTATTATCATCATAACTTCATGAGTATTATTTCATGCAGTTCGGTTCATTTTTATATATGTTTTCTTTTCATTCCGCAGTTGCCCTTTTCGCAACGACTACATTATTCCAAATGCCGTCATTATTTAAACCTACAAAAGTGCGAAAGTTTCGACCGGGCCTCTAGTTCGACAATAATTTGAAAATCTTGGTGTTTGCTGTTGGCAGCAGTGTCTTCACACTGAATGGACCGCTATGTCTCATGCCCAACAACTGTAGGAGTAGAGCGTCCGTCGCTTCTTTACTCGGTGACAGCCAAATACCGTATGGTTAAGATCTTCCCATGCACATTCACAGTAGAAGTAGTTGGTTCTTGTAAGTCACTGCAGATGTTTTTGTAGCGTCCATGATTAGATGTCAGGCATTGTTACGATGCCTTGTATGAAAATCAATCTGCGGTGTATGCGATGTCGTCTGTCATACGGTCACACCGCCGGCTGAGAGATCGATCCGCCGGATGCGATTCTCTCGATAAAGGGAACAGAAGAACGGCTGTGTTAGCCAAAGAGTACACAATCAGTCGCAGTACTTATGCTGCTAGGCCACTTCATGTGTAGCAGGAGTGTAGTGCAGTTGTGCCAGTCTACAGTTTGTAGCCGCGCTCAGTGGTCAGCCAGCGCCGATGTTAGTCATCGTCTGCAGCTATGTCATTGCTGCCATCAAGTCTTTGTAGCTCCTTTCCAAGTTCGTCTTCAAATTTACCGGATTAGACATTCAAGATTACGAGAGATTAATTCTTCACAGCGAAGATATGTGACTTGTAAATTATGACATTCTACAGACGCGTAGCCGGCCGTTGTGGCCGAGCGGTTCTAGGCGCTTCAGTCTGGAACTGCCAGACCGCTACGGTCGCAGTTTCGAATCCTGCCTCTGGCATGGATGTGTGTAATGCCCTTAGGTTAGTTTGGTTTAAGTAGTTCTAAGTTCTAGGGGACTGATGACCTCAGATTTTAAGTCCCATAGTGCTTAGAGCCATTTGAACCATTTTTTACAGACGCTTAGTCTAGTCGCGTCTTCTATAATTGTCAATCAACCGATAATGGACTACAACAAAGTTAAGTAATAAATACTTTCTTAATTTGTACTCCTGGTAATTAATTTTGTTTCCTGTTGTAGGTAACAAGCAGTTTTGGCATAGTAGAACCCACGTTTCCACCTCCTTGGCTACCTCATATTTGCTACCTCATGTTGATGGACTCGGTTATGGTGGAAGATCGAGAGACATCAGTGTATGCGTAACAGTCATTCTGGTGATGTGAGTATTTTTAGAACAGAATCGTAATGTGGAATTATCTTAGATTGGAATTATTTCCAACGTTAAAAATGTAATAACAGAATCAATAAATTTGTGCTTGGTCATTAGCAGAACGTAATGGTTTGGAGGTGTGTACGTCGGAAAGGTTGGTTGAACATCGGTTGTGGAGACGCGTTTATAGTTGTAAAAAACACGATAATATATAGAGAGGTTAGCACTGATTACGAAGACGAAATAATTTGGATGAAGGTAAGTGTTAAAGGAAGATCAAACATGGTCAACGAGCGTTTTCATCGACCCCTGCCTTAGTAGTAGTACTGGCGGAACATTTATACATCTGCATCTACTTAGACACTCCGCAAACCACCATACGAGGCGAGACGGAGGAAACCCTGTACCACTACTAGTTATTTCCTTTCTCGTCCCACTCGCAAACAGAGCGGGGGAAAAAGGACGGTCTATATATCTCCATACGACACCTAATTTACCGCGTCTGATCTTCGTAGTCCTTACGCGCAATGTATGCTGGCAGCAGTAGGCCCGTTCTGCAGTCAGCTTCAGATGCCGCTTCTCTAAATTTTCGCAACACTGTTCCTCTGAAAGAATGTCTTCTTCCTTCCAGGGATTCCCATTTGAGTTTCAGAAGAATTTCTGTAAAATTTGTGTGTTGTTCGAACACATCGGTAACAAATGTAGCAGCGCCCCTCTGAACTGCTTCGATCTCTTTCTGCAATCGTACCCAGTACGGATCCCAAACACTCGAGAAGAACTCAAGAATGCACCGCACTTGCGTCCTATGCGCGGTCTCCTTCACAGATGAACCACACTTTCCTACCCTCAGATAACTTGTCTTTCAAGAAGTTTCATTGCAAATCTACACTCTGCCCTAGTGTCAAAGTTTCATTTTGACAGTGGGTCTAACCATATGACTGTTCTTTCTGATACGTTTAATGTAACAAATCTTCTACTATCAAATGTTAATTACCTTTCTTTTATCTCATTTACATCATGTTTTAATGTGAGGTATAGAAGAAAAACTTCAACCTAAGAATTCTTACCGGTTTCGGCAAAACTAAGTTTTCATCATCGGATCTTACGCAAATACATCTCTGTACATCTCCATTGTATGTAGATTATATCGTGCCAATTCGAAGCAGTGGTAGTTCGTAGCATCTTTGCTTTGACTTGTGATCCTCAGTCTCATTTAGTCTATTATCAGAACATGAGCACGTGCAATCGCTGCAATATGCACGATATTTTATGTAAATCTTGTTTTACGATTGATATGACGATGAGTCGCTTTCTGCATGTTCCTGGAATGGCACGTCGCGACTTGACACAATACAGAGTGTTACAAAAAGGTACGGCCAAATTTTCAGTAAACATTCCTCACACACAAATAAAGAAAAGATGTTATGCGGACATGTGTCTGGAAACGCTTAATTTCCATGTTAGAGCTCATTTTAGCTTCGTCAGTATGTACTGTACTTCCTCGATTCACCGCCAGTTGGCCCAATTGAAGGAAGGTAATGTTGAATTCGGTGCTTGTGTTGACATGCGACTCATTGCTATACAGTACTAGCATCAAGCACATCAGTACGTAGCATCAACAGGTTAGTGTTCATCACGACCGTGGTTTTGCAGTCAGTGCAATGTTTACAAATGCGAAGTTGGCAGATGCCCATTTGATGTATGGGTTAGCACGGGGCAATAGCCGTGGCGCGGTACGTTTGTATCGAGACAGATTTCCAGAACAAAGGTGTCCCGACAGGAAGACGTTCGAAGCAATTGATCGGCGTCTTAGAGAGCACGGAACATTCTAGCCTATGACTCGCAACTGGGGAAGACCTAGAACGACGAGGACACCTGCAATGGACGAGGCAATTCTTCGTGCAGTTGACGATAATCTTAATGTCAGTGTCAGAGAAGTTGCTGCTGTACAAGGTAACGTTGACCACGTCACTGTATGGAGAGTGCTACGGGAGAACCTGTTGTTTCCGTACCATGTACAGCTTGTGCAGGCGCTATCAGCAGCTGATTGGCCTTCACGGGTACACTTCTGCGAATGGTTCATCCAACAATGTGTCAACCCTCATTTCAGTGCAAATGTTCTCTTTACGTATGAGGCTTCATTCCAACGTGATCAAATTGAAAAATTTCACAATCAACATGTGTGGGCTGACGAGAATCCGCACGCAGTTGTGCAATCACGTCATCAACACAGATTTTCTGTGAACGTTTGGGCAGGCAATGTTGGTGATGTCTTGATTGAGCCCCATGTTCTTCCACCTACGCGCGATGGAGCACGTTATCATGATTTCAGACGGGATACTCTACCTGTGCTGCTAGAACATGTGCCTTTACAATTACGACACAACATGTGGTTCATGCACGATGGAGCTCCTGCTCACTTCAGTTGAAGTGTTCGTACGCTTCTCAACAACAGATTCGGTGACCGATGGATTGGTAGAGGGGGACTAATTCCATGCCCTCCACGCTCTCCTGACCTCAACTATCTTGACTTTCATTTATGGGGGCATTTGAAAGCTCTTGTCTACGTAACCCCGGTACCAAATGTAGAGACTCTTCGTGCTCGTATTGTGGATGGCTGTGACACAATACGCCATTCTCCAGGGCTGCATCAGCGCATCAGGGATTCCATGCGACGGAGGGTGGTTGCATGTATCCTCGCTAACGGAGGACATTTTGAACATTTCCTCTAACAAAGTGATTGAAGTCACTCTGGTACGTTCTGTTGCTGTGTGTTTCCATTCCATGATTAATGTGATTTGAAGAGAAGTAATAAAATGAGCTCTAACATGGAAAGTAAGCGTTTCCGGACACATGTCCACATAACATATTTTCTTTCTTTCTTTGTTTCTTTCTTTTTCCTGAAAGTTTGGCCGTACCTTTTTGTAACATCCTGTATATCGAACATATGGTGGTGATGCATTAAGATATATAAGCATAATATCCAATGACGACAACTTAGATTCGCCGTAACCGGTCAAAGAAATTAGCGATCTTGTTGCTTAAGTTATTATTTCTATGTTTCACATTGCTGTAGATGGTCCCCACAGTTGAACGATGTGAAGCATATATCGTATTCTAATGCATTGTTGACAGTGTGTAATTCCTGTTATACTTCTTCTCGTTTTTTAATTATTTACCATTAGTGATCACGCTGTTTTCGACAAAAGAACACGCAAAGAAGCTCATTTTCATGCTATCTTTTTGAGATCATTCATGTAACATTATTTGCCGTTTTTTTCAGCACATGAAAACATATTCTTATATTTTTGGGGTTTGAGAAAGCGTAAAAAAAGGAAGAAGATTAATCATCTTGTGAATATCGCAGTTCTTCTTATTTCCGTGGTTGCTAAGAAAACTGTAGAGGAATTCCGCCTTCTGCAAGACAGCTTTTGTTTTCAAACATAATGACGGGGGAAACTCTGTGCTTCGCGAACAAATCGTAGAAAATGCATGTGTTACAACAAGAGGTAAAGTAATAAGCTCGAAACAGACAAAGTGAAAACAACACTGCATGAAGAACTGTGACAACCTGTAGATTGCGTAGTAGGCCTAGAGCTACCAGCATAAATATCAAATGGTTTAAATGGCTCTAAGCACTATGGGACTTAACATCTGTGGTCATCAGTCCCCTATACTTAGAACTACCTGAACCTAACTAACCTAAGGACATCACACACATCCATGCCCGAGGCAGGATTCGAACCTGCGACCGTAGCGGTCGCGCGGCTCCAGACTGCAGCGCCTAGAACCACTCGGCCACTACTGCTGGCTAAAGGAAATGAACAAATAAAGATAGTACAACAGTAAAGATAGTACAAAAAGTGCCGAAACGGATCTGGGTGAAAACAAAAACTACAAAGGTGTTTTGCAAAAGACGGAATTCCTCTCTGAGAAGAAGGTTATAGCTTGTCGTCCCGCCGACGTCAAAGTGATTCAAGATGAAGCACACGCTAGGATTTAGGAAGAATGAGGGAAGAAAATCAGCGTATCTTTTTCAAAGGAACTATCGCAACATTTGCCTTAAACATTGAGGGAAACCACAGAAAAACTGAATCTGTATTGCCGGACGTGGAATCCGAATGTGAATCCAGTGTTTTATCACTGCTCCACCTTACTCTGTGTGTGATAGCAACTCATAACAAGGAAGAACAGCTGGCTGCTAAAATGGAATAACAATTCACATGTTAGAAACAAAAAATTCTTAAGGATCATAATTATGCAGAAAACGTTAGCTTTTACTTACATCGATAACTGCAGCTTTCAGTGTTACACCGTGAAGATTCTTCCTCCTGTTATACAGAGAAGTTAACTTGTCTGTGAGATGAACTGCACCATCCCAATAACCCACAGTTTGAATTACTGGAGGAAGTGAAGGCGTTATGTGGAACACTTCAGATATCTTAACGACGGCTTGTGAGTGCCAAGCTACAAGAAACAGGCAGTTGTAGGGAATATACAGCGACGAGAGAAAGTCATTCGTGTACCCCTCCTCAAACCACAGCAGCCATACAGAACCATGCAGGGATCCCTGTAAGCAAAAGAGAATGAATGAAACTCAAACACACACACACACACACACACACACACACACACACATTAACACACAGTATGTCTCGCATCTTACTTCTAGGGAAGTTAATTTTTCTTTGATGAGATTCACAGTCGTAGAAACAGATATCACCGTCGGCTTTGACTGTTAAAATTATTTATTTATAAAATCCACTATTGAAGCTACAACCTTTAGCAATTTTCAATTTGAAAACAGTGAAACTGCGAATACTGGGTGCAGATACAGAATTTTATCACTTTACTACATTTATAGTGCCACACATATGGCAATTATATCATAAAATGACGCACTACATACTGTGCGTCAGCACATGTCCAAATTTTTAAAAGTATTGTATACGTGTGTTTGTCTTGTGACGTACATTAGTGGCCATTAAAATTGCTACACCAACAAGAAATGCAGATGATAAACGGGTATTCATTGGACAAATATATTATACTAGAATTGATATGTGATTACATTTTCACGCAATTTGGATGCATCGATCCTGAGAAATCAGTACCTAGAACAACCACCTCTGGCCGTAATAACGGCCTTGATACTCCTGCACATTGAATCAAACAGAGGTTGGATGGCGTGTACAGGTACAGCTGCCCATGCAGCTTCAACACGATACCACAGTCCATCAAGAGTAGTGACTGGCGTATTGTGACGAGCCAGTTGCTCGGCCACCATTGACCAGACGTTTTCAGTTGGTGAGAGATTTGGAGAATAATCTGGCTAGGGCAGCAGTCGAACATTTTATGTATCCAGAAAGGCCCGTACAGGACCTGCAACATGCGATCGTGCATTATCCTACTGAAATGTAAGGTTTCGCAGGGATCGAATGAAGGGTAGAGCCACGGGTCGTAACACATCTGAAATGTAACGTCCACTATTCAAAGTGCCGTCAATGCGAACAAGAGGTGATCGAGACGTGTAACCAATGGCATCCCATACCATCACGCCGCGTGATAAGCCAGTATGGCGATGACGAATACACACTTCCAATGTGCGTTCACCGCGATGTCACCAAACACGGATGCGACCATCATGATGCTCTAAACAGAACCTGGATTCATCCGAAAAAATGACGTTTCGCCATTCGTGTACCCAGGTTCGTCGTTGAGTACACCACCGCAGGCGCTCCCGTCTGTGATGCAGCGTCAAGGGTAACCGCAGCCACGGTGTCCGAGCCGATAGTCCATGCCGCTGCAAACGTCGTAGAACTGTTCGTGCAGGTGGTTGTTGTCTTGCAAACGTCCCCATCTGTTGACTCAGGGATCGAGACGCGGCTGCACGATCCCTTACAGCCACGCAGATAAGATGATTGTCATCTCGACTGCTAGTGATACGAGGCCGTTGGGATCCAGCTCGGCGTTCCGTATTACCGTCCTGAACCCACCGATTCCATGTTCTGCTAACAGTCATTGGATCTCGACCAACGCGAGCAGCAATGTCGCGATACGATAAAGTGCAATTGTGATAAGCTACAATCCGACCTTTAAAAAAGTCGGAAACCTGATGGGATGCACTTCTCCCCCTTACACGAGGCATCACAACAGCGTTCACCAGGCAACGCCAATCAACTGCTGTATGTGTATGAGAAATCGGTTGGTAACTTTCCTCGTGTCAGCACGTTGTAGTTGCCGCGACCGGCGCCAACCTCGTGTGAATGCTCTGAAAAGCTAATCATTTGCATATCACATCATCTTCTTCCTGTCAATTAAATTTCGCGTCTGTAGCACGTCATCTTCGCGGTGTAGCTAATTTAATGGCCAGTAGTGTATTAGATATTTAAATAAGTTGTGCGAAGATGTTTTATATACACGTTGATATTTTTAAAAGTCTTGAAATCTACTGAAGCACAAAATGTAATTTGTTATTTTTTAACACAGGGGTCATGTGTGTGGTACTAGTCCTGTGTGTACCCGTAATGGCGGTAATAGATGGTTCAAATGGCTCTGAGTACTATGCTACTTAACTTCTGCGGTCATCAGTCGCCTAGAACTTAGAACTAATTAAACCTAACTAACCTAAGGACATCACACTCATCGATGCCCGAGGCAGGATTCGAACCTGCGACCGTAGCGGTCGCTCGGCTCCAGACTGTAGGGCCTAGAACCGCACGGCCACTCCGGCCGGTGGCAGTAATAGAAGCAGCAGTTTTAAACATCAGTATAAAACTTTTATCGATGACATTGGAGATGCCATGGTATTACACTTCAAGAACAACGAAAATAACATAACTCATATAGACGGGCATTAACTTACAACGGACAACCAAACTGCCGTACAGTCCAGAATCGGTATGGCAATCAGGCAAAATCGCCGTGAGGTAATGGGCCAGTCATCTCATTGACGTACCAGGCTGAAGATGCCCGTTTTGTAAAACACTGCGTTCTGCAGCATGAAGATGCTGCACATCCTCGTCCAACAGCAATCACAGACCCAATAATGCCATTTGTAAGGGACCGAAGGCGTGATAATCGCATGGCGTGAGATCTGGACTTTATGGCGGGTGCTCGATCGTCTCCCACTTGAGTTGAAGTAACTTCTGCGTTACATTTCCGGAATGGGGATGTGCGTTTTCATGAAGCGGCGGCACCCCTTGGCGCACCAGTACACAACGGGGGTTCTCGAAAGATATGCTGCCCCATTAACATTCTTCATTGCCCGATGGATGCCTACCGGTGTTTGTCTTCGGTAGCCAAGAAAATAATAATAGCACGTTGGTCCCGTTTGGGTGCATATAGTCATAACGTCGCCACAGTTCACGTTGCCGAATTCACTGCGCGCACGTTGGAAAGACACAGATGTCACACTAATCCCTTGCCTACTTGTCGGTGTTTATATACCTGCATCGGAATCGTGCCACGTTGCATACACGCTGCAGCAACGCTCTCAAATTAAAATCTTCTTATCGCCCCACATTCTTACAGGTCTAGTTTGACAAGTAGTCGACTGTGGCGGTAAAGAAGAAAGAGCCATCCCAGCATTTTCCTGAAGGAATTAAGGGAAATCACGGAAAACTCAAATCAAGATGGCCATATGAAGACTAGAGCCTCCTCCTCCTCACACCCCCTCCCCCCACTCCCCATGAATACAAAGAAGCTATTCTGTTTAAAACAGAGCTACCTCTTTCGATTGTCCCTGGTGTACAATAGTTTTGAAAAGAAGGTATATAATTATATAGAAGTCTAGTCCTAGAATGTTTATTTATTTCTCACTCCCAGTCACTGCGTCCGCTACACACATTATTTCATAATGTAACTCTAAACAAACTTTCAGCAGACGTCATGGCCACACGACGATGTTTGGTTTCAATTTTGTGCACAACTACTTCCCATTTGATAGCCTGAAAAACTGAGTTAGCATCCTTCTACAAAGAGTGTAATGTTGAGCTCAGAAAGAGGATTAGGTGTTACTGTTATACATTACCTAGCTTTTGGAGTAAAGTTTTTCAGAAAACGGAAATAAAAAAGAAAACGAAAAAAAGACAGTGTGAAAGTGTTATGCGACATCACAAATGTTTTATTATCCTTATTATTATTTATTTGTGTTATGTTTTGTATCAAACACAGACGCTGTTTAACTGGCTTTTCTGATAAGTTCATTTTAGTAATTTCTTTAATATCCCTAGGAAATTTACTGCACAGTTTTATTCCTTTGTAGAAAATACTCTTTTCTTCCATGGACATGGACAAAGCTGTTTATACAGTACTTCTGAATGTTAGGTTTGATGTGCACATGGCCTAGCGGTTCTGGGCTCTTCCGTCCGGAACCGCGCTGCTGCTACGGTCGCAGGTTCGAATCCTGCCTCGGGCATGGGTGTTTGTGATGTCCTTAGGTTCGTTAGGTTTAAGTAGTTCTAAGTCTAGGGGCTGATGACCTCAGAAGTTAAGTCCCGTAGTGCTCAGAGCCATTTGAACATTTTGATGTGCACAACTGATTGGCAAATTTACTCACATGGTGTAGTTAAAATGCCCAGTGTTTTGAACAGATCTTTACAATGAGCTCGCAACTTTTTTTGGTTATTTATCTTACAGTCCTTTTCCGTAGTTTGAAAAATGTGCTCGTATTTCGTGTATTTACTCACCAAGAAAGAATTCCATAGATAAGAACTGAGTGTACATACGAACGGTATGTCATATTGATTGACAGGATCTTAGGGTATAACATGCTGAAGAAATTCTGTTTGCAAGTATCTTATTGTGTTCACACCAATGCGGTTTAGAATCAATATTCATTCCGAGAAATTCTGTGTTTATTACGCCGTCTGTAGAGGTGCAATCTACATTTCATTTAACTGTCGTTGTCCCTCTTCAAGCTAAAATTCATGGCATTTCTTTTCCTTATGCTCCATGCCATTTTTTTGTAAAGTCACCAACTGTAAACTGTATTGAATGCTTCATTTACTTTCTTTGTAATGTGGTTCTCTTTTGTTTCTTCATTGACTGTAATATTGCTGTCATCAGCAAAGAGTCACAGAGTATTTTTTTCCCCATGATTAAGACAGTTGGGAAAGTCACTGGTGTATATAAGGAGTATGCTACCCTGAGGAACTTCTATATTAATGATGAAACTAGATAATTCTGTGTTCCGTCTGTCTCAGTTGCATTGATCTAAATTTCAATTGTAGCGGTTCACATACCGTCTGAAAATGAATTAAGGCATAAGACATGAAACGGTTACAGTTTACAAATTACATTAGTAGTGTAACATTTGGTAACACGCCCACATGCATTAAATAAACATTACACAACACCATACTGAACATCATCCGACGCTATGATCATTCATGGCGCGAAGCCAAACCATATTTGTGCATTGATCACATATAAATAATAATCATAAGTAAAAGCATTATTTAAACGCAGGTAATATATCTTTACATAGGGCTACACTACAAAATAGCATGTTACAAATAATACGCGCCAATATGAGGCGTGCATATTTTGGTCTTAAACATTTGAACAGGTGTATCCAACGATAGCGTATGCGCGCATCCTACGCGCGCAAGTAATCTAACAACATCTGCTGTTTGCTCAGAAAGGGAATAACCATAAGTACCGCCGAAACATACAGCACAGCACATTTTTGTGTGACAAACGTGTACTGTGTCATTCAATGCCTGTGGTGTGAGCTCGAACCCCTTACTACCTTTCGTATCAAGCGTTAAAAATTCTGTTATTAAAACAAAATCTCTTGTTTCTTACAAGGTGTCATGAACAAAACATGAACGTATTATAAAAATGTAGTGCAGGTATGTATGCAATTATGCCAACAATGTCACCGTATGTGATACCTCCGTAAGTTTCAACACACAAATAATCATTACCTACTAATTATTATGGACAGTACTTGTGACATGGCGCTGTATATTATAGCACCTTGAAATGCATTAGCCCAGTTATTCCTAGTGTAATACAGCCCACTGTGTGGCGATCCTATGCCCTAACACCCATTACAAATTTTGAACTCAAACGCCAAACCCCTCATACATCTCGTGTTAGCTACTATGTAGCAGGAATGTTACAAATCACTTGTTGCTTACACACCCAGTGTGAATGCATTTTTAATTACAAGAGGCTACCTATGGCGATATTAAATGCCATTAATAACCAAAAGTGCCTAACAAATCATATTTGATCTAGACATGAAAGAATTTACGCGATGTTGACTGTGGTATATGTACGTAAGGTCATGCTGGCAAAGTTCTAGTGAAATTCGAAGGCATGGATTTTGTCTACAGGTTAGTCACAATCAAACAGAATGGAAAAACTTATACCCTATAGTGCAAACTGCCTCGTAGTTTGCTATGACCACGTTCATTACTGTATCATAGAGCATTGCCGACGAAGATTCAACATCAACTCTTAAACATAATGACGTTACATACATACAAAACGCCTACGACTAACCATTATCTATGTAATAGGCATCTTCAGTGTCACCCATACTCAAAGTCACGTGCATCTACTGGGCGCAAACCTGTACTGCCTCTAACAGTACTAAAACCTTACTACGTCAAGCTCACAACATACCAGTGAGCAGTTACCTTCACATTTTACATAACCATGCACTCCCTTACTACAGTAACTGAACCATAAATTTCATATGTTATAATACATGTTAAGAAAATTTAAAAAAATTACTATATTTAAATTCTGCCTGCTTATTTAGCAGTTTGTCAGCCGCTTTGACATTCACTTTTCCAACTCTTCAGGGATATCTAATTTGGCTCCTTTTTTGCCTCATGTAAAATGCTCATCTTATTCTCTAAGGTACCTGGCGCATGTCCCTCAGTTCTTACTTGTATAGACCTTATGCATTATTTCAGTACACACATTGGTACTCCAGCTAAGCCTACTAATTTATTATTTCTTGTACAGTTCTGCAGCCAAAAAAATGTTCAAATCTTATGGGACTTAACTGCTAAGGTCATCAGTCCCTAATTTATCCTAAGGACAAACACACACACCCATGCCCGAGGGAGGACTCGAACCTCCGCCGGGACCAGCCGCACAGTCCATAACTGCAGCGCCCATGACCTCTCGGCTAATCCCGCGCGGCTTTTTGCAGCCATAAGACGCTTTTCACTGGCCGTATTTGCGGTTGCATGTTACGTTACTGATGCAGTCAATTTGGTAATATTTGTTCATTATTTACGGACAGGGACATGCTAAAAATTTGAAGGATGCTTATGAGGGTGCTACTAGTTTCATTCATAGTATTTGTGTTTATGTTTATGTCTCCACACAAAGTTATCTTGACATTTGTGTTAAGAGTATTTAGAACGTCTGTTAAAATATTCGGGTAGCGGGGGCTGTGTGGAAGGGACTGGGCGGTTTTTTAGGTTAGAGGGTCTCAGGGAACCACAGAAGGGGCGTCCGTCAGAAAGTGGACGGGTAAAACACAGTAAGGTAGTTGTAGAAAGGATTGGTATTGTAGTTGTAAATTGTCGTAGCTGAGTTGGGAAAGAACCAGAGCTCAGAGCCTTAATAGAAAGCACAGAGAGCCGAAAGTTTTTCAAACGATCTAACAGTGTTCAGAAAGGATAGATTGAATAGAGTTGGTGGTGGAGTATTTATTGCTGTCAGAGGTAGTTTGCCTTGTAGCGAAATTGAAGTAGCTAGTTCGTATGGGTAGAGGTTACACCTGACAATCGGACTAAACTATTAACTGGATCGTTTTACCGACCCCCCCCCCCCCCCCCCCCCGACTCAGAAGATATAATTGCTTAACAGTTCAAAGAAAACTTATCTCATTTCAAATAAGCACCCCGCTCATACAATTATAGTCAGTGGCGACTTCAATGTACCCTTGATATGCTGGAAAAATTATGCATTTAAAGCCGGCGGCAGGCATAAAACATCATCCGAAATTGTACTGAATGCTTTCTGAGAAATTATTTTGAACAATTACTTCATGAGCCCACTTGAAGTGTAAATGGTTGCGAAAGCATACTTGACCTTTTAGCAACAAATAATCCTGGACAAATAGTGAGTGTTGTGACGAAACAGTGATTAGCGACCACAAGGAAGTTGCTGCTAGGCTGAATACCGTAACACGTACAACAATCAAAAAGAAACGCAAGGTATATCTATTTAAAAAAGCTGATAAAAATGATCTTAACTCCTTTTTAAGCGACAGTCTTCACTCCTTCCGATCTGATCATGTAAGTGTAGAAAAGTTGTGGAATGTTTTAAAAGAGAAAATATCAACAGCAATTGAGAGGTATACACCACATATATTAATAAGTGATGGTACTGATCCCCCATGGTACACAAAACGGGTCAGATCGTTGTTGCAGAAGCAACGGAAAAAGCTCACCAAATTTAAAAGAACGCATAATCCCCAAGATTGGCAAAGTTTCACAGAAGTTCAAAATACAACGCGTACTTCAATGCGAGATGCTTTTAATAATTTCCGCAACGAAATTCTGTCTCGAAATCTGGTAGAAATCCGGCGTTCCCCAAGGAAGTGTTATAGGCCATCTATTGTTCCTGATCTATATTAACGACATAGAAGACAATCCGAGTAGCCGTCTTAGATTGTTTGCAGATGATGCTGTTATTTACCGTCTTGTAAAGTAATCAGATGATCAAAACGTCTTGCAAAGTGATTTAGATAAGATATCTGTATGGTGCGAAAAATGGCAATTGACCCTGAATAAAGAAAAGTGCGAAGTTATTCAAAAGAAATCAGCTAAATTTCTATTACGCGATAAGTCACTCAAATCTGAGGGCTGTAAATTCAACTCAATGCTTAAGGATTACAATTACAAATAACTCAAATTGGAACGATCACATAGATAATATGGTGGGTAGAGCAAACCAAAGACTGCGATTCATTAGCAGAACACTTAGAAGGTGCAACAGGTCTACCAAAGAGATTGCTTACACTACACTTGTTCACCCTATTCTGGAGTATTTCTGTGCGGTGTAGGAATGACGGATGACATCGAAAAAGTACAAAGAAGGGCAGCTCGTTTTGTACTATCGCGAAATAGGGAAGATAATGTCACAGACATGATAGGTGACTTGGAGTGGCAATCATTAAAACAAAGGCGTTTTTCGTTGCGATGGGATCTTCTCATGAAATTTCAAACACCAGTTTTCTCCTCCGATTGCGAAAACATTCTGTTGGCACCCACCTACATAGGGAGAAATGATCATCACGATAAAATAAGAGAGATCAGGGCTCGCACAGAAAAATTTAAGTGCTCGTTTTTCCCGCGTGCCGTTCGAGAGTGGAACGGTAGAGAGACAGCATGAAGGTGGTTCATTGAACCCTCTGCCAGGCACTTTATTGTGAATAGCAGAGTAATCACGTAGATGTAGATGTAGATCTACTTCCCCCACTTATGACAACTCATGTTCAATTTGTTGTGCCACTTTCAGTGTGTACCACATCAAAATGGTGAAGGGCTGAAATTTCAGGAGTTTTTTTAAACAAATAATTTTAACTGCCAAAGGCGACGATGAATTTTTTTAAAAGCCCTAGGGAAGTTGTTCGAGCACTCGGCACCAGCCAGTAGATGCAGGCAACAAATATGGCCTGTCTTTTCATTGTTATTATCTCTTTTATAAAGGATGGCCAAAATGAAAGTGGACCAAACAGCAACTTTTACATTATGCAGCGGTTGTTCAAAGTAATCA
Source organism: Schistocerca gregaria (assembly GCF_023897955.1). Classification (NCBI taxonomy): domain Eukaryota; kingdom Metazoa; phylum Arthropoda; class Insecta; order Orthoptera; family Acrididae; genus Schistocerca; species Schistocerca gregaria. The sequence continues at coordinate 749,963,589 of NC_064931.1, forward strand.
CGAGGACTTTCTTATCCTTAAAGGCGCGTGTTCTACAGGGTGGAGCAAATAAAAGTGGTCCGGATGACTGGATACGATTGGACGTGAATCTGTGGCATTATTAACGGGGGATGAAAAGACCTACAATTACTTCCAACAGGTTGGAGCAACTCTCCATACAGCTGGCCGAACCTTGGAGCACATTTATATAATCTTCACCGCTGACAGAGTTGTTACCAGAGTCCCTAGCTGGCCACCCGGGTCACCTGATTTGTCGCTGTGCGATTACTCTGTGTGGGAAGCCCTCAGGTTAAAGGGGTATCGCAACAACCCTCATAGTCCTTAAAAACTGCAGCAGAACATTTTGGATGACATTGTAGCCGTGTTTCTTGACTTCCGCAAGGCGTTTGACACAGTTCCCCACAGCCGTTTAATGAACAAAGTAAGGGCATACGGACTATCAGATCAATTGTGTGATTGGATAGAGGAGTTCCTAGATAACAGAACGCAGCATGTCATTCTCAATGGAGAGAAGTCTTCCGAAGTAAGAGTGATTTCAGGTGTGCCGCAGGGGACTGTCGTAGGACCGTTGCTATTCACAATATACATAAATGACCTGGTGGATGACATCGGAAGTTTACTGAGGCTTTTTGCAGATGATGCTGTGGTGTATCGAGAGGTTGCAACAATGGAAAACTGTACTGAAATGCAGGAGGATCTGCAGCGAATTGACGCATGGTGCACGGAATGGCAATTGAATCTCAATGTAGACAAGTGTAATGTGATGCGAATACATAGAAAGATAGGTCCCTTATTATTTAGCTACAAAATAGCAGGTCAGCAACTGGAAGCAGTTAATTCCATAAATTATCTGGGAGTACGCATTAGGAGTGATTTAAAATGGAATGATCACATAAAGTTGAACGTCGGTAAAGCAGATGCCAGACTGAGATTCATTGGAAGAATCCTAAGAAAATGCAGTCCGACAACAAAGGAAGTAGGTTACAGTACGCTTGTTCGCCCACTGCTTGAATACTGCTCAGCAGTGTGCGATCCGCACCAGATATGGTTGATAGAAGAGATAGAGAAGATCCAACGGAGAGCAGAGCGCTTCGTTACAGGATCATTTAGTAATCGCGAAAGCGTTACGGAGATGATAGATAAACTCCAGTGGAAGACTATGCAGGAGAGACGCTCAGTAGCCCGGTACGGGCTTTTGTCAAAGTTTCGAGAACATACCTTCACCGAAGAGTCAAGCAGTATATTGCTCCCTCCTACGTATATCTCGCGAAGAGACCATGAGGATAAAATCAGAGAGATTAGAGCCCACACAGAAGCATACCGACAATCCTTCTTTCCACGTACAATACGAGACTGGAATAGAAGGGAGAACCGATTGAGGTACTCAGGGTACCCTCCGCCACACACCGTCAGGTGGCTTGCGAATTATGGATGTAGATATAGATGTAGCAATTCCGGCAGTCCAGCTTCGATCTGCCTTCAGCAACTTGCTGCCCAGGGCCCAAAAGTGCCAAGAGATGAATAGTAGTCACTTTCAACGTCTACGCCGGCCGATGTGGCCGAGCGGTTCTAGGCGCCTCAGTCCAGAACCGCGCTGCTGCTGCGGTCGCGGGTTCGAATCCTGCCTCGGGCATGGATGTGTGTGATGTCCTTAGGTTAGTTAGGTTTAAGTAGTTCTAAGTATAGGGGACTGATGACCCCAGATGTTAAGTTCCATAGTGCTTAGAGTCATTTGAACTATTTCATTCAACATCTGCTATTGCCAGCTTAGTTCAGTATTGCCTTTCCTGTGCTGTGTTTCACCCTGGAACTCCGTTCTCCGGGTCACTTTTATTCGCCTCATCCTGTATGATCTCACGTGCACTGACAGGTTGCAACAGGACTCAAATGAAGAAATTACAACTGCCAGTATTATACGTAATGCACAAATAGAAATAAGATATCGTATCACCTGAAGTTTGTTCTTGTACTAATTTATTTACTTATTTGATATTGTGCTCTCATGTTGTCGCCAGTATGATTAAAATATTTGCCCTTATATCTACTTTAATACATGTAAAGAAGAACGAATTACATCTCTGTGCAAAGTAGGCCTATGCCATATCTTCCTGTCAAGATCTTTATTACAAGCAACAGTTGTAAAGCGCTTGCTGGATGCTGGAAAAGTCTCGCTGTCAGAGTGTAAATTAATATAGTTTGTATGGAAGTGTATCTAGTGATATAACAACTGGACATCAAAATGGAGTCATACACAGGGACACTAGTCGATAAAAGCCGCAGTAAGTAAAAAACTAAATTTATATCCACATCGGCAGATAAGCTATAGTCATAGCGATACATTAAAGTGTGTTCCATCTTTTTGTCATAGAACCAGCACCCAGCGCTATGCTAGCAAGAATGATGTAACTTTCTGAAACCATCTGAAGATGAACCTGAAAAAGTTCGAAAACCGATTCGTGGAATAAAACATAATTATTCAAAAAAGTTTCTGGTTGCAGTTTTGTATATCTTATTTACAAATTAAAAGTGAGCTTCCAGATGTCCCGATACCACTTCATTCAGAAATCGCCTCCACACCTGAACACTTGCTGGTTGTGTGGAACCTAAAACTTACACACAACAGAAAATCTGTAAAGGTAAAGACGCAGTCCTGTTTTGATCATTTTCTGACACGATAACCTTTTAATCCCTCTTGCACAGCTAATCGCATTCCCTTTCTGGTGAGACTTCTCTTTCATTTGAGCACTTTTTCTAATTTTCGAACATTTTTCTAATGATTTATTCACTAGATTACATTATTACGAAAAGCTGAAAATATTTTGTTGACCTTTTTCATTTTGACTGCATTATACAGGCTGATTCAGCTGCCCCAAACACTGTTGTTTTATGCAACCCGCAACATTACTCCTGGCCTTCGAAAACCGCACGCGGGATTTTCATATTCTCTCGCTCGTTACGTGCGAGCTATTAGTCCTACACAAATAATGAACAGGACTTTTATGTAGGAAATTTAATGTAGTTAAATTTTGTATTGAGATATGTTTTCGCTGGCGGCCACTGTTTTCGAATTATTCGAGAAACGCGTACAAAAGTGGCCTTCAAATGCACCGCCGCCCTCACACTCACCCCTCACGAGTCAAGATTTTTAGTATGCTGTACGTAGCACTCTCTCCTGCCACTGTACAAAAATTCCCGACTACGCGAACAATTCCCGATATTCGACCATTTTATGGTCTGTGTTGATTGGGCTAATACGCTACCAACATAGACAGTCATTTCGTTAACGTTATTAATTTAGACGTACCAGTGAGGGTAACGAAAGAAAAACGACTTTTGTAAAAGCTACGCTAAAAGTAATTACGGTGGCAATTGGATCAAAACATAACCCTTAAAAGCACATTAGTTTCGTAGCCAGAAGGCCTGACGAATAGTACGGTGCATTTGTTTATTTTATGCTGTTAAAATTCACAAATATTACTAGGTAAAATTTACACAAACGTCAATTTTACAGTTTGTAAGCCCCGAGTATGCCTGTGGCGTAATAAGGCCAATCAACGAAGACCAAAACGTCTAATGTAGGTAATAATTCGTGCAGTCACAATTTTTTGTACAGTGGTAGGAGGGAGTGCCATGAACAACATACTAGAAATTCTGACCAGTGGGGGTACGTTTGAAGGTCACTTTCATACCTTTTCCTTGAATAACTCGAAAACTACGGACTCTCGCGAAAACGTATCCCAGTACAAAATTTAACTACATTAAATTTCCTACAGAATGGCCGTGCTCATTCTTATCTGTAGGACCAATGGTTTGCGCGTAGCGAGCGAGAGAACATGAAAACCTAGGTGTGCTTTTTCAAGGCCAGCTTTAACACTGCGAGTTGCATTAAACGACATCGGTAGGAGCAGCTAATCACGCTGTATAATGGAATGCCGTACTGCCTGTGTCGATAGCTTACTCTTTGACCATTAAATTCAGGTTGCTGGTTCTCCTAAATCACTTAAGGCAAGTGCCACAATCGTCCCTTTGAAAATGACACGGCCAATTTATCTCCCCATCCTACCCCAGTCCGAGCTCAATCTCAAATTACTTCGTCGTAATGGGATGCTAAACCCTAATCTGTCTGTCTTTTCATAGAACTTTAAATACGCTACTGGATTTCGGTGGTTACCGGTATGAATCCTTTACTGGCCCTTTAGCGTCGAATTTCATCATTTGCTAGGAGGCATGGTGCTTCTTTATTATTTACTAGAATTAGTTATTTACGAGTATAATGAGTACTTTTAAGAAGAAGAGGCACAGAAACAGCGGCTGGAAATGTAAGCGAGAGACCTTTTCAGATTCTACGTGAATATATATTTTCAGCACAGAGGTAATTTGATGTTCGCAGCAAAAATATAGTAAGCAGTGGTAATAATGTAATGAGTGGCATTAAGTCACTTACGGAGTAATTTGCTAGCATTTCGAACTTCTGTTAGATTAACATAATTAGAATATGAAAAGGGAAAAATTATATCATGTTGTGTCTCCTAACTCTTGTCACATAGCCGTAAGATGAGATTAACTCCGAAGCATGATTTCGCATAATATCAAAACTCCGTTAGTAGTGGGTCTAGCCCAAAAAGTTTGTTCACGCAGCATCCCCAAGATGCACTGTTTGTTTCGGTTTGAATAAAAACAGCACCGTCGTTCTGGCCACAGAAGGGTAAGTCTGGAACGACCGATCACCATGTCATCCTCAGATACTGGCGTTATATGGTCGAGGTACGGAGGGATGGGGATCAGGACACCGTTCTCTCGGCCGTTATCGGTCTAGCAGACCTGGAACCGCTACTTCTTATTCAGACAGCTTCTCAGCTGGCATCACGAGGCTGAGTCTACCCTTTCTAGTCCTCTGGAAAATATCCCTGGCAGACCGGGAAAAGAACCAGGGTGCTCCGCATGGCAGCCACGCACGCTTCACTCAGCTACGGAGGCGGACTCAGCTTAAATGAAACCAAATCGTGAATGAATGTAGTCTTGATGAAACAAAACAATACAGTAAACTATCCCCGCGGTCGTTTTCTCATATTAAAGGACTGTGCTGGGGACGGATGTAAGAACCACAGGAATCCCATGTGTATCTTGCAGTAGAGATTCGAGGTGGGGAAGGCATTCGACAGTGCCGTGTTAAAGATCATCATTCCGGTATTTGCCTTACGCGATTTCGGGAGATCAGGGAAAACCTAACTCTACACAGCCGAAAAGGGCTTTGAACCGACATCCTCCTAAAAATGAGTACAGTGCATCACCACTGCACCACATCGCCAGACGATACGGTGAAACTTCTTTATTTAAATTTGTGTCTCTTTTCTTAAATTGCTGAATGACTGAGAAGATGAAACTTCTACGTTATTTGATACTGAAACAGCTGAGCAAAACTGAACGCACTGAGCCTACTTTCTCATTACTTTGTCTTATCATGTCAACACTGACCCACAATATTCTACCGCAAAGAAATCTGACTGCTCAAAAAAATTACAATCTGACTTCAAATAATTAATTCAAAAGAATGGCCCTGACTAAAAAGAAGTCCTAATAATAACCTACACATTTCATTAAGCACTTATCTCACAAACATCTTCATTACGCGAACTACTGCAATACAGCGACTGCCAATACTGCCAGCTAAATAAAAGATTCTAACTACTAAAGTCCCTAACTACTAATAGGTATGTGGTTAGCAAAGGAAAGATTTTGTTGCAAACCAAATAATGTATTTTATTCCTTAATAATGTGACATCCATTTCAAACACGAGTATAAATCGTCATTGACACCTAGTACAGGGATATATAACCATGAATAACATTCAGTCTCCAAGAAGAACATCGTTAGCTTACGCTAACACTTCAGACCTCTACCCTCCATCAATGCTAACTTCTCACATTTAACATCCATCACTGCCGGCTGTTCACCTCCAACTGCCCAACAGTACATCCATCACTGCTGGCAACTAACTTCCAACTGCCCAACAGTACTTCCATCACTGCTGGCGACTAACTTCCAACTGCCCACCATTACTAGCGATTAACTTCCAACAACGAGTCCTTACAAAGAGAGCTCTGTCAGAGATCCAATGCAAAGCGCTACACAGCGTTACCAACACAGAAGTAGCCAACTTACAACTAGTACTCTCATGTTACATAATCCTATCGATTATATTTGAAAAGGATTTTTATTGGTGGGTCCGTAGCTGTAACACTATCTGACCGAATTTTCCGTCGGTGCTTAGCAGAACATTATACCAAAATTAAATAGGAAATACTTCTCAATGTTCTATACAATGTTATTTATTTGAAAATTTTCCTATTCCATCGTGGCAGGCTGTTACAGAAAACCGGTTTAAAGGCGTTTCAGAACTAAAACAGCCTCGATTGCGAAATTATTTATCGTCAATGGCGCGTTTCACACATTTCGAGCATTATAAGTGTGTGTAAAAGTACCTGAATGCGGGACCCATCAATCTTAAAACCACAAATAAGGTAAAATAGACACCAAGGTAATCGGATATATAATCCATATGAGACGAAACTTCTAAACCATGAAGTGGACCTTGGGCACACCAACCGGCTCCGCCGTGGCAGTACAAAATAAGAAGTTAAGGACACGCTTACAAAACCGCGGTACGAGACACGCATGGTACAATGTCTGTACCGGTGCGCACACAAAAATTACTATGACAAATCGAGATACAGGTGTCGCGTCTACTGCGGCAGGAAGTACACAGGTAGTGCACATGTCCGGCTTAAGGCACGTTTTCGAAAAACAGAAGTACTTAAAATCAGTACTTAAAATGTATGTAAGCAAACCAATGCAGACACATAAAAACCCAAAAAATAAAATAAAATAAAAGCACTCCCATATAAAACACAAAGAGTAGGTAAAATGATAACATGAAAAGCAAAGGATCAAAATATGTCGTTAAAACTCCGCCACACGGAGTGAAAAAGCTAAATTTTGGAGACAGGGGCAGTCTTAAGCATTGCAAACTAGAGACAAAAATATTTTTAATCGATAAAATAAATAAACATTATGTAAAGAGATAAAGTCACCTACTATAAAAAATCATTAAAAAAACCTTTAAAATATGGTTCCCCAACTTCCCACACAAAAACCAACAAATTGAGAATGGGTCAAAATGGTTCAAATGGCTCTGAGCACTATGGGGCTTAACATCTGAGGTCATCAGTCCCCTAGACTTAGAACTACATAACCCTAAGTAACCTAAGGACATCACACACATCCATGCCCGAGGCAGGATTCGAACCTACGACCGTAGCGGTAGCGCGGTTCCAGACTGAAGCGCCTAGTGCCGCTCGGCCACAACGGCCGGCAAATTGAGAGTGGTGTTGTCGACATAAAATAATAATTTCTGTAACTTTCGGAACACGGAGTGCAGACCGACGCCTTGGCTGAGGATAGAAATGATTGCCAGACAATGACGCTACGACCAGGAAAGCAGTCGCAATAAAATAAAAACAGAATTTCTAAAAAAAAAAAAGGAAATCACTGTCACATTTCTTACCATACTATGAACATATCGAATACTTAGCAGTAACACTGATACCATATATATCGAAACAAAGTATCGATACTGCTCTAAACTATTGTTTAGTGAACGAAACTGGAGATTGCCGATTCTCGGACCAGTGTTTTGATTCAGTTTAGGACTTTCTTACAGACAAAACCAAACACGCGGTTTTTAACTAATGATTGACTGGAAATGGTTATGTCCGGCTATTTGGAGACCATTTGCAGCCATTTATGGACTTCATGCTCCCAAACAGCGATGGATCTTTTATGGATGACAATGTGCTTTGTCACCGGGCCACAATTATTCGCGACAGGTTTGAAGAACATTCTGGAGAATTCGAGCCCCCGACATGAATGCCGACGAACATTTATAGGACATAATCGAGAGGTCAGTTCGTACACAAAATTGTGTACCGGTAACACTTTCGTAATTACGGACGGCTATAGAGGCAGGATGGCTCAATATTTCTGCAGGGGATTTATAGCGAGTTGTTGGAAATGGAAACGCCGTGTGGCTAGGGCCTCCCGTCGCGTAGACCGTTCGCCTGGTGCAAGTCTTTCGAGTTGACGTCACTTCGGCGACTTTCATGTCGATGGGGACGAAATGACGATGATAAGGGCAACACAACACCCAGTCCCTGAGCGGAGAAAATGTCTGACCCAGCCGGAAATCGAACCCGGGCCGTTAGATATGACATTCCGTCACAGTGACCACTCAGCTACTAGGGGCGGACGACTTGTTGAGTCCATGACACATCGAGCTGCTGCATACGCTGGGCAAAAGGACGCCTCACACCATATAAGGAGGTATGGTTCAAATGGCTCTGAGCACTATGGCACTTAACATCTGAGGTCATCAGTCCCCAAGAACTCAGAACTACACTACTGGACATTAAAATTGCTACACCACGAAAATGACGTGCTACAGACGCGAAATTTAACCGACAGGAAGAAGATGCTGTGATATGCTTTTCAGAGCATTCATACGAGGTTGGCGCCGGTACTGACACCTACAACGTGCTGACATGAGGAAAGTTTCCAACCGATTTCTCATACACAAACAGCAGTTGACCGCCGTTGCCTGGCGAAACGTTGTTATGATGCCTCGTGTAAGGAGGAGAAATGCGTACCATCACGTTTCCGACTTTGTTAAAGGTCAGATTGTAGCCTATCGCGATTGCGGTTTATCGTATCGCGACATTGCTGCTCGCGTTGGTCGAGATCCAATGACTGTTAGCAGAATATGGAATCGGTGGGTTCAGGAGGGTAATACGGAACGCCGTGCTGGATCCCAACGGCCTTGTATCACTAGCAACGACGAACCTTGGTGCACGAATGGCAAAACGTCATTTTTTTCGGATGAATCCAGGTTCTGTTTACAGCATCATGATGGTTGCATCCGTGTTTGGCGACATCGCGGTGAACGCACATTGGAAACGTGTATTCGTAATCGGTATACTGGCATATCACCCGTCGTGATCGTATGGGGTGCCACTGGATACACGTCTCGGTCACCTCATGTTCGCATTGACGGCACTTTGAACAATGGACGTTACAATTCAGATGTGTTACGACCCTTGGCTCTACCCTTCGTTCGGTCCCTGCGAAACCCTAAATTTCAGGAATATAATGTACGACCGCATGTTGCAGGTCCTGTACGGACCTTTCTGGATACAGAAAATGTTCGGCTGCTGCCCTGGCCAACACATTCTCCAGATCTCTCACCAATTGAAAACGTCTGGTCAATGATGGCAGAGCAATTGGTTTTCGTCACAATACGAAAGTCACTACTCTTGATGAACTGTGGTATCGTGTTGAAGCTGCATGGGCAACTGTACCTGTACACACCATCTAAGCTGTGTTTGACTCAATGCCCAGGCGTATCAAGGCCGTTATTACGGCCAGAGGTGGTTGTTCTGGTACTGATTTCTCAGGATCTATGCACCCAAATTGCGTGAAAATGTAATCACATGTCAGTTCTAGTATAATATATTTGTCCAATGAATTCCCGTTTATCATCTGCATTTCTTCTTGGTGTAGCAATTTTAATAGCCAGTAGTGTACTTAAACCTAACTAACATAAGGACATCACACACATCCATGACCGAGGCAGGATTCGAACCTGCCACCGTAGCGTAGAACTGCTCCGCCACTCCGGCCGGCTAAGGATGTATCCCATTATTTTTTTCACCTCGGTGTACTTTACCGCGTCGACACGCGAATAGTTTACAAACGTAGCCGTTTCAGAAATGCTTCAACTCTTGGCCAGAAAGTCTGATCATGCCCTTTTGGGTATCAGATAAATCGCTCCGTTTTTGCATGACTATAACGACTGCACTGTTTTCCGCGTCTCCCGACACGCTTTTTGTATCCTCGTCTGTTGCTGCTGTCACCTGCCGTCTGTAAGTGGTTACTGAACGTTGACGTCGAACACAGGCGGAGGTCACGTTAATGTGACTGGACCATGCAATGTTGGCGAGAAGTGAATGGAAACAGTAACTACCATAAAACACTTAAGAATAAACTTCCGGAGCGACTGTAAGAGGAATGACCACATAAAACAAATTGTAGGATAAGTAGATGCGAGGCTGAGTTTCACTGTGGGAATCTTGAAGAAATGTAATTACTCCACGAGCATTCGAAGGAATAAAAACAATCGTTCTATCGATTGCTGAGTACTGTTCGTCAGTCCGGGACTCTTACGAAGTAGGATTAACGGAAAAGACAGAGAAAGTCCAGCGAAGTCAAGGAATGGTTCACTCGGCGGAAGAGCGTTACTACGATGGTCAGTTAACTCCAGTGGCAAACGTCACAAGAGAGGCATTGTCCTCCGCGGATATGTTTACCTCTGAAATTTCGAAAGCGTACGTTACAGGAAAATTTGTGGAAGTTATTACTTCGTCCCACATATGTCTCGCGAAACGGCCACGAGAAGAATGTCAGAGAAATAAGAACTAGTACGCTTGACACGTGACTGGCATCGGGAAAAGAAAGAAAAGATAGTGTGAGACGTAGCGCCGTATACCGATTCTGCCTTGGAGGCGGTTAAGTGGGAGATGTGTCTCAGAGCTGGATAGTGACAGATGGTGTCGCGAGACTGGACGCGCACGTAGTTTATGTATCAGCCGAAAGAGGACAGTATTGGATAGGGGACTGATTTAGTTTCGATTGTGCCCACTAGAGTGCTCTAAAGTAATAGAATGTTTTTCATAAACTATTCTAGTATTTTCATAAAGTGTTATTATGTCTTTTTCTGTATGTAAAATGTTATAAATGTCTTTTGGCAGTATGAATGATGCGTGAGTGTGGTTTAAGGTTAATTTGAAGATAATTATTTAACGAGTTATGTAGTAGCATTTAGTGTGGGAACATTTCGAAGAAGTATGGATATGGACAAAGGGGATTTTTGTCGAATAGATTTGTAAAGTAAGTTTATGGTGAAGGGAAAGTTAATTCAGGTATAAATAACAATAGTAAATAACTTTATGCATAAGCAAAACTTCAGCATATTAGATAATTACGTCGGTAAAAAGTGTAGTCCTTCAGTTTACTATTTTACGATTGGGTATTGATGAAAAGCGCGGATTGACGCGGGAGAATGTTCAAATGGCTCTGAGCACTATGGGACTTAACATCTGTGGTCATCAGTCCCCTAGAACCTAGAACTACTTAAACCTAACTAACCTAAGGACATCACACACATCCATGCCCGAGGCAGGATTCGAACCTGCGACCGTAGCAGTCGCGCGATTCCTGACTGAGCGCCTAGAACCGCTAGACCACCGCGGCCGGATGGGAGAATGTTGTTTTGCTATTGGCTGTTGAGTTAACTGAACAATGGTAAAGCAATATTCTTCACACGCCTTTCTCTGCTGGTAGAGAAGAGTATTCTAGAGAAGAGTCGAAGCCTAGCCATGAAACAGATCGGACGTGTGTAGTAGTAGTTCCGATGGAAATGATAAGTTGCCGGATCTAGCAGTGTTTCATACATCAAAAGTATTTGAAATTGACGGCATAATTATATGTGCGTGTAGAAATTTCGGAATTTTTATGTGAATTTTGTGACGAGAAAAGACATATTCCGCGTGGCATCTTGAGCAGGTTGGTGGCTAAAAACTGTAACTGCATTTGGCACCGACAGGCTTAATATTTGGCGAGCATTATCAATCAAAAATAAGCAGTATTTTTATAGCGTGAGTGAAAGGGATTGTGAGTGACTGTGTTAAGACTAACACGGGCTTGGCAGTGATACTTCTTCACCTAAGTTTCAGAATATATTAATTGAGGACAAAATTTCCATCTTTTCATTTCTTGTGAAAACTTTCTCCCGAAACGTATATTAGTGACTTTAATTGCAGCCTGGCTCACGACGAAGTACAGTAGATTTCAAATGGGTTCAAATGGCTCTGAGCACTATGTGACTTAAATTCTGAGGTCATCAGTCCCCTAGAACTTAGAAACTACTTAAACCTAACGAACCTAAGGACATCACACACATCCATGCCCGAGGCAGGATTCGAACATGCAATCGTAGCAGTCGCGCGGTTCCATACTGTAGCGCCTAGAACCGCTCTGCCACTCCGGCCGGCCAGGATGTTTCGGTCGGCTTTCCTACTGATGATCTGCTGAGACAATGTTCACAGGTAGGTGCAGGTGCGTCGTAAAGGGACGGAAAGAACCGCGCCGCCGCAAGTGTTACCCCAAGTACCCTCCGCCACACACCAATATTAGGGAGTCCCTACATGTGACTGTAATTCGGTCGATGACAAGCGAGAAGTTTTCCGAGCTACGTGGTCAAGTTGAGCGCTGAGTTGCTGGCTAGATAGAAGTGCTGCGTGCGCAAGGAGAAGGCCGCACCTTGGCGAGCGCAGCGAAGGCCGCGCCGGCGGTTGCCCGCGTCAGCAGCAGCACGGCGAGCTGTGGCCCGCGCCCCCCGCAGCCACCGCCGCCGCAGCCACGGTCCCGGGCAGCCGCCACAGGCAGCCGACGCGTCGCCGCTGGCACGCCGAGCGCACCCAGCGCTCGCCACGCACGCACCGCCCGCTGCTCCTCTGCCGGCACACATTCGTATCTTGTGGCGACATCCCTTCACGCTGTTACTTGCTCGTCGGAAGACAATGACAACATAAAGAGAGTCACGAATTTCAGTTAGATATTACTCTAAAGACGCCACGGAATTAGATTCGTCTGCGTAGCGAATAATCCCATGTGACTGGAAAAGAGCGCTGGTCACTCCTCTTTAGAAAAGGGATAATAGGTCGGATGCACCGAATTATAGCCCAACTAGCAGAGTACGTGGCGTTGCCTGTAATTTATTTTTTCAAATCTTCTATTAGTCTGTCTACTATTTCCCCGTCTCTCTGTGCATCTCCTCTTGTCGCACTCTCTGTCCATCTCCTTTTAATATTTTTTTGTGGAATTTAAAATTTAAAAAACCTCTCTCACACCGGCTTGATTTAGCTTTACTGATCAGGATAGTAAAAAACATGCGTATGTTAAGGGAATTTTCATTTACAAAGCAGGCTTATCACATTCACACAGTTCAATACTGTTCTATCCTGATTAAATTGAGCTTAACTTAAGTTCCATAAGGCAGTGAAACAATTTAGAAGTCTCGGTGCGACGAAAATTGTCAGTCGATCTCCTGAAAAAAATTGTAATAATTATTAACTTTCGGTGATCACATGGGGAAGACTGGAGATCTGCTGGTATGACCGTGTTAGCCTATTTATTTGAAGTAACTGGATATCTTGAGCATACAAAACGGCAGGTTCGTCCAGTGTAAATCAGACGTTCCCCACTGATCCCGTGCAACTCAGCGTGGTAAGCAGACACTGTCAATAATAATCAGTTAAATAATACTCGAACACACTTACTTTAGTTTAGTTCATGTATTAAATTCCTTCTCATACAGAATTTCATCAAGATGGCGACTAGCTCAACAATAAATACATATACATCATCTTTCTTTCACCACTCATCGCAAGAATTCCTTCATTCTTTTCATAAGAGAAAACATAGACAGCAGAGAAGCTATTCCATGGAGTAAATGGAAGCTCCAAGGAATAATTGGGCTTGAAACTACTTTGTATTGATAATCGGTAAGATAAGAAGAGATATTTCGAAACATGTACTGAGTTATATAATTTATAAAATTTCTGAAAATATCGCGGAGAGACCGCTCCAGGAGACATTACATCCTCCTCCATTATCTCTCTGGCCATCTGCTCCTCTTCCCTTTCTCTGTCCACTTGCTTCTCCCCTCTCTCTGCCATCTCTTCCACTCCCTGTCTGTATCCCCTTCTTCTCTTTCCTTTCTCTGCCCATCTCCTCCTCTCCCCTTTCTCTGTCAATTTTCCCCTCCCCTCTCTCTGTCCATCCAATCCTTCAACCTCTTGTCTACCCATCTCCTCCTTCCCTCTCTCTGTCTATCCATCTCGTCGCCCTTCATGATGTCTCCTCCTTATCTCACGTAACCCCCCCCCCCCCCCCAAATAGCAGGGCGGGGTTTCTACACCCACAGTACTTCTTTCCGGGGCCGGCCGCTGTGACTGAGCAGTTCTAGGCGCTTCAGTCTGGAACCGCGCGACCGCTAGGGCCGCAGGTTCGAACCCTGCCTCAGGCATGGATGTGTGTAATGTCCTTAGGTTAGTTAGGTTTAAGTAGTTCTAAGCTGTAGGGGACTGATGACCTCAGATTTTAAGTCCCATAGGGCTCAGAGCCATTTTAACCCTTTGAACTTCTTTCCGGATCGTAATTAATATGTGTATTAATCTGGTTTAAATCGCTCCAGTGGTTTAGGAGGTGCTTCTAACCCTTGGCTTTGCCCACATACGCAAATGTCAGTTATATTTCATATATTTCACACGTATTTATGTACATATTTTACCTCTATCTCTAGCGAATTTCGCCCTGCATTTTCATTTGCACGCAGCTAAATGTTTATGTCGCTGTATCTCCTGAACTATGAGTCATACAATGACAGAATATATTCTGAAGCGACAGAAAAACTGGTACAGGCATGCGTATTCAAATACAGATAAATGTAAGCTTGAAGTGTACGGCGCTGCGGTCGGCAACGCCTATATAAGACAACAAGCGTCTGGCGCAGTTGTTAGACCGGTTAATTCTGCTACAATGTCAGGTTATCAAGATGAGTTTGAACGTGACGTTATAGTCGGTGCACGAGCGATGAGACACAGCATCTCCGAGGTAGCGATGAAGTGGGAATTTTCCCGTACGACCATTTCACGAGTGTATTGCGAATACCAGGAATCCAGTAAAACATCAGATCTCCGACATCGCTGCGACCGGAAAAAGATCCTTCTAGAACGGGACCAAAGACGACTGCAGAGAATCGTTCAATGTGACTGAAGTGCAACACTTTCGCAAATTGCTGCAGATTTCAATGCTGGGCCATTATCAAGTGTCAGCGTAAACATAATCGGTATGGGCTTTCGGAACCGAAGGCCCTTTCGTGTATCCTCGATGACTGCACGACACAAAGATTTACGCCTCGCCTGGACGCGTCAACACCGACATTGGACTGTGGATGATTGGAAACATGTTTCCTGGTCGGTCGAGTCTCGTTTCAAATTGGATCGAGAGATGCACATGTACGGGTATGGAGACAACCTCATGAATCCATGGACCCTGCATGTTAGCAGGGGATTGTTCAAGATGGTGGAGGCTCTGTAATGGTGTTGGGCGTCTGTAGTTGAAGTGATATGGGGCTCCTGATACGTCTAGACACGACTGTAACAGGTGACACGTTTGTAAGCATCATGTCTGATAACGTGCATCCATTCATGTCCATTGTTCATTCCGACGGACTTGGGCAATTCCAGCAGGACAATGCGACACCCCATACGTCCAGAATTAGTACAGAGTGGTTCCAGGAACTCTCTTCCGAGTTTAAATACTTCCGCTGGCCGCCAAACTCCCCAGACATGAACATTATTGAGCATATTTGGGATGCCTTGCAAATGTGCTGTTCAGAAGAGATTTCCACCGCCTCGTTCTCTTATGGATTTATGGATAGCCCTGCAGGATTCATGGTGCCAGTTCCCTCCAGCACTACTTCAGACATCAATCGATGCCTCGTCGTGTTGTGCCACTTCTGCATGCTCACGGGGGCCCTGCACGATATTAGTCAGGTGTACCAGTTCTTTAATAATATGTTTGGATATAGCTAAATTCCATATGTTGCAGACTCCTGGAGTGCATTCTAAGATCAAACATTATGACATTCGTGGAGGAAAACAAGTTTCTCTCAGGGAATTGACAGGGGTTCAATAAAAACCACTCATTTGAAAAACACTCTGCTTTATTGATGCGCGACCCATTTTAAGTGGACGCGTAGAGTCCCTCATCCCAGATGACTGAAGCGTTCGACACTGTGAAAGGGGTACTATTATTGTGATTCACTATTTTTATCTTCGCAATTCTCGCAGCGTCGGTGGTTACACAGAGAGGGGGGGGGGGGGTGGGGGTCCGATTAAGTTGGCACTCAAGACAAGATTTCAATTGCTGTAGTTCGCCTCCTGGACGGCGGAATCGTTCACTGCACGTTGGAGGGTCAAACTGAATACTGACTGATTAAAATGAGGCATTCACCCTACACTCCTCTGTTAGATCTTAGTGACAGAAAGGGGTAAATGTATGCAACGGTACGACAGCGCAGTAACGAACTTCACCCAGTGTTCATTTTACTGGTTAAATAACTGATATTTTCTTTGATAGAAAGACATACGGAATCAACTAACGTTACCAATTTGTATGCAATTTCTTGATCATTAATTACGAAAATTGTACATTGATCGTCACGTATGTCAAACATCAATTGCTAACTATAGTGTCCTACGCATTTACAGGGGAATAAGATGTTCATGTGAGAATTCAGCTCGGGACAGCCTCATCATGTACGTGGGATTAAGGCCTGATACGAACACAGACATGCACACAACCGAACGAATCTGTACAGACAGAAATTAGTACGACAAGCTATAACAATACCAGTCCAAAAGATTTCAGTACAGCGGTGAATAAAATATTTGATGCACGAAAAATTGTCATTCCATAAACTATCAACCCAGTATTTATTTCAACTACGTCAAGTGCCGCCATAGTGATAGTGACCCGAGACAGCGAGACGATCGATCGCATGTTAGCACAAGTACGAGCTTATTCGCCGCTATTTACAAAATAGTTTGGAGTTAGTGGTTCGTAATCTTAACTACGTTTTATAATCTGACGGATGGAATCGGCACAACACTCGCCACTGACTTCAAGATATGAGCAGATGGGTGGTTCGTAACTAACGCAAGAGCTACGTGCTCGATCTAAAACTCCGCACGAAATTATTAAGTTTCACTCATGCTAGCCACAATGAACATACTAACTCCATACTCCTCGTCTTGCTGATGCCATTAGGTTTCAAAGCGACCTAACTTATAAATATCAATGAGAATTAACACTTAGCTTCACGTTCTACGAGAGTTGCCCAAAAACTAATGCACTGCATTTTTTTTCTCAGCCGAAAACAATACCTCGAATGCAAATCGTTAAGTATGTATTATTGGAAGTCTCCTAAGTGAGCGCGCCAAGTTTCTGTCACTTCCAGCAGGTAGCGTAGCTGCAGGACAGTTTCAAAATGGCGTCTGTAAGCGACATACGTTACAAGCAAGTGCCGTCATTGAATTTCTTACTGCTGAGAAAGAAACTGTGGGGAACATTCACAAACGCTTGTACAAAGTCTATGGAGCATCTGGTGCAGACAGAAGTGCAGTTAGTCGCTGGGCACGGAGGGTGAGGTCATCAGAAGGCGGTTCGGCGGAGCTCCACGATTTGCAGCGATCGGGGAGACCATCCACGTCTGTCACACCTGACATGTTCGAGCGAGCTGATTTTTTCATTCGCGAGGACAAACGCATTACGATTCGGCAGTTGAAGCTACATCTGTCAAATCAGCAAAGGAAGAGTGGATGGAATTATCAACACTCTAGAATGAGATTTTTACTCTGCAGCTGAGTGTGCGCTGATATGAAACTTCCTGGCAGATTAAAACTGTGTGCCCTACCGAGACTCGAACTCGGGACCTTTGCCTTTCGCGGGCAAGTGCTCTACCATCTGAGCTACCGAAGCACGACTCACGCCCGGTACTCGCAGCTTTACTTCTCCCAGTATCCGTCTCCTACCTTCCAAACTTTACAGAAGCTCTCCTGCTAACCTTGCAGAACTGGCACTGGTAGAGCACTTGCCTGCGAAAGGCAAAGGTCCCGAGTTCGAGTCTCGGTCGGGCACACAATTTTAATCTGCCAGGAAGTAACACTCTAGGATATTCAAAAGTGTGTGCAAGATGAGTCCCGCGGTGTCTAACGGTGGATCACAAATCGAACAGAAAAAGTATTTGTTTTGATTTGTATCCAACATTTTGAAGCTGAGGGGAAGGCCTTCTTGTCCCAGAGTATGACAGGTGATGAAACCTGGGTTCACCGTTTTGAGCAAACAACAAAACGACAGTCAATGGAATGTCGCCATTCCCACTCACCGCAGAAGAAGAAGAGGAAGAAGAAGAAGAAGAAGAAGAAGAAAAATCAGCCCCGCGGGATTAGCCGAGCGGTCTAGGCCGCTGCAGTCATGGACTGTGCGACTGGTCCCGGCGGAGGTTCGAGTCCTCCCTCGGGCATGGGTGTGTGTGTTTGTCCTTAGGATAATTTAGGTTAAGTAGTGTGTAAGCTTAGGGGACTGATGACCTTAGCAGTTAAGTCCCATAAGATTTGACACATATTTGAACTTTTTTTAAAAAATTCAAAGCAACTGCTTCCGCCTGCGTGATTCTCATTAATGTGATGCCATGAGGCGGTATCATTCATTCAGAAGCATATGTCAACACATTAAAAAAAAATCAAGACAAGCTTCCGGCGACTTCGGCGCAACAGGAAGTAGGAGATGTTTTGCTGCAGCATGATGACGCTCGGCTGCCCACAAGACTGAGGACTGCTGAACACATCATAAAACACGGTTGGACAGTGTTACCCATCCACACTACAGCCCTGACCTAGCCCCCTCAGACTTCCACGTATTTGCGTCATTAAAGGATGCCATTCATGGAAATCATTTTGAGGACGATGAGGAGCTGATACACACAGTGAAGCACCTGGCCTCGCCACCAGAGCAAGGACTGGTTCAGACAGGGTATACAAACCCTTGTTTCGCGCTGGACGAAGGCCACAGAAGGGGATGGAGATTACGTGCAAAAATAGGGTGTGTAGATAAAAGACCAGTCTTTCGTGAGTGTAATTCTCATTAGGTTCAATAAAGGACTCTCGTAGCATAAAAGTACACTACTGGCCATTAAAATTGCTACACTTCGAAGATGACGTGCTACAGACGCGAAATTTAACTGTCAGGAAGAAGATGCTGTGATATGCACATGATTAGCTTTTCAGAGCATTCACACAAGGTTGGCGCTAGTGGCGACACTTACAACGTGCTGACATGAGGAAAGTTTCCAACCGATTTCTCATACACAAACAGCAGTTGACCGGCGTTGCCTGGTGAAACGTTGTTGTGATGTCTCGTGTAAGAAGGAGAAATCACGTTTCCGACTTTGTTAAAGGTCGGATTGTAGCCTATCGCGATTGCGGTTTATCGTATCGCGACATTGCTGCTCACGTTGGTCGAGATCCAATAACTGTTAGCAGAATATGGAATCGGTGGGTTCAGGAGGGTAATACGGAACGCCGTGCTGGATCCTAACGGCCTCTTATCACTAGCAGTCGAGATGACAGGCATCGTATCTGCATGGCTGTAACGGATCGTGCAGCCACGTCCCGATCGCGGAGTCAACAGATGGGGATGTCTGCAAGACAACAACCATCTGCACGAACAGTTCGACGACGTTTGCAGCAGCATGGACTATCAGCTCGGAGACCATGGCTGCGGTTACCCTTGACGCTGCTTCACAGACAGCAGCGCCTGCGGTGGTGTACTCAACCACGAACCTGAGTGTACGAATGGCAAAACGTAATTTTTTCGGATGAATCCAGGTTCTGTTTACAGCATCATGATGGTCGCATCCGTGTTTGGCGACATCGCGGTGAACGCACATTGGAAGCGTGTATTCGTAATCGCCATACTGGCGTATCACCTGGCGTGATGGTATGGGGTGCCATTGGTTACACGTCTCGGTCACCTCTTGATCGCATTGACGCCACTTTGAACAGTGGACGTTACAGTTCAGATGTGTTCCGACCCGTGGCTCTACCCTTTATTCGATCCCTGCAAAACCCTACATTTCAGCAGGAAAATGCACGACCGTATATGGCAGGTCCTGTACGGGCCTTTCTGGATACAGAAAATGTTTGACTGTTGCCCTGGCCAGCACATTCTCCAGATTTCTCACCAATTGAAAACGTCTTGTCAATGGTGGCCGAGCAACTGGCTCGTCACAATACGCCAGTCACTACACTTGATGATCTGTGGTATTGTGTTGGAGTTGCATGGGCAGCTGTACCTGTACCCGCCATACAAGCTCTGTTTGACTCAATGCCCAGGGGTATCGAGGTTGTTATTACGGCCAGAGGTGGTTGTCCTAGGTACTGATGTCTCAGGATCTATGCACCCAAATTGCGTGAAAATGTAATTACATGTCAGTTCTAGTACAATATATTTGTCCAATGAATACCCGTTTATCATCTTCATTTCTTCTTGGTGTAGCAATTTTAATGGCCAGTAGTGTATATACTCACTGGTGTTTGCAACAGGAATGTCCTTTCTCCGAAAACCTCACAGCCTCCTCTGGACGCTGACCCCATAGCAAAATCTTTTGATGGAACGGCGCTGGCCAGTCCCCAAATCCCACTCAAAAGCGCGATTCCGTAAGCCAGTCATAAGGACTGGAAAAGCGCCGGCAACCGGCGACCTCATTGCTTTGAGGAGAGAGGAAAGATCCAGTACATTTTCGAAGCTTCTTTACGCCATCTCCCCAGTAGTAATTGGAAGACTTCGTTTTAAGAACGGCGGGAAGATGCGCTCCCGCATTTGTGGCTCGCTCCCGACGGGCAGATTTTAAGAAAGCCGGTGAATTTCCGATTGCCGAGAGAAAGAAATGAAGTGCCTCTAAGCTTGATGCAAAGGCGCAATGTTCAATTATATCTGTCGTCTTTTACTGCTGCAAGGTACTGGTAACATCATCTTCGCGAAATATTTCTTTTCATATTTCCTAAATTCCAAGAATGATGTTAAGTTAAAACACAGTTACTTGGAAAGCTTGGGCGTGAATCACCACACATGGTATTTTATACAACGCGACAACTGAACCTACAGGTGTGGAGGCAAGTCTGCTAAATTACTGGTTACAGTTTATCAGGGTCACACACCACATTCACACTGATCACTCACACAACGAAAAATAGAATTTAGAAGAAAGTTTTCCTACTCCACATGTAAGCTCACTGTGTCAAAGTGCGATTCGCTTTAACGGTCAATTTCAGAGAACAAAGTCCACTTCCGAAATTCCATACAACTCAGTAATTTTGTAAATAAATTTACCAAACGTGATCACATCTACTAAGTGATGAAACTGAAGGTTCAATTCGAACACGAGAGGTGCTTGTGTCGAATTGGAGCCTCATGGTTTCCAAAGAAACATAGTTGGAGCAGCAGAGTATAGGTTACTAAGTCCGTGGGAAAGAAGCACAAATTAGACGGTAAATAAAATAAAATTTAACACAAGCATTCCACAAAGCACGCGACACATTCATACATGATACAAGAAACTAACTAAAACTGTATATCACCTAGCGACACCGTCAACTTGCAGGTGCACAAAAGATCTCGTCGAATAAACTGAATACTGTTGAAATTAATACCGTTCCCTGACTGAATTAGTTGGTACGGCATGATTATCAATGCCACACACCAGAGTGACTACCGGAAACTCAGACAAAGATGACACTTACACTTTTCAACTTTGCAGTTAGAGATACTACTCAGAGCATTCTCACTCGCCGGCGGCCTAGGGAAAAGTAAAACTAACCTGCCCCGTCGCCGGGATCTACACAGCAACTCGGAAGGACCCAGAGAGCTTAAGCGGTTTCTACCTGTACGAACCTCACAACGGATACTGACCAGTGGCCACTAATGCCTTTCTGACCCAACGTAGCCGTATTCAAAGCTCTACACAATGATTGGCTTAACTGCTCTTAACATTCAAGGGAACCTCCTGGCAACTAATAAACCCCGAAGCGCCAGCTGACAAACTACACATTCATACCAGCAGACGACAGTCGGGTCAGGAAAGATATGACATGAATGCATGATAATGGATTACACAGATACATACAGAATAAAATTATGAATTTCAAATTGAAAAAGACATTCTCCTTTGGCCTTGAAATGCCACTGAACAATGCTGAAGGTTGCTTTCCAAGATCTATGGAACGCTTCACACGGAGACGTTCCATCTACGTCTACATCTACATGGATACTCTGCAAATTACATTTAAGTGCCTGGCAGAGGGTTCATCGAACCACGTTCACAAATATCTATTATTCCAATCTCGTATAGAGCGCGGAAAGAATGAACACCTAAATCTTTCCGTACAAGCTCTGATTTCTCTTATTTTATCGCGGTGATCGTTCCTCCCTATGTAGGTCGGTGTCAACAAAATGTTTTCCCATTCGGAGGAGAAAGTTGGTGATTGTAATTTCGCGAGAAGATTCCGTCGTAACGAAGAGCGCCCAAATCCTGTATAATTTCTGTGACACTCTCTCCCATATTTCGCGATAATACAAAACGTGCTGTCTTTCTTTGAACTTTTTCGATGTACACCATCAGTCCTATTTGGTAAGGATTCCACACAGCGCAGCAGTATTCTAAAAGAGGACGGACAAGCCTAGTGTAGGCAGTCTCCTTAGTAGCCTAGGTCTGTTACGTTTTCTAAGTGTCCTGCTAATAAAACGCAGTCTTTGGTTAGCCTTCCCCACAACATTTTCTATGTGTTCCGTTCAATTTAAGTAGTTCATAATTGTAATCCCAGGTATTTAACTAAATACTAACTTACGGCTTTTAGATTAGACTGATTTATTGTGTAACCGAAGTTTAACGAGTTCCTTTTAGCACTCATGTGGATGCTCTCACACTTTTCGTTATTTAAGGTCAACTGCCACTTTTCCCACCATTCAGATATTTTTTTTTCTAAATCATTTTACAGTGTGTTTTGATCTTCTGATGATTTTATTAGTCGATAAACGACAGTGTCATCTGCAAACAACCGTTTTCATGCAAGTGGGTACATAAGGATTTGGAACATGAAAGTGAATGAAGCCGTTGATCTCAGCAACTAGATAAAGAAATTACTAGGGTTGAATAGAAAGTTCAAATTGTTCAAATGGCTCTGAGCACTATGGGACTTAATATCTGAGGTCATCAGTCCCCTAGAATTTAGAACTACTTACACCTAACTAACCATGCCCGAGGCAGGATTCAAACCTACGACCTTAGCGGTCGCGCGGTTCCAGACTGAAACGCCTACAACCGCTCGGTGACATCGGCCGGCCAAAAAAAGTAGTGCAACACTGCCGTAACATGAAGGATGTGTGTATAATGGTATGCTCGCTGTATGTAGCTGATAGCTGAAGGTCAGTTGATGATGTGCTGTAAGCGCCGACGGCTGTGTTTGAGTCAGTTACAGTGTATACTGTCAAAGTGTGGGAGTCTAGGTCATGCGCCCCAACGGTATCTTTGGAAAACACGGAAAACGTGCGTGGATCAAGACTGAAGTGGCTCGTGATTTGAGTGCACAACAATGTTTTCAGGGACTGCGTCAGGCGTATGGTAAAGCAGGATTGCCATATCGTATGGCGGCGGGATGGGTGCAAGTGTTTCGGGATGGGAGGGTGTCATTGGTTCAAATGGCTCTGAGCACTATGGGACTTAACATCTGAGGTCGTCAGTCACCTAGAACTTAGAACTAATTAAACCTAACTAACCTAAGGACATCACACACATCCATGTCCGAGGCAGGATTCGAACCTGCGACCGTAGCGGTCGCACGGTTCCAGACTGAAGCGCCTAGAATCGCTCGGAGGGTGTCATTCACGATCGGTCCAATGACTAGAAACGCCCTGGTCCTCCTGGCCCAAAGAACGTGCGCCGTAGACCAGTTTGTACCAAAATAATTGTTATTGTGGCTTACGATATCCGTGGGTTAACTCTGCATCACGTTGTACCGCAGGAGCAGAGGCTCATTGCAACCTACTACAGCAATTTCTTGCGACATCACCTTCGTCCCGCATTGAGAAGATAGCGACGGCACACTCTGCCACTGCATCCCATCATCCTTCAGGAAAATGCCTGCCTGATTCCACACGGTGAATCCTGTTCGGGAGCTCCTGCGTATCTGGGGTTGGAGATACTGGAACATCAGTCAACATGGGTTTAGAAAACATCTTTCCTGTGAAACACAACTAGCTCTTTATTCACATGAAGTCTTGAGTGCTACTGACAAGAGATTTCAAATCGATTCCATATTCTGGATTTCCGGAAGGCTTTTGACACTTTACCACACAAGCGGCTTGTTGTGAAATTGCGTGCTTATGGAGTATCGTCTCAGTTATGTGACTGGATTTGTGATTTCCTGTCTGAGAGGTCACAGTTCATAGTAAATGACGGAAAGTCATCGCGTAAAGCAGAAGTGATTTCTGGTGTTCTCCAAGGTTGTGTTGTAGGCCCTTTGCTGTTTCTTATCTATCTAAACGATTTGGGAGACAATCTGAGCAGCCGTCATGGATGAACTGACGGTGTACGACGCCTTCCATGTGTGTGTTTCAAATAGCTCCTAGCACTACGGGACCTACCATCTGAGATCATCAGTCCCTTGGACTTAGAACTACTTAAACCTAACTAACCTAAGGACATCACACACATCCATGCCCGAGGCAGGATTCGAACCTGCGATCGCAACGGTCACGCGGTTCCAGACTGAAGCGCCTAGAACCGCTCGGCACACCGGCCCATGAGTGTGGGGGAAACTGATCGAGATGCGGGGCGGTTGAATTGAGCGCATGTGATACAGTGAACGTCTGTCATTACAGTTTGTTTTGAATTATAATAGTGTTGCCACTACTTTTTATCCAAACCATGTAAGAAAATAATTTGTTCATTAGAAATCCTTCCCAGGTATCGACGTGTGTAAGAACAATGTGTATTTTATGACGATTAAATAAAAGCCCGAAACAGTTTAAAAGAAATGAAATTATGAGTGATGCACAAAAGTAACATCTACCTTTCAATTGCACCAAATTGTTGACTACTAACCAACATGTACCAACGGCCTTGACGCAGTGGATACACCGGTTCCCGTCAGACCGCCGAAGTTCGGAGCTGTTAGGTGTGGCCGGTACTTGGATGGGTGACCATCCGCGCCGCCATGCGCTGTTGCCATTTTTCGTGGTGCACCCAGTCTCGTGATGCCAATTGAGGAGCTACTCGACCGAATAGTAGCGGCTCTGGTCACAGAAAACCATCATAACGACCGCGGAGCGGTGTGCTGACCACACGCCCCATCCTATTCGCATCCTCATCTGAGGAGGACACGGCGGTCGGATGGTCCCGATGGACCATCTAACAACCCTACCACAACAACGGTCAAAAATTAATTGTGATTGTAGTGTTGCTCACGCTGCTAAATATTGCATTTTCGGGCAACAACAAAGTTATATTATGTGACGGGTGTCATTAGAGCAGAGTTAATAAAGACATTTCACGAAATAATGGATACACTAGGCACTCATCTTTTCGTGTTTCGCACGCTGGTCTCGCTGGTCTCGTTGTGAACTCATGGCTCAATCGTCGAAAATCTAGGTAGTGATGATTCCAAGCTCAGATGCAAAGAGGCCTAGGTGTTATTCTGCGATATTCAAAAGTTTTAGAGATGTGTTTCATAAACCTTTCTTGAAGATTAAACTTTTGCAAGTTAGGAAAATGGTGATGTAAAAAAGTAATCAGCACTCCGAATTTGAGTTACACTTCTTTTTTATTACTTTTGTTGCTACATCTCTTCACAATATAAAACATACTTGAAAATATCTTCCTCACTGCTAAAGTTCACATTTCATAAACTGACTACAATTTACGTCTTTTCAACATGCCGACCAAGACTTGACTCTCTAATAACCGCTACGCGCCCAAAAATCAGAGTTACAAGTACGTCAAAGATCACAGTGACAAAGGAAAGAATACACGTAAGAATAACATCATTGCAATATAAACATATCGATGTATCAAAGTACCTCTACATTAATGAAATCAAATCTGAACGTTGTCACAGAAATATGTTAACTATTTTACAGAAACACGGTAGACTATTGCTGGTATCGAGAGGTTGAGGTGAGGTACCGTAATGGTTACGTAATTCAAGTACCATTACAACCACTTGTGGCCTGACGACGGAGTGCTTAACCAAGATGCGACCATACGGAATATCTTCGCAAACATGTGACTGGCTGGAACAGTAAATCACTAAACGTCTAACCCGGTTTATGGTTCGTGCAGCACAGTCCCAGTTGAAGGTTACACATCCAACGGCTTCCAGGGGCAAGGAAAAATTTATTTTCAGTATTTCATATAATTATCAAAAAATTTAAAATTCGGATATAATTTATTCATTAAGGGGTGTAGTCTTATGCTAAAGGTTTAACACTGTTAGGCAGGTACTGCCGTTAATATCTCTTGAGGCAGTGAGGCAGTGAGAACAGCGAGAAACTTAACATAAGGATCGATGGTCACGAAGTCAATGAGGTTAAGGAATTCTGCTACCTAGGCAGTAAAATAACCAATGATGGACGGAGCAAGGAGAACATCAAAAGCAGACTCGCTATGGCAAAAAAGGCATTTCTGGCCAAGAGAAGTCTACTAATATCAAGTACCGGCCTTAATTTGAGGAAGAAATTTCTGAAGATGTACGTCTGGAGTACAGCACTGTATGGTAGTGAAACATGGACTGTGGGAAAACCGGAACAGAAGAGAATCGAAGCATTTGAGATGTGGTGCTATAGACGAATGTTGAAAATTAGGTGGACTGATAAGGTAAGGAATCAGGAGGTTCTACGAAGAATCGGAGAGGAAAGAAATATGTGGAAAACACTGATAAGGAAAAGGGACAGGATGATAGGACATCTGCTAAGACATGAGGGAATGACTTCCATGGTACTAGAGGGAGCTGTAGAGGGCAAAAACTGTAGAGGAAGACAGAGATTGGAATACGTCAAGCAAATAATTGAGGACGTAGGTAGCAAGTGCTACTCTGAGATGAAGAGGTTAGCACAGGAAAGGAATTCGTGGCGGGCCGCATCAAACCAGTCAGTAGACTGATGACCAAAATAATAATACTTGCTGATACCCCTCACAGAATACGAGTAATGAAAAGAAAAAAGTTTACTGCTCACTAAATTTTTTATTTGCATACAGTGAAACTTCAACATCAGGCACGACATTTTAATTTATTACTGCTTTACTACTAACTATATTCGCAACACGTTTTGCAGACTGTAGCCACATGCACCACTGAATGTGTCTACAAAATTGTTTTACAATCGTTCGACGCGTAGTTCAGAAGATATGACGTTATTACCATTGAGATGCGTGAAAACTAGCTTCTGCTTAAAGAGGAGCTCAAATTACCTAGATTATAGGTTACTCATACAGTGTTTGATAATGAGAATATCTGGCAACTTTCAACAAACTTTGAACATAATTTCAGACTTTTTCTAAACTTTTTCTCGCTTTCATGCTTAACCTGAAGTATTTAAAACAGTAAGTTATTTTTAACGTAATCAGGCGTTTGAAGTAGTTTAATATATGGGAGTTCGAGTGTTTAAAGAATTGATGGTTTACAGGTATTCCACTAAATGAAACTTATCACGCTATACTGGACTACGAATGTTCCGCCGAAAGCGTGTGCCGAGGAAGCATAATAGGACCACCAATGTTTTCAAACCATGTTGTTGTTGTTGTTGTGGTCTTCAGTCCTGAGACTGGTTTGATGCAGCTCTCCATGCTACTCTATCCTGTGCAAGCTTCTTCATCTCCCAGTACCTACTGCAGCCTACATCCTTCTGAATCTGCTTGATGTATTCATCTCTTGGTCTCCCTCTACGATTTTTACCCTCCACGCTGCCCTACAATACTAAATTGGTGATCCCTTGATGCCTCAGAACATGTCCTACCAACCGATCCCTTCTTCTGGTCAAGTTGTGCCACAAACGTCTCTTCTCCCCAATCCTATTGAATACTTCCTCATTAGTTATGTGATCTACCCATCTAATCTTCAGCATTCTTCTGTAGCACCACATTTCGAAAGCTTCTATTCTCTTCTTGTCCAAACTATTTATCGTCCAAGTTTCACTTCCATACATGGCTACACTCCATACAAATACTTTCAGAAAAGATTTCCTGACACTTAAATCTATACTCGATGTTAACAAATTTCTCTTCTTCAGAAACTCTTTCCGTGCCATTGCCAGTCTACATTTTATATCCTCTCTACTTCGACAATCATCAGTTATTTTGCTCCCCAAATAGCAAAACTCCTTTACTACTTTAAGTGTCTCATTTCCTAATCTTATTCCCTCAGCATCACCCGACTTAATTCGACTACATTCCATTATCCTCGTTTTGCTTTTGTTGATGTTCATCTTATATACTCCTCTCAAGACACTGTCCACTCCATCCAACTGCTCTTGCAAGTCCTTTGCAGTCTCTGACAGAATTACAATGTCATCGGCGAACCTCAAAGTTTTTATTTCTTCTCCATGGATTTTAATACCTGCTCCGAATTTTTCTTTTGTTTCCTTTACTGCTTGCTCAGTATACAGATTGGATAACATCGGTGAGAGGCTACAACCCTGTCTCACTCCCTTCCCAACAACTGCTTCCCTTTCATGTCCCTCGACTCTTATAACTGCCATCTGGTTTCTGTACAAATTGTAAATAGCCTTTCTCTCCTTGTATTTTACCCCTGCCGCCTTTAGAATTTGTAAGAGAGTATTCCAATCAACGTTGTCAAAAGCTTTCTCTAAGTCTACAAATGCTAGGAACGTAGGTTTGCCTTTCCTTAATCTTTCTTCTAAGATAAGTCGTAAGTTCAGTATTGCCTCACGTGTTCCAGTATTTCTACGGAATCCAAACTGATCTTCCCCGAGGTTGGCTTCTACTAGTTTTTCCATTCGTCTGTAAAGAATTCGTGTTAGTATTCTGCGGCTGTGGCTTATTAAACTGATAGTTCGGTAATTTTCACATCTGTCAACACCTGCTTTCTTTGGGATTGGAATTATCATATTCTTCTTGAAGTCTGAGGGTATTTCGCCTGTTTCATACAACTTGCTCACCAGATGGTAGAGTTTTGTCAGGACTGGCTCTCCCAAGGCCGTCAGTAGTTCCAATGGAATGTTGTCTAATCCCGGGGCCGTGTTTCGACTCAGGTCTTTCAGTGCTCTGTCAAACTATTCACGCAGTATCGTATCTCCCATTTCGTCTTCATCAACATCCTCTTCCATTTCCATAATATTGTCCTCAAGTACATCGCCCTTGTATAAACCTTCTGTATACTCCTTCCACCTTTCTGCCTTCCCTTCTTTGCTTAGAACTGGGTTTCCATCTGAGCTCTTGATATTCATACAAGTGGTTCTCTTTCCACCAAAAGTCTCTTTAATTTTCCTGTACGCAGTATCTCTCTTACCCCTAGTGAGATAAGTCTCTACATCCTTACATTTGTCCTCTAGCCATCCCTGCTTAGCCATTTTGCACTTCCTGTCGATCTCATTTTTGAGACGTTTGTATTCCTTTTTGCCTGCTACATTTACTGTATTTTTATATTTTCTCCTTTCATCGATTAAATTCAATATTTCTTCTGTTACCCAAGGATTTCTACTAGCCCTCGTCTTTTTACCTACTTTATCCTCTGCTGCCTTCACTACTTCACCCCTAAAAGCTACCCATTCTTCTTCTACTGTATTTCTTTCCCCCATTCCTGTCAATTGTTCCCTTATGCTCTCCCTGAAACTCTGTACAACCTCTGGTTCTTTCATTTTATTCAGGTCCCATCTCCTTAAATTTCCACCTTTTTGCAGTTTCTTCAGGTTTAATCTACAGGTCATAACCAATAGATTGTGGTGAGGGTCCACATCTGCCCCTGGAAATGTCTTACAATTTAAAACCTGGTTCCTAAATCTCTGTCTTACCATTATATAATCTATCTGATACCTTTTAGTATCTCCAGGGTTCTTCCATGTATACAACCTTCTTTCATGATTCTTAAGCCAAGTGTTAGCTATGATTAAGTTGTGCTCTGTGCAAAATTCTACCAAGCGGCTTCCTCTTTCATTTCTTAGCCCCAATCCATATCCACCTACTACGTTTCCTTCTCTCCCTTTTCCTACACTCGAATTCCAGTCACCCATGACTATTAAATTTTCATCTCCCTTCACTATCTGAATAATTTCTTTTATTTCATCATACAGTTCTTCAATTTCTTTGTCATCTGCAGAGGTAGTTGGCATATAAACTTGTACTACTGTAGTGGGTGTGGGCTTCGTATCTATCTTGGCCACAATAATGCGTTCACTATGCTGTTTGTAGTAGCTTATAAACGATTTATCAGACAGGATCATAAGACATGATTCATAAGAATAAACCTGATGTAAACAAGCACAAACGCAGTGATCGGTGAGTAGCAGTAGCTCTCGTATACTGGTGTTTTTCCGCTCTTGGAAATAAGTTTAACTTAGGTATTAAAATCTAATTGCTATATCACTGTAAATTAACCTTTAAGAGGGGTTGGGTTGTTTGGGGAAAGAGACCAGACAGTGAGGTCATCGGTCTCATCGGATTAGGGAAGGACGGGGAAGGAAGTCGGCCGTGCCTTTTGAAAGGAACCATCCCGGCATTTTCCTGGAGCGATTTAGGGAAATCACGGAAAACCTAAATCAGGATGGCCGGACGCAAGATTGAACCGTCGTCCTCGCGAATGCGAGTCCAGTGTCTAACCACTGCGCCACCTCGCTCGGTGTGAACCTTTAAGACGCTCATTTTTATTTCAAAAATCGTGTACTGTCACAGTCTCTGTAAACACTATTAACACTCCGTTGCTGACACTGGATCGCACATATCCACCAGGTAGTGTTTTTGTGCCAACGTCTCAACGCCTGCGGTGTTGTTTACCACTTCTCGTCTATCCCCCTGACTCGGGCATTCACAACAGACAATAGATGTTTACTTCCGCAAGAGCAACACCTTAGCTAAGAGGAGCGTCGGATCGCACAGACACCACGCCAGCATCCGCGTAAGTATTCTTGATTCATTGACTTTTCCTCAATGTAATGTCTCTTTGTGTTTTACATTCAAGCATTCTGTTTGTGAAGTGGAAATTATTATTGTGCGCTTATGTAACAGAAGCTCTCGTTCTTTTCGATACAGCGCCAAAATTTACGTTCTAGTCTTCCTCGTTCCTTTACAGTGGTCTCAGCTACTTTTTCTTTTGTTTTTCAACTATAGAATGTTAACATTCTTTACAGGTCTGTTTGTCTGGACATGGGCTCAAATGAAATTCGGGATACACACAATCCAGAAGTTACAGATTTTCAAAAAAAAATTGTTTGATAGGCCGGCCGCGGTGGTCTCGCGGTTCTAGGCGCGCAGTCCGGAACCGTGCGACTGCTACGGTCGCAGGTTCGAATCCTGCCTCGGGCATGGATGTGTGTGATGTCCTTAGGTTAGTTAGGTTTAAGTAGTTCTAAGTGCTAGGGGACTGATGACCACAGCAGTTGAGTCCCATAGTGTTCAGAGCCATTTTTTTTTTTTTTTTTTTTTTTTTTTGTTTGTTTGATAACTGCCATTACGAGGGCGAACATGCTGCACACAGGGCTCCTATTCTCGATCTGGGAGATGAAGAGATCGATACTGATGCCTCAGAAAGCATAGAATAAAGAGATGATCAGAGACCGAACAGAGTAAAAATGGTTCAAATGGCTCTGAGCACTATGGGACTTAACTTCTGAGTTCATCAGTCCCCTAGAACTTAGAACTACTTAAACTTAACTAACCTAAGGACATCACAAACATCCATGCCCGATGCCCGAGGCAGGATTCGAACCTGCGACGGTAGCGGTCACGCGGTTCCGGACTGTAGCGCCTAGAACCTCTCGGCCACTCTGGCCGGCCCCGTTAGTGAATAACTGCTAGCCTTGTTACGTTGTATGCTACAACGTCACTCGAGGCCTTCAGAAGACATTGCTCTTTTATCCAATATATACCGTCGAAGCCGGCAAAATATGGAACAAAAATATTTGTTACAGTTGATTTCAAACTGTTTTACAATTGCAACATGGAGATCTATGCTGGCAGACAGCCAGATCGCCCTTTTCAGCTTAATAATAAAATCAGTGATGTGGTTGAACGATTGGTGGCCCCTCTCACTAATTCAGGACGCTATGTCTCTGCTGACAACTGGTTCAGCGATGTAAATCAGCTCCGGATTAGGCTGCAAATTCTAGCATATTTGCTTACAGAAAAGAAGATACGATCGTTTCTTACGTCCGACAAAATAAAAATAACAAAAAATGTTTTATTGATCCCAAGTACGCGTTATGACACTGAAAGTGAAGAAAACATAGGAGATAAAAGAAAACCTATTATGATAACTTATTTTAACACACACAAAATTGGAGTTGATATGGTTGACAAATTGTGCTCTGCCTACAACTTTCAGAGGGGTACACGAAGATGACCCATGGTCCTATTTTATTCGTTACTGAATGTTGCTCGTATAAATTGCCAGATAATTTATTTGGGAAATGCCGACGGCTGTTTCTTCGTCAGCTCGGATGAGAACTCTTGGAAGATCAATTAGTAAAACGAATCTTGCATTCCAATCTACCTCGGACCCTGACTACGCGCATTATTGAAATTCTGCCGCAAAATCGCCGACCTTTAGGTCTTGTCGGTGAAAGAGCCGATAATGCCGACATCAGTCAATGAAGAAGGAAGCGTTGCAGACCCTGTCTTACAACTAGTACAAGACAGACTGACGAAATATTCGTGTAAATCGTGCGGACAATATATAGGTTAGGTTAGGTTCTTCAACACTGATTTTGTTTGCCGTGAAGGTCGTGAATTGGGTGCTCCTCCAGAAGAAACACGAAAATGTCTCTTATTTATTATTTTTGTTTAGTTATAAGTTGCTTTTTAGTACTTTTTATGTCGTACATGTAAAACATTTCCTGAACATTATATTTTACCTACCTCTGTTCCTTATTTCTATGTTGTATGTTTATGAAATAATTCTCTAAGAAAATTATTAAAAATAAATATAGTACCTTACATGATCCTGGAGCTCATTCATACGTGATATTTATAAAGTACTTTTGATTTGAGTGAATGGATCTGACAAATCAGGCACCAGCATCCGTGTGAGTTTAGGGGCGCCAGCATTGGAGTGTCAATACTTGTGCTCTGATTGTCTCGGTGTTCATATGTTCTGTGAAAATGAGTGACACTGCTCCCTGCTTAGTAGTGAAACACGCGCGCGGAACACTGTTAATGGCGAGAAACAAGTTGTTCTTAATGTTTTCACAAGATTAGAGAGAAAAGTAAGCTTTGACGTTCTTTCGAAAAACACTATGTACTAAAAATAACTGCGGACGTTGAAAAGCAAACGTAGAACGTAGCGTAGATGGTTGCATCGTTGAATGACAACATGTATGCCATGCCGGTGGGCGGCAGTTTGTTGGTTTTTTTTTACTCAGTTTGGAAATGAAGACCATTTAAATATGAAATTCATCAAATATATGTTTATCAACTCATACTTAACCATCATTTTTCAAGAAAGATGCACGTCTTCTAGTATCTAATTACATACCACCCTCAAATTTCTGGTTTTCACTGGAAATATACATTCCTAATTATCGATAGTTTATAAAATATTGTTGAAGTTAAGAGAACATTACACAATTACATTTTTTGGAGAGAAATGAAAAATCAAATACTCTTTATTTCAATATGCCTATTGTTTTGTAGGGCAGATGTCGTCTCACACGAGCCAAAGTGGTTAGCGTCGTAGAAACATGGAAAACAATGTTCACGTCGTCGAGTACACTGTACAAATGCTGCATTTTTACAGTTGCCACCCAACAGAGTTGATCTGGAGCCGAATTAAGGGATTTGTCGCGAGAAATAACAAGACATTCAAGTTGCCAAACGTACTGGAACAAATGCGCGAAACTTTGTGGCACGTCACACTCGAACGATGGCGAAATGCAGAACAGCACGTTTTAAAAGAGGAGGAGGAAATGTGGATGTTTTTGTGCTGTTGATCATAGCCTAGTTATCAGCATAGCACTACTGAAGTGTACTCCTCTGAGTACGATATGGAAGGGTTCAGCAATTACAAGACAACTGACTCTAATACCTTCAGAGGCTTCAATATTTAACTACATGGGAAATCAACAGATCGCTTTTACGTCACACATAGCTCATGAGGAAAAATTATCTTCGTTACAGTCAGGAATTTTCATCACTCTTTTTCTTAACTACAATACAATGTCAGCTAAGATAGAGAGCATATTATGTTTTCCGTCCGGTCACATAAGGAGCGCTGAGCGGGGTATCCGGCGGTCTCGGGCGTCTTGCCACGGTGCGGGCGGCTCGCCCCGTCGGAGGTTCGAGTCCTCCCTCGGGCATGGCTGTGTCTGTTTGTCCTTAGGTTCAAATGGCTCTGAGCACTATGGGACTTAACATCTGAGGTCATCAGTCACCTAAAACTTAGAACTACTTAAACCTACCTAACCTAAGGACATCGCACACATCCATGCCCGAGGCAGGATTTGAACCTGCGGCCGTAGCAGTCGCGCGGTTCAAGGCTGAAGGGCCTAGAACCGCTCGGCCACACAGGCCGGCTTGTCCTTAGGATAATTTAGGTTAAGTAGTGTGTAAGGTTATGGACTGATGACCTTAGCAGTTAAGTCCCAGGAGATTTCACACACATTTGAACATTTTTCAAAGCTATATTGTTCTCTGCTGGTCTTTACTGCAGCAGGGAGCACTTGCATGGACAGTGATGTCCAAGGTAAATGCGCCTGTACAGCTGTTGCTACGTACGTGTAACGCACAGCGTAAAATGTATCCTCATTGTCGTACTTGACTGTACTCTAAACAGCTTGGCTTCCTCTCCACGTGAAACTAAATCCAATGAGGTTCCTGAAAATGCGGAGGAATATGTAGTGTAAAATTTGCATGAGGACTTTTCTTATGATGAACAGAGTACAGTATCTGATTACAAGATTAGCGGTGCACAACTTGAGCACGGCACGTCGTCTAAGTAGTTACGGATGATAAAAGCGATATGGAATGGGACAATTGTGTAACATCAGCATTAGGAAAGGCGAGCGGTAGAGTTACGTCAGTTGGAAGGGTTCTGGGAACGTGCGGTATGTCTATAAAGGGAATGACTTAATACACTACTGGCCATTAAAATTGCTACACCAAGAAGAAATGCAGTTAATAAACGGGTATTCATTGGACAAATATATTATACTAGAACTGACATGAGATTACATTTGCACGCAATTTGGGTGCATAGACCCTGAGAAATGAGCACCCAGAAGAACCACCTCTGGCGGTAATAACAACTTTCATACGCCTGGGCATTGAGTCAAACAGAGCTTGGATGGCGTGTACAGGTACAGCTGCCCATGCAGCTTCAACACGATACCACAGTTCATCAAGAGTAGTGACTGACGTATTGTGACGAGCCAGTTGCTCGGCCACCGTTGACCAGACGCTTTCATTTGGTGATAGATATGGAGAATGTGCTGGCCAGGGCAGCAGTCGAACATTTTCTGTATCCAGAAAGGCCCGTACAGGACCTGCAACATGCGGTCGTGCATTATCTTGCTGAAATGTAGGGTTTCGCGGGGTTCAAATGAAGGGTAGAGCCACGGGTCGTAACACATCTGAAATGTAACGTCCACAGTTCAGAGTGCCGTCAATGCGAACATGAGGTGACAGAGACGTGTAACCAATGGCACCCCATACCATCACGCCGGGTGAGACGCCAGTATGGCGTTGACGAATACACGCTTCCGATGTGCGTTCTCCGCGATGTCACCAAACACAGATGCGACCATCATGATGGTGTAAACAGATCCTGGATTCATCCGAAAAAATTACATTTTGCCATTCGTCGTTGAGTACACCATCGCAGGCGCTGCTGTCTGTGAAGCAGCATCAAGGGTAACCGCAGCTATGGTCTCCGAGCTGATAGTCCATGCTGCTGCAAACGTCGTAGAACTGTTCGTGCAGGTGGTTGTTGTCTTGCAAACGTCCCTATCTGTTGTCTCAGGGATCAAGACGTGGCTGCACGATCCGTTAGAGCCATGCGGATAAGATGCCTGTCATATCGACTGCTAGTGGTACGAGGTCTTTGGGATCCAGCACGGCGTTCCGTATTATCCTCCTGAACCCACTGATTCCATATTCTGCTAACAGACATTGGATCTCGACCAACGCGGGCAGCAATGCCGCGATACGATAAACCGAAATCGCGATAGGCTACAATTCGACCTTTATCAAAGTCGGAAACGTGATGGTATGTGTTTCTCCTCCTTACACGAGGCATCACAATAACGTTTCACCAGGCAACGGCGGTCAACTGCTGTTTGTGTAAGAGAAATCGGATGGAAACTTTCCTCATGTCAGCACGTTGTAGGTGTCACCACTGGCGCCAACCTTGTGTGAATGCTGAATGCTCTGAAAAGCTAATCATTTGCACATCGCAGCATCTTCTTCCTGTCGATTAAATTTCCCGTCTGTAGCACGTCATCCTTGTGTGGTAGCAATTTTTTAGCTAGTAGTGTAGACGCTAGTGCGACCAATTCTGGACTATTGTTTCAACGTGTGCAGACCATTCAAGTAGGCATGACAACAGATACCGAACGAATTCAGAGACGCGCCACTAGACGCGTATAATTCATACGAAAGTGCAACAGCAATTTTAGGAAAACTTAAATGGGAATCCTTGGAGGAAAGATGACCTAGTTCTCTCGAAAACTGCTATGTAAATTTAGAGACCCTGTATTTAAGGATTACTGTGCGACTCTTATACTGCAGTCCGCGTGTTCCTAGCGTAAAGTTCTTGAGAAAAAGAGTCTAGCTCCAATACAGAGGTATTCAATGAGTCTTTTTTTTCTGTCGGTCAGTAGGCGAATCGACAACTAAAGAAAACTGATAATATTGGAAAGATGTACGCTGCGCCATGCACTGTACAGTGGCTTGCAGAGTATTAATGTGGATGTAGATGTACGGTGCAGGTTTCAGCCATTATTTCGTGACCTAGCCTGTGCGATGCACAGGTTAGTCGACTGTTTATACACTACTGGCCATTAAAATTGCTACACCACGAAGATGACTGCAACAGACGCAAAATTTAACCGACAGGAAGAAGATACTGTGACATGCAAATGATTAGTTTTTCAGACCATTCACACAAGACTGGCGCCGGTGGCGACACCTACAACATGCTGACATGAGGAAAGTTTCCAACCGATTTCTCATACACAAGCAGCAGTTGACCGGCGTTGCCTGGTGAAACGTTGTTGTGATGTCTCGAGTAAGGAGGAGAAATGCCTACCATCACATTTCCGACTTTGATAAAGGTCGTATTGTGGCCTATCGCGATTGCGGTTTATCGTATCGCGACATTGTTGCTCGCGTTGATCGAAAATGGTTCAAATGGCTGTGAGCACTATGGGACTTAACATCTGAGATCATCAGTCGTCTAGAACTTAGAACTACTTAAACCTAACTAACATAAGGACATCACACACATCCATGCCCGAGGCAGGATTCGAACCTGCCACCCTAGCGGTCGCGCGGTTCCAGACTGAAGCGCCTAGAACCGCTCGGACACAACGACTGGCCGCGTTGGTCGAGATCCAATGACTGTTAGCAGAATATGGAATCGGTGGGTTCGGGAGGGTTATACGGATCGCCGTGCTAGATCCCAACGGCCTCGTACCACTAGCAGTCGAGATGACAGGCATCTTATCCGCATGGCTCTAACGGATCGTGCAGCCACGTCTTGATCCCTGAGTCAACACATGGGGACGTTTGCAACACAACAACCATGTGCAAGAACAGTTCTACGACGTTTTGCAGCAGCATGGACTATCACCCGGAGACCATGGCTGCGGTTACCCTTGACGCTGCTTCACAGACAGCAGCGCCTGCGATGGTGTACTCAACGACGACCCTGAGTGTACGAATGGCAAAACTTCATTTTTTCGGATGAATCCAGGTTCTGTTTACAGCATCATGATGGTCGCATCCGTGTTTGGCGACATCGTGGTGAATGCACATTGAAAGCGTGTATTCGTCGTCGCCATACTGGCGTATCACCCGGCGTGATGGTATGGGGTGCCATTGGTAACTCGTCTCGATCACCTCTTGTTCGCATTGACGGCACTTTGAACAGTGGACGTTACATTTCAGATGTGTTACGACCCGTGGCTCTACCCTTCGTTCGATCCCTGCGAAACCCTACATTTCAGCAAGATAATGCACGACCGCATGTTGCACGTCCTGTACGGGTCTTTCTGGATACAGAAAATGTTCGTCTGCTGCCCTGGCCAGCACATTCTCCATATCTCTCACCAATAGAAAGCGTCTGGTCAACGGTGGCCGAGCAACTGGCTCGTCACAATACGTCAGTCACTACTCTTGATGAACTGTGGTATCGTGTAGAAACTGCATGGGCAGCTGTAGCTGTACACGCCATCCAAGCTCTGTTTGACTCAATGCCCAGGCGTGCCAAGGACGTTATTACGGCCAGATGAGGTAGTTCTGGGTACTGATTTCTCAGGATCTATGCACCCAAATTGCGTGCAAATATAATCACATGTCAGTTCTAGTATAATATATTTGTCCAATGAATACCCGTTTATCATCTGCATTTCTTCTTGGTGTAGCAATTTTAATGGCCAGTGGTGTATGAATGTGTGGTGTCTCTTCCTCCATACATGTCGAAAAGAATACGCCACGTATTCATATAATTTGATTGGCGTAGCTCGGCACTGGATCCACTTTTTTCAGTACGACTGCAGAATTACGTCCGACCATGGCGTAGTGGGTAACGCACCTGCCTAGTAAGCGCGAGATCCCGAGATCGAATCCCAGTCCGGTGCACACCTTTCACCCGCGTATTGTCCCGATGCAGCTGACAGCATTGATCCCCCTCCATTTCCTTTACTTCCTTCCCCCCTCCACCTTCAATTTACATATAGCCGGACAGTGGAACTGTTATAACTTGTGTAAAATTTGAAATTTTCCCGGCGAATCAATTGTTCAAATAGATTTCGGGCTTGCAGCCGGTCGTCGTAAACTTCTTCGCACGATATTTCGGCTGGACAACTGCCAGCCATCTTCAGGTGAGCCGAACGAGGACTGACGAAGACGTTCTCCGTTCCGTCTTATATAGTGCGCTGATAGTACTGCCGCGTATGCGTTGCAGTCGCGGAGACAGAAGAACCCCACCGGCCAGCAACAGCGCCCTCGCTGGTGGAACTGCGAAACTCAGGTGCCGTCCGTATTGTCGCTGGCCGCAGGTATCGATGTCTTCTGGCGTCTTCGTCTCGAGATAATTTCTGTGATGACGGGATTCCATGCATTATTCAGTTGGTAACCACTGTCCCGGTTCAATAAATTTTCAGCACTGCGTATTTCAATGGATTCTTTAATAATGGAGTCCCAAAAAGTTGTTGCTGTGGCCAAAATCGAAGTTTTGTCGTACTCTATTGAATGTCCGTTAGAAATACAATGTTCCGCAACTGCAGATTTACTGGGTTGCGGTAGACGGGTGCAACGTTGATGTTCTGTACAACGCTCTTCCACAGTACGTGTTGTCTGTCCTATATAGGCCATACCACATTGGCACGGTATTTTGTAAATTCCCGCCTTCCGCAGCAACAGATCATCCTTCACCGAACCCAGCAAATGTGAAATCTTAGAAGGCGGACGAAAAACAACTTTCACATGAAAAGTATTTAGAATCCTTGCTATTTTAAAAGAGATATTACCAACGAAGGGAAGAAACGCTAGAGACTTGGCTGGCGCACTCTCTTCTTTATCCACTTCCCGGTTCCTGGCTCTAGTTGCGAAGGCCCTGTTAATTTGTTGGGTCGAGTAACCATTGTCCCTGAACACCGTTCTTAAAAGTGCAAGTTCCTTAGGCAAATTTTCTGCATCCGACACCGTGTGTGCCCTGTGCACAAGGGTTTTAAGTACACTCATGGTTTGGGATGGGTGATGGCAACTGGAAGAATGCAGGTACAAATCAGTGTGAGTCGGCTTACGGTAAACAGAGTGTCCCAACGACCCGTCACTCTTCCGTTTAACCAGAACATCCAGGAATGGAAGGACACCATCTTTCTCTAGTTCCATGGTAAATCGAATATTCTGATGGATGGAGTTAAGATGATGAAAAAACTCCATTAACTTTTCTTCTCCGTGGGGTCAGACTATGAAAGTATCATCGACGTACCTCCAGAAAACAGTTGGTTTACAAACCGCTGATTCAAGTGCTCTCTCTTCAAAATCCTCCATAAAAAGGTTAGCCACCAGAGGGGACAGAGGGCTGCCCATGGCGACACCGTCAGACTGTTCAAAAACTTCCTGGTTAAACATAAAATAAGTTGAGGAAAGAGCATGTCGAAACAAAGCAGTGATGTCCGATTCAAACTGTTGACCAATTAGAAACAAGGAATCCCCAAGAGGTACTTTTGTGAAAAGGGAAACTACATCAAAACTCACTAGAAGATCCGAACTACTTGTGCCGGGTGAGGTCCACCAGGCTGTCGCGCCGTCGCTTTCCGACCGCAGTGGCTCAGTTATTCGGCGCGACCGCCTGTCCCCTGAACTGAACTATTAGTCATTATCTGAACAAAGCTGAAACTTTTTACTACAGTTCATTTCGTGTTGCTAATAAACGAAGTGAGCGTCAGTTTCCGTAGCCAAGGTAGCCTCCCGTCCACGCGTAATAATAGTGATAAAAAACAATATGAATAAAGCTTTGTTAATTCGTTTATTATGCTGTCAACAAACGGAAAAAGTACTCAGCTGACTTTGTTGTTGGGTACTATACGTCAGATTCATGTGTAACCATGCGAAAAGTATGCACTGGTTATAATGATATCGCATGGATGTGTGTCATGTCCTTAGGTTAGTTGAGTTTAAGTAGTTCTAAGTTCTAGGGGACTGATGAACTCAGCAGTTAAGTCCCATAGTGCTCAGAGCCATTTGATTATAATGATATCAAGAAAGCTGAAAACTGTCTACGTGATAGTTAACTATAATAGTTTAATAAAAAAAACTGTTCTCTGCGTTTTTTACCCTGCAAAAGTGCTCAGCTAACGACTGAAAGATACGGTGCACCTCTCAGTTCTGCCGCCTTGCAAACTGGAATTGCAGCAAAATTTCATTCGAATGACGTACTACATCGCTAATATGTGGCCCATTCACATCTTGCTGTACCAACTGAATTGCACCCGGCTGATTACTGCTGGAAAGAAGAAGACAACGAATTTTTGTTTACATGGTTCGACAGTGAACACCTACCCCTTCCCTTGGGGATATAATCATGGGGGAAGAGCAACAAAGTACAGCAGCTTAGAATTCTTCTCTCTACTAATATTTCCGTATTTTCAGGCCTGCTGGTGT
Organism: Schistocerca gregaria; assembly: GCF_023897955.1. NCBI lineage: Eukaryota > Metazoa > Arthropoda > Insecta > Orthoptera > Acrididae > Schistocerca > Schistocerca gregaria. The sequence continues at coordinate 750,004,931 of NC_064931.1, forward strand.
GGCCGAGTGGTATCAGATAGCATATTTATGCACGGTCTCCCTGAGTCGTCAACGAGTGTGGAGAAGTCGCAGTGTTTGGAAAATGAATACAGCACACTTCAGGGAAACTGAGTGCCGACGTTTAATCGAAGACACTTGGCATATACGTGAACGACGCCTCCCGACATATTCGACGACGTTGCAGTGGTGGCTGGAATGCGTTAAGCCTGCATTGCGCCGAGCGTTAATTGCATGCGGAAGAGAGCAGATAATGTGGAGCGCCACACGACGGAATTTTGTTTCACGACGCTCCGCGAATTTTCCGTACAAGCGCCTTCACAGGACCGTAGTGCTGCTATAAAACGAGCGCAGGCCCAAATAATTTCCATAACGTGCCACCGTCTGGAGGGTGTCGCGGTCCGCGCAAGGGCCTTTGAACGAGTCCGTGGAGAATCACCGTCGATGTATCTCGTTATCAGAGAAAAACAACGTAGCTGCAGAACCTTAATACAGACGGTCGTACTGCCGTATGGTCGCCGTGTGACAACGCAAAAAGACATTGCCAACGCCTTTGTGAAACACTATGGTCATCTCTATGAAGAAGCGGAACTCGATCAGGCAGCCTTTCATGAGGTCCGACGAACGCTCTCCGTGTGTCTCGACGAGACGGCCATCCGGGAGTTAACAGGGGAAGTCACTTTTGACGACGAAATGGAAGTCCTTGATAAGGGAGCGTCGCGCAAAGCGCCGGGGCCCGACGGGTTTCCGTTAGAGTTTTTTCGTACATTTAAAGCTATCATGACTCCACGATGGACTAGCATGTACTGCGAATTGATGTCTCCCAACGTGCCTCTTCCACCCTCCTTCGTAGAAGGAATGATCATCCCTATACACAAACCATCCGGCGGCACAGGGATACAGGCCTACCGGCCACTGACCCTTCTTAACTGCGACTACAAGATCTACACCAGGATACTTGCAGCACGCTTTAAACGCGTAATACGCCAAGTGATATCACTCGACCAAACGCAGCTAGGAGGGCATAGCAATATGCTCGTACAAACGGCACTCAGCGACTACCGCGATATTATCGCACTGGCACCAACATGTCGTCTCCGGGGTGCACTGGTATCGATAGACTTCGATCGCGCCTTTGACAGGCTCAGCCATGCCTGTCTCACGGAAGTGATGACGCAAATGAAGTTTCCAGAAAGTTTTGTCACCGTCGTTAAGAGACTACTCCACGGAGCCTCATTCAGATTGCTCATCAATGGACGGTTGGTGTGGCCCATCACCATCTCACCATTGGTTAGACAAGGGTGCCCGCTGTCGACGATATTGTATGCCATCGCTGTCGAGCCGCTGCTGGGCGGGCTCCGGAATCGACTCCAAGGAATGACGATAAGGCACAACAAGTTTATATGCAGAACATATGCAGATGACCTAGTGTTTTTAACACGGTTGGGCGACGAGGCAAGCGCGGCTCTGCATTGGATTAATTTGTATTGTATGGCTGCGGGAAGTCGTATGAACATGACAAAGTCGGGAGCGATGAACATCGGGAGAGGATTCCCGACAGGAAGTGCAGCACCATTACAGCCGATCAACAAGATGAAATGCTTAGGAATTATATTCACTACAGACGTTCGACTCACGGTGGCACTGAGTTACAGACGTCTTATGCAAACAATTCGTGCGAGTGTCCGAAGTCAACAGATTAAAGGCTCTGGATATGATAAAACGGATGACTTTTGCCAACACTTATCTAGCTTCTCGCATCTCCCACCTGGCATTAGTTCTTCCTATGCCGGTGGTGTTGGCGCACCGAATCCTGGCAGCATTAGGATATTTTGTGAGCACAGGTCTGCTTTTTAAGGTAGGATACGAAAGCCTCACCCTTCCTCGTAGTCGTGGAGGTCTTGGACTAGTCCACGTACGCGACCGAGCAGTGGCAATTTACGTAAGCACGATGATAAAGATGTGGACACGACACCGGACAAGTATGATGGGCACCTCGATGGTCGAACTGGCTCCATCTTCTCGTTCGGCACCGTTAGCGGTGGTTCACATCTCACCATCGCTTGCCCATATGCGAACCTTTTCTGTGGAACACAGTTATGTATATGGAGCTACTGACTACCAGGACAGCAACGGCACGTGATGTATATCACATCTTGACTTGACGACGGCCGAATAATGCCGTAGAGCGCTGACAACCAACAGTTACGTAGTCAGTGGTATGGCATACAGTGCACCACACACACCTTGATACGGGAACGCGCGCTGTGGTATCAGGTGGTAAATGGGAAATACGTGACTCGTTCCACATTGCATACAACGGGCAAGCCACTGTGTCCGCAGTGCAATGTTACAGAGACAGAGGAACATCGCCTGATATGCGGGCCTTCGGCGGACGTATGGTGTTTGGTCAAAAAAATGATCGCCTTCCTCCTTCGGGTGGGGCCGCAAGCAATAGAACCACGGATATTACTTCTACCACATATGACCTATTATCCCCGAACAAAGACAAACGCAGTGACTTGGATTCGAGGTTTGACTGTGCTTTATCTTTTCCGAGACGGCAGTAAGAATGTACTCGACTTTTGGGCCTTACTACAAGAACATCACTCACAGCTGATTAGACATCCGAGATATCGAACATATTACGCAAATTTTTTAGGAAGTGCCTTGTTTGATCCGTCACCCAGTTGCGGTGTCCCGGGTAGGAGAATGTAATTATTGTCTATAAGTATCAGAACAAGAAAGGACCAGGACAGTGGAGAGGATCCACAAACACACGTGAAGACGTACCCGACACCAACGCGAGGTACAACGGGATTAGCGAGGAACACGCCCAAGAAGAGGAACGAGGTCCGTTATTGTTTTGTACGGTCATAAGCAGGATTTTTTTTAACCATTATGTCAAAAATTCCACTTATTTACGTTCCCCAGAAATATAATTTATTTTATAATGTTCATACTCATATATGTAAAAAAAACTTATAGAAGCAGTTTATGTTTGTTACTGTTACAAAAATAAGTAAATAAAGTGGTTCTAGGCGCTTCAGTCTGGAACCGCGCGGCCGCTACGGTCGCAGGTTCAAATCCTGCCTCGGGCATGGATGTGTATGATGACCTTAGGTTAGTTAGGTTGAAGTAGTTGTAGGTTCTAGGGGACTGATGACCTCAGATGTTACGTCCCATAGTGCTCAGAGCCATTTGAACCGTATTTGCATGCAATTTTTTGATTATTGTGTTTAATTATTAAAAAAAATTAACAATGTTTACAAAATGTTACATTATAACATATATTCCCTTTATACATAACATTCTATCTTACTCAAGCATTACTGTGCATTAAAAGTATAAAAAGGTTTTATGCAAGTATTTTATATAATAATATATTATTATTAGTGTTATGTTTCTTTACAGATGATGATGAGCAGATGATCGACGTAGATTGCAGCGATTATTATAGTAATCAGGAGTTTGCGGGCGATGATGGGAAATATTAAACTGTATCTATCATTTCTCATGTGTATTTGTAAATAAATTGTTTTTTAGTAGTGCATTGAGTGTAATTACATATTTTAATATAATCAATAATATAATTCAGCCCGATAGCTAAACTGTTAATGCAATGGCATGGATGTGTAACGTGTCTGCAAGAATAGACTCGCTTGTTTTATTACTCAACATCAATAGATATCGGAAACCAAGGAAGCTGAAAAACTTGATAGATATCGGAAACTAAGATAGCTGAAAAAATTAATAGATATTGGAAACCAATAAAGCTGAAACTTCGTAAAATAATAGTTATCGATAACAGTTACACGAAACAGATTGCTCGCAGAGTTTTTCGCAGTGGAAAAGAGCTCACCTGATGCAATCAAAAATAACACGCGCGCGCATAGCAGTGGGCCGTATCTTTCAATCGGCAGCTGAGCAATTTTCCACCGCCAAAAGCTCAGCGAACTATTTTTTTAATTAAACTGTTTAAGTCAAACATCACTTAGCCAAATTTCGGGATTCTTAGTATCATTGTACTCAGTGCATGTTTTCGCATGTTTACGCGTGAAGCTGACGCATAAAACCCAAAACAAAGCCAGCTGACTACTTTTTTCCGTTTGCGTGCAATATGATAATCATATCAACAAAGTCTCAACTTTGTCCATATCGGTCTTTTTAAGCACTATCAAGCATGTGTCGAAGTACACTTCGTTTACTAACAATACTAAATAGACTATAGCAAAGAGTTGTAGCTTTCTTCCTTTTGATCATTAAAAATGGCAGCTGGCTCCTGGAGTATAGGTTGTGCGTCCGTCTGCAAAGCCCGGTATTTATAATACCCTATTCTTAATTGGTTAAAATTGCAGGAGAGCCAGGCAGCGGTTTGATCATGCATGCATCACTGTCGCGTCAATTCGTACAATTATTTCGTTTTGCCGGCCAGAGTGGCCGAGCGGTTCTAGGCGCTTCAGTCTGGAACCACGCGAGCGCTACGGTCGCAGGTTCGAATTCTGCCTCGGGCATGGATGTGTGTGATGTCCTTAGTTTAGTTAGGTTTAAGTAGTTCTAAGTTGTAGGTTACTGATAACCTCAGATGTTAAGTCCCATAGTGCTCAGTGCGATTTGAACCATTTTTATTTCGTTTTATCCAGTTACAGAAGGCACATTGGCATTTTTTATGATTAGAAGAATATATGTGATATCAAAAACAATTACAGAAATCTTTGCTTTGGATACATTCTTCTAATTATATTTCTCTATTTCCAAGTGGCATAAATCAAACATAGGATGGCGGCACTGATAACATTGCATTTATGTAGGGTAGATCGCTGATATTTACATTGTAACGGCCCATAGACGCGTAGTAGGAATTGAGTAATACACAATATCAAAGTGTCATTTTTCACCATATGTTTCTGGAAGTTACAGACAGATACGAAAAGCACAGAGGGCTGGTGAGCTGGAAGACTGGCGGGCTAGGGTGCTAGGCTGTTGTGGGTGGCGCAGCGGATTCCACTCATCACCAACGACGCGAAATACGGGAGTTCGTCAAAAGTGGAACGCATTACCATGCCTAATACGGCGTAGGAGAACCATTGGCACTCAAAACAGCTTCCATGCGATTTTTCCTGCAAAATAGTGGCAATTTTTAGTAACGATGATGCAAGTGGATAGCTACCACACATCGTTCTCTCCAAAGTAGAGCACAAAGGTTCAGCAATATAGAGGTTTGGGGACTGTGATGGCCAAGGGAGGTGCGACAATTCATCCTGGTGCTCACAAAACCAGTCCTGGACGATGCAAGCTTTGTCAACATATGCCATATCGTCTTGGAACAGAGCATCACCATTGGGGGACAAAAAGTATACCATTTGATGGACCTGGTCAGCCGAAATGGTTACATAATCCTTGGCAGTAATGTGACCTTACAAAGTAACCATGGACCCCATGAAATACCACGATGTGGCTGCCCCAATCATCACCGTAGTTGAGAACAGTGTGAAATAAGAATCATCCGACCAAATGGCTTTCATCCATTGTTCCAAAGTCCAAGTGTTAATGGCTTCGGCACCACGTTTTGCTGTTATGGGGATTTTTATCACTGTTGAGTGGTTTTGACGGACCTGGTCAGCCGAGATGGTCACATAATCCTTGGCAGTAATGTGACCTTACAAAGTAACCATGAACCCCATGAAATACCACAATATGGCTGCCCAAATCATCACCGAAGTTGGGAACAGTGTGAAATCAGAATCATCCGACCAAATGGCTTTCATCCATTGTTCCAAAGTCCAAGTGTTAATGGCTTCGGCACCACGTTTTACTGTTATGGGCATTTTCATCACTGTTGAGTGATTTTGAAACTCCAGCTCGCACTGAAATTCCCTGCATATGGATCTACATTTGTGGAGTTGTGATGCTGACTCAGATCGCGAGTGTATCTACAGTTTGGCAGTGACTTTTGATCCCTTATTTTTCGTCACGATCCCATTCAACGACGCGTTGTGACTTAGTGAATGATGTCTTTTGGTTTACACTGTATGCTGTACGAATCTTCGATACGATGCCTCTTGAAATACCAAACACTTCTGCTACCTTGATTATGGAAACACCAACCATACGAGCAGCAAGAACTGCCCACGTTCGAATTCACTTAGCTCCGACCACGACTGACATTTGTGACTATTCAGGACATTGAACAGATAACGTTCGTGGTCAAATACAACAGCGCAACTTGCAGGCGTGGTTAGTATCTGCAAGAATAAGTAGCGCTACTGCGTTACTGTAGCAGTCACAGCGGGACAGGGCGGCGCGTCGCTGCTGGAGTACTAGTTACTCGTGTTTTATTGTCTCTGTTAACACGTATCGATAAAACGAGTATCTCACTAGACTAATATGGAACTGCTCTATCGAATAGGTCCGCTTTAAAAATCATTTTGTTTGTAACAGGAAACAAATCGACGTCTTTCTTCGACGCTGAATGAAATACACTCCTGGAAATTAAAATAAGAACACCGTGAATTCATTGTCCCAGGAAGGGGAAACTTTATTGACACATTCCTGGGGTCAGATACATCACATGATCACACTGACAGAACCACAGGCACATAGACACAGGCAACAGAGCATGCACAATGTTGGCACTAGTACAGTGTATATCTACCTTTCGTAGCAATGCAGGCTGCTATTCTCCCATAGAGACGATCGTAGAGATGCTGGATGTAGTCCGGTGGAACGGCTTGCCATGTCATTTCCACCTGGCGCCTCAGTTGGACCAGCGTTCGTGCTGGACGTGCAGACCGTGTGAGACGACGCTTCATCCAGTCCCAAACATGCTGAATGGGGGACAGATCAGGAGATCTTGCTGGCCAGGGTAGTTGACTTACACCTTCTAGGGCACGTTGGGTGGCACGGGATACATGCGGACGTGCATTGTCCTGTTGGAACAGCAAGTTCCCTTGCGGGCCTAGGAATGGTAGAACGATGGGTTCGATGACGGTTTGGATGTACCGTGCACTATTCACTGTCCCCTCGATGATCACCAGAGGTGTACGGCCAGTGTAAGAGATCGCTCCCCACACCATGATTCCGGGTGTTGGCCCTGCGTGCCTCAGTCGCAGGCAGTCCTGATTGTGGCGCTCACTTGCACGGCGCCAAACACGCATACGGCCATCATTGGCACCAAGGCAGAAGCGACTCTCATCGCTGAAGACTGAAGACGACACGTCTCCATTCGTCCCTCCATTCATGCCTGTCGCGACACCACTGGAAGCGGGCTGCACGATGTTGGGGCGTGAGCGGAAGACGGCCTAACGGTGTGCGGGACTGTAGCCCAGCTTCTTGGAGACGGTTGCGAATGGTCCTCGCCGATACCCCAGGAGCAACAGTGTCCCTAATTTGCTGGGAAGTGACGGTGCGGTCCCCTACGGCACTGCGTAGGATCCTACGATCTTGGCGTGCATCCGTGCGTCGCTGCGGTCCGGTCCCAGGTCGACGGGCACGTGCACCTTCCGCCGACCACTGGCGACAACATCGATGTACTGTGGAGACCTCACGCCCCACGTGTTGAGCAATTCGGCGGTACGTCCACCCGGCCTCCCGCATGCCCACTATACGCCCTCGCTCAAAGTCCGTCAACTGCACATACGGTTCACGTCCACGCTGTCGCGGCATGCTACCAGTGTTAAAGACTGCGATGGAGCTCCGTATGCCACGGCAAACTGGCTGACACTGACGGCGGCGGTGGACAAATGCTGCGCTGCTAGCGCCATTCGACGGCCAACACCGCGGTTCCTGGTGTGTCCGCTGTGCCGTGCGTGTGATCATTGCTTGTACAGCCCTCTCGCAGTGTCTGGAGCAAGTATGGTGGGTCTGACACACCGGGGTCAATGTGTTCTTTTTTCCATTTCCAGGAGTGTAGTATAAACTTGTTAAAAGACCAGAGAAAATACGCATGACATTTCTTGGGAGAGATACACACTGAAGAGGCAAAGAAACTGGTACATCTGCCTTATATCGTGTAGGGACCCTGCGAGCAAGCAAAAGTGCCGCAACACGACGTGGCATGGACTTGACTAATGTCTGAAGCAGTACTGGAGGGAACTGATACCCTGAATCCTACAGGGCTGACCATAAATCCGTAAGAATACGAGGAGGTGGAGATCTCTCATGAACAGCACGTTGCAAGGCATCCTAGATATGCTCAATAATGTTCATATCTGGGGAATTTGGTAGCCAGTGGAAGTGTTTAAACTCAGAAGAGTGTTCCTGGAGCCACTCTGTAGAAATTCTGGACTGGTGGAGTGTCACATTGTCCTGCTAGAATTACCCAAGTCCGTCGGAATGCACAATGGAGATGAATGGATGCAGGTGATCACACAGGATACTTACGTACTTTTCATCTGTCAGAGTCGTATCTAGACGTACCAGGGGTCCCATATCACTCCAAAAGCACACGCCCCACACCATGACACAGCCCCCACCATCTTGAACAGTTCCCTGCTGACATCCAGGGTCCATGGATTCATGAGGTTGTCTCCATACCTGTACATGTCCATGCGCTCGATACAGTTTGAAACTAGACTTGTCCGACTAAGCAACATGTTTTCTGTCATCAACAGTCCAGTGTCGGTGTCGACCGGTCCAGGCGAGGCGCAAACCTTTGTGTCGCGAAGTCATCAAGGGCAGGCCATAGTGGACGAGCGGTTCTAGGCGCTGCAGCCTGGAACCGTGCGACCGCTACGGTCGCAGGTTCGTATCCTGCCTCGGTCATGGATGTGTGTGAAGTCCTTAGGTTACTTAGGTTTAAGTAGTTCTAAGTTGTAGAGGACTGATGACCTCAGATGTTAAGTCCCATAGTGCTCAGACCCATTTGAACCATTTCATCAAGGGTACACGAGTGGGCCATCGGCTCCAAAAGCCCATATCAATGATGTTTCGTTGAATGCTTCGCACCGTGACACTTGTTGATGGCCCAGCATTGAAATCTGCAACAATTTGCTGAAGGGTTGCATTTCTGTCACGTTGAACGAGTCTCTTCAGTCGTCGTTGGTCTCGTTCTTGCAGGATCTTTTTCCGGCCGCAGCGATGTCGGGGATTTTATATTTTAACGGTTTTCTGATATTCACGGTACACTCGTGAAATGGTCGTACGGGAAAATCCCCACTTCATCGTTACCTTGGAGATGCTATGTCTCATCGCTCGTGAGCCGACTGTAACATCAACTTCAAACTCACTTAAATCTTGATAACCTGCCATTGTAGCAGCAGTAACCGATCTAACAACTGCGCCAGACACTTGTCTTATATAAGCGTTGCCAACTGCAGCGCCGTACTCTGCGTGTTTACATATCTCTGTATTTGAATACGCATGCCTACACCAGTTTCTTTGGCGCTTCAGTGTATTTTGAATAGGGATCCATGTCCGGAAACGTCATCCAACGATGCTACAGAACGTCAAAGTTATGGGCGCATGCGCTTATAAATGTATGTATACGCAAGGTGATCCCGTGATGAACTACAATCTTTCCAGAAGAATGGAGAAGGAATTTGAGGTCTGGGTCCCTGCAGCGGAAATGAACGAGTCGAAAGTTATAAGCGAAAATCGTTCTGATACCTCTGACAGTACTGTTGGTGCTAAGAATGTAGGGTATGCAACTTTCAGAGGCAAAAAAAGTGTACTAAACATGGGCTCTAAAATGCATACCTTGGTCAATAGAGGAGGTGTGTTTCTCATCAGCGAAGATGAAGTAGTGCTCATAGCTCCTGAGGTGTGCCTTTTAGAGCCCATGGTTAGTAGATATTTTTTCTTGTTTTTCTCCATACTATCACCTCTGAAAGCTGCATACCGTACATTCTTAGTAACAACAGTGTTGGTACAAGTATTCCACTGTCAGCGGTATCAGAATGATTTTCGCTTGTAACTTTCAACTCGTTCGTTTCCGAACCTGGGACCCTTAGCTCAAATTTATCCGTCTCCATCATCGCTGAAAGTTTGTAACATTTTCACGGAATCGCCCTGTGTATACATACAGGGTGAGTCAGGAGGAAAGGTACATGCTTTGAGGGGCTACAGTATTAGCGATTCCAAACGAAAAACTTCGTATGGACATATGACCTATTCCGAGTTGTTACCGAGATAGAAAACGATAAATATCCTGGCAGAGTGAAAATCTCATTCTGGAAACATCCCCCAGGCTGTGGCTAAGCCATGTCTCCGCAATACCCTTCCTTTCAAGAGTGCTAGTTCTTCAATGTTCGCAGGAGAGCTTCTGTAAAGTTTGGAAGGTAGGAGACGAGGTACTGGCAGACGTAAAGCTGTGAGGACGGGGCGTGAGTCGTGCTTGGGTAGCTCTGTTGACAGCCGGCACAGTAGCTCAGCGTGTTCGGTCAGAGGGTTAGCAGCCCTCTGTAATAAAAAAAAACAGAGCTAATCGATCAACAACGAACTTAAACGAATGTCGTACGACTTCCGGCCTGAGCAGATGCAACGAACAATAGCGAACAAAATGGGATTAAAAAAAAAAAAGTTGGCAGAGCACTTGCCCGCGTAAGGTAAAGGTCCAGAGTTCGAGTCTCGGTCCGGCACACAGTTTTACTCTGCCAGGAAGTTTCGTAAGGTAAATTATTTACCAGCGTATACTGCCGCATTGGACTCTTGTCATCGAAAAATGAAATAGTCAGTACACATTCATAATTTTTGGGACGCTGCTACAGAGGACTCCAACAGATGCAGTTCGTATATTGTGATCTGCGTCAAGCATACTTCTTACTTATCAGTTGATATGTATGGGGTAGTGAAAATTTTGGTCACTGCTTGTTATCGCGACACCTAAATATGTGTCTGGGAAAAATGACAAGTACTAACTGATGCAGACATTTGTCTGTATCTTTTTTATCCGTAATCTAAGTATTCTGTTTCTCAGTCCTACAGCACATTCACTACTTTAGGACGTTCGTTGTCAAAAATCGTAGTGTGAAAACAACACTTAGAAACATAATGGTAGAAGGGCAAACGACACACCACCCATCATTCCGCCTTCGTATGACACACGGAAGAGTGAGGAACTCAGCCATGAATATCTTTGACCACCTACTCAATGACATGAAGAAACTAATCGATAAAAACAATTAGCTTCAAAGACTTAAAATAAAAACGCGTAACAACTCGTGCTACTCGATAAATAATTTCGAGTATGTAAACTATCTACCGAGTAGCAGCTGTCCATCTCCTCCTCCCCATTCTCCCTCTACATTATAACCTCCACCACAATAGGAGGTTGCTGGTATTTACCCCCACAATATTCCTTTCCTATTGTATTGTATTGTATTAAACCGGGGACCTAGAAACGAAGGAGAGACTTCGTCCCTCCGTAGCCCTCAGTGGTTTACAACATCACAACAGGCTACAGCAGTCCACTCACACCACCGCCGCCTCACACCGAACCTAGGGATTTTTGTGCGATTCGGCTCCCAGACGAGTGTAACCCCAATGTTTGCGTGGTTGATTAATTATGGTGTACGCGTAAGTGAAAGTTTGAGCAGCAATCGCCGACATAGTGTAACTGATTCGGAATAAGTGGAACCAGCCCGCATTCGCCGAGCCAGATGGAAAACCGCCTTAAAAACCGTCCACAGGCTGTCTTGGACACCGGACCTCGACACTAACCCGCCGGTCGCATTCGGCCGGGGACCGGCATGCCTTCCCTCTCGGGGGGAGCAGCGCGTTAGACTGCGCGGCTAGCCGGCCACATAGTAAGTAATATGTGTGCGAAGTTTGGTTGGAAGTAAATCCAGGGGTTTAGGAGGAGTTTTTCACCTACGGTTTTGCCCGCGTACGCACTTGTCAGATATATTTAACTTATTTCATTAATCTTTGAACTCATATGTCACCCCTATCTCTAGCGAATTTCGTCCTACAGTTTCCTTTTCACGCAGCTCAATGTTTATAACGCTGTATCTTCTGAACTACGTCACGTACAACGATACAATTGTGCAGACACATTCAGTGCTATATGTGATTACTGCCAGCCGAATTTGTCACGAATGCAGTTAGCAGTAAAGAAGTAATAAATTAAAACTTCTTGCATGATGCACAAGCATAAGAATCGAAAATGTAATAAGCCAAAAACTTTTTTCTTTAACAATTTTCTGGGGGTTGTCAGTTCGTGAAGATATGCAACTATGTTTAAAGTTTGTTGCAAAAGTGCTCTCATTCTCTTATACTGGATGAATGAAGTCCGCGTATTAGCGCGTTGTGGGTTACACTAGGTTGTTTTTATCCCATAGCGATTCCTTCGAGACAGTAAGTGATATGTGTACCATGTTTGTCTCGGGAAAACACAAAAAGGGCTTTAGTCTCAAAGGGTGTAGGTCGAACACAGGAAGAACGTAGATACAGGAGCCATAGGTATAACAGTTGTAAATTGTCGTAGCTGTGTTGGGAAAGTACCAGAGCTGCAAGCACTGATGCCCAAATCGTTATAGGCACTGAAAGCTGCTTAAAGCCGGAGATAAGTTCAGCAGAAATTCTTGCGAAAAATTTAACATTGTTCCGGATGAATAAGCTGAACACAGTTGGCGGTGGCGTGTTCGTTGCTGTTAGAAGTAGTTTATTTGTCGCGACGTTGAAGTAGGTAGTTCCTGTGAGTATGAGCAGAGGTCATTCTTGGAAACAGGAATAAAATAATAATCGGATCCTTTTACCGACCTCCCAATTTCGATGATATAATTGCTGAATGGTTCAAATGAAACTTGAGTTTAATTTCAAACACGTACCCGACTCATACCGTTACAGTTGGTGGTGACTAAGTTACCCTCGATATGTTGGCGAAAAAACATGTTTAAATCCGGAGGTACGCATAAGACATCACCCGAAATGACGCAAACGGACGCAAAATCTCCAATATTGGCGACCTTTTACAGAAGCTAGAAATTTAGCGAGGACTTCAATGCGAGGTGCTTATAATAGTTTCCACAACCAAACTTTGTCGCGAAACCGGGCAGAAAATTCAGATATTCTGGTCGTATGTGAAGTATGCCAGCGGCAAGACACAATAAATGCCTCCTCTGCGCGATAGTAATGGAAATACTATAGACGACAGCGCTGCCAAAGCAGGGCTACTAAACACAGCTATCCCAAATTCCTGCACCATATAAGACGAAGTAAATATAACAGAATTTGAATCAAGAACAGCTGCCAACATAAGTGACGTAGAAGTAGATATCTTCGGACTAATGAAGCAATTTAAATCACTGAACAAAAGCAAGTCTTCCGGTACAGACTATATACCAGTTAGGTTCCTTTCAGAGTATAATGATACAGTAGTTCCATACTTAACAATAATATACAACCCTTCGCTCGACGGAAGATCTATACCCAAAGACTGGGAAGTTGCACAGGTCACACCAATATTCAAGAAAGGTAGCAGGAGTAATCCACTTAATTACAGGCCCATATCATTAATGTCGTTATGCAACAGGATTTTGGAACATATATTGTGTTCGAACGCTGTGAATTAACTCAGAGAGAACGGTCTATTTACACACAGTCAACACGGATTTCTTGTGAAACACACCTAGCTCTTTGCTCACACGAAGTGTTGAGTGCTACTGACAAGGGATTTCAAATCGATTGCGTATTTCTAGATTTCTAGGAGGCTCTCGAGACTAACACAAAAGCAGCTCGTAGCGAAATTGCATGCTTATGGAATATCTTCTCAGTTATGTGACTGGATTCGTGATTTTCTGTCACAGAGGTCACAGTTCGTATTAACTGACGGAAAGTCATCGAGTAAAACGGATGTGATTTCTGGCACTCGCCAAGGTAGTGTTATAGGCCCCTTGATGTTCCTTATATATGTGAATGAGTTAGGAGACAATCTGAGCAGCCGTCCAATGTTGTCTGCAAATGATGCTGTCGTTTATCATGTAGTAAAGGTATCAGAAGATCAAAACGAATAGTATGTGTATGGTGCAAAAATTGGCAATTGATCCTAAATAACGGAAAATGTGAGATCATCCACATGAGCGCTAAAAGGAATTAGTTAATCTTCGGTTACACGATAAATCAGTCAAATCTAATGGCCATAAATTCAACTAAATACCAAGGAATTACAATTACGAACAATTTAAATTGGAAGAAAAACACAAAAAATGTTATGATAAAGGCAAACCAAAGACTGCGTTTTATTGGCAGGAGACTTAGAAAATCTAACACATTTACAAAAGAGACTGCCTACACAACACTTGTCTGTTCTCTTTTAGAACGCTGCGGCGCGGTGTGGGCTCCTTACCAAATATGATTGACGGAGTACATCGAGAAAGTTCAAAGAAGGGCAGCACGTTTTGTATAATCGCGAAATACGGGAGAGAGTGTCCCTGAAATGATACAGGATTTGGGATGGTCATCATTAAAACAAAGGCGTTTTTCGTTGCGGCAGAATCTTCTCACGAAATTTCAATCACCAACTTTCTCCTCCGAATGAGAAAGTATTTTGTTGACGCCGACCTACATGGGAAGAAACGATCATCATAATAAAATAAGGAAAATCAGAGCTCGCACGAAAATATACAGGGTGAAAAGTATTTAAACCGACAAACTTTGGGAGTTTGTAGGGGACATCGAAACAAATATTTTTCCCTAATGCCATTTTTTCTTATGAGCATTATTTAAATCGGTGGAGACCGTATTACGCTCTTCAGTTGTTATAGGTCGTATTACAATCTTCAGCTGTTAGAAGGCGTATTACACTCTTCATTTATAGGAAACTGCTGTCCACCAGTGTAGAAGTGCATCGTCTCTGTTTACTAATGGAGCGATACACCTGGAGTGAGTACACTGATACAGTTGTGGCGTACTACGTAGCGCACCACAACGGACGAGCTGCACAGCGGGGCCGGCCGTGGTGGCCGAGTGGTTCTAGGCGCTACAGTCTGGAACCGCGCGACCACTACGGTCGCAGGTTCGAATCCTGCCTCGGGCATGGATGTGTGTGATGTCCTTAGGTTAGTTAGGTTTAAGTAGTTCTAAGTTCTAGGGGACTGATGACCTGAGAAGTTAAGTCCCATAGTGCTCAGAGCCATTTGAACCATTTGCACAGCGGGTTTATCAACAACAATATACCAATCGCCGTATCCCGCATCATACGACATTTGCTGCTGTGTACCAATGTCTGCGTGAGAAAGAATCATTTAGAATATTTCCTGGACAGGGACGCCGCCGCACGGTAAGAACGCTGCAATTTGAGGAGGCTGTCTTGCAGAACGTGGAGTGGGATCCTTCAATCACCATTCGTGCAGTTGCAAGTAAAATGGGGACGAATCAGACGAGTGAAAGGACAGTCCTTCGAGAGCAATTGTTGCGTACATTTCACTTACAGCGTGTCCACAACCTGGAACCAGTTGATTATCCATCCAGAGCACAGTTTTCGCAGTTGTACCTGGAACAGTGTGAAATGCATCCTACTTTTCCATCCTCTGTGTTGTCTACCGATGAAGCAACGTTAGGGCGTGATGGAATCTTCGACATGCACAGTTCGCATGTTTGGAGTGAGGATAACCCACATACCACAGTTACTAGCGCTCATCAAGTGCGGTTCTTCGTTAATGTGTGGGTCGGTGTTGTTGGGGACTGTTTAATTGGGCTGTATCTGCTACCTAGGCCATTAAATGGCAGGCAGTATTACAATTTTCTCGCTAGAACATTGCCAGAATTGCTGGAAGACGTCGCTTCCTACAAGACAACGCATGTGGTTCCAACATGACGGGGCGCCGGCACATTTCAGTCGTGTGCGTCGATTTCTGGACCGATGGTTTCCAGACCCGTGGATTGGCACAGGTGGTCCTGTACCATGGCCTGCTCTATCCCCACTTTTTTGTACGGGGACCAATTCAGGACACTCCTGATGTTTTTGCCCGTGTCAGACAGAACATGATCCGGCAGTGTAACCTTTACTTTCGTGTCAATGGAGACATTTTTGAAAATCTACTGTAATTGAAATTGGGTTGTGTTAATGTGTTGTCTCTTGGTCATAAAAAATGGAAAAGTGTTTGTTGGTTTAATTAATTTGCCACCAGAGAAATCTTCCTCTACAGGTTGAAATACTCCTCATAGGAAAAAATCACTTTTCGGAAAAATATTTGCTTTGATGTCCCCTACAACCTCCCAGAGTTTGTCGGCTTAAATACTTTTCATCCTGTATAGGTGTTCGCTTTTTGCGCGCTATACGAGATTGGAATAATAGAGAATTATTATGAAGGTGGTTTGATGAACCCTCTGCCAGGCACTTAAATGTGATTTGCAGACTATCCATGCCGATGTAGAAGTATGGCTAAAATCGGTCTAGTGGTTTAGGACGAAATGTGGAACATACATACATACAAATGCACCAGCATACTTGTGCGCTGATAAGCCAAAACATTATGACGACTGCCCACCTCGACGTTGGATGCTGCCCGATGGCGTAATGGGTACGTGGCGCAGTAACAAAAGTACGTAAGCGGAGCAGACAAGGACGGGTGATCACCCTAGCGAAGATAGGGGCTGCAAAATAATGGGAAATCCATTGAGATACGTGACTTTGACAAAGGACTGATTATTATTACGCAGAGCTCGTGAACGAGTATATCAAAAACGTCGAAGCTGGTCGAATGTTCACGTACCACTGTTGTGAGCATCTACGGAAAGAGGTATAAGGACAGTGAAACTACCACTAAGCACCAAATGGTTGGGTGCCCACGACTCCTCACTTTTTGTCTGTTCTGTGAAGTAGGATAGATGTTGATCTGTGGCATGTCTGGCGAAAGAGCATAATGCTGGTGTACACACAAGTGTTTCGGAGTGACATGTTAACACGTTGACCCAATTTCATCGTCAACTGCGCTTGCAGTGGGCACGGAACCATCGGTACTCGACCGTCGGTCAACGGAAACGTGTCGGCTCTTCTGGTGAATCACATTTTCGCTACACTAGGTCGATGGTCGTCTCCACAAACGCCGTCGTCGAGGTGAACGGCGACTTGAAACGTGCAGCGCGCCACGGACGCAGGCTGGTGAGAATAGTATTATGTTATGGGATACATTCCCCTGTGAATACATGGGACCTGTGGTAGTTATCGAATCACACTGACAGCTTTGAACCACCTGCATCCTTTAATGCTTTATGTGTTCCCTGACGGCGATGTCATCTTTCAACATTATATTATCTGTGTCTCGGAGCCAGAACCGTGCTATAGTGGTTTGAGAAGTCTTATAGACAACTCACGTTGATGTCTCGGCGATCAAATTAAGCTTAATGTCAAACCTATGGAACCCATCTGAGTCGCTATCGGGCGTCATCACCGCGTACGCAAACCAGCGTTCCGTTAAATATATGACTTGTGCGTAAACACCTAATGCCACACACCTCCAAGAAACCTACCAAGAAACTGCTGGATCCTTCATATGCAGAAACAACGATGTACGGTATTTCGTTCCAAAGACGGACTAACAAGCTATTAAACAGTTAGTCATAATGTTTTGGCTCATCAGTGTACATACACTCCTGGAAATAGAAAAAAGAACACATTGACACCGGTGTGTCAGACCCACCATACTTGCTCCGGACACTGCGAGAGGGCTGTACAAGCAATGATCACACGCACGGCACAGCGGACACACCAGGAACCGCGGTGTTGGCCGTCGAATGGCGCTAGCTGCGCAGCATTTGTGCACCGCCGCCGTCAGTGTCAGCCAGTTTGCAGTGGCATACGGAGCTCCATCGCAGTCCTTAACACTGGTAGCATGCCGCGACAGCGTAGACGTGAACCGTATGTGCAGTTGACAGACTTTGAGCGAGGGCGTATAGTGGGCATGCGGGAGGCCGGGTGGACGTACCGCCGAATTGCTCAACACGTGGGGCGTGAGGTCTCCACAGTACATCGATGTTGTCGCCAGTGGTCGGCGGAAGGTGCACGTGCCCGTCGACCTGGGACCGGAACGCAGCGACGCACGGATGCACGCCAAGACCGTAGGATCCTACGCAGTGCCGTAGGGGACCGCACCGCCACTTCCCAGCAAATTAGGGACACTGTTGCTCCTGGGGTATCGGCGAGGACCATTCGCAACCGTCGCCAGGAAGCTGGGCTACGGTCCCGCACACCGTTAGGCCGTCTTCCGCTCACGCCCCAACATCGTGCAGCCCGCCTCCAGTGGTGTCGCGACAGGCGTGAATGGAGGGACGAATGGAGACGTGTCGTCTTCAGCGATGAGAGTCGCTTCTGCCTTGGTGCCAATGATGGTCGTATGCGTGTTTGGCGCCGTGCAGGTGAGCGCCACAATCAGGACTGCATACGACCGAGGCACACAGGGCCAACACCCGGCATCATGGTGTGGGGAGCGATCTCCTACACTGGCCGTACACCTCTGGTGATCGTCGAGGGGACAGTGAATAGTGCACGGTACATCCAAACCGTCATCGAACCCATCGTTCTACCATTCCTAGACCGGCAAGGGAACTTGTTGTTCCAACAGGACAATGCACGTCCGCATGTATCCCGTGCCACCCAACGTGCTCTAGAAGGTGTAAGTCAACTACCCTGGCCAGCAAGATCTCCGCATCTGTCCCCCATTGAGCATGTTTGGAACTGGATGAAGCGTCGTCTCACGCGGTCTGCACGTCCAGCACGAAAGATGGTCTAACTGAGGCGCCAGGTGGAAATGGCATGGCAAGCCGTTCCACCGGACTACATCCAGCATCTCTACGATCGTCTCCATGGGAGAATAGCAGCCTGCATTGCTGCGAAAGGTGGATATACACTGTACTAGTGCCGACATTGTGCATGCTCTGTTGCCTGTGTCTATGTGCCTGTGGTTCTGTCAGTGTGATCATGTGATGTATCTGACCCCAGGAATGTGTCAATAAAGTTTCCCCTTCCTGGGACAATGAATTCACGGTGTTCTTATTTCAATTTCCAGGAGTGTACATACGTATATATGTACACCCATTTTTATAAAATGTATGGATTCCGGGACTACCACGATGAACACGCTATATGGCTACAATAGCTGACCGTAATCTCGAAAGATGCGACCCACTAATACGATACGCGAAATATCAGGCCGTCCTACTCTCTCTCTCTCTGCCACACTCTTGGCCTCTATTGGCAATGTATCGTCACAGAGCGAGATGGATTAAGCTGAAATTACCACAACTGCTTTACTTGTAGATATAACGGTGTTCCAGAAGGAGTGGTCAATATTTATGGATATGACAGGCACGATGATTCGAAGCGAAAATGTCTATAAAACATTGGGTCTAAAATCCGTACCTTAAGAGCTATGAACACTTGTTCAATAAAAGAGATGTGTTTCACAGTATTCAAGATAAACAAGTGTTCATAAATCTTAAGTTACCACTATAGAGCCCATGTTTACTGGATGCTTTTTTCTTGTTTTGCTCCATACCACCACCTCTTAAAATATGAAAGCGAAGAGCATGCAGCAGAAGAGATTAGTTTCAGAGTATCGAAGGTGAAGAGCTCATAGCTCTTAAGGTATTCATTTTATAGCCCATGAATAATAGACTTTTTTACTTCAAATGATCGTCCTGTCATATCCCTGAATATTGACCACTCTTCCTGCAACACTCTGTGCACATTCTCGGACGCCACAGCACGGTTCTTCGCATACTAACAGTAAAAAATGTGTCTAATAATATTTCGTCCCGTCACTATTTTCAGTGTACGATGGTCTGCAAAAAAGTCAATTTGCCAACACTACAGTAACACAGTCACATGTGCGACAAGTACCTTGATTCAGTACTGTTTAACTGTGCTATACAGCCAGTGCGGAAGGTAGAACTTTGCATTAGAGTACTCTAGATCGGGAGTTTGAATCCTAGTCGAAGCGTTACTTTCTTGATTTCCTAGTTTTAGGTTTTGTGATATGGTGTCAGGCTTCCTAATTATTACACAGGAATTAAGGGTGCCTTATACGAAACGAGTACAATTATTTAGTACAAACACAGAGGTGAGAGTAAAATCGTTTTTACTCATATGTTCATATGTTCATATGTGTGTGAAATCTTATGAGACTTAACTGCTAAGGTCATCAGTCCTAAGCTTACACACTACTTAACCTAAATTATCCTAAGGACAAACACACACACATGCCCGAGAGAGGACTCGAACCTCTGCCGGGGCCAGCCGCACAGTCCACGACTGCAGTGCCCTAAACCGTTCGGCTAATCCCACGCGGCTCGTTTTTACTATTCCATTTTCAAAATGTATTTGGCCTTTAAACGTTTACCGCTCTTCCATTCACTACTCCTCTCCATTTTTTTCCGGTGCATTTAATTCTCTGTCCGCAACTTTTAAAACAATTCTGACAGGCCATATAAAGACCATTTTATTGTCAATTCAGACATATAGTCATTAATGTGGGCTGAACCGGAAATAACCAAAATGTGTACCAAAAGCGATTTACCGTTTCTTCTTATGTTAGCAGTAGTATTTCTATAGTATACCACCACTGTTTGTCTCGTGTTCCATTTTCGTCTTGTTTACTCTTTTTAGTATATTCTGAATGCGAAACTTGTTTTATGTCTAATCAGTCCTTCGTCAATCCTGTGTTACATCGTACCTGGGTACGACTTCATGTCTACCATGAATTATCAAAACCAATTTTAATATAACATTTCCTATGTTTGGATGGCTAAATGGCTCGTTCCGAAATCCAGTAAAAGAAGTACTCCGTCGACGAATGTGGTAGAAGTGGTAGCGCTCTTGTATACTCCTCTTGTACCTGTGGATACAGTTATTCTGAGAAGGGTTCACGGAAGTATGATCCAGCGGCTCTCTAAATGTTATGAGATGCAGAGCACTTGCTCTCATGGGTATGTCACTGAGAGCGTATTTAAAATGTTACAACTGGGCGCTCCTACTGAATGTAGCACGCTATGTATGTTTAACATCTCCAAAATGATAAGTTTTGTAGCTATTTCTGTATTGTGACAGATAGTTTATTTTCAACTAATTATCACTATTCATGATTATTTCTGATATGTCTGATCAGTAATTGTGAATTTCAACGTTAAAATAATGTAGTTATTGGACTTGTGTCGTTTAAGAAGCAGAATATGCTACAAATTCCTGGGTAGACCAAAGCAGAAAAATAATAATTACTCCTAGGATAGGTGCCGAACTTTCGAACTCTAGTACTCTAAAAGCAAAACTACTAACTGCACAACTTTTTAAAAATTTATTTTATTAATTTTTTTACTGCACTAACTGGACAACACACTTAAATTGTATCGAATTAAGGTACTTGTCATACGTGTAATTACAGTGTTGCCAAATTGCCTTCCTCTGATGGCCCTTTTCTGTCGAAAATTTGCACAGAACGAAATTTAGTTAGAGACATTGCTGAGCTGTTAGTATACGAGGAATGCCGCTCTGGTGTCAGAGTGCTCGAATTTTGGTGCGCCCTTTATAATAACCTGTCTCCAGGGATGTAGATATTCAAATAAAAACACTTTGAAATTTATTATCTCTACTATCAGCAGCATTTTAAACCATCACGGCTTAAGTGCAGGGCATGTGTTCACAACTTTTTTACTACGTTACTTGTGGTAACAGTTTTGCCTCCATAACTAAAACAGTAGCACATCTTACAACTAACGCTGAATAGAAAATAAGATTAGTTATTGCGATTAGAATCAAATTCTATCCTCGCTACTCATTTATCAAGCTGGTCTACCAATCTGTCTCTACCGCCTAGCTGCGCCCATGGAAGAGAAGAACGTGTGTTTGACTAACATGCTTGTAGGCAGAAAAACGCGTCCAGCTAGAATAGCTCTCCAGTAAGAAGTGCCGTCCGATCACATGCTGTTGACCCCAAAGTTGCTTACTTTTGATGCTGCTTTCGATCAACAATTTCCTGTTTTCATATGTCTGTCACCCTTGTATCGATCTTGGATAGGCGTTACGATTTCATTTTTATTGATTAAATTTCAACTTCAGTTACGTTAATTCCTACTTGCTCGGTAACTTGCTGGGGTGGTTTTGTTGCACAGTCCTTGCTTCTGACTCCACTGGAGAACTGCCGCAAAGTGTCCTCCAGTTTGCGCCTCCCTCAAGTGTTTGTCATCGCTAGGAGGCTGACCGGCCTGCGTAAATTCGCAGAATATTGTCGACGCTGACTGCTGCTTGCTGGCCGTGTACAGTAAGTGAGCTCCTGAATTTCTCACCCAGCATACTGAGAGTCACACTCTACAGAATTCAGGCCCCAATGTAGCAATAAATTTTCTGTCCTAACATTAATACATGATCGAAAGTTGAAATACTTTTAATATTAATTATACGTGGTGGCCAATGAAACTTACATAATCCAGAAGGTACTTCGCCATACATTTGCACAAAAAAAAAAATCATGTACGAGGTGCAGCAATAAAGTAATGAGACTGATTTTCTTTGCAAGATGTGGCAACCCTGCAGGCTTTGACCTTAGTCTATAAGCTGCTTTTGCTCCAAGCGGCACGTCGATGCAACTGCTCAGACGTGAGTTGTCCTGTAATAAGTTAACATGTGTTTGTGTCTCTCGTCACGGAAATGGAACTGCATAATATTGCGCAACGGTATGTCATTTCTCTTTGCGTTAAACTGGGTGAAAACTCGACGACAACTTACGGTAAGCTTCAGAAGGCTTTTGGAGAGGAAGTTATGTCAAGAGCTCAAGTTTTTCATTGGCATAAAATGTTTAGTGAACGCAGAACGAATGTTGAAGATGAAGACCGCAGTAGACGACCATCAACCTCACGGACGGATGTCAACTTGAACGGGCTGTGCGAACTCGTACGATCTGATCGAAGATTATCTGTGAAAATGATTACAGAAGAACTGAACATCAATCGAGAAACGGTTCGTCTAATAATAACTGAGGATCTTGGTATGAGAAATATTTGTGCAAAAATAGTCCCCAAAAATCTCACACCACAACAGCGAGAAACACGGAAAAATGTGGCAGCCGATCTGTTAGAGCAAACGGAAATCAATCCAGAATTGTTGATCCGTGTTATCACAGGTGACGAAAGTTGGTTTTTTCAGTACGATCCAGAGACAAAACGCCAAAGTTCGCAATGGTGCTCAAAGGGATCACTCAGACATAAGAAAGCTCGCACGTCAAAGACAAAAGAGAAATGCATACTTGTGAACTTCTTTGATTCCAAGGGATTGTTCATAAAGAGTGGGTGCCTCCTGGACAAACAGTTAATCAATATTACCACAAAGAAAATTTAGAAAGACTTTGTAAACGAGTTCTTCATGTCCGTGCCAACATTGCTGATAATTGGATTCTGCATCACGATAATGCGCCATCCCATACTGCCCTGGCAGTACAGCAATTTTTAACCTCAAAACACATTTCAGTACTACTACAGCCACCTTATTCACCAGATATCGCTTCATGTGACTTTTTTCTATTTGTAAGAGTCAAAACGGCGGTCAAGGAGACCATTTTCAAACAAAACAAGATGTCCAAATAGCTGCGACGAGGGTTTTGGAGAATATTACAGAAAATGAGTTCCAGAAATGTTACCATCAATGGCAGAAGCGCTGGAAAAAGTGTGTGCAATCAGAAGGGAACTACTTTGAAGGAGACAGCACTGAACTTGACTAAAACGGTAAGCAACATTTTTTAAACATCAGTCTCATTACTTTACTGTCGCATGTAGTATGTACGTTCCTTTTAAGAGGAATAAAAGAAAGCAGACATACATGTATGAGGAAAGTTTGCCTCTGTCTCTCATATTGCTACCAACTTCTACCCCGCGTACGGATCAGGTGCTATGATAGGACTGACATGCGAAAGTAGCAACGTTTCGTGAAATCAAATTCTATGGACCTTCATGTTTAAAGGTTGCAGATGGTTCATTTGCAGTAATACATGCATACCGAGCACAACAATGCCACACTTGCTAGCTAGCATCATGCTGGAAGACGGCCCTATTTTCAGCCGTTCTGCGCATCCCCCACCATTAACTGCTAGTAGCCAATAAAATTCATTCTCTTTCCGAGCGGCTAGCTGCAAGAATCTCTCTCGCACGTGCTGCGCTGTTGCCGTATTTTTCGACAATGCAGTTTTATTCACAGAGCGGCCGAATTATTCATTAAGATTTCGATGTTACTTTCTTGCAGCAGTATAGCTGTGAATGTGTATCTGTAAACGTTTTAGTGTGATTTCCAAATGAAAATGTCATGTGACAGCAATAAACGTGAAGTTCCTCACAAGCAACTTTAATTAAATTGGGTGCCTATTTGGTTCAAATGGCTCTGAGCACTATGGGACTCAACTGCTGTAGTCATTAGTCCCCTAGAACTTAGAACTACTTTAACCTAACTAACCTAAGGACATCACACACATCCATGCCCGAGGCAGGATTCGAACCTGCGACCGAGCGAGGTGGCGCAATGGTTAGCACACTGGACTCACATTCGGGAGGACGACGGTTCAATCCCGTCTCCTACCATCCTGATTTAGGTTTTCCGTGATTTCCCTAAATCGCTTCAGGCAAATGCCGGGATGGTTCCTTTGAAAGAGCACGGCCGATTTCCTTCCCCATCCTTCCCTCCCCCGAGCTTGCGCTCCGTCTCTAATGACCTCGTTGTCGACGGGACGTTAAACACTAAGATCCTCCTCCTCCTCCTCGAACCTGCGACCGTAGCAGTCGCACGGTTCCGGACTGCACGCCTAGAACCGCGAGACCACCGCGGCCGGCGGTTTCGTGATTTGCTGTTAATAATCGACGGAAAATCATCGAGTAAAACAGAAATGTTAGAAGTGATATCTGCCGTTTGAAAAGAAGTGTTCCTGATCTAATAAGCAATTTCCGAGACAGCCCTCTTAAACTGTTTGCAGATGATGCTGTGATGTACTGTCTTATAAAGTCATCCGAGATCAAAACAAAATGAAAAGTTTGTAGTCATCCGCATGATTACTAAAACGAATTCGCTGAGTTCGATTTACAGGTTAAAACACACGATTCTAAGGGCTGTAAATTTAACTAAACACTTAGGGATTACAATTACGAATAACTTAATATGCAACTGTGACATGGATAACGTTATAAGGAAAGCAAACCAAAGACTGCGATTTATTGGTAGAACACTTAGAAAATGCAGCCTTTCCCTAAAGGGACTACTTACAATATACTTTTTCTCCCTCTTCTGTTGCTGTCAGGTGTGGGATCCACAGCAGACAGAACTGATCGAAAAAGTTCAAAGAGGGACAGCTCGTTTAGTATTCTCGCGAAAGAGAGGAGAGACCGCCACGGATATGATAAGCGGATTGGGGTGGCAACCATCAAAACAATGGAGTTTTTCTTTGTGGCAGGATTTTCTCATGAAATTTCAGTCGCCACCTTTTTCCTCACAGTGTGAAAATACTTTGGTGGCGCCCACCTACATAGGTAGGAATGTTTATCATAATAATATAATAGAAATTAGAGTTCGCAAGGAAAGATGAAAACATTCGTGTTCCCTGCGAGCTGTCCGAGTGGGGAACGGTAGAGAAATACCTTGAAGGTGGTTCTATGAATGCTCTTCCAGACACTTAATTGTGAATTGCAGAGTAATCTCGTAGACGTAGAGGCTTCACAAGCAGTCGAAGAGGTTTATGTCCCGCATTTACAACTTCTTCAAATTTGAATCTGAAACCGATATTTCTATTTTTGACGTTTTCAAGACTCAAGAACGAACTGCAGAATCACGTGTCGGCGAGAGAACTGTACAGAGAACAGTAACCAAAAGTGTCGGAGCTATACAGAGAATACTAAACAAAAGTGTCGGAGCTGTATTAAATTCAGGAAATTTTGTTTTCGTGTCGCCTGAGAATCATCGAAATCGCAAGAAACCTGTAACACAAATAGATGTTTTTGACAACTATCTTTTAAAGCGCTCCATGTTTGAAATGTATGTAAGAAGGGAATACCCAACATCACAAAAACTTATTACAATTATACCTGAGCAAATTGGTTTCAAACGTAGCACTTCTTCAATGTAAAGAATTTTAAAATACATTAGTTTTAAACATGTTAAGAAGAGAGTTTTTAATTGAAAGAAGTGACACAGAAGCAGCACGAAGCACGTCCGTTATAAGATGCAAAATAGAAAAGAAGGAGGAAGTTCTATAGTGTATTACCTTGATGAAACATTGATGAATCAGAATCATTCCACGAATATCTGCTGGAAAATGGGTGATGGTACTGGCGGTTTTAAAGTTCCCTTAAGAAAAGGTTCTACGATACTTATTCTGCATGCTCGCTCTCCTACTGATTTGGTTCCTGAGAGTAAACTTGTGTTTAGATTTAAGAAAACCAGTAATGACTGCCATTCGGAAATGAACCCTGTCACTTTCAAGAAGTGATTCACTGAACGATTCTTGCCAGACCTAGCTTCGAGGTCGGTCTTTGTAATTATCGTGCCAGTTATCATTGAGCTGTTAGAGATAAATGATCAAGTACGAGCACTAGGAAAGGGGATATTGCGCTCAGGCTAAAAAATAAAAATATTCCGGACAATATAAGCCAGACTCGTGCTGAACTCTTGCAGCTCGTTAATTTATAAAAGTCACGCGACAAAATGTAGAAATTTGACTCTGTTTCATGTGAATGTGGTCACACAGTTTTGCGTTTGCCCACATATTACTGTCACCTGTCACTGTAATCCGACAGAATTAATTTGCGTACAGGTTACAAGCTATGTGGAGAAAAAAAAACATTCAAAATAACAGACACTGAAAGACTTGTGCTTGAAGCAATAGACAGCATCCGCCTTCAGAGTGGACACACTGTGTGTATCACGCAGAAAAGTTTCAAAAATAAGAGTTTCACAGAGAGATGAAGATGGATAAAAGCCTTGAACGTATCATCCAAAATTTACAATCAGGTGGTTCGGACATAGACACAGATAGTAGATGGTATTACAATGTAGACTTTGTTTTGCTCTAGTGTTTTCTACCATTAATTCTTTTTTACGCACAGTGATTTACACTGAACAGAAGTGAAACACACCCACATACGCCGATTATAAACCTGTAAAAAAATTACATGGAGTAGAAGCAGTTTTCAAGCAAATATAATGATTTCGGTTTGACTTTGTCATTAATTTTGTTACGTATTACATTTTAAGTTATAATACAGTCCAAATCACAATAAATGGCAATTACTGGAACCATTTTCGATGTTCTTGTCGTTAGACAACCGCTGTTTTGAGAAAAATTGTTCTTGGCGCCTTCACAAAGCTGTTTCAGCTGTTCTCGACTTCCTGCGTCACACTGCTGTGGAGCAGTGGACACAACCTCAACACTCAAAAGTACACTCCTGGAAATGGAAAAAAGAACACATTGACACCAGTGTGTCAGACCCACCATACTTGCTCCGGACACTGCGAGACGGCTGTACAAGCAATGATCACACGCACGGCACAGCGGACACACCAGGAACCGCGGTGTTGGCCGTCGAATGGCCCTAGCTGCGCAGCATTTGTGCACCGCCGCCGTCAGTGTCAGCCAGTTTGCCGTGGCATACGGAGCTCCATCGCAGTCTTTAACACTGGTAGCATGCCGCGACAGCGTGGACGTGAACCGTATGTGCAGTTGACGGACTTTGAGCGAGGGCGTATAGTGGGCATGCGGGAAGCCGGGTGGACGTACCGCCGAATTGCTCAACACGTGGGGCGTGAGGTCTCCACAGTACATCGATGTTGTCGCCAGTGGTCGGCGGAAGGTGCACGTGCCCGTCGACCTGGGACCGGAACGCAGCGACGCACGGATGCACGCCAAGGCCGTAGGATCCTACGCAGTGCCGTAGGGGACCGCACCGCCACTTCCCAGCAAATTAGGGACACTGTTGCTCCTGGGGTATCGGCGAGGACCATTCGCAACCGTCTCCATGAAGCTGGGCTACGGTCCTGCACACCGTTAGGCCGTCTTCCGCTCACGCCCCTACATCGTGCAGCCCGCCTCAAGTGGTGTCGCGACAGGCGTGAATGGAGGGACGAATGGAGACGTGTCGTCTTCAGCGATGAGAGTCGCTTCTGCCTTGGTGCCAATGATGGTCGTATGCGTGTTTGGCGCCGTTCAGGTGAGCGCCACAATCAGGACTGCATACGACCGAGGCACACAGGGCCAACACCCGGCATCATGGTGTGGGGAGCGATCTCCTACACTGGCCGTACACCTCTGGTGATCGTCGAGGGGACACTGAATAGTGCACGGTACATCCAAACCGTCATCGAACCCATCGTTCTACCATTCCTAGACCGGCAAGGGAACTTGCTGTTCCAACAGGACAATGCACGTCCGCATGTATCCCGTGCCACCCAACGTGCTCTAGAAGGTCTAAGTCAACTACCCTGGCCAGCAAGATCTCCGGATATGTTCCCCATTGAGCATGTTTGGGACTGGATGAAGCGTCGTCTCACGCGGTCTGCACGTCCAGCACGAACGCTGGTCCAACTGAGGCGCCAGGTGGAAATGGCATGGCAAGCCGTTCCACAGGACTACATCCAGCATCTCTACGATCGTCTCCATGGGAGAATAGCAGCCTGCATTGCTGCGAAAGGTGGATATACACTGTACTAGTGCCGACATTGTGCATGTTCTGTTGCCTGTGTCTATGTGCCTGTGGTTATGTCAGTGTGATCATGTAATGTATCTGACCCCAGGAATGTGTCAATAAAGTTTCCCCTTCCTGGGACAATGAATTCACTGTGTTCTTATTTCAATTTCCAGAAGTGTAAGATTTATCATGTAGAACGAATAATCGAAAACGGTTTTAAAATGTATTATCCCTTCGCAGATATGGACGAACAAGACAATGTACCGAAGGGTAATGAACCAGATTGTTGCCTGCAGCAACACAGTTCGGCAACGTGGACTTCGTTTGCCCGCTCTCTGCCGCCACGTATGTGCAAACCTCATCCCATCCACGCCTCCTGCTCGCTCCGCCTCTATGCGCGGAAGCGCCGTCTTACGTGAAGCGGAATTAGGTCGTCGGCATTATCAGCACTGCGTAGTAACGAAGCCTTCGGGATCAGTACAGACTCTACAGAATACTGTTTATTGACGTCGTATTTTGCGCTTACTTTTGTCTAAGAGTAAACGGAACTAACTTTGTGTTCATTCCTCGACGTTACCACAAAATCTGAAGTAAGTTAATGATTTTCAGTTCCTTCATTTTGAATAGCTATGACTTCCCTTATTATATAGAAACTATATTTGTTTTAGGCCATGCCTCGAAGAACAATACTGGATAGGATTGAAAGACGAAGAGCTAGAGAGAGAGAATTTTTACGTTGACGATGTAATAGGAGTAATGTGGACATTGATGACGATAATTCTATTGTTGTTTTGAAAGATACGTTTAAATGTGCACTGAATGTAATTCCAAATAATTTTGAGAATTTTCATTGCGTTTTGATGAATTTACAATACAGATTTTGAAAGGCAAAATATTTCGTATCTCAGGTTACTTTACGTGATACAACGGCATTCAGACTGTTTTGTCACAGAGGATAAGTTTATATACCCAACGCTCGACCCTATTAATAGTTTTATTATTGTTAACTGTAGTTCCAGCGTCAAAATCTATGGCACAGTATAAGGTATAATTTAATAACGGATGCATTTAGTTAAAAAATATTTTCTTAATCAAAATTTTTTCAGTCCTCCGTCAGAAGTCAGTGTGAATAGTGAATTAAAATAATTTCACCCTCACCCTCACACAGACGTACCCCATTTTGGTCTAGCAAACACCAGATTGTTATACATGTGCAGGAACCTTGTACTGTCTGTAACAGTCGACTTCCTTTCCATGTCGTCGCTCTCACATCACTGGTGACACCTTTATGACCTACTTTGCTCTGACCAGCTGCCCTTCCACACCTACACAGACGGAGGTTGCACTGTCTTTCCCCTTCCGTCTTGCCTTACACAACTTATGGGCTTTCCTAGTACTGCGAGTTGACACAAGAACCGTGTTGTAATTGCTGGAATGATCCCTGCAACTGGCGAGCCTGCAAGCGGATCCATGTGAACTAGTCCTCAACCGAGCAACCGTAGAGCGCCCTGAGTTAAATACTTGTACGCACCGCCTGGCAAAAACAGTGCAGAACCCAGAAGAAATGGTCAGATGTCAATATAACATATACAAATCACCGGCGGGGATGTAATCCATAAGAGTTGCCATGCTATGTGGCAGGAAGAACGGCAAAAGTGCTGAAACTTCCTGGCAGATTAAAATTGTGTGCCGGACCGAGACTCGAAATCGCGACCTTTTCCTTTCGCGAGCAAGTGCTCTACTGACTGAGCTGCCCAAGCAGGACTCACGAGCCGCCCTCACAGCTTTACTTATGCCAGTACCTCGTCTGCTTCATTCCAAACTTCAAAGAAGATCTCCTGCGAATCTTGCAAGGAGTTTGGAATGTACGAGACGAGGTACTTGCCCACAAAAGGCTAAGGTCGCGAGTTAGCGGTCCGGCACAGTTTTAATCTGCCATCATATCAGCGCACACTCCACTGCAGAGTGAAAATTTCACTCTGCAGTACTGTTGTTTGTGTTTAATTTGGTACTGTATGTAGGAGGTTTTAACAGTGTCAGATATTGCTCACTCTGAAGGACACGGAGGTGCCGCGTACTCGTCTGAGACGGTGTTATCATCAACTGACAGATTTTCGAAAGGATCTCATTGTGGGTCCCCGTTTTGCCAGCTTGTCGAATAGTGCAATATCTAGGTTTTTAGGGCATTTGCATATGACAGTAATCCAATGTTGGATTGCGAGGGAATGTGAGGGCAGGCATACGTGTCGTCGTGATTCCGGTCGAGCACGTCTGACCACCACAGAGGAAGAACGCCGTAATGTGCACCAAGTACGTCGGAAACGCATCTGCGCATCCCATCAAAGAACAAGTAATGGACTCTCTGCAACATTCTATATCATCCCTCACCGTTGGTCGTAGAGTAGCAGCATCTGGATTTTAGAACTACCGCCCCATGCGTAGGCTGCCATTAACACAACAAAACAAACGGCTGCGTCTGGACTGGTGCTGTGGCTGGAAGCATGGACTGCTGATGAATGGCGTCGCATCAAGTTCAGCGATGAATCGCCGTTCTGTATTATCCTGTGAGTAAGGCGGCGACATGGGCAGATGCTCCATACATCCAACGTTTTAAAGAGTCACGGCGGTGTTACTCCTGGTGTCATACTATGGGGAACTATCGGGTATGACTTCAAGTCATGGCTGGTAGTGATTGACTGAACTCTGACGGCATAACGGTACATCGCAAACACCCTGTGTCCTGATGTGTTACTTCTCACGGGACAATATCGTGGTAACGTTTTTCAAAAGAACAGTGCTCGCCCACATATGAACTGTCTGCGTGATGAGGCACTCATTTTGTCAACCAGATCCACTGTACTGTCCCAGAGAGAATATGTGTAGCCTCAGCTCGTATGGCAACTCCATCCCAGTGCAAGTATCCACCGACTCAAGGCTAGTTACAGCAGTTGTGTAGGAACGCCTCAGGACAGTATACAAAAGCATTAAAGCATTCTTACACCCTTCCCAGCCCCATATATATATATATATATATATATATATATATATATATATATATATATATATATATCAAATACAAAGAAAGTTTTGCATCACCTCAGTACCGGGAATTACGAAACCTGTACAGAAACTTGGAATAGACATCAACATAAACATCATTTCCGCCCTTTTTATTGCTCATCAAAATCACACATTGCATGTTCGACCACAATACAGCGAGACCTTCAGAGGCGGTGGTCCAGATTTATGTACACACCGATACCTCTTACACCCAGTAGCACGTCCTCTTGCAATGATGCATGACTGTATTCGTCGTGGAGTACTATTACTATCCACAAGTTCATCAAGGGACTGTTGGTCCAGTTTTGTCCCATTCCTCAACGGCGATTCGGCATAGATCCCTCAGAGTGGTTGAAGGGTCACGTCGTCCGTAAACAGCACTTTTCAGTGTTCGATAGGGTTCATGTCTGGAGAACATGGTGGCTCTAGTCTAGCACTGTCGTTATCCTGAAGGAAGTCATTCACAAAATGTGCACGATGGGGACGCGAATTGTCGTCCATGCAGACGAATTCCTCTCCAATATGCTACCGATATGGTTGCATTATCGGTTGGAGGATGGCATTCACCTACTGAACAGCCGTTACGACGCCTTCCATGACCATCATCGGCGTACGTCGGCCCCACATAATGCCACCCCAGAACTTCAGAGAACCTCCACCTTGCTGTACTAGCTAGACAGTGTGTCTAAGGCGTTCAGCCTGACCGGGTGTCCTCCAAACACGTCTCCGACGATTGGTTGAAGGCATATGCGACACTCATCGGTGGAGAGAACGTGATGCCAATCCTGAGCGGTCCATTCGGCATGTTGTTGGGCCGATCTGTACCGCGCTGCATGGTGTCGTGGTTGCAAAGATGCACCTCACCACGGACGTCGGGAGTGAAGCTGCGCAACATGCAGCCTATTGCGCACAGTTTGAGTCGCAACGCGACGTCCTGTGGCTGCACGAAAAGCATTATTCATCATGGTGGCGTTGCTGTCAAGGTTCCTCTTAGCCACAATCCGTTGGTATCGGTAATCCCCTGCAGTAGTAGCCTTTTGGCGGCCTGAGCGAGGCATGTCATCTACAGTTCCTGTCTCTCTGTATCTCCACTATTTCCGAACAACATCGCTTTGGTTCACTCCGAGACGCCTTGTCACTTCCCTTGTTGAGAGCCCTTCCTGGCACAAAGTTACAATGCGGACGCGATCGAACCGCGGTATTGACCGTCTAAGCATGGTTGTACTACGGACAACACGTGTCATGTACCACCTTCCTGGTGGAATGACTGGAACTGATCGGCTGTCAGATCCCCTCCGTCTAACAAGCGGTGTTCATGCATGGCTGTTTACATCTCTGGGCGGGTTTAGTGGCATCTTTGAACAGTCAGAGGGCCTGTGTCTGTGATACAATATCCACAGTCAACGTCTATCTTCAGGAGTTCTGGGAACCGCTGTGATGGAAAACTTTTTTTGATGTGCGTATATCGGCGACATTTTCTCCACCGATATATCGACATCGAAATATCAAAATCGAATGTATATTGCATATTTTTCACAAGTTTTCGTAAATATTGGAAACTGTTCGTTTGAAATTGTAATTGAACATAATTTTACTTTCACTGTGCGAAGGAGTCTTACTACTCATTGAGCTTTCAACACGTCCAATATTTCTCTTATGTGGCACAAAAAAACCAAGTCCGATTACTATGGTGTAGAGGGGTGTTGGGGAGGCGAGGGGGGGGGGGGGGTATGAATTGAATAACAAGATTTCCGATGTGATAACAAGATTTCCGCACACCAGTTGCGTTAAGCAACTACCGCTCTGTTTCTTCGGTGTTTCTTCACATCGGCATTCTTCTAAAACAGTTGCTGAAAATGATGAACAAAAATCTAAATGACAAGATTGGTCTTTGCTTTGGGCGGAGACGTGTGAGGGGAAATGCCAACGCAGTCGGCGATCGGCGGTACCAACAGACACTGCAACGTGTAGCTTCAGTACGCAATTTTGACACTACAACTGCTAGGTCACTGACGTTGGCAGAAATGGAAAAAAGGGGAAGTCGTTATGAAATGTTCCGGAGAAATCCTATATGTGACGAAATCTAACGACGGATCCCGCGGATACCTTTTATTGTGCCATTTACATGCAGTTACCATTGTTAGCAAACAGGTTATCGCCAAGTGAGAACGTGGATTATTTTCCTTTCAATTCTAGCTCTAAGGGGGTAGGCAGGCTACTAGCTTATTGAATTACAGAATTTCTAATAATAAATCGATACTTACGGTAAATATACAGCTCTAAAACTGGCAGTATGTTTGCAACGTTCAGCCGATATTTTTATAAGCAGGTACGTCGAAATTTTTTCCATCGATATATCGATAGATATACTTGTTTTCGATACATGGAGAGCCGACTTTTTAAAATGACGATGTACCAGATTCTCTATATTTGTAAAAATATCAACAGTCCTAGTTCATGGATTGGCCGCAGAGGGGGAGTAAAGTTTTTTTTCATAAGTTGGCTAATATTACCAAATTTTTTATGAACTTGATTCGATTTTTAAGTCACTGAAATGACATCACATTCCCGCAGGTACGTCGATATTTTTCCATCAATATTCCGATGGACATACTTGTTTTCGATACATGGAGAGCCGATTTTTTAAAATGACAATGTATCAGGTTCTCTATATTTTTAAAAATATCAATAGTCCTAGTTCATGCATTGACCGCAGAGGGGGAGTAAAGTCTTTTTGATAAGTTGACTAATACTACCAATTTTTTTATAAACTTGACTCGATTTTGAAATCACTGAAATAACATCACACTCCCTCTTAACCCGTGAAATTTCATCCCGTTTTCTTCTCCCCTTCTGGCTGTTCTACTTTCCTGGTATCCGGTCTGTGGAAGCTGAATGCCGGAGGTAATGGACCTAGATGGCCGTTTGAGGGCACAGTCTCGCCGCAGCCTGAGTGCACCTCTCATCTCGCCACGTGAATACGTCGGCCACTGGTGGTCCTCGCGGTCGATATGAACACGACTCTCCAGCGAACGGTTAGTCAACAAGACTCCCTTTCCTAGCGCAGGTCATTCCACTTTTTAGTGCCAGGAAAGTGCTCCTTTTAAATATCAGTGTTTCGGCATCGTGTTTTACATGTTTCCAAATGTGCTCTCATTGCGTTCGTTTTTCCTTTCATTATTACTGTTCTTAAATACAAGAGCAAGAAGTCCTGTATCTCGTGTATATAAAAACTTCCATTTTATTTTCGTCTTTAAAATGTTTTCAATTCATTTTAATATCTCACCTTTCTGTTTCTTGTTTTTAATTCTCTTTTTTTCTTTTTTTTGTCAGTTGGATGCAGAGCAGGGTGACTGTACCGTTGACAGTCTCCCCCCCCCGTGGTGCGCGGGGGTGGGGGGAGGGTGGGGGAATAAAATAACAATAAAGATAAAAGAAGAACTTCAGCCGACTTCCTCTCGCAGACAATGGAATCAACTCCGATATACACTCCTGGAAATTGAAATAAGAACACCGTGAATTCATTGTCCCAGGAAGGGGAAACTTTATTGACACATTCCTGGGGTCAGATACATCACATGATCACACTGACAGAACCACAGGCACATAGACACAGGCAACAGAGCATGCACAATGTCGGCACTTGTACAGTGTATATCCACCTTTCGCAGCAATGCAGGCTGCTATTCTCCCATGGAGACGATCATAGAGATGCTGGATGCAGTCCTGTGGAACGTCTTGCCATGCCATTTCCACCTGGCGCCTCAGTTGGACCAGCGTTCGTGCTGGACGTGCAGACCGCGTGAGACGACGCTTCATCCAGTCCCAAACATGCTCACTGGGGGACAGATCCGGAGATCTTGCTGGCCAGGGTAGTTGACTTAGACCTTCTAGAGCACGTTGGGTGGCACGGGATACATGCGGACGTGCATTGTCCTGTTGGAACAACAAGTTCCCTTGCCGGTCTAGGAATGGTAGAACAATGGGTTCGATGACGGTTTGGATGTACCGTGCACTATTCAGTGTCCCCTCGACGATCACCAGAGGTGTACGGCCAGTGTAGGAGATCGCTCCCCACACCATGATGCCGGGTGTTGGCCCTGTGTGCCTCGGTCGTATGCAGTCCTGATTGTGGCGCTCACCTGCACGGCGCCAAACACGCATACGACCATCATTGGCACCAAGGCAGAAGCGACTCTCATCGCTGAAGACGACACGTCTCCATTCGTCCCTCCATTCACGCCTGTCGCGACACCACTGGAGGCGGGCTGCACGATGTTGGGGCGTGAGCGGAAGACGGCCTAACGGTGTGCAGGACCGTAGCCCAGCTTCATGGAGACGGTTGCGAATGGTCTTCGCCGATACCCCAGGAGCAACAGTGTCCCAAATTTACTGGGAAGTGGCGGTGCGGTCCCCTACGGCACTGCGTAGGATCCTACGGTCTGGGCGTGCATCCGTGCGTCGCTGCGGTCCGGTCCCAGGTCGACGGGCACGTGCACCTTCCGCCGACCACTGGCGACAACATCGATGTACTGTGGAGACCTCACGCCCCACGTGTTGAGCAATTCGGCGGTACGTCCACCCGGCCTCCCGCATGCCCACTATACGCCCTCGCTCAAAGTCCGTCAACTGCACATACGGTTCACGTCCACGCTGTCGCGGCATGCTACTAGTGTTAAAGACTGCGATGGAGCTCCGTATGCCACGGCAAACTGGCTGACACTGACGGCGGCGGTGCACAAATGCTGCGCAGCTAGCGCCATTCGACGGCCAACACCGCGGTTTCTGGTGTGTCCGCTGTGCCGTGCGTGTGATCATTGCTTGTACAGCCCTCTCGCAGTGTCCGGAGCATGTATGGTGGGTCTGACACACCGGTGTCAATGTGTTCTTTTTTCCATTTCCAGGAGTGTAGATCCAGCCTCCCAGCTATAGGTTCTCCCACCTATTTCCACACACTCTCTCTCTCCTCCCCTCCATTTCAATTCCTCCCTTCCTCTCCTGATACCACGGCCCTGCTCACCCACCAGATTCATCTTTTCTTTCTGTCTTACTCACTATTCACTTAACCACTTATCCTCTTTCTACACACACCGCCCAACGGCTTATAAAATTTGTACCTACTATCATCACAACCTTTAATCTCCACACAGCTTCTTCATCCAGCGCATGTCCTCCACCTCTTTAGTGAAAGTGCAGTGCCTCTTTTAATGTACGTCGCCGCTTCGTTTTACAGCTTTAAGTGTCTATTTGGTCTTTCTATCTTCACCTGTCAGACACTTTTATTTCCTTTTTAAGCTTTAAACGAGAAAACCACTCTGTATATTTGTGATCATCTCTACATTGTATTTTAAAACTTTTTAAAATTTTGAATCGAGAAATATGGTTCTCATTTCTTCGTTTATTTTCTGTGAATGTTCCGCTGGAAGCTCAACCCCCACCCATAAGGGACGAGGGGGTTGAAATAACAATAAAGCGAAAAGAAGAACGGTCAGTCAGTTCTGTACGCGCGTATGATATTGTTGGTTACTACCATCGCTGTACTACGGACTATTGGATAACAACCTCGCGTGCCACTTGGTCTTCCTCTCTGGTCGGGATCCGGTTTGTCTGTTCCTTTGTTGCCGGTCGTAGTGGCCGTGCGGTTCTAGGCGCTACAGTCTGGAGCAGAGTGACCGCTACGGTCGCAAGTTCGAAAGTTCTAAGTTCTAGGCGACGGATGACCTCAGAAGTTAAGTCACATAGTGCTCAGAGCCATTTGAACCATTTTTCTGTTTCTTTGTTCTTGGCCTGTCGACTTCGTTGTGGCGAATGTTTCCGCCTTGCACATCGTCGTTTAGCTAGGGTTCTTTGGTCTCGTCGTTGTGTATGTCCTGCCCGCCGTCAGCCAGCCATGTTGAGCTCCGTTACCGCTTGGAGACGTGTTCACTTCCGCAGGCGCCTCTTCCGCCTTGCGACTTCAGGTGATTCTCTACTGGCTTCTGACGCGTACGCTGATATCCTGCTACTCGCGGATATAGCACTTATTTTTGTTAGGCATTGTCGCGTCTAATTTTCTAGACCATCTTCCCATTATATGTCCGAAATATCAGACACCATTTTGATCCAGCAGCCACAATGAAAGAATCACAGACATTGGCTGCGAGTGAGTGTTCATTTAAATCAATGGTGAAAGCTGTGCCAGACCGCGATTCGAACCCGGAACGCCTGGTTGCTAGGCAGATGCGCTGATCACTGCGCCATCCGGAGACAGTGGTCATTGCAACTGCACGGACTTAAAGCGCTGATAAAAAGCACCGAAGCTGAAATCGATATAGATACAGAAAGCTGGCTGAAGCCAGAGATAAATTCTGCCGAAATTTTTACAAAGGCACAGACGGTGTTTAGAAAGGATAGATTGCATGCAACCGGTGGTGGCGTGTTTGTCGCTGTTAGTAGTAGTTTAACCTGTAGTGAAATCGAAGTGGATAGTTGCTGTGAATTATTATGGGTGGAGGTTAATAATTGGCTCCTTTTACCGACCTCCCGACTCAGCAGCATTAGTGGCAGAACAAATGAGAGAAAATCTGGAATACATTTCACATAAATTTTCTCAGCATTTTATAGTCTTAGGTAGAGATGTCAATTTACTAGATATAGACTGGGACACTCAGATGTTTAGGACAGGTGGTAGGGACAGAGCATCGAGTGACATTATACTGAGTGCACTATCCGAAAATTACCTCGAGCAATTAAACAGAGAGCCGACTAGTGGAAATAACATCATAGACCTACTGATAACAAACAGACCCGAAGTTTTCGATTCTGTAACAGAGAATCAGTGATCATAAGGCCGTTGCAGCATCCCTGAATATGGAAGTAACTTGGAATATATAAAAAGGGATGAAGGTTTATCTGTTTAGGAAGAGTAATAGGAGGCAGATTTCAGACTACCTAACAGATCAAAACGAAAATTTCTTTTCCGACACTGACAATGTAGAGTGTTTATTGAAAAAGTTCAAGGCAATCGTAAAATGCGTTTTAGACAGCTACGTGCAGAGTAAAACTGAGGGGGACGGGAAAAACCCACCGTGGTTCAACAACAAAGTTAGGAAACTACTGCGAAAGCAAAGCGAGCTTCACTGCAAATCTAAACGCAGCCAAAACCTCTCAGACAAACCGAAACTAAACGATGTCAAACTTAGCGTAAGGAGGGCTATGCGTGAAGCGTTCAGTGAATCCGAAAGTAAAATTCTATGTACCGACTCGACAGAAAATCCTAGGAAGTTCTGATCTTGCGTTAAATCAGTAAGTGGATCGAAACAGCTTATCTAGACACTCTGGGATGATAATGGCATTGAAACAGAGGATGACACCCGTAAAGCTGAAATACTAAACACCTTTTTCCAAAGCTGTTTCACAGAGGAAGGCCGCACTGCAGTTCCTTCACTAAATCCTCGCACGAACGAAAAAATGGCTGACATCGAAATAAGTGTCCAAGGAATAGAAAAGCAACTGGAATCACTCAACAGAGGAAAGTCCACTGGACCTGACGGGATACCAATACGATGCTACACAGAGTACGCGAAAGAATTTGCCCCCTTCTAACAGCCGTGTACCGCAAGTCTCTAGAGGAACGGAAGGTTCCAAATGATTAGAAAAGAGCACAGGTAGTCCCAGTCTTCAAGAAGGGTCGTCGAACAGATGCGCAAAACTATAGACCTATATCTCTGACATCTCTGACATCGACTACCCTAGTGGGGCTATTGTCAGACCAAAATTCTCAAATTATCCACACTCTACTAATGCAATGCCTCTTGCCCACTATACTCATTACTTGTGGCATTTCGTCGATTGACGTGGGAGTTCGAGCCTGAGTATGGATAATTTGAGAATTTGGGTCTGACAGGAGGCGAGCTGGGGTAGTTGATGCAGCTGCGATGACCACTGCGTCTGCTTAGTAAGCAGGAGACCCGGGTTCGAATCTCAGCCTGGTACAAATTTTCACCTTTCCCCATTGATTTAAATGAATGCCTGCTTGCAGCCAATGTCTGTAATTCCTTTACATTTTATCTTGCCATTCTTAGATTTTTTTACTGTATTTTACTTATCTTAGAAAATAGATTAAGGAAAGGCAAACCTACGTATCTAGCATTTGTAGACTTAGAGAAAGCTTTTGACAATGTTGACTGGAATACTCTCTTTCAAATTCTGAAGGTGGCAGGGGTAAAAAAAAGGGAGCGAAAGGCTATTTACAATTTGTACAGAAACCAGATAGCAGTTATGAAAAAGAAGCAGTGATTGGGAAGGGAGTAAGACAGGGTTGTAGCCTATCCCAGATGTTGTTCAATCTGTATATTGAGCAAGCAGTAAAGGAAACAAAAGAAAAATTTGGAGTAGGTATTAAAATTCACGGAGAAGAAGTAAGAACTTTGAGGTTCGCCGATGACATTGTAATTCTGTCAGAGACAGCAATGGACCTGGAAGAGCAGCTGAACGGAAGGGGCAGTCTCTTGAAAGGAGGATATAAGATGAACATCAACGGAAGCAAAACGAGGATAATGGAACGTAGTCGTATTAATTCGGGTGATGGTGAGGGAATTAGATTAGGAAATGAGACGCTTAAAGTAGTAAATGAGTTTAGCTATTTGGGGAGCAAAATAACTGATGATGATCGAAGTAGAGAGGATATAAAATGTAGACTGGCAATGGCAAGGAAAACGTTTCTGAAGACGAAAAATTTGTTAACATCGAGTATAGATTTAAGTATTCGGAAGTCTTTTCTGAAAGTATTTGTATGGAGTGTAACCATGTATGGAAGTGAAATGTGGACGATAAATAGTTTGGACAAGAAGAGAATAGAAGCTTTCGAAATGTAGTGCTACAGAAGAATGCTGAAGATTAGATGGGTAGATGACATAACTAGGAGGTATTGAATAGAACTGGAGAGAAGAGAAATTTGTGGCACAACTTGACTAGAAGAAAGGGGTAGGGCCGGCTGGTGTGGCCGAGCGTTTCTATGCGCTACAGTCTGGAACCGCGCGGCCGCTACGGTCTCTGGTTGGAATCGTGCGTCGGGGATGGCTGTGTGCGGCGTCCTTAGGTTGGTTAGGTATAAGTAGTTCTAAGTTCTAGGGGACTGCTCACCTCAGCAGTTAAGTCCCATAGTGCTCAGAGCCATTTGAACCATTTTTTTTAAGGGATGGGTTGGTAGGGCATATTCTGAGGCATCAAGGGATCACCAATTCAGTATTGGAGGGCAGCGTGGAGGGTAAAAGTCGTAGAGGGAGACCAAGAGATGAATACACTAAACAGATTCAGAAGGATGTAGGTTGCAGTAGGTACTGGGAGACGAAGAAGCTTGCACAGGATAGAATAGCATGGAGAGCTGCATCAAACCAATTTCTGGATTGAAGACCTCAACAACAACAACAACACTTTACTTTTCCGAGATTATCTAAAACTTCTAATTTTATATACGTAACAATATAAACGCTTTTACTAAAATGTTCTTAAAGTGGGGGGGGGGGCTTCATGACGAATATGATACCCCCTGTTGTGTACATAGTTCCGCGTACACAACTTTCCCACTAGAGCGCGCCCCACTAAGCACAACAGCGCAGGCGCAGCGCTCGTCCGTCTCCGCACTACGAGATGGCGCTGTATTAGAGACGGACCAATTCTGCTTCCGCCGATACGCGTATTAATATGTCTCGCAGCCAATGAGATTGCT
The DNA here is from genome assembly GCF_023897955.1 of Schistocerca gregaria. Classification (NCBI taxonomy): domain Eukaryota; kingdom Metazoa; phylum Arthropoda; class Insecta; order Orthoptera; family Acrididae; genus Schistocerca; species Schistocerca gregaria. Next base: position 750,046,278 of record NC_064931.1, read on the forward strand.
GCTAACGTAGAACCTTTTCTCCTCGCGGATCACACTCGCGCAGTGATACCTGAACGTGCGAGGTATTCTAACGAGTGTACAGACCTCCAATTAGTCAGTCTGCATTAGTCTGCATTTGTCTGCACCAGTCTGCATTAGTCTGTACCAGTCTATAGTCAAGTTTCAGTCTGCACCTCATAAGATTATCATATTCCTGTACATAGCCAAGAAGAGAAATGTATAGACACTTTGTCATGTATGAGAGATATGTGAGAATATGATTAACGTACAAAGACCAAAGGAAGTTCACATTGTCAATTCTAAACAGCATTCAGAATCAAGTTAAGTAAGGTTTATGATTGTTATTATTTTAATAAATGTGTGTGAAAATTAATCAAGTTCTGTTTGAAGTTGGTCGCCGTCAATCTGCTACTCTAAGTGTGCAAGTGGCATTTCTATTGTCTGACCTAACGGCAGAAGATAAACACGCCACGATAAGACCACGAGACATATTGCTGAGCCGGCCGCGGTGGTCTCGCGGTTCAGGCGCTCAGTCCGGAACCGCGCGGCTGCTACGGTCGCAGGTTCGAATCCTGCCTCGGGCATGGATGTGTGTGATGTCCTTAGGCTAGTTAGGTATAAGTAGTTCTAAGTTCTAGGGGACTGATGACCACAGATGTTAAGTCCCATAGTGCTCAGAGCCATTTGAACCATATTGCTGACACTAGCCTACTTCGTTAGAGAGACGTGTCAAATAATCTGATGGTGTGTGTACCGAAGGTCTTACAGTACGCACACCACACCCCCCACTCTCCTATATCCACACCTGTAGGGTACCAACTGCCTTCCCACGACCCTGATCATTCTGATGATTTTTTGGAGCTTTCCTGCAACAGGACTATTCACCGTACGCAGTCATATTGAACTGCAAATGAATGCTCCAGTCGTCTTGGTTAAACCACTGCCGGTCTGTTTTCTTTCGACGTCGCCTGCCCCTCAAGTAGTGATGGAAGGAAGAGACTGAAAATTTGTAACAACAGAATGTAGTGGATGCCGCGAATCGGCGTCGGGTGGGCGAGATAAGCCGGCCGTAATCCGTGGGCCGCCGGGCCGCGACACGCCGGCGCGTTATTGACGCGGCGCGCAGCCGCCTATCGCGTCCGACACGCGGTAGACCTCGACCTCGGCTATAGAGAACCGGGCGCGCGAACAGCCCCCACGGGTGCTGCTGCTCCGGTACGGCTTCCAGAAAGCAGGGCCGCGGTCACTCTGCGAGAGCGCCGGGCCACGTCCGCAGCACCTTCGTACGGGCTAACTCGCCACGGGCTGCTAGCCAGGAAAAAACGTATCTCCGTAACCACCCACATCACATCTTGTATGCGACACAGAGACACTACAAGAGGGCATCATTACACGTGAAGTCACAACTGAACATTTGTGCCACGCCTTGATTCGAAGTCCGAAATGCTTTTCGCAATCTGGCAAACTTTTTCGCTTCACACCACATTATCACTACATTGCGTTTCTGAATGACTTTCACTGTTACTTCGTGCCATTTTATCTTCATTGATGTCATCCTTTTTCATTCCATTGCAGACCGGAGTGGCCAGCGGTTCTAGGCGCTACAGTCTGGAACTGCGCGACCGCTACGGTCGCAGGTTCGAAATCCTGCCTCGGGCATGAATGTGTGTGATGTCCTTAGGTTAGTTAGGCTTAAGTAGTTCTAACTTCTAGGGGACTGATGACCTCAGCTGTTAAGTCCCTTAGTGCTCAAAGCCATTTGAACCATTTTTCCATTCCATGAATTTCGTTTAAGGGGCCTAAGAAAAGCATTTTCTTGACTTTTTTGTGCAAATAAAGGTGATAGAGAAATAATACTTGGGAACGTTATTACAAAAAACAATTGTAGGAGAATATTAAAAATTGGTGACACTGCAGAAATTCTCCCGAGCCATGTTGAATCTGAGGTGATCTGGGGCCCATATTATAACTGGTGCCAATTTGAATCTGTAGAAAAGAAAAAAAGCTCTATGTAATCTACATTAGTGTAGCTAGGGAATCACGTAGGGGTTGAATCTGAGGTGATCTGTGACACATATTACAACTGGTGCTAATTTGAATCTGGAGAAAAGAATAAAAAACTCTATGTAACCAACATTAGTGTAGCCAGGGAATCACGTAGGGGTTGAATCGGATGTGATCTGTGACATATATTACAACTGGTGCTAATTTGAATCTGGAGAAAAGAATAAAAAACTCTATGTAACCAACATTAGTGTAGCTAGGGAATCACGTAGGGGTTTTAGAAATATTGATTTTTGTGTAATTAGCGAATGTTTGAATTTTCCATTTTCGCCAAAAAGGGATAATCTTTTGATAATAAATATTGTTTAAATTATGTAATCGAAAATACCCCTATGTGGTTCACTTCGAAATGTTATTTAAAATTGAGGTTAAATTTTCGAATAAAAAATTAAAAATGGTTGAAATTAGGCTGAGTGCCGTTTTGAAAAATCTTAAAGTCATGGACAAATCAAAAAATTCTAGTTTTACAAAGCTCTTACCATTAACCTGCTGTCACCGGCCGGGGTGGCAGAGCAGTTCTAAGCGCTACAGTCTGAATCCGTGAGACCGCTACGGTCGCAGGTTCGAATCCTGCCTCGATCATGGATGTGTGTGATGTCCTTAGATTAGTTAGGTTTAAGTAGTTCTAAGTTCTAGGGGACTGATGACCTTAGAAGTTAAGACCCATAGTGCTCAGAGCCATTTGATTTTTAACCTGCTGTCCCAGGACTGGTCTGCCGAACGGTTGCCGTTGCGATCGAAATCATATTCACCAAGACTGAAATATCGGTCGTGGCAATTCCATGAACGCTCAAAACTTTACAATTCCGTTTTATCCCTACTCCAAGAAGGCGCATTGTAGGAAGATTCGGCGGTTGATTTTATACGAGTTCCGTATATACTTAGCACTTGTTATATCAACTTCTGAGGCAATTGGACAAGCAATAATTATTGTGAAGTATAAGCCTCGAGGCCTCCGTTGTTGCAACGCCATGTCTACATTGTACGTTTTCCTTTTCACGCGTTGAGAAACAACAGAGAGAACGGGAAGACAATTTATAATCCTATTGCTCAGCCCGTAATTACATCAAAATCCTGGTCCCGATCTTCCAGTTTCTTAGCAGAGGCACTGACTCTACCCGAACTGCCCTCAATCTGATCTCTATTCTTTCGACGCTTTGGGGACATATTGCTTCGACGCCGCTTTGGGTACGGTGTTCGTGTACCTTTTCTGCTCGAGTACACTTTCTTACCACTCATTACCAAAGACAAAACAGAAGTCAATACGGAACAAACAGTCAAGATTTGAAGCGAAAGAATTCTCTTTTTCGTACATGTACTGACGCTTGCAGGCGACGAGATAGCGTATTATTGTTTTAAAATGCTTCTAACTGTATCCACACACTACAGGGGGTATAGTGTTACTGCAGGTTAGCCATTTCGGGTCATCGGAGGTGCTAGATGAGGAGCTCGAAATTCCATAGAACAAATTTTTATTTCAGGTATTAGACCTTTTGCCTCATATTTTAAAACGTACAAAGCATCATTTAATGGAATAAAAAGGCTTTTTTGAAAATTCTACAGTGCTATTACCCTTTATGTAAACTGAATTCAGTTCAGTCAATACAGGTGTTCAACTGTTACCTACGAAACGTTTCAAGTGAAATTTAACACGTTTTCGTTAAGTCGCTATCTTATCTGTCTGACTGTTCGGTACAAATTTTGTAGTCGGCTTTATGCTGCACGACTGGCCATTAAAACAGCTACACCACGTAGATGAAAAGCTACAGACGCGAAATTTAACCGACAGGAAGAAGATGCTGTTATATGCAAATGATTAGCTTTTCAGAGCATTCACCCAAGGTTGGCGCCGGTAGCGATACCTACAACGTGCTGACACGAGGAAAGTTTCCATCCGATTTCTCATACACAAACAGCAGTTGACCGGCGTTGGTTGGTGAAACGTTGTCGTGTAAGGAGCAGAAATGCGTACCATCGCGTTTCCGACTTCGATAAAAGCCGGATCGCGATTGCGGTTTATCGTATCGCGACATTGCTGCTCGCGTGGATGTGTGTGATGTCCTTAGGTTAGGTCTAGGGGACTGATGACCACAGCAATTAAGTCCCATAGTGCTCAGAGCCATTTGAACCATTTTTGTAACGGATCGTGTAGCCACGTCTCGACCCCTGAGTCAACAGATGGGGGCGTTTGCAAGACAACAACCATCTGCACGAACAGTTCGACGACGTTTGCAGCAGCATGGACTATCGGCTCGGAGATCATGGCTGCGGTTACCCCTGGCGCTGCATCACAGACAGGAGCGCCCTCGATGGTGTACTCAACGACGAACCTATGTGCACTAATGACAATATGCCATTTTTTCGGATGAATCCAGGTTCTGTTTACAGCATCATTATGATCGCATCCGTGTTTGGCGACATCGCGGTGAATGCACATTGGAAGCGTGTATTCGTCATCGCCATACTGCCGTATCACCCGGCGTGATGGTATGGGGTGCGATTGGTTACACGTCTCGGTCACCTCTTGTTCGCATTGATGGCACTCTGAACAGTGGACGTTACATTTCAGACGTGTTACGACCCGTGCCTCTACCTTTCATTCGATCCCTGCGATTCTTACACTTCAGCAGGATAATGCACGACCGCATGTTGCAGGTGCTGTACGGGCCTTTCTGGATACAGAAAATGTTCTACTGCTGTCCTGGCCAGCACATTCTCCAGATCTCTCACCGATTGAAAACGTATGGTCAATGGTGGCCGAGCAACAGGCTCTTCACAATACGCCAGTCACTATTGTTTTTGAACTGTGGTATCGTGTTGAAGCTGCATGGGCAGCTGTACTTGTACACGCCATCCAAGCTCTGTTTGACTCAATGCCCAGGCGTATCAAGGCCGTTATTACGGCCAGAGATGGTTGTTCTGGGTACTGATTTCTCATTATCTATGAACCCAAATTGCGTGAAAATGCAGTCACATGTCAGTTCTAGTATAGTGTAGCATTTTTAATGGCCAGTAGTGTAGGTCGCCGTATATCGCGTGAGAAAAGGGCCCGCTGAGTTTCGTACGAGCGATGCTCTCTGATACCGTGCTGATTCGTGGACATGAGCTTTTTGGTCTCAAGGTTATTCTTTATTTTCGAACTCAGAATATGTTCAAGAATCCTGCAGTAAACCGGTGTTAAGGATATTGATATATAACTTTTCAGGTACGTTCTTTAACACTTCTTATACACAGGAGTCACCTGTGCTTTTTTCCAGCCGCTTGGGTCTTTTCGTGATGTGAGAAATTCGCGATTAATGCAAGCTATGTAAGAGGCCAATGTTGCAGAGTTGTCTTTGTAAAACTGAAATGGGATTCCATCCGGACTTGGCGACTTATTTGTTTTCAACTCTTCTACGCCAGGGATGCTTAGTATTAAGTTGTTCATGTGGAAGAGATTTCGATAGTCAAACGACGGTATGTTTGTACAATTTTCTTGCATGAACCATTTCCTAAACGTGAAAATTAAAACTTCGGCTTTCGTTTTGCTATATTCAGCTGCCACACAAGACTGGTCACTGAGTGACTGGATGGAAGCCTTACACTAGCTTATCTATTTTACGTAGAACCAGAATTTTCTCTGGGTCTCAGCCAGATCTTTTGCCCTCTGTTTCCTCAGCATCTTCCGAATTTAGTTATTAAACTATCCAAGACGTTACTCCAGGCAGGTGTAAAATAAATGGGCGCAACGGAAAATACTGAATGCGAGAATGAAGATTTGGCCCTGTCTGACTACCCCCTGAAGCAAATCTTAGGATCTCTTAATGGCGATATTATCTCCTCCTTCTTACTCTTTAACATATAAATTACAACACAGACATAAATGAATGATTAAGGGAACTAGTGACTACAAAATGATAAATGTTGTGTCTTCTTATATATTTTATGTAGATTATGCCTAATGAACATAAAGAGATGCAAATAAACTTCCTAAGTAATATGATTGATCAGTTATCCAAATCTGCTCCTTTTTATGGCTACGCGATCTAATATACATAAAGCGAGATGACTGACATCATCTACGTACCAAACACTGGAAGACACTACTTTCAAAGATGATCTACAGTAGTGTTCAACCTTAGTGGAAATAAAATTAACGTGATCACAGCCGAAGCAGTTAGTAGTATCACCATATGTACTGCGTCCGGTGTGTCGGAGTGATGGTTCTCGTACACGTCTGCGACGGCGGAAGAACTCCAGCCACAAAATATTTTAAAAAAACCCTCATTCAAACACTAGGATGGCAGAAGATGGTCTTCTGACTAGTATAATCTAATACTGTCTTCTCCTCTCTGTGTTCTACAGACGAGAAACGCGAACTCCCAACCACAAGGACGGAGTTCAGATAACGCCTCAACGTGAGTATAGGCAGAAGAAGTGCTCTCAATCACTGAATGCTGCATACTCAATGACGACTCCCTGCCCGGAGGCGAAGTCCAGAATCGTGTAAGTTCGCAAAGGTACAGTGCCTAACCGTTCTAACTATAGAATCTCCTGAGAGCAAAGACAGCAAGTCTGCTTGTAGCAACAAAGCTGACACTGAGCGAATACGGCCGCTCAAAATGGAAGACATCTTTCTGTTCTTTACGCGCTAATTACGGCATATTTTCTTTGATTGACCCTAGAACTGTCACAGCGGAATCGGGTGGCCGGTAAAAACGTCCAACAATTAACTTAGTTTCACATAGATCTTTGATACGCGACCAGATAATACACTGTCACACTCAACTTGAAACTCAATATAGATAATTTTTTTGTCAACTACAATGTACACTCTCCCTCCTAAGGACAGAGAGAGAGGGGTGAGTTATATATATATATATATATATATATATATATATATATATATATATATATATAGGGTGTTTCAAAAATGACCGGTATATTTGAAACGGCAATAAAAAACTAAACGAGCAGCGATAGAAATACACGGTTTGTTGCAATATGCTTGGGACAACAGTACATTTTCAGGCGGACAGTAGTTACAATTTTCAACAACAGATGGCGCTGCAAGTGATGTGAAAGATATACACTCCTGGAAATGGAAAAAAAAACACATTGACACCGGTGTGTCAGACCCATCATACTTGCTCCGAACACTGCGAGAGGGCTGTACAAGCAATGATCACACGCACGGCACAGCGGACACACCAGGAACCGCGGTGTTGGCCGTCGAATGGCGCTAGCTGCGCAGCATTTGTGCACCGCCGCCGTCAGTGTCAGCCAGTTTGCCGTGGCATACGGAGCTCCATCGCTACACTGGTAGCATGCCGCGACAGCGTGGACGTGAACCGTATGTGCAGTTGACGGACTTTGAGTGAGGGCGTATAGTGGGCATGCGGGAGGCCGGGTGGACGTACCGCCGAATTGCTCATCACGTGGGGCGTGAGGTCTCCACAGTACATCGATGTTGTCGCCAGTGGTCGGCGGAAGGTGCACGTGCCCGTCGACCTGGGACCGGACCGCAGCGACGCACGGATGCACGCCAAGACCGTAGGATCCTACGCAGTGCCGTAGGGGATCGCACCACCACTTCCCAGCAGATTAGGGACACTGTTGCTCCTGGGGTATTGGCGAGGACCATTCGCAACCGTCTCCATGGTGCTGGGCTACGGTCCCGCACACCGTTAGGCCGTCTTCCGCTCACGCCCCAACATCGTGCAGCCCGCCTCCAGTGGTGTCGCGACAGGCGTGAATGGAGGGACGAATGGAGACGTGTCGTCTTCAGTGATGAGAGTCGCTTCTGCCTTGGTGCCAATGATGGTCGTATGCGTGTTTGGCGCCGTGCAGGTGAGCGCCACAATCAGGACTGCATACGACCGAGGCACACAGGGCCAACACCCGGCATCATGGTGTGGGGAGCGATCTCCTACACTGGCCGTGCACCTCTGGTGATCGTCGAGGGGACACTGAATAGTGCACGGTACATCCAAACCGTCATCGAACCCATCGTTCTACCATTCCTAGAGCGGCAAGGGAACTTGCTGTTCCAACAGGACAATGCACGTCCGCATGTATCCCGTGCCACCCAACGTGCTCTAGAAGGTGTAAGTCAACTACCCTGGCCAGCAAGATCTCCGGATCTGTCCCCCATTGAGCATGTTTGGGACTGGATGAAGCGTCGTCTCACGCGGTCTGCACGTCCAGCACGAATGCTGGTCCAACTGAGGCGCCAGGTGGAAATGGCATGGCAAGCCGTTCCACAGGACTACATCCAGCATCTCTACGATTGTCTCCATGGGAGAATAGCAGCCTGCATTGCTGCGAAAGGTGGATATACACTGTACTAGTGCCGACATTGTGCATGCTCTGTTGCCTGTGTCTATGTGGCTATGGTTCTGTCAGTGTGATCATGTGATGTATCTGACCCCAGGAATGTGTCAATAAAGTTTCCCCTTCCTGGGACAATGAATTCACTGTGTTCTTATTTCAATTTCCAGGAGTGTAGAAGACAACGCAGTCTGTGGGTGCGCCATTTTGTACGTCGTCTTTCTGCTGTATGCATGTGCTGTTCACAACGTGCAAGTGTGCTGTGGAAAACATGGCTTATTCTTTAGAACAGAGGATTTTTCTGGTGTTGGAATTCCACCGCCTAGAACACAGTGTTGTTGCAACAAGACGAAGTTTTCAACGGAGGTTTAATGTAATCAAAGGACCGAAAAGCGATACAATAAAGGATCTGTTTGAAAAATTTCAACGGACTGGGAACGTGACGGATGTACGTGCTGGAAAGGTAGGGCGACCGCGTACGGCAACCACAGAGGGCAACGCGCAGCTAGTGCAGCAGGTGATCCAAAAGCGGCCTCGGGTTTCCGTTCGCCGTGTTGCAGCTGCGGTCCAAATGACACTAACGTCCACGTATCGTCTCATGCGCCAGAGTTTACACCTCTATCCATACAAAATTCAAACGCAGCAACCCCTCAGCGCCGCTACCATTGCTGCACGAGAGACATTCGCTAACGATATAGTGCACAGGATTGATGATGGCGATATGCATGTGGGCAGCATTTGGTTTACTGACGAAGCTTATTTTTACCTGGACGCCTTCGTCAATAAACAGAACTGGCGCATATCGGGAACCGAAAAGCACCATGTTGCAGTCCCATCGTCCCTGCATCCTCAAAAAGTACTGGTCTGGGCCGCCATTCCTTCCAAAGGAATCATTGACCCATTTTTCAGATCCGAAACGATTACTGCATCACGCTTTCTGGACATTCTTCGTGAATTTGTGGCAGTACAAACTGCCTTAGACGACACTGCGAACACCTCGTGGTTTATGCAAGATGGTGCCCGGCCACATCGCACGGCCGACGTCTTTAATTTCCTGAATGAATATTTCGATGATCGTGTGATTGCTTTGGGCTATCCGAAACCTACAGGAGGCAGCGTGGATTGGCCTCCCTATTCGCCAGACATGAACCCCTGTGACTTCTTTCTGTGGGGACACTTGAAAGACCAAGTGTATCGCCAGAATCCAGAAACAATAGAACAGCTGATGCAGTACATCTCATCTGCATGTGAAGCCATTCCGCCAGACACATTGTCAAAGGTGTCGGGTAATTTCATTCAGAGACTACGCCATATTATTGCTACGCATGGTGGATATGTGGAAAATATCGTACTATAGAGTTTCCCAGACCGCAGCGCCATCTGTTGTTGACAATTGTAACTACTGTAATTTCCAAAGTTTGTCTGCCTGAAAATGTACTGTTGTCCCAAGCATATTGCAACAAACGGTGTATTTCTATCGCTGCTCGTTTAGTTTGTATTGCCGTTTCAAATATACCGGTCATTTTTGAAACAGAGAGAGAGAGAGAGAGAGAGAGAGAGAGAGAGAGAGAGAGAGAGAGAGAGTGGATTTCACAGAACAGATTGGTAGTCAGGGGCTCGTATTGTTAGCCAATCAACAGAGTGTGATACTACTTTGAAAGTGTATTTTTTCTGCAAACATACAATTTTTAAATAGAAGAATGCCTACTGACATTAACAAACTAAAAGTAAGGTAAATTAGAATGTCACTAGTGTTGGTTGCAGGATTACAGTGTGAGTCGTTTACGAGATACCGTATTTTTAAAAGTTCCCACACCGTCACTTGTACAATACTTTTGGTAGGGCACACTGAAGAACAGCATAAGTGCATTTACCAGTTACGTGAATTCTGACCAGTAACGAGACAATTGGCCACCACAGGTTGTGTTCAAAGTTAACACTGGTAGCGGCAATACACGTCTCCAGTCTGGTATAGAACGACTGCTAGTGTTTCAGCGGAGATGTCCGAGCAGACTGCAGTAATACGCTGTTTTTTACCATTGTGTGTGTCTTTGTAATCATCGTCTTTCAGTATTTCCACAGAAAAAAGTCTACCGGCGTCAAATTCATGGAACGGATCGGCCAAGGTACAGATCCTTTACGTCCAATGCAAAGATTTGGAAACAGTTCGTGAAGATATGCTGTAGTACTTCGTGCACCATGGGCTGGACAGCCATCATGTTGGTACCACAGCTTTCTTTTAGTCTGTAGAGGAACGTCTGCTAGCAACCGTAGAAGATGGTCTGTTAGTAGGCTGCGACAGTTATGCGCATTCAGTGTTCCGTCTACCAAAAACGGACCTATGAGCTTATGGTTCACTATCCCACATCACACGTTTACATTCCATGAACGCTGACGTTCCATCTGAGGAAGCCAATGTGGATTGCGAACAGACCAGTAGTGCATGTTTTGGCGGTTTACATGGCCACGATTGGTAAATGTAGCTTCATCACTAAACAAAATACATGATACATCTGGAGTACCCTGCCTTAATGCCCACGTACAGAAGTTAACACGATTCTCATAATCGTTCCCGTGCAGCTCTTGATGGAGAGTAACGTGGTAGGTACGGAACCTGTGGGAGGAGGAGGAGATTAGTGTTTAACGTCCCGTCGACAACGAGGTCATTAGAGACGGAGCCCAAGCTCGGGTGTGGGAAGGATGGGGAAGGAAATCGGCCGTGCTCTTTCAAAGGAACCATCCCGGCATTTGCCTGAAACGATTTAGAGAAATCACGGAAAACCTAAATCAGGATGGCTGGAGACGGGATTGAACCGTCGTCCTCCCGAATGCGAGTCCAGTGTGCTAACCACTGCGCCACCTCGCTCGGTTATGGAACCTATGTCGATAGAGAATGCGTAGGACACTTGTCTGTCTTATACCAGTTCCCGTGGGATCGAGCGGGAGCTAACGTGCGGATCAATTGAAACAATCGCAAGAATAATAATTTGCCCCCTTTCTGTCATTTGTTTCCTTCTGTTACATTATGTGGGAGTTACACTATCACTTTCGCGTAACTAGTTGAAGAACTTGATAATTGTTGAGGCGGTTGACGTCTATTAGCCTATGATATCGCATACACCGTAAAAGAACGAACTGCATTTTCTGCATTGGTAAATCCCATCGTCCACTCACGGCCTACTGCTTGGACTGTCTACACTGAGTAGCAAGTCCCAATGCATTTGAGGAACGCATAAGGACACTGTAAGTAAACACATCATCGTACCCCGCAACCACGCAGGTTGAATGGTACAGACATGTGTCGGTGTGAAAACTTATCAAAATACGATACATCGCAAACGACTCGTACTATAACCCTTCAACAAACACCACTGAAATTCTAATTTACCCTACTTCTATTTTATTAATGTCAATTGGCATTGTTCCATTTAAAGAAGTGTATGTTTGCACAAAAAGTATATTCTAAGTATAACCACAATCTGTTGATTGGAAAACAATACGAACCCTTGACTGTAAGTCCATTCTGTGAAAATCACGCATCAATAGCAAATGGTTCAAATGGCTCTAAGCATTATGGGACTTAACATCTGAGGTCATCAGTCCCTAGACTTAGAACTACTTAAACCTAAATGACCTAAGGACATCACACACATCCATGCCCGATGCAGGATTTGAACCTGCGACCGTAGCAGCAGCGCGGTTCCGAACTGAAGCGCCTGGAACCGCTCTGCCACAACCGCTCGGGTTCAGCGGCCGGCACATCACTAGCACTTTCCATTTCCGCAATATCTCCGGTGCAAGTTGTAGGTGATTCACCCCGCATTTAAAATAGCTAAATAAAGAACAGAATCTCATCAAAATGTTTAAAATCCATTGAGAAATTTCACACACACCCATACAGATAGTCCTGAAATTTTATATCAAAAAATTTAGGGTGCATTCAACAGAGAGGTTAGGAGGTGAACAATTCATACATAAACGCTGTATTGCATATGCTACACATTTTTTCGTTACAAATCTTACAAGTACTGTCAGAGTTGTTAACCTCAATTACCTTCATTTTTGTGAAAGTATTTTCACATAGTGGAAAAGCCTGTTACATGTAATCATCAAAACCAGCCACACAAAACACAGGATTTGGTTTATCGTAGGCAAACAGGCGCAACTTATGTGATTGGCATCACTGTGGCACAGCTCAATGTTGCATCGTTGTGCCGGTTTCCATTGCACTCAGCGAACATACACGAGACGGATATCGGCCAACTCTCCATCAGGAAATCTATGAGTACTACCGCCGGAAAACAAAAGCCTAGACAAAACCGAGCAGAACTGAATGCAAACGCGAGGGCAGTGAGTCAAAGAGTGCATTACTGTTGAAATTGCAGGTCCCGTCAGCGAATGGGAATAGGACACACAGCACATACCGTTGACATTTCCACTGTTGTGCACTACTTTCAGTGCAAAGCGGATATAGCAAGAATACAAATGAAATGGAGTAACTCTGTAACTAGTCACCGGAGACCGTGGGTCCCTTATTTTATTTATTTTTATTTTATTACAATACGTATTCAAAAATGGTTCAAATGGCTCTAAGCATTATGGGACTTAACATCTGAGGTCATCAGTTCCCTAGACTTAGAACTACTTAAACCTAACTAACCTAAGGACATCACACACATCCATGCCCGAGGCAGGATTCGAACCTGCAACCGTAGCAGCAGCGCGGTTCCAGACTGAAGCGCCTAGAATCGCTCAGCCACAATATGTATTCCATGGATCCATTTTTGCGTGGTAAGGCGTGGATATGGAACGAGTCAAAACATTTAATTCAGTATTAAATTTGTTTCCATCAGGACAGTAAACAAAGATTAAGAATACAAACTGAAAATAATAATAAAGTAACACAGTCAGTAAGTCCTAATTACGCTCACAAACAGAGGTTAGGACACAATCTTCAGATCTTATCCAAACAACTTTTTACAGAGTAAAAGTGACCATCTTCTTGACTTACTGATCACCGATTAATCTAATTAAAGCAACAAGATATACTGAATCAGGAATATACAATATAAAAATACTCAGAAGGTATCCCTAAACAACCTGCTTAAGTTTGCCGAGGAAGTTCTGGTTCACACTGTATAATTCAAGCAGTTTGCAACAGGCAGCGTCGCCAAGCTTTTTCTTGGTTTAGTTTCCTCAAACCAAACAAACGTAGCTTTTGCTCACCAAACCTGAATTTATCACTTCCTAAAAAGGTACATTCTAACTGGTAATAAACGTTTGATTAAGTGCTAACTCACGGACCAACAGATGCCTGTGCATTAACGCATTTTAGCGCGTGCAAATGCGTGAATCTGCGTGCGCAACGACCTGACTGACTAACTTCAATGCTAAATAACTCTGGAGCGGCGTAGCGTATCGAATTTTTTTCTTATGAATTATTTGTCAGCACTACCTGCAACACCCTTACAAGCTTTTCAGGCTATTTCTGACGACCCTGTATTTATTATACACATACAAGATAATTTTGTTGTCGCGCGGAATTAGCCGAGCGGTCTCAGGCGCTTTAGTCATGGACTGTGCGGCTGGTCCCGGCGGAGGTTCGAGTCCTCCCTCGGGCACGGGTGTGTGGTTTGTACTTAGGATAATTTAGGTTAAGTTGTGTGTAAGCTTAGGGACTGATGTCCGTAGCAGTTAAGTCCCATAAGATTTCACACACATTTGAATTTTTTTTGATGATTTTGTTACATGAAGGGCTAATTACATGAAATGATTCCTTAGAGTATGAGGAGCAACAACTGTCATATGGACATACACCATTGAGCTAAACCATTACGGCACCAATTTAATAGCTTGTTCGACCGTCTTTGCAACGAAATACATGGCTGATTCTGCGTATCATGAATCCGACAGTTTGCTGGTAGGGTTGTAGAGGTAGGTGGCATTAGATGTCTATGCACAGGTTATGTAATTTGCGTAAATAACGGACCGCTGATTTTCGTACGCGGTGATGGCACCCGATAGCGACCCTTATGGGTTTCATAGGATTTGCATCAGGAGAATTTGGTCGCCGAGACATCTGCTTGAGTTCATTATAATGCTCCTCAAGCCACCGTAGTACGATTCTGGCACCGAGATACCGATAATTACGCTGCTGAAAGATGACATCACCGTCGGGGAAGACATCAAGAATTAAGGGGGTGTAAGTGCATCGCAGCTGTCTCCCATAACATATGAGGGTAATCGCAAAAGTAAGGTCTCCTACTTTTTTTATGAGTACAGAACTCTGTTTGTGTGGCATTTGGTCACACTGTTATGAAAAGTGTTTCACGCGCTGTGTTTAAACATGCGCACGCCGCGCTGAGGCGCCAGTTTAGGCTTGGCAGCCATTGAGAATGGAGCTCCCGTTGGATGTTACCGCCAAGTGCGAACTGCGCGCAGTTATTCGGTTTTTGAACACAAATGGCACTGCGCCGATTGAGATCCATCGCCAATTGACAGAAGTGTATGGTGAGTCGTGCATGGATGTCAAAAATGTTCGTAAGTGGTGTAGAGAGTTTGCAGCTGGTTGGACCGAAATTCACGACGAACAAAGGAGCGGGAGACCGTCAATTTCTGAGTAGACAGTGTTGAAGGTTGAGCAAAGCATGCGTGAAGATCGGCGGATCACCCTGAATGATTTCCCGATGCACCGCTCACAGAATTTTAACGGAAACATTGAACTACCGGAAGGTGCGCGCAAGATGGGTGCCACGCATGCTGACTGAGGACCACATGCGGCAACGAGTTGATGCTACCCGCGCATTTCTTCACCGCCTTGCAGCCGAACAGGACAACTTTCTAGACTCAATTGTCACGGCTGACGAAACCTGGGCATACCACTTTACACCTGAGACCAAGCAACAATCACACCCGTGGCGGCATCCTTCGCCAAAGCCGCGGAAATTCAAACAAACACAGTCTGCCGGTAAAGTCATGACAACCGTTTTTTGGGATTGGAAAGGGGTATTGTTGGTCGATTTTATGCCCACTGGGACCACAATTAACGCTGACAAGCACTGTGAGACTCTGAAAAAACTCAAACGGGCAATTCAGAACCGGAGAAGAGGAATGTTGAGCAAGGGCGCACACATTCTCCATGACAACGCTCGCCCGCACATCGCTCGGAAAACCGTTGCTCCCCTGCAACAATTTCAGTGGAACATAATCACTCACCTATCCTATAGTCCTGACTTTGCTCCCAGTGACTATCACCTGTTACCTAAGTTAAAAGAACATATGGCCGGAAAGCGATTCAGCTCCGACGACGAGGTGAAAGAAGAGGTTCATAACTTTCTGAACAGCATGGCGGCGAGCTGGTATGACGTGGGCACACGAAAACTGCCACAGCTTCTACAAAAATGCATCGACAGAAATGGTGATTACGTCGAAAAATAGCTAAATGTTCAAGCTGTAAAATGGCGTAAACCATTGTAAAAATAAACAAGTCTATGTACTTATTTAAAAACACGAGACCTTACTTTTGGGATTACCCTCGTAGTACGTTTCGGGCAACCGTTCACCTCGATGACGGTGTTTGTACAGACGACCATCGACCTAGTGTAGCAAAAATGTGATTCACCTGAAGAGCCGACACGTTTACATCGATCGACGGTCGAATCCCGATGATTCCGCGCCCACTGCAGTCGTAATTGACAATGTCATTGGGTGAACATGTGAACACGTAGGGATGATCTGCTGCGGAGCCCCATGTTCAACTTTGTACGATGAACGGTGTGCTTCGAAACATTTGCGCGTACACCAGCAGTGCGCTCTCTCGCCAGAGACGCCGCAGATCACCATCTATCCTAATTTACAGAGCAAAAACGCCCACGAACATCAAGTTTTTAGCGCTTAGTCGTAGTTTCACTGTCCTACCTCTTACCGTAGATGTTCTAGACATCAGCAGGTGAACATTCGAGCAGTTTCGCTGTTTTCGAGATACTTGTTCACAGTCTCTGCATAATAATGATAACCTGCCCTTTGTCAGCGTCACCTATCTCAACGGATTTCCCCATTTGCAGCCCAAATCTTCGCTAGGGTGATCCCCTGTCCGTGTCTGCTCCACTTACATACTTAGTCACCGCGTCGTTTGCCCACAACCCCACCAGGCGGCATAAAACGTCGCGGTGGGCGAGGGTCATAATGTTTTGCCTTATGAGTGTATGTCCGAAAATACGTTTCATGGGAAATGCACCCACTTCAACGTGAGGATAAAAGATCTTTGACAGTGCAGGTTTCAGTGATTGAAAGCACACAGGAGAACATACCAGGTAAATGGGAATGTTATCTCTGTAGCAATGTTTCAGTGGTATGGCGACAGCGAACTATCTGCACCAGATCAGCCTGAATGCCTGCTCGGGATAGATGTTGGCCGGCCGAAGTGGCCGAGCGGTTCTAGGCGCTACAGTCTGGAACCGCGCGACCGCTACGTTCGCAGGTTCGAATCCTGCCTCGGGCATGGATGTGTGTGATGTCCTCAGGTTCATTAGGTTTAAGTTCGAGTAAAATGTCTTTTCTGGAGACTAGAAATCTACTCTGTAGGAATCAGCATGGGTTTCGAAAAAGACGTTCGTGTGAAACCCAGCTCGCGCTATTCGTCCACGAGACTCAGAGGGCCTTAGACACGAGTTTACAGGTAGATGCCGTGTTTCTTGACTTCCGCAAGGCGTTTGACACAGTTCCCCACAGTCGTTTAATGAACAAAGTAAGAGCATACGGACTATCAGATCAATTGTGTGATTGGATTGAGGAGTTCCTAGATAACAGAACGCAGCATGTCATTCTCAATGGAGAGAAGTCTTCCGAAGTAAGAGTGATTTCAGGTGTGCCGCAGGGGAGTGTCATAGGACCGTTGCTATTCACAATATACATAAATGACCTGGTGGATGACATCGGAAGTTCACTGAGGCTTTTTGCAGATGATGCTGTGGTGTATCGAGAGGTTGCAACAATGGAAAATTGTACTGAAATGCAGGAATATCTGCAGCGAATTGACGCATGGTGCACGGAATGGCAATTGAATCTCAATGTAGACAAGTGTAATGTGATGCGAATACATAGAAAGATAGGTCCCTTATCATTTAGCTACAAAATAGCAGGTCAGCAACTGGAAGCAGTTAATTCCATAAATTATCTGGGAGTACTCATTAGGAGTGATTTAAAATGGAATGATCATATAAAGTTGATCGTCGGTAAAGCAGATGCCAGACTGAGATTCATTGGAAGAATCCTAAGTAAATGCAATACGACAACAAAGGAAGTAGGTTACAGTACGCTTGTTCGCCCAATGCTTGAATACTGCTCAGCAGTGTGGGATTCGCACCAGGTAGGGTTGATAGAAGAGATAGAGAAGATCCAACGGAGAGCAGCGCGCTTCGTTACAGGATCATTTAGTAATTGCGAAAGCGTTACGGAGATGATAGATAAACTCGAGTGGAAGACTCTGCAGGAGAGACGCTCAGTAGCTCGGTACGGGCTTTTGTTAAAGTTTCGAGAACATACCTTCACCGAAGAGTCAAGCAGTATGTTGCTCCCTCCTACGTATATCTCGCGAAGAGACCATGAGGATAAAATCAGAGAGATTAGAGCCCACACAGAAGCATACCGACAATCCTTCTTTCCACGTACAATACGAGACAGGAATAGAAGGGAGAACCAATAGAGGTACTCAGGGTACCCTCCGCCACACACCGTCAGGTGGCTTGCGGAGTATGGATGTAGATGTAGATGTAGATGTAGATGTAAGTAGTTCTAAGTTATAGGCGACTGATGACCTCAGAAGTTAAGTCCCATAGTGCTCAGAGCCATTTGAACCATTTGATAGATGTTGTCGAGACGCCTCCGAACGGAAGTGTTTAAGTGAGCTGGAGAACCAACACGTTGTAACCACATAACTCTTCGTACCACAAATGGCACGTCTTCAATCTTGGGAGGTACGGTTGCCCCAAAGAAGTACAGTTATGCCTCGACTGAGGGGCGTTATAGAGGGATGACTGGTTCCACGAAGCGGCGAATAATCCCCGCCCACACGTTAAGGATGAACCGGTGTTGATGGTTCATGGCAACCATACTGCTAAAAAACTAGTAGAGATAAAACATTCACACTTGACTTGTCTGTTCTCATTTGTGCTTTCAGCTATCGAAACCTACACTACCAAAGATCTTTTATCACCACCCTCGAGCTGGTGCACACCCCTTGGAACGCATTTCCGGCTATATGGCCTTTCTTGCTCCTTATTCTCTCAGGAACGATTTCTCGCAGTTTCTCCCCATTTAGGTAGCTTATCCTATGTATCATACTGCTGGCCGTTAAAATTGTAACACCAGGAAGTATAGAAAATAACGGTCGGTTAGACCATCAGTTAGGCAGTAACTGCCGCCCCTGCAGCAGATCATTCGTGCAGTAGCATTCGTTTGCGACTTATTTTTAAGAGCTTCAAACGGCAGTGACTTATTTTCAGCTGTCTGTGTTGTTATTAGTTTAATTCTTAAATTAACTGCGCGACTGAGTGCTAACTAGACACAAAAAAAAATCTGAAGAACTTAGAACTACTTAAGTCTAACTAACCCAAGGACATCACACACATCCATGCCCGAGGCAGGATTCGAACCTGCGACCGTAGCAGTCGCGCGGTTCCGGACTGAAGCGCCTAGAATCGCTCGGTCACCGCGGCCGGCGACTAGGCACAGTCTTTCGTTTTAGTAACTGTGTATTGCAGTGTTTTGCCGTCTTTAGTATGGACAGGGATAGTGGTTGCTGTGTTCAGATGCAAACCGAGTTGGTGACCCTTCAGTCACAGTTCCAGGCTGTACTGGCTTCGATCACGCAGCGTGAGGCTGTTGCCAATAGCCATCATTGCAGGGAGCCGGAGGTGGAGATCTGAGGGAGACTGCCAAGCTTCTTGGCGAGACGAAGAAGGTGCTCACCATCTGTAGCATCGTCGACAGAACTGAATTTGCCCCTTTGTTACAAAGCCGACTGGAGGGTCTGACAGCGTGTAGGCTGCAGATTCCTCGTTTGCGCCAAAGGGTGGTGGGTTTTAGGCTTCTGTTTAATAGGTCAGGGGGTCCATTATACACAGAAGCGGCTGCGCGGGTAGCGGGGGTTGTGCGGAGAAGACTGGGCGTTTTTTTTTTTGGGTTAGTGGGTCTCGAGAAAGAACAAAAAGGGCTTCAGGCTCAAAGGGTCAGGTGAAACACAGGACAATGATTGATGCAGAAAACATGGGTATTATAGAAGTGAATTGTCTTAGCTGAGTTTGGAAAGAACCAGAGCTCCAGGCGCTAATACAAACTACTGAAGCTAAGATCGTTATAGGTACTGAAAGCTAGCTAAAACCGGAACAAAGTTCATCCTGACGGTATTAATGTAGAACAGATTGAATACAGATGTTGGTGGAGTGTTTGTTGCTGTTAGAAGTAGCCTATCTTGTAGCGAAACTGAAGTAGACAGTGCCTCAGAGTTAGTACGGGTTGAGGTTATACTAGTCAATCGGAATAAATTAATAATTGGTTCCCTTAGCCGAGCTCCGACGCAGAGTTCAAAGAAAACTTATGTCTCATTTGCAAATGGATACCCCACTCATTCATATACACTTGGTGGTGATTTCAATCAACCCTCGATATGTTGCATATTGCATGTTACTAGTCGGTGGTAGGCTTAAAACTACGTCCGACATCGAACTAAATGATTCCTCCGAAAATTATTTTGAACAGTTATTTCAGAAGCCCACTCGAAGCATAACTATTGGCGAAAACATATTGGCCTTATTAGCAACACATAACCTCGACAAAATAGGAAGTATTATGACGGACACAGGAATTAGTGGCTACAAGGTCGTTGTAGCGAGACTTAATACCGCAATACTCAAACACACAAAAAATAAAAGCAACATATATACATTTTACAAAGCAAATAATTCGCTTGACGCCTTCCTAAGACACAACATTCATTTGTTCCGAACTAACTATGAAAGTGTAGACCAGATTTTGAAGCAAAGCAAGCGCTGTATCATGTATAAGATACAGAGGCGAGCGAGTGCACGGGACTTACCCTAGTTCACTGCTAGTAGCGTCACGTCATCGTAACGCGCCTGCATATAGTATTGCACCACATTTAACATAAAAGTAAAAATTAAGATTTGTGTGTAAAACTTTGTTAAAGTATAGTTCTATGTAATAATGTTTCAGGTAACAAATCTTAATGTTATAAAATTAGTAGTTTACGTAAAATTCACGTTTTGAAAGAAAAATAGGAGGCGCTAAATAATGACGCTAGGAAGCCAAAATTTGGTGAGAAGGTGCAGTAAGAAGTCATTAATGAGTGGTGCTGGTTTCCAAAACCATAAAACTAAAATTGACTCCAGAATCCGCGTTTTTCGGAAAAATCAGAGGCGCGAAATAATAGAGCTACAATATTGAAAATTGGTAGGATGCTTCAGTTCACCCTAATAATAATAATGGAAATACCACAATCAGTTACCTCTTCTAGTTTTTTAGTAATTTAGTAAAAACTACTTTTGTGAGTAAAATGTACATAAGCATTATAGATTAAGTACTTTAAATTTTAATGATAAAACAAATTCTTTAAGACCAATGATCAGATAGGACAATTAACAAAGCTACACCAAGTTTTAGTCTTGTAGCATAATTAACAGCTGATACAAGTCTTGATAAAGCTATGGTTCAGAGGTAACAATCTACCGTTAGTTCCATTGTAAAAATTCTAGAGAGTAAAGTTTTAATTTTAGCGGGCTGAGATTTTCTACGTGCTTCTGTACTGCTCAGATGTATGTATACAAAAATTGAGAAGTTTGTAAAGCTATTATTAAATGTGATATTTAAGATTATGTGCCTGAGATAGCGATCATTTGGACGCTGCAGGCATCTGCATAGGAATGGAAAGAACAGATGCTCTCTTGGCGGTACGCGCCGGAGCTATATAAAAAGAGCGGCAGAGGCAGTAGTAAGCTCACTCCGCATTAGACCAACGCCTAGTCCACGCGAGCTTACCGTCCGATCGCGCCTCGCCTCGGGTGACGTCATAGCGGGCTGTGACATGCGCGTACTTAGCAATGTAAACGGACATTGAAAATCGCGAGGACTGTACACCGTCCTGGATCGTTTAGACTTCGGTAACAAACTGTTATTGTGCCGTCCGTGTGAAGTATAATTCCGCGTGGCAAGTGGTGACTAACTCCACTTTTAAGGCGAGCATTAATCTTTTTTTTTAACATTATTGCGAACTATTAATAGAGCACCGTTAGTTAGAGTAATGAACTATTCGGGAGGAACTTGCTGTAGAAGTCGCCTCTGAACTATTAAACGATTGGCTGAATTAACAATATTTAATGTCTTTAGCATTTTCAGAAGTTTCGAGTAATTTGTGTGAGCCTTTAAGATAATAAAATCTTGTTTGGAACTTTAAATTTTATTGAAGCAGCCCTAATCCCGTGAAGAACTATGGATATTTTTCGTTTAGTTGGGCTGTACAGGAATGTGGCCGTGCAGACTGGGAACTAAGGTCAGTAAGTTTCCCTTCGCTTTCTGACTGGCCACCAAATTAGTTGCCAGGCTCGCGTGATTTAAGGTGGCAATGTTCAACTTTCATTCAACATTAAACAACGACTTCTTCGCCGTCCCACATATGTTGCATCGGCAATAGTCTGTTACGTGAAATGAACATTCAAACAACTCATTCGACGACTTCTTCGCCGCCCCACATATGGTGCTTATCGGCCGGGAAAACTGAATTAAAAGCAAATAAAAGTGCTCGATGTGTGAAAGCGATTGGTATAAATTAACGAACTCGGTAGGCAATAACAGGACACTGAATTGAACTAGTGTGGGAACAGTGTTACCAGTAAAGGCAGGTGTAGTGTATAAACAATAAGTGTCTACCGCTGTACGTTGGTTAGTGACGATGGTGAGGAAGGCGACGATGCTGGATCGCGGCTGCCGACGGCGCTGAGACTAAAGGAAGACGGTGCGTCATCGCGGAGCTGCGCTGATCTGCGAGACTGCTGCCGGCTGCGCCGAGCGGTCAACGGTGCCTTGCTGCCCCCCCCTGGAGCTATTGCAGTAGGCGATTCCTGTGGCGGTACTCGACGCTACGGCTGCTGCTGCTGCCTTCAATACGTCGCGACGCGTCGCATCACGATTGCTGGTACACCGCGACGACATCATTCGTCGAAATCAAGCATTTAAGTTAAGTCAAAGACTTTTAAAATATTTATTAACTGCTGCTAACAAACTAAAAGATATGGAAAGTAGTGTACATTTCAGAAGGGAACCGGTCTCTGACCAAGAATCCTCACGATCAGGAATTGAGTTTAATGAGGATGGTTCCATTAATCCCTCAAATATTGAACTAGAACGTAATTTGTCACCAGTAAATTATGACTTTAATTTAAATGAGAGTGCAGGGATGCAATCAATAAGTGAAATAGAAGTCAAAAGGGAGCCAGTAGAGTTGCTAACTTTGTCAGGTAGTGAAACTGAGCTCAATATATCTCCAGCTCAGTCAAGTCAAGAGATACAAAGTATCAAGGTAGAAGCTCCGGATTGGATGCAAATACTGTTTGCCAAACTCGAATCAAACCAAAATAAAATTGAGGCTAAAATTGAAAATAGTAATAAAGAGTTGGAGAATAAAATTGAGGTTAGTAATAAAGGGTTGGAAAATAAAATTGAGGATAGTAATAAAGAACTAAAAGAAGAACTGCAATCAAAATGGAATAGTTTGAATTATAAGATAGATGCTATTCATCATGACATTCAAGTAAAAGTAGGGCAACAGTTAACTAAAATGCATAGTACTTTCAAATGTGAAATAGATCAAATTCAAAAAAATTATCAAGAGGCAGATGAACTTTTGGAAGTGAGGTTGTCCGAAAGATTGAGCAACGAGTCCAAACTTTGCTCTGACAAAGTTAAAGAGGTACAAATTAAAGTAGATACTTGTCAGAAAAACATTGAGAAAGTAAAAGAAACCTGTACCGAAATTCGTGGTGCAGTGGAACAAAGATGTTCTGCCAGGATAGAAGCAGTAGAGTCACAAGTAGAGGAATTAAATACTAACATTGCTAACCTAGAAAATAGAGTAACCTCTGTTAATTCTAGTCATTCTACTGTACAGCATGTGACTTCAGTTGACGCCGCTTTTATAGGGTGTCGACAGTTTTTGCGCTTTGATCCTGATAAGTACATTCACCCTCTTGAATTTTGGAATGACTTTGAGGATGTTCTCCCCAACACTTGGTCAGAAAGAGAAAAAATTTCATTTATAAGAAGTCATTTGTCAGGTGATGCTTTGCGATGGTCAGCGGATGTAATGATCAAATGTAAAACTTTATCTGAATTTAAGTCTGCATTTCTCAACGAATACTGGTCACATAACAAACAAAATGATGTGTTAAGGGAATTCTGGAGTGGTAAGAAGTTTTTCCCAGGGCGTGAATCAGTAAAGGATTTCGCTAGGAAGTGGGTTTCAAGACTGTCACATTTGACAGAAAAGATGAAGCCAGATATGATCATTATGGGTTTAGAAGGTAAGCTTCCGTGGTACTGGCAGAAGAGGATCATTTCCGCCCCTAGAGATAATATAGACAAATTTATTGAATATCTGGAAAGAGTGGAAAGAGTAGCTGCTGCTGAGGAGCAGGAGCAGCAGAATAACAAATCTTCTAACAATCACGTACAAAATAATGGAAACGTGAACGTTAGAAATATGGAAGTTAGGCACACCAAAACAAACTATCGAAACCAAAGCCGTGGCAGAGGACGAGGGGGTAGATACTCACCACGCTTTCGTAACAACTACTATGACGAAAGTGGAGAAGTAAATCCTATGCCATTAAGACAAGAAGGGAGTCATGATGCTACTATATCTAGTGGTGTCACAGATGAACACAACAGGCCGCGTGTGGGAAACTAAATCCCGTCTATGAGGAAACTGGCGCTCACCAGGCGGTAACAGTAACACAGCCAGTAACGGAAACACAGACAATCAGCCAACATACACAGACAGACAACATGGATGACGAAATAAATACAGATAATACCAGTGATGTGTTAAGCCACTCTCACAAAATAGTGGATAGTATTTTGGATACACTAGAAAAATGGGTCAAGGAAGAACAGGAACTCAAGGTAGATAATGGGGAAGAAATAGATAATGGGTTTGAGTCTGATGGGAATAATGATGAAGTAAAAGCTTACATCTTCGATGAAAATGGCAATCTAAAAGCTGAAGTAGAAGTAGCAGAAGTAGAATCAGTACTGCAAAACTTTAGAGAGGAGGAAATGATGAATGAAGGGGGTAGAAATAGTAACGAGGTGAAAGAATCTAGTAGCTGTGTAAACGTGCCACAAATGGTTGAAGGTGACGACATTCTTATGAACAGCAATATTGCGCAGGGACGCAGTTGCTCAGAGGTAGAGGATAGTTTGGCTGATGTGCAGCAAACAAAAGTAGAAAAAGTCGTCAGATGCTTCGATTTAAAGTTAGTGGACAGATTAGAGAAAGCAGCTAAGATTATAGAGCATGATGAGCCCCAGGATGTAAATGTAAATGTAATTGCAACTGATCAGAATTACTTTAGCTGGAAGAACATAGAACGAGATTTATTAGACGAGGTGTGTGAGCAACCTGTTCAATGTAAAATAACTCACCCTGTTATCAAAGTAAACATATCAGGAGTCACTGTGCGTTGTCTGCTTGACAGTGGCAGTGAAGCAAGTGCTTTATCACAAACATTTTTTGACACCATACCCAATAAAGAGAAGTTAACAGTTATGAAAGTAAGTGGCTTAAAGATTATAGGTGCTACTGGAAAAGTCTCTAGACCAGTTCAACACGAAGCTTTGATACCCATTGGTATAAATGACGTAGTAATAGATCATCCTTGTTTGATTGTGCTAGGCTTAAGTGTTGATATGTTGATTGGTACTGATTTCTTATCAAAGTACCAGGGAAAGATCAATTTTGATCAGAACAACTTAATTTTAACTTTACCTGACTCTAAAGTGATAAGAGAGTCTTTTATAGGAAGTCATATAGGCGGTAGTAATGAAACTTGGGAACTGCCTATTAGAGTAATAAAGAATAAAGGATACGTGCAGGAAAATTTGGTTTTCAGTGAGAATGAGGAAAGTGCTAAGGTTGAAGAGAGACACATCCTAAAGGAAATAGAGGAAAAGGTACAATCAACAAAGCAAATTGCTGACGAACAAAGATCAGAGTTAAAGAGTGTGTTAACTAAGCATAGTAATGTATTCTCAAACGCACCTGGTGAAGTTAAAGGTTATGAATGCCATTTGAATATCAAGCCTGGGAAGGTATTTTTTAAGAAGCCTTATCCAATACATGTTGCAAGGAAACAAGCAGTGCGAAATGAAATTAAACGTATGTTGGCATGGGGTGTCATAGAGCAAGCAATTAGTGAATACAATAGTCCTCTTGTTGTAGTGGAACTAGGTCTAAGAAATATTGTGGATCTAAAGGAATTTAAAATTAACAGTAATTAATTACTGTAGGGAGTCTGCCACTCTTTGGCGGATACACGGTTTGGCGTACCGTGCAGTCCCAGCTGGGTGAAACTTTATTTCCTTTTCAAGTTTCATTCCCTTCTTCTGGTCTATCATAACAGGTAAGAATCACATATGTCTTCATGTTGTATATATGCTATTAGGTTTTAAGTATTCTTAGTAAGGATCTACCTAGTGAATGGCAAAACAAAAGTCTGAGTACCAATAAGAGGCAAACATGGCTAAAATAAATAAATTAAAATATTTCATGTAATTGTAAAGGGTTAGAAACTACAACTAAGAGAGACACTTTGCAGTATACGAAGTACGGTATGAATATGAATAATCCATGAGATTATGCAGAAGGTAGTATGTTGCTAGAAATAAGGTTGTCTGAAGGAAAACAGCGTAAGAAGGTAATGCTCATAGAGGCAAGCAATGGCGTTTTAGAATTAAATAAATGGAGATGTGTGGAAGTGGTGTGAGGATCGCACCAAATATATAGAAACAGGACGTCAATAGGCTGACAAAAGGAAAAGGGAGAAAGAAGTGGAGAAATGAAGTATTTTGAATCTGGAAGAAAAGGGAGAAAATGAATAAGGTGAAGAAGTGAAGTAAGTAAATTGAAGTAAATGATGTAGGATTAAAGAATAACTCCCTCACGTCTCGTGAAATGGTGAAAAACGCTAAATCTTGCTTGAGGCAAATAAATAGTTAAACAGACAACAGAAACACACAAATATTGGAAAATGCAGAAATTTGGAATCGGTATACTGAAAATAACTAATTTCTTTAGTAATTCATACAATAAAGCAAAGTGCTGGTCAGCAAATGACTTCTTTGATGAACTAATCCATACGATAATTAAGCCAGAATACATTAAAACTAAAAGGTTACTCAATTTTCTAAGTTGAAGCAAGATCTTAATATATTAATTTGCTAAAAGAATTTTCACTATTTAGGAACCTAAAAGATTATTTATGAAAGAAGAAAGTAGGAGTTATTGTATCAGATACGACTTAGTGCTAAATGTCTTTCTGACAACTTCACAATTAGTAAAATAGTGCCAGAATATAAACTATAAAATATACTTTGTCCTACCTTAGATATAAGTTGAAAACAGAAACTTAGACTGTATTGTCTGTTTCTCAGGGACATGCAGGCTGCATGAATGACTGACAACAAGCGGTAGGGAGATTGGAAGTAGAGACGCAAACCACAGTGAATACAATTTCCTCCCACAATTTTGTCAATCAGTGAAATTAAATGAGTGTTACAATAGGACACCCACCACAGTGCCGAGTATTATAGTAAAAGAAAAATGTGAGTGCGTTGCAGTGATAAAAGTCGTGTGTATTTTCTTTTTCAGGAAGAGACTGATTTTAAAGAAAAAAAAAATGACTATTTTGTAACCATTGAAAAATTTATATTTCCATGTAAATGTATGTAAATAATTTGTGAATGTCTTCTGTACTAGGTTTTCTATGTGTATATGAGTATGGTTATTTTGTGTATGTAGTAATAAGGAATTTCCTAAGAAGAAGCAACTTAAGTTGAAAGAGGTATACTAAAGTAATCCATCGCTTGTTTGTTCTTTTAGAAATTTAATTTTGTTCAAAAATAGATTTTCACGAAAATTAAAAAGGGGGTGATGAAGCAAAGCAAGCGCTGTATCATGTATAAGATACAGAGGCGAGCGAGTGCACGGGACTTACCCTAGTTCACTGCTAGTAGCGTCACGTCATCGTAACGCGCCTGCATATAGTATTGCACCACATTTAACATAAAAGTAAAAATTAAGATTTGTGTGTAAAACTTTGTTAAAGTATAGTTCTATGTAATAATGTTTCAGGTAACAAATCTTAATGTTATAAAATTAGTAGTTTACGTAAAATTCACGTTTTGAAAGAAAAATAGGAGGCGCTAAATAATGACGCTAGGAAGCCAAAATTTGGTGAGAAGGTGCAGTAAGAAGTCATTAATGAGTGGTGCTGGTTTCCAAAACCATAAAACTAAAATTGACTCCAGAATCCGCGTTTTTCGGAAAAATCAGAGGCGCGAAATAATAGAGCTACAATATTGAAAATTGGTAGGATGCTTCAGTTCACCCTAATAATAATAATGGAAATACCACAATCAGTTACCTCTTCTAGTTTTTTAGTAATTTAGTAAAAACTACTTTTGTGAGTAAAATGTACATAAGCATTATAGATTAAGTACTTTAAATTTTAATGATAAAACAAATTCTTTAAGACCAATGATCAGATAGGACAATTAACAAAGCTACACCAAGTTTTAGTCTTGTAGCATAATTAACAGCTGATACAAGTCTTGATAAAGCTATGGTTCAGAGGTAACAATCTACCGTTAGTTCCATTGTAAAAATTCTAGAGAGTAAAGTTTTAATTTTAGCGGGCTGAGATTTTCTACGTGCTTCTGTACTGCTCAGATGTATGTATACAAAAATTGAGAAGTTTGTAAAGCTATTATTAAATGTGATATTTAAGATTATGTGCCTGAGATAGCGATCATTTGGACGCTGCAGGCATCTGCATAGGAATGGAAAGAACAGATGCTCTCTTGGCGGTACGCGCCGGAGCTATATAAAAAGAGCGGCAGAGGCAGTAGTAAGCTCACTCCGCATTAGACCAACGCCTAGTCCACGCGAGCTTACCGTCCGATCGCGCCTCGCCTCGGGTGACGTCATAGCGGGCTGTGACATGCGCGTACTTAGCAATGTAAACGGACATTGAAAATCGCGAGGACTGTACACCGTCCTGGATCGTTTAGACTTCGGTAACAAACTGTTATTGTGCCGTCCGTGTGAAGTATAATTCCGCGTGGCAAGTGGTGACTAACTCCACTTTTAAGGCGAGCATTAATCTTTTTTTTTAACATTATTGCGAACTATTAATAGAGCACCGTTAGTTAGAGTAATGAACTATTCGGGAGGAACTTGCTGTAGAAGTCGCCTCTGAACTATTAAACGATTGGCTGAATTAACAATATTTAATGTCTTTAGCATTTTCAGAAGTTTCGAGTAATTTGTGTGAGCCTTTAAGATAATAAAATCTTGTTTGGAACTTTAAATTTTATTGAAGCAGCCCTAATCCCGTGAAGAACTATGGATATTTTTCGTTTAGTTGGGCTGTACAGGAATGTGGCCGTGCAGACTGGGAACTAAGGTCAGTAAGTTTCCCTTCGCTTTCTGACTGGCCACCAAATTAGTTGCCAGGCTCGCGTGATTTAAGGTGGCAATGTTCAACTTTCATTCAACATTAAACAACGACTTCTTCGCCGTCCCACATATGTTGCATCGGCAATAGTCTGTTACGTGAAATGAACATTCAAACAACTCATTCGACGACTTCTTCGCCGCCCCACAATTTGGCTTACATTCAAAGAATTAGTATCAACAGAAATACAGAGATTTACACGGGATAAATTAACAGTTGGCGGAAACGACCCCTATGGTACACAAAACAGCTCAGAACACTGTCGCAGAAGCAATAAATTTAAAAGAACTCCAAATCCCCAGATTGGCGAAGTTTTACAGGAGCTCAAAATTTAGCGCGGCCATCAATGCGAGACGCTTATAATAGTTCCCACAACGCAAATCTGGCAGGAGATCAAAAGACATTCTGGGCGTATGTCAAGTATGCCAGCGGAAAGACAATCAATGTCTTCACTGCACGACAGCGAAGGAAATGTTACCGAAGAAATTGCCACCAACGCAGAGTTGCGGAATACAGATTTCCTAAAGTCATTTGTCAAAAAAGACGCAGTAAATATTCCTGCTTTCGTATCAAGAACTGCTGTCAACATGACTAACTTAGAACTAGGTACACTGGGTGTAGCAGCTTAAATCACTTGATAAAAGGAAGTTCTTTGGAGCAGATTGTAAACTAGTTTTCTTTTAGGGAATGCCGATATAATAGCTCTTCACTTAGCAATCATGTTCAACCGTTCGCTCGACGAAAGATCAGTAGCTGAAGACTGGAAAGTTGCACAGGTCACAGCAATTGACAAGAAGTAGGGTAATCTGATGAATTATACATCCAAGTCATTGACGTCAATTTGCAGTAGGATCTTGGAACATATACTGTGTTCGAATATTATGAATTACCTCGAAGAAAACAATCTGTTGACATACAGTCAGCACGGATTCGGAAAATACCGTTCTTGTCAAACACAACTAACTCTTTATTCTCGAAATGTAGTCAGTGCCATCGTAGAGGATGTCAAGTGACTTAATCATGTTGCGTGCTTTTACATCTACATCTACATGATTACTCTGCTATTCACAATAAAGTATCTGGCAGAGGGTTCAATGAACCACATTCAAGCTGTCTCTCTACTGTTCCACTCTCGAACGGCGCGCGGGAAAAACGAACACTTAAAATTTTCTGTGCGAGCCCTGATCTCTTATTTTATCGTGACGATCATTTCTTCCCATGTGTATGGATACCAACAGAATGTTTTCGTAATCGGAGGAGAAAACTGGTGATTGAAATTTCATGAGAAGATCCCGACGCAATGAAAAACACCTTTGTTTTAATGACTGCCTCTCAAATTCACGTATCATGTGTGTGGCAATCGACATAGACAATATTTCGCGATAATACAGAACGAGCCGCCCTTCTTTGTACTTTTTCGACGTCATCCGTCAGTCCCACCTGATGCGGACAAGCGTGGTGTAAGCAGTCTCTTTAGTAGACCTGTTCATCTTCTACGTGTTCTGCCAATGAATCACAGTCTTTGGGTTGCTCTACCCACAACATTATCTATGTGATCGTTCCAATTTAGGTTATTTGTAATTGTAATCCCTAAGTATTTAGTTGAGTTTACGGCCTTCAGATTTGAATGACTTACCGTGTAACCGAAATTTAGTGGATTTCTTTTAGTACTCATGTGAATAACTTCACACTATTCGTTATTCAGGTTCAATTGCCACTTTTCACATCAAACAGATATCTTATCTAAATCATTTTGCAATTCGTTTTGGTCATCTGATGACTTTACAAAACTGTAAATGACAGCATCATCTGCAAACAATCTACAACGGCTACTAAGATTGTCTCCTGTATCGTTAATATAGATCAGGAACAATAGAGGGCCTATAACACTTCCTTGGGGAAAGCCGGATATTATTACTTTCCGTCTATTACTACGAACCTTGACCTTTCTGACAGGAAATCACGAATCCAGTCGCACAACTGATGCGATATTCCATAGGCAGTGTCGGAAGTTCCATGCGGCTTTTCGCGGATGATGCCGTGGTATACAGAGAAGTTGCAGCATTAGGAAATTGTAGCGAAATGCAGGAAGATCTGCACCGGATAGGCACTTGGTGCAGGGAGTGGCAGCTGACCCTTAACATAGACAAATGTAATGTATTGCGAATACATAGAAAGAAGGATCCTTTATTGTATGATTATATGATAGCGGAACAAACACTGGTAGCAGTTACTTCTGTAAAATATCTGGGATTATGCGTGCGGAACGATTTGAAGTGGAATGATCATATACAATGAATTGTTGGTAAGGCGGGTACCAGGTTGAGATTCATTGGGAGAGTCCTTAGAAAATGTAGTCCATCAACAAAGGAGGTGGCTTACAAAACACTCGTTCGACCTATACTTGAGTATTGTTCATCAGTGTGGGTGGGATCCGTACCAGATCGGGTTGACGGAGGAGATAGAGAAGATCCAAAGAAGAGCGGCGCATTTCGTCACAGGGTTATTTGGTAATAGCGTGATAGCGTTACGGAGATGTTTAGCAAACTCAAGTGGCAGACTTTGCAAGAGAGGCCCTCTGCATCGCTGTATAGCATGTTGTCCAGGTTTCGAGAGGGTGCATTTCTAAATGAGGTATCGAATATATTGCTTGCCCCTACTTATACCTCCCGAGGAGGCCACGAATGTAAAATTAGAGAGATTCGAGAGCGCACGGAGGCTTTCAGACAGTCATTCTTCCCGAAACCATACGCGACTGGAACAGAAAAGGGAGGTAATGACAGTGGCACGTTAAGTGCCCTCCGCCACACGTCGTTGGGTGGCTTACGGAGTATAAATGTAGATGTAGATGTAGGCACGCAGTTTAGTTAGAAGACGCTTGTGAGGAACGGTGTGAAAGGCTTCTCGAAATGTAAAAATATAGAATCAATTTGACTTCCCCTGTCTATAGTAGTCATTACTTCATGAGTATATAGAGCTAGTTGTGTTTCACAAGAACGATATTTTCTGAATCCCTGCTGACATTGTGTCAATAAGTCGTTTTCTTCGAGGTACTTCATAATGTTCGATACAGTATATGTTCCAAAATCCTACTGCAAATCGACGTTAGTGATATGGGCCTGTAAGTCAACAGATTACTCTTACTTCCCTTTTTAGGTATTGGTGTGACTTGAGCAGTTTTCTACTCTGTAGGTACGGGTCTCTCTGTGAGCTAGCGGTTGTATATAATTGCTTAATATGGAGCTATTGTATCAGCATACTGTGAGAGGAACCTGACCGGTATACAATCTGGACCAGAAGCCTTGCCTTTATTAAGTGACTTAAGGTGCTTTGCGACACCGAGGATATCTACCTCATCGTGGCAGTCGGTCTTGATTGGAAATCAGGAATATTTACTTCGTCTTTTTTGGTGTAGGATTTTCGGAAAACCGTGTTTAATAACTCTGCTTTAGTGGCACTGTAATCAGTGACTTCACCGTTGTTATCGCGCAGGGAAGGTATTGGTTGCGTCTTGCCACGGATGCGCTATGTATGACCAGACTCTCTTCGGGTTTTCTGCCAGATTTCGAGACAGAGTTTCGTTACGGAAATTATGAAAAGCATCTCGCATTGAAGTATTTGCCATATTTCGAACTTCTATAAAACATTGCCAGTCTTAGGGGTTTTGCGCTCTTTTAAATTTGACACGCTTTTTTCGCTGTTTTTGCAACAGCGATATGGCCTGTTTTGTGTACGTTGGGAGATCGGTACCATCTCTTATTAATTTATGTGGTATATATCTCTCAGTTGCTGTCGATACTACCTCTTTGAAATTATTCCACAACTTTTCTATGCTTACATGACCAGATCGGAAAGGGTGAAGAATGTCTCTTAAAACAGCGTACCGAGCATTTTTATCTGCTTTCATAAATAGATATACTTTGCGTTTCTTTTCGACGGTTGTAGGTATTACGACATTCAGCCTAGCAGCAACTGCCTTGTGGTCGCAAATCCCTGTATTAGTCACGATATTCACTATTTGAACAGGATTATTTGCTTCTAAGAGGTCAAGTATGCTTTCGCAACCATTTACGCTTCGAGTGGACTCATCAACAAATTGTTCAAAATGGTTTTCTGAGAAAGCATTCAGTACAATTTCGGATGACGTTTAATGCCTACTGCCGGCTTAAACGTATAATTTTTCCAGCATATCGAGGGTAGATTGAAGTCACCACTGACTATAAAATGGTTCAAATGATTCTGAGCACTATGGGACTTAACATCTTAGGTCATCAGTCCCCTAGAACTTAGAACTACTTATACCTAACTAACCTAAGGACATCACACACATCCATGCCCGAGGCAGGATTCTAACCTGCGACCGTAGCAGTCCCGCGTTTTCTTTGAACTGTTCAGCAACTATATCTTCTGAGTCGGGGGCTCGGTAAAACGATCCAGTTAATAGTTTAGTCCGATTGTCAAGTACAGCCTCTACCCATAGTACATTTCGCAGGAACTATCTACTTCATTTTCACTGCAAGGCAAACTATTTCTGACAGCAATAAATACTCCACCCCAACTGTATTTAATCTATCCTTTTTAAACACTGTTAGATCGTTTAGCCAACTTTCTGTACCTATAACTATTTGAGCTCCAGTGCTTTTTATTAGGGGTTGGAGCTCTGGTTCTTTCCCAACACAGCTACGATAATTTACAACTACAGTACCGATCGTTAGTACAAATAACTTACAGTGTTTTACCTGGCCCCTTTTAGACGGACGCCCTTTCTGTGGTTCCCTGAAACCCTCTAACCCAAAAAACCACCCAGTCCCTTCCACATAGCCACCGCTACCCGTATAGTCGCTTCCTGTGTGTAGTGGAGCCCTGACCTTTTAAGCGGAACCAGGAAATCCACCACCCGATGGCGCAACTCAAGGAATCTGCAGCCTTCACGATCACAAAACCGCCTGAGCCTCTGATTCAGACCCTCCACCCGGCTCTGCAACAAAGGACCACAGTCGGTTCTATCGACGATGCTGCAGATGGTGAGCTTCGCCTTAATCTCGCAAGCAAGACTGGCAGTCTTTACCATTTCCGCTATCCGTCCGAAATCAGAGAGAATCTCCTCCGACCCAAAGCGACACACACCATTGGTACCAACATGAGGCAGCACCTGCAGTTGGCTGTACTCTTCATGGCATCCGGAAGCACCATTTCCTCATCCGGAATGACTCCCCCCGGTATGCACAAGGAGAGAACACTAGTTTCCTTTCCCTCCGTGGCAGCCATATTCCTAAGGGGCCCCATTACGCGCCTAACGTTGGAGCTCCCAACTACCAGCAAACCCTAAAGGTGGTCGGCAAAAGACGAATTCTGGGTGCTAGAGACAATTTTTCTTAAAAGATGTTCTTTGTATCTGACTGTAAAGGCACGTCCTGTTTGTTCTATGTAGTAAGAAGAGCAAGTGTCGCCCAATTTGAGAGTTTTATTTCTGATGAAGTGCCGAAACCAGAGTCAAAAGACTCCTATTTTGTGACCGAGGTCTGCTATTGCTGTTAATTTTAACTTAATTGTGAACTGCAGAGTAGTGGTGCAGATGAAGATACTAATTTTACATATATAATAGGAAGAATACACGATTAAACCTGGTTGCTATTTATGTGTATAAAGGTCGCAAAATTTAGTACAGAGATCTGTTAAGCCTGGAAGTAACAACAGCTATCATCAGATTGAGCATAGAGTCGAACTGAGCTTGGATGGCACATACGGGTACGTCATTCCATACTCTTTCAGCTCTGTGTCAGAGTTCATCAACCGTAGTGGCTGGTAACAGGTGGCATGCCAGTTTGTCGGCAACCAATGACACATTTTTTCAGTGCCGACAGATCTGGATAACGCGCTGGCTAGAGCAGCAGTCGAACTCCCTCTGTATAGAGGTACTCGTAGGTCAGGACAGCACGAGAAAGGGGCGGTCTTATGTTACCTCGTGGGGGAAAAAATCATGGAGGCGTCTAAGATAAGGCACAGTCACTCGCTGTAACACATCAGAAATAAACGCCCGTTTTCCAAATTACCTACCACGTGAACCAGAGGTCATCGTGTTGTACTCGTATATGCAGTGACACCCAATATTATTAATCCTGGTCTTGGACCTGTAAAATGACGACGAAATCGATCCAGCAACGATGCGCCCTCTATTTCTCTCTCTCTTTCTGTCGCAGCATCAAGGATATCCCAACAATGTTAGCCGTGCTGACGGTCCGTGGTGCTCTAGACGCTGTCGCACTGTCTATATGACTACTTTTATTGTTGCAAACAAGTCCATTTCCTGATTCAACGTAGCTACACAATCCTGCACGGCCGATTGAATAGCATTCTTTTCTCTCGGGCTCTAGTTGCGTGGGGCTATTTTGATGCTTTATGTCGTAGAGTATGGCCCTTTTGAACCCATCGATTGAATATTCGTATAGAAGTCATGGGAACCCAACTAACACGAGCAGCTTTGTTGCGTGCCCTATTGGCCACGATCCTACTGCTTCCGAATTCCGACACGTGCTCGCATAGTTTTGTCCTTCCTGTATGACACATAACACGCTCTTATCACAAACAAACAACATTCAGATGAGATTTTTGATTGGGAAAGTTTTATACACAGAGTGCTAATCATTTGCATATCACCGGCCGTTGTGGCAGAGCGGTTCTAGGCGCTTTAGTCTGGAACCGCGCGACCGCTACGGGCGCAGGTTCGAATCCTGCCTCGGGCATGGATGTGTGTGGTGTCCTTAGGTTAGTTAGGTTTAAGTAGTTCTAAGTCCTAGGAGACTGATGATGACCTCTGATGTTAAGTCCCATAGTGCACAGAGCCATTTGAACCGTTTGCATATCCGAGCATGGAAAACACTTCATACACCGTCAGTTAGGCAGCAACTGCCGCCCCTGCAGCACGTCAGTCGTGTACTAGCATTCGTTTGCGACTTATTTTCAGCTGTCTGTGAGGTTATTAATTTAATTCTTAAATTAACTGCATGACTGAGTGCTGACTAGACACAAAAAAATGGTTCAAATAGCTCTGAGCACTATGGGACTTAATATCTGAAGTCATCAGTACCCTAGAACTTAGAACTACTTAAACCTAACTAACCTAAGGACATCACACACATACATGCCCGAGGAAGGATTCGAAACTGCGACCGTAACGGTCGCGCGGTTCCAGACTGGAGCGCCTAGAACCGTTCGGCCACAATGGCCGGCAATACACTCTTCCAATGTACGTTCACCGCGATGTCGCCAAACACGCATGCGACCATCATGACGCTGTAAACAGAACCTGGATTCATCCGAAACAATGACGTTTTGCCATTCGTGCACCCAGGTTCCTCGTTTAGTACACCAACGCAGGCGCTCCTGTCTGTGATGCAGCGTCAATGGTAACCGCAGCCATGGTCTCCGACCTGATAGTCCATGTTGCTGCAAACGTTGTCGAACTGTTCGTGCAGATGGTTGTTGTCTTGCAAAAGTCCCCATCTGTTGACTCAGGGATCGAGACGTCGCTGCACGACCCGTTACAGCCATGCGGATAAGATACCTGTCATCTCGACTGCTAGTGCTACGAGGCCGTTGGGATCCAGCACGGCGTTCCTGAACCATCCGATTCCATATTCTGCTAACAGTCATGGGATGTCGACCATTGTCGCGATACCATAAACCCTAATAGCGATAGGCTACAATCCGACCTTTATTAAAGTCCGCGCATGTTGTAGGTGTCGCCACCGCCGCCAATCTTGTGTGAATGCTCTGAAAAGCTAATCATTTGCATATCACAGCATCTTCTTCCTGTCGGTTATATTTCGCTTCTGTAACACGTCATTTTCGTGGTGTAGCAATTTTAATGGCCAGTAGTGTAAAATACTAGTATGGAGTCGAGTCATCCGAAACGTTTCAGTCGTACCCGTCTGTAGCACGTCATCTTCGTGGTGTAGCAATTTTAAAGGCCAGTAGTGTACTTCGCCACATCTCCCGGTTACCTTTCTACCAGGACTACTTGTTGCTGTGACCGTCATGTTCTTTTATTCGCTTGCCACGTCATTATCTCAGCATCTTCGAGATGATGTCAAATTTATAAAATGCTATTTTGCTACAGAGTAAAATGTTTGGTACTCTGGTGCTTTAAGTACTGATTAGTGGTATACTGCTGGATCAGCCACCTTTTATTAACCATCGAAATGAAAATCCACAACAGACTGAGAGTATTTATTTATTTTATTTATTTTTAGTTTATGG
Organism: Schistocerca gregaria; assembly: GCF_023897955.1. Lineage (NCBI taxonomy): Eukaryota > Metazoa > Arthropoda > Insecta > Orthoptera > Acrididae > Schistocerca > Schistocerca gregaria. The sequence continues at coordinate 750,083,714 of NC_064931.1, forward strand.
CCGGCCTGTGTAACCGTGCGTTTCTACGCGCTTCAGTCTGGAACCGCGTGACCGCTACGGTTGCAGGTTCGAATCCTGCCTCGGGCATGGATGTGTGTGATGTCCTTAGGTTAGTTAGGTTTAAGTAGTTATAAGTTCTGGGGGACTAATGACCACAGCAGTTGAGTCCCATAGTGCTCAGAGCCATTTGAACCATTTTTGACCTTCATTGGACCACTCTAGTGAGTTATACAAAGATTTATACGGGTTGTTGTTATTCAGTAATACAATACAATTCAATAATACATTAATGAAACATTTTAATAGTGCAGTGGTTATTCAGGGATTGTTATAGTTTATTCTTATAAGAAGGATATAATAAAAATGACTTTAAAACTCTTGTTGGTTGCTGGAAAATCTCGTAGCTGTGTTTGGAGATTTTTTTTTTATTTGCACATGCATGACATGTTTCGTCAGGTGACCATATGCAATTATAGTAGCTCAAGAGGCAGCTGTAAACGCCGTACATCAAGAAATGCATATGTGTATATTAGGTGCAATAACTTTCCACTGGCACTCGCACTGTCTGTGCTATTGGAAAGTTATTGCACCTAATATACCATATGGATTTCTTGTTATACGGCGTTTAAAACTGCCTCTTGAGCTTCTGTAACTGTATATGGTCACCAAACGATGGGCTGGACCCGAAACATATTGTGAATGCGGAAATAAAAAAGTCTCCAAAATCAGCTACTAGATTTTTTCAGCAACCACCAAGCATTTTTCGAGTAATTTTTAATACATCTGTCATGGTTGCCTACCACTACCAGCAATTTCAATCTGCAAGTGTTTTAATCCTCTATCTGCCAAATACTACTTCATTCTTTCAGATATCTTTTTTTCTTTCTTCGTCTGAGATCATTCTTCCAGTCGCCCTTTTATTGGTCTTCGTATGTAACTTGGATTGCGCGAGTAACTCAATTCTGGTTTTCATTGTTTAGAATTTTAAGTCATCTACTGTAATTTGGAGTTCTCTTATATCTTCCTTAATTTTTGTGATCAATTTAATATTCCTCTTACTATTCCACAGTTTTTCTATTATTTCCTTACTACTGTAATTGTCTTTCCTGGATTTCTCATCACCTGTCCAAAAGATGGTCGTGCCCATTACTGGTTCTATTTTCTTGAACACTGTTTCATTTCGACCTATTCACCAATACCCATTTAATTGATACTCTTTATTTATGCATGTACTAATTATTCTTCTTTCTATTTTTACTATTTGGTCAATTTCTGCTGTATTAGTTGTTTTGAAGCTGCGTAAGTTACACTGAAAAGACAAAGAAACTGGTACATCTGCATAATATAGTGTATGGCCCCCGAGATCAAGCTGAAGAGCCACAACACGCCGTGGCATGTACTCGGATATTGTCTGAAGTTACGCTGAAGGGTAACTGACACCATGAATCTTGCAAGACTGTCCCTAAACCCGTAAGAGTACGGGAGGGTGGAGATCTCTTCTGAACAGCATGTTGCAAGGCATCCCAGATAGGCTCAATAATGTTCGTGTCTAGGAGTTTGGTGGCCAGTGGAATTGTTTAAACTCAGAAGAGTGTTCCTGGAGCCACTCTGTAGCAATTCTGGACGTGTGGGTTGTCGCATTGTTCTGCTAGATTTGCCCAAGTCCGTCGGAATGCACAAAGGATATGAATGGATGCAGGTGATGGGACAGGATGCTTAAGTACGTGTCATCTGTCAGAGTTGTATCTAGACGTATCAGGGGTCCCATATCACTCCAACTGCACACTCCCCACCCCATTACAAATTTCCCCCACCATCTTGAACAATCCCCTGGTGACATGCAGGGTCCATGGATCCACAAGATTGTCTCCATACCTGTATACGTCCATCCGTTAGATGCAATTTGTAACGATACTCGTCCGACCAGGCAGCACGTTTCCAGTCATCAACAGTCCAATGTCGGTGTTGATGGACCCAGGCGAGGCGTCAAGCTTTGTGTCGTGCAGTCATCGAAGGTACACGAGTACCTAGAACCGCTCGGCCACTCCGCCCGGCCGGCGAGTGGTACTCGATTCCTTGACAGTTCGTGTTGATGCATCAAAAAATCGCGTACTTCATTCACGCTGTTGAAACGGGCCCATCAAACCAAGACAGCTCCTCTCCCAGTCTGTTACGGCTCAACGTCGACCCATTTTAACTGTGCTGATTCCAAACAACTGAGTGGCGCATGCTCCCCACGTCACTGCAATTACTTACGTCTGCGGTGTAGGTGCGCATGGCAGCCTGCTACACTATCTACAACGATGAAAGTGCTCATTAAAGGGCTGACTCTTATTTTGTCCTGTGAGTTTATTTTGTCCTACACCTTTAACATATAAATTTCGTACGTCAGGAGCTCCGTCGTTACTATCGTCAGCACTGATAAAAATGTATAACGTGAAAATCGCGTCATTTTTATCATCACTATCGTTTTACACTTTAATTTTATATCCGTTTTCATTTGTAAACCAAAGGCTGAAGAGTGGCAAATTTATCATCCCGCTCGCAGTGGACGGAATGCAAAAAACAAATAAATAAATAAGAAATAGAATAAACAAAATCGTTTTTAGGGATATGGACTGGAAGATCTCTATCTATGTAAGCATCTACAAAGAAAACTAAGGAAAATACTCTTATGAGACATATTCCCAAGTATTACTCTACTTAATACAGTGGAAAAACAGCCAAAGCTGCAAATTTCACTTTTACTTACTTGATGATTAGTTTCGGGTAGGGACCTAGTTTCAAATCATCCTTCAGGACAAAAAACCAAAATTACAATCATGTAAAGTGTCTCTGTTATCAAATTATTAAGCACATGTCAAAAATACAGTACATATTTTTTCAAGATACACGTAGCAGTCATTCAAAATGGTATGTCCCAAAATATAAGAACCATGTCAAGATAGCAGACATACACGTATAAAAAAGTTATAGTCTTCCAGTTATCTGTATGCCATGTAATATGTACATTTGCGCTATGTTGTACGTATATGCTTGTTATCTTGACGTGGTTCGTATATTTTGAGGAATACCATTTTGACTATCTGGTACGTATACCTTGAAACGATACGTTCTGTATTTTTGACGTGCAGTTAATAATTTGGTAACAGCGGTATTGTAAATGACTGTAATCTTCGTTTTCTGCCCTGCAGGATGATTTGAAAATACTCATCAAGCGAATAAATAGACATCAAGTGAATAAAAGGGAAACCTGCAACTTTGGCTGTTTTTCCGCCTTATTGATTAACAAAAGTTGCATCTGTACAGTTATTGCAGCATGCTGGAAGTTCGTAAGCTACTCTAGTTGTTTTGCTCTCCATCAATGCAAGCAATAAACATAGATGAAAATATCGAAGAAATTCAGAAGTGTTCTGTCTCGGCCGTAAACGACGAGTTCAGTGGGTAATGAGTCGTGTGCAGGTACTAAGCAAAACTTAAATACGAATCGTTGGAAGAAAGAGGATGACATTTTCGCCTAACACTGTCGGCTAACACTGTTGGCTAACTTCTGAGCACTGGTATTTGTAATAGTCTGCAAAAAGTTACTTCTGCCTGCATCTTACATTTTCCTCGTCGGATAATCAAAATAGGAAATATAGATTAAGGCGCATAAGGAGGCATAGGTGGTCTTTTTCCATGAATAAAATCAAACTCGCATGAATGACTGGAATCAGTAGAGATGAAATCAACGAAATGCCGTGGCATGACATGACCTCAATGAAATCGTTCATAAGTCATGCACCTGGGATGTAATGAACATTCTAGGGGAGTGTTCGGATGGCCTATATTTTTATGTCGGTTGCTAGCGACAAGCAGGAGATGCGCGTTCGAAACAGTAGTCCGTGTTTAGATGCTGTTGCACGCAGAAGTTCGCTGCAGCTTTGTGGGGCGGAGGGATTGTTTACTGCGGAGTGTTATTTGTGCCCCAGAAAAGTGTCAACCGAACTGTAAGTAACATGTCTTTCCCGAGGACAGGCCCCATGAAATTTAATTTTGAAAGGAACACTGAAAATGTTACCCGCCCTGCTTTACGGAAATGACTAATAACACAGGTCTAAGACATATAAATTATTTCAAATTTATTTAGTGATTTCGAGAAAAATAAATACAAAAATTCCATCACGTACAGTTATTTCACAAACCACTTGTCTAGTTTTAGCTTTTTCCGATATTTCAGCTCTCTAGTGAGTTTCAATTTTGGTTTTTAGGATCTCCATAAACTGTTATTTAGCCATTTTTATACTACATAAAGAGTAATTAGGAGAAAACAGCAGTATTTTCTCGTCAGTGCCTGTCTGTCGCGCTGCCCCTTCCCCCGCCATCATCAAGCAGTGAGCTTCTGCTATTGTCCTTCACTTCACAGTATCTCTTCACTCTGTGCTGTTGTTGTTACTAGTGCATTAAAGTAGTGACTGTTTTCTTGTGTTGTGAAGTTGTTTTATGGACAATGGACAATGGCTACCAGAGGATGTGTAAACTCGCCAGATTGCTTTTGCTACATTTGTGATAACTATATCGTTAAAAAGTAACAAAGAAACATTTCCGATTTTGTTGAAAAAGTATATTTCGCCAATTTTTGTATAAAATTAGGCGATCAAGATAAGTCTTGGCCCCACACAAAGTTTGTTCAGTGTGTGTTCAAGAACTGAGGCAATGGTTTCAACGTAAAAAGCAGTCCTTGCGTTTTGGAATACTAATGGTTTGAAGGGAGCCCAAAAATCATAGTGATGACTGCTATTTTTGTTCTTGCAACGCGCCATGTTTCAATTTGAAAAACAAAAAGGATATTTCTTACCCTAACATTCAATCAGCCATTTTCCCTGCTCCTCGTGGACCTGAAGTACCCGTACCCTCTCCTCCAGATTCTTTGGATGATATAGATGATCACGAGCCATTGGCTCAGCAAGGTGATAGTGAAGAAGACAGAGATTGCTACGATCCTGGCACAACCATTCCCATTCCATTCTCACAATCTGAACTGAACCATCGGCAGAGGTTTTAGGATCTAGATTGAAAGATAAACATATATTGGCTCCGGGTACATCCTTTTCTTGGTATCGATCGAGGGAAAAGGCGTTTGTATCTTTCTTCTCTGAAGAAGGTAACCTGGCGTTTTGCAGTGATGTTCCTAGACTTACGGCACGTTTCAAAATAGAATAAGCTCCTGTTGAGTGGAGACTTTTTATTGATTCTTCAAAAAGAAGCCTTGAAGCAGTACTTCTACACAATGGCAATAAGTATGCTTCTATACCAGTTGGACACTCGAATCACTTAAAAGAATGTTACGAAAACCCTGAACTGGTTTTAAGCAACCTCTGCTATTCAGACCACAAATGGACACTATGAGGTAATTTAAAAGTGATTTCAATGCTGCTTGGACAACAAAGTGGCTATAGAAACTTCCCTTGCTTTCTCTGTGAATGGGGCAGTAGAGGCAGAAAGCAACAGCACATAAAAAAGCTTGGCCCTTGAGAAAAGCCTTACAGTTAGGGGTGAAAAATGTAGAGAGGAAAAGCTTTGTGGATCCCAAAAAGGTGTTACTTTCACAACTTCACATTAAGTTGGAGCTCATGGAACAGGTTGGTAAGGCATTGCCAAAAGAAGGAGAGTGTTTCAGATACCTTTGTGGACAGTTTCCTGCTTTATCCGAGGCGAAGCTAAAGGAAGGAATCTTTGTAGGACCAGACATTAGAAAAGTAATGACAAATCCCAACTTTGTGGAAAAAATGAAAACAAAAGAAAAGGCAGCATGGACATCTTTGAAATTAGTTGTTAGCGGTTTCCTAGGAAACAAAAGAGATTCAAACTACAAGACAATCGTCGCAGACATGCTCGACAACTGGGCTGTAACATGAGCATTAAAGTTCATTTCCTTCACTCACATTTTGAACACTTCCCTGCAAACCTTGGTGATGTAAGTGAAGAGCAGGGCGAAAGATTCCAACAATACATCAAAGAAATGGAAAGAAAATATCAAGGATGATGGAACGTCAACATGATAGCGGACTACTGCTGGATGATAAAAACAGATGGTCCTCAACGAGTCCACAGCCGGAAATGCAATAAAAGAAGCTTCAACAGAAAGCGAAAGCGTTATTATAAGGACTCACGAGCGTAAGCAGAAATGGAAATGTACTGGAAATGTAGTTTAGAACATGATATATTAATAAAATAAAATTTTATAACGTTGGAAAAAATGCGATAAATTGCTTAAATTTTGTTATTATACCCAAAAATACTCCCTTTTTGTGAGAAAACCTGATGTGATAGAAAAAAATTGATTGCATTTTTGAAATCAGTGCTGAAAAGTACAGAAAAGTCAGTTATCAAGTTTCAAAAAAATTTTTTGCGACCTGTGTAATTGATGTAAAGTTAACTTCTTGTAGTACCTATCCACATCCACTACAAATTCCTTAAATGACGTCACTTACATGGCGTTAAGTTGCTAGATGAGGTATTCAAATTAAAAATCAGTGAATTGTGTATATATGAAATGCATAAATACCTAGCGAGCTGCCCCAGCATGGCACGGGTAGCATTGATTGTATCTACGGTCGGACGGCTCTTCTGGCGTATCGGTGATGAATTATACGAGAACACACAAACCTTCCTCGTGAATCAGTCTGTCTATTAGAGAAAACCCTATCAATATCCCTAAAGTAGTTCCTGAGGTTAGTTTTCACATACAGATAGAAAAACGTGACGTATGTATAGAGGACGTTTGTGAGCGAAGAGTGAGGAACGGTAACGGTAGCGTCAAAGCTAGATATAGTGATTGTTCTACTAGCTCGGTACAGACTAAGGTCTGCGCTTGTGGTCTGTAATTTGCCATTCGAAGTGCCGCTCGAAAAAACCAGAGAAGTGTTGAGCCCAGACGGAACAATTAATGATATCGGAGAAGAAAAGTGGTCTGCAAACTCTTGAAATTGCAGTCGAATAGGTAAAATAGACATACAAAAGCCCATAGGTCCTACTGTCGTACGTGACTGTATGCAGTTATGGGGCGTATGCTGTGACTTAAAACCACCCCGCACATGCTCCATATGAGACTCAGTCGAACACCTGACTGTAGCCGCATTGTGCAATTGGCTATTGAAAGAATTCAATGTGGAACGCTGACATACGCAATTCTTCTGTAGAGAGGACAGAATCCACTATGAGTACCTCAGGTGGTAGTAGTAGTAATAGTACAGTAGTAGTAATAGTTTTATTCATCCGTAGGTCACTTTTACAAGGATGTTGGACATGTCTTGGTGTTACAATTTTACTTAATTCATATAGTCAGGCATTTACAGACATATAGGTGTAGTTTGATAAGGATAGAACAGGTAAACGGCTATGGCCTTATAGTGGGAACCATCGCGGCATTTGCCTGAAGTAATTTAGGGGTACCACGGAAAACTTAAATTACGAGTCTCAGTCCTTCCGAGTGCAAGGCTAATCTGTTTAGAATAGTATTATATCTCTCAGTTTATCCCTAGTATACAATACTACTCTGTAGTGAAGTAGTGTTATTTTTCAAACACATGCAAATAGTAACAAAAATATGATCATGGATATATTCCAAGAAAAGAGAGATTAAAAGACTTTACATAAGTTCTGAAAATCTGGAGCTGTGCATATACTTATGTATATGTTGATGCATTTGATATCAGACTATTTCTGTATTGATATGTATATTCTGCAGATATTAAAAAAAAAAAAAGTATCTCCTTCTCATTCCTGGCCAATTTTTTCATATTGTAACAGAACACATTATTTATTTCCACTTATAAGTTATAATTACTTAGTAACTAGTTTATTATTATTTATTATTACTTTTAGATGTTAGCATATGTAATCTAACCGAATTATAGTATTTCCATTCGGCATACATATTTGTGTACTGAAAAACAGTATGTGTGGAAATGAATGTCCTATTTAATTTGTCTTTTTGGCAGCTGTTGTAATATCTTATGTTTACTGTGCTTTGTTTCATTCCATCTTCCTTTTGTTAATTCGCAATGAATATTGTTGTTACTGATTACATTATATATTGGCTGCAAATTTAATTTTTGTATTAAAAATTACTTATTTAACGTACACATGAAATGAAATAAGGTAAACATTTAAAACGAGAGCAACTTTCTCTCTCATTAATACATACCAGTTTGAGTCATAATAACTGTGTTTCCAAGTATATTACTTCTGCAGTGTGAAGAATGCAGTAAAAAGGAGCATTTAGCCTCCTTTAAAGAAGTTACCAGCGGGAAGTGTGGGCATATGTGATGGTGCAAGAGACTTGTAGTTGTTAAAAATGAATTGTGGTAGTTAAATTGAGCAATGATGTATTCTAAATTTTGCACATAATCATTTCTCTCATCCTGAGATCGTTTGGGTGCCTTATATCAGCATTTAAATGTGTATGTGTATATGCATGCCGTTGGTGGGGAGGCTTGCGTGCCTCAGCGATACAGATGGTCGTACCGTAGGTGCAACCACAACGGAGGGGTATCTGTTGAGAGGCCAGACAAACATGTGGTTCCTGAAGAGGGGCAGCAGCCTTTTCAGTAGTTGCAGGGGCAACAGTCTGGATGATTGACTGATCTGGCCTTGCAACATTAACCAAAACGGCCTTGCTGTGCTAGTACTGCGAACGGCTGAAAGCAAAGGGAAACTACAGCCAAAATTTTTCCCGAGGACATGCAGCTTTACTGTATGATTAAATGATGATGGCGTCCTCTTGGGTAAAATATTCCGGAGGTAAAATAGTCCCCCTTTCGGATCTCCGGGCGGGGACTACTCAGGAGGACGTCATTATCAGGAGAAAGAAAACTGGCGTTCTACGGATCGGAGTGTGGAATGTCAGATCCCTTAATCGGGCAGGTAGGTTAGAAAATTTAAAAAGGGAAATGGATAGGTTAAAGTTAGATATAGTGGGAATTAGTGAAGTTCGATGGCAGGAGGAACAAGACTTTTGGTCAGGTGAATACAGGGCTATAAATACAAAATCAAATAGGGGTAATGCAGGAGTAGGTTTAATAATGAATAAAAAAATAGGAGTGCGGGTAAGCTACTACAAACAGCATAGTGAACGCATTATTGTGGCCAAGATAGACACAAAGCCCATGCCTACTACAGTAGTACAAGTTTATATGCCAACTAGCTCTGCAGATGATGAAGAAATTTGAAGAGATGTATGATGAGATAAAAGAAATTATTCAGGTAGTGAAGGGAGACGAAAATTTAATAGTCATGGTTGACTGGAATTCGTCAGTAGGAAAAGGGAGAGAAGGAAACATAGTAGGTGATTATGGATTGGGGATAAGAAATGAAAGAGGAAGCCGTCTGGTAAAATTTTGCACAGAGCATAACTTAATCATAGCTAACACTTGGTTCAAGAATCATAAAAGAAGGCTGTATACATGGAAGAATCCTGGAGATACTAAAAGGTATCAGATAGATTATATAATGGTAAGACAGAGATTTAGGAATCAGGTTTTAAATTGTAGGACATTTCCAGGGGCAGATGTGGACCCTCACCACAATCTATTGGTTATGACCTGTAGGTTAAAACTGAAGAAACTGCAAAAAGGTGGGACTTTAAGGACATGGGATCTGGATAAGCTGAAAGAACCAGAGGTTGTACAGAGTTTCAAGGAGAGAATAAGGGAACAATTGACAGGAATGTGGGAAAGAAATACAGTAGAAGAAGAATGGGTAGCTCTGAGGGATGAAGTAGTGAAGGCAGCAGAGGATCAAGTAGGTAAAAAGACGAGGGCTCCTAGAAATCCTTGGGTAACAGAAGAAATACTGAATTTAATTGATGAAAGGAGAAAATATAAAAATGCAGTAAATGAAGCAGGGAAAAAGGAATACAAACGTCTCAAAAATGAGATCGACAGGAAGTGCAAAATGGCTAAGCAGGGATGGCTAGAGGACAAATGTAAGGATGTAGAAGCTTATCTCACTAGGGGTAAGATAGATACTGCCTACAGAAAAATTAAAGAGACCTTTGGAGAGAAGAGAACCACGTGTATGAATATCAAGAGCTCAGATGGCAACCCAGTTCTACGTAAAGAAGGGAAGGCAGAAAGGTGGAAGGAGTATACAGAAGGTTTATACAAGGGCGATGTACTTGAGGACAATATTATGGAAATGGAAGAGGATGAGTCGAAACAAGGCCCCCGGAGTAGACAACATTCCATTAGAACTACTGACGGCCTTGGGAGAGCCAGTCCTGACAAAACTCTACCAGCTGGTAAGCAAGTTGTATGAGACAGGCGAAATACCCTCAGACTTCAAGAAGAATATAATAATTCCAATCCCAAAGAAAGCAGGTGCTGACAGATGTGAAAATTACCGAACTATCAGTTTAATAAGTCACAGCTGCAAAATACTAACGCGAATTCTTTACAGACGAATGGAAAAACTGGTAGATGTGGACCTCGGGGAGGATCAGTTTGGATTCCGTAGAAATACTGGAACACGTGAGGCAATACTGACCTTACGACTCATCTTAGAAGAAAGATTAAGGAAAGGCAAACCTACGTTTCTAGCATTTGTAGACTTAGAGAAAGCTTTTGACAATGTTGACTGGAATACTCTCTTTCAAATTCTGAAAGTGGCAGGGGTAAAATACAGGGAGCGAAAGGCTATTTACAATTTGTACAGAAACCAGATGGCAGTTATAAGAGTTGAGGGGCATGAAAGGGAAGCAGCGGTTGGGAAGGGAGTGAGACAGGGTTGTAGCCTCTCACCGATGTTATCCAATCTGTATATTGAGCAAGTAGTAAAGGAAACAAAAGAAAAATTTGGAGTAGGTATTAAAATTCATGGAGAAGAAATAAAAACTTTGAGGTTCGCCGATGACACTGTAATTCTGTCAGAGACGGCAAAGGACTTGGAAGAGCAGTTGAACGGAATGGACAGTGTCTTGAAAGGAGGATATAAGATGAACATCAACAAAAGCAAAACGAGGATAATGGAATGTAGTCAAATTAAATCGGGTGATGCTGAGGGAATAAGATTAGGAAATGAGACACTTAAAGCAGTAAAGGAGTTTTGCTATTTGGGGAGCAAAATAACTGATGATGGTCGAAGTAGAGAGGATATAAAATGTAGACTGGCAATGGCCAGGAAAGCGTTTCTGAAGAAGAGAAATTTGTTAGCATCGAATATAGATTTATGTATCAGGAAGTCGTTTCTGAAAGTATTTGTTTGGAGTGTAGCCATGTATGGAAGTGAAACATGGACGATAACTAGTTGGGACAAGAAGAGAATAGAAGCTTTCGAAATGTGGTGCTACAGAAGAATACTGAAGATAAGGTGGATAGATCACGTAACTAATGAGGAGGTATTGAATAGGATTGGGGAGAAGAGAAGCTTGTGGCACAACTTGACTAGAAGAAGGGATCGGTTGGTAGGACATGTTTTGAGGCATCAAGGGATCACAAATTTAGCATTGTAGGGCAGCGTGGAGGGTAAAAATCGTAGAGGGAGACCAAGAGACGAATACACTAAGCAGATTCAGAAGGATGTAGGTTGCAGTAGGTACTGGGAGATGAATAAGCTTGCATAGGATAGAGTAGCATGGAGAGCTGCATCAAACCAGTCTCAGGACTGAAGACAACAACAACAACAACAGTGGTAAGTATTTTAAAAGTAAGTACAGACTGAACACACCGCATAGTTACGTTAATTATTAACGTTCCTAGAGTAATTATCCTCATATGAATTTCAACTGCAAGTACGCATTTTAGTTAGTTGAACCGTGGCTGCATGACTGCACTAGGGTTGCCAAAATAATGTTATACTTTTCATATTTAGAAAATAAGGAAGTTGTGCTAAATGATCATGACAACTGCTCTCGAAAAGATGATCTGGGTTCGAATTGCGGTAAGGCACTAATTTCGATTCGTTACAGCATATTCATTTCTTTCTGACTACACTCGCAAACTGAACAGGAAGAAAAATGACGAAGAATAGTTCGAAATACTATCCATCATCCACTGCACATACTGACGAGACTTAAAATAGGAAAATAACACGTTCTACACCCTCTTAAGTAACTCAGCTCACCCACTTTCGCGCTTCGTGCCCAGGTAAGTAACAGAGAAGCTTTTATTCGGCCTTAACATACGGAGCTATACTATGGGGTAGTTCATCTTTAGGAACCGACGATTTCGTTCCGCAAAAGCGTGCCACCTACGATCGTCTTGTAAACAACATGAGATACAATAAATACTGTATATCATGAATTTTGTTGTAATTAATAAGTTAGAGTTCATAAGAATAATGACATGCGTAAGTGCAGTACTAGAAAAAATAAAAATCTTCATTACTTTTAATTAAAATTGACTTGAGGTCAGAAAATTATGAAGAATGTTGCTACCAAACTCTTTAATCACTTATCGGAATATATAAAGTGCCTAAAATACAGAAAAACTGAAAGTAAGTTAAAAAATTTCTTCTTCTATGACAGATAAGAATTTTTATTTCGGTACTTATAGCTTTTGTAGTGCTAAAGTATTACATATCTACTTCTATTACTGGACTAAATATTCTTTTCTGTAAGCATTTCGAGATATTGGTACACGGTTTTCGACATATGGTAGTAGGCAAAGGGAATACTATTTTGTTGTGTATAAAGGGAAAACTATTTTGTTGTGTATTTAGTACGCGTAGTTCTTTTTATCTCCATATATACCCAAGCAACAATTCTTTATAGAGCTGTGTACTTTTTAACGGCATTCGAGAGCTCTTGAAAAGATGTCACAGTGATATAACGCTCGTTAATGTCTGCAGTAAAGTGTTTCGTAAAAAATATCTGGCAAATAAACTGAATGTGTGGCGCAAGCCTGGCAGCACAACGTAACTTTTCGTCCATTATCTCAAAAGCTTGAAATGGAACCCAAGTCGACGCTACAATCTTCACATTTAGATGATTGTCATCTCTTTCTACGAAAATTTTCTGTGAAAGTTTTAACGAGCCTTAAATCACTGTACTCCTCTTTCCAAGAGCTTCGAATTCCGATAAAAAAAGGGGAATCGCTGCATTGAAAAAACGTAGTTGCTTCACTATATTATTTGATTAAAAAATGTTACGAGAAGTGTGCCTTCAGTTAAACACACTGCCCTTGGCGTGCGGTCGCATGCGAAAACATTATTTCGATATCCTGAGCCATTAATGAAATATTACATTGGATTATTACATTAAACGTGTTTCTTATGCATAGAGACAAATAAATCGATGAGCTAAATTTCTTAGCTTAGGCAACAGACTGTTTTCGGGCGTAATAGCAGCCAACATTTTTGCTTGGTTTCCTTCTCATGAACACGAAATGCATAGTCCAAGTTCATTTGACAATCAGACTTCCCTGATGTATGGGAGGGGGGATTCACCACAATGCAGCATCTATCCTACGCCACCTAGCGATATACCCGAATTTAGGCGGAAACAGTTCATGACGCTAAGTAGTCTTCAACCAAGTTTATACCTAAAAGCTTTGTATTTTAGTCATTCCTACTGGAAGTATCCTAAGTATACTTTGTTGCATAAAGCACATCCTAGTTGCTTGTAATTATCCATTGGAAACAGATTCACCACTTGCTCGTACTCTTTTTTTTTCGCTGGCATGATCAGAGATGTACGTTTTGATAGACAAGCATTTATTAGCTAATTTGCATCATCTGGAGACAATACAGAATGTATCGTAGTTTCTTTTTCGATGATTCAGGTTTCAAAATTTGTAATACCTTTAAAGAAATCGTAATCTTGCAAGAATTCGTTATGTATCAGTTTCAGCTATTACAACTCTGCATGCTGTTCACATGTTGCTAATTTTCGGTTCTAATTCTCTCAGCTTCAAGACATCAACAGTACCTTCCATTCTTACTCTGGCCTCCTTTTCGCCTGTGAGAGATGCGACTTCGTCTGTGGTGTGACACGTCTTTGCGTGGCTGCTTCACTGCCACAGCCCATGGCTCCCCTCTTCATTAACTCAGCTCAAAGGCCTTTGAAGTCACACTAATTTGAGGTGTTTTTCCAGTACAGTATTTCTAGCGTCAGATTACAAGACTGGGTAACACGCAGTAGTTGTTAGCAGTAGCTAACGGTGGACATGCAAACCCGACCTCTTCACGGTCAGGAGGATAAAGTAATTCGTAGAAAGTAATTATTGTATTATCAGTCTCTATAATAAAAATTCTCACATTATATTCCTCCAAGATCATCTAATGTTTTTCAGTTAGGTGGGAGGCTAGATCGTAAAATTAAAAGAATAAATAAATACAAACGTGCAGTTCTACCGAGAAACGTATCAATATCTTCTTCGAATCTTCGTTTGAAAAATTATCGCGGAATGTATAAGATGTTTAAAAAAACAGTCATCCTGTTTCACAAGACAAGCATGACTGAAAACAATAATTTGGAGTAAATTTGAACTTACACATAGTAGTACAAAGTTTTGTTGGTTGGTTGATTTGGGGGAAGAGGAACAAACAGCGAGGACATCGGTCCCATCGGATGAGGTAAGGATGGAGAAGGAAGTCGGCCGTGTTCTTTCAAAGGAATCACCCTGGCATTTGCCTGAAGCAATTTAGGATACTCATGGAAAGCCTAAATCAGGATGGCCGGATGCGGGTCTGAGCCGTCGTCCTCCCGAATGCGAATCCAGTGTGCTAACCAGTGGTGCAAAGTTTCTAGTTTCAAAAGAACCATTGGATTTTCAAGTGCATATATTTTACATGCGTGCACATACATCTTTGGGCTACTTTTTACGTTAAGTTTAGGCAAAACCTTTCACTTACTTTTCGCAAAACGTCCAGTGCGTCCTGCAGCAGACGTGGAGACAAACGTCCATATGATCAAACGTGTCCCATATTTTTGCGAGCATGTCTGGATGTACAGAATTCACTGCTACTGCTATGCGACGATGCAGTTTACTCAGAGTTGTTGAAGGGGAGGCTTATAGACGGAATCTTGCACAAACTCCCACAAAAAAAAAAAATCACGAGATGAGCCGTGGGTGGCTCATGTTCCCGCCATCATGTATTTTACACCCTGTTTTTAACGTACTTCCACCTCACTACGTTAATTTAAATTACTGGTGTCACTGAGTTGCTTCTTTGCCTGACCGTGAGCGGCGCTAGCAGCGCGTATCAATATATCCTCTCTCGTAGTATCTTTGCTCGACTGCAATTAATTCCTGGTCGTTGTCTGTCGTAAGCGAGTTCGGGCTTCCAGTCAGTTGGAACGTGTCTGGAGTGCAGTCCAGACCTTCCAGTCGGGAGTTGGAGCTGTAAGGTCTGCGTCGACATGGCTCGCCCGACCATTACTTGAGCCGGGCCACGGTCTTGGTGAATCGTCGGTCGGTCGTCCTACCGGACGACGCGTTTTGGCTCGCCGATCGTTCATGAGTCGGTTGTGTGTGTGTGTGTGTGTGTGTGTGTGTGTGTGTGTGTGCATCGACTCCCGATTTGTCTTCGTGCGTGCTTAGTTACTGCTTGTCAGGTTGTGTGTGTAGTTGGCGTTATTTCCACTGACGACTATTTTAGATGTTACCGGTATTCGGAGGGGAGTCGGTCGGGTGGTGCGGACCAGGGAGGACATCTCCGTGCGGTGCTTTCAGCTGGGTCCGCTGGCGGTCCCTGCGCAGTGTCGGAGCGTGTGCGGAGCTGTCCGATCGCTACGAGCTTCGCGGCTCACCGGCCCAGGACGTCAAAGATGAGTGGTGTGTTAAGTATCCAAGCCACGTCCGTTCATGTTGTGTCGGTCGTATCGGTGGTTCGCTGTTGGGGAGCTTTTCCTGTGAGCAACACCGAGTGTTTGTAGTGGTGAAATCGAGCCGCCGTGCGGTGGAATTAACTATATTGGTTCACTACAATTAAAGTGCACCAGCGGAATTTTCTGCCTTGTGGCCGTTAGTGTTCTGGTTACCTGCCATAGCCACTGTCGTAAATTCAGGCAGCGATCTTTTTCACCTGTTGTCGCTGTCCAACATGGTGTGTAGTTTTGACAGCTTAATACGTATTTCATTGTGGGTAATAACGTCCGTAACAGTTTGGTCTTTGAGCTTTTAGGTACCGATTGGTGGCTACGAAGTCGTTTGGTCGGTCGGTCCGTGACAGTCTCTTGGTTGGGTCACCGACGGATGAAGTGTAGTTGGTTACACCACCTGTCCCACCTAAGTGACGTCTGAGTATCGTTGTCTATACTGTCCTTTTCATGAGTGTTTAATGTTCTGTTCGTAATCTATTATAGCCAATGCTTTAAAAGAATTTTTTTTATTGTTTTACGTAAATCAATTCTGGGCCTTCAGCCACTTAAAACCCTTGTTGAAATGGCTCTGAGCACTATGGGACTTAACATCTCAGGTCATTAGTCCCCTAGAACTTAGAACTACTTAAACCTAACTAACCTAAGGACATCACACACATCCATGCCCGAGGCAGGATTCGAACCTGCGACCGTAGCGGGCGCGTGGTTCCAGACTGAAGTGCCTAGGCCGGCCGCGGTGGTCTCGCGGTTCTAGGCGCGCAGTCCGGAACCGTGCGACTGCTACGGTCGCAGGTTCGAATCCTGCATCGGGCATGGATGTGTGTGATGTCCTTACGTTAGTTAGGTTTAAGTAGTTCTAAGTTCTAGGGGACTAATGACCACAGCAGTTGAGTCCCATAGTGCTCAGAGCCATTTTGAAGCGCCTAGAACCGCTCTGCCACACCGGCCGGCTAAAAAGCCTTATTCTTAAATTTAGTGATTGTCGTTGCATTGCTTTTCATTTAGTGTGCGTTCGGCCATTGAAAACTTGAAGGTCACGGTATTTTTGAATTTTGGAAAATCAACTGTGGGCCTTCAGCCGCTTAAAGCCTTATTCTCAAAATTTCCCCTTAAACGAAAACATTGCGGCCTTCTGCCTTATGGTAACATATTTTAAAATTTTGAATTTTATTATATATATATATATATATATTTGTAATTGTAACTGCGTGTCTTCAGTCACTTGAAATTTACCTTGGCTACGAAGTCTTTCGCGACGTATTTAATGAATAAAAATCTCTCTGTGTACATGCCGCGTCAGTTCAGGATCAAACTCCAAGCTTTCGACCACTACATCCATGGTCGTCGTCAGGACAGCACATACCGGATTCTCAGACGGGATCCCACATCGGCGCTCAGCAAGAAGACAAGGGAGCTACTAAAATCCTCTGGCCTCTCCGACGAACTGGTGAAGAACTTACGGCCGAGGGCACCTAAGCCACCAAGACTGTACGGTTTGCCAAAGGTTCATAAGGAGAACGTCCCGTTGAGACCGATTGTTAGCGCTATTGGCTCTCCTACGTACAGGCTTGCAAAACACTTAACTAAATTGTTGTCGCCTATAGTTGGTCACTGTCCACATCATATTACGAATTCAAAAATGTTTGTTGATATCATAAAACAGATGAAGATAGGCCCAAGTGATATCATGGTCAGCCTCGACGTCGTTTCTCTGTTCACCAAAGTCCCTGTGGATGACACATTACAACTGTTGGCTGCTCATTTTTCCTCAGAAATTTTGAAGTTGTTCCGGCATACCTTGACGACCACTTACTTTTTATACAGTGGAAATTATTATGAAATGACGGATGGAACAGCCATGGGTTCGCCACTGTCACCAGCAATAGCGAATTTTTTCATGGAGGACTTTGAAGAACGAGCGTTGAGCAGTGCTCACCTCCGCCCATCATGCTTCTACAGATACGTCGACGATACTTTTTTAATCTGGCCACACGTCAGCGACACGCTGCAGCAGTTCGTTGAACATTTAAATTGTGTACATCCAAACATAAAATTTACATTGGAGGTGGAGAAGGAAGGGAAGTTACCTTTTTTAGATGTGTTGGTGGAGCGAAAGCCGGACGGACGACTGGGCCATTCTGTGTACAGGAAGCCAACCCATACAGACTTACATCATCCGTCTCAGAAGAGAGCTATGCTGAATACTTTAGTACACAGAGCCAGGACTA
The DNA here is from genome assembly GCF_023897955.1 of Schistocerca gregaria. Classification (NCBI taxonomy): domain Eukaryota; kingdom Metazoa; phylum Arthropoda; class Insecta; order Orthoptera; family Acrididae; genus Schistocerca; species Schistocerca gregaria. Next base: position 750,101,744 of record NC_064931.1, read on the forward strand.
TTTCCGACAAGGACCACCTCGGTTCCAAGATTAACCACATGACGATTGTTTTCAAGAGGAATGGTTATTCTGCCGGTGAAATTAAATCAGTATTGTCCAAGAAAGTAAGACACGATGCCGGCCATATACAAGAAGAGCACCAACACATAGCGTGGCTTCCTTTTTGCGGTGCTACAACGAGCAAGATAGTCAGAGTACTGAAGATTCAAGGAATAAAACCAATTTTCCGACCACCTAGGAAAATTAAGGAAATGTTGAGACCAGTCAAAGATAGTCTCGGCTTAAGAGTGCCGGGAATTTATACTATCCCTTGCGAATGCGGCAAGATTTACGTGGGCCAGTCTGTAAGAACCGTTGCCGACCTCTGCATCGAGCACCAGCGCCACCTGAAGTACAGGTATTTGGAAAAATCAGTGGTGGGTGAACATAGCCTGCTTAAGAAGCATAAGATTTCATTTGAAGAAACCAGAGCAATAGCCCACGCATCGAATTACTGGGACTCTGTGATCCGGGATGCAGTCGAAATTAGACTTAGCGATAATAACTTTAACAGAGACAACGGCTATGCACTTAGCAACACTTGGAAGAGTGCACTGGATAAAGAAAAATCTCAGAGAAAAACTTCCCGCACTTTACCTCCCGATTCAAGGGATGGCGCTGCAAGCAACGTGGGATATAAACTAAATCTATGGAAGTAGAGGGCACCACTTCGCTACGCGCCATATCGCTGTTGCTATGACGTATTCCAGCCAATCAGAAGCCGTCTTTTGCATATAAAAGTGGGAACCTCGCTAGTTCACGACACAATCAACCCTTCCAAGACCCAGGCAATCATCGTAGGTCGCACCACTCCCTACTTCCGGCTCCTGCATTTCTCCCTTACTGTCTGTGCCCGTCCTGTCCGCCTCACCCCCACCCTCACCTACCTCAGCCTCACCATTGACCGTCACCTCACCTGGATCCCTCATCTCCGCTCCATCCAATCCAAAGCCCACCACAGCCTCCGACTCCTCAAACTCCTCTCTGGCCGGACATGGGGGTTGCACCCCTCTACCATCCTCCACACCTCCAAATCCTTAATCCGTCCCATCCTCTGCTATGCCAGTCCTGCATGGATATCTGCCCCCCCCCCCCCAAATTCTATAAGTCCCTCCAGATCCTTGAGCGTCATGCACTCCGCCTCGCCTTCCGTATATGCATCCCGTCCCCCACGCGGATCCTCTATGATCTCATCCCTTTCCCCCATCTGCTCCTATTCCTCGAACATATCCGCATCCTCTACACCTCCCGCCGCCTTGAACCCCCTCACCCCCTGGTTGCACCTCTCCTCTCCCATCCCCGCCCCCTACCACGTCTTCACTGTTGTATCCCCCCTACCCCCCATCTCTACACCCTACATCTCCTTTCCCAAGGTGGCTTTCATTAACTCCCCCTCCCGGATGATGCCCTCTCTTCCTCCATTTATCCCTCCTATCAACTCTGATCCTCACTCCCCCTCCTGTCCTCTGTCCTTTTCCTGGGCTCCCTCTCCCCCCTTCCTTCCTCTTTTTCCCCACCTCCCCTCTCGCTGCCCCCTTCTCTCCCCCAAGTCCTTTTGCATTTCCCTCCTCTGCCTCTTCTTATTCCCTCTCGCATCTGCCCTGCCCCTCTCCCCCCTTATGAGTCCACTCCCTCCTTGGTTCCCCCCTTCCTTTTTCTCCTCTCCTCCCTCCTTGTTTTATTCCCCTCCTCCAGGTCCCGCCCCCATCTGCCTTTGGCTTGGGAGTGTCGTATTTGTGCCACCGTTTTTCCGTGCAGTGTTTTACAGTGTGTGTTTTCCAGTGAGTGTTCTGTGGTGTGTCTTTAGGGACGTGTAGCGAACAGAAACCAGACTGTCGCCATGTTTTTTAATTGTGTGTCTACTATGTTACTTGTCCGATTCCAGTGTGTTTTATCGACATTGCCAACCCCTTTTGCTTTCTGTTTTAATTTTCCGCATTTTTCGCCGTTTTACACTTTAAGTCGTCATTTTATCGCCTGTTTTTTCTTGTTTCTTTCTTCTTCATTTTCTTACCAAAAAGTCTGTAGTCTGTAGAGCAAAGTAACCGGCCGCGGTCGTCTCGCGGTTCTAGGCGCGCAGTCCGGAACCGTGCGACTGCTACGGTCGCAGGTTCGAATCCTGCCTCGGGCATGGATGTGTGTAGGTTAGTTAGATTTAAGTAGTTCTAAGTTCTAGGGGACTAATGACCACAGCAGTTGAGTCCCATAGTGCTCAGAGCCATTTTTTTTTGTAGAGCAGCGTACTAAGCTGCTGCCAGCGCGCCCCCCTTCGGGGGGAATTGAAAATCAATAAAGCAATAAAGGAAAAAAAGAAGTAGTTCACGACAGTCAGTTTTAGCCCTGGCGACGACCATGGAGGTAGTGGTCGAAAGCTTGGAGTTTTATCCTCAACTGACGCGGCATGTACACCGAGAGGTTTTTATTCATGAAATTTACCTTGTTGATTTTTCAAATTTCTCATTTGGAGGCCTTCAGCCGTGAAATATTACGAGTTTGGAACTCGTAGTTGTAAAAGTTCGGCTATGTGCCGCTTTGGTTGTAAATGTGTTAGTAAATTACAATTTTGAGGTGACACTGACCGACACCTTACTTGGCCCTTTCCACAATCCTAATCATCGGTTCTGCCCAACGGGTTTAGCGAGCGTCTCACGCGAGATCAGGCGAAGTGTGAGATCCGTATGCCCCTTTATGCTGTAGAAGTTGCAATGCCATACTCTCTACGAAAACGACGCCTCACGGGTGTGAATTTATTACTGCTGTTGAAACAGAGAACTAAAAAGTAGGACAGTGCAGGCTCAATTGCCAGATTCAAGTACACAGTGTAACAAGATATGCCACCCACGCCATTTTTATGTCGCACATTAGACTGAAAGGCATGAACGGCAGACACATGACGGGTTTCAGATCGGATCCTTACCTTTAATGTACCGCACAAAGTGCTCCAGAGGCATGTTGGGGGGTATCAGATTATAACATGACCGTGGATCTGACGCTTGCACCCTCACTGCCCTCCACGCCTTTTGTGGGTGTGTTATCGCCTTCTCAACTCGGCGCACACTAGGTATTGGATAATGGACGATCGAGCGCGCTAGCTCCTCCAAGAAGACGCCTACCAGCAACTAAAGGAATTGACAGTTCACAAATGGTGCCAAGGCGTAAGTTAAAATAATCCCCAATTTGTTTCTTAGTTCATGTAGAAGATACAATAGTCTTTCGAAAATGGATGAAGCTTTGGGAATGCACTGTATTAGAGACAGGTTTTTACTTTACAGTGTTGCACTTTTCTGCCAACAACGTTTACTGAGAGTTGCTGTTTTATTTTTTAATTCATTATAGTAAGTCAGTTTACACTTTCTGTAGTGTAACTGGAACAACTTTATTGCTTTTACTCTTTTTATGGTCATGTTATTACTCGATATCAATAGTTTTGCTACGTTCTGGGCTGCGGTTTCTCACTGCTGCACTCGCGTTTATTTATTTATTTACCCATTCAGTTTCGCAGCTACCGTTGAACCATGAGTCAGAGCTACTCGATCAGGACACACAATTGGCAGAATCCTGGTGAAAAAAGTGTCACGAAAACTAGAGATATGCGGGTGTACAAAGGATTTAAACATCTTGTCCAGGCAGATATAAGCATATACAAGGTGTCCATTTTAACTGAAGAGATTGAAATATCTCGAAAACTACACATCAGATCAAAAAGTTATAATTCCAATCTGATTGTTTTAGAGGAGAATATTCAATGATACCGCACTCAACCTCCATTCCGTGCATGTGTGGCAGTGGAAATTTTGAAATGTGCAATGGTAACCCTCGTTTTTTATTGCAGATTACTATTCTACGGCAACATCAACATACGTTTTGTCTGAAACTTTTCTCCGTTTCGTCACAGATGACGCTGTAATCGGAGGAATAGAAATGGGTACACGATCGTAATTTATGATAAGGTACTCAATGACCGATTAATATCCAATGACACATAAGATACCACCTCCACGCTGCGAGGGTAGGACAGGCCAGTATTTCATAACTTCTAATTGGGAACCCCATTTGCAACGTTGTTTTCCTCCGACATATCGAACACGGGACTACACAACGCGCCACTGTGGCCGTGGCTCAGGCGAAGGCTACTCTGCTTTTCCAATTAGGGTAAGTGTTCAAACGTAGTACTGCCAACTTTAATGCCCTTAGTGATCCTCTTTTCAAACGACCGTACACAGGACAAAAGCATATCTGCTGCCATCAGGGGCATTTCTGGTGCGGTCGGCCATGTTTTCACGGCCTGTTGGCACTTGCTGGTACACTTCATCATCATCATCTTCTTCTTCTTCTTCTTCTTCTTTATCGTCGCCTTGTCCCACGTCACGTAGGGTCGGCGTTGCTCTTCTGGATCCTTCTCCTCCATAGTACTCTATCCATTGACTCTTCCTTCTTCCATCTTTTCTCCCTTAAGTCCCCAGATATCTTATCCTTCCAGCTCATCTTCGGTCTTCCTCTCCTTCTCACTCCTTCACTCTTTATATCTTCAATTCTGTTTCCGATATACTCTTCCCCTTTTCTCTGAAAGTGTCCGTACCACCTTAGTCTGCTCTCTTGTATCTTTTTCCCCATGGGTCCCACTTTCACAGCTCCTCTAACAAATTCATTTCTAATCCTGTCCTTCCTTGTTACCCCACACATCCACGTCAGCATCCTCATTTCCGCAACTTCCATCTTCCTTTCCTGGGCTACTGTGATTGGCCTAGTCTCTGCCCCGTATGTCATAGCAGGCCTTACCACCGACTTGTACACTTTCCCTTTCAACCCAATGCTCACCTTCTTGTCACACAACACTTCACTCATTTTCATCCAGTTGTTCCAACCGCAATTTATTCAGCGTTGTATCTCGCTTTTCAGTCCTCCGTTCCTCTGTATGTACGACCCCAGGTATTTAAATTTGCAGACCGATTTCAGCTCATCATCTTGGATCTTGCAAGACCTCATCTGCACATCCTTCAGTGCTAAATATTCTGACTTTGTCCTGTTAATTTTCATCCCTCTTTCTTCTAGTGCGTTCCTCCATTCCTCCAGCTTTTCCTCAAGTCTGTCGATGCTCTGCTCACAAAGAACCATATCATCCGCAAACATCATAATCTACAGCGCTTCCTTCTTCACATCTTTGACCAGCACATCCATAATCAGGTCACAGAGGTAGAGACTAAGCGCAGACCCTTGCTGTAACCCTACTTTTACTGGGAAACTCCTTTGTCATGCCCACACTACTTCTCACCTGTGTCATCGCTCCTCTGTACATATCCTTTACTACCCTCACATACTTCTCTGGCACGCACTGCTCTCTCATGCTTCTCCATATTTCGTCCCTTGGGACTCTGTCATACGCTTTCTCCAAATCAATGAAAGCCATATGTTGATCGGGTTGTAGCTCCCCGTGTCTCTCCACTATCCGCCTTAAAGCATGTATTGCATCAGTCGTTCCTCTTCCAGGCATGAACCCAAACTGTTCTTCACACACCACAGTCTCCTTGCGTAATCTTGCTTCTATAACTCTTTCCCAAATTTTCATTGTGTGTGCCATCAGTTTAATACCTCTATAGTTCTTGCAATCTTGCACATCACCTTTCCCCTTAAATATTGGGATTAGTACACTAGTTCTCCACTCGTCTGGCATCTCCTCCTGTTACCAAATCTTCTGCATTAAACCCCAAAGGAGCTCAATTCCCTTTTTACCGAGACACTTCCATACCTGAACAGGGATCTGGTCTGGGTTAACTGCCTTCCCATTTTTCATCTTTTCAACTGCCCGTTCGACTTCATCTCTACTTATATCCATCGTTAATCTACATCTACATCTACATCCATACTCCGCAAGCCACCTTACGGTGTGTGGCGGAGGGTACCCTGAGTACCTCTATCGGTTCTCCCTTCTATTCCAGTCTCGTATTGTACGTGGAAAGAAGGATTGTCGGTATGCTTCTGTGTGGGCTCTAATCTCTCTGATTTTATCCTCATGGTCTCTCCGCGAGATATACGTAGGAGGGAGCAATATACTGCTTGACTCTTCGGTGAAGGTATGTTCTCGAAACTTCGTTTGTCCCTCCTTCCTCAGTTTTCACTCTTACATTTTCTTCATTCAGCAATTTCTCAAAATCATTCAACCACCTTTGGATTATTTTTCCATGATCATGCAGAATTATTCCTGTTTCATCTTTCATTTGTTTTAGTGCTGTTAAATCCTTAGAAGCTTTATCTCTTGATTTGCCTATCCGTATCAGTTGTCTCATATCCTGATTTTTCTGTAGTTGTTCGTATGCCTCCCTTACTGATTCAGCTTTAGCTTCAGCTACGGCTCGTTTTGCCTCCTTCTTTGCACTTTTGTACGCTTGCCCATCCTCAGCACTTCCGCACATATCCTACTTCCTCTTAGCGTCTTTTTTTTCCTTCACATCCTTCTGCACCTCTTCATTCAACCACCATGCTTCTTTATCTTTTGGCACCCCTCTCCCAGATGTTAACCCAAACGCTTCCTTCCCGGTCTTCCTCATAACAGCACTATTTATTTTCCACCACTTCTGCACACTCTCTGCAAATTTTATCTATCCCAGTACTTTTTCACTAAATTCGTCTCTCATATTTTTATCCTTTATTCTCCACCACTTAGTTTTCCTTTCACATTGATTTATGTGCCTCTGTCTTTTACATACTTTCATCTCACAATCCGCTACAATCAACTTATGTTGTTGCTACTGGTTGGTTGTTTCGGGGAAGAGACCAAACTGCGAGGTCATTGGTCTCATCGGGTTAGGGAAGGCCGGGGAAGGAAGTCGGCCGTGCTCTTTCAAAGGAGCAATCCCGGAATTTGCCTGGAGCGATTTAGGGAAATCACGGAAAACCTAATTCAGGATGGCCGGACGCGGGATTGAAACGTCGTCCTCCCGAATGCGAGTCCAGTGTGCTAACCACTGCGCCACCTCACTCGGTGTGTTGCTGTTCCTTCACCGTATATGACCTTAGTATTTCGCACCTCCCCACTATTTTTCCTTCTACATAATATGTAATCAATTTGGCTTTTATTTTCGCCACTCCTGTATGTTATTAGTTTTTCTCTTTTTCTTTGGAAGTAGGTATTAGTAATCACTAGATCAAAAGCCACTGCAAACATCATTATCATTTTTCCTTCCTCATTTCTCTCGCCAAACCCCCATCCTCCATGCCACCTCTCTTCCCCACCTTTCCTTCCGCAAACATGACCATTAAATCCCCTCCGACTATCACTCTTTCATTCTCTGGTATTCCGACCATTACTCCATCCAAACCTCTCAAAAATTTTTCCTTCTCGTCCTCCGTTTGGGGTGCATAGGCTGTCAGCACTGTTACCATTTCTCCGCCAAACATCATCTTAACATACATGACCCTATCACTTACTCTGCTGACTTCACATACCTCTCCTTGAAGCTCTCTGTGCAAAATAACTCCAACTCCATTTCTTGATTCCGGGCTTGCACTACTATAAAGTAGCTTATAGCTTTCAGCTAAGATCTTTGCCTTATTGCCCTTCCACCTTGTCTCTTGCACACACAAATCCTTTATCTTCCTCCTCTGCATCATGTCTACTATCTCTCTTCCCTTTCCAGTCATCGTTCCCACGTTTAGAGTTCCCACTCTGATCTTGAACACCTTTGGATCCTTCGCAAAACGTCTCCCCGGAGATCCGAATGGGAGGCTATTACTCCAGCACTTACTGGTACACTTTATCTTTTAAATATCCCCACAGAAAGAAATCCGCCGACCTAGCGGGCCAATTAATAGGCCACCTATGTCGATCCATCGACCAGTATATACACGTTGTATTGTCTCTCGTGCTTCAATTGCGTAATGCGCTGGGCAACCGTCAAGCTGAAACCACAACCTGGTTAGGGAAATCGGCACGGTGAAGTTGCATTGAAGTTGATATAGTGACACGTGGTATGGACGATACTTATGACGATGCAATATTGTGTCAATACTATCTGCGAACATACTTTAATCGCGGTGTAATTGCCGGGCGCTTATCCGTGGATTGTGGAGCATTGCTGCTAGTACAGATATTTCGTTAGCGTCTCGTGTAACACGTTTGCTTCGTTGCCCTTTGTTGTTTACTAGACATAAAGGCGATGACAACCTTCTAAAAGAACTAACGAGTGCGAGCTTTCCCTGGAAGACGCTCGGCATACAAGGCAATAGCAGCTTCCAGATTTCTGCTACATCCTCCGTAAATCAGCATCATTTCAGTTTTTTCTTCTGTGGTTGCACCATCCTTCGTCTACTTGCACGTCTGTTCTCCAAATGATAGGTAGGTATGCAGACACTAAACACTGCGAAAGTACTGTAATGTTTAGGGAGTCTCCATGAGAAAGCGGATATCGTCCCTAACAACACGACCAGACGCAACAATGCGCAGCGGCTTTATGAGAATGTGGATGCCCTGTGGGACACTGTCCATGGGTTATGCCACATTGGGACAACACTTCCACGCCGCTGGCATCGACATACGGTTCCTCTAACCATCCTAAAGGAATCGGATTCCGACCACAGCTAACAATTGATCTGGCACGCCCAACATGCATGCATCCGTTTGCAGGACTAGCCCCCATTCTACTTCCATTACTTTCCTACCCTACCTGCCCACATCGGGTTGAGGTTTTTTTCTTTTTCTTTATTGACTTTCAATTCCCCATCCGGGGCGGGCTGGCAGCAGCATATGCGCTGATCTGAAGCCAAAAGACAATAATGATACAATAGAAGACATTTAAAATTACAAAGGAAAAATATGGCGGACAAAAATATAAAAAAGGGGGAACATAATGGACGAGAACAGACAAAAAGGGGGAGACTGTAAAGGGTGAGACTGTAAAGGGCTGAGTTTTCCTCCCTGACTGATATAGTACTGTCACTGTTGGAGGGGGGTGCGAGACTCCAAGTCCCACCGCCACATCTCCAAAGTGTATTGCAGTGACGCAGTGTCTCTGCCCTGTGAATGAATTTACTGCCTCACCAACACACTTACAATTAGACATCCAGCGACCGGGGATGCAGTACTCTAACATGCCACATATGAAAACAAAAACAAGTAATTTTTAGAGCCGCCATCTTTTATACGTCTGCACGATATGTGAGAACCAGCCGTAGTGTACTGCCCGTTACGGTGCGTCGTAGTTAGCTACGCTGCCACGGTGCCGCATCGAATAGTCTACTGATCGAAAAAAAAAACTTTCTGAGCACTATGGGACGTAACATCTGAGGTCATCAGTCCCCTAGAACTTAGAACTACTTAAACCTAACTAACCTAAAGACATCACACACATCCATGCCCGAGGCAGAATTCGAACCTGCGATCGTAGCGGTCGCGCGGTTCTAGACTGAAGCGCCTAGAACCGCTCGGCCACACCAGCCGGCCCCCTGTTCGGCATGTCAGAGAAATACAACGTTGAGAATGGGGTTTCTAATTAGAAGTTATGAAATACTCTCCTGTCTACACTCGCAGCATGGAGGTGTGTTATTGTATATTCAAGGGCCATGGAGTACCATGTCGTAAATTAGAATTGTGTACCCATTTCTATTCCTCCGATTACTGTGCCATCTGTGGCGAAACGAAGACAGCGCTTCAGACAAAAGGTATGTAGATTCTGCTGCAGAATCGTAATCTTCAATAAAGAAACGGGGTTCTCATCGAAGATTTCAAAGCTGCACCCCACCACCTACGCACGGGGCGGGATGGCGGGTCGAGTGTGGTATCATGGATGTCCCCATCCAGACAAACTGGAATTATAACCGTTTTGATCCGATTGTTGTTTTCAAGATATTACAATGTCTTCAGCTAAAATGAACACCCTGCAAATCGTTTAGAAATGGATAACACGAATGCTGACTTTAATGCAACTTATTTACCAGCCGGTTTCAGTCGAGGATCATGTTCAAGGTACTGTACAAAAATAAAACAAAAAATTGCTGTAAAATGCAATGACTAACACGACCTGCAACGTCGAAAATTACGATAAAAACGTTCATAAGATGATACTTACGTCCAATTTGCAAATATAAAACCAGTATTACATATCATACATTTTTCGAAATCGAAGATTCATAATTAAAGTCAAGCAGAACAATTCTGAACGTAATGATTGTTTGAAATGCAGGCGCTAATCAGTACAAATGAGGGCGATAAACAGGCTCAGAACAGTAAACAACAGTATCACATATCATCACAGTACGGTGGTCAAGCACAGTGGAAAACAAAGGTAACACAAACATGGAACACACTTGAAGACATCAGAGATAACAAGATCAGAATGTAAAACACGTGAACCCCTGTGAATAAAATACTATACGAAATGCTATAACCTATCTTAAATAAAATATGTAAGAGACTGAAATAGAAGTCAGTTTTTTTATCAGATACCTTGATTTAAGAATCATGAAAGGAGGTTGTATACGTGGAAGAGAAGTGTAGACACCGGAAGATTTCAGATTGATTATATAATAGAAAGACAGAGATATGGGAACCAGGTTTTAAACTGTAAGAAATTTCCAGGGGCAGACGTGGACTCTGACCACAATTTATTGCTTATTAACTGTAGATTAAAACTGGAGAAACTGCAGATAGGTAGGAATTTAAGAAGATGGGACCTGGATAAACTGCAGGAACCAGAGGTTGCTGAGAGTTTCAGAGGGAATGTTACGGAACGATTGACGAAAACAGGGGAAGGTTCAAATGGTTCAAATGGCTCTGAGCACTATGGGACTCAACTGCTGTGGTCATTAGTCCCCTAGAACTTAGAACTACTTAAACCTAACTAACCTAAGGACATCACACACATCCATGCCCGAGGCAGGATTCGAACTTGCGACCGTAGCAGTCGCACGGTTCCGGACTGCGCGCCTAGAACCGCGAGACCACCGCGGCCGGCAACAGGGGAAGGAATATAGTAGAAGAAGAAGGGGTAGCTTTGAGAGATGAAATAGTGAACGTAACAGAGTATCAAGTAGGTAAAAAGACGACGGGTAATAGAAATCCTTGGGTAGCACAGGAGATGTTAAATTTATTTGATGGAACCAGAAACGAAACACTGAAGAGCCAAAGAAACAGGTGTACCTGCCCAATATCGTGTAGGGCATCCGCGAGAACGCAGAAATTCTGCAACACGACGTGGCATGGGCTTGACTAATGTCTGAAGTAGTGCTGGAGGGAACTGACACCATAAATCCTTAAGATATAGAGGGAGTGAAGATCTCTTCTGAACAGCACGTTGCAAAGCATCGCAAATATGCTCAATAATGTTCACGTCTGGGGAGTCTGGTGGCTAGCGGAAGTGTTTAAACTCAGACGTTTGTTCCTGGAGCCACTTTATAGCAATTCTAGACATGTGACGTGTCGCATTGTCCTGCTGGAATTGCCCACGACCGTCGGAATGCACAATGGACATGAATGGACGCAGGTGATCACACAGGATGCTTACGTACGTGTCATCTGTCAGAGCCGTATCTAGACGTATCAGGGGTTCCATAACACTCCAGCTGCACACGCCCCACACCATTACAGAGCCTCCGCCACCTTTAACAGTCCCCTGCTGACAAGCACGCTCCATGGATTCATGAGGTTGTCTCCACAGCCGTGCAAGTCCATCTGCCCGATACAACTTGAATCGAGACTCGTCCTACCAGGCAACATGTTTCCAGTCATCAACAGTCCAATGACAGTGTTGAGGGGCCCAAGTGAGGTGTAAAGCTTTGTGTCATGCAGTCGTCAAGGGTATATGAGTGTGCCTTCGGCTCCGAAAGCCCATATCGATGTTGTTTCGTTGAATGGTTCGCACGCTGACACTTGTTGATGGTCCAGCACTGCAATCTGCAGCGATTTGCGGCTTGCAGGACCTTTTTCAGGCCGCAGCGATGACGGAGATTTGATATTTTACCGGATTCCTGAAATTCACGGTATACTCGTGAAATGGTCGTACGGGAAAATCCTCACTTCATCGCTACCTCGGAGATTTTGTATCCCATCGCTCTTGTGCCGACTATAAGACCAAGTTCAGACTCACTTAAATCTCGATAACCAGCCATTGTAGCAGCAGTAACCGATTTAACGACTGCGCCAGACACTTGTGTTATATAGGCGTTGCCGACAGCAGCACCGTATTCTGCCTGTTTATACAGCTCTGTATTTGAATACTCGTGCCTATATATGTTTGTTTGGCGCTTCAGTGTAAAAATGCAATAAATGAAGCAGGCGAAAGGGAATACAGAGTCTAAAAATTGAGATGACCAGGAAGTGGAGAATGGCTAAGCAGGAATAGCTAGAGGATAAATGTAAGGATGTAGACGTACACTACTGGCCATTGAAATCGCTACACCAAGAAGAAATGCAGATGATAAACGGGTATTCATTGGACAAATATATTATACTAGAACCGACGTGAGATTACATTTTCACTCAATTTCGGTGCAAAGATCCTGAGAATTCAGTAACCAGAACAACTACCTCTGGCCGTAATAACGGCCTTGATACGCCTGGGCATTGAGTCAAACAGAGCTTGGATGGCGTGTACAGGTACAGCTGCTCATGCAGCTTCAACACACAGTTCATCAAGAGTAGTGACTGGCGTATTGTTACGAGCTAGTTGCTTGGCCACCGTTGGCCAGACGTTTTCAATTGGCGACAGGTCTGAAGAATGTGCTGGCCAGGGCAGCAGTCGAACATTTTCTGTATCCAGAAAGGTCCGTACTGGACCTGCAACATGCGGTCGTGCATTATCCTGCTGAAATGTATTGCTTCGCAGGGATCGAATGAAGGGTAGAGCCACGGGTCGAAACACATCTGCAATGTAAAGTCCACTGTTCAAAGTGCCGTCAGTGCGAACAAGAGGTGACCGAGACGTGTAACCAATGGCACCCCATACCATCACGCCGGGTGATACGCCAGTATGGCGGTAACGAATACACGCTTCCAATGTGGGTTCACCGCGTTGTCGCCAAACACGAATGCGACCATCATGATGCTGTAAACAGAACCTGGATTCATCCGAAAAATGCCGTTTTCCCATTCGTACACCCAGGTTCGTCGTTGAGTACACCATCGCAGGCGCTCCTGTCATCGGATCTCGACCAACGCGAGCCGCAATGTCGCGATACGATAAACCGCAATCGCGATGGGCTAAAATCCGACCTTTATCAAAGTCGGAAACGTGATGGTACGCATTTCTCCTCCTTGCACGAGCCATCACAACAACGTTTCACCAGACAACGCCGGTCAACTGCTGTTTATGTATGAGAAATCGGTTGGAAACTTTCCTCATATGAGCACGTTGTAGATGTTGCCACCGGCGTCAACCTTTTGTGAATGCTCTGAAAAGCTAATTATTTGCATATCACAGCATTTTCTTCCTGTCGGTTAAATTTCACGTCTGTAGCACGTCATCTTCGTGGTGTAGCAATGTTAATGGCCAGTAGTGTATATATCACTAGGGGTAAGATAGATGCCTCCTACAGGAAGATTAAAGAGACCTTTGGAGAAAAGAGAACCACCTATATGACTGTCTAGAGCTCAGATGGAAAACGAGTGCCGGCCGCGGTGGTCTCGCGGTTCTAGGCGCGCAGTCCGGAACCGTGCGACTGCTACGGTCGCAGGTTCGAATCCTGCCTCGGGCATGGACGTGTGTGATGTCCTTAGGTTAGTTAGGTTTAAGTAGTTCTAAGTTCTAGGGGACTAATGACCACAGCAGTTGAGTCCCATAGTGCTCAGAGCCATTTGAACCATTTTTTTTTGAAAACGAGTCCTAAGCAAAGAAGGGAAAGCATAAAGGTGGAAGGTGGAAGGCGTATATAAAGGGTCTATATAATGGAGAATTACTCGAGAGCAATATTATGGAGATGGAAGAGGAAGTAGATGAAGATAACAAGGGACAAATGGTACTGCGTCAAGAATTTGACAGGGCATTGAGACCTAAGTCGAAACAAGGCCCCAGGAGTAGACAACATGCCGCCGTTAGAACTACCGATAGCCTTGGGACAGCCAGCCATGACAAAACTCTTCCATCTGGTGTGCAAGATGTATGAGGCAGTCAAAATACCCTCAGACTTCAAGAAGAATGTAATAATTCTGATTCCAAAGAACTCGTGTGCTGACAGATGTGACAATTAGCGAGCTATCAGTTTAATAAATCATGGTTGCAGAATACTAACACGAATTCTTCAGAGAAGTATGGCAAATCTGGTAGAAGCCGACCTCGGGGAAGATCAGTTTGCATTCCGGAGAACGGTAGGAACACGCGAGGCAATACTAACCCTACAACTTCTCATACAAGATAGGTTAAGCAAAGGCAAACCTACGTTTATAGCAGTTGTGCACTTAGAGAAAACTTTTGACAATGCTGACTCGAATACTCTCTTTCAAACTCTAAGTTTGGCAGGAGTAAAATACAGGGTGCGAAAGGCTATTTACAATTTGTACAGAAACCAGACGACAGTTTTAAGAGTCGAGACGCACAAGAAGGAAGGGATGATTGAGAAGGGAGTGAGACAGGGCTATAGCCTATCCCCGGTGATTCTCAATCTGTATATTGAACACGCAGTAAAGGAAACAAAAGAAAAATTTGAAGTAATAATTAAAGTCCAGGTTAAAGAAATAAAAAATCTATAGTTTGCCGATGACATTGTAATTCTGTCAGAGACATCAAAGGAGTTGGAAGAGCAGCCGAACGGAATTCACAGTGTCTTGAAAGGAGGATATAAGATGAACATGAATAAGTGTCCGCCCCTGGCAGCTGAGTGGTCAGCGCGACGTAATGTCATACCTAACGGTCCGGGTTCAATTCCCGGCTGGATTGGAGATTTTCTCCGCTCAGGGACTGGGTGTTGTGTTGTCCTTATCTTCATCATTTCATCCCCATTGACACGCAAGTCGCCGAAGTGACGTCAACTCGAAAGACTTGTACCAGGCGAACGGTCTACCCGACGGAGGCCCTAGGTACATGGCATTTCCATTAACAAAAGTAAAACAAGGATAATGGAATGTAGTCGAATTAAATCAGCTGTTGCCGAGGGAAGTAGATTAGGAAATGAGACACTTAAAGTAGTAAATGAGTTTTGCTGCTTGGGCAGCATATTAACTGACGATCGTCGAAGTAGAAAGGATATCAAGTGTAGACCAGCAATGGCAAGAAAAGCGTTTCTGAAGAATTTGTTGTCATCGAGTATAGATTTAAGTGTTAGAAAGTCTTTTATGAAAGTATCTGTATGGAGTGTAGCCATGTGTAGAAGCGAAACATTAACGATAAACAGTTTAAACAAAAATAGAATAGAAGCTTTTGAAAAGTGGTGCTACAAAAGAGTGCTGAAGATTAGATGGGTTGATCACATAAGTATTGAGGAGGTACTGAATAGAATGGGGAGAAGAGAAATTTGTAGCACAACCTGACTAGAAGAAGGGATCAGTTGGTAGGATACATTCTGACGCTTCAAGCAGTCACCTGTTTAGTGTTCTAGGCGCGCAGTCCGGAACCGTGCGACTGCTACGGTCGCAGGTTCGAATCCTGCCTCGGACATTGATGTGTGTGGTGTCCTTAGGTTAGTTAGGTGTAAATAGTTCTAAGTTCTAGGGGACTAATGACCACAGCAGTTGAGTCCCATAGTGCTCAGAGCCATTTGAACCATTTGAACCTGTTTAGTACTGAAGGGGATAAAAACGGTAGGGGGAGACCAAGAGATGAATACCTTAAGCAGATTCAGAAGGATGTAGGTTGCAGTAGTTACTCGTAGATTAAGAGGCTGGAATAGGATAGAGTAGCACGGAGAGCTGCATTAAACCAGTCTTTTGACTGAAGACCATAACAACAACATATATACCTATGGGAAAAAATGGGAGCTCCAAAAAATCATTCATGTAGAGTAATGAAATTTCGGAAATACATTTGTCCATGTAACATATTTAAGTAATGAACATTCCAAGATCACAGGTTAATGTAAGCGTGAGATACGTGATTGCAAATGTGAAATGCTGGTACGTTAATAATGGGTGTACCTGTCATAATGTTGAATGCGAGCATGCATACTTGCATAAATTGTGTTGCATAGGTGCCGGATGTCGTTTGTGAGACGGAGATCCATGCCTGTTGTACTTGGTCGGTTAATACATGGGCGGATAATGCTTTTTGTGGAAGACGCTAAAGTTGTCATCTGATGATGTTCCATAAGTGCTCGATTGGAGAAAGATCTGATGATCGAACAGGCCAAGATAACCTGTCGATACTCTGCAGAGATGTTGGGTTACAAGCGGTATGTAGGTGGGCGACATTCTGTTGGAAAATACCCCCTGTCAGCGCTGTTCATGAATGGCAGAACAAAGGGTTGAATCACCAGACTGACGTACAAATTTGCAGTGTGTGAGAGATAATCACAAGAGTGCGCCTGCTATCACGCGAAATCGTACCACAGACCATAACTTCAGGTATATGTCCAGTGTGTCTAGCCCTCAGACAGGATCGTTGCAGGCCCTCAACTGGTCTCCTAATCAACACACTGCCATCACTGGCACTGAGGCAGAAACAGTTTACATCAGAAAACACAACAGATCTCTACCATGCCGTCCAATGAGGTATCGCTTGATACCACCGAAGTCGCAAATGGAGGTAGTTTGGTGTCAGTGGAATGCACGCTACAGGGCGACCAGCTCCGATCTGCCCCTGAAGTAACCAATTTGTAACAGTTCGTTGTGTCACGGTAGTACCAACAGCTGCTCAGATTGCTGCTGAAGATGCAGTACGATCCTCTAGAGCGAAACGCCAAACATGATGTTCTTCCCGCTCGGTGGCCGGCCGCTGTGACCGAGCAGTTCTTGGCGCTTCAGTCCGGGACCGCAGGTTCTAATCCTACCTCGAGCATGGATGTGTGTGATGTCCTTAGGTTTGTTAGGTTTAAGTAGTTCTAAGTCTAGGGGACTGATGACCACAGCAGTTGAGTCCCATAGTGCTCAGAGCCATTTTGAAGCGCCTAGAACCGCTCTGCCACACCGGCCGGCTAAAACGTCCATGCAAGTGATCCCTGTTGCAGTAAAGACCAGCAGAGAACAATATAGCTTTGAAAAATGTTCAAATGTATGTGAAATCTTATGGGACTTAACTGCTAAGGTCATCAGTCCCTGAGCTTACACACTACTTAACCTAAATTATCCTAAGGACAAACACACACACACACACACACACACACACACACACACACACACACACACACACCCATGCCCGAGGGAGGACTCGAACCTCCGCCGGGACCAGCCGCCCAGTCCATGACTGCAGCGCCTCAGACCGCTCTACTAATCCCGCGCGGCGGACTGATGACCTCAGATGTTAAGTCCCCCAGTGCTTAGAGCCATTTGAACAATTTTGAACCCGCAAGATATTGCCACGCGGTCTTCCGGAGTCCGGTCTTCTTGTGACTTTCCGCTCTCGTGCCCACCGCTGCCAGTATCTATGTACAATGGCTACATTCTTGCCTAGTCTTCCTGCAATATCGCAGAAAGAATATCCAGATTCTCGTAGCCCTATTACACGACCTCTTTCAATTTCATGAGGTGCTCATAATGGCATCTTTGTCGTCTTAAAGGCATTTTTGACTAACGTCAACTCACCACGTCCAGTCTCAAAGGTAACTGACCGTTAGGGAGCGTATTTAAAGCAAACCTGATCAGCATTTTCATAGTGGCGCTACTAGCGCCACTCTTGTGCAATGGGCTCGAAATCTGAATAGACATCATTTTTCAGATGTAGAAACACGCCTACCAACTTTCCTTTATTTCACACAACTCCGTCTTGCGGTTACGATTTTTTTTGCGTCAGTACACATACACAGTGAACATTAATAAAACCCACAAACTTCAGAGAATGATTACTGTCTGGAAATGGAGGAGAAAAAGGTCCAATGAATATTGCTCACCAATAGACGGTGTACGTGCAAGAAATCTTCCCGGAACACATCACAAAACTGCATCACATCTACGTCATAACAGATGTTCAAAGTGGCTTCCATTGAGATGCAATGCACACATTCGCACGTGTTATCATGGATTGCCGCACTCTTTCGCACGTTCCAGCCTCTCTCCGAATAACTTTATAGGCATCGTGAACACGATGTTGAAGGGTTTAGCATACACACCGATTTTCAGATGTCCCCAGAAGTAAAAATCAAGGGGATTTAAGTTCGGTGATATAGCAGAACATGCTACAGGACCTACCTATCCATACAAAGTCCGGGGAGATGTTGAAGTGTCGCCGAACTGTAATGCGGAGGTGGGGTCATTGACCGTCTTACAGAAACCACATAACCTTCCGTATTGCCAAAGGTACGTTCTCAAACAGCCCAGGCAGAGCATTCCGCAGAAATCCCAGGTACGTTCCTCCTTCTAGGAATAATAACCAGTCCAAATACACTACTGGCCATTAAAATTGCTACACCAAGAAGAAAAGCAGGTATTCATTGGACAAATATATTGTACTAGAACTGACGTGTGATTACATTTTCACGCAGTTTGGGTGCATAGATCCTGAGAAATCAGTATCCAGAACAACCACCTCTGGCCGTAATAACGGCCTTGATACGCCTGGGCATTCAGTTAAACAGAGCTTGGATGGCATGTACAGGTACAGCTACCCATGCAGCTTCAACACGATACCACAGTTCATCAAGAGTAGTGACTGACGTATTGTGACGAGCCAGTTGCTCGGCCACCATTGACCAGACGTTTTCAATTGGTGAGAGATCTAGAGAATGTGCTGGCCAGGAGAGCAGTCGAACAATTTCTGTATCCAGAAAGGTCCTTACAGGACCTGCAACAGGCGGTCGTGCATTATCCTGCTGAAATGTAGGGTTTCTCAAAGATCGAATGAAGGGTAGAGCGAAGCGTCCTAACACATCTGAAATGTAACGTCCACTGTTCAAAGTGCCGTCAATGCGAACAAGAGGTGACCGAGACGTTTAACCAATGTCACCCCATACTATCACGCCGGGTGATACGCCAGTATGGCGATGCCGAATACACGATTCCAATGTGCGTTCACTGCAGTGTTGCCAAACACGGATGCGACCACCACGATGCTGTAACCAAAACCTGGATTCAATGCGACCATCATGATGGTGTAAACAGCAGCTGGATTCAACCCAAAAAAATGACGTTTTGCCATTCGTCGTTGAGTACACCATCGCAGGCGCTCCTGTCTGTGATGCAGCGTCAAGGGTAACCGCAGCCATGCTCTCCGAGCTGATAGTCCATGCTGCTGCAAACGTCGTCTAACTGTTCGTGCAGATGGTTGTTGTCTTGCAAACATCCCCATCTGTTGACTCAGTGATCGGGACGTGGCTGCACGATCCGTTACAGCCATGCGGATAAGATGCCTGTGATCTCGACTGCTAATGATACGAGGCCGTTGGGATCTAGCACGGCGTTCCGTATTACCCTCCTGAACCCACTGATACCATATTCTGCTAACAGTCATTGGATCTCGACCAATACGAGCAGCAATGTCGCGATACGATTAACCGCAATAGCGATAGGCTACAATCCGACCTTTATCAAAGTCGGAAGCGTGATGGTACACATTTCTCCTTCTTACACGAGGAATCACAACAACTTTTCACGAGGCAACGCCGGTCAACTGCTGTTTGTGTATGAGAAATCGGTTGGAAACTTTCCTCATGTCAGCACGTTGTAGGTGTCGCTACTGGCGCCAACCTTGTGTGAATGCTCCGGTAAGCTAATCATTTGCATATCACAGCATCTTCTTCTTGTCGCTTAAATTTCGCGTCTGTAGCACGTCATGTTCGTGGTGTAGCAATTTTAATTGCGAGTAGTGTATTTGATCGCCAAAATCCCTGCCCACACACTGATGCCGACGAGACGCTTCATCTATTCCCCGAGGATTGTCTCTAGTCCACAGCTGCCGATTAGGTAGACTGATGGTGCCAGTTCTGGTAAAGGTTGCTACGTTGGTAATGAGGACTTACGACAAAATCTCATAATCTTTGTGGTCTAGTGGAAAAACTATCGACAAACTCCTCCCCGTAGATGAAAAACCGCTGCTGGTAATCCGTGGATTCGTTGCACGTGATAGGGATAGTAGCGGTTGTCATGCAGGGTAGTCATATTCGTAGTTTGTCGTACATCATGTTGGCGGGCAACTAGGCTGGAGTTTGTACTAGGGTTCGTCTCAGTATCCTGTAGAACATAGTCATTCAAATCTGTTGTACGCACAGTCCCCCGCCTCCCTGCACGTTCGTCTGTCTGAAAGAACCCATGACCACACTAACGCCCAAAAAGGGCTTGAAATGTTGTGTGATGTGGTTGGTATCTGTGAGGGCGCTTGGTTTGGTATAACCGTGTTGCCTAACGACCGTTTCCAACTGCTTGTTCGTACACAAACAACGTATATGCTCGGTCCCGACAAAAATACTGGAGCATTCTGCTGCTTACACTACGCTGCGTCAATCACACAGCCTGCAACACACAGAGATCACATTTCCCGTGATCAGAGGAACTTTCATTCATCAGCGCTACCTATTGTGGCAACAATGCATTTCTGGACACAAGTTTATAGGACCTTTTCCCTCCATTTCCAGTCAGGAATTCCTCCCTACAGTTTGTCGGTTTTATTATTGTTCACCATATATATAAAGGAAGGAGGTGCCTGTGAGGGTGTGGTTTTGGCTATCTTGTTGTTGTTGCGGTCTTCAGTCCTGAGACTGGTTTGATGCAGCTCTCCATGCTACTCTATCCTGTGCTAGCTTCTTCATCTCCCAGTACCTACTGCAACCTACATCCTTCTGAATCTGCTTAGTGTATTCATCTCTTGGTCTCCCTCTACGATTTTTACCATCTACGCAGCACTCCAATACCAAATTGGTGATACCTTGATACCACAGAACATGTCCTACCAACCGATCCCTTCTTCTGGTCAAGTTGTGCCACAAACTTCTCTTCTCCCCAATCCTATTCAATACTTCCTCATTAGTTATGTGATCTACCCATCTAATCTTCAGCATTCTTCTGTAGCACCACATTTCAAAAGCTTCTATTCTCTTCTTGTCCAAACTATTTATCTTCCATGTTTCACTTCCATACATGGCTACATTCCATACAAATAATTTCAGAAATGACTTCCTGACACTTAAATCTATACTCGACGTTAACAAATTTCTCTTCTTCAGAAACGCTTTCCTTGCCATCGCCAGTCTACATTTTATATCCTCTCTGCTTTGACCATCAGCAGTTATTTTGCTCCCCAGATACCAAAACTCCTTTACTACTTTAAGTGTCTCATTTCCTAATCTAATTCCCTCAGCATCACCCGACTTAATTCGACTACATTCCGTTATCCTCGTTTTGCTTTTGTTGATGTTCATCTTATATCCTCCTTTCAAGACACTGTCCATTCCATTCAACTGCTCTTCCAAGTCCCTTGGTGTCTCTGACAGAATTACAATGCCATCGGCGAACCTCAAAGTTTTTATTTCTTCTCCGTGGATTTTAATACCTACTCCGAATTTTTCTTTTGTTTCCTTTACTGCTTGCTCAATATACAGACTGAATAACATCGGGGAGAGGCTACAACCCTGTCTTACTCCCTTCCCGACCACTGCTTCCCTTTCATATCCCTCGACTCTTATAACTGCAATCTGTTTTCTGTATAAATTGTAAATAGCCTTTCGCTCCCTGTATTTTACCCCTGCCGCCTTCAGAATTTGAATGAGAGTATTCCAGTCAACATTGTCTAAAGCTTTCTCTAAGTCTACAAATGCTAGAAACGTAGGTTTGCCTTTCCTTAATCTTTCTTCTAAGATAAGTCGTAGTTCAGTATTGCCTCACGTGTTCCAATGTTTCTACGGAATCCAAACTGATCTTCCCCGAGGTCGGCTTCTACTAGTTTTTCTATTCTTCTGTAAAGAATTCGTGTTAGTATTTTGCAGCTGTGACTTATTAAACTGATATTTCGGTAATTTTCACATCTGTCAACACCTGCTTTCTTTGGGATTGGAATTATTATATTCTTCTTGAAGTCTGAGGGTATTTCGCCTGTCTCATACATCTTGCTCACCAGATGGTAGAGTTTTCTTGTCGATCTCAGTTTTGAGACGTTTGTATTCCTTTTTGCCTGCTTCATTTACTGCATTTTTATATATTCTCCTTTCATCAATTAAATTCAATATTTCTTCTGTTACCCAAGGATTTCTACTAGCCCTCGTCTTTTTACCTACTTGATCCTCTGCTGCCTTCACTACTTCATCCCTCAAAGCTACCCATTCTTCTTCTACTGTATTTCTTTCCCCCATTCCTGTCAATTGTTCCCTTATGCTCTTCCTGAAACTCTGTACAACTACTGGTTCTTTCAGTTTATCCAGGTCTCATCTCCTTAAATTCCCACCTTTTTGCACTTTCTTCGGTTTTAATCTACAGGTCATAACCAATAGATTGTGGTTAGAGTCCACATCTGCCCCTGTAAATGTCTTACAACTTAAATCCTGGTTCCTAAATCTCTGTCTTACCATTGTATAATTTATCTGATACCTTTTAGTATCTCCAGAGTTCTTCCACGTATACAACTTTCATTCATGGTTCTTAAACCAAGTGTTAGCTATGATTAAGTTGTGCTCTTTGCAAAATTCTATCAGGCGGCTTCCTCTTTCATTTCTTAGCCCCAATCCATATTCACCTACTACGTTTCTTTCTCTCCCTTTTCGTACACTCGAATTCCAGTCACCCATGACTTTTAAATTTTCGTCTCCCTTCACTATCTGAAAATTTGTTTTATTTCATCATACATTTCTTCAATTTCTTCGTCATCTGCAGAGCTAGTTGGCATATTAACTTTTACTACTGTAGAAGGTGTGGGCTTCGTATCTACACTCCTGGAAATTGAAATAAGAACACAGTGAATTCGTTGTCCCAGGAAGGGGAAACTTTATTGACACATTCCTGGGGTCAGATACATCACATGATCACACTGACAGAACCACAGGCACATAGACACAGGCAACAGACCATGCACAATGTCGGCACTAGTACAGTGTATATCCACCTTTCGCAGCAATGCAGGCTGCTATTCTCCCATGGACACGATCGTAGAGATGCTGGATGTAGCCCTGTGGAACGGCTTGCCATGCCATTTCCACCTGGCGCCTCAGTTGGACCAGCGTTCGTGCTGGACGTGCAGACCGCGTGAGACGACGCTTCATCCAGTCCCAAACATGCTCAATGGGAGACAGATCCGGAGATCTTGCTGGCCAGGGTAGTTGACTTACACCTTCCAGAGCACGTTGGGTGGCACGGGATACATGCGGACGTGCATTGTCCTGTTGGAACAGCAAGTTCCCTTGCCGGTCTAGGAATGGTAGAACGATGGGTTCGATGACGGTTTGGATGTACCGTGCACTATTCAGTGTCCCCTCGACGATCACCAGAGGTGTACGGCCAGTGTAGGAGATCGCTCCCCACACCATGATGCCGGGTGTTGGCCCTGTGTGCCTCGGTCGTATGCAGTCCTGATTGTGGCGCTCACCTGCACGGCGCCAAACACGCATATGACCATCATTGGCACCAAGGCAGAAGCGACTCTCATCGCTGAAGACGACACGTCTCCATTCGTCCCTCCATTCACGCCTGTCGCGACACCACTGGAGGCGGGCTGCACGATGTTGGGGCGTGAGCGGAAGACGGCCTAACGGTGTGCGGGACCGTAGCCCAGCTTCATGGAGACGGTTGCGAATGGTCCTCGCCGATACCCCAGGAGCAACAGTGTCCCTAATTTGCTGGGAAGTGGCGGTGCGGTCCCCTACGGCACTGTGTAGGATCCTACGGTCTTGGCGTGCATCCGTGCGTCGCTGCGGTCCGGTCCCAGGTCGACGGGCACGTGCACCTTCCGCCGACCACTGGTGACAACATCTATGTACTGTGGAGACCTCACGCCCCACGTGTTGAGCAATTCGGCGGTACGTCCACCCGGCCTCCCGCATGCCCACTATACGCCCTCGCTCAAAGTCCGTCAACTGCACATACGGTTCACGTCCACGCTGTCGCGGCATGCTACCAGTGTTAAAGACTGCGATGGAGCTCCGTATGCCACGGCAAACTGGCTGACACTGATGGCGGCGGTGCACAAATGCTGCGCAGCTAGCGCCATTCGACGGCCAACACCGCGGTTCCTGGTGTGTCCGCTGTGCCGTGCGTGTGATCATTGCTTGTACAGCCCTCTCGCAGTGTCCGGAGCAAGTATGGTGGGTGTGACACACCGGTGTCAATTTGTTCTTTTTTCCATTTCCAGGAGTGTATCTTGGCCACAATAATGCGTTCACTGTGCTGTTTGTAGTAGCTTACCCGCATTCCTATTTTCCTATTCATTATTAAACCTATTCCTGCATTACCCCTATTTGATTTTGTGTTTATAACCCTATAGTCACCTGACCAGAAGTCTTGTTCCTGCTGCCACGGAACTTCACTAATTCCCACTATATCTAACTTTAACCTATCCATTTCCCTTTTTAAATTTTCTAACCTACCTGCCCGATTGAGGGATCTGACGTTCCACGCTCCAACCCGTAGAACGCCAGTTTTCTTTCTCCTGATAACGACAACCTCTTGATTAGTCCCCGCCCGGAGATCCGAATGGGGGACTATTTTACCTCCGGAATATTTTACACAAGAGGACGCCATCATCATTTAATCATACAGTAAAGCTGCATGTCCTCGGGAAGAATTATGGCTGTAGTTTCCCCTTGCTTTCAGCCTTTCGCAGTACCAACACAGCAAGGCCGTTTTGCTTATTGTTACAAGGCTAGATCAGTCAATCATCCTTGCAACTACTGAAAAGGCTGCTGCCCCTCTTCAGGAACCACACGTTTGCCTGGCCTCTCAACAGATACCCCTCCGTTGTGGTTGCACCTACGGTACGGCTATCCGTATCGCTGAGGCACGCAAGCCTCCCCACCAACGCAAGGTCCATGGTTCATTGAGGGGGGGGGGGGGGGTCCCGAGGAGATCACGAATGTAAAATTAGAGATTCGAGCGCGCATGGAGGCTTTCTGGCAGTCGTTTTTCCCGCTAACCATATGCGACTGGAACAGGAAAGGGAGGCACTGACTCCGCCACACACCATTGGGTGGCTTGCGGAGTATAAATGTAGATGTAGATGTACTTATCCATTACTCCTGCCATTAATAGGAACGCCTACGTTAGTCACAATGAGATTTCTTACGCCGAGTTTCTATCATTTGCACTGAATGATCTGTTATTTTGCAACAAGCATTGCGACCTGAAGATGAATTTTGTGTCGGATTGCCAATAGTTAATTTGGAATAATTTCTAGGTTTACGTTTCGCCATCAGGAGGAATACTTATGTCGGCATTTTGACGTTAACGTCCTTTTGAGGTTGAATATCTTGTTGAGGAAAACCTGATACTTGTTTGAGAAGGTAACAGGATGTAACAATAGTAAAAATTTTACTGAATGCTTCTTAATTAACACGTAGTATATCGCACACAGCTGAAATATTGTGATTTTGGCGATCTACAGATACAAGTTATGGAGAAAAGAAACTGAAATTCCAGAATATAAACGTACAAAACACAAATTCCTCAGACATTATTTTTGTATAACTATACTTCCACTCTGGTTATTATTTAATGGAATAAAATCTGTTTTTTATTGTGTTCCCATTTGGATTACTGAACCGTTACGGCCGTGTAGTCATTTTCAATTGTGAAAATATGCACAAGAACCAGAACAGCCGAGGTCTGTTGAGAGTGCAAGAACGAAACACTTTGCACATACAATAGTGTAATCGTAAGGAACCACCACATTGCTTCGTCTCTCATATCAGGTAGTGTCGTTGACTTCTTACCATTACACTGCCGTATGAGTAAATTGCTTAGTTCTTAGCCTCTTAAGAAACATACCAACCCAGGAATATACAAAATTTCTTTTAACGACTGCACAGAATTCTATATCGGTCAAACAGGAAGAAATTTTAACATTAGGTGGATAGAAATTGTGACAGCAGTCAATCGAGCTTTTACTGGCAACTCAAAAACCAAAATCACAAAGCAGAAGACAAAAATTATATAGAAAATTTTATTGACATTTAGGGAGAACGAGAGCCGGCCTGTGTGGCCGAGCGGTTCTAGGCGCTACAGTCTGGAACCGGGCGACCGCTGCGGTCGCAGAGTCGAATCCTGCCTCGGGCATGGATGTGTGTGATGTCCTTAGGTTACTTAGGTTTCAGTAGCTCTAAGTTCTGGGAGACTGATGACTTCAGCTGTTAAGTCCCATAGTGCTCAGAGCCATTTGAACTATTTGGAGAACGAGAACGGTTAAAAATCACAGTAAACACAAAACCAAAGATAGCCATAGATGCAGATGATAACAAAGTTATAATGGGGTTGGGACACATGTGAGGGGCGACAGTTGTGAGGAGACCCGGGCGAACAGGTAGCGGGTGGTCTGCAGGGACACCAAACAGGTAGCGCACCGCAGTTCAGTACTGCTCAAAAAATTGTTCAAATGTGTGTGAAATCATATGGGACTTAACTGCAAAGGTCATCAGTCCCTAAGCTTACACATTACTTAATCTAAATTATCCTAAGAACACACACACACACACACACACACACACACACACACATGCCCGAGGGAGGACTCGAACCTCCGCCGGGACCAGCCGCACAGTCCATGACTGCAGCGCCTCAGACCGCTTTTTTTTTTTTTTTTTAATCTCATTTTGTTCGCTTTTGTTCATTTCATTTGCTCGGGGCGGACGTCGTAAGACATCCGTTGAAGTTCGTTGTTGATCGATGGACTCAGTTTTTTTTATTACAGAGGGCAGCTAACCCTCCGACCGAACACGCTGAGCTACCGTGCCGGCAGACCGCTCGCCTAATCCTGCGCGGCTTGAGTACTGCTGTGGACACCAAACAGGTAGCGCACCGCGTAAACGTAAACAAGAAGTGTAAAGGAAGATTATCCACCAGAAACAACTTAGTTTTAGGCGAAGGCAACCATACATGTTTTCCGTACGTCGCGGCTAATGAAGTGCGAAAACATGTGACAAGCGCCAAAAGGCGTGCTAAAGGAACGGACACTTCAATTTCTACTGTTTACGCCGAAGAAGTGGGGCCGCTGTTCAATCAAGGATACGACATCATCACATCACTGCCGTCACACAGGAGTGCAAAACGATCGCTGCAACGCATCACGCAAACAAGCGTGGGATCTACATAATATCCGACCGATGCTGCAGGAATATTTCTGCAAGAACATCATTTACTAATGAATGGTGGAAACAAATTTTTACTTGCAGGTGACGACAGAGGACCAAATGGTAGGGTATTGGTGTTCGTCAGCGAAAGGGGGAAATCCTGTTTAACAGACTGCAATTCGCTCTTTGTCGATGGAACGTTCAAAAACTCCAGCAAGCTGTTTGGACAGTTAATTATTGTTCATGCCGATATTTCTAGTTCTGAGGAAGAAAAAACAGTTCCAACCGTGTACGTCTTGCTACCCAATAAAAAGAGAAACGTACGATCGCTTTTTCACAGCTGTTAAGAGCAACGTACCTGGATGGAATCCTATAGCTGTCATGATGGGTTTTGAAGCTGCAGTCATCCAATCAGTAACACATTTGTTTCCTGATGCAAAGATTAATGGCTGCAACTACCATTGCAATCAGTGCTTGTGGAGGCAAATGCAGAATTGCGCCTTTGTTGCTGCCTACAAGGAAAACGAAGATATTCGTTTCCACATAAGATTGTGTTCCGCTTTGGCTCACATTCTCCTGGACATGTTATATGATGGATGGCTATTCATTCAGGAGAACACGCCAGATAATGAAAAACTGCAGGATTTTTACGACTATTTTGTTGAACAATGGCCGGATAATGAAGACATGCCAAGAGATATATAGAACTGCGCAGGGGGGCGTCACCGCACCAACAATGTTTCAGAAGGATGTAATCGGAGGATAAATAAATTTCGAAGGTTCATCCAAATTTTTACTCCTTAGTAAAAATTCTCAGAGGACGCATAATATCACGGGCACTAATTTGACCGACTAGTTTTAAATCTAGGTGGGAAAAGAAGAAAGAAGTCATCAATTAAGACAGGTGAGATAGTTTCTAAGGCCCTTACAAGACTCCAAGTCGACGGCAATATAAAATCATTTCTTACTATGCACAGAAATTACAATGAGAAGGAAATGGCTGAAGCTACAGCAACACTTGTAAATATTGAAAAGGGGCTCAGTTCACGTTGATCGCCCTATTGAAAAAATTGTAAATAAATAATCATTCTGTAAACATTGTAAATAAATATAATGGGGGAAGGAAAAGAGAGACTACCTCCTAGTGGTGTTCCCTGGAAACGACACAAAGTCGGCTAAATGTCTCTTGCAAATTGTAAAAGATTCATTAATGAAGTCTGAAAAGCCATAGCTTTTCTAACAATCGCAATCACCATTTTTGTGTAGATAATTATAGAAACAATGTCTGTTTGAGTGGACGATGAATAAATCTTGTTTCAACACATAAATTGCTTTCCTTAACGCTATTTGCTAGGACTCAATTAGACTTCAGTACACTTCCCTGCATGGTACGGGAAAATTGAGATTTATTTCGAAATAATTAAAGAAAAACGTTTCTACAGAGAACCAAATTCTTTAGTTGGCTCCTCTTAATATATGGTAAAAGGTTGCCACTCGTATCATATCAAACTTTGGGTGAGAAGTTGAAAAATGGAAAACATTTTCGGTTTCTATAGTTTCTGTAAACTACATCGTTAAGTATGAGGTTGAGCGAAAATTATGCCCTATGTAAGATTAATCAGAACAAAACTTCCAATGAAAAAGGTCTTACACATAACTGTGCTGCAACTAATGGTCGACATGATAACTTGGGGGCAAACTGAGCTCCGATTTCTAATTTGACTAAGGCCACTCTTCCTTGCCCAAAAAAATTCTGAAATAATGTAACCTGGGTGCACTGGAGGAGTGTGAATGTCCCTCGGCAGCTGCCCGGGCCGGCACAAGCCGAGCGCTCAGTCGCACCAAGCGGCAGCAGATAGTGGCCGAGCAGGTAGTGGCGCAGCATTTGCGACACACCCTGTGGCGGTCCCTCAACATCCCCGATTTCTTAAAAGTGTCGCCACATTCCAGTTCCTCACAGGTGTCACTTCTCACAAGTGTCTACAACTCCTTATAATAACAATGAAAAGCTGCTAACATCACTGGTTATAAAAGACTGCACTGTAAACGTGAAGTATCAACGGGAATAAACTGACATTCCAGTTGTCGTAAGTATTTCGGGAGAATATTCTATACAGACTATAGCGATCTACCAACAAATAGACAGCCGACTGCCGGCATGAGTGGCCGAGCGGTTCTAGGTGCTACAGTCTGGAACTGCGCGACCGCTACGGTTGCAGGTTCGAATCCTGCCTCGGACATGGATGTGTGTGATGTCCTTAGGTTAGTTAGGTTTAAGTAGTTCTAAGTTCTAGGGGACTGATGACCTCAGAAGTTAAGTCCCATAGTGCTCAGAGCCGTTTTGAACAGCCGACTGTTTATTCACTGATGCAATATTGGCATCTATTCCAAGTAGATGTAAGTATGTATCCAAACTGACCTTACTGTAAAACTATTATAAACGTGAGTAGACTTACCGAATGTAACATTTACAGGTTTATTTGAGAATGGCGCTATAGCCGAAACAAGTTGGTAGTAAAGAAAAAGGATTACTGATTGATCCTTTTGCAGATTGCCTGGAATTATTCGTTACAAAGTATCTATATTTTCTCAAGAATCAGATGAATATTTAGAACATGCTATTAGTTCCTTTCCCAGACAATCACCAATACTGCACTCATGTTTCTTGAGTCGAGAGGCAGCTTTTTACTTCTGTCGCGCGAGTGATCTTCCTGCTATCTCAAGAATTTCATCACATCTTCTTCGGCCTCAGCGGTAATAGCAAAAATCTTTGTGCCAACTTTGAAAACAAGTGACTCTCTACTTGATGTGGGATGTGGACTGCTCGATGAATGCGCCATCCGAAACTGAAAGACAGTGACAGTTCCCTTGTGGCAGATGCACTGAGCCCATAGGTACAAATGTAGAAATTCTCACTAAGTTTTCCTTTATGTTTGGTTGAACTTAGGCCATAGACGAGATAGACAGCTGCGACCAAACACTCAAGATTTTACGTAAATTGAATTTGTGCATTTATGTGACAGCAAATCACGTTCAATCGCATCAAGTTTATTATTTATCAGCTATTACAAGACTTAACGTAGGGACCATTTGGTCTTATTATTTCTTTTATATGAGTTCATAGTATTTACATGCGCCAAGTGCTCTCAAAATTTGTATACTGGGTTACGAAAGCCACATTATTCCGCGTCGCCGTCCGCATTGCGAGCCTGTGGTGCGCGATCTTGGCTGTGAAACAGATCATAAATTTTACTTTCTCGGAAGTTTTCATCAAAAGCCTTGCCGTATAACTCAGCGGTGTATTTGCATTGTATTTAGCTGTGCAAATAACGATGTTGTTACCAATGTTTTTACTACTCTGAACCATGTGTACTCTAATTGGATTGTTGTTGTACAAGAAGGTATTAGACTACTAATTCTGAAGTAGGCGGTGAATGTAGGGGCTCCATCGTATATTTCACCCACTATAACAAAAGAGACTGACGTAACTGTAACACTGCCTACCTTCGGTATCGTTTTGATACCATGATTATATACGCCAGTTGAACAGCCTCTTGTAACTGGAACCGGAAAAGGGATGTTTGTCACTCAACTTATTAAATCCCCCCCCCCTCAAATTGATATTATGAATAAGTTCTTAAGGTCACCAAATACTGAAGAAGCTGATTTAATTTTTATTAATTCTGAAATTTAGTGTGAATTAAACAAGCAATTCTGTTAAATGCTCTGTGTACTTAGAAATGCAAGGCTGAATCAAGAAATAATGATAAAAGTGCCACGCAGTCTAATGCCAGGCAATTATCTTTAAAACTTTTACGTAATTAATTATTGAATATTATTACTTGGATAGTGAAGATTTTTTTTTTTTTAAAAAAAAAAAAGAAAACCCGCCAGCAAATGGAAAAAGCAAAGTCGACCAGTTCAAAGGCCTAGTTTTTTAACCAGTTAAAACAACTGCATATTTAACATATTTTGAAGTACCAAAGTTTCTCAAAATGGAATTAAGATTCTCAAGAAAGTAAATTGACAAAAGTTATTATTTAGTTATTATTTGTAACAAAGCGGCAAACGACTGAGGATAGAGCAATGATACAGTGTTCAATTTAAAGTTAATTTACTGGTAATAGTGAACTATAATGCGGAAGTTAATTGAATGTTCACACTTTGAGCATTATGACTGATACTTCTTATGTAACCTCTAAACAAAATTAAAGTCTTGCGTTGTCGTAGTTGTGGCAGATAATTATCTCCCCAGGCTTCTTCAAGTCTCTGATAAAGTAATGTAAGTCATCCAACATGAAGCTCTTCAGAGCCCTTATTCCAGCGGCTACCATGATTCACACAACTTCACAGCGTCATTAAGTCGGGAAATTCTTGCGTCCGTGACCTGATGCTTTCACAGACGACTTCATAGCGTATGATTGAAAGCCACACCACATTTATAACTGTTCGATGTTCTTGTACCACCAAAACAGCTTTAGATCCGAGAT
This sequence comes from Schistocerca gregaria, assembly GCF_023897955.1. Lineage (NCBI taxonomy): Eukaryota > Metazoa > Arthropoda > Insecta > Orthoptera > Acrididae > Schistocerca > Schistocerca gregaria. Next base: position 750,133,537 of record NC_064931.1, read on the forward strand.
CAATCGTCCTACACAGTTGCTTGATTTTGGTTATAATATTTTTACTTTTAATAAAATCATCATTTAAGACGTTGGAGTACTGCAGTCATTTACAGTTAAAGAAACAATAGTTACAGCTTTTTAATTTTTTCAAAGTTTTGTATACATAAAAGTAAGCCATTTTATAAATTACAATGATATCTCTATCTCTAACATACATATATGATTTTGGGATTAATCGATCGATAGTTACATCGAAAACAGTTTTGAAAAATTCATTACTTTATGTGTTTGAGTTTAGTTATTCCGATACAGCTTATGACGGCGTAATATGAAACCTACATCTTTATGACTATATATTTTCAGTGAAGATCATTAGATGAGACTGATAAAGTTTTGTGCAGTGCTTTGTTGCCGGAAAAATGTCACAGGAAGTTATATTTTAAAACTACCAAAATTTTCGATATCGAAATTACGTGTGAAGCTAAAACTGATGTTACCGAGGAAATGCAAATAGTCTTATATTTAAAAGCATTTATCTATACTCCTACATAGAGACAAGTTGTAGTTTAACGTTGTTACCAAAAATCTCGAAAAGTCCTTAACCAGATTACTTCAAACTTTTACACAATACTATAATAAAAGCTAGGGCAGATATAGGTACACATTTTTAATTTATACGGTGTATAAATAAACTATATAAAAGGGAAAGGATTTTAGCAAAAATCTCGGAAAGTTCTTCATCGACTTACATCAAAATTCTACACTTTCGTATGGTCATGGAAATGCTGTTGGTAAATACCACTAAACGTTCTTGACCGATTTTATCCTATTTTTAAATTATACTCCAATAAAATTTCAGACAGACGTGGGCCAAATACATTTTTAAATACATATGGTATATAAATATATATGTAATACAAAAAGATGAAAAGTTGTTATCAAAAATCTCGAAAAGCTCTTGACCAATTTATTTGAAATTTTTACATGCTCCTCTGATAAATCATCGGTAGACATGAGCTGTATATTTGTTAAATATATGTAATATGTAAACATATACAACACAGAAGTAGTAAACGTTGGTTATCAAAAATCTCGAAAAGTTCTTGACCAATTTAATTCAAATGTTTACACGATACTCTAATAAACGTTTGCATGGACATGGACTACATATTTTTAATACATATGGTATACAAATGTATATGTAATACATAAAGGGGAATGTTGTTAGCAGAAAACTCAAAAAGTTCTTGACATTTTTACTTCAAACTGTTACACGATACTCTATTAGCATTCAGACGGAAATAGGCTATATGTTTTTTAATCAGAAATGCATAGATTTTCCGTTACAACCGACTGTGCGAAATAAAATGCTACGCTGTGAAAATATGCAGTTTCGTTTTCTTTCTCCCGGTCAGTTTTAACTTAGATATCAGGACATTTAAACCAATTTTCCAACATATATTCTTTCCCTTGATATAAAATTTTAAACAAAAATTGAATACACAACAGTTAGTGTTCCGTTTTCTTCATCGCATTCAGTTTTATGAGGAAAGAGGAATGTTGTATTTATGGCTTATGGACTTATAATTACACTACTGGCCAGTAAAATTGCTACACCAAGAAGAAATGCAGATATTAACGGGTATTCATTGGACGAATATATTATACTAGAACCGACATGTAATTACATTTTCACGCAGTTTGCGTGCATAGATTCTAAGAAATCAGTACCCAGAACAACCAACTCTGGCCGTAATAACGGCCTTGACACGCCTGGGCACTGAGTCAAACAGAGCTTGGATGGCGTGTACAGGTACAGCTGCCCATGCAGCTTCAACACGATACCACAGTTCATCAAGTTAGTGTCTGGCGTACTGTTACGAGCCAGTTGCTCGGCCACCATTGAGAACACGTTTTCAATTGGTGAGATATCTGGAGAATGTGTTGGCCAGGGCAGCAGTCGAATGTTTTCTGTATCCAGAAAGGCCCATACAGGACCTGCAACATGCGGTTGTGCAGTATCCTGCTGAAATGTAGGGTTTCGCTGGGATAGAATGAAGGATAGAGCCACGGGTCGTAACACATCTCAAATGTAGCGTCCACTGTTCAAAGTGCCGTCAATGCGAACAAGAGTTGACCGAGACGTGTAACCAACGACACCCCATACTATCCCGCCAGGTGATGCGATGACGAATACACGCTTCCAATGTGCGTTCACCGTGATGTCGCCAAACACGGATGCGACCATCATGATGCTGTAAACAGAACCTGGATTCATCCGAAAAAATGACTTTTGCCATTCGTGCACCCAGGTTGGTAGTTGAGTACAACATCGCAGGCGCTCCTGTCTGTGATGCAGCGTCAAGGGTAACCGCAACCATGTTCTCCGAGCTGATAGTCCATGCTGCTGCAAACGTCGTCGAACTGTTCGTGCAGATGGTTGTTGTCTTGCAAACGTCCCCATCTGTTGACTCAGGGATCGAGACGTGGCTGCACGATCCGTTACAGACATGCGGATAAGATGCCTGTCATCTCGACTGCTAGTGATACGAGGCCGTTGGGATCCAGCACGGCGTTCCGTATTATTCTCCTGAACCCACCGATTCCATAATCTCCTAACAGTCATTGGATCTCGACCAACGCGAGGAGCCATTTCGCGATACGATAAACCGTAATCGCGATAGGCTACAATTCTATCTTTATCAAAGTCGGAAACGTGATGGTACGCATTTCTCCTCCTTACACGAGGCATCACAACAACTTTTCACCATTCAAGGCTGGTCAACTGTTGTTTGTGTATGAGAAATCGGTTGGAAACTTTCCTCATGTCAGCACGTTGTAGGTGTCGCCACCGGCGCCAACCTTGTGTGAATGCTCTGAAAAGCTAATCATTTGCATATCACAGCATCTTCTTCCTGGCGGTTACATTTCGCTTCTGTACCACGTTATCTTCGTGCTGTAGGAATTTTAATGGCCAGTAGTGTAGAATACTTGTATGGAGTCGAGTCATCCGAAACGTTTCAGTCGTACCCGTTCACAGTTCAGAACTGTGAGAAATACTGTCATTGAACGGCCTGTCATCATAGATACAGCAGCTGGAGAGGTCTCCGCTGCACCCCTTATATTAATGATCCCAACTTATTTATCTATTTATCTTAAGTGACTTCACTTCTCAATCGAGATTTCATTTACAGTAACAATAAACAAGGCTCAGGGTCAGAGAGAGATAGGGGAAGACGAGATGGACAGAGAGAGGGAGGGGGAGGAAATGCACTGAGAGAGTGGAGTGAGGTGACGGATAGATAGAGTGCGGAGAAGGAGATTGGGACGCATATACAATTCCTATACATCTTTATCAACTGTGTAGCACTGACGGATTCTCTAATTTGCTTGCAAATGTTACAAAGTTATTGATGAAGGTCAGCGTATATTTGCCTCACTAAAGTCCTTTCAGAAGTTCATTAAATATTAAATACGTTGTTTTTCTTTCTTCTTTTCCTTTTCATGATACGATCTCCTAACTTCCTTTTACATAAGCATCTATATTGGTAACAACTTCCCCACTGATGAAGTGCGAAGAAATGTTTGGACCCTTCGCTTGAAACAGAATAATTTTAAGGCAAACAACCACACAAAACTGTGTAGTAGACATTGTCACGTAAGTGCTTTGACATTTAGGCGTTAAGTGTCGCATAAATACTTAACTAGGTGCCACATCATAATTTTACTTCAGAGAGCGGACACACAGTATAAGACTGGACCCTTCTTTCGGATCCGGACTTTTGAGCGACACAGTTTAAATTAGAAGTGGATATTCCTGCTGATTGCCAGGTTTTACATTGTAAACTATCACATATTATTAATTCTCATATGAAATACAGAATTAACTTTACGTAAAAAAGACGATTGCCTATTACTAGATCCCCATTCTGAAAAGGAACATGATGATTTTCCATATTATGTAATGAGTGGTTGAGTCACCATTTTTGTTGCGTTATTATTGGTATTCATCTTCATTTGGTACATGTGTCAGAATGTTTTTGCACGATCTATTATAGCTAGATTTTATTATTCCATTTCATTATCAATCGACAGTCTAAAAAGAAAAGAAAGCAGCAGTCTGAAGGGAGCGGAATCTGCCGCCAACAGTAAAGAAGCCACGAAGATAGGAACCACTGAAGTCCCTAGTATAGCAACGTTTGTAATGGACTTAGTGTCGGGATGGGTGTTTACTTCTGGAGTGTATGCTTTGTTGTAGGACTTAGTCCTCAGCCTGGACAGTCCCATATTTGTGTATAATCTGAACTGGATATTATGGTTTACGTCAGTGTTGCAATAAACGTGTGTGTAGGCTCTGGTGGTCGACCCTGAATGTAAATAAATGTAACATATTGCACATACATAGCAAAAGGAAGCCACAACTGAACAACTACACTACTAATGAGAAACTTATGGAAACGGTATCAACCGTAAAATATCTGGGTGTAACTATACAAAGAGACCCTAAGTGAAACGACCAAAGGAAGCAAACAGGAGGAAAATCAGCTGCCAAACTGAGATTCGAACAATCTTAAGGAAATGTAACTCATCCACGAAGGAAGTAGCTTACAAAGATCTTGTTCGACCGATTCATAAGTACTGTTCGTCAATATGGGATCCTTAGCACTGATAGAATAAACAGAGAAGTTCTAACAAAGAGCGGCTCATTTCGTTACAGTATCGTTTAGTCGGCACGAAAGCCTTACCCATATGCTCAACAAACCCCATTGGCAGTCGTTACAGTAGAGCCGTTGTGTATCACGGAAAGTTTTAATACTGAAATTTCGAGAGAGCACTTTCCAGTATCGGACAGCATATTACTTTATCTACATCTACATAGATACTCCGCAAGCCTTACTTACAAAGTACGTTTATGGTAGTAGAATCGTTTGGCAGTCAGCTTCAGATGCCAGTTCTTTAAATTTTCTCAATAGTGTTTCTCGAAAGCAACGTCGCCTTCCTTGCAGGGATTCCAATTTGTGTTCCCGAAGCACCTCCGTAACACTTACGTGTTAATTGAATCTACCGGTAACAAATCTAGCAGCCTTACTCTGAATTGCTTCGATGTCTTCCTTCAGTACGACCTGGTATGGAGCTAAAACACTCGAGCAGTACTCAAGAAAAGGTTGCACAAGCATCCTATATGCGGTGAACCACTCTTCCCTAAACTTCTCCCAATAAACCGAAGTCGATCATTCGGCTTCCCTGCCACAGTTCTCACATGCTCGTTCCGCTTCATATAGCTTTGCAGCGTTACACCCAGATATGCAAGCGAATTTATTGTGTCAAGCAGGACGCTAGCAATACTGTATACGAATATTACAGGTTTGTTCTTCCTACTCATCCGCATTAATTTAAATTTTTCCGCATTTAGAGCAAGCTGCCATTCTTCACACCAACTGGAAATTTTGTCTGAGTCGTCTTGTATCTTCTACAGTCACTCAGCTTTGGCACCTTGCCGTACACCCCAGCATCATCAGCAAACAACCACATATTGCTGCTCACTCTGTTCGCTAAATCATTTATGTACGAGGGTCGACCAGGAAGTAAGATCTGATCGGTCGCAAAATGGAAACCACAATGAAAACCAGAAACGTTTTATTTGCAACAGTTAGGTACACCTTCCACCTACTTCTCTCCATATCCGCCGCGCCACCTTAAAGTTTGTCATAGTGTTGTATCAACTTTCCAATATCCTCGTCATAGAAAGCAGACGCCTGTGCTTTCGGCCAGTTATCTGCACTGGTCTGCAGCTCGTTGTCGGTGGAAAATTTTTGTCTTCATAGCCAGCGGTTCTTGTGAGCAGAGATGAGACTCAGTGGGAGCCAATCACGGACTGTATTGTGGGTGATCAAACACTTCTCATCGGAAACGCTGCAGGAGCGTCTTCATTGCCCCTCAGTGTGCGGCAGAAAACTGGCATGAAGAAGGAACTGCTCGACAGTTGTGTTATGTGGGCTGCATGGCACAGGCGAAATCTGTGGTGGTGGTGGTGGTTAGTGTTTAACGTCCCGTCGACAACGAGGTCATTAGAGACGGAGCGCAAGCTCGGGTTAGGAAAGGATTGGGAAGGAAATCGGCCATGCTGTTTCAAAGGAACCATCCCGGCATTTGCCTGAAACGATTTAGGGAAATCACGAAAAACCTAAATCAGGATGGCCGGAGACGGGATTGAACGCGAAATCTGTAACCATGCCCTCATACTTGGCGGGACACGCTATTCCCTACGCATCTTTACGTGCTCGCTGTTCACTCAAAATTGAAAAGAGCTACGCGACACGATAGACGGGCATACTAGTGACACTGCAAAACACATCTGTGCAAAGCTTTACCGGATGTTCCCAGTGGTTTCGATCCGCGACCTATCGGAACTTAGTCTAGCGGTTCTAGGCGTTCAGTCCGGAACCGCGCGACTGCTACGGTCGCAGGTTCGAATCCTGCCTCGGGCATGGATGTGTGTGGTGTCCTTAGGTTAGTTAGGTTTAAGTAGTTCTAAGTCTAGGGGACTGATGACCACAGATGTTAAGTCCCATAGTGCTCAGAGCCATTTGAACCATTCGATAGGAACTTACTTTCTGGACAACCCTCGTATATAGAGAACAGCGGCGCACCTATCACACTTCTTTCGCGCGCTCCTGACGATACCCTTGTCTCTGATGAACACTCGTCGTCGAGGACTACATAGTGAGTTCTATTACTTAATAAATCTTCGAGCCACTCACATATCTGTGAACTTATTCCATATGCTCGTATCTTCGTTACCAGCCTGCAATGACGCACCGTGTCAAACGCTTTCCGGAAATCTAGAAATATGGAACTTGTTGTGGTTGGCAGGAGAGCCAACACAGGGTTACTAAAGGAGGCCGAAATGCACTCGTTTTAGCTCACGTAGGCTGGCGTGAGGTCTGGAACATGACAAGGGAATTAGAATTGAGAAAAGCGGACGTAGCTGGTGGAATACCTAACTTTAATCCATTAATGACGAACGTCGCTCTTTATGGTACATGATTCACAATATCAATAGTACGGATACTGGCGCCTTGCTAGGTCGTAGCAAATAACGTAGCTGAAGGCTATGCTAACTATCGTCTCGGCAAATGAGAGCGTAGAAGTCAGTGAACCATCGCTAGCAAAGTCGGCTGTACAACTGGGGCGAGTGTTAGGAAGTCTCTCTAGACCTGCCGTGTGGCGGCGCTCGGTCTGCAATCACTGATAGTGGCGACAGGCGGGTCCGACGTATACTAACGGACCGCGGACGATTTATAGGCTACCACCTAGCAAGTGTGGTGTCTGGCGGTGACGCCACAGAATCTGCCTGTTGCCCTTCATCCATAGTTCGCAGTATACCATGTTAGAAAAGGGAAAGCTGAGTTTCACAAGAGCGATGCTTTCGAAAACCATGCTGATTCGTGGACATAAGCTTCTCAGTCCCAAGAAAGTTTAATATATTCGAACTGAGAATATGTTCAAGAATTCTGTAGCAAACCGAAGTTACGGAAATTGATCTGTAATTTTGCAGGTCAGTTCTCTTACCCTAATTATGTACTACAGTCACCTGAGCGTTTTTCCAGTCGCTTGGGACTTCGTGCTGGGCGAGAGATTCGCGATAAATGCAGGCTAGGTTAGGGGCCAATTACGTAGAGTGCTCTTTGTACACTCATCAGAAAAAGTTTTGCATCACCTCGTTTCCGAGAGTTCCAGACAACTGGAATAGAGTAAACATAAACATCATTTCCGCCGTTTTTATTGCTCATGAAAGCCGCACATTGCATCTTGTACCACCATACAGCGAGACTTTCAGAGGTGGTGGTCCAGGTTGTTGTACACACCGGTACCTCTAATACTCAGTAGCACATCCTCTTGCGTTGATGCATGCCTATATTCGTCGTGGCATATTATCAAAAAGTTTATCAAGGTACTGTTGGCCCAGATTGTCCCACTCCTCAACGGCGATTCGGCGTAGATCCCTCAGAGTGGTTGGTATGTCACATCGTCCATAACAGCCATTTTCAATCTGTTGCAGGCATGTTCGAAAGGGTTCATGTCTTGAGAACGTGCTGGCCACTCTAGGAGAGTGATGTCGTTATCCTGAAGGAAGTCATTCACAAAATGTGCAGGATGGGGGCGCGACTTGTCCTCCATGAAGACGAATGCCTCGCCAATATGCTGCCGATATGGTTGCACTGCCGTTCGGAGGATGGCATTCACGTATCGTAAAGCCGTTACGGCGCCTTCCATGACCACCAGCGGTGTACGTCGGCCCCACATAATCCCACCCCAAAACAGCAAGAAACCTTCACCTTGCTGCACTCGCTGGACAGTGTGTCTAAGGCGTTCAGCCTGACCGGGTTGCCTCCAAACACGACTCCGACAACTGTCTGGTTGAAGGCATATGCGACATCCATCGGTGAAGAGAACGTGATGCCAATCCTGAACGGCCCATTCGACATGTTGTTGGGCCCATCTGTACCGCGCTGCATGATGTCGTGGTTGCAAAGATGGACTTCGCCATGGACGTCGGGAGTGAAGTTGCGCATCATGCAACCTACTACGCACAGTTTGAATCGTAACACGACGTCCAGTGGCTGCACGAAAAGCATTATTCAACATGGTGGTGTTACTGTCAGGATTCCTCCGAGCCATAATCCGTAGGTAGCGGTCATCGACTGCAGTAGTAGCCCTTGGGCGTCCCTAGCGAGGCATGTAATCGACAGTTCCTGTCTCTCTGTATCTCCGCAATGTCCGAACAACATCGCTCTGGTTCACTCCGAGGCGCTTGGACACTTCACCATTTTTGAGAGCCCTTCGTAGCACAAAGTAACAATGAGGACGCGATCGAACCGCGGTATTGACCGTCTAGGCATGGTTGAACTACAGACTACACGAGCCGTGTACCTCCTTCCTGGTGGAATGACTGGAACTGAACGGCTGTCGGACCCCCTCCATCTAATAGGCGCTGCTCATGCATGGTTGTTTACATCTTTGAGCGGGTTTAGCGAAATCTCTGAACACTCAAAGGGACTGTGTGTGTGATACAATATTCACAGTTAACGTCTATCTTCAGGAGTTCTGGGAACCAGAGTGATGCAAAACATTTTTTATATGTGTAAAATTGAATTGCGGTTCCATCCGGACCTGGTGATTCATTTCATTTCAAATCCGATATTCAAATGACGGCATGTTTGTACAATTCTCGGGTGTGAACCATTTCTTGAACGTGAAATTTCAAACTTCGGCTTTCGTTTTTCTATCTTCAACTGCCACAGCAGACTGGTCTACAAGGGAGCAAATGGAAGCCTTACACCCACAGTAATGGCCAGAAAGATAAAATTCGAAAATTAGAGCCAATATAGAGGGTTGCCGACAATCATTCTTCCAACGTCCCCTTCGCGAATGTACATGATACAAGGGCTCAGTTAGTGGTACCAGAAATGCTCTCCGCCAAACAACATTAGGTGGTTTGCGGAATATGATGTAGATGTGTTCAGTTACATTGTGCTAATGATTTTGTGTAGCAGTGTTCCAGAACCCAATCACCACAGAGGTATCCGCTCACATATAGTGGCGAAATCTATTGAATATCAAACTACTGTACTTCAGAAACATTGCAAGACTGCGACCTCTCCAGGTCGCCGCGATACTCGCCAACTATGGTCATCCGGAGTAGTGCTGCACCACTATTTAGTGCTGAAAACCATGCAATGCCATTCATCAGCGGTCCATCTTCCCAGGCACGGCACCACTCCAAAAGCAGTCGTCTGTGATGTGGTGTTAACGGCAGCGTACTCAGCGGACAGTAATTAGCTAGCCCGGTTGCTGTTTTTTCCCATATGAATGGTGTAAGACGACAGAATGGTGCTGGGAGTCCACTCATTGTTGTCGGATGGTAGGCGCAGATGTAAAGAGGTTACGATGTGCTTGGTGCACAATAAACTTGTGATGGATGGTCAGACGTGGTCGACTGGAAACTTTACCGTTCTAACGTTTCCATGAAGTGCAACATCGCACCACTGTCACATCCGAATGTCCCACGAATCTGGATATTGCACGATTCGATCATCTGGTCAAATTGGGGCCCCACAATGAGGCGCCTTTCAAACTCTGTCAGTGCTGATAACGCTGTCTCATACGACTACACGGGATCTACGTCTCCTTCTGAGTGATCGTTCAACCTATATACTCTACCATAACCAGTAATAACACTAAACACGAACAATACTAAACACGCGGTACCCATACTATCTATCACAGTGAACTGCAGCTATAATGATTTACATACCCAATCATAGTGAACGTAATTACATTGACATCCGATCATGTCTTGTGGTTGCTTCATTTTTTGTCAGGTAGTGTATTTCACACTTATTTCTGAGAAATCGTCTGGGAAAAAAAAGGTTCCTATAGGGGATACGCAAAATAATGTGAACAACTGTACTTACTTGGGAATGGTTTATTAATGAGGGCCTGGACCCCTGTTTGCACCCGTAATATAGCTGTGATTCTTCTTGGAATACTGGCGTATAATGACTGTATAGTCTCCAGTGGAGTGTTGTTTCAGTCTTCGACTAGAACCTTTTTTAACCCCTGTGGTGACGACGGAGACTCCGGAGTCTGCCCACTATAGCCTCCCACAAGGGTTCGATAATGCTCAAGTCCGAGACTGTGCTGGCCAGGGAGAACACTGCAGTTCTCAGTATGATCCCCATACGACGATTGTGGCTGTATCAGTGGGTGCACTATCGTTCTGAAATATGGAATCATGCTTAGGGAACAACATTTGAATCATGGGGTGCACCTGATCACCTAAACTGTTCACAATCGTTGGCTGTAAAACGGCCTTTGAGAGTAATAGTGGGACCAGCAGAATACCATGATATGGCTGCCCACACCATCACACTTCCTGCCCCATGCTTAACCGTTGAAATCAAGCAATCAATATTGTAGGCTTCTTCTTGCGTTCTCCAGACGAAAACCCGGCCCGATGTTGGAAACAACGGAAACGTTGACTCGTCAGACCATATGACATGTGTCCACGTACCAGCCGTCCAGGATTTATGCTCCTGACACCATGTTTTACTCTTTTTTTGCATTGGTTGCCGTCGCCAATGGTTTCGGTATAGCAGCTCGTCCAGGAATATTCGGTTTATGGAGTTCTCGGCGCATAGTGTCGATAAATACGGGGTCTCGAAGACGGTTATTGAGCTCTGCACTCACTTTAGCTCACTATCACCTGTATATTCTTTCTCAACTCTGTGCCATATGACGTACCGTCTAGCAGTGCAAAATAAATTCAATTAAGAAAAGGCGTACCTGATCAAATGTAAAAACAAGGATGTGTTATTGTGTTGAAAAATAGGCAATGGCTATTGAATAAGTGGTGTAAAGTTTGGCAAAAGTAAATGATATCTGATGTGGTTTACTAGGAAACTAACTAGTTCATGTAAACTAACTAGTTCCAGAATAAAGTGGTGATATGAAGTATTCTCGTAATTTATGCGAGTAGAAAAGCACAGAGAATCTGTAAATTTTGAGAAATTGCCAAAAGTCTATTTTGGTCGTAGTATTACACGTATAATACTAATACACTAGGCCATGCAGTTGTTAAAACCAATCCTGAAATCTAAAAGAACTGTAAATGTCAGCTTTACTTCGTAATGTACGCAACGACGGAATCTCATACTTATTCCACCTGACACGTGACTCTGACGTTAGTTTCAAAACTCAGCGCCTGCCGAAGTGGCCGAGCGGCTCTAGGCGCTACAGTCTGGAACCGCGCGACCGCTACGGTCGCAGGTTCGAATCTGCCGCGGGCATGGATGTGTGTGATGTCCTTAGGTTAGTTAGGTTTAAGTAGTTCTAAGTTCTAGGGGACTAATGACCACAGCAGTTGAATCCCATAGTGCTCAGAGCCATTTGAACAATTTTTTTTCAAAACTCAGCATGGCTGAGATAGGGGCATGCGCAGTCTCTAATTACTGTCTTAATTTTCTAACAGCCTGACGCAGGTTGTGTAACTTACTTTTTTTTTCCTTGGTGGTCTGTTAATGTCGGGCTGTTTCACTGGTTGTCACTTTTCTTAGGTTGTGGCGAGCTACCTACCAAACGTCACAACTGAGGTCGGCGGAGAGGTTGAAACAGTGGACTTTAATCGGAGAACTAGCGTTCGAATCCCTTTTCAGTCATCCTGAATGCATTTTGAATAGTTTACCAACATGAACTGTAGCGGAGCTAGAGTTATTTCTTCAGCAGTATCATTATCGCTTTCTTCTCTCATCCTTGTTCAACGGAGATGTGTTTGAGTGCTCTGTCGCAAATTACCACGGTGTCGTCTGGAAGTTTAAACTTCAACTTTGCTTCCTCGTTTCAAATAACATGAACTTCGCATGTATAGAATCAGAAATGGTCATGACAGTTCTTAAGTAGCAGCAGTGCGGCTTCTGAAGTGTGACGAATTGTGGCAGACATCCGTGATATCATGGTAGCCATGGGTCAAGGCAATTAGATGCCTCAGGCTATCGGGTGGATGTATCACTTCTTGACTTCTGAAAAGGATTTGACTCGGTGTCACACCAACGTTTATTAACGAAAGTGTGATCGAATGGGCTATCAAACAAAATGCGCGACTTGATTGAGGAATTTTGTGTTCTCATGAACGGAAATCTATAGACAGAAGTGGAAGTAACTTCAGGCGTGCCCCAGGGAAGTGTGTTGGGAAACTTCAGACTCTTTACGGATGATGCAGTTATCTATTACGAAGTACAAGCTGCACAAATATCCGGTCAGTTGTTGATAAGATTTCAAAGTGGTGCAAAGACTGCTTTGAACGTACAGATCTGCAAAATCCTGCCCTTAACAACTCTCACAGTGAGTCGCAACTGGAATCAGTCGTTTCATAAAAATATCCAGGTGTAACATTTTGTAGGGATTTGAAATGGAATGATCACATGGGATCAGTCGTAAGTAAAGCAGGTGGAAGATTTCAGCTGATTGGCAGGAGACCAGGATAAAGCGGTTAGTCTACAAAAGAGACTGCGTACAAAACCTTTGTGGCTCCCTTCTTCGAATATTTACTTTTAGTGACTGTATTACAGGACAGAATGCTAGTGACTTATTCATACTTCAGTGGGCAGGGAAGCAATGAGAGACGGTCTAAGTTTAGTTCACGTGCTTCTGAGATGCACCCGTCGCGTGTATCTGGAAGGAACACTGCCCAACGGTTATTAAGGGAAGCTGGGGGAAAGCTAAATTGAGACGGGAAGCTCGAGAATGGAAGGCGAGGCCGGCGCGATATGAGTTCAGAGCGCCACTACTTCCCCATATCTGGCGGTCCTTCTGTCGTCTCGGCCATCACAAGAGAGCTGGCTAGGAAGGCTGCAGCATGCTTCCTTATTTGGTCAGCGCCTCGGTACTGAGAATTCTCCGTACTATTTCCCGTATATTACGTGCATTCCGTAAATGATCTACCTTAATACCTCATATCATTTCCACCAATTTACACTCGTTGTCTAATCCTGTCTAGCTGTTTTTCCGTGCATCATCTAATCGTTCATCCGAAGTTAATGTTTTTTTTTTCACTTCTGCCTATAGACAGTTTATTGATCCACATATCACGTTCCTTAGCAAAAGCATTGTATAACACAACCATACGCGGAAGGTGGGGGAGGTACTGGCGGAAGTAATGCTGTGAGAGAAACCTTCGAATCGTGCCTGGATAGTTCAGTCGGTTGAGCATTTGCCAGCTATCGGTCTGGCACACAGCTTAGATTTGCCAGGAAGTTTCAAATCAACGCACACGCCGCTGAAAGGTGAAAATTCGTTCTGGAAATATACTGAAGCACCAAAGGAACTGGTATAGGCATACCTATTCAAATACAGAGACATGTAAAAAGGCAGAATACAGCGCTGCGGTCATCAACTTCTCTATAAGACAAGTGTCTGGTACAGTTTTTAGATTGGTTACTGCTGCTACAATGGCAAGTTATCAAGATTGAGTGAGATTCAGCGGGGTGTTATGGTCGGCGCACCAGCGATGGGACACAGCATCTCCGGGGCAGCGACCAAGTGGGAATTTTCCTCTTACGACCATTTCACGAGTGTACAGTGAATATCAAGTCACCTACATCGCTGCGGCCGAAAAAAGATCCTGCAAGAACGGTACGAACGACAACTGAAGAGAATCGTTCAGCGTGGCAGAAGTATAACACTTCCGCAAAGTGATGCAGATTTCAATGCTAGGCCATCACCAAGTGTCAACATACGAACCATTCAACGAAACATCATCGATATGGGCTTTTGGAGCCGAAGGCCCACTCGTGTACCCTTTATGACTGCACGACACAAAGCTTTTCTCGTCGCCTGGGCTCTTCAAACACGATATTGGACTGTTGATGGCTGGAAACATGTTGCCTGGTCGGACATCTCTCGTTTCAAATTGTATCGAGCGGATGGAAGTGTACGGGTATGAATCCATGGACCGTGTAAGTCAGCAGGGGACTGTTCAAACTGGTGGAGCTCTGTAATGGTGTGGGGTGTGCGCAGTTGGAGTGATATGGGACCCCTGATACATCCAGATACGACTCTGAGAGGTGACACATACCTAAGGGTCCTGTCGGATCACCTGCATCCATTCATATCCATTGTGCATTCCGACGGACTTGGACAATTCCAGCAGCCGTGCGGGACTAGCCGATCGGTCTGAGGCTCTGCAGTCATGGGCTTTGAGGCTGGTCCCGGCAGAGGTTCGTGTCCTCCCTCGGGCATGGGTGTGTGTATTTTTCCTTAGAATAATTTAGGTTAAGTAATGTCTGATCTTAGGGACTGATGATCTTAGCAGTTAAGTCCCATAAGATTTCACACACATTTGAACATTTTTGACAATTCCATCAGGACAATGCGACATCCCACATGTCCTGAATTGCTGCAGAATGGCTCCAGGCACACTCTTCTGAGTTTAAACACTTCTGCTGGCAACCAAACTCTCCAGACATGAACATTATTGAGCATATCTGGGATGCTTTGCAACGAGTTGTTCAGAAGAGATCTCCACTCCCTCGTACTCTTACGGGCTTATGGACAGCCCTGCAGGGTTCATGGTGTCAGTTCCCTCCAGTACTACTTCAGACATTAGTCGTGTCCATGCCACGTCTTGTTGCGGCACTTCTGCGTGCTCGCGGGGGCCCTACACGACGTTAGGGAGGTGTACCCGTTTCTTTGCTCTTCAGTATAACTCTAGGCTGTAAGCTATGTCCCCGCAACATCCTTTCTTCTAGATGCGGTAATCTTGTAAGGTCAGCAGGAGAACTTCTGTGATGGTTAGGAGGTGGGAGAGAAGATACTCGCGGAAATAAAGTTGAGAACGCGGGGCGTGCGACGTGAAACCTGCCTAACAAAAACATGAAGCAACCAGCAAACATTTTCGGATGCCAATTCAACTTGTGCACGTACACACCATCTACGTGTATGTAAATAATTAGAATCCCAATTGTGTGTGACAGGTGGAATGGTCACCACAGTGCATTATTGTTGTTCGTGTGGAATGTTGTTATCAGTCCTGGTAGGTTATATAAGAGTCGTGAAGAGTTTCAAATGTTAAATGATCACTGTGAAGGACACGGAGATGCCGCGTATTCGTGTGAAACGGCGTTATCAGCAACTGGCACAGATTGAGAGAGGACCTCATCGTGGCAAGCTTGTCGAATCGTGCAATATCCAGATTTGTGGGGCATTCGGATGCGACAGTGGCCCAATAATGGAGTGCATGGGAAATTGGGGGCAGGCACACTCGTTGTCAAGGATCCAGTGGACCACATCTGAACACCACGTGGAAGGAATGTAGTGTGTGCACCAAGCACATCATCACACCTGCGAATCTACGCCAGACACCCGCAACATTCTGTGACATCCTGTGCCATTGCTCGAAGAGTATTAGCAGCCAGACTGGGGAATAACGCCCCATGCGTAGGGCTACCTTAACTCTGCGTTTGGAATGGCGCTGTGGCCGGGTAGCATGGACCGCTGACGAATGGCAGCAAATTGTGTTCAGCGATGACTCGAGGTTCTACATACCGCGAATGACCATCGTTGGCGAGTATGGCGGCCGCGTGGGAAGTGGTGCCATTCTTTCAATGTTTTTGATGTACAGCGTTTTGATATTCTACCGATTTCCCCACTCTGTGTGCGGATACTTATTTGTTGGAGAGACACAGCGGTGTTAGTCCTGTCGGCTTTGCTGAAACCATGTGGTTTGACTTAAGGCCGCGGCCGGTAATGACTGAGGGATCTTTGACTGCAAACTGTACATCACAGACATCGTGCGTCCTCATATGTCACCTCTCATGCGACTGTACCGTGGTGCCATTTTTCAACAGAACAATGCTCATTCACACATGACATGTGTATCTATGACCTGCCTGCGTCATGTTGAGGTACTCCCGTGGCCAACAGGATACTCAGAACTGTCTCCATTAGTACGTGTGTTGGACCGGATCGGACGTCAACTCCGTCCCAGAGCCAGTATCAGAGGACCAGATACAACAGTTGTGAGTCACCTTGCCTCAGGAAAAAATATGACTTGATGACTTTCTTCCCATCCGAATCCGCGTATGCTCCTATGCCAGACTAAGTGCAACGTCATGCTGATAAGTGGACTCAGATTGCAAATTCTTGGTGAATCTGACTCGATTTTGAAACCATTTAAATGACACCACAAATCCTCTCAGCCCGTAAAGTTTCATTTAGATTCGAAGTCCTCATCTTGGTGCTTTGCCTTTTCGTCAACTGGTGTATTTGCATGTCACTCTCGAAACAGGTTATATACTGAAAATGACGAGTTGGTATTCAAACTGCAGCACAATTCCCTGGTAGAATTAAGTGTGCCAAAATAGTGGGAGTCAACTTCCCTGCGTACTTCTTTTCCAGGACAGCAATATCCTGATGAAGTCGCTCGCCATGTACCTCAGAAACTGCCACGTCATTTTCAGGGAACAAGTCGAAGTGTGCATGAAGGAAGTGTATTCTATCTTTTCATAAGAAAAGTTCCTCTTGTAATTTTGTGTTAGTTTGTTTCCTAAGAAATAGAAATAAACATTTTTAAAACTCCGATAGGCTGTCTTCTCATCTTTATGTAACATTAATCAAACTGCTTGTCTTTTCATTGCCATGTAAGATTTCACCAAAATGCTTGTCTCTTAAACGCTGCCGAATCTGTTGGGCGCTAAAGTACTTCAAATATATTTCTACATAATACAATAACTTTACAAACACTGACCAACTGTCAGAACTGTAAATATCACATAAGCAGAAAAAACATGAGTTAGTTAACTTTTTGGATTGCTTTTAAGAACCCTGTATATACCTAACGAACCTTCAGGTGAATGAATGACAGCATACCAATTTAAGATTTTGGTTCTTATACACATTCCCTTTGTTTAAGTTATATGCCACGACTACAATTCAGCAGACTCTGATTCTCCAAGTCACTCTTTGCGAAGCCAAATTCATACCTTGTGTTAGGACCTTACCTCAATTTCAACATAAGTTTTCTTTTTCATTTGAATTTATTCATACACTACCTGGAATAGTTTCTTAAGCTGCTTATGCAGTCTCTGAGTTTTACGTCAAATAAGCTTCGAGATACTACGATTTTTACTTCTCTGCACATCGACTGTTAAACTACCAATATAATCTCAGATTTACAAGTATGAAATGAATATTTCACAAACTGTAGGCAGCCATGTCTTACGAAGATTTAAAACTAAATTTCCTTCCGTGTATTATTTTTAGTCAAATTCAATTAACGCTACATGTTTCTTAGATAACAGTCCTAACACCAGTGAAATAAATGTTTGATAAAAGTTATATAACGATCCCATCTCGTATTTTTCATGGATTGAGTGCATGGGGTGGCGGCGTGGAGTGGTGCAGCATTTTCCTGGAGGTTCAAGTCCCCTGTGGAATACTTTAGGCAAACAAACACATGCTCGAACAATAGGTTCCTGTACCGTACACCTGGCAGGGAATGGCAAATACACCATGGATCCCATTTTATCTCGTGTAACCAGTCTTCCACACAAAGATACCTCCTCCAAATACCTTAAGGGTTTGTTGTTAGCAATTGGGATATCACCTCAAGTTTTGGAGTACTAGCTTTTAGTCCTCAGCTCGCTTCCCACGCACGGGTTCCCGGGTTCGATTCCCGGCGGGGTCAGGGATTTTCTCTGCCTCGTGATGACTGGGTGTTGTGTGCTGTCCTTAGGTTAGTTAGGTTTACGTAGGTCTAAGTTCTAGGGGACTGATTACCATAGATGTTAAGTCCCATAGTGCTCAGAGCCATTTGAACCATACTAGCTTTTACCACTATATGCGCAAATAGTGGGCTACCATCATTTCCAAGATGCTTCAGACACACTATAATTACACTCCCACGCCTTCCCTCTACCCCCAATCAAAGACGGCCACTGGTCCTAAGTGCTGAAAGGTTGCGGGTTTGAACACCATCATGTTTAATATTCTTAAATGTAAACAGTTTTCCAAGAATTACAGTATTAGGGATGATCTGCCTCACGCACATGTGTATCAGGAGAGAGAGAAATAGAGATAGAGAGATCAAGACTACCCGACCATCCCAAATTGTGATGTTAGTGGAAAACAGATGAATTTAATAAAAACATGACGAAACTCGAACCTAGAATTTTCCAACTGACAGTACACATTTCTACAAATAACGGTGCACACACCACAGAAATCAATAATTGGTAAATGTTATATAAAGCAACCCTCTCCTATTTTTCGTGGTTTGTGCACAGCATACACACAAAATATACAGCAAAATACGTCAAGACTTGTCTCTTATCGTATACAGATTTCAAGAATTTATATGTTCACTTCATGTTGTAAGGCGTCCTCGGTGGTCTAGCGGTCCTAGGCGCGCAGTCCGGAACCGCGCGACTGCTACGGTCGCAGGTTCGAATCCTGCCTCGGGCATGGATGTGTGTGATGTCCTTAGGTTAGTTAGGTTTAAGTAGTTCTAAGTTCAAGAGGACTGACGACCACAGCAGTTGAGTCCCATAGTGCTCAGAGCCATTTGAACCATTTTTTTGTAAGACGTCCTGATTTTATGGACCTTGCATGAGCTTGATCCATAACTACAGTATCAGACCCTCAGAAAATAATAATTATATTATATCAACAAAAGGCAATTGCAGTAATTTCATGTATTGAAAATTAACGAAACAGTATCTACCAATATATGGACAGGGGTATGAGTAAACAAGTTAAAGTGAAATGCATTTTGTAGACGAACTGCGCAGGTGGGTAATGGCATCGGAAAACCCCACTTAACAAGAAAATGGCGAGCTTCAGCGCAGAAAGGAGTAAGGCCAGAACAATACATCATTCCTTTTAACTTAAATACGGCCGGGACGAAGGGTAAGTGGCTGGATTGCTTTAATAGGGCTAGGCTGCAACACGGCAAGAAAAATAAAATTCACCTCTAATGAGATGGCGATTGGCTGAAGCCATACTGGGCGACACAGCGACACGGTGGGGAGATCCCCATCATATAAATGCATTTTGAGAACTAAAATTTTTAGATATCTCTCTCGTCTGGCGGCGGACAGCCAAGTATGTGGAAAATAGCGAGGGCGTTGAGAGCTTTGCTTCCCGCGAGGGAATTAACGTTTCAGATCCAGCATGGAGACAACGCCGTTGCAGATGCCGCATTAGGCCACAGTAAATGTTGATTCGAGCTTTTGCTCACTTCAACTTGCGTACGCTTTGACCACTGAATATCAAAAGCTAGGATACTAACCTACCTTCACATTGATTACATGAGAGTATTTTCATTGGTTCAAAAAGGAAATTTATTCTCCACCAACTCAGTGCGTTGACCAGCTACATCATAGATGTAAATGAGCTAACGAAGATTTTAATCATTCTTTCCTGGGATTAAATTTTTTTCATATGTAGAAATAACGATTTTAATTAGTGTTAATTCAATATGTCCAAGAGTTAAATATTTTGTTACTGAGTAATTGAACATGATTGTTGTGCATCACTTGACTCCTGAAAGCACAGTTGATAAATTATATGTAGAATAAAAAAGGGAATAGCTGCTTTGTCTTTCTAGAATAGACATCAATATTTCACTCTTATTAATTCATGCGTTCTAGTTAAGTGACAGCAGCAATTCTAATGATTTTTGTTACAATTCGCACAAGATATTAGCTGACTTACAGAGCCATGTTCATATTTACATAGAATGTCTGTTTAACACCCGGGGCTTGAGAAGGCAGTTAAGATGTTTTGTCCATTTGCGCGCTAAGTGGTCAGCTAAGTTTGCACGCATTAGTCCATTCGCTGTGCACATACAAAGTGTGGATAGTCTCACAATGTTACTGAAGATAATAGCGTAAAAATGGCAAAAATGTGGTAAATGTGGTGGAAATGTGACCATCAGGCTACACTACACTTCAGTCTGTTGTGTCCATAGTTTATGAGGTAGTTTAACACATCAGATACCTATGAAATGCATAAATGATTATCACATTATTTACAGTATGCGCAAGTTGAAACATGAGAATTACATAACTATGGAAATGCTGCGAGGCCTTCAGTGGTGCTGCGATAGATCAGTTTACACTACTGGCCATTAAAATTGCTACAAAACGAACATGACGTGCTACAGACGCGAAATTTAACCGATAGGAAGAAGATGCTGTGATATGCAAATGATTAGCTTTTCAGAGCATTCACATAAGTCTGGCGCCCGTGGCGACACCTACAACGTGCTGACATGAGGAGCCTTTCCTACCGATTTCCATACACAAACAGCAGTTGACCGGTGTTGCCTGGTGAATCGTTGTTGTAATGCTTCGTGTAAGGAGGAGAAAGGCGTACCATCACACTTATGACTTTGATAAAGGTCGGATTGTAGCCTATCGCGATTGCGGTTTATCGTATCGCGACATTGCTGCGCGCATTGGTTGAGATCCAATGACTGTTAGCAGAATATGGAAACGGTGGTTTCAGGAGGGTAATACGGAACGCCGTGCTGGATCCCAACGGCTTCGTATCACAAGCAGTCGAGATGACAGGCATCTTATGTGCATGACTGTAACGGATCGTGCAGCCACGTCTCGATCCCTGAGTCAACAGATGGGGACGTTTGGAAGGCAACCATCTGCACGAACAGATCGACGACGTTTGCAGCAGCATGGACTATCAGATCGGAGACCATGACTGCGGTTACCCTTGACGCTGCATCACAGACAGGAGCGCCTGCGATGGTGTACTCAACGACGAACCTGTGTGCACGAATGGAAAAACGTCATTTTTTTCGGAAGAATCCAGGTTTTGTTTACAGAATCGTAATGGTGGCATCCGTGTTGGGCGACATCGCGGTGAGCGCACATTGGAAGCGTGTATTCGACATCGCCATACTGGCGTATCACCTGGCTTAATGGTATGGGGTGCCATTGGTTACGCGTCTCGGTCACCTCTTGTTCGCATTGAAGGCACTCTGAATAGTGGACGTTACATTTCAGACGTGTTACAATCCGTGGCTCTACCCTTCATTCGATCCCTGCGAAACCCTACATGCCAGCAGGATAATGCACGACCGCATGTTGCAGGTCCTGTACGGCCCTTTTGGATCCAGAAAATGTGCGACTGTTGTCCTGGCCAACACATTCTCCAGATCTCTCACCAATTGAAAGCGTCTGTCCAATGGTGGCCGATCAACTGTCTCGTCACAATATGCCAGTCAGTACTCTTGATGAAGTGTGGTATCGTGTTGAAGCTGCATGAAGATGTAATCACATGTCAGTTCTAGTATAACATATTTCTCCAATGAATACCCGTTTATCATATGCCTTTCTTCTTGGTGTAGCAATGTTAGTGGCCTGTAGTGTAGTAAATAGTTTCCAGGGGAGATACGCCTGCGGGCTGTGAGTAAGCAACACGGGGGGAGAAGACGTAAAATAGACAAAACAAAAAAAGACGCCGCATGTAGGAATTACGTGGGTTGTCCAGAAAGTAAGATCCGATCGGTCGCGAAATGGAAACCACAGTGAAAACCAGAAACGTTTTATTTGCAACAGTTAGGTACATCTTCCACCTACTACTCTAGATAGTCTCCGCTCCAACGTCGAGTGTTATCATAATGTTGTATCAACTTTCCAATATACTCGTCATAGAAATCAGCCGCCTGTGCTTTCGGGCAGTTTACTGCACTGGTATGCAGCTCGTTGTCTGTGGAAAAATTTTGTTTTCATAGCCAGCGGTTCTTGTGAGAAGAGATGAGACTCGGGGGGAGCCAATTACGGACTGTATTGCGAGTGATCAAACACTTCTCATCGGAAACGCTGCAGGAGCTTCTTCATTGCTCCTGCAGTCTGCGGCAGAGAATTGACATGAAGAAGGAACTGCTCGACAGTTGTGTTATGTGGGCTGCGTGACACAGGCGAAATCTCATACTTGGTGGGAGACGCTATTCTCTACGCATCTTTGCGTGCACACTGTTCACTCAGAACTGAAAAGAGCGACGCGACACGATCGGCGAGCATACTAGAGACACTGCCCAACACATCTGTCCAAAGCTTTACCGGATTTTCCCAGTGGTTTCCATTTCGCGACCGGTCGGAACTTACTTTCTGGACAACCCTCGTAATGGAAATCGGTAGATGTGATATACATGTACAGAAAAACGTATGGCTACAATTTCACAACAATTGTTTGATTTATCGAGCAAGTCAGTAACGCATTGGTGCACCTCTGAACACTATGCAAGCAGTTATTCGGCCTAGCATTCACTGTAGAGTTGTTGGATGTCCTCCTGAAGGTTAACGTGACAAATTATATCCAACTGGAGCGTTATATCGTAAAAATAGAGAGTTGATTGGAGGTCCCCACCCATAATGCTCCGGAAGTTCGCATTTGGAGAGGTATCTGGCAACCTTGCTAGCCAAGGTAGGATTTGGAAAGCACGTAGACAAGGTGAAGAAACACTCGCCAAATGCGAGTGGGTATTATCTTTCTGAAATTTAAGCTCAGGATGACTTGCTGTGAAGGGCAACAAACACGAGCGTAGAATATTGTCGACGTATCGGTATGCTGTAAGGGCGCCGCGGATGACAACCGAAGGGGTCCTACTATGAAAAGAAATGGCAACCCAGATCATACTCCTGGTACTTTTTGTGTGTTAAGAATGTACTATAGAAATAGAGAAGAGCGGCACATTTCTTTGTAGGTTCATTTAGTAGGCGCGAAAGCGTGGCGGAAACGTACAGTCAGCTCCAGTGACAGACGATTCAACAAAGCTGTTTTTCATCACGATATGGTCTACTGTTAGAATTCCTAGAATGTACGTTCCTGGTAGAGTCAACAAACATATTGCTTCCATCTACGTATATCTCGAGAAAAGGACCATGACGATAAGATTAGAGAGATTCGAGCCCACACAGAGACTTACCAGCAATCGTTCTCCCGTGAACCATACCGATCTGGAACGGGAAAAGGGAGGAAGTGACAGTGCTGCACATAGCACCCTCAGACATATACAGAAAGGTGGCTTGGTGAGTATAGATATAGGTTTAGAATTCTTTTTAAAAGACTGCACACCGAGCTCCGCCTGCAGATCTCTGAAGACTTGCAGTGAGAATACATCGTTGCAGTGCGATGCTTTCATTCATGGCAGCTAGCCAGCGATAGTATCTTATCGGCTAACATCTAGCAAGTGAACCACATTGTATAAAGGACATTTCATACACTACTGGCCATTAAAATTGCTACACCAAGAAGAAATGCAGATGATAAACGGTTTACCATTGGACAAATATATTATACTAGAACTGACATGTGATTACATTTGCACGCAATTTGGGTGCATAGATCCTGAGAAATCAGTACCCAGAACACCCACCTCTAACTGTAATAACGGCCTTGATACGCCTGGGCATTGAGTCAAACAGAGCTTGGATGGCGTGTACAGGTACAGCTGCCCATGCAGTTTCAACACGATACCACAGTTCATCGAGAGTAGTGACTGGCGTATTGTGACGAGTCAGTTGCTCGGCCACCATTGACCAGACGTATCCAGTTGGTGAGAGATCTGGAGAATGTGCTGGATAGGGCAGCAGTCGAACATTTTCTGTATCAAGAAAGGCCCGTACAGGACCCGCAACATGCGGTCGTGCATTATCCTACTGAAATGTAGGGTTTCACAGGGATCGAATGAAGGGTAGAGCCACGGGTCGTAACACATCTGAAATGTAGCATAAACTGTTCAAAGTGCCGTCAATGTGAACAAGAGGTGACCGAGACGTGTAACCAATGGCACCCCATGCCATCACGTCGGGTGATACGCCAGTATGGGGATGACGAATACACGCTTCCAACGTGCGTTCACCGCGATGTCACCAAACACGGATGCGACCATCATGATGCTGTAAACAGAACCTGGATTCATCCGAAAAAGTGACGTTTTTCCATTCGTGCACCCAGGTTCTTCGTTGAGTACACCATCGCAAGCGCTCCTGTCTGTGATACAGCGTCAAGGGTAACCGCAGCCATGGTCTCCGAGCTGATAGTCCATGCTGCTGCAAACGTCGTCGAACTGTTCGTGCAGATGGTTGTTGTCTTGCAAACGTCCCCATCTGTTGACTCAGGGATCGAGACGTGGCTGCACGATCCGTTACAGCCATGCGGATAAGATGCCTGTCATCTCGACTGCTAGTGATATGAGGCCGTTGGGATCTAGCACGGCGTTCCGTATTACCCTCCTGAACCCTCCGTTTCCATATTCTGCTAACAGTCATTGCATCTCGATCAACGCGAGCAGCAATGTCGCAATTCGATAAACCGCAATCCCGATAGGCTACAATCTCACCTTCATCAAAGTCGGAAACGTGATGGTAGGCATTTCTCCTCACACAAACCATCACCACAACGATTCACCAGGTAATGTCGGTCAACTGCTGTTTGTGTATGAGAAATCGCTTGGAAACTTACCTCATGTCAGCACGTTGTAGGTGTTGCCACCGGCGCCAACCTTGTGTGAATGCTCTGTAAAGCTAATCATTTGAATATCACAGCATCTTCTTCCTGTCGGTTAAATTTCGCGTCCGTAGCACGTAATCTTCGTGGTGTAGCAATTTTAATTTCCAGTAGTGTATTACCACACGAGCGTCGCATTTTATGGGCAAAACACAATATACAGTCTGTTGATACACTGTCTGTTACAGGCGCCATAAGGCGCAAGGCACCCTTCCGAGTAGAGCGCGCATCAGGAATCGACGGCGCTGCTATCGGTGAAACGATTGCCGTTCGCACGTCACGTGATCGCGGACATACTTCCTCCTGCTGGATACTTCAGGGTAAGCACACCCTCGAGCAGCAGCAATCAACTGCTCACTCAGTTCCGGGCCCGGAGCTGGCCTCAGTCGTAGCTCATCGATCGGAACTCGCCGAGAGCGGCCCAGACGCCCGGCTTTACACCGCGCCGTCTCCGCACTACGCAGGATACTCCGTACTGTGTGGCCCCATGGACGCCGCTCCTACAGCCACTCGGGTTGAGGCTTACCTCGGAATTGGTATTCCGCCTTAAAACTTCGTTTCTGTTATGCTCAAGTAATCACGAAGTTTCAGTAGTCATTAGAAGTAATCGTATTTGTGAAATTGTGCCGTGAATTAAGTGTTCTTTACTTCACCCTGGGACTCAATTACTACAGCATGCACCACCCACTACGGGACTTAAGAGTGACGACAAGGACAGTTCGCTTTATAATACACTGATGATCCAAAAAACTGGTACACCTGCCTAATATAGTGTAGAGCCCCAGCGAACACACAGAAGTGCCGCAAGACGACGTGGCATGGACTCGACTAATATCTGTAATAGTGCTGGAGGGAACTGACACCATGAGTCCTACAGGGCTGCCCATAAATCAATGAGAGTACGAGGGGGTGGAAATCTCTTCTGAACGCACGTTGCAAGGCATCCGAGATATGCTCAATAATGTTCATGTCTGGTGACCAGCGAATATGTTTAACCCCAGAAGAATGTTTCTGGAGCCACCCTGTAGCAATGCTGGACGTGTGAGATGTCGCATTGTCCTGCTGTAATTGCCCAAGTCCGTCGAAATGACAATGGACATGAATGGATGCACGTGATCAGACAGGATGCTTACGTACGTGTCGCCTATCAGAGTCGTATCTAGACATATCAGGGGTCCCATATCACTCCAACTGCACATGACCCACGCCATTTCAGAGCCTCCACCAGCTTGAACAGTCCCCTGCTGACATCAGGGTCCATGGATTCATGAGGTTGTCTCCATACCCGTACACGTCCATTCACTCGATACATTTTGAAACGAGACTCCTACGACCAGGCAACATGTTTCCAGTCATAAATAATCCAATGTCTGTGTTGATGGACATAGGCAGTGTCGTGCAGTCATCAAGGCTACTCGAGCGGGCCTTCGACTCCGAAATCCCATATCGATGATGTATCGTTGAATGTTTTGCACGCTGACACTTGTTGATGGCCCAGCATTGAAATCTGCAGCAATTTGCGGAAGAATTGCACTTCTGTCACGTTGAACGATTCTCTTCAGTTATCGTTGGTCCCGTTCTTGCAGGATCTTTATCTGGCCGCAGCAATGTTGAAGATTTTATGCTTTACCGGATTCCTGATTTTTACGGTACACTCGTGGGATGGTCGTACGGGAAAATCCCCACTTCATGGCTACTTCGGAGACGCTGTGTCCCGTCGCTTGTGCTCCGATTGCAGTACCACGTTCAAACTCATCTAAATTTTGATAACCTGCCACTGCAGTAACCGATCTAAAAACTGCGCCAGACACTTGTTGTGTTACATAGGCGTTGCCGACCGCAGTGCCATATTCTGCCTGTTTATATATCTCTGTATTTGAATATGCATGTCTATACCAGTTTCTTTGGCGCTTTAGTGTAATATCCTCTATCAAACCTATCCGGTGTGGATCCAGAACTGACAACCAATATTCAAATATTGGTCGAACGAGTGCTTTGTAAGCTACCTCCTTTCTTGATGGACTATATTTCCTGAGGGTTCTTCCAATCAATCTGCCTGGCATCTGCCTTACTCACGATGAATTTTATGTGGTCATCCTACTTAATAGAGCTCTGTGCCCATAATCCTAGATATTTTATGCAAGTAACTGTTACCAGTGATTATTGGAAAGCGCATTGGCTTGAGGATGTCATCCAACTCGATGGACAGGTGCTATCAGGCAACATCTTTGTAGGCGGCGATAACGGCTCAAACAAGTTTTTCAGCGAGAGTGGTTCTAGGGAGCATGTACTACCTGTAGTATTTGCGGACTTGGAACCGATAGTTATTGGTAAGTACGGAAATACACGTAATGTTTAACCTGCGGTGAATGCAGTGAAAAATATTTCAGTGGTAAACTTAATTTTCTATCAGCATCTGTATGTTTGTCCGTTGTGGATGAGATGCGTACAGGCAACTGTTGCACCCAGAGAAGTTGATTACAAGCATGATAATGGTTCAGGCATTACTTCAGTGTGAATGGAACGGCTGTTTGTGGATTGTGGCAAAAACAGATAAATGGAATTTCCTATTTACCCAACTCCTCAGGTGACAATATTTGGTTAAACACTGAATCTTCCCTTTGAGATTTGAAGGAACTCTTTGTGTGCAGGTTGCTACGACTAAAGCAAAACTTGTTTTCAGATATCAACAGCAGTTGTGGAGCAATAGAACCCCACCCTAACAACTCACACCACGCTGGTGCAATTCGAATGTATTTTCATACGTGACAATGAGTCTGTGTATGACATTTGCCACCGTAACTTGGACTAACAACAATCTAGACAGGACGACTGGAGAGACTATATCCTCATTCACTGCATATTTTCGCTTTTTTGGAGCTCTTATTGTGAACTCACAGAACTCCTGACCAACTTGATTCCCCATCCTCGTATTCATTTCCCACTTGTTACGTATGTCCCTGTCATCCCGGCAGAAAAAGCTTACCTTGAGCAACTGTCTGTGACAGAAATAACAAACGCCTGTTTAGAAATTGCCAACCAGTTGGTGAAAGGTTGTCCGGGGCATGGGAAGTACATGGCATGTTATGTGTTGTACAGAGATGATGTGCCGAAGGATGTGAATCCTACTTTGTGAATTATTATGACAAGGCGAACCATTGAATTTGTCGATTCGTGTCCAACTTGTTTCAAGGTCTAAGTGATTGTTATGTTAACAGTAAAAATTTAACTATTGATCTACTTTATGGAACAGAATGCAAATATTGAGAATGCTTAGTAAAACTTGCCTTCTTATTATACGAGAGGCGCTCGGTAAGTAACGCAACCCATTCTTCCTCGCCCAATTTTGGTCAAAAAAAAGGAAGAATTTGTTGTGGTACATCGTGGAATATTCCCGCGTCAGCCTCTATAGTATCAAGAAGTTCTTATGGGTAGCGGCTTTACACGTAATCTTCAAAGTGGCATCTGTGACGGAGCAGCTTTCCAAGTAGAGAACTATCATTGAGTTCATTTTGGCGCAAAACAAGTGCATTGCAGCTATTTATAGGTGCTTGCAGCATTTCTACGGAGACCTGGCAGTGAGCAAAAGCACGGTGAGTCGTTGAAGTAGGTGTCTGTCATTGCAGCAAGGTCGCGCAAACCTGCCCGATCTCCCGCGTGTCCGCCGGCCGCACACAGCTACCGCCCCTGAAATTCTGGAGCGTGTGGACACTCTCATTCGAGGTGATCGACAGATCATAAGCAAACATCTCGCTGCACAACTGGACATCATCGTTGGTACTGCTGACGCACTCGTCCACTTTTTGGGGTACTCAAAGGGTGTGTGACCTCTGTGTTCCACGCCGCTTAACGGAACCACCATAAAGAGGAACTGCTTGGGCGTTACGCGGCTGATGGTGACAATTTTTGGTCAAACATCATCACAGGCGATGAAACAAGGGTTCATCACTTCCTACCCGGAACAAAACGGCAGTTCATGCAGTGGCGCCACACCATCTTACCTCCGAAGAAGAAGTACAAAGCCGCACCCTCGGCCTGTAAAGTCATAGCTACAGTTTTTCTGGGACTCGGAGGTTGTGCTGTTTGATGTCCTCACTCATTGTGCAACGATCAACTTTGAAGTGTATTGTGCTATCCTCTGGAAACTTAAAAAACGACTTGACCGGGACTGTTCTTCCATCGGTTTGGCCCAATGAAGGATGCACTCCGCGGGAAGCAGTATGTTGTAATCTTCCCCCTCCTTCCTGATTCCGTCTCTTGTCCACATTAAACAATGTGCAGTCGAAGTAATTTATTAATTACTTGGACTTTTATGAAGATTTGCGAAGAGCGAAGATTACAATAAACTTTCAAGTTTACTTAGCTTGTCATTCTGAGATGGCTCCAGTAGTTTTTGCCTGATTCTTGAAGCTGAAAATCTCACATCAGGTTATCACGGCTGGTTTGAAATAAATAAATTTTGCGATTTTTGGAAACTGGAAATTAGTGGTAAGGTCTTATGGGATCAAACTACTTAGGTCATCGGTCCGTAAGCCTACACTCTACTTAATCTAACTTAAACTAACTTACACTATGGACAACACACACAACCGTGCCCGAGGGAGGACTCGGACCTCCGACTGGGGTAGCCGCACGGACCGTCACAAGGCGCCATAGACCTCGCGGCTACCAAAAAATGGTTCAAATGGCTCTAAGCACTATGGGACTTAACAACTGAGGTCATCAGTCCCCTAAACTTAGAACTACTTAAACCTAACTAACCTAAAGACATCACATCCATATCCGATACAGGATTCGAACGTGCGACCGTAGCAGCCGCGTGGTTCCCGACTGAAGCGCCAAGAAACGCTCGGTCACCGCGGCCGGTTGCGCGGCTACCCCGCGCGGCCCACGATTGTTGTTGCAGAATTTTCTTACGTAAATATATTTTCTCAGATTTTAGTATTTATTTATTACTTTGATTTTTCACATTAAAAAAAGCCGAAATTTCATTGTTCGCAAAAAAATACAAAAATATGTTCAAATGTGTGTGAAATCTTATGGGACTTAACTGCTAAGGTCATCAGTCCCTAAGCTTACACACTACTTAACCTTAATTGTCCTAAGGACAAACACACACACCCATGCCCGAGGGAGGACTCGAACCGCCTCCGGGACCAGACGCACAGTCCATGACTGCAGCGCCTGAGACCGCTCGGCTAATTCCACGCGGCTACAAAAATATGTCCGACCACATCAGAGGCATGCTTACGACTCTCACACTCAGCGGAAATAACAACATTCCCAAGGGTTTACAATTTTTATTAACAAATGATTTCTACTAATTTCCGTTTCGTTATTAATTGGGATTATTATTTCATAAATGAACCCAGAAATAAATATAATAAACAGTTCAGGGTTGCGTAATTAACAATTGAAGTTTTAAGTGTGTCAATAATTCGTAATTTCAAATATTTCTAAAAAAACGAATTTTAACTGAACATTCAGAACTAGTGCTTATCGATTATAGCATCGAAACTAAAATATCTCATAAAGTAATTCCTTTTCATAAATTTTAGCTTGAAATAAGAAATACTGTATAAAATAGTATACGAAAATTTTCAGAAAAGCAACTGAGATAATATTGACCTGTTCAAAATTCGAAAAATAATACTGGTTTCGACAACTACTGTTGAGGGAAAGACATGTTAGAAGAGGCTGTCCCGTTACAATGTGGATGATGAGGTTATTGATGCAGCAAGACATGGACTCCAACGCCGACCAGTGGTGGGGTACCATGTACGCATACAGGCCCTTCAGTAAGATAGCGTAAGGCCGTAACTATGAAAAGAGATTATGTTGAGAAATAGGGTTTAGTAGCCAAAAAAGTAGGGAATAGTATGGTGTACTGGAATCCTGAATAAAATCATCCTGGTTTCAGAAAAAATCTATTGTATTACTTACTGAACGCCCCTCGTAGATCCGAATAAACTACCAACCTACTGTGATACCTGGAGGTGATCTTGCAAAGAATGAGCGTGTAGTTTGCCTGATGACAAACACAACTGCAGAGGCCGAGGGTCGCCTTGACCATAAGTTTGATTTCGCGTATTCCAAGTGAGCTATTGCACATTGGTACGTCGGTGTGGGTGTTGAGGAAGGAGAGTTTCAAGAAGCTCGTGAATATCTGGTACGTCTTCAAAACGACCATGGAAATGTCGGTATGGATTTCATTGAAGAACAAAACTACGTTTCATACAATAAATTTTGGATAAATCAAATGTACCAAAGGTAAGCACTGAATGGGACAGTGCTGCTGTTAATATTCGGGAAGATGAAGTTCGCTCTGTCCAGTAATCCTGATTTACATTTCCGTGGTTTTCCTAAACAGCGTCAGGAAAATGCCTGGATGATTCCTTCAAGGTCACGTGCGATCTGTAGTTCTATCCTCATAAAGCATACCTATGTACTCTATGAATATCTATATTTTGATATACTGATTTTCTCTGTGTCACCATAATTATATATAACCATAAGAAATTATACGTAACCATAAATATCACTAACGATGTTTCTTGAATCAATAAAAAACAAATAAGGTGCCGAAGAGTACAGTTTCGCAAGATGATTGGGTCGGGTTGTTTTGGCTGAAGAGACCAGACAGCGAGGTCATCGGTCTCGTCGGATTAGGGAAGGAAGTAGGCCGTGCCCTTTGAAAGGAGCCATCTCGACATTTGCTTGGAGCGATTTAGGGAAATCACGGAAACCCTAAATCATGATGGCCGCACGCGGGATTCAACCGTCGTCATCCCG
The DNA here is from genome assembly GCF_023897955.1 of Schistocerca gregaria. Classification (NCBI taxonomy): domain Eukaryota; kingdom Metazoa; phylum Arthropoda; class Insecta; order Orthoptera; family Acrididae; genus Schistocerca; species Schistocerca gregaria. Next base: position 750,165,400 of record NC_064931.1, read on the forward strand.
AATGCGAATCCAGTGTGCTAACCACTGCGTCACGAACAGTTGTGAAGTCATTAATGTTGAAAGTCATTTTAGATTTGTGTTGATTTTAAAGAAAGCGGCTTTCTCGTTCTTTATTTATGTAATAAAGTTTATTTGTGCCTAATTTCTATGAAATTGTTATAAATAGTTCTGAATTAATTAACATTTTAATCAAAAAACTGACTGAAGAAATTCACTGCTTCTTGAAGTGATTACTTTATATACGTGCATTAGTGGACTACTTAATAGTAGAAGGCTGGGCCAGAGTGTGATGAGACCGCTGCTCCTCCTCTTCGATCTTGGTTAGCTGACTGATTCGTAATATAGCCTGAGATCTACGTGTGGTTGAAAGGTTAGGGTGAGAGTTGTGTGAAGTCAACAGATGTGATTACGGAACGAAGGTTGTGGGAAGAAAGTGACCTGTAGCATAGCCTGAGGGCCACATTTCCATTATGTTGAACAGTTTTTTCCCACTTGTTCCGCAATTTTCTTCAGTATTTCTGACATGTGAATTCAGGAAATCTGTATTTTATATTATTAAATACATATTTGAAATTAATTAACGTATATTTTTGTGTATACACTGTACACAAACCGCTAAAAAGGCGAGAGGCTTTACATGACATTTACCGAATTCTGATTTCTGTGGTGTGTAGAGCACTGTCAGTTTATGGGATTTGATTGCAAGTGACACGTGGCATAGTAGTGGTGGGGTGCCGCCATTTCCAGGACGCTTGACACATCCTAGTTACACGCCCACATCTCATCCACCCCCAATCCAAGATGGCCATCTATCCTAAGAGGTGTAAAGTTCTGGGTTTGGGTACCGTCATGTTTAATTTCCTTAAATTTTGTTTCCTTATGATTTTGGGAGACGTCAGTGTCACACCGCACTTGCTCTGTTCCAACACGTCTACGTTAGTGTCATGGGGGTCCGGTTTTGCAATTCGAATAGAAGGTCCTAAGTTCGAATCCCGTCATGTTTTTATTAAAATTAATGTCCTCCACTATCAAGATTTAGGATTGCTTCTTTGGAGTTTAAGAAAATTAAGCATAACGGGACTCAGACCCAGTACCTTCCAGCTCCTAGGATAAGTGCCCGTTTTGCTTTGGGGGTAGAGAGAGGTGTGGGAAACGACATCATAGGGGTTGTGGGTGTACTTAGGTTGTGACTGAAGTGTCTTCAAAACGGCGGCAGCCCACTAGACATACTTTGACTGACAGATAGCGGTGTAAGCTGGTACACAAGAACATGAGTAGACATCCCAATTGCCAACAGGGAATCGTCCAGGCATTTGGTAGAGGTATTCTTGTACAGAGAATGGTAACATGAGGTTAAATATGCTCCCTGATGTGTTTGTCATCCTCTTTCGTGGTGAACGGTACAGGATCTAATGTTCGATCATGTGTATCCGTCTGTTTGTTTACAGCATTCAAGTGGTGACATGAACCTCCAGGAAGACAATGCACCATTCCATCTCACCTCCCCCCCCCCCCTCCCCTCCCCTACTCTACAAATAGAGTCAGAAAGGTTGGGAACATGAGATCGCTTATGAGGCCGCTCAGGCCATCTTACTTCAATCCTATTTAAAGGAAGGAAGATTAGGGTTTAAAGTCCAGTGGGAGATGACGTTGAGACATAACACAAGCCCATAGTGAGGGAAGGAAGTCGCCCGTCCTCTTTAGAAGGAACCATCCCAGCATTTGCCTTATACTATTTAGGGAAAACGTAAATCTCGATAGTCGGGCGGTGACTGGACCTGGTCCTCTCAAATAAAAATCCAGTCGGGCTTGTTGAACAAAACTGTAGTTTTTAACACGTTTTTATTAGGTCGCTGTCTTGTCTGCTTCTCTTTTCTGTAAAAATTTTGCAATTGATTTTAAGCTAACTTCCCAATGAGCTAGAAACTTGAAACTTTCAACATACCTCATATCTGGATGACAATGCAGTATTAACTCGCTTTCTTGTCTAGTCTGTAGCGGACAGTATTTTTTGTACCACTGCTATTTCCCCATTTTTCCTGCTTCGGTCTTGAATGTTTCGCAGTAAGAACGATTGCTGTTAAACCTCTGTGAGATCTCGATTCTGTCTCATTTTTGCTTTCACAGTCTTTTCGCCAGATATACGTAGGAGGAAGCAATATATTGGTTGACTCAGTTGAAGGGAAACCGAAATAAACCTGAAATCTACCACATATCTTTGTTACAATCACATCAAAATTTTTGAAATCAATTGAAAACTTTCACACACATACATACACACACACACACACACACACACACACACACACACAAAACGTCACAAACAAGAAAATAATTATTTATATTCAAAAATTTTTAGTATAACACTTTTTAAAATGAACTAGGAAGTATAAAATAATTTTTCCTTACCCCATACAGATTCTAAACCCAAAGAGATACTCCTGAATATTTTGCTTGTGAATTTTTAATAGCTGTCGTAATACTTGTGAAATTTAAAACGAAAACATGGGGCTCATGCAATAGATAATAGTAAGAAGCGTCGAAAATAACTGCCGTCCGCGGTGGTCTCGCGGTTCTAGGCGCGCAATCCGGAACCGTGCGACTGCTACGGTCGCAGGTTCGAATCCTGCCTCGGGCATGGATGTGTGTGATGTCCTTAGGTTTAAGTAGTTCTAGGGGACTGATGACCACAGCAGTTGAGTCTCATAGTGCTCAGAGCCATTTTTTTGAAAATAACTGCCACTGAGTAAAATCACATCACAGTTCATATCATATGCAGTGCAATAAAAATGTTAGTGATTTCCAGTGAGCTATTCATGGATCAGTTATCTATTGCAAGCGCCCTACGTGTTTCGTTTCTTTTTTTAACTTTTAAAAGTTCGGTCACAGAGGTTAAAAATTCAAAAGCACAAATTTTCGGGACTATGTATATGGGATTAGGAATCTGTGTGGAGCTAGGCAAAATTATTTTGTACTTTATTGGTCGTTCTAAAAACGTGTTACATTAGAATGTTTCTCATTTAAATAATTATCTTATATTTAGTTTAAAATAGAAACGTGGCAAAATCTGTGATTTTCAACCTTTTCATTGTATGTCCGTTCGTTCAGTGATTCGACCACCGCCACATTCTAAACCAGAAACCCGGTGTATCACAGCCCGCTTTCTGTGTCTGTCAATATATTTTATCGATAGTAAACAATCAATGCGGTCAGGGCAGTCTTCAGTGTCAGTACTCTTTGTATTTCTCCAAATATACCAAATGGATGAATGTTTCAGTTTGTTTAATTTGACGGAGTGTGTGTCTTGGAAATTTCTTTTTTTATTTCATGGAAGACAAATAGATCAGAACGTATGAAATGTATATACAGCATGATAAACAGCGCAATAATTCGTCTTCGGGCAAGTTAAAGGGCAAAAATTTTAAGTGTATTAATAGTGTCAATTTCATTGTACGTACGCGACATGCAGAATGTCAGTCAAGTTATGTTCTACATAAAAAACTATTTCATGAGGCAAGAGATAAAAATGCGGTGAGATAGGGTGACCAATTAGTATGCTGTCGGGCACATTTTTGAAGGAGCATTTGCAGTGTAGGACAGTAAACTCTAAATATCAGAAAAAATACTTTTCTTTTAGTCGCTTGAAGGGTCCACATCTGGTGCGTGTTTGGTCTCTATGTATTGGGCGCACGTTCTTGCTGCTAAATGCAGCCGATTGTTCCGCCTGTCGCCAGAGCGCAGCCTTAATTTAAGTAACTGCAGAGCGCACCATCAGTTAATCAAGCAAATTCTGTTGCGTTTTTTCGTTGCTTTTTTTTTTTTAATTTATCCTGAAGCGCGTAGGCACTTAGCATGGTATTCGCCAGTACAAGCGAGGATGATCATGTATACAGCACTCCCATGATGGGGTATCTGAGAAAATATCTCTAATTCGACACAAGTATTCAGAACTGGTTTCTCGTAAATCTCATGTTCGCTTTCAACTATATGCACAAGTCACAAACGAAAATTTTTTAACTAGGTCATTAAGAGCTGCTACAAATACCACCTGAAAAGTTTAATAACGCCGTTGCATATACCACCAAAGGGCGTGAACAAATTAATAAAGTTATACTATAGGGTCAAACTTATGCACCATATTTTGTAGCATACGACTAAATCTCCTAGATAAGGCTGTACGGCCGGCCGGTGTGGCCGTGCGGTTCTAGGCGCTTCAGTCTGGAACCGCGTGACCGCTACGGTCGGAGGTTCGAATCCTGCCTCGGGCATGGATGTGTGTGCTGTCCTTAGGTTAGTTAGGTTTAAGTAGTTCTAAGTTCTAGGGGACTGATGACCACAGATGTTAAGTCCCATAGTGCACAGAGCCATTTGATGACAAATAGAAATTACATAAGTTTCTTCTTAAATCACTGGCCACTTAGTTTGTGAGAGACCTAAAGGTGAGAAATCTAATACAAACGACGCGACACTAGAAGGAAATACGTAGTTAACCAGTTCCAAGACAGGGTGACTAATAGTGGTGGCCTCAGCTACATCGGACAGTGTTTCAATCAAGATGTGCACTGCTTAAGTCAAATAGTTCAAAGGGCTCTGAGCACTATAGGACTTAACTTCTAAGTTCCTCAGTCCCCTAGAACTTAGAACTACTTAAACCTAACTAACCTAAGGACAGCACACACATCCATGCCCGAGGCAGGATTTGAACCTGAGACCGTAGCGGTCACGCGATTCCAGACTGTAGCGCCTAGAACCGCTCGGCCACCTCGGCCGGCGAGGCGTAAGTCGATAGACTTTATCATTCACAGCTCATCACAAGTAAAAGTCGATAGAGGTTAGATGTGGCGACCGAGGGAAGGCAGCATGGTGGACTAAGAGGACCCTCTTCGTTCAGTATTATGTGTCTCCAGATTTTCATCCAGGAAAGCTCGTACGGCGGGGTGATAGTGAGATGGTCCCCCGTCCTGTTGGTAGAAGACATCATCATCTCCATAAAGCGCACACACACAGTAAAATTAATTAGCGTAATATTTCCAGGTATTCTTTACAGTGACGGCATCATCATAGAAAAGGGTCCTACTAAGCACCTAGATGGTGGTCCACACCACACATGAATCTCTGATAAGCTAACCGACTTATCCGAATGAACATGCTCATTCTCCGGTGCTCTGTAGACGCAGTTATACCGATTCTCTGTTCCATTAAATTTAATCTGGACCTCATCAGGTCACACTATCTTCGTCACTTATTGCCATCTTGAGTCACCATTTGCTGATACCATTCGCAAAGCTGTATCCGACGATCAGGATCGTCGTCATTAATAGCGTAGGATGTAAACTTCCAACTTAGCAGCGTTAGAATTCATCTTACACTTGTACTTCTAATCCCAGCTCCACGTGCACATTGCATTGCAGACGTCTGTGGAAAAGGAACAAACTTCTGCAACACGGAACCGACGAAGCAGAACTTGTAGCTGTACGCGACTTCCAGATCTTCCTTTGTGAAGATCACAAATCTTTCCATGTCCCTCAAACTGACCAACAATGCGGTTAATTGTTAGGCAGATTAGGGGTTCTGTTTAAAACTCTCCCCTCCAGTGACGCTGCACTTCAATGGCAATATTGAACTTGATAAACCATTGAACGTCAAAGATCCTCCAGCCAATTTTGTTTTCTTGCAATGGGGATGAAAGTAGCAACATTTGTTGAGCGAAAGACCATATCAAAACATACTTGTAATTCAGATCGATTGACATTATCGATATCCCGATACAATCTCACAAAGAATGTAGCCTACACTTTTTTTTTTTTTTTTTTTTTTTTTTTTTGCGGGCGCTGTATAAGGTAAACTATTGAACAGAACAGAAAAACAGATATTACGGTTGCAAAAGTAGAAATCGCGCAGCTCGTTATAAGCTAAGCACAGAAGGTGATATTCGAGTGCCGATCCTGGAAACGTAATGTAATTATTATATTTTTACAACCTTCACCCAAGGAGGCTTTTACAGATGCATTTCGGTATGTGGCTTCCTCAACATGTGTCGAATTTTGCTAACGTATAATAGAATCGTCATCGTGTACACGTAGAGACTGGACAGTTTCATTTATTGTTTATCGTTCTTTCAGCAAGAACTGCTGTCACGAATCTGGATTGTAAGTTGTTTAATACACTACTGGCCATTAAAATTGCTACACCACGAACATGACGCGCTACAGGCGCGAAATTTAACCGACAGGAACAAGATGCTGTGATATGCAAATTATTAGCTTTTCAGAGCACTCACGCAAGGTTGGCGTCGGTGGCGACACCTACAACGTGTGACATGTGGAAAGTTTCCAGCCGATTTCTCATACACAAACAGCAGTTGACCAGCGTTGCCTGGTGAAACTTTGTTGTGATGCGTCGTGTAACGAGGAGAAATGCGTACCATCACGTTTCCGACTTTGATAAAGGTCGGATTGTAGCCTATCGCGATTACGGTTTATCGTATCGCGACATTGCTGCTCGCGTTGGTCGAGATCCAATGACTGTTAGCAGAATATGTAATCGGTGGGTTCAGGAGGGTAATACGGAACGCCGTGCTGGATCCCAACGGCCTCGTATCACTAGCACTCAAGATGACAGGCATCTTATCCGTATGGCTGTAACGGATCGTGCAGCCACGTCTCGATCCCTGAGTCAACATATGGGGACGTTTGCAAGACACCAACCATCAGCACTAACAGTACGTCGACGTTTGCATCAGCATGGACTATCAGTTCAGAGACCATGCCAGCGGTTACCCTTGACACTGCATCACAGACAGGAGCGCCTGCAATGGTGTACTCAACGACGAACCTGGGTGCACGAATGGCAAAACGTCATTTTTTTTGGATGAATCCAGGTTCTGTTTACAGCATCATGAATGTCGCATCCGTGCTTGGTGACATCGCGGTAAACGCACACTGGAAGCGTCTATTCGTCATCGCCATACTGGCGTATCACCCGGTGTGATGGTATGGGGTGCCATTGGTTACACGTCTAGGTCACCTCTTGTTCGCATTGACGGCACTTTGAACAGTGGACGTTACATTTCAGATGTGTTACGACCCGTGGCTCTACCCTTCATTCGATCCCTGCGAAACCCTACATTTCAGTAGGGTAATGCACGACCGCATGTTGCAGGTCCTGTACGGACCTTTCTGGATACAGAAAATGTTCGACTGCTGCCCTGGCCAGCACACTCTCCAGATCTCTCACCATTTGAGAACGTCCGGTCAATGGTGGCCGATCAACTGGCTCGTCACAATGCGCCAGTCACTACTCTTCATGAACTGTGGTATCATGTTGAAACTGCATGGGCAGCTGTACCTGTACACGCCATCCAAGCTCTGTTCGACTCAATGCCCAGGCGTATCGAGGCCGTTATTACGGCCAGAGGTGGGTGTTCTGGGTACTGATTTCTCAGGATCTATGCACCCAAATTGCGTGCAAATGTAATCACTTGTCAGTTCTAGTATAATATATTTGTTCAATGCATATCCGTTTATCTTTTGCGTTTCTTCTTGGTGTAACAATTTTAATGGCCAGTACCGTGCAAAAAGTGGTGCTATAACAATCCACTGTTATGCAATTTAAAATCATACAATTGTTTTTAACAAGTGAAATATTTTAACGTCACATGACAGGTACCATAAAGTAAAATGTATTGAAGAGGTTACTCTCACTGGAAATTACATAAATACTTCAGAAGTCAAAGAATATTTCTGAAAATTAAAAGGACCCTGATATCAAGCAAAGAACGTAAGCTATGAAAACACAAGAACTCCAAAAAGTTTCTACTTAGCCTCATACTAACCATTATAATCACAAAAACAGTACGAAGTCTACTTATAAAAACATCAGCAGGACAAGTGTCATGTACAGATATTCTGACATTATGATTGACTTCGATAGTACTGGAGATTATGACAACGAAACCCGTCTCCACATTTTTGTTCCGTGTAGTAAGCAGAGTGTCGTATTTATGTTAGGACATATCGCGACAGTAGTGGAGAGACTGATAAAAGTAATACAAGTTTCAGCATTCTTAAGAACATACACCAGTCAGAATATTGCTCTTTCGACCTGAGACGCATGCAGTCCTTTGTAAAGCGATACTGCATTCTTGCATATGTCATATTAAATCTATGCAGTCTAGTGTGCAAATAACAATATCTACGGTGACGATAAGAGACGGCAATTCGAACTTTTTAGTGGGTGCTTGTCCTCTCCTCACCGCAGGGCAATGTTTTCGGCATCGAGCAACTTAACTAATAAAGACGGTGCGCGCTTTAAAGTTGGCTTGACCTCTGTAAACTCTTGGTAACCGGGACGCGCGCCTTGAAGCACGAAGCGTTTGGTCAATACGAGTGCCGTTCATCTGGCGCCGGCAGACCTTGCTGCATCACGCGAACGTGACAGTAGGGGGCCTGTGGCGCGCCCTTCTAGCACTTGCACTTCTCCAAGGATCACACCTCCGTCGGCAATAACAACCGTTCTGAACCAAGGGTGGGCGACATGTAGTTCGTGTCATAAGTAATAACGTGAGAAGCACCAGTCTGATAACAATTCAAACCTACTGTTAAAGTGAAAAAGAAATCGCCCTTATAGAACGTAAATTACGCTTCCCCACTAAATTCAATAGGCAATAGTGAGGATTTCTAAAGTAAAAGAGGAGATTCCGCATCCTTAGAACTATTCCTAGCAAATCTAGTGGAAGTTTTCAATCCCTTCAACTGGGGCATCGAAGGAGGAATAAGTGCCAATCGAACATACCAGTAACTCCTTCGTTTGGTTAATGGAAGGAACGTTATTGGTTAACGTCCCGTCGACGACGACGTTATCAGATATGGTGCTCATGTTTGGATTGGGGAAGAAATTCGACCTTGTCCATTTTAAAGGAACCCTCCCGGCATTTGGTTTTAGCGATTTAAGGAAATCGCGCAGAACCTAAACCAGCGTGGTCCGAAAGGTATCTGAACCGAATTTAGCTTATAAGATTGCACTGTTCGCCAGACGAGCAGATAAACAAGCAAAAAATTGAAGTATTAACACAACCTGAAAATCAACTAGAAGAAAATTAAAATAATGAACAATGAAGACACGAAAGAGGAAACTGTTAACAATGAAGTCATAGAACCAGTTTAGAGATTTTTCAATTTAGGGCAGCTGAAAGCATTGGCTGCATCGACATGAGAAGAAAAAAACTGGCCACTCGCGAATAGGAATCGCTCTCTGAAGATTCCAAACAAACTTAATTATGTGTATAGACGGTTCATTCATCCGCGAAACGAAATTTTCGAGATTTTTGCCTTTTTTCGACATTAGTGCTAGCAAGATACCAGTCCTGAGAACCTCAAAACTTTCGAGAATGTTTTAATCTTAAGTTTCAAGTCGGATAACAAAATACGAAAAAACTTTCTTGCTTTGTATAATTACAAACTAACAATTATCGAATTTTTTCCTTTAGTTATACTGTGAAACCTTGCACTGTCAATTTTGATGACTCTTGGCTAACGCGAAGTACCCTATAAGTTTGCATGAGTGAGTTTGCGAGTATCAAAATATGTGACATAAATAGCCGTATCTTACGATTGCATTGACGTGGAAGCTTAAGGTTCTTACATCGTCAAAGGACAGTAGACCTTAGTATGTGACAGAAATTTTGATTTGACACGTCTTCCCGGACCTGAGAAAAAGGGGTGTTAACAGAGGAACGGACAGTCAGTCAGACAACAGATGATAAAAAGAAATATTTTTTCGTACGATAAAATTCCCATCTTGTCAAATTTCACGATTCTAGTCCAACGTGGAGCGTGAGCTGCCAGCGGGAACTGTATAGCAGTGCGGGCAGAACTGAAGACTGTTGTTAGTACAAGATCGAAAGCTGACGCCTGAGTTTGTAGTCATTTAGTATTCTTTCCATTGAGGTAATTATTACGGTACGACACTGCAATGAACCCTTACGACACAATATAACATGTCCGTATAGTATTTGCGAAAACGTAGCCTTAACGACCAATCTTGTATTCCTGAAAGTGGCATCGAATGAAAAAGTAATAACAGGTGGCTTATAAAAATTCTGCCGTGATCGGAAATCAAATGAAAGTATGCTATTGTGCATATTGTTATGGGCCATGTCGTCGTATACGACTTTGCATGTCAAGTGCTGGGATGTAAAACAGCCGTGTTGTTTTCTTATGTTTGTCAGTGGATGATATCTTGTTTTAGATATTTATCCCCGTGCGACCATCTCGCACTTCATGCTCGTCTTTCTTCTGAACTTAAATTTATCGTTTCAGTTTCATCAGAAAATCTAACGGCAGGTACACTCGTTCAGATGATACCAGCAGACTTTAGAAAAGCGGTTGGCCGTCTGCAGTTCGATAGAGGCTCAACACAGCGACAAAGAAACAGATAAAAATAAATATGTTCACTGCCCAGAGCCGAAATGAGTACTTCAGCGCCGCAAAGTAGTACATTGCACAGGTAGGCAGCAGTTACAAGTAGTATGAGACGTGCCAAATTATATTGTTACACTAGGTGATCAAAAGTATCCGGACACTACCAAAATCATACGTTTCTCATATCAGGTGCATTGCGCTGCCACCTACTGCCAGGTACTAAATATCAGCGACCTCAGTAGTCATTAGACATCGTGAGAGAGCACAATGGGGCGCTCCGCGGAACTCACGGACCTCGAACGTGGTCAGGTGATTGGGTGTCACTTGTGTCATACGTCTGTACGCGAGATTTCCACACTCCTAAACATCCCTAGGTCCACTGTTTCCGATGTGATAGTGAAGTTGAAACGTGAAGGAAGACGCACAGCACAAAAGCGTACAGACCGACCTCGCCTATTGACTGACAGAGACCGCCTACAGCTGAAGAGGGTCGTAACAAGCAGGCATCTATCCAGACAATCACACAGGAATTCCAAACTGCATAAGGATCCACTGCAAGTACTATGACAGTTAGGCGGGAGGTGAGAAAACTTGGATTTCATGGTCGATCGGCTGCTCGTAAGCCACACATCACGCCGGAGAATGCCAAACGACGCATCGCTTGGTGTAAGAATCGTAAACATTGGACGACTGAAGAGTGTAAAAACGTTGTGTGGAGTGACAAATCACTGTACACAATGTGGCGATCCGATGGCTGGGTGTGGGTATGGCAAATGTACGCTGAACGTCACCTGCCAGCGTGTGTAGTGCCAAAAGTAAATTCGGAGGGATGGGGTCATGGTGTGGTCGTGTTTTTCATGGATGGGGCTTGCACTCCTTGTTCGTTTTGCGTGGCACTATCACAGCACAGGTCTACATTGATGTTTCAAGCACCGTCTTGCTTCCCAGTGTTGACGAGCTATACGGAGATGGTGATTGCATCTTTCAGCACGATCGAGCACCTGTCCATAATGCACGGCTGGTGGCGGAGTGGTTACACGACAGTAATATCCCTGTAATGGATTGGATTGCACAGAGTCCTGATCTGAATCTTATAGAACACCTTTGAGATGTTTTGGAACGCCGACTTCGTGCCAGGCCTCACTGACCGACGTCGATACCTCTACTCCGTGCAGCACTCCTTTAAGAATGGGCTGCCATTCCCCAAGAAACCTTCCAGCACCAGATTGAACATATGCCTGCGAGAGTGGAAGCTGTCGTCAAGGCAAAGGGTGGGCCAACACCATATTGAATTCCAGCATTACCGATGGAGGGCGCTACGAACTTGTAAGTCATTTTCAGCCAGGTGTCCGGATACTTTTGATCACATAGTGTATGTTCGGTAGACTATGAGACGGGGAAAGGGGGGGGGGGGGAGGGAGGCAAGCGGTGCTGTGAGAGTACAGAGATCCAGGAAAAGAGAATGAAGTACCGGTGTCGTCGACTTAATTCCCTGGTCAAAATACAACACAGACCAAGTAATAAGCAAGGAACACATACTTTCATTTTTTATTAAACTTCTATTAACTTAATAGATGTAATCTAACTGCGAAATAAGTTCGCACCTGGCCTACTTATGAAAAAGAAGGAAACATCTATTTCCACCACTCTATAAATGTCTAAATGTTTTTTACTAGCATCTTGATATTTGGAGTGACATTACTGGTCATCAGACGCATTGCTCCTAATTTCAATTTTGTTAATTTCATTGTTGAAAAAACATTTTCACACAAAATATGTGGTCGCGAACATAGCGCAGAATCGAAACAACTGCGGCAACTATTCTCGAGGAAAGGTCTTGTAAAACATTTCAACGTTTTCTGCAGCCCAAATCCTCTCCGCGAGCGAACGACTACATCGAAAGTCAATTACCTCCAACTGAATTTCAGGGAACACTCTTTTAACGTTCGCTGTAAAAGGAGTTGCAAAAACATTAATATCACGTTCAAATCGATTTAACTTAATAGATCTAATATCGAAGTTTTGTAAAAACGCTTTTAGCACCATAACAAATTCATCAAAATATTCGCTCAGTGTTTCCTTTTCAATATTTTTTATTTCATTTATAACATTCGAGAAGTGCGCAAATGATGTTCCTGAAGTTTGCGTCATAGTCGACAGCAATTTCTTTTAAAACCAAAAGCCACTGAGAATAACATCGGTACTTAGTTTATGAGTGCCCTGAAAAGTTGTATACTAGAAACTCAGTTGCTTTGTACGGTCAGTCAGAATCCCAAAATCTTGTATCCAAAGAGGTCATCAAACTGACTCATTGTCAACATCTCTTACAAATACGGCAAGCTGAATAGTACCTGTTACACCCGTTCGTTTATCTAAAGACAAAAAAAAACTGCCGTCTTGTATTTCAGTTTCATGTCGTTTGCCAATTCTGCGATGCATCTGTGAACTACCTTCCGTATAAGAGGAACTGTTTCCAAAACCGGTAGAGTTGCTGGACACGAGATTGTTGCGGCAGCAACAAAACACTCTTTAACAACTTCTCTATCCCTGAAGGGACGCGCTATTTTGGGTACCTTAAGAACTATATGGTAGATCTTTTTTCAATGCATCATCATTGTGAATGACATGGTTCTCTTCCTGCAAGCACATTACAAGGAAGAGGTAAAATAGAGGGCAAACACAAAATGCCATATAAGTAATAGTAATATTTTCCAGAAGTGACATCTAACTGCATGAACTTTCTTTTTTCTCTCTTTCCTGTTTTAGCTCGAGAAGTTTGGTCTTCCTTTCCTTAGAATCCAAAGTGATCACCAATGTCTCATGAAGGAACTGAAACTGTCGCTTCGCATTGCATTGTACTTTTTAGGCGTCGATAAAATAATGATACCAAAACAGACACTGAGGGTCGGAATTTTTTTCAATATAAGAGAAATATTCATCCCCGTATGAAATGATCGTAGGGCATTGTTGGCCGGGAGGCCCCATGCGAGGAGTTCGGCCGCTGTATTGCAAGTTCTTTTTAGTTGACGCCGCTGCGGCGACCTTCGAGTCAATGATGATGGAATGATAACGAAAGATACACAACACCCAGTCCTCTCCCGGCAGTGAAAAATCCTTGATAACGCCGGGAATCGAACTTGAGACCCCGTGAGCGCGCAGCGAAAACTCTACCGCAAGACCAAGTGCTGCGGACTCTGCAGGCTCTCAGTTGGACCGTAGGGATTCGACCGACTTAAATTTTGAGGCCATTAACTCGTACTCAGCCGCTTTGCTCTCACTAATTTTGTCCTATCACGAAAGTCAGAGAGGCTTCGACACCGACAACACAAACGACATGAAGTAAACAGGCAATCTTACAGAGCGCGCGCGCATCGGTAACAAAATCAAATGGCTCTGAGCACTATGCGACTTAACTTCTGAGGTCATCAGTCGCCTATAACTTAGAACTAATTAAACCTAACTAACCTAAGGACATCACACACATCCATGCCCGAGGCAGGATTCGAACCTGCGACCGTATCGGTCGCCCGGTTCCAGACTGTAGCGCCTAGAACCGCACGGCCACTCCGGCCGGCCATCGGTAACAAATGAGCAATGCTAACAGAGTGGTGGAGGGGACATATTGGCTGAAAGCTCTCGCGGTCAAGCGGTGCGGACTCCCTCGTCCCCAGTACCGCATTTGACCACCCCTCCTATAGGATCTGATGAGTGAGTTTGCGAATATCAAAATATGTGACACAGATGACCGCAAGACAGCACTGACTTAGAAGCCTACATTCATTATACCGTAAATATGACGTAAATTTAATTTGATATATCTACCCGTTCTTGATAAAACTGGATCTTAACGGACGAACGGTGAGACAGTCAGATACAAAATGACACAATCATATTGGTGTGATATAATTACAAACTAACAACTGTCGAATTTTTTCCTTTACTTACATTGCGAAACCTTGCTTACTGCTAAATTTCAAGATTCTGGGGTCAACAAGAAGTATGAACTAGGTTTCTATGAGTGAGTTTACGTGTATCTAAATATAAATGGGTTTATATTTTGACTGCACTGCCTTAGAAGTTTCAATTTTTTACGCCACCAAAGGACCGTAGAGTGCTGTACCTGACATAATTTTCAGCTTGTTCCTGAGGAAAAGAGTTTTTAACAGTCAGACAGACAGACGGACAATAAAATGATACTACAAGGGCTCCGTTTTTACCGACTGAGGTATGGAATCCTAAAAAGATGAATAATGAGATTTTTGAAAACTATATTGTGATGTGCCTGAAGAGATAAGTTTACAAGCAATGAGAATTATCTCTTTTGACTTACAGCAATGAAACATGGACGTTTAGTGCGAAAAACATTAAGAAATGAGGACTGCTCAGTGATGCGTGGAGGGATGCATATTGGTAATCACTAGGCACTCCGTCTTCAGGCCACAAGTTACCCATCGGCACCATCCGACCGCCGTGTCATCCTCAGCTGATGATGCGGATAGGACGGTCGCGTGGTCAGCACACCGCTCTCCCGATCGTTACGATGGTTTTCTGTGACCGGAGCCGCTACTATTCGGTAGAGTAGCTCCTCAATTGGCATCACGCACCGCGAAAAACGGCAACAGCGCATGGCGGCCCGGATTGTCACCCATCCGAGTGCAGGACACACCTGACAGCGGTTAACTTCGGGGATTGACGGGAATCGGTGTATCCGCTGCGGCAAGGCCGTTGCCCGGTAATCACTAGGAGAGTGGGGGACACGAGAGAAGCCTCCGTCAAGGATGTGTCATTAATAACACATTCGGGCGTCCCCTGGGCAACGGCTCTAAGCCGGCAGATTCCCTCACACCAGAAGCATCACAGTAGAGCGACTTAATGTCTCGAGAAAAACCGGATAGGTTCTTATCAGAACCGGCTTTCACGATCATCTCTGTGAATATAGAAGGTCTTTCGCCTTGCAAAGAACAAATGCTGAGCGAGCTTTGTCAGAAAACCAAATGTGACGTACTCTCCGTGCAAGAAACGCATAGGGACATCCAACACCGACGCCCCAAGGTTCCAGGGATGAAACTAGTAGCAGAAAGACCGCACGCGCGATACGGGAGTGCCGTGTTCACCAAACCGGACCTCCAAGTGAGGATGGCGGATCACACTGAGGAGAGAGATATCGAGATTATCACGGTGGAATTTGGCGAATACATGGTGACCTAACTGTATGAGCCCCCAAATGTAGATTTCCACTTTGAACCACCAGTAAAAATCGGTAAACAGAAAACGGCTCTCATCATCGGCGGTTTCATCAGCCATAGTCACTTATGGGAATATGCACAAGAAGACAAAAACGGTGAACCGTTCTGGCGTGGGCCGAGTCAAACCACCTGGCACTTATCCATGACAGCAAACTTCCCACATCTTTCAACAGCGGCGGGTGGCGCCGTGGATACAACTCGGATCTCTTATTCGTCGGCAAAGAAATAGCACAACAGTGTTTTAAGTCCATCTGCGCCCCCATCCCAAAGACACAACATCGCCCAATAATGTGCCAAATGTTGGCAATAGTTATACCACGAAGAGTAAAGTTCAGAAGAAGATATAATTTCAGGAAGGCAGACTGGCCCAAATTCACCAGAGTACTAGAAAAGAGAGTCCAGACATTTAGCCCAGATCCAGAGAACTATGACAGCTTCGTGGACAACGTCAAAACCTGCTCCCGCGCGTCTATTCCAAGCGGATACAGAACAAGTTACACACCAGGACTCACCCAGGAAACAGTAGCCCTACTGCTCTTCGAAAGAAACCCCTTCAGTGAAGAAACCCTCACCAAAGGAATAGTTATTACCTCCCGGATATCAGAAGTGAGAAGGGAGCAATGGACCAAACTGATGGAGGAAACTAATTTTGGCAGAGATAGTCAAAAGGCCTGGAAACTCATAAAACGCTTAGCCAATGACCCCACCAAACCAAATCTACACGCGAACGTCACAGTAGACCAAATTGCACACCAGCTTCTCACAAATGGGAAACCACAGAGATACGACAACCTAAAGACAAAAAAAGAGGGGCATAGAACGAAACCCCACTCAGGAGACCGAAGAACTATACAAGACATTTACCTTGGCGGAACTGGAGAAGGCGATCAGAAAGTGCAAAATGCGGAGAGCCGCCGGCTTTGATGATATCTGCGTCAAGCAAATAAAGCATTTTGGACCTGTAACAAGGAAATGGCTAGTCGATATGATGAACAACTGCATGACATCCTGCAAAATTCCAAAAATCTGGAGAAAATCGCGAGTCATTGCCATCCTAAAACCAGGCAAATAACGTGACAATCCCAAAAACTGCAGGCCGATCTCTCTGCTATGCCATATGTACAAGGTTTTGGAAACGATGATACTCCACAGAGTCACGGACGACATCGAACCCCTCCTGATCCCACAACAAGCAGGCTTCAGACAGGGCAAATGCTGCACGTCACAGGTGCTAAAATTAACGCAACACATAGAGGATGGATTCGAGAACACGAAGATCACCGGGGCTGTCTTCCTAGACCTATCAGCAGCCTGCCACACAGTCAACCACCGACTGCTCCTGGGGAAAATATACGAAATGAGTAGGGACTACAGACTAACCTTACTGATTGGAAACCTACTCCAGAATCGAAGATTCTTCGTGGTTGTTCAGGGACAGAGAAGCCTGTGGAGGATACAGAAAAATGGCCTCCCCCAAGGAAGCGCACTGGCCCCCAACATTTTTTAATATACACTCCTGGAAATGGAAAAAAGAACACATTGACACCGGTGTGTCAGACCCACCATACTTGTTCCGGGCACTGCGAGAGGGCTGTACAAGCAATGATCACACGCACGGCACAGCGGACACACCAGGAACCGCGGTGTTGGCCGTCGAATGGCGCTAGCTGCGCAGCATTTGTGCACCGCCGCCGTCAGTGTCAGCCAGTTTGCCGTGGCATACGGAGCTCCATCGCAGTCTTTAACACTGGTAGCATGCCGCGAAAGCGTGGATATGAACCGCATGTGCAGTTGACGGACTTTGAGCGAGGGCGTATAGTGGGCATGCGGGAGGCCGGGTGGACGTACCGCCGAATTGCTCAACACGTGGGGTGTGAGGTCTCCACAGTACATCGATGTTGTCGCCAGTGGTCGGCGGAAGGTGCACGTGCCCGTCGACCTGGGACCGGACCGCAGCAACGCACGGATGCACGCCAAGACCGTAGGATCCTATGCAGTGCCGTAGGGGACCGCACCTCCACTTCCCAGCAAATTAGGGACACTGTTGCTCCTGGGGTATCAGCGAGGACCATTCGCAACCGTCTCCATGAAGCTGGGCTACGGTCCCGCACACCGTTAGGCCGTCTTCCGCTCACGCCCCAACATCGTGCAGCCCGCCTCCAGTGGTGTCGCGACAGGCGTGAATGGAGGGACGAATGGAGACGTGTCGTCTTCAGCGATGAGAGTCGCTTCTCCCTTGGTGCCAATGATGGTCGTATGCGTGTTTGGCGCCGTGCAGGTGAGCGCCACAATCAGGACTGCATACGACCGAGGCACACAGGGCCAACACCCGGCACCATGATGTGGGGAGCGATCTCCTACACTGGCCGTACACCTCTGGTGATCGTCGAGGGGACACTGAATAGTGCACGGTACATCCAAACCGTCATCGAACCCATCGTTCTACCATTCCTAGACCGGCAAGGGAACTTGCTGTTCCAACAGGACAATGCACATCCGCATGTATCCTGCGCCACCCAAAGTGCTCTAGAAGGTGTAAGACAACTACCCTGGCCAGCAAGATCTCCGGATCTGTCCCCCATTGAGCATGTTTGGGACTGGATGAAGCGTCGTCTCACGCAGTCTGCACGTCCAGCACGAACGCTGGTCCAACTGAGGCGCCAGGTGGAAATGGCATGGCAAGCCGTTCCACAGGACTACATCCAGCATGTCTACGATCGTCTCCATGGGAGAATAGCAGCCTGGATTGCTGCGAAAGGTGGATATACACTGTACTAGTGCCGACATTGTTCATGCTCTGTTGCCTGTGTCTATGTGCCTGTGGTTCTGTCAGTGTGATCATGTGATGTATCTGACCCAAGGAATGTGTCAATAAAGTTTCCCCTTCCTGGGACAATGAATTCACGGTGTTCTTATTTCAATTTCCAGGAGTGTATATACTATTGACCAGCCCCTGCCCCAAGGCACCGAAAGCTTCATATATGCAAATGATTGTGCCATTACCGCTCAAGCAGGCAGCTTTGAAACCGTTGAACAGAATCTGTCAGAAGCCCTCTAACAGCTTGCCATCTACTATAAGGGGAACCATCTCAAACCCAACCCACGGAAAACCCAAACCTGCGCCTTCCACCTAAAGAACAGACAGAAGACTACTGCTTAACTGGGAGGGATTGCCCCTGGAACATTGCGAAACACCAAAATACTTTGGTGTCACCTTGGATAGAGCACTCACCTATAAAAAGCACTGCATGAACCCTACACGCAAAGTAGCCGCGAGAAACAACACTGTGCGCAAACTAACGGGCACTACATGGGGCCCACAGCCTGGAATAGTGAGAACCACAGCTCTTGTTTTGTGCTATTCAACAGCGGAGTACGCGTGGCCAGTGTGGTACAATTCTAGCCACGCCAAGCAAGTGGACATACCGCTTGATGAACCCTGCCGCATCATCACAGGCTGTCTGAGACCAACCCCGACTGATAAATTGTACTGCCTGGCAGGCGTGGCCCCACCAGGTATTAGAAGGAAAGTAGCGGCCAGGAAGGAAAAGACAAAGAGGCTCTGAGCACTATGGGACTTAACATCTATGGTCATCAGTGCCCTAGAACTTAGAATTACTTAAACCTAACTAACCTAAGGACATCACACAACACCCAGCCATCACGAGGCAGAGAAAATCCCTGACCCCGCCGGGAATCGAACCCGGGAGTGGGAAGCGAGAACGCTACCGCACGACCACGAGATGCGGGCAAAAGACAAAGACGTTGACCTCACCTGCCTACCCGCTGTACAAACACCAGCCAGCCCGCCGTCGACTAAAATCTAGAAAAAGCTTCCTGCACACAGTAGAAAACATCTCGGGACACCGCAGCATGTGAGGCTGGCAATGTGGCGAGAAGAAAACGCGCACCTTGGGGAATGGTTAGTCCCAAACGAAGAACTCCCTCCCGGCCATATGGAAGGGTGGACGACATGGAAATCTCTTAATAGGCTGCGCTCTGGCGTCACAGGGTCCAAAGAGAGTATGTGTGACTGTGGACACACTCAAACCACCATCCACCTCACGCAGTGTGTGCTGTGCCCAAGCACCTACACCATGAAGGATTTGATGAATACCACCCCGGAAGCGCTGGTAGTGGCCAGGTTCTGGTCAAAGACTTCATAAAATAAAAAACTACTTGACCCTGCTTATATATCTGTATACTTTTATATTTTATATTTTTTTGTATTTGTTATATACTTGATATGTATGTGTTAATCATTCTGATTTTATGTACGATGCTTCTGACACGATTAAATAAATAAAAAACTAGGAGAGGCTTAAAAAACTGGATAAGGGACGAGACTGGACTGGAAGACGTAAATATGACCAAAATGAAAATAAAAGTAGGTGGGCGGGACATGCAGGCACGTGAATAGATAGCAGAGAGAGCAAGGAATTTTTTTTCTATAATCCAAGAAGTAAGAAAACATATAGCGACTTAATAGAGGGATACATGATAGTGTAGCTTAAATGAATACAGATCAAATCTGTAATGTAAAGTCATGGAAAGGCCCTTATTCGACAGCTGTTGAACTTTAAGCGACATGCTTTTCATGATTTCGTCCATTTTCCGCAAGAGATTCTCTCTACATGAAGAACAAGGGACTGAGGCGATTAAGTGTAAATGCGTAAATAAGCTGACATCAAACTGGGGCACTGTAACATACGGGGTTCCTCAGCTTGCAGTACTATGTCTACTTTACTTCCTGGTACACATAAATGACTCGCCTTCGATTTGTAACAGATAGCACTGAAATTGCTTTCTTTATGGATGTACAAGCATAATTGCTACAGATTAATGTCGGGAAATGAATGATACAGCAACTCATTTCCTGGCATGAAACAGCTTATAGTTCCCCAACTAACTGACTGACTTTTACATTTTATAAATCATAGTACATCCGGTATCTAATATACAATTCGGTTAGCACTGACATTAAAGTCTCTGACAATAAGGCTCGACTAAAGAAGCAGGCCGTTTTCTCGCGGTTTGAAATTCTAACTCTGCCATCACTATATGTCTACTCTCTCTTAGCAGTTGTGGTTAGTAATCTGAACTCAGTCGAAAGTAACTGCTACACCTACTCAGAGGATACTTGATGATAAAACAATTTGCATTTGGATTATACTTCTTTAACCATTGTACAAGAAGTCGGGATTATTCTCTATGTTTAATTTCCAAAAGATATCCAGCAAAAGCAAAAAGAAAAAAAAAGAGTAATAAACCACAGACTTTCAACTCTATAATGAAAGACTGCCTTGCGGCACAATCCTCTTATACTGTACGGGAGGCCGGCCGGAGTGGCCGAGCGGTTCTAGGCGCTACAGTCTGGAACTGCGCGGCCGCTACGGTCGCAGGTTCGAATCCTTCCTCGGGCATGGATGTGTGTGATGTGCTTAGCTTAGTTACGTTTAAGTAGTTCTAAGTTCTAGGGGACTGATGACCTCGGAAGTTAAGTCTCATAGTGCTCAGAGCCATTTAAACCATTTTTGAACTGTACGGGAGGTCCTCACAGTCTTTCACTGTAACCTATTATTTGTTGTACACACCACTAGAAATTTCTGTTTTGCGTTTTTTCTTCATTTTTATAGTCTTCTTTCATGGGCTTTAAATTTTCTTATCTGCTTCCTGTGAACTATGAAGTGATTTGTTCCATGACAATGTGGTTTTAGCTCAAGTGGTCCCGTGAAACGAAATGGTTATAGTAAATTAATTACAACACCAGATTTCTGGTTCTGGGAGTTCACAGAAGGAGTTACTAGGACGTGCTGCAAAATAATGCCTCCGAATACTTTATATGAAAACTCTTAATACTTTTCAAACGGAATAAACATTATTAACATTCTACATCGTTCTTCATGTCTACATATTTATTTCTCAACATAGTCTCCCTGGTGACGAACACATTTCTCCCAAAGAGATACCAGTTGGTTGATACCGTCACTGTAGAAACTTCGACTTTGTTAACGTACCGCTACTTCTCCTCTGCTTGCACCGCTTCGCCATTATCACAGTGTAGTCCTCGAAGGTGTTCTTCAGGTTATGGAAACAGATGAAAGTAGGATGGGACCCGGTCGGGACTGTGGGGAGGATGATAGATGACATTGAACCCAAGGCGTCGGATTGTTGCATATGACTAGAACTCGGGTGTGGTTTTTCATTCTCATGCTGAAGAAGAGGGTGCTCCATGAGTGGATGAACTCTTCGAATTTGGAACCCGATTACAGCATACTGTTTCTCACGTAGCGACATAGTTACGTTTCACACCGCCATGTTACGCACTACAATCCGGAGCCCTCTAGCGACAGAGGGCTGTAAACATGTACACATGAAGATTGCTAATAAAGTTTGTTTTATTAAAAAGACTAGCTGACCTGGCGAACTCTGTTCCGCCTGAAAGCCAATAAATAATCGGATTTTGAATGTTAAGTTCAATTTTTATTAGGAAATACAAATAAAAAATTAAGTATTTTAATGATTCTTTATTCTTTATGTTTTTTGGTGCATAGCTTCCACTCTTCAATTAAGTACCTTGTGATACACGACATTTTTTGTTTTATTATCAGCTAGTGATAAGATAAAGACATTTTTGCATGTGTATCATGGTCCTTTGAGAGTGGTTTGCATTGCGCATGACAACTCTTGTGCGTCGAAAATTATCTACATGTTGATCTCTGTTGTTCTCTCGACGATTTCGCATTGTGATTGAGAAGCACGAAGTCGAGCCATACTAACGCGGCGCTCTTCACAGGCAATTTGTTGTTCTTCTTCAGTCCTTTCATGTTTTGTATCCTTCTTGCATTACGGCTTTGTCGAGAAATATTCGATCGTCTTGGACGCAGCATTGTTAATGATGATTCAAAGAAAATACAAATTATTTCTTTAAATTTTTAATTTATGATGTATACTGATACTTACCCATAGACGTTTAGCTATCATTTGCGTTTTGTTATTCCATGTCAGATGCGTTTTTCCTATGCCATGTTTTATAGTGACGGTTAGCTGACATTTGCGTTTTGTTATTCCATGCCAGATGCGTTTTTGTTATACCACGTTTTGAAGCGGTCAAACGGGATACAAATATCCTATGACCGTCTCCTGATTCTAAGCTACCTCTCCACCAATTTTCAGCCAAATCGGTCCAGCCGTTTTTGAGTTATAAATAGTGCAACTAACACGACTTTCTTTTATATATATAGATTTAAGAGTTTTCGCATAAAAAATTCGGAGGTATTATTTTTCTGCACGCCCTAGTATATTTATGATCTCATGCAGAAGGTACCTTATACGCCGTCTGAGGTGGATCTTCAATGATTAGAACAAGTCCAGCTTACGTTAACAAATGTGCTACTGTGTATTTTATTGTATACTGTGTTTATAACGTAACAATCATCTGCGAGCGCTACGCATATGAACATGACGATGTGCACAAGATGTTTCTTCATTCTAAATGTTTTAGTTATGGCCAACCATTATATTATGTGCTATATTTTCTCTACATGACAACTCGGCATGAGGTCCAACTCAAAATGATCACGTTTTATAACACAAAATTCTGAAGGCTGAAGATGACAGCAAAGTCTGTCGAAACCGGTCGTTTGTAAATAATGTAATATTTACGCGAGTTTGACATTAGAAAGTTTTTTCTCCTATGTATGAATCAGCATGGGTTTCAGAAACAACGGTCTTGTGAAACTCAGCTCACTCTGTTCGTCCACGAGACCGAGAAGGTGATAGATGCCAGCGCCCAGGTAGATGGCGTGTTCCTTGACTTCCATCAGGAATTCTATAAAATGGCTCTAAGCACTACGGGACTTAGCATCTGAGGTCATCAGTCCCAAAGACATAAAACTACTTAAAGCTAACCAACCTAAGGACATCACACACATCCATGCCCGAGGCAGGATTCGAACCTGTGACCGTAGCAGCAGCGCGGTTCCAGACTAAAGCGCCTGGAAACGCTCGGCCACAGCGGCCGGCAGGCATTCTATTCATTTCTGCACTGTCGCCCAGCAAAAAATACACTCCTGGAAATTGAAATAAGAACACCGTGAATTCATTGTTCCAGGAAGGGGAAACTTTATTGACACATTCCTGGGGTCAGATACATCACATGATCACACTGACAGAACCACAGGCACATAGACACAGGCAACAGAGCATGCACAATGTCGGCACTAGTACAGTGTATATCCACCTTTCACAGCAATGCAGGCTGCTATTCTCCCATGGAGACGATCGTAGAGATGCTGGATGTAGTCCTGTGGAACGGCTTGCCATGCCATTTCCACCTGGCGCCTCAGTTGGACCAGCGTTCGTGCTGGACGTGCAGACCGCGTGAGACGACGCTTCATCCAGTCCCAAACATGCTCAATGGGGGACAGATCCGGAAATCTTGCTGGCCAGGGTAGTTGACTTACACCTTCTAGAGCACGTTGGGTGGCACAGGATATATGCGGACGTGCATTGTCCTGTTGGAACAGCAAGTTCCCTTTCCGGTCTAGGAATGGTAGAACGATGGGTTCGATGACGGTTTGGATGTACTGTGCACTATTCAGTGTCCCTTCGACGATCACCAGAGGTGTACGGCCAGTGTAGGAGATCGCTCCCCACACCATGATGCCGGGTGTTGGCCCTGTGTGCCTCGGTCGTATGCTGTCCTGATTGTGGCGCTCACCTGCACGGCGCCAAACACGCATACGACCATCATTGGCACCAAGGCAGAAGCGACTCTCATCGCTGAAGACGACACGTCTCCATTCGTCCCTCCATTCACGCCTGTCGCGACACCACTGGAGGCGGGCTGCACGATGTTGGGGCGTGAGCGGAAGACGGCCTAACGGTGTGCGGGACCGTAGCCCAGCTTCATGGAGACGGTTGCGAATGGTCCTCGCCGATACCCCAGGAGCAACAGTGTCCCTAATTTGCTGGGAAGTGGAGGTGCGGTCCCCTACAGCACTGCGTAGGATCCTACGGTCTTGGCGTGCATCCGTGCGTCGCTGCGGTCCGGTCCCAGGTCGACGGGCACGTGCACCTTCCGCCGACCACTGGCGACAACATCGATGTACTGTGGAGACCTCACGCCCCACGTGTTGAGCAATTCGGCGGTACGTCCACCCGGCCTCCCGCATGCCCACTATACACCCTCGCTCAAAGTCCGTCAACTGCACGTACGGTTCACGTCCACGCTGTCGTGGCATGCTACCAGTGTTAAAGACTGCGATGGAGCTCCGTATGCCACGGCAAACTGGCTGACACTGACGGCGGCGGTGCACAAATGCTGCGCAGCTAGCGCCATTCGACGGCCAACACCGCGGTTCCTGGTGTGTCCGCTGTGCCGTGCGTGTGATCATTGCTTGTACAGCACTCTCGCAGTGTCCGGAGCAAGTATGGTGGGTCTGACACACCGGTGTCAATGTGTTCTTTTTTCCATTTCCAGGAGTGTATAAAAAATAAATAAAAATAAAATAGTTTAAAAAATGAGCACACGCAGTATCAGACCAACTGTGTGAGTGGATTGATCTAAATGTGACTTCGGACGTTCCCCAAGGGAATGCTACAGATTCATTAACTTTCGCAATGTACAGGGGGATTTTTTTTCCACCGTGTTGAAACTCGATGAGAGGATACGAAACAAAAGAGGTCTAATGAACTTATGTCCGGAAATGCATGGTTTCCATGCTAGAGACCATTTATTCAATCATACATGGTTACAGAGAGTGCAATCTGGCAGGCACTGTACCATGCACCCACAGTTACAGTATGTGTTGGAAATGGTTTCCATGTGCCTCAACGCATGCGTGTACGAGCTGTAGCATGTTCTGTCTGACACGTTTACATCAGCCAGGCTGCATAGGAACAGTGTCAGACACAGCATGAATACGCTGTTCCAGTGCCTCCATATCTATAATGAGCCGTGCATGCAAGGTACTTTTGAGATGGCCCCATAACCAGCATTGGTTGAGATCCGGTGAACGAGCAGGCTATGCAACTGGATAACCTCGTCCGATCCATTGGCCAGAGTAGACACAATTGAGAAGCGTCCGGACGTTGACGGCGAAGTGGGCTGAAGCATCATCATGTAGCAGCCACATAACCCTTAGAGTCGTCAATGGCACTGCTTCCAGCAGGGAAGGCAAAGTAACCCGCAAGAAATTCTGTGGTTGTCGGCAGGGATAGGTCTCCTGATAAAACCTTGCTGCCCGCCGCCCGTTACCATTTGCCTTTCCGTAAATAAACACTATGTCGGGAAGCTCTCGATTCGAATACGGAACCATTGTGTAAAACGCTGTATCACAGCCACTACGAGGTGAGTCAGCAAGAGGAGTGAATCGGACACAACATTACCAATTACTATGGCAGGAGAGGGCGCTTGTGCATGACGTCTGACGGACAGTACCACCCTGTAGGAGAAACCATGCATGCTGTAACTGTGGCTCCATGGTTCAGCACGTACTGAACCGCAGTGTCTGTAACAAAGTATGACTGAATAAATAGTCTCTAGCATGGAAACCATGCATTTCCAGACAAAAGCTCATTAAACTATTTTGTTACGTATCCTCTCATCGAATGATCCAAAAAAGTGGTTCAAATGGCTCTGAGCACTATGGGACTTAACATCGTAGCTCATCAGTCTCCTAGGACTTACAACTACTTAAAACTAACTAACCTAAGGACACCACACACATCCATGCCCGAGGCAAGATTCGAACCTGCGACCGTAGCGGTCACGTGGTTCCAGACTGAAGCGCCTAGAACCGCTCGACCACACCGGCGGGTATCGAATGAACCCTAGAGTTTATACACGGTGGAAGAAATCACCATGTATATAAATGACATAGTAGACATCATCGGAAGTACCATGGGGCTTGTCGTGGAAAATACCAATGTATATAAAGAACGCGCAACACTAGAAAAGTTTAGCGAAGTGCAAGGAAACTTGCAGAGAATTGATGCTTGGTGCAGGGAGTGGCAGCTGAACCCTCAACGTATACAAATGTAACGTATTGCGTATACATATATGGAAAGACCCATTATTGTATGATCGCACGATTGCAGAACAATCACTGGAAGCAATTACTTCGATAAAATATGTAGGAGTATGGGCACAGAGCGATTTAAAGTGGAACGACCACATAAAACTAATCGCAGGAAAGCAGCTGCTAGACAGAGATTCCTCAAAGGAATCCTGAGGAGCCGTAGTCCGTCAAATAGGAAGATAGCTTACAAAACTCTCGGTCGACCAATATTTGAATATCGCTCGTCAGTATGTCATCCGTACCAGATGAGATTGCTGGAGAAAACAGAGGAAATCCAAAGAAAAGCAGCGCCTTTTGTTACAGGTTCATTTAGTAAGCACGAAAGCGTCACTAGGATGATCAACCAACTTTAATGGTAACACGCTACCAGAGAGGTGTTTTGCATAAGGGTGTCGTTTACTGTTAGTGTTGCGAGAGCGTACGTTCCTAGAGGAGTCAACAAATACCTCGCTTTCTCTTACGTATATCTCACAAAAAGACAATGAACATAAAATTAAGGATTCGATCCCACACAGAAGTGAACCAGCAAATCGTTCTTGCCGCGAACCAATCGCGGCTGCATAGGAAAGAGGTTAAGAGACACTGGTGCACAAACTACCCCCAACACTTACTGCAGGGTGGCTTACGGAGTATAGATTTGTCTGTTGCATACTGAGGTATAGGACTGCGCACCGAGAATCCCAATGTGGCTATACAACAAGCGCTAGGATCTTTCGGAAACGCTCTGCAAATGCAGCAGGAGAAAATTTAATGTATATAAACTGTGGGT
This sequence comes from Schistocerca gregaria, assembly GCF_023897955.1. Classification (NCBI taxonomy): domain Eukaryota; kingdom Metazoa; phylum Arthropoda; class Insecta; order Orthoptera; family Acrididae; genus Schistocerca; species Schistocerca gregaria. Next base: position 750,192,920 of record NC_064931.1, read on the forward strand.
AGATTTGAAGCAGCATGTTGTTCTTCCTCTTTGCTTCTTTTCCTTAGCGTTCACACCGTCTAGTACTGGCTTCGACATACTCAGGATTTGGGAAATTTATTTTGTTTAACTTTGCGGCCGGATGTCCTTCCTGTGATTGCAGTCGTCAGTTGCGTAATGCCTTCGGCACACGGGACGAGTTAGCTAACGTTGAAGGGGCGCTCTACGAATTTTGTGAGGATACGTCCTGCTAGTTCACGTTGGATAGCCATTTCGTCACTTGAAACACAAAATAAGTTCTCAGATATTTTGGCGACGTGTCATGTAAAGTAGAACCAATACGAAGCAAGAACGCTCCCTACGTCACAAGCAGAAAACCTAATACCCGCAGAAAGCAAGACGTTATATTGTACTTGTCTGAAGCGTGTATTATGTGAGTTTATGTTATTATTTTACACCCCATAAATTTATGCTATTTATAAGCACCAGCACATTGAATATGTCGAGAACGAATCGTTATTGGTTCGATTTGTTGTACTAAAACTACCGGAAATGTAATACTGGTGGTTAAACGATTTTCATACTTAGTTATTACCGCGTTATAACTCACGTGTTATTAAGATAAGTGTCGCGCTCTTTTTAGGATTTGTTATAATTAAATGCAAAATCTGCGATAAAAGCCTACAGAAGACCAGAAGATAAATTCTAAAGTGTATTGAAAGGAAGCTACAGTCTAGTGTAGTGTGTAGAGGTAACATGTTACAGTGAAAAAAATCCATGATTAGGTTGTTACAGGGTTCGAATCCTATTGTACTTGGTTTTTTTCCGTCACCTTCGCGGTTTCAAAAGGTTCTGGAACTTTCTTACGAAATTAATATAAATAATTTCTGTAAATTTTAATGTTATGTAAATATAAAAGCGTTCTCTGTCAGGAGTGATTTTGTTCGATTTGTTGAACTTTTATAAGCTTATGTCCTTACTGACCGGGACCTGTATCTTTCTTCTTTGTCCTTTTACATGTTGACGGATACTGAAGTTTTTATTTATGTGCAGGGTGTCCGAAAAGTCTTTCCCTAATTATATAAACTGATAACTCAGGCTAGAAGTAGGATACAAATATGAAACTAGTGTCTAATTTTTTTACAAACTATCAAAGTTTTTTTCACACATCAGCAAACTTCCACTTCCATTGTTGCCCAATGACAGTACACGTCGATATGACTTTGTGGTCGAAATGCTATCACGTATTGAGGACGATGATGGTTATCTCAGACGAATTGCTTTTTCCGACGAAGCGACCTTTTTTGTCAGTGGAGTAGTGAATCGCCATAATGTGCGCATTTGGGGTTCACAACCCCCTGGCGAGGTCATGGAGTGCACCAGAGGCAGTCCAAAGGTGAATGTTTGGTGCGCGCTATTGCACGATCGAATTATCGGGCCACTCTTCTTCGCTGAGGCTACCACCACATCTGCAGTGTATCTGGAGATGTTTCAACTGTATGCTGTCCCTCAGCTGCTTCAGTATCACCACGATGTCTTGTTTCAGCAAGACGGTGCACCGCCTCATTGGGGTTTGGACGTCCGTGCATATCGATATGACCTTTCCTGGGCGATGGATTGGTCGTGATGGGCCAACGGTTTGGCCTCCACGCTCTCCTGACATAACCAGATTAGACTTCTTTTTATCTGGTTATGTCAAGGACGAGGTCTACCGAACGCGTGTACCAGATCTTGAAACCCTGCGGCAACGGATAACCACAGTCGTTGAATCGATCCCTCCAGTGATGTTGGCAAATGTGTGGACGGAAATTGAATATCGCCTAGATGCGCTACGTGCTACTAAGGCTGCTCGTGTGGAAGTTTACTGACGCGTGAAAAAAACTTTGATAGTTTGTTAACAATTAGACACCAGTTTCATATTTGTATCTTACTTCTAGCCTGAGTTATCAATTTATGTACTCAGGGAAAGACTTTTCGGACACCCTGTATATCACAGACAGAATAACACGACTGGTGTATGAACGAGGGAGGAAATTTGCGTTGTATTAGAGCTAACGTAGGAATTCTACGAGCGTCCATTTTCGTGAACAAACTGTATTGTTTGCGAGCTAGATAAAGCCGACAGCTCCGCTGCAGAGCGCCGAGAGCGCAAAATCACTCTACTCAGTTCGTCCCGTGGTGTGTCCGTCGGCGCTGTCTCCCGTGACGCTGGACGTCCCGTAAGCGTACACATCAACGTTAGCTGCCTCGTCCTGTGTGCCGACGGCTTAACGGAAGGAAGCCCTGTGCGCCATCTGTCGGACAATTATGTAGACCTGTTCTGTGTGTGATCGTGTTTTAGCTGTCAGTGCTTCGTATTTTCTGAGGCGGAAAGTGGAGCATTTGTCAAAACGGGCGGGTGTAGCCCCACGAAAACTACACTTATGACCGAGTGCACTAAGCGCGGTCAATAAAGCAAGATAAACAAGCTCCTGTGATCACAATTAAACGCAGACCGCGTTTAAAATGTTTCTGCGATGCACCAACGTTAATCGCCGGCCAGCAAACCGTCGTCAATCAAACGTGCATTTTACCGCGGTTACCTGTCTATTACAATGGAACGCGCCCTTGTGATGCAAAGATGATAATAGAGGTACGAATTTGCACATGACCGCCTGTATACATAAGGTTTCTAGACAATCGCCGGTGAATGACGTCATTTTCACAAGCTCTCAAAAATGTTCAACTGTGTGTGAATTCCTAAGGGACCAAACTACTGAGGTCATCGGTCGCTAGACTTACACACTACTTAAACTAACTTAAACTACCGTATGCTAAGAACACACACACACCCATGCCCGAGAGAGGACTCTAACCTCCGGTGGGAGGCGCCGCGCAATCCGTGACATGACGCCTCAAACCGAGCGGCTACTTCGCGCGGCATGCTCTCATTTCCGGTGACAAGCAGAAATATGCAGCGTGGCAATTATTGAACTATATGAAGAAAATGTAAATTAGTTACAAACTACGGTGTGCACACCCTTTATTCAATATGTAAACGCCACAACAGTTATTCGGATTTAGGTTATGACATGTTAGCTATGGCTGCCATCATTGGTGATGATGTGACGCAGACGAATAGCGAAATTCTATTTGACCCGCTGAAGTGTCGAACCACTGATGCTGTCGACGATCTCCTAAATGACTGTTTTCAGCTCAGCAAAGGTTTTGGGGTTATTGCTGTACACCTTCTCTTTAATATAGCCTCACAAAAAGGAGTCGCATGTTTACAGATCCGGAGAATATGGCGGCCAATCGAGGCCTATGCCAGTGACCTCTGGGTATCCCAGAGCCAGAATGCGGTCCCCAAAGTGCCCCTCCAGGACATCAAGTACTCTCCTGCTTCGATGGGACCGAGCTCCGTCTTGTATTAACCATATCTTGTCGAAATCAGGGTCACTTTGCACAACAGGCATGAAGTCGTCTTTCAAAAACCTACACTTATCGTTCGGTAGTACATACATACATTTATTCTTGTTCCATAAATAAATGCCGCGTGACTAGGGTCTCCCGTCGGGTAGACCGTTCGCCGAGTGCAAGTCTTTCGATTTGACGCCACTTCGGCGACTTGCCCGACATAGCCCGGGAATCGAAATCGGGCTTGTAGGATTGACATCCTGTCGCTCTGACCGTTCAGCTACCGGGGGCGGACTTCTCGTTCCATAGATTATGAATACGACATTTCGTAATGATGTGGAACGTGTTACTTTAACACTTTCTTTACACAATTAATTAAATTTTTTACAGTTATTACTTCATATCTATGAATTCTTCTATTGAGTGGAAGGAGTTGTCATTCAGAAGTTCTTTTAATTTGCTTTGAAATGTTGGTTGGCTATCTGTCAGACTTTTAACACTATTTGGCAAATGACCAAAGATTTCTGTGGCAGCATAATTCACCCCTTTCTGTGCCAACGTGAGATTTAATCCGGAATAGTGAATGTCATGCTTTCTTCTAGTGTTGTAGCGATGCAGGTAGCTATTATTTTTGAATTGGGATGGGTTATTAATGACAAATTTCATAAGTGAATATATGTACAGGTTCTGTGAATATCCTGAGTTCCTTAAATAAATGTCTGCAAGGTGACCTTGGGTGGGCTCCAGCTATTATTCTGATTACACTCTTTTGTGCAATGAATACTTTCTCTCTTAATGACGAATTGCTCCAAAATATGATGCCATATGAATGCAGTGAATGAAAATAGGCATAGTAGACTAATTTACTGATATGTTTATCACCAAAATTTGTAATAACCCTAATAGCATAAGTAGCTGAACCTAACCGTTTCAGCAGATCATCGATGTGTTTCTTCCAATCCAATTTCTCATCAATACACATACATAGAAATTTTGAGTATTCTGCCTTATCAACAGACTTCCGTTCATAGTCTATATTTATCAATGGTGTCATGCCATTTACTGTACAGAATTGTATAAACTGTGTTTTCTCAAAATTTAGTGAGAGTCCATTTGCAAAGAGCCACTTAATAATTGTCTGAAAGAAATTATTTGCAATTTCCTCATCTGATTCTTGCTTCTTGCTTCTTGGGTGTGATTACTATACTTGTATTATCAGCAAAAAGAAGTAGCTTTGCATCTTCATGAATATAGAGTGGCAAGTCGTTAATATATATTAAGAACAATAAGGGACCCAAGACTGAACCCTGGGGGACACCATCCTTGATACCTACCCAGTTAGAGGACTCTGCTGGTTTTTGCAGACTATCTGTACTGTTAATTTCAACCTTCTGCATTCTTCCAGTGAAGTATGAAGTAAACCATTTGTGCACTGTCCGTCTCATACCACAATACTTAAGCGTACCTAGAAGAATATCATGATTCAGACAGCCAAAAGCCTTTGAGAGAACACAAAAATCCCAGTGGGTGATGTTCAGTTATTCAATACATTTATTATTTGATCGGTGAAAGCATATATAGCATTTTCCGTTGAAAAGCATTTCTGAAAACTAAACTGACATTTTGTTAGTACTTCATTTTTTCATTTTTACAGATATGTGATGCTACTCTTGAATACATTACTTTTTCAAGAATTTTGGATAAAGCTGTCAGAAGTGAGATTGGGCGGTAGTTGTTAGCATCAGATCTATCCCCTTTTTATCTAATGTGTTAACAATAGCATATTTCAGTCTATCTGGAAAAATGCCCTGTCACCGTGCCATCAAGGAATATCGCAACGACTATTCCGTGACTGGACATTGCATACCACACAGTCACCTGTTGAGGGTGAAGAGACTTGTCGATCGCGAAACGCGCATTCTCAGCCCCCAAATGCGCCAGTTTTGCTTATTGACGAACCCATCCAAATGAAAGTGGGCTTCGTCGCTAAACCAAACCATGCAGAGGGTACCCTAATTCCCACCATGCACCGCGGCCAACCGTGCAGTTTGAACGTCCTAACACACACCGTTCAGAATTTATGACGATTTTATTTCATATAATTCTATAATTGTCATCCTGTACCTCGCTACTATCGTCGGCGACAGCGTTAATGGCGTCTAGACGTGCAGTTCAGAAGAAATAGTCCGTTGTCAACTCGGCTGAAAGTGCATAGACAGCAACTGTTCCTGAACCTTGGCACTTCGCAGACTGTCTCGCCTAAACGTGCATCACGTTTGAAGCACGAGTACACTTTAAAATAATGTCCCTTGCCTGTTTGTGAGACACTTGGTGCCTTCTAGGTGCTCCAGCCATTGTGAGAAAACACACAAAATACCATAGAAATCAGTCAATCGTAGCTTTGCGCATGTAAAACACAACAGAACGCTCAAATATTATGGAATATTCTATGCGGGTATGATAAACATATGGTATTTCGACCACCTCTACCAGCTAACATCGAGGAACTAAAAGAAGGAATAACTGCAGCTATCCAAACTATTAAGCCGGAAATGCTACGGAGAGTGTGGAACGATTTTGGTTGATGTCGCACGAGTGTCTTGACGGAGTCATCTTGAATATTTATGAACTTGTTATTTACTGAAAACAACTTCGTTAACTACTCGTCACATTGATTAACTACCCAAGTACCAACATGTTTCTTCGATTAAACACAGATTTTCAAAGTTGATTCTTTTTTAATCACCTTGTATAATGAGAAATAATATGTACGAGACAAACAATTTGTCTAATGGTTTAAATGTCCCACTATTGTAGTTAAAACAGACTGCGGGGAAGAAAATAAAACCGCGCACTTTCACCAAATTGTACAACATACAGTTTTCTTTCTTGCAGTTGGTTCTAACAGAAAAACTGTACATTGTTATTTTAAAAAAATATGTAGGCTATACCTGTCTGAATGTTTGTTATGGTACTGTGTAAAACTTTAAAGTACATTGGACAAAAACATATGTTAATAAATTAGGCATGAAACATTCAAGATTTTTGGTTACAATGTTTCCCCTTGATGTATCACATATATATTTATATGTTTTATGTATTAAAAATTTATGGTTTATATCTCTCTGAATGTTCATTGGGGGTTTTGTATAAAAGTTTGAAGTAAATTGCTCAAGAACTTTTTTGAAATTTTTTGTAACAACATTTCCTCTTTATATATTACAGATATATTTATACAGCGTATATATAAAAAACATATATAGTCTATGTGCGGCCGCTTGTTCATTAGAGTACGTATCAAACACTTGAAGTAAGTCGGTGATGTGATTTTCAAGATTTTTGGTAACAACATCAAACGACAACTTGTCCTTATATAGCAATATACACTCCTGGAAATGGAAAAAAGAACACATTGACACCGGTGTGTCAGACCCACCATACTTGCTCCGGACACTGCGAGAGGGCTGTACAAGCAATGATCACACGCACGGCACAGCGGACACACCAGGAACCGCGGTGTTGGCCGTCGAATGGCGCTAGCTGCGCAGCATTTGTGCACCGCCGCCGTCAGTGTCAGCCAGTTTGCCGTGGCATACGGAGCTCCATCGCAGTCTTTAACACTGGTAGCATGTAGCGACAGCGTGCACGTGAACCGTATGTGCAGTTGACAGACTTTGAGCGAGGGCGTATAGTGGGCATGCGGGAGGCCGGGTGGACGTACCGCCGAATTGCTCAACACGTGGGGCGTGAGGTCTCCACAGTACATCGATGTTGTCGCCAGTGGTCGGCGGAAGGTGCACGTGCCCGTCGACCTGGGACCGGACCGCAGCGACGCACAGATGCACGCCAACACCGTAGGATCCTACGCAGTGCCATAGGGGACCGCACCGCCACTTCCCAGCAAATTAGGGACACTGTTGCTCCTGGGGTATCGGCGAGGACCATTCGCAACCGTCTCCATGAAGCTGGGCTACGGTCCCGCACACCGTTAGGCCTTCTTCCGCTCACGCCCCAACATCGTGCAGCCCGCCTCCAGTGGTGTCGCGACAGGCGTGAATGGAGGGACGAATGGAGACGTTTCGTCTTCAGCGATGAGAGTCGCTTCTGCCTTGGTGCCAATGATGGTCGTATGCGTGTTTGGCGCCGTGCAGGTGAGCGCCACAATCAGGACTGCATACGACCGAGGCACACAGGGCCAACACCCGGCATCATGGTGTGGGGAGCGATCTCCTACACTGGCCGTACACCTCTGGTGATCGTCGTGGGGACACTGACTAGTGCACGGTACATCCAAACAGTCATCGAACCCATCGTTCTACCATTCCTAGACCGGCAAGGGAACTTGCTGTTCCAACAGGACAATGCACGTCCGCATGTATCCCGTGCCACCCAACGTGCTCTAGAAGGTGTAAGTCAACTACCCTGGCCAGCAAGATCTCCGGATCTGTCCCCCATTGAGCATGTTTGGGACTGGATGAAGCGTCGTCTCACGCGGTCTGCAGGTCCAGCACGAACGCTGGTCCAACTGAGGCGCCAGGTGGAAATGGCATGGCAAGCCGTTCCACAGGACTACATACAGCATCTCTACGATCGTCTCCATGGGAGAATAGCAGCCTGGATTGCTGCGAAAGGTGGATATACACTGTACTAGTGCCGACATTGTGCATGCTCTGTTGCCTGTGTCTATGTGCCTGTGGTTCTGTCAGTGTGATCATGTGATGTATCTGACCCCAGGAATGTGTCAATAAAGTGTCCCCTTCCTGGGACAATGAATTCACGGTGTTCTTATTTCAGTGTCCAGGAGTGTAGATTACAAAAATCCGATTGTCGTTTTGTCACCTTGTTACAGCTAAACAGGCAATTGCTCTTGGAGGCACATATGAAATGTACTCCCACTAAGTTTGATTCACAAAGTAATAAACTTTCTGGGTACATTTTGTCATGGGTACGGTATAAGATGTCTTCAGTGTCTTGCACGGAACCCCTTGAGGTCGCAGTTGCAAAAGGCCAATGATGTTTACGGCATTCGATGAACCAAATATTGTCTACCATGCAACCACGATATTGGCTGCTAATGGAACATGGGACGGAACTGGAGATATCCAGTGGCGAGCACAGCATGAGGCTATGGAGCATTGTTGAATTGCTTAGTCGACGAGTAACTCAACAGCGCTACCGTGATACTGGTGTCGACACAAAGCAGAGCAATGGCAACGATAAACAAAGCAAACATTGGATTACATCTACAACAATTGTCGAAGTTGAAATTTCGTCAGAAGGGAACCCAAGGAATTTCGCAGAGTGAGAAAGAAACGGCAGATGAAATATTATCGCTTCTATAAGATGAGTCAGTGGAATGTCTGGTGTCGTATATGCTCGACCGTACGGACAATGCACATGAGGAGTACAATGACGACGATACGTGCTCAACAAATGATACAAAACAGATGTCGAGCCACGTAGTTCATCGTCCTTTTAGGGCAGGGAGCACAAAATCCCATCTCCACTGAAATGCAGTAAAGGACAATCGTTGCCCAAGGAGTGGGTACTAAAGATAATTACGTACATAGGAGATCATACGCAGCATAGTAAAGAAAAACAATTGTGAACAGATTTTGAATAAGTCCGCAGCAATATGACCGTGTAGTGCATAAGAAGAACTACGAATATTGAAGGGTGGACATGGTGCACTTGTTACAAAAACTAGTGTTAACGTGTTTCAACGATACTTGATACAATTTACAGGATGTGCATGATAGTGACCTAAACCCTCCAGGGTAGCTGAGAGCGCTAACGCGCTGCTTCCTGGATTCGGGTAGGCGTGCCGGCCCCAGATCGAATCCGCCCGGCTGATTAACGGCGAGGGCCGATGTGCCGGCTAGCCTGGATGTGGTTTTTCGGCGGTTTTCCACATCCCGCTAGGTGAATACCGGGCTGGCCCCCATGTTCCACCTGAGTTAGACGGCAGACATCTGAACACATTCGCGCTGTTCCATGGATTACACTCGAAGCAGACAGTTGGGGTACACTAATTCCGTCTCGGGGGGTACGGGGTGGCGGCAGGAAGGGCATCCAGCCACCCCTTAAACATTAACATGCCAAATCCGATTAGCGATGACTGACCCTGCGTAACTGTGAGACAAGGCTCAAGCGATAGATAGATAGATAGTGCATAATAGTAACCTACTACATTATGCACATCAAACTGCGCGTGACATAGACCATAGCGATTTCAAGGGAAGCACTGGATGGTTGTATAATTTTAAACAGTGCTACAGAATTGGTAGACTTAAGATAACTAAATTTCAAGCAAACCGTCAACTTGACGATGCACAGCAAACTGTAGAATAGGCCAGAAAATCTGTAGAGGAGATAAACTAACTTAACCCAGCGTTCAGTAAGGAATGTTTTTTTCTACTCTGACCAATTATGATTTGAAGAGGACATACATATGAAAATAATCCTAGAAATTAGATGAATCAAGAGTGTTGTATCAAGATCAACTAACATCAAAGCAATTATACATTCGTATACAATCATACGACTGTTAATCTGGATCGTAAATTGGCTGGAAAGTTACTTATTGTGAGTGAGAAGTTGGAGGTGCTTTGCCCCTACGATTCTTTCTCTTTTGCATGTACGGAATATTTACATCACAGCAAGAAAGAGTGGGAAAATCGGATTAAGAGAACTACAATTACGGTATCAGCAGTGCTTTTGGCCAACAGCTGCTCAAAACAGCTTACTTTTGCTTGATTCCTGGTCTACGTATAAAAATCATACTCATTCGAACAAACTATCCCCCTGAAAAGATTGTGACATTTGCAATTCACATACCTGGAACCACTGGAGAAATTCAGCCTCTGGTTTTTTGACTTTTCTGTGGCTATAAAACATATTATCGCACTATGCAGCTACGCCTTAAAAGATAGCCAGTTTCACAATAATCTCCACAACAGACTGTTTCGCGTTCGTTTACAAGCCATCACATTATATTGTTTCTAATCACCCCGTTACATCGATATGATTCTGTGTGGATTCTTTAAGAGTATATACCTAGCTGAACATCCTGCACGGTTTGTACTTCCCAAGGAGTTCAACCATTTTTCATTCGGTGTTCATGGTGGAAGTTAATGGTCCGCTTTGAACATTTCTTGAATGTTGACAATGTCCATTTCGTCAAGTGTAATACATACATCCCATACATGGTAGATCTCCGCGCCTCCCAGACACTCATTTTCTGTCGCCCTCCTGATGCACACAGTGAGTCATTAGCAGCTAATTTTTCATGTCACAGTTATTAACACAACACTTTCAAATTAGCTATACTGAAGACTGAACTTGCGACTTCACACTCAAGGGGTTCCTTGTTAAAGAAACTTCCTGACAGATTAAAACTTTGTGCTGGACCGAGACTCGGATTCGGGACCTTTGCCTTTCGCGGCCAAGTGCTCTACCGAGTTCGAGTCTCGGCCCGGCACACAGTTTTAATGTCAGGAATTTTCATATCAGCGCACACTCCGCTGCAGAGTGAAAATATCTCATTCTGGTTCTTTGTTAGTACAACAAAACGCGCCGCAATCTTAATACCGTACGCTTGCAGAATCCTGGTCATCTCGATAAAACCGGGTGTAAGTCATGGTCGAAGATAATCGCGGTCAGCTCCCTCGTTTAACTTTGTTCGAGGTCGGTGCACCAGAAGTTTGTGTTCAAAAGGGTTAAATGCTGCCTTTTTTCGGCATACATTTCGAAACAACCAAGATCTAAAATCAAACGCCCTCACAAACACGACCCTCTAATCCACAAAGGGGACGTGTTCCTTTTTTTGGAGCTCCCGAACAGAGCAGCTGATACCGAAGTACCCGATCAAAATCAGCCTAAACATGCGCAGTAGGGCGTGGATTCGACAGATGGCTAACGCAGAAGAGGTACTCGTAGAACTGAAAATATTTCTAACAAAATGGACATAAAGGACAAGGATTAGCCGATAGCGTCCCAATCTCGAATGCAATTGACACGACCCTCCTCCGCAGAGCGTAGAACAAATGGAATTCAAATGGCTCCAAGCACTATGGGACTTAACATCAGAGGTCATCAGTCCCCTAGACTTAGAACTATTTAAACCTAACTAACCTAAAGACATCACACACATCCATGCCCGAGGCAGGATTCGAACCTGCGACCGTAGCAACGGATCGGACTGAAGCGCCAGGAACCGCTCGGTCAAAACGGCTGGCTGCAGAACCAATGGAAGTCAGTCAAACTCGAACGTCATTCTACTACATTTCGTGGGTTGAAGATTATCTCTTCACACCAGAGTAGCACTTGCATTCACTGTTCTCAGTTATTTGTTGAATATATTCCAGTCTCTGGCTCCCCGTACAGTTTTTGCCCTCTACAGCTCCCTCAAGTTCCGTGGCAATTATTCATTGAAGTCTTATTCTTGTCAAAATTTTCTACGTGTTTCTCTTCTCACCGATTCTGCAGAAAACGTCCTTATTTCCTATCTCATCAGTCCACCTGATTTTCTACATCCTTTTATAGCTGTACATCTCAAATCCTTCGATTGTCTTTTCCAGTTTTCCCAGTCAGTGGATCAGTACCATACAATGCTGTGCTCCCAACCAACATTTTTAGATTTTTTTTCTCGAACTGAGGCTGATGTTTGACACTAGTAAATATCTTTTGGTTAGAGATGCCCTCTTTGCTTGTACTAGTCAGCTTTTTATGTCCTCCTTGTTTCGTCGGTCATGTGTTATTTTGCTTTAAGGCAAGAGATTACCTTCATTTCGTCTGCTTTGTGGTCACTTCTCATTTCTGTTATTGCTCATTACTTTCGTCTTTCTTTGGTTTCCTCTCAATCCATTTTCTGTAATTGTTAGACAGTTCATTCGATTCAACAGCTTCTATAATACTTTTTCACTTTCACTGAAGACAGCAATCTCATCAGCTGATCGTATCATGATATCCCTTAACCACGAATTTTAATCCCACTGGTGAACCATTATTTTATTTCTGTCATTGCTTCTCCGACGTGTACATTGAGCGGTATGGGCAAAAGAGTGCATCCCTGTACTATGCCATTTCTAGTTAGTTTAGCGTATTAGGGTGCTAAAGCGCGAGGTCATTAGTAATTAAAATCTATTAACACAATAAATTCTGAAACAAAGCTGTATCAACAAATAAGAATTGAAAATACAACACTGACATAGGTAGAGCAATAAAAGACAGTCCATCAAATGTAGATAAAACACTGCAGAGTAAATGCAGATAAAATAAATTTTAAAATAGCAGTACATATAGATTTAAAAGGAGCTAGATTACAGTGGCTGGATGACTGCTTAGAAATGATGGGTGACCCAGCCATTCTGCAACACAATAAAATCTCACACTCAGTATTTTGGAAAGGACCTCTGACAACACACAAAACTCTGAAACACATGCCACATTCGACTCCCTGTCATTTAAAATAGAGTGCAAGTCTTGTGGGAGACCTAGGTCTGCCCGTAGCTCCTCTTATAAAGTGATCTCAATTAAAATATGTTGTATCGACAACCGTATTCCGCATTTTTTACACACTGGTGTGTCCTACCGCAGTAAGAGAAAGCCATGTACTATAGAGTAATGTCCTACTCTTAGCTTTGTTGGAGTTACTTATGTCTTCGTGGTCGGAAGGAAGTATATCGCACTGTAGGTTTTACTGACCGCATCTTATTGCTCCTCTCTTCCAGTCATTGAGCCGCCACCAGCACATAGCCTTCCGGGTCAGATATATGGCGAATGAGAGTACAGGAACTGAACAGAGAGCAGGAAGTTGAAGGGAGAAGGTTTTCTTGGTAGTTGCATTAGCAAGTTCATTTCCTTGGATGATTATGGGCCCTGGAACCCAGTGAAAATTAAAAGTACTTGTTTCTCTTACCTTTACAAAAGAAGGAGAGCGTCTTATATGTCTTGTGCCATCCTGTCCATCGGGTACATCCGACGAGTAACAAGAAGGGTACTTTGGGAATCAGAGCAGATGAGAAAGTTCTGCTGCAGTGACCTTAGCATGGCAATAGCGTGGTAAACTGGAAACTGCCGCGGGAGCTCTAAGCTGAGGAGTACATATTTAGGGGAAAGGACTGTACAGCCGATAAAGTCCCCATGCTTGGGCTTGTCAGTGTAAACATTAATAAAATCCAGATGGCGATATAAACACTCGTAAAATATTATTTAGAAATAAAATCTAAAGGTACAATTTTTCCTGTACCACTTCAATTCTAAAATTCACGTGGGTCTCTTTAGTAATCAGGTGGATCCCCTACTCCACACCAGGCATTGTACCTTCATTACATCCAACTGTAATACCTCAATGCTCTCCCTCGCACGGATCCCAAATGGTTCGCTGCCCGTGGACGGATATTGAACGTATCCCGTTTTCAAATCAATCACTAAATACTTGGTTTCTGTTCTGTTTTTCCCTTCTTGGTTCTTGTGTACAGGATAGACCATAAGTCAGTTGTCAAAAACGCGTAGGTTTCAATAATACTAAACAAATGAAAATACAAATTTATTATCAACACAGAAATGCATGTACAATTCAATGAACCTATAAAAGATGTTCAAAGTGTTTTTTTGTTCTACGCAAACATTGCATCTTTCCAACATCGATATACAAATTTTGTCGTAAAACTTATGTGAATGTAGAATTTCAAATTCTGATCCGACTCGTGCCTTCAAAAGCTCAACACCATGAATCTTGACGGAATGAATAATTTTGTGATATCTGGCGTGTAGCGAAGACCTACTACACCGTTCCAATCAACTATGATTATTAGTTTTTTATCTCGCTATACATACCGAATTTTACTGTCAATATATTCAAATATTTTCTCCATTTCTTCGTATTCTGTTTGTGACATCGGCATTTATATGTAAACTATTGTTGTTGACGTTGGTTTGCTGTTGATTCTGACGAGAATAATTAGATCAGTGAACTGTTCACAGTAAGTCACGGTCTGTTTTGCGAAACACTATTGAGAAAATTACTGAATATTCACTGACGTGACAACAGTCATGGAATAGCGATATTCATATGTACAGATTGTGGTAGTATCGAGTACACAAGATATACAAGGGCAGTGCATTGCCGGAGCTGTTCAAATGGTTCAAATGGCTCTGAGCACTATGGGACTTAACATCTATGGTCATCAGTCCCCTAGAACTTAGAACTACTTAAACCTAACTAATCGCTCGTCCACATTGGCCGTCTACATGTTTTCATATCTGTCCACGGAAGAGGGTAATTTAGTTTCACCACATAAAACAAATAGGAGCCTCGATAGTTGCTCCCATCACTCCCCTCTTCTTACTTCATTCTTTCATGATTTTAAAGTCATGCTTGTGGAAGGAATAAAGGGGTAAGCGAGCAAAAACCAGGGCTCCTGCTTGCACATTGCACATCTTTCGTAAGTTGGAGTTGAGCCACGCAAAACTGGAGAGGGACAATAAAATAGTTACTAAGCTGCAAATCCTTCCTCAGAAATAAATGGTCCATTTCGAGAACGGAAGAAATATTTGGAAATGTAGAAAAAGTAGCTGGAGTTTTATAATTATTAGATTGACTGCAGCCTAGGCCTAATTTGTTGTGGTAACGTGAATGAAATTGTATACATAGGAGTAAGAGTGTTCTGAAAGACAGACCTACCGTTCAGGTGAAGAAATACATTCACCAGCCAGTTTTATGCACTTTATTTTGCCAAGGCGTAGTTTAAACCTTGGCCTGTCTTAGGTTTGCTCAGTGCTACTTTTACAACTTTGTCATCGAGTCACAAATTAAAGCCAGCATTGTAAATACACTGCACTTTGTTTAGCTCTGCGGGCAATAATTTCTTCAAAAAAATTGTTGAAATGTGTGTGAAATCTTATGGGACTTAGCTGCTAAGGTCATCAGTCCCTAAGCTTACACACTACTTAACCTAAATTATCCTAATGACAAACACACACACACACCTACGCCCGAGGGAGGACTCGAACCTCCACCGGGATCAGCCACACAGTCCACGAATGCAGCGCCTTAGACCGCTCGGCTAGTCCCGCGCGGCAAAATATTTCTTCTTCCATTGTTAAATATAAGGGGCGATCAAAAAGTTTCCGTTCGAAGGCCACACTAACCCCTTGGCTACATGTCGGTTCTTATATACACGTATCGGAGTCGCGCTGGGTTGCATATACTCGTACTCTGCAGCAACGCCTTAAGACGGAAACTATTTTATTGCCCTTTATATGAGTACACGATACACACACGAACTGTAGAATAAGTACATTCCATTTGGGATAGGCAGCGTCCTCTGCTTATTCAGCTAACACATTTTCTAAAATAAGTAATATCTGTCCGTTCCTCACTGCATCAGTAGCGAAGAAATAAGTGTACATAAAATGCGTTCTATCTTGCATATGTTTCCATGAATACAAAACGAGATCATTGTTCTCACACAATGGAACTTTCGCTTCTGTGCAGTACCCTTAACTAGGGTAACTGGTGGCCAGGGCAAGCTTTGACTGTGCGCCCTGCCTCCTCTGCCAATATCACACCATTTTTGTTCAATCCTCATCGCTGCTTAGCCAGTTTATTCGTTTATAGAGATCAACACGTCTTTCCAAAAAAGCAAGACGTACACATTTCAATAATTCCTTATTGCACGATACAATTGAAAACATAGAAAACACATTGTCGAAACTGGCATGATTAACAACAAAACGTGTTTTATTTTTCATTGTCAATCAGGGAAAAGCAGTGATAAACAAAGCAACAAACGTAAAATATACTCCTTAAACTTTCGTTGCGTTTGCTGGCCTGAAATTTATTTAATTCAGGTTGAATGCCAGTCCCTGTATCAAACGATCCTCCACAAGTTTTCCTACCCTTCACTACAGATTCATGGCGCTGCAGCCTTCTTATAGAAAATGGAATGGTCTTCGAATACATTCATAGAGCTTCTGACATTATCCACTATCTGAAAATGGCATCTATTCTTTCGGACATGTCCCCTTGGGACCCACATTCTCCACACACAACATTCGTAGTGCCCCTGCCATTATACCCAATACGGGTGGCAATCCACCGAGTCCCGTAAGAGTTCAGGCAATTCGGACATGTGCGGTGGTCTCGCGGTTCTACGCGCGCAGTCCGGAACCGTGCGACTGCTACGGTCGCAGGTTCGAATCCTGCCTCGGGCATGGATGTGTGTGATGTCCTTAGGTTAGTTAGGTTTAAGTAGTTCTAAGTTCTAGGGGACTGATGACCACAGCAGTTGAGTCCCATAGTGCTCAGAGCCATTTAAACCATTTGAACATTTTCTCGCTGCCACCCTCCGATTCCCCCCCCCCCCCCCCCCCCCCACAAACACACACAAAAGAATGAAAGGAAAAATGTTGATCGCTTACTACATTTTCGCTGTTCATGCAGTAAAACTGCCTTATCAGGGAGGACGTTTTAATTTATTTCTTCTTTACTACTACCTACCTATATTCCCAACACATACCGCAAGCAGTATCCACTTATGCCGGTGAATGTACCTGCAAAGTTATGCGAATGTACGATTCATAGGTCAAGAGACAAGACGTCACAAACCTTGATCTGTGTAAAAACGAAACGGTGGGGTGAAATTCACTAGAGATACAAGTGAAATATATCTACAAATACGTGTGAAATATGTTAAATATATGTGAAATGTGTGTGACATGTGCGTAGACAGGTGAAGCCACAGACAAAAGGCTTCTTCTGGAGCCCTGAATTGATGTCAACCAAACTTCGTACACATGTTACTTACTTTCGGGAAAGAAATACTGCGGGAATAAGAGCCACCAATACCCTATTGTGATGAGGGTGATGGACACAGAAGGGTTGGGGATGAGGAGATGGAGAGACAGAGAGGCAGAAGGAGGAGATGGACGCAGATAGGGAGGAGGATGAGATGGACAGAGATATTGGGAGGAGGTAATGGGGAGAGACAGAGGGGATGGAGATGGACACAGGTAGGGGGAGGAGGAGATATGGAGAGGTGGAGAGGGACAGAGAGACGGGTGGGGGAGATTGGAGGAAAGAGGGAGAGGAAGAAATCGACAGAGTTGGGGAAAGTAGAGATGGACAGTGAGAGGGGGAGGTAGGCAGAGACAGTAGATGGACAGAAAAAAGGTGGAGGAGAAAATGGACAGGGGAAGAAGGAGATGGGCAGAGAGACAGGCAGAAGGAAATGGACAGAGAGAGGGGGGAGAAAGGAGATGAACTAATAGGAGATTGGAATGAATACATACATGGGCAATACCGGCTACACAGCTAGTTCTACTAATAAAGTAATTACATAAAGATTCATATTTACTGAACGTGAACAGTAACGACAGAAACAAACAGAATTCACCTCATATACACACTTGAATAGCCACTGTCTGAAGCCCTGTACTCACAATCGTAGTGCTAAGTGAAATACTTATCAAAACGACTGCACACTTCGCATTAGTCGCGAAAACAGTTATTGTAATTCTTAAATCAATTACATGACACATAAATATCTAAAATTTTGTGACGACCACTTTTCACATGATGTATATCTCTAAATTACAGCTGCTTTGAAGTTAGGCTATAGCTATGTTCTAAGCACTTATTGAAATACCTTACTGTATTAAAACCTTTTTATACTTTATTGTCATTGTTATTATAATTAAAATCCTGGGCATCTGTGGAGTGTTGGAGACTTGGGGTGATGGTAAGTTACATTTTTAGGGAGAAAGGGGGGGGGGGGGGTGGCAGTAACTGTGATCATGGGTCATCGACACCTCAAGTAGGTTACATACTGAAGAGCACGAAAAAGCTCTGGAGTAGGTTTAAATGTCACTTTCATATCCACACTTCTAGACAAGACACCAAAGATCAAAATGTATACTGAAGATCACTCTAAACCACGGACGAATTGTGGCCGTCAGCAGAACCGAAACTTGGCTCCGGGCCCGGAATGTACGTTGTTTAGAAGGCATTGGAGTGCTACAAAATCGAAAACTTTTCGCAGGTCTTAACAACATGTATCTGTATGGTTATATCTGCCTAAGAATCTTCGAATATTGTCTATGAAGTATACGATCAGGGTTTTACATGATTGAAGTTTTCTAAATAATGCTGACTTCCAGAGGATAACTAATTTTCCTAGGTAGGTTATGGTATTTCAACTTAAAATATCTTATATAAGTGTGTTATATATCGAGGAAAGTACTAGAGGACTGTAGTTCCAT
The DNA here is from genome assembly GCF_023897955.1 of Schistocerca gregaria. Taxonomy (NCBI): domain Eukaryota; kingdom Metazoa; phylum Arthropoda; class Insecta; order Orthoptera; family Acrididae; genus Schistocerca; species Schistocerca gregaria. The sequence continues at coordinate 750,211,559 of NC_064931.1, forward strand.
GGAATAGTTCTACTGTTTTTATTGTACAATGAGGGGACAAAAGTAATGGGATACTTCCTAATACCGTGTCTGACCTCCTTTTGCCCAGCGTAGTGCAGCAGTTTGACGTGGCATGGACTCAACAAGTCGATGGACGTCCCCTGCAGAAATATTGAGCCATGCTGCCTCTACAGCCGGTCACAGTTGCGAAAGTGCTGCCTGTGCAGGGTTTTGAGTACGAACTGACCTCTCGATTATGTCCTATAAATTTTCGATGGAGTTCGTATCAGGCGATCTGGGTGGCCGAATCATTTGCTCGAACTGTCCAAATTATTTCTTCATACCAATCGCGAACAGTTGTAGCCCAGTGACATGGCGCACTATCATCCATAAAAAAATCCATCGTTGTTGCGAACATGAAGTCCATAAATAGCTGCAAATGATCTCCAAGTAGCCGAAAATAACCATCCCCAGTCAAAGATTCTTTGAGCTTCATATAAATACAGTCCACACCATTATGGAGCCACCAGCAGCTTGCACAGTACCTTGTTGACAACCTGGATCCATGGCTTAGTGGGGTCTACGCCACACTCGAACACTACCATCAGCTCTTACCAACTCCAATCGAGACTCATCTAATTAGGCCATCTAGGGTCCAACTGATATGCTCAGAGCCCAGGAGAGGCGCTGCAGGCAAAGTCGTGCTGTTAACAAAGGCACTCGCACTGGCCGTCTGCTGCAATAGCCCATTACCACCAAAATTCGTCGCACTGTCCTTACAGATACTCCGGCTCTTATTCCACATTGGCTTCTGCGCTTATACCACGTAGTATTGCTTGTCTGTCAGCACTGACAACTCTACGCAAACGCCGCGGCTCTCGGTTGGTAAGTGAAGGTCATTGGCCACTGCCCCGTTCGTGGCAAGAGGTAATGCCTGAAATCTGGTGTTCTCGGCACTCTTGTCACCATGAATTTCGGAACATTGAATTCCGTAACGATTTCCGGAATGGAATGTCCCATGGGTCTATTTCCAACTATAATTCTGCATTCAAAGTGTTAATTCCTGCCATGCGGCCATAATCACGCCAGAAACCTTTTCACATGAATCACATGCGTACAAATCACAGCTCTGCCAATGTGCCGACCTTTTATACTTAGTATACGTCATACTACCGCCATCTGTATATGTGCAAATTGCTATCTCATGAGTTTTGTCGCCTCAGCGTTCGTGTAGGAAGTGTGTTTTTCTCCAATGACTGCAAACAATATTCTAAAAACTACGTCCAAAAGAATTACTGTTAAGAGTTTCGTTTAGAATCTAACGTAGACTCTGTCAGGCTCTGGAACCGTGATGATGAGTTGTTCCTGGGGACATGCAGTATTCTGCACTTCAGAAATGAGTTACTTCATACGACAAAGTGGAGAAGATGAGCACAAATAGAGCGTATGCCAAATATTTAGAGACAAAATTACACATGCGGCAGACGACAGCAAATTGAATGTTTTGACATACGAATCTCGTTGTCGGAAGTGAATGTCTGAGGCGGTACAAGATACTGAAAAAGTAAATTTCGTGATTAATGTGTTTGAAAAATGCTCATACTTCATAACAAACAGCTGTCTGCTGCATAGATGTTTGTAGTGCTACCTGCGAATTATGGTGGAGTATATCATCGTTTACAATTCGTGACATATTATCTAAAACAGAAAATTACTCGTTACAGGAACTAGTAGCAGACAGGTACTTAATGCCTGGTGCAGCATAATATAGTGCTCGGAAAGTCAAACAAATGTACAGAGAAAAGTTTCAGAACGCTGGTAATTCTAAGTAGAAGAAATTTATCACAAAATGAGTCGTTCAAGCGACAATTGTATAAGGTTTTCGACAAAGAATTGTTGGCACAGTAGAATTAGGGGAGATTCCGTAGGGAAGGGTCGCATAAGAATAAAAAGTTTGTCCGTGAACTGTACACTTCAAGGAATTTAGTGCAGAGAGTACCGGTGGTGTAGCAATTACATCCCTATAATGTACAAGGTGAGCAAGCAATGGAACCAAATGGATTTCAGAGCAGAGTTAAGTACCGTTAATGGATTTTGATGTATCGCTTGGAGTGAGACTGGTGGCTGCCATATGAGTGTGAGGTTAAGTTGTTATCTCGAAGTTATTCGTGTCAGTGAAACACAAATTAGTTTTCGACCAGCAGTTCCTTATTTCAAAGCATTCAGTTTAGGGTGCTTCAAATGGGTCTGAGTACTATGGGACTTAACATCTGAGGTCATCAGTCCCCTAGAACTTAGAACTACTTAAAGCTAACTAACCTAAGGACATCACCCACATCCATGACCGAGGCAGGATTCGAACCTGAGACCGCAGCAGCATCGCGTTTCGGGACTGAAGTGCCTAGAACCGCTCGGCCACAAAGGCCCGCATTCAGTTTAGGATCCTCTACCATTTGTACAACTACGACTCTAAATTCGAGTTCCAAATATGTATTGTAAGTCATGGTTGCAAAATACCAACACGAATTACTCACGGAAGAAATAAAAAAATGGTAGAAGCTGAGCTCGGGAAAGTCCGGTTTGGGTACCAGAGAAATGTGGGAACATGTCAGGCCATACTTACCGTTCGACTTGTCTTAGAAGGTTCATTGAATGAAAGTAAAGTTAAGTTTATAGCATTTGTAAATTCAGATAAAGATATTTAAAATGTTGACTAAAATACTCTCTTTGAAATTCTGAAGGTAGCAGGAATAAAATACAGGGTGCACCGACGACTTTGTAATTCTCTGAGAGACGGCAGATGCCTTGGAATAACAGTAATAAGATGAATATCAACAAAAGTAAAACAAAGGTGTTAAAACGTAGTCTTATTAAAGAAGGCTACACTGAGAGAATTGGATTAGAAAATGAGACACTAAAAGTAGTAGATGAGACTCGCTATTTGGGTAGAAAAATAAGGCAATGGCCGAAGGAAAGAGAGTACAAAATGTAGACAGGCAATAGCAATAAAAGCATTTACGAAACAGAGAAATTTGTTGTAATGTAATGTTAATTTAAGTGTTAGGAAGTCTTTTTTGAAGGTATTTGTCTAGAGCGTAGCCCTGTACGGAAGTGAAATGTTGACGATAAACAGTTCATATAATGAATAGGAATGCGGGTAAGGTACTACAAACAGCATAGTGAACGCATTATTGTGGCCAAGATAGATAAGAAGCCCACACCTACTACAGTAGTACAAGTTTATATGCCAACTAGCTCTGCAGATGACGAAGAAATTGAAGAAATGTATGATGAAATAAAAGAAATTATTCAGATAGTAAAGGGTGATGAAAATCTAATAGTCATGGGTGACTGGAATTCGGCAGTAGGAAAAGGGAGAGAAAGAAACGTAGTAGCTGAATATGGATTGGGCTTTGAAATGAAAGAGGAATCCGCCTGGTAGAATTTTGCACAGAGCACAACTTAATCATAGCTAATACTTGGTTTAAGAATCATGAAAGAAGGTTGTATACATGGAAGAACCCTGGAGATACTAAAAGGTATCAGATAGATTATATAATGGTAAGACAGAGATTTAGAAACCAGCTTTTAAATTGTAAGACATTTCCAGGGGCAGATGTGGACTCTGACCACAATCTATTGGTTATGACCTGTAGATTAAAACTGAAGAAACTGCAAAAAGGAGGGAACTTAAGGAGATATGACCTGGATAAACTGAAAGAACCAGAGGTTGTACAGAGTTTCAGGGAGAGTGTAAGGGAACAATTGACAGGAATGGGGGAAACAAATACAATAGAAGAAGAATGGGTAGCTTTGAGAGACGAAGTAGTGAAGGCAGCAGATAATCAAGTAGGTAAAAAGACGAGGGATAGTAGAAATCCTTGGGTAACAGAAGAAATATTGAATTTAATTGATGAAAGGAGAAAATATAAAAATGCAGTAAATGAAGCGGGCAAAAAGGAATACAAACGTCTCAAAAATGAGATCGACAGGAAGCGCAAAATGGCTAAGCAGGGATGGCTACAGGACAAATGTAAGGATGTAGAGGCTTATCTCACTAGGGGTAAGATAGATACTGCCTACAGGAAAATTAAAGAGACCTTTGGAGAAAATAGAACCACTTGTATGAACATCAAGAGCTCAGATGGAAACCCAGTTCTAAGCAAAGAAGGGAAAGCAGAAAGGTGGAAGGAGTATATACAGGGTCTATACAAGGGCGATGTACTTGAGGACAATATTATGGAAATGGAAGAGGATGTGGATGAAGATGAAATGGGAAATACGATACTGCGTGAAGAGTTTGACAGAGCACTGAAAGACCTGAGCCGAAACAAGGCCCCCGGAGTAGACAACATTCCATTGGAACTACTGACGGCCTTGGGAGAGCCAGTCATGACAAAACTCTACCATCTGGTGAACAAGATGTATGAAACAGGCGAAATACCCTCAGACTTCAAGAAGAATATAATAATTCCAATCCCAAAGAAAGCAGGTGTTGACAGAAGTGTAAATTACCGAACTATCAGTTGAATAAGTCACAGCTGCAAAATACTAACACGAATTCTTTACAGACGAATGGAAAAACTAGTAGAAGCCGACCTCGGGGAAGATCAGTTTGGATTCCGTAGAAATGTTGGAACACGTGAGGCAATACTGACCTTACGACTTATCTTAGAAAATAGATTAAGGAAAGGCAAACCTACGTTTCTAGCATTCGTAGACTTAGAGAAAGCTTTTGACAATGTTGACTGGAATACTCTCTTCCAAATTCTAAAGGTGGCAGGGGTAAAATACAGGGAGCGAAAGGCTATTTACAATTTGTACAGAAACCAGATGGCAGTTATAAGAGTCGAGGGACATGAAAGGGAAGCAGTTGTTGGGAAGGGAGTAAGACAGGGTTGTAGCCTCTCCCCGATGTTATTCAATCTCTATATAGAGCAAGCAGTAAAGGAAACAAAAGAAAAATTCGGGGTAGGCATTAAAATCCATGGAGAAGAAATAAAAACTTTGAGGTTCGCCGATGACATCGTAATTCTGTCAGAGACAGCAAAGGACTTGGAAGAGCAGTTGAATGGAATGGATAGTGTCTTGAAAGGAGGATATAAGATGAACATCAACAAAAGCAAAACGAGGATAATGGAATGTAGTTGAATTAAGTCGGGTGCTGCTGAGGTAATGAGACACTTAAAGTAGTAAAGGAGTTTTGCTATTTGGGGAGCAAAATAACTGATGATGGCCGAAGTAGAGAGGATATAAAATGTAGACTGGCAATGGCAAGGAAAGCGTTTCTGAAGAAGAGAAATTTGTTAACATCGAGTATAGATTTAAATGTCAGGAAGTCATTTCTGAAAATATTTGTATGGAGTGTAGCCATGTATGGAAGTGAAACATGGAAGATAAATAGTTTGGACAAGAAGAGAATAGAAGCTTTCGAAATGTGGTGCTACAGAAGAATGCTGAAGATTAGATGGGTAGATCACATAACTAATGAGGAAGTATTGAATAGGATTGGGGAGAAGAGAAGTTTGTGGCACAACTTGACCAGATGAAGGGATCGGTTGGTAGGACATGTTCTGAGGCATCAAGCGATCACCATTTTAGTATTGGAGGGCAGTGTGGAGGGTAAAAATCGTAGAGGGAGACCAAGAGATGAATACACTAAGCAGATTCAGAAGGATGTAGGTTGCACTAGGTACTGGGAGATGAAGAAGCTTGCACAGGATAGAGTAGCATGGAGAGATGCATCAAACCAGTCTCAGGACTGAAGACCACAACAGCAACATAAGAAGAGAATATAAGCTATTGAAATGTGGTGCTACAGCAGAATGCTCAAGATTAAATAGACAAATCGGATAAGTAATGATGAGTTACGGAAAGAAAAGTGTTATGATACAACTTAACTAAAAGAAGGGATCGGTTGATAAGACAAATACTAAGTCACCAAGGGATCATCAACTTCGTAATGGAGGAAAATGTGAGGGGTAAAAATTGTAAAGAGTAAGAAGTCTTGATTACAGTAAGCAGGTTCAACCGCATGGTGACTTGGTAGGTAGGTAGAGGTGAAAAGGTTTGCACTACTGATGGAACAGTCCCAATGAAAACAATTGATTCAATCAGTTGCTGGAAAACAACGGCCTCATTTAGGTATCGGCTGAATTACTTTTACATTCTTTCGAGCGAACCAGTCTGTGGGAGTAACCGAATGAAAACAGTCGTTTCAGCCTGTTGTAGTTTTGTATATTGACTGAATTATTCGTTCTTACTTTTGAAGTGAAACCAGTCTGAAGCATTTCTATAGGTTCTGTTTGCCACTCTGAGTGTAGCTGTTTGGTAGTACCCCACACTCGTATAGGTTAAGGCTGGAGTGGCTAACCATTCAAACGAAATGAATTATAACAAATATTTTGGCGAAATAATACTTCCGACGAAAGTGACAGTGTCTATTTAAAAACCGATGATTAAAGACACCAAACAAGTAAAAAATTGTATCCGACATCCTTTCTGTTCGTACACCAAACACCTATCGGTGATGGGTTCAAAACGGCTGGGAGGCACAGATAGAACACCAATTAATTTAAATTAAAAAGTAATTATCTATTCATTTAAACATTAATATAATTACATGATTAATTAATTCAGATATCAATTAATAATAACATTTTGTTGTATTCCTGTTATCTTCTGCCAAGCCTCTCTATTCAGTGCCTCCTCCTTGCGTATCCCGCGATGCTCCATTATTCCTTTGATGTGGTCACTCCAAGAACGTCGTGGTCTCCCGTTTTTGCGTCTGCCAGGTTGTTTCCACTCAACAATTTTCTTTGGACATCGATGATCTGGCATTCCCATGCCACATCAGAGATTTTCTTTAACTTCTGTTTACCAATGTTCCATCTACCTGCACTCGAGCTCTCACTTCGTCATTAGTTTCCTTTTTTTTTATATTCTGGCACTCCTTCGTAAATAATTCACTTCCACAGCTGTTATTCTTCTTTTCAGGTCAGCGTTTAAAATCCAGAGTTCTGACCCATGGCGGAGAACAGATTCAACCACAAACCTACCAACTCTTTTCTTTTTGTTATTAGAGATAGAGTTTTATAGGCCCTCTATTCTTCCAGATCTTTATTAACGACATAGGAGACAATCTGAGTAGCCCGCTTCGATTATATGCAGATAATGGTGTCATTTACCGTATTGTAAAGTCATCAGATGACCAAAACGAATTGCAAAATGATTTAAATAAGATATCTGTGTGATGCGAAAAGTGGAAATTGACCCTGAATAAAGAAAAGTGTGAAGTTATTCACATGAGTGTTAAAAGAAATCCGCTAATAGGTCACACAGATCTTAAGGCTGTAAATTCAACTAAATACTTAGGGATTACAATTACAAATAACCTAAATTTAAACGATCACATAGATATTGTTGTGTGTAGAGCAAACCAAAGACTGCGATTCACTGGCAGTACACTAAAGAGACTGCTTACACTACACTTGTCCACCCTGTTCTGGAGTATTGCTGCGCAGTGTGGGTGGGATCCGCATCAAGTTGGACTGACGGATGACATGGAAAAAGTTCAAAGAAGGGCGGCTCGTTTTGAATTATCGGGAAATAGGGGAGACAGTGCCATAGACATGATACGTGAATTGGAGTTACATGCGTTTTCGTTGCGACGGGATCTTCTCATGAAATTTCAATCACCTGTTTTCTCCTCCGGTTGCGAAAACATTCTGTTGGCATCCACATACATAGGAAGAAATGATCGTCACGATAAAATAAGAGATGAGAAAAAATTAAGTGCTTGTTTTTCCCGCTCACAGTTCGAGAGTGGAACGATAGAGGGGCAGCTTGAAGGCGGTTCATTGCACCCTCTTCCAGGCACTTAATTGTGAATAGCAGAGTAATCACGTAGATGTAGAACTTTGTTTCTGTATTACCCGATCTGTTTTTGTCAATACGTACCCCTAGATATTTAAATTTTCCTACCTGTTTCATAACTGCTCCGTCACTGATGTGCACTGCAAATTTAGTGTCACTATTCACTACCAGAGTTTCAGTTTTTGTCGGACTCATTTGCAGTCCTCGTTTATCATATTCCTGATGTAAACGTAGTATCATGAATTCAAGATTGAGTACATCTTGTGCTAGAACAGCTTGATCATCGGCAAAACTTGACGAAAATACACTCCTGGAAATTGAAATAAGAACACCGTGAATTCATTGTCCCAGGAAGGGGAAACTTTATTGACACATTCCTTGGGTCAGATACATCACATGATCACACTGACAGAACCACAGGCACATAGACACAGGCAACAGAGCATGCACAATGTCGGCACTAGTACAGTGTATATCCACCTTTCGCAGCAATGCAGGCTGCTATTCTCCCATGGAGACGATCGTAGAGATGCTGGATGTAGTCCTGTGGAACGGCTTGCCATGCCATTTCCACCTGGCGCCTCAGTTGGACCAGCGTTCGTGCTGGACCTGCAGACCGCGTGAGACGACGCTTCATCCAGTCCCAAACATGCTCAATGGGGGACAGATCCGGAGATCTTGCTGGCCAGGGTAGTTGACTTATACCTTCTAGAGCACGTTGGGTGGCACGGGATACATGCGGATGTGCATTGTCCTGTTGGAACAGCAAGTTCCCTTGCCGGTCTAGGAATGGTAGAACGATGGGTTCGATGACGGTTTGGATGTACCGTGCACTATTCAGTGTCCCCTCGACGATCACCAGAGGTGTACGGCCAGTGTAGGAGATCGCTCTCCACACCATGATGCCGGGTGTTGGCCCTGTGTGCCTCGGTCGTATGCAGTCCTGATTGTGGCCCTCACCTGCACGGCGCCAAACATGCATACGACCATCATTGGCACCAAGGCAGAAACGACTCTCATCGGTGAAGACGACACGTCTCCATTCGTCCCTCCATTCACGCCTGTCGCGACACCACTGGAGGCGGGCTGCACGATGTTGGGGCGTGAGCGGAAGACGGCCTAACGGTGTGCGGGACCGTAGCCCAGCTTCATGGAGACGGTTGCGAATGGTCCTCGCCGATACCCGAGGAGCAGCAGTGTCCCTAATTTGCTGGGAAGTGGCGGTGCGGTCCCCTACGGCACTGCATAGGATCCTACGGTCTTGGCGTGCATCCGTGCGTCGCTGCGGTCCGGTCCCAGGTCGACGGGCACGTGCACCTTCCGCCGACCACTGGTGACAACATCGATGTACTGTGGAGACCTCACGCCCCACGTGTTGAGCAAATCGGCGGTACGTCCACCCGGCCTCCCGCATGCCCACTATACGCCCTCGCTCAAAGTCCGTCAACTGCACATACGGTTCACGTCCACGCTGTCGCGGCATGCTACCAGTGTTAAAGACTGCGATGGAGCTCCGTATGCCACGGCAAACTGGCTGACACTGACGGCGGCGGTGCACAAATGCTGCGCAGCTAGCGCCATTCGACGGCCAACACCGCGGTTCCTGGTGTGTCCGCTGTGCCGTGCGTGTGATCATTGCTTGTACAGCCCTCTCGCATTGTCCGGAGCAAGTATGGTGGGTCTGACACACCGGTGTCAATGTGTTCTTTTTTCCATTTCCAGGAGTGTAGTTGTACATTGTTAATAATTATTCCCATTTTTCCACAGCTGTTCTTCCACCTTCGAGGAGCCACTTCTTCATATAAATTGAACAAGATGGGTGACATACTGTAACCTTGTCTCAGCCATTTTGTGACATTAATAAGTTCTGATAATGTACAATATAGCACTAGTTATCAAACTTTTACTACCAACCGGAAATTGATAGTTAATGCCAGATTCATGAAATATTTGTATTTAAGTAAATAAATAAATTTTGTGTATACTTTATTTTCAGAAATATACTTATTTACCTCTCCTTGAAATAACATACGGCATTAGTCTCCGAAAAAGTTGACAACCCTCTTCCACGGTTCATCTGAAAACGAAAAGGCTGAACAAGTATTTAAGTGAAAACACTCCTACCCAAAGACTGAGTGAAAAAAGAAGCGCATACCCGATGTAACCGTCAGATATTTGTCATTTCTTGAGGGTATTTCTATTCTGTCGTTGAAACCACAAAAATGCGTGTTTTCTTCACCAGCACATCGTTTCTGTTTCCCTTCGCCGGCCGCTTTGGACGAGCGGTTCTAGGCGCTTCAGTCCGGAACCGCGCTGATGCTACGGTCGCAGGTTCGAATCCTGCCTCGGGCATGGATGTGTGTGATGTCCTTAGGTTAGTTAGGTTTAAGTAGTTCTAAGTCTATGAGACTGACGACCTCAGATGTTAATCCCATAGTTCTTAGAGCCATTTGAATCATTTTTTCCTTCTTTAGAAACTGGTATTTATGGCTTAATTTTTAGTTTTTGAGCAGCACTATGCATTTCTTATATTTCGCACACCACACTTTTACGCACACCAATGTTTACTCCGCGGAAATCACCGTAAGTACAAATCAAAATATTGTTAACGAACTGTTTTTCTATCTTAAAGCAAATCAAAATGAAAATAACTTAATTACATGCCACTGATGATGCTTTACCTCAACATAGTGAAACGCGTCTGGTGAAAAAACACGCATTTTTGTTGTTGCAACGACAGAACAAATCTTCTCCCAAAAACTGAAAAGCAACTATGGACAACATGGCCACACAAATGAAGAATTTAATGACGCCTTGTCAAGATATTTGTCAGTCGGTGGTCTCACATTAAGTGAAACCACTCAAACCCGCAGAATGAGTGAATAACAGTCACACGCCAACGTGCCGCCAGAGACTTGTTTCATTCGACCGAAAAAACCAACTGAAGCAAAAAGCTATCGACAGGGTAATCGGGTGTTAAAACCAGTCGGTTGTCCGATCATTACTACGAGGGTCACTCCAAAGAATATGCACACTATTTTTTTTTTAATCCATCGTTTATTCTACAGGTTTGAAAGTTTTACAGTGTGTAGATACATCCTTTAGGAACAACATTTTCATTTCTCATCATAATTTCCATCCCTCTCAACTGCCTTACGCCATCTTGGAACCAGATCCTGTATACCCGCCGGTGAAATTCTGGACCAACCTGTTGGAGCCACTGTTTGGCAGCGTGCACAAGGGAGTCACCATCTTCAAACCTTGTTCCACGAAGAGAGTCTTTCAGTTTCCCAAAGAGATGATAGTCTCATGGAGCCAGGTCTGGACTGTAATGCAGGTGTTTCAGTGTTGTCCATCCGAGTTTCGCGATCGCTTCCATCGTTTTTTGACTGACTTGTGTCCGTGCATTGTCATGCAACAGCAAAACATCCTGCTTTTGCCGATGTGGTTCACAAATGGTTCAAATGGCTCTGAGCACTATGGGACTTAACATCTATGGTCATCAGTCCCCTGTAACTTAGAACTACTTAAACCTAACTAACCTAAGGACAATACACAACACCTAGCCATCACGACGCAGAGAAAATCCCTGACCCCGCCGGGAATCGAACCCAGGAACCCGGGCGCGAGAAGCGAGAAAGCCACCGCACGACCACGAGATGCGGGCAACCGATGTGGTCGAATACGACTCAGTCGAAGTTGAAGTTCACTGTGATGCGTCTGTCAGCAGTCACCAATTCGTTAACTCTCTGCACACTGTCTGGAGTGTGTGCAGTACGAGGCCTGCCGCTGCGAGGACAATCGTCAATATTGCCTTGCCCGCTTTCATCACGTAACCTGCTAGCCCACCGACTAACTCTAGTGCGATAGACAGCAGCATCTCCATACACCTTTTTCAACCTCTTGTGAATGTTTCCCACTGTCTCGTTTTCACAACACAGGAATTCTATGACAGCACGTTGCTTCTGACGGACATTAAGTGTAGCAGCCATCCCGAAGACATGCTGTGACGGCGCCACTCACGGGAACAGGTTGAACTAAGTTTGAAAACAAGCGGGAAGGATGTATCTGCACACCGTAAAACTTTCACACATACAGAATGAAAACTGTATTTTTACAAAAGTAGTGTGCATTTCTTTTGGAGTGACCCTCGTAGTTGGCACAGGAATCAAAATCGAACGGCATGGAGAGCTGCATCAAACCTGTTTGCGGACTCAAGACAACAACAACAACAACAATCGTTTGAGACCTTCTGTTTCAGGCGCTGTGCTGGGTGTCTGAGGTGTCTGTGGACAGAGAGGCGGCAAGGAATTGGCAGCTGTTGTGCGCGCTAACAAGCGGCCATCAGACGCACCCCTCGCAGGCGGCCGCAGCTGCTCACCCCCCTCTCGGCTTTCACACAGCGCCGACCCCTCCCCATCCTCCCAAGACCTCAGAATAGAACTGAGACCAGTGAACGGCACGGTGCCGGAGCACTGCTAGTCGTCTCGTGTCTCAGGCTGAGTGCAGGTACCGAACGTACAGGGGAACTGTCCACGGAGAAACCTATAGTCGGAGCATCACTATGAGGCAGGGTACTTGTTATTGTGCCGTTACATTCACGGGTAGAGCGATGGAAGAGCGAGTACGCCTCTGTGCGAGTTGTCCCTTGCCTAATAATAACATCCATTCATTATTTGCTAATTTTATGCAACTATACAGAGAAATCACTCCTACCATAGTATACAGTACTCGGAATTTAGATAATATGACATGGAAACAAATTTGTGTCTAAATTATGAAAAAGACTATGCAAATATTATGCGCTAATTCTTCCGCGTATCTCATGACTTCTACACTATTTTTTATTGATTGCTGTCTTCATTAAACCCTTTGCCTTGTTATCTAAAACTAGTTGCAGCCTACATGTTGTTGTTGTTGTTGTGGTCTTCAGTCCTGAGACTGGTTTGATTCAGCTCTCCATGCTACTCTATCCTGTGTAAGCTTCTTCACCTCCCAGTACCTACTGCAACCTACATACTTCTGTATCTGTTCAGTGTATTCGTCTCTTGGTCTCCCTCTACGATTTTTGCCCTCCAATACTAAATTGGTGATCCCTTGATGCCTCAGAACGTGTCCTACCAACCGGTCCCTTCTTCTAGTCAAGTTGTGACACAAACTTCTCTCCAGTCCCTTCTTCTAGTCAAGTTGTGACACAAACTTTTCTCCAGTCCCTTCTTCTAGTCAAGTTGTGACACAAACTTCTCTCCAGTCCCATTCAATACCTCCTCATTAGTTATATGATCTACCCATCTAATCTTCAGCATTCTTCTGTAGCACCACATTTCGAAACTTCTATTCTCTTCTTGTCCAAACTATTTATCGTCCACGTTTCACTTCCATACATGGCTACACTCCATATAAATACTTTCAGAAACGACTTCCTGACACTTAAATCTATACTCAATGTTAACAAATTTCTCTTCTTCAGAAACGCTTTCCTTGCCATTGCCAGTCTACATTTTATATCCTCTCTACTTCGACCATTATCAGTTATTTTGCTCCCCAAACAGCAAAACTACATTACTACTTTAAGTGTCTCATTTCCTAATCTAATTCCCTCAGCATCACCCGATTGACTACATTCCATTATCCTCGTTTTGCTTTGTTGATGTTCATCTTATATCCTCCTTTCAAGACACTGTCCATTCCAGTCAACTGCTCTTCTAAGTACTTTGCTGTCTCTCACAGAATTACAATGTCATCGGCGAACCTCAAAGTTTTTACTTCTTCTCCATGAATTTTAATACCTACTCCAAATTTTTCTTTTGTTTCCTTCACTCCTTGCTCAATATAGAGATTGAATAACATCGGGGAGAGGCTACAACCCTGTCTCACTCCCTTCCCGACCACTGCTTCACTTTCGTATCCCTCGACTCTTATAACTGCCGTCTGGTTTCTGTACAAACTGTAAATAGCCTTTCGCTCCCTATATTTTACCCCTACCATCTTCAGAATTTGAAAAAGAGTATTCCAGTCAACATGGTCAAAAGCTTTCTCCAAGTCTACAAATGCTAGAAACGTAGGTTTGCCTTTCCTTAATCTATTTTCTAAAATAAGTCGTAGGGTCAGTATTGCCTCACGTGTTCCAACATTTCTACAGAATCCAAAATGATCTTCCCCGAGGTCGACTTCTACCAGTTTTTCCATTTGTCTGTAAAGAATTCGCGTTAGTATTTTGCATCCGTGACTTATTAAACTGATTGTTCGGTAATTTTCACATCTGTCAGCACCTGCTTTCTTCGGAATTGGAATTATTATATCTTTCTTGAAGTCTGAGGGTATTTCTCCTGTCTCATACATCTTGCTCATCAGATGGTAGAGTTTTGTCAGGACTGGCTCTCCCAAGGCTTTCAGTAGTTCTAATGGAATGTTGTCTACTCCTGGGGCCTTGTTTCGACGCAGGTCTTTCAGTGCTCTATCAAACTCTTCACGCAGTATCGTATTTCCCATTTCATCTTCATCTACATCCTCTTCCATTTCCATAATATTGTCCTCAAGTACATCGGCCTTGTATAGACCCTGTATATGCTCCTTCCACCTTTCTGCTTTCCCTTCTTTGCTTAGAACTGGGTTTCCATCTGAGCTCTTGATATTCATACAAGTGGTTCTCTTTTCTCCAAAGGTCTCTTTAATTTTCCTGTAGGCAGTATCTATCTTACCCCTAGTGAGACAAGCCTCTACAGCCTTACATTTGTCCTTTAGCCATCCCTGCTTAGCCATTTTGCACTTCCTGTCGATCTCATTTTTGAGACGCTTGTATTCCCTTTTGCCTGCTTCATTTACTGCATTTTTATAGTTTCTCCTTTCATCGGTTAAATTCAATATTTCTTCTGTTACCCAAGGATTTCTACTAGCCATCGTCTTTTTACCTACTTGATCTTCTGCTGCCTTCACGACTTCATCCCTCAAAGCTACCCATTCTTCTTCTACTGTATTTCTTTCCCCCATTTCTGTCAATTGTTCCCTTATGCTCTCCCTGAAACTCTGTACAACCTTTGGTTTAGTCAATTTATCCAGGTCCCATCTCCTTAAATTCCCACCTTTTTGCAGTTTCTTCAGTTTTAATGTACAGTTCATAACCAATAGATTGTGGTCAGAGTCCTGAAAATGTCTTACAATTTAAAACCTGGTTTCTAAATCTCTGTCTTACCATTATATAATCTGAAACCTGTCAGTATCTCCAGGCTTCTTCTATGTATACGACGCAGCCTACAAAATGCTCGAAAAAATTTACGTTAACAAGCTGCTTCACTTTCTTGATAAACTTAGTTCAATTTAGTTAGACTCATGTTCCGTTGATCATTTTTCACGATATAACGTAATGTTGTGGAAGGAGTCATTTTACATTCAAATCGCAAATCAATAATTAATTTGTAGATGTGGCTACACGCTGAACATTTCTAAGGTTTCTCTTAATATAGAGATGTGAGTTACTAATTCCTACCCAAAAAGTTTTACACATTACAATAACAGACATTCGTTCTACTGATTAGAAGGAGTTGTCAAGGAGAAACTTTTCCAGTTTGTTTTCAAATTTTTCTTTGCTGTTTATAACTCTGGGTAAATGATCAAAAATTTGAGTTGCAGCATTGCGCACCCTCTCTTGTGCTAAAGAGAATAATAATGTGGAGTGACGTATATCGTTTTTCCTTCTGATGTAATCATTATTCCGTTGACTGTAATGAATTATTCACAACAAACTTCATAAGGGGATAAATATACCGTGAAGCAGTAGTCAGAATGCCCAACTTATTAAACAGATGTCTACAAAGTGATTGTGGGTGAGCACGACATATTGCTCTTACAGTACGTGTTTGAGCAACGAATACTTTCTTCCTTAAAGAAGAGTTACACCAGAACATTCTTCCATATAAAATTATTGAATGAAAATGTGAAAAATACGTAACCTACCGACTTGCCTCTCCCCAAAATTTGCAGTGATTCTAAGGGCAAACTAAATTGTTTAGGAGTTCCAAAATGTGCTTTTTCCGGTTGAAATTTTCATCAATACAAACACCTAAGAATTTTGGAGTTTTCACACTGTTTATTATTTCCTCACCATGTGTTAGACTTATCATTGGTTTAGTACTCTTACATTTGTAGAATGAATACTTTGTGCCTTTTTAAAATTGAGGGTGAAACCAGTCACAGAAAACCAATCAATGATACTTTTTAATAACATTGTTTACCAATTATTCCTTTCTGTATGTATGCTTGGATTAGTTGCAGTACTAGTTTCATCTGCAAAAAGAACTAATTCATGTGGTCTATACCAGGAATCTAGAAGACTTTATCTGAACGTACATAAGACCATACAACACATAAAATTCAATGACATATGCGAATGCAACTATCTTATAACTAAATATATCAGAGTAAAGATTGAAAACAGTTCACCCAGCGCCAAAAAAGCAATGCATGCTGCTCAGAAAAGGTTGTTAAAATACGAAATCCCGAGCGGTTCTAGGCACTTCAATCTAGAATGCAGTATCGAATCCTGCCTCTGGCATGGTTGTGTGTGATGTCCTTAGGTTAATTAGGTTTAAGTAGTTCTAAGTCTAGGGTACTGATGAGCTCAGATGTTAAGTCCCATAATGCTTAGAGCCCTTTGAACTATTTTGAAAATACGAAATCAAATCCCTACACTCTACAAAACAAGAACTAAATTATGAGTTGTATAAGACACATTTACAACTTGCAAACATCATTAATAATATGACAGTTTACTCCCATCTGGTCAGCAATGTCGAAAGGTACACAAAAATTGCTGCGGTAGAAGAAAGATCAACCAACTCAAAGAACACCTGTCACAACACAATACCTTTACACACAA
The DNA here is from genome assembly GCF_023897955.1 of Schistocerca gregaria. NCBI lineage: Eukaryota > Metazoa > Arthropoda > Insecta > Orthoptera > Acrididae > Schistocerca > Schistocerca gregaria. Next base: position 750,228,288 of record NC_064931.1, read on the forward strand.
ATTCTACCCAAGATTAATGAAGCTTACAGACACACAGTTAAACAGTAAAGAAAGACAGCTATTGGAGGAAGAATTAAAATACAATGTAAACTCAGAAATATATGAACATTACATAGAAATTATAATTATAGAAGCAGAAAGTGTTTTGACAAGCGAAGAGAGGAATGAAAACAGCAGTGTCAACATTGGAATAACTAGAGAACTTGTAAGAAAGGAAATTCATAATCTAATAACCAGTATAAAAACACAACACAAAAGCAATAAAAACTCAGACTCTGCAACACTCACAAAAATTAGGAGAAAAGTTCAAAATGAAAATTTCAAAAACAGACAAGGGGAACACAGTAGTACTGATAGACAGAGAACAATACATTGAAAAAACACAAGACTTCCTCTCACAAAATATCATTACAAAACTAAAATCAGACCACAGATTTCAGACAAAACTAAAAAACTCTCTGAAAAATATAGGCATCATACTAGATAACACAGAGAAAAGAAAGTTGACACAGATTAATCCCACTGCACCTGTGCTCTGAAGCCAACCAAACATCCACAAACCGAATCTTCCTGTGAGAACAATACTGGAGTTCAGAAAACCCCCCACTTACAAGCTTGCAGGATACTTGTTAAAATTACTTCCTGAAAATTTCAAAGTACAAGAAGAGAGAACCTTTAAAAACACTACACAGCTAACACAACAAATAAAAGATATAAAAATCCCAGACACAGCAACACTCCTCTCATTTGATACAGAAAACATGTATTCCAACATATCAGTATCAGAAACAATAGAAATTATCGATAAGAACCTGAAAACTTATATTCAACTCCCTGATTTATTTACAAGAAAATGGATTACCATTGGGGTTTCCAGTTTCAGGAGCCTTAGCAAATATTTTTGTAAACCATATTGAATGCAAAAATAGTAGCAAAAGAATATAATATATTATGTTCGTTCAGGTGTTTTGATGACATCCTTTGCTTAATAGATGAACCAGAAACAAAAATCTAAAAATTACATACTGACATCAACAAGCTACAGAAAAATATAAAATTAGCAACTGGAAGAGAACAGAGTAACCAAACTTTCTGGATATAACAATAAAAAAACAAAACAAAAAGCATGTTTTCGAAATTTACTATAAACCCAGAGCAACTGACATTATCATTACCCAATCCTTGAACCAGCCACGATCACAAAAACAAGCAGCACTTCTCCATAGACTCAACACAGTGCCACTCACCAAAGAAAACTACAAAAAAAAAACTTGACATAATAATGCAGACAGTACAAAACAATGGTTACAGTAGTAACATAGTCACAAAGCAAAACAACAAAGTTAAAATTAAAATAAAAGCAAAAAGCACCAAACCACAGCCAACAGCACAACAGAACCAAACACAAACATGCACTACCATAACAACTACACAGAATACTCAGAAGAAGGTGAAAGAAGGACAAGATGGTACACAATGACACACAAACACAAACTCACACTTAAAATTTCAAAAGAAAAGGAATAAGTATTGCATACACAACAGACAATGAGATACAAAAATACACCACAAAAATGACAAAAAAACAGAGATACCTGCCAGAAAGCAAGTATATATCAACTACAGTCTAACACTTGTGAAGGATGATACATAGCACAAACGGGTAGAACATTTGATGTCAGATACAAAGAACAGATGAAAGCATGAACGTATGGGACAAACCACTCCACATTTGCAGAACACCTAAGAGAACATAACCATAAACCAACCACTAGAGAAGAAAACATGAAAATAATTACAATCAACAACAAAAAACACCTTCTAACCCTGCAAGAAAATTACCACATACAGAAAACCAAAGCAGAAAGGAAAACGCTGCTGGATGATCAAGTACACATGCCAAAAATTCATTGTTTACACTAATAAATAAAGTAATAGAATAACGCTCCCAAAGAGGATTAACATAATAATAATAATAATAATAATAATAATAATAATAAGAGTAATAATACCACTTAATATAGTAATAATACCACCCAATATCTTTCCACTCACTTGTTCGTGAACCCCTCCACAGACGATTGAAACCTAAAGTCAAATTAGCTGTCACCAAGGCTTTCTACCACTCTCTAACAGCTATTAGATTCGTATTCAACACTCTACAACTCGAACCACCAACCTTCATCCCCCTCCTCCCCCCCCCCCCCTCCCCTACACTCACATACACAGATAAGCAACACAACGCACATACACACCACAAACTATTAAAACAGCCATATACACACTCTTCAGCTCTCTCTCTGTCTCTCTCTCAGATATAAACATAATGAATGGAAGTTGGTTTTCAACATGTACTTCGTTAGGTAAGCAAACCAAAGAGGAGGAAACACATAATAAAGTTACTATACTTACATTGTTAAAAGCACCGTGTTCGAACAAATGGCTATATCTAGTGGCAAAGGAATAACCGTACAACACAAAGAAGAAGGAGAAACATGGTGAACTGTGTGAAAAAGTTCGGAATACGAAATTGTGCTTATATTTCGAAAATAAAGTGGTAGTGCGACCTCCAGACCAGATGAGAGGAAACGCAGATCACAGCAAAGTGTAAGTAATTACTTAATTACGCAAAAACGCGATGTGAACTGTTTGATAATCTAAAAATAAGAAAACTGTATCGTTATAGATCCCACTGAAGATGCCTTAGAGTAAGAAGAAGGTGAAGCGCGTGTGGGAGAAATAAATTAACTTGCAGGAAGAAAAGGCGGGTTTATTTACAGAACAAGTAGAACTAATAAAGCTTTTTGTATATTAGACGGGGGATCGTTTAAATATACGAGGAACAATAGAAGACCTAAGATTCAGTCTTGGGGAACATCATTTGTGACTTCTGCCCAGTCATAATTACGTCCCCGGACTACACCAGTTGAACTGCTAAGTACAACTTATACTATGGAAAGTTCTTGGCGGATTAAAACTGTGTGCCGAACAAGGACTCGAACTTGGGACCTTTACCTTTTGCGGGCAACTGAGGTGCCCAAGCATGACTGACAACCCACACTGACAGCTCTACTTCCGCTAGTGCCTCATCTCCTACCTTCCAGGCAACACAGAATATCTCCTGCACTGTCAGAAGTAAAGCACTGAGGGCAGGTCGCCAGTCGTGCTTGGATAGCTTAGTCGGTAGCCAGCGTGTTCCGTCAGGGGACTGGTCACTTACTATAATAAAAAATATTGACTGAAGTTCTCATAGAGAGAAATTGAATGATGTGATGCGTCATCCGCAAAGAGAAACGACGAAGGAACAGCTAAGATGAAAAAAATTCCGTAGAACTCTTGACCGCGAAAGGCAAAGGTTCGGGGTTCGAATCCCGATCTAGTACAAAGTTTGAATCTGCCATAAACTTTCAGATCAGCACACACTGCGCTGCAGAATGAAAATTTATTCCGATATTATATTACTGATTAACAAAACACCATCAGAAATTTAAAACTAATAACCAAGCTGGTTATTCAAGTTATAAAAATAGTCTTCCATAAAAAACAAACTAAACTAATGTTTCCTGCTACCACCACGCTAGTTATGTAATTGTCCAGGAGAAGCCTACAGGTCTCTTCACACAACAGCGAAAGCCTACTAATAATGTTTAGAGGATCACGTCCAGATTTGAATCTGGGGAATCACACTTTCTTAGTGTCTCTCTCCCCCACTACCCAGTCCTCCAACAGATCCTTGCGATTTTAATAATAACAGCCTACAGGTCTCTTCACACAACAGCAGAAGCCTACTAATAATATTTAGAGGATCACGTCCAGATTTGAATCTGGGGAATCACACTTTCTTAGTGTCTCTCTCCCCCACTACCCAGTCCTCCAACAGATCCTTGCGATTTTAATAATAACAGCAAAATTCACTGTCTGTCAAAAAAGGAAACGAAACGAAATTTTACGGTCTGGGAGGGTATTCGATATTATTTCAGAGATTTCAAAATCGAATCAAATTTGCAAAGAATTTGACAGTATGAGCCCACTTATCAATAGGAGGTTGCATCCTGTCTGGCATTGATGCATGCACTGCTCCAGTTTGGAAGGGCGTCACGAAGAAGTGGTATCCTCTCTTGAGGCAATGTGGTTCGTAACTGTTGTTCGCCGTCCTTGATATGCTAGCCCTCTACTGCTCACCGTGACTCTGAAGTAACGTCAAATTTTATCTTTATATTTCGCATTAGGATCGTTAGTTCTTTCTTGACCAGTGTGACTTGAGTGTTACAATATGGCTGCTTTATATTTAGGTTGTTTGCACTGGCACCAAAATAATATTATCTTTGGTAGGTAGCATTGAATGTTGGACTGCAGTCATTTGTCGTCTTCCTGTGCTGGCCTTCCTGTGCTTGCCTTTCGCGGGCAAGTGCTGTACCATCTGAGCTACCGAAGCACGACTCACGCCCGGTACTCACAGCTTTACTTCTGCCAGTACCTCGCCTCCTACCTTCCAAACGTTACAGAAGCTCTCCTGCGAACCTTGCAGAACTAACACTCCTGAAAGAAAGGATATTGCGGAGACATGGCTTAGCCACAGCGTGGGGGATGTTTTCCGAATGAGATTTTCACTCTGGGTGAAGTTTCAACATAAACATCATTTCTGCCCTTTTTTTGCTCATGAAAACCACACATTGCTTGTTGACCACCATATAGCGAGAACTTCAGAGGTGGTGGCTCAGATTGCTGTACACATTGATACCTCTAAAATCCAGTAGCACGTCCCCTTCCATTGATGCATGACTGTATTCGTCGTGGCATACTATCCACAAGTTCATCAAGGCACTATTGGTCCAGAATGTCTCACTCCTCAACGGCGATTCGGTGTAGGTTTCTCAAGAGTGTTTGGTGGGTCACGTCGTCCATAAACAGCCCTTTTCAAGCTGTCTGAGGCATGTTCGAGAGGGTTCATGTGTGGAGAACATGCTGGCCGCTCTAGTCGAGTGATGTCGTTATCTTGAACGAAGTCATTCGCAAGATGTGCAGTATGGGGGTGAGAATTGTCGGCCATGAAGACGAATGCCTCGCCAATATGCTGCCGATATAGTTGCACTATCAGTCGAAGGATGGCATTCACGTATCGTACAGCCGTTTCGGCACCTTCCATGGCCACCAGCGGCGTACGTCGGCCCCACATAATGCCACTCCAAGACAGCAGGGAACCTCCACCTTGCTGCACTCGCTGGACAGTGTGTCTAAGGCGTTCAGCCTGACCGGGTTGCCTCCAAACACGTCTCCGACGATTGTCTCGTTGAAGGCACATGCGACACTCAATGGTGAAGAGAACATGATGCAAATCCTGAGTGGTCCATTCGGCATGTTTTTGGGCCCATATGTACCGCACTGCATGGTGTCGTGTTTGTAAAGATGGACCTCGCCATGGACGCTGGGAGTGAGGCTGCGCATCATGCAGCCTACTGCCCACAGTTTGAGTCTTAACACGACGTCCTGTGGTTGCACGAAAAGCATTATTTAATATGGTGGCGTTACTGTCAGGATTCCTCCGAGCCACAATGCGTAGGTAGCGGTCACCCACTGTAGTAGTAGCCCTTGGACCGCCTGAGCGATGCATATCATCGACAGTTCCTGTCTCTGTATTTTCTCGATGTCCGAACAACATTGCTTTGGTTCACTCCGAGACGCCTGGACACTTCCCTTGTTGAGAGCCCTTCCTGGCACAAAATAACAATGCTTTATGCGATCGAACCGTGGTATCGACTGTCTAGGCATGGTTGAACTGCAGACAACACGAGCCGTGTACCTCCTTCTTGTTGGAATGACTGGAACTGATCGGCTGTCGGACCCCCACTGTCTAATAGGTGGTGCCCGTGCATGGTTGTTAACATCCTTGGGCGGGTTTAGTGACATCTCTGAACCGTCAAGAGACTGTGTCTGTGATACAGCATACATAGTGGACGTCTATCTTCCGGAGTTCTGGGAACCTGGGTGATGCAAACCGTTTTTCGATGTGTGTCGTAAGGCGAGCATTTTCATTTTCAATGAACCACCTTCAAGCTGTCTCTCTACCGTTCCACTCTCAAACGGCACGCGGGAAGAACAAGCACTTAAATTTTTCTGTGCGAGTCCTGATTTCTCTTATTTTATCGTGATGATCATTTCTCCCTATGTAGGTGGGTGCCAACAAAATTTTCTCTCAATCGGAGGAGAAAATTGATGATCGAAATTTCATGAGAAGATCCCGTCGCAACGAAAAAGGCCTTTGTTTTAATGACTGCCACTCCAATTTACGTATCATGTCCGTGACACTATCTCTCCTATTTCGCGATAATGCCAAACGAGCTGCCCTTATTTTTACTTTTTCGGTGTCATCCGTCATTCCCACTTGATGCCGATCCCACACGGCACAGTAATACTCCAGAGTAGGGCGGACAAGCGTGGTGTAAGCAGTCTCTTTAGTAGACCTGTTGCACCTTCTAAGTGTTCTGCCAATGAATCGCAGTCTTTGCTTTGCTCTACCCACAATATTATCAATGTGATCGTTCCAATTTATGTTATTTGTAATAGTAATCCCTAACTATTTAGTTGAATTTACAGCCCTCAGATTTGTGTGACTTGTCACGTAACGTAGCTGTTTTCTTTTAGTACTCATGCGAATAAATTCAGTCTTTTCCGTATTCAGGGTCAATTGCCACTTTTCGCAGCATACAGATATCTTATCTAAATCATTTTTCAGGTCGTTTTCATCATGTGATGACCTTACAAGTCGATAAATGACAGCATCATCTGCAAACAATCTAAGACGGTTAGTCAGATTGTCTCCTATGTCGTTAATATACATCAGGAACAATAGAGGGCCTATAATACTTCCTTGGGAAACGCCGGATATTACTTCTGTATTACTCGATGACTTTCCGTCTATTACTACCAACTGTGACCTTTCTGACGGGAAATCACGAATCCATTCGCACAACTGAGGCGATACTCCGTAGGCACGCAGTTTGGTTAGAATACGCTTGTAAGGAACGGTGTCGAAAGCCTTCTGAAAATCTAAAAATATGGAGTCAGTTTGACATCCCCTGTCGATAGCACTCATTACTTCATGAGTATAAAGAGTTGTGTTTCATAAGAACGATATCTTCTGAAACTGTGCTTACTATGTGTCAATAAATCGTTTTCTTCGAGGTACTTCGTAATGTTCGAATACAGTATAAGTTCCAAAAACCTAGTGCAAACCGACGTTAGTGATATAGGCATGTAATTCAGCAAATTACTCCTATTTCCCTTTTGGGGTATTGGTGTGACTTGAGCAATTTTCCAGTCCTTAGGTACGGATCTTTCTGTGAGCGAGTGGTTGTATATAATTGCTAAATATGGAGCTATTTTATCAGCATCTGAGAGGAATCTGACTGGTATACTATCTGGGCCGAAGGTCTTGCCTTTATTAAGTGATTTAAGCTGCTTCGTTACTCCAAGGATATCTGCGACAATGTTTCTCATCGTGGCAGTTGTTCTTGGTTGGAATTCAGGAATATTTACTTCGTCTTCTTCGGTGAAGGAGTTTCCGGAAAACCGTGTTTAAAGCTCTGCTTCAGTGGCACTGTCAGTGACTTCACTGTTGTTATCTCCCAGTGAAGGTATTGATTGCGTCTTGCCACTGGTGTGCAGTGAGCCATTTTCCTCTCACTGATTCTGTCCTATCGAGAACGCCAAAGAGGCTTCGACACCGACAGCACTGACGAGACGAAGTAAACGGCCCGTCTTGCAGCACGCGCATCGGTAACAAACGAGCGTTGGTAACAGACTGGAGGAGGGGAAAGTGCTGATAGGGGGCGGCAGGGAGCAGCAGGGGCAAGCGGTACGGACTCCCTGAGGCGGCCGCGCCCTCAACACCACGTTTGCCCGCAGCTGAATTTCGACTTGATACGTCAACCTATTCCTGAGAAATGATTTAAGAAATATTTCTTTGTGTGATACAATTACTTATAATTTTCGGACTTTTTGCTTTACTTGTACTGTGAAACCTTACTTCTTTCTTGATTTTAGGTCAACGACAAGTACCCCATAAGTTTGCGACATGTGAAATAAGTGGCAGTATTTTTTGACTGTACTGACTTGGAAGCTTAAAGTTTTACACCACCGAAGGAGCACAGTATGTGCCATAAATTTCAGCAAGATACCTCTACCCGTCGCTGAGGAAAAGGGTTCTTAACAGTCGAACAAGCAGACAGACAACAAAGTGATCCTAGAAGGGTTCCTTTTTTAGCGATTTACATATTGAGGTACGGAACACTAACAATCCCTTAATGTTCGGATACAGTATTAGTAATGTGCCACTTGACACAGTTAGGTCGATTAATTATCAAGGCGTACCGCTGCAAAGCAATATGAAATAGAACAAACGTGCAAGGATTGTATTGGAGAAGGCGAGTGGCCAATTCCCGTCCACTGGGAGAGTTTTGGGAAAGTGTAGTCCCTCTGTAAAAGACCACATATGGTGAATTAATGCGATATCCTCGTGTACTGCTCGAGTGTTTGGTATCCGCACTAGGTCGGCTTAGAGGAAGACATCGAACCAATTCAATACGGGCTGCTAGATTCGTTATCGGTAGGTTCGATCATCGTTCAAGTATTTTGGAGATGCTTCGGCAACTCACATGAGAATCACTGGAGGGAAGCGACGTTCTTTTCGAGGAATGCAAACTGTAGAAGGATCATACTGCCGCCAACGTACATTCCGCGTAAGGACCACGAACATTAGATAAGAGAAAGGGCTCTTAGGAGGCATAAAGACAGTTGTTTTTCCTCGCTCTGTTTGCGAGTGGAACAGGAAGGGAAATGTCTAGTGGTAGAATGTACCCTCCGTTACGCACCGTACGGTGGCTTGCGGAGTATGTATGTACATGTAGATATCTAACATCACGCAAACAGTTCATAGGGACACGTACCACGTGTAGCCGATCTTCGTCCTATTGAAAAAATGGTTCCGAATACGAGTTTGAAAAGTGCGTGCAAAGTCCGAGAGATGGCACCACCGGCGCTGATCGAGATCATATTTAGATAGTAGCATCTTTGGAAAGAACGTACACCAAGTTTCAGCCATATTGGTGTATTTCTTTGTGTTTGGCATTCGTTTAATCAGGAAGTCGAGTGATTGTCAAAACATGGACGAAAAAGAATTTCGTGTGGTGATTAAACATTACTTTATGAAAGACAAAATGTCTCAGGAGACTAAAGAGAAGCTTGATAAACATTACGGTGACTCTGCACGTTCGATTAGAACAGTTCATAAGTGGTTTCAAAATTTTCGGAGTGGCCGTATGGGCACAAGTGATGCTGAACGTTCTGGACGCCCTGTGGAGGTTACGACTCCAGAAATCATTGATAAAATCCATGATATGGTGATGCATGACAGAAGAGTTAAGTTGAGTGAGATTGCTAGAGCTGTGGGCATCTCGCATCAACGGGTACATAATATTTTGCATAAACATTTGGACATGAGAAAGCTAACCGCAAGATGGGTTCCACTATTGCTCACGCTTGACCAAAAACGGAATCGTGTGAAGTGTTGCAAGGATGGTTTGCAGCTGTTCAGGAAGAGTCTGCAGGACTTTAAGCGTCGTTTCGTCACTGTGGATGAAACGTGGATACATTACTATACTCCTGAGATCAAACAACAATCTAAACAATGGGTTACCAAGGGAGAATCTGCACCAAAAAAGGCTAAGACCTCCCCTTCAGCTGGAAAGGTTATGGCGACGACTGTGTTTTGGGATTCGCAAGGGATCATCCTCATCGACTATCTGGAAGAGAGTAAAACTATTACAGGTGCATATTATTCATCGTTATTGGACCGTTTGAAAACCGAGTTGCAAGAAAAACGCCGGCGATTGGACCGCAAAACTCCTTTTCCATCACGAGAATGCATCACCACACACCTCAACAGGTGTTGTAGGGAAGCAGCATACTCACGCCTTATAAAATTCCATCAGTCTTTCCAGAGTGCCAGCCTAGTCCGCTGTAACTAGCTCTGACGTCATAAATATTGCGCAATGAAGTAAATAACCTGAACCGTCTCTAGCATGTCAGGAGTAATACAAAATCAATATGTGTTGGATATCAGTTCAATAACTTTAACCGTTTTCGAACTTTGGATGTTTTTCTGTGAAAATCATTGGCGCAACAGAAAAGAGCTAGAAAATTAAAAATTTAAATTTAGATTCCATTTGCATAATAATTTAGTAGAAACAGTATTCTGGACCGCACAAATTAAAATTTTAGTTGAAATTCATGATTTTCTGGGTTTTATCTTAAAAATTAAGGAAGCAAGATAGATTAAGTAGGCGAATAAAAAAAGCTAGGATGTTTAAATTTAAGTAGAAGGGAGATCCGCTATAAAGACGTGAGAAGTTTCAACTGAATAACTATAAAACTATAGCGATAGCGTATCTCCAAAGGGCAAGTTCAGAGCTCGTCTACTGCGTGTAGTGTAATTAAATTAATTCTCTCGCCCGAAATATTTGACTTAGCCACGTCAGACTTTTATTATGATTACTTACATGTGTGCTGATGGCACAATTAAATTGAAAGCTTCATCGGCCATCAGCAAAGGAAGCAATGATTTATTCGATAACTTAAAGTGGTGCATTACTAATTATCATTATTATTATTATTATTTGATCGTATTGTACAATGTTATGGTCATGTCATTTAGAAAGAGGTACACAGAATGCGGATAACGTAACATGGAAACAAATTTTGATCTTAATTATATAAAAATACATTGAAAAACTAATGTTATTCATGTTTTACTATCCCACTCAGTGTGAAACCTGACTCACCAGCAAATAAAATGAAAGTTGTGCATTACGAATCCATTGGCAGAACTGTAAACTTGTATGGAGATCTTCTGGTCTGAGAGCTTGCACACGCTGTAGGTGGATTAAGTAACTGTTCGTACAGAATTGACCACTCCTGACGGTGGTTTATGCTGTAAACAACACCAGTTCTTCACGTATTTGTTTCGGATTCATCTTCTATTAGAGGACGCAACGCTCGCTGCTCCTTTTCCAGGAAGCGAACTATGCGAATTATAGCGCAATACCTCGTCCTTTCTGCAAATTATTATGTGTCTGAAATGTCGCTGGAAAAACCTGCTGATAGTTATGTTTTCGTGGAATGAGGTGTTGAGTATGTTGCTCGGTGAACACGACATGTACATGTCGGTTAATGCCTTTGTGTGACAACAGCATCACAATCCGAGGATTAAGAACGAAAAAAAAAAATCAGCCAAGATACAAGACACGGACAATGAACGTCAAGAGAAAGACAGTCTACATCACTTACAAGTGTCCGTTAGCGAAACAAGTATAATGGCCCCTATGTCAACAGTTATTTCTCTCTGGATATATGTTTATACGATGTTTTACTTGTTTCGACCAATAGTTCTTGCTGTAAAAATATGGAACACTTTTCTGTACACCCTGCACAACGTAAGTTCTTTGACTTTTGCTGACAACGTGACGTAGTATTTTCGTTAACTTTACAACATGTATCTGGTGTGACATAAATAAAAACTTATTCCACAGCTGTCTAAATGTGGGTATCTGTCATACATTAGAAAGGTAAAACCAGTAACTCCAGCAATATGATCTTAGATTATTAGCGCTTTATTCTGAAAGTAAAACTGACTGTCGACATTGTTGTTCATGACAACCATGTAACAAGCTTGCAAGATACAAATATAACATAAGCATATAGAATACTACACTGTACTTATGGCAATCAATTTAATCAGTAAATGACTTTGTGGCGCCCGTTCTACCTTTCAAAAGAATCTTGCTCAAAGTCTTGCTTCATAATTCTATTTGCTTGTTTAGAATATTGCCTGGTTCTTTAGCTAAATGTGTATATAGCTGCCGGCCGAGCGGCTCTAGGTGCTACAGTCTGGAACCGCGCGACCACTACGGGTATGGATGTGTGTGATGTCCTTCGGTTAGTTAAGTTTAAGTAGTTCGAAGTTCTAGGGGACTGATGGCCTCAGAAGTTAAGTCCCATAGTGCTCAGAGCCGTTTAAACCATTAATACTTCAGTAACAAGCATCCTGCTTTCTTTCACAAAATCTGCAGACTTAAATCTGGACATATCTAGCGCTTAATAAGGATGTTTGTGTTTCTGACCCACCAATCGCATTATTTGTTAACACAACGCCAAGTTAGGCGCAGGGTTGCTCCTCCTTCGATCCCACTGTCGTTTCCCTTCCCCCCAAACATCTTCCTGCATCCGCAAGAAGCTTGGGCTGCTGGCTCATCAAGTTTGCAACAGTCAATCCCTTACCTTCAGACTACAGCGCAGCCCGGCGCTGCTATTGTCTTTTCCTGTCCGTTCTCTTCCGCAGGTAGATTGGGGGCTATTTAGACTCGCTGGCGATCATTGTCTGGCGAGATGCGCTCCTCCCTCTGTTCTGTGCCTCCCCTCGTTCTTATACACGCAATGCTCCCGATCGAAAGAGTAAAAATAATGACACCAAAACTTAATTATTTAGGGATACGTCTATCCCCATCAAATAACAGCGCTGGTTCTCTTTCGAAGCTATACTCATTTTAACCATTTTGCTCTATGTCCTTCCAGTATTTCGTCATTATTAAATGTCGCCGTCCCACACAAATTCTTGGATGCTGTGATCTGGTAGGATTACTTCTGCAATACTTCCACTACATCTTTATTACTCATCTTTGCTTTTCATCGCGCTTATGCTGGTGTTAACACTCTTACTTTTTAATTGTTACCACTTTTGCAAACATATTAAAGATGATACTATGTTCCAAATTATCGCAGCCTTCGTTTCTGATAAAATGTGACTGTCAGTCAGAGCATTCGTCAGCCGAAGTACCGTATCTACACATTCGTCACTGACCTCAAAATCTATGCTCCGATTTTTCTACGCATGCTCACTTCTAATGCTGACATCAGTGTCGCTGTTTGCTTTAGTAAGCACGACAGCTGTACGGAGACGCTCCTCAAACTACAGTGGCCAGTGCTACAAGAGAGGCGTTGTCTATCCTGGAGAGGATCACTTAACATTCCGAGAGCATACAGGGTTGTCAATTATTGAACTATATGAAAAAAGCTAAATTAGTTACAAACTACGGCGTGCACACACTTTATTCTACATGTAATCGCCACTACAAATATTCTGATTTAGGTTATGATATGTTCTATGTGCCTGCCATCATTGGCGATGATGTGGCGCAGACGAATAGCGAAACTTTGCATGGCCCGCTGACGTGGCGGAATATCGGTAATGTCGATGACCTCCTGAATGGCTGTTTTCAGCTCAGCAATGGTTTTGGGGTTATAATGTAGCCCCAAAAAAGGAGTCTCATGTGTTCAGATCCGGAGAATATGGTGACCAATCGAGGCCGGTGCCAGTGCCCTCTGTGTACCCCAGAACAGAATGCGGTCCCCAAAGTGCTCCTCCAGGACACCAAACACTCTCCTGCTTCGATGGGATCAAGCTCCGTCTTGCACGAACCACATCTTGTCGAAATCAGCGTCACTTTGGATAATGGGGATGAAATCATCCTCCAAAACCTTAACGTACCGTTCGGAAGTCACCGTAACATCAAGGAATATCGTATCGATTATTGCGTGACAGGACAGTCACCCGTTGACGATGAATAGACTTCCTGATGGCGAAATGCGGCTTCTCAGTCTCCCAAATGCACCAATTTTGCTTATTGACGAACCGATCCAAATGAAAGTGGGCTTTGTCGCTAAAGCAAACCATACTAATTCCCATCATGCCCCGCGGTCAACAGTGCAGTTTGGACACCATAACTCAATCCCTTCGGAAGTCATGACGATTTTATTTCGTATAGTTCACTAATTTTCACCCTGCATGTTCCGACAACAGTAAAGGAACAGACTGAGTCCTCCTAGGTACACCTCATGAGATAATCAATGAAACTAGAGCCTATACAATGGCTTTCCTTCCATGCCTGCAGCATGTGCGAATGAAAGAGGTAAGGACCGTAAGAAACCTTGCGGAATACAAATTTAGATGTCGATGTCGCATGTTTTGTCTGTATTTTTTGTGCCATTCCTTTATTTCCGAAATTATTTCTAGAAAAAGAGAAACTTTCCTACATAGTCGTCGCTAATGAACCATAATCCATAACTCATTTTCATTAATTTCAATAGTCTTTCGTCAGATTCGTAAACAGATTGTTGTGGACTTCATGCGTTCGCCATATTGTCGACTCTGTCTGCCGGCGTCTCATATTATACTCTGTGCCGAATCTACCCGGTCTTCTGCGCGAAACTGGACATTGTAATTATTAGAGTCTGGATGATACTGTATTACGCCGTCTTGGATTATAATTGCGAGTTCGCTGACATCTTGTCTGGGTCCGGTCGGCGATAGACGTACGTCTGTCTGTATGTAAAACACTGGACTTGCATTCTGAAGGACCAGGCATTAGTTTCACGTCCCGTCATCCATATTTAGGTTGTCTATGGTTTCATAATGAAAATTCCGGGTTTGTTTCTTCTAAAGGGATATGGTCGATTGCCTTCTACTTTCTTCCCCAACGCGGGATTGTGATTCGTCTGAATGTGCTCGATGTCGGTGACACTAAGTCTTTATTTTTCTTCCTTCGTGCTGGTCAGTTTCGTTCAGTGACCTAAGTGCGCCGATGAAGTCATTTAGACCAGTTTTACGACGACAAGCACACATTGTATTTGCGTCGAAAAATGTGTGCCGGCCGTTGCGGCCGCGCGGTTCTAGGTGCTTCAGTCCGGAACTGCGTTGTTTCTACGGTCGCAGGTTCGAATCCTGCCTCGGGCATGGATGTGTGTGATGTTCTTAGGTTAGTTAGGTTTAAGTAATTCTAGGTCTTGGAGACTGATGACTAGACCACGGATTTTTAGGTCGTAAAAAAGTGTGTTTTAGGCTCCTAAAATAGACTCTTTCAGTAGTTCATTTAGGCTATATAAAACCTGAAATAGGCTCTAATAACAATGATGCAGAGAAAATAAAAATAAATTAAAATACACAGTGTTCACAGTGTGAACATCGTTTTAGTCATTAAAACAAGGAGAATGAATATTTACACAGTTACAGAGCACAGCAATCTACAACATTATTGTTGAACATAACACCACATTTTTTGAGTTCCTGCAAGATAAATATCTCCGTAAAAAAGATGTGGCAATGGTTTAATTAATAAATGTGTTGTTTCACACATTCTGACCATAGTTGGCTTCACAATAAATAACCAAAATCTTTTCTAGGTTTTCTAGAAAAAAAAACAGTGGCGCTTGACAGTCAGAATGTATTTATACGCTGAAAAAGAACATTCTACATCAACAGATGTGACAGGGGCGTACTTCATTTTCGGCACATGTTGGACAGGAATGCTGCAGTCAGGAGTGCTGGATTTTCCACTAAGTATGTCGGCAGCTGCACACAACTCCTTCAGGCCAGGGTTCTTCTGCAAAACCGTTTGCATTTTTGCCCGTACTTTTTCCCCTACTTCACATGGCGCTTCATTAATTTTCATTTTGACTTCTTCAAGCAAAGAAATATTGTCGTAGATAGGTCTCCCTGAGTCTTCCAATTGTGAAATTATTCTTGCCATAAATGTGTAGTGGGCGCTAATGTAAGATAAGTCTCGTTTTAAAGAAGAATCTTTGAGTAACTCCATTGCTCCTCCGGTATATTTTCAACCGCAGGCTCGAATCTTGCCTCGGGCATGGTTGTGTGTGATGTCCTTAGGTTAGTTAAGTTTAAGAAGTTCTAAGTTCTAGGGGACTGATTGCCACAGATGTTAAGTCCCATATTGCTCAGATCCATTTGAACTGCATGAAAATTTTACTA
This sequence comes from Schistocerca gregaria, assembly GCF_023897955.1. NCBI lineage: Eukaryota > Metazoa > Arthropoda > Insecta > Orthoptera > Acrididae > Schistocerca > Schistocerca gregaria. The sequence continues at coordinate 750,244,165 of NC_064931.1, forward strand.
AGAGTGGTCTCACTGATTAAATTTTTATCATCCCGTAAATTAGCATTTCGTGCTGACAAATTTCTTGGATCTTAACATAATGGCCGCATCTCGTGGTCGTGCGGTAGCGCTCTCGCTTCCTACGCCCGGGTTCCCGGGTTCGATTCCCGGCGCGGTCAGTGATTTTCTCTGCCTCGTGATGGCTGGGTGTTGTGTGATGTCCTTAGGTTAGTTAGGTTTAAGTAGTTCTAAGTTCTAGGGGACTGATGACCATCGATGTTGAGTCCCGTAGTGCTCAGAGCCATGTGAACCATTTTTTTTAACTATTTGGGAATCCTGAAGTTTATCGCGGAGTTCGAACTGTTCCTTAGTTCTTATTTAGCCAAATATGATAACGTAGGTAAGAGAAAACAGACATATCTGTCTTCAACGATTAGTGAGGAACTTATTGGTATACTTAGACATAAGGTTTTAAAATTCATTGTTAATGGAAGTATTGAAGCCAAATACACAGACATATCTCATACCGATCAGCTGACCGTAGTGCTGAGATACGTTACATCAAATGGAGAAGTAGCAGAACGTTTCCTTACATTCTTACACTTATTCGCGAAGGGGAAGAACTAACCAACACAATTCTAATTTTTTTTAAACCAATATAACATCGAGACAAAAAAATTGACAGTGCAGTCTTGCGATAATGTGTCAAACATATCTGGTTGTTGGAATGGACTACAGGCGCATAATAAGAAAATAAACCAGCTCGCACACTACGTTCCATGTGCAGCGTACTCGCTGAATTTGGCTGGAGAGCCGTGTTAGAGCAAACACATTTTTCGGATTTGTACAGGCATCATACAACTTTTTTCGGCGTCATTAGTTCTGAAATGAGTGTCCGACACATGGTGGTGTGCAAGGGCCGTCGCAACTAAGGCATTGTCAACAGCTTCCAGAAAGCTTTAAAGTCTGTTGCTGGCGGTGAAATCAGTCAGCACAAGTCATTTACGAGGCCAGATGTGTATTAAAGGACTTGAAAAAAAAAAAAGAAAAGAAAATGCCGTAATGGCAGTATTATAGGCTGCCACACTAGATCGAATCAATGTGTACAAAAAACAAGTGTTGAACTTCGAACGGCAGTCGATCCTTTAAATTTGGTTTTAGATATTTTGCATTCACGGCGAAACTCAGTCGACGATTACGAGATGAAGGCAAATGAGAAAACTGATACCCAATATAGTGCTGAAAATGAGCGTGTGCGAAGAGGGGAAAGACATCACGATGATGGATCTGCAGAAGGCATTGTGCACAGAGGAAAAGAGAAGTTAAAAATTGTATCTTATTTGCCTGTACTAGATATGCTGGGTACAGAATCGTCGTGTTGACTAGAAGCATACCGCGAAATTAATTCTCGCACGACTGCTACGGCCGCAGGTTCGAATCCTGCCTCGGGCATAGATGTGTGTGATGTCCTTAGGTTAGTTAGGTTTAAGTAGTTCTAAGTTCTAGGGGACTGATGACCACAGATGTTAAGTCCCATAGTGCTCAGAGCCATTTGAACCATTTTTTTAAAATTAATTCTCTGTTTGGATTTCTGATAGATTTCTCGACAAAGTCCAACGATAAAATTACAGAGGCTTGTAAAAAGTGTAGGGAACATTCTTCCGAGGTCATTGAGCCTGAGTTTACAGACAAAATAGTGAAGCTTAAGTACATCATCTTACAATTAGAGGGAGCCGGGAGAGTTAAAATTGGGTGTGCAGAGCAAACATATAAACCGATTTTTGGTAATATGACATAATCGACTTTCCCCAATATAATGACAGCACTGCAAATATATGAAATTCTGATGGTTTCAAAGAAACAGATGAACGTAAATTTTAGAAATTGAAACAAAAAAAAACTGTCTTCGTTCATCAATGTCTCAGAACCGTTGAAGTTTCTTGGCGATAAGGGGGATTGAAAAAGATATGTTGGAGAAGGTCGACTTTCAAGATGTTTCAAATTATATCCAAAAAAACTTAGAAGAGTTGATATTTACACATACTGTACTTTACAAAATGATTTAATAAAAAATACGCATATTTTCCTTTTATTTGTTTTTTTACTGAGTAGAGAGATGACATATCTTCGTAATGTAGTAAAAACAGCGTAATTATGAATACAATTGCGTTGTGGTGGACAAAAATAGATTTTAAGAAGCTAGAAAGTGGTAAAGGGGTCGCGAAATGTGCATTGCCTAGAGGCCCCGACACTGATAATCCGGCCCTGATTGTGTATCATCAACAGCGGAACGATCACATTGTTTAGTACTACCTGCATGAGGCACCATGATTTATGTCTCTGTTATCAGTACGCTTCCGTGAACTAACTTTCATCATTCTCTCTCCGGACTTCTCAGTGTCGAGCAAATTTTTTTTTGTCTGTGTCAATTCCAACTCATTTCTCTCCCTGACATGAAACTCTCTGCTTAAAATCCTTATGTCTGCTACCTACTCAGATCAACTAAATAGATTAACCCCATATCTACGCAAAAAAGACAACAATCTTCACAAACACAAGCCTGGTTTTCAATGCATAAAAAGGTCCAAACGGCACTATATGACTAACGAGAGAATAATCTTAACCATAACTATATTTAAGAACCATATACACAACCGTAACCAGGCGAAATACGCTCATACATATGACATTTATAGCAAATGATGAAAACACGCTACGAATTCTAGTTAAATTTTCAATTTATTCAGACAGTCCAACCCCATGCTGCATTCAATAACACTGCGGTCAGGTCCAGTGGCTCTTTAGGTAAACTTGGGATGTTCAAATTAAAAGTTAATTAACTGATACTTAATTACCCACATTCACGTGTCTGACAGTTGGAATTAAATGTATAAAAAGAGATTACCTGTACCAGCTGCAGGAAAGAAATACAGATACATGGTAATTACTTTTATTTCCCAGGAATATTTGACTTTTAGGTTACATCTAAATTTGATCATGGTTACCCATTGTAGAAACCCCAATTCCAGCCACCCTACGTTTTCAATCATAAAGCTCTTAAAACTACCTTATGATAAATCAGTATTTAATAAAAATGATTGCCCATTCTGCTTATAATATAATAACAATTTTTTGTAGGTGCTCAGTATTTATGGCTTTGAGCCAAAGTCGGAACACTGACCAGGTGACTTGTGACCGAAGTTGCTAGGATATTTTACTATTGTGAGGCGGAAAGGGACTGCAGTGCCATAGTAGAGAGGCGACGTCTACATAGTCCAGTCACATTAATGTAGCCACCGCCTATGTTTCACGTCAAAGCGCAATAACCACTTATTGACAGGAGGTGGCTGCACTAGCAATGGAGGGCATGCAAAGTGTGTCGGGAAAGGGGGGGGGGGAGGGACGGACGTGGACGACAGTGCAGTCGTCGTAATGTCGAGACCCTCCAGGTTAGCCAAGAGCGCTATTGGGCTGCTTCCTGGACTTGGGTAGGCGCGCCGGCCCCAGCGGCTTAACGACGGAGGCCTCTGTGCCGGGCATCCTGGATGTGGTTTTTAGGCGGTTTTCCACATCCCAATAGGTGAATACTGGGCTGGTCCCCACGTCCCACCTCAGTTACATGGCTCGCGGACATCTGAACACATTCGCACTATTCCATGGATTACATTAGACGTGGACAGTTGGGATACAGTCATTCTGTCCCATGGGGTACTGGGTGGCGGCAGGAAGGGCATTTAGCCACCCTTTAAATTAACCTTGCCAAATCCGATTAACCATGCCGACCCTGCGTCATTGCGGGAAAGAGGCACAAGCAAAAGAAAGAAAAGAGTTGTCATAATGTCGAAAAGGAGCAATTCAACTGACGTTCAAAAGAGCATGATCACTGGCTTTCGGGCCAATCACGTAAGCATATCAAAAACGTATAGGTTTGCAAAGTGGTCGTGTGACACCGTGCTTAAAGTATACTGTGTATGGCAAAACCAGGCATCGATGCAACTGTGGTCCACCACGAGCCACCGATGACCGGGTGAACGACGGCTGTGGAGATCTGTAAGGGCGAATAGACGTGCAACTGTTGAGCAACTGACCAGCCAGGTGAACCAAGGGGCTACCAATAGTGTCTCAAAAAATGTTCAAATGTGTGTAAAATCTTATGGGACTTAACTGCTAAGGTCATCAGTCACTAAGCTTACACACTACTTAACCTAAGTTATCCTAAGGACAAACACATACCCATGTCCGAGGGAGGACTCGACCAGCCGTACAGTCCATGACTGCAGCTCCTAGACCGCTGGGCTAATCCTGCGCGGCAGTAGTGTCTCCTCAAGGACTGTTCAGCAAACGTGTCATGCACCGATACTGACTGCTGTTCATCAGTGACGAAGGCTGCAGTTTGGACACCAGTAGCGCAACTGGACGTCCACTGACTGGTGACAGGTGGCCTTTTCAGATGAATAACGTTTCATGCTCCATCGGACAGATGGCCCTTGGCGTGTACGGCGTGAAACGTCTGATGTCAAATACCCTGCAACAATAGTCGGGTGGGTCTGTGCAAGAGGGAGCGTTATCGTCTGGGAAATGTTTTCGTGGCGTTCCCCGGGCGATGTAGTCATTCTGGAGGCCACAATGCATCAACAAAAGTATTCATCTATCTTTGGGGACCATGTTGTGAGGTAACGGGTGAGTTGTGGCGCCCTGAAAATATTCTAAGTTCGGAGTTGGCGTGACCGCACGGGCCGCTCGGCAACTGCGTGGTGCCGAACATTAGCCCCAGCGCATGGTCCAGGCCGACCGCGTGGCTGGGAATTCCATGTTGACGCTGTGTCGAGGACTGTGATTTGTGTTGATGAAGGAGATTTGTATGCCGGGACTGTCAAAGATGGCGTACTTTGTGGAACAGTAACGGCAGACATTCCATAGTTCATGTAGAAATTAATAATAGCCTGAGTAATCATGATACCTTAAAAAGAAACATGTACATTACCATTATTTGCACGACAATTCTGATTGTGTAATCAGATTTTCAATATCTTTATTAGTTTAAAGTTTAGTATCTGACTGTAAATTATACAAGTAACACCCAGGAATGAGGTTCCAAAATCTAAACGGTTCATCCAATTTTGTCCTCAGTCTGGAATTGCGTGACCGCTACGGTCGCAGGTTCGAATCCTGCCGCGGGCATGGATGTGTGTGATGTCCTTAGGTTACTTAGGTTTAAGTAGTTCAAGTTCTAGGGGACTGATGACCTCAGACGTTAAGTCCCATAGTGCTCAGAGCCATTTGAACCATTTTTTTGATCGACGTGTCTTTAGAAATCTAATAGCGTAAACCTAAATTGGTGTGAATTACAGGCGTGTAACTCGAATAGTGCATGAGGTATTGGAGGTCAAAGTGTCCGATTACTGTTGACCGCATCGGGCCATAAGTACTCCACAAACACGAAAAAACGGTAGCAGCATGCTTATAAATATATTTATTCGTCTGTGTCTTTGTTAATATCTAATATATACTATTCATGAAGAAACTAGTCAAATATTTACTGGTTTTTTAGAAAGCACAGAGACATTAAGCTACTGGACTGCTTTTGTTTCTATTCCTTTGATATATGTTTATTTGATTTGTTTATGTATTTAATAATGTGTGTTAGAGCGTATTATTGTCCAACCGTAGGAATATTTATTTAATTTCAAGTTATTCAAATGTAAATCCAGTATTTCGTATGTTCCAACATGTTTGTGAGTGTGCGTTGGCTTGGAGACACGGCGGGAGCACTCTAGCCAACCACAGCACTCGTTACCACGGTAGGCGACTACCGAAGTCAACTTACAGACTGGATGGAGTTGGGGGAGGAGCATCGGGTCGCACAGGACACTAGGGCGTGCTGGACGGGAAGGCGCAGCAGGAAATACTTGGAGAGTGTCGAGCAGTTTGCGCGTGGTCACGGGAGACAGAAATAGTTCGTAGTGTCGACTTGTGCATTTGTGAGGTTTCCGTGGCTTCTGCAGTGAAGACGTAGTATGCGTTTAGAAGTGAATATCTCGCGACTATGTTGTTGCTCATAACTAATTATGTGAAGTAGGAATCTATTGTTTCCCTGTTATTCAACCTATATTTTATTTAATTGCTAGACCATCGACACCAATAAGTGTTTTGCAATAATAAACGTCATTCTTAAAGGTACTATCGTACTCATCATTTAAAGTCGTTAAAATAGCACCTGCAGATTTTATTTAATTGCAGTTTTTCATTTATAAGTTTCTATGTTACATTCAACATTCCCAATTGCCGAGTGTAGGAACCTTCGACTACTCGATTCATGTGGATATTCATATTGTATACTGTAGACTCAGCAGTATTTGGCTTGCAATGCGGCAACTACACTCCTGGAAATGGAAAAAAGAACACATTGACACCGGTGTGTCAGACCCACCATACTTGCTCCGGACACTGCGAGAGGGCTGTACAAGCAATGATCACACGCACGGCACAGCGGACACACCAGGAACCGCGGTGTTGGCCGTCGAATGGCGCTAGCTGCGCAGCATTTGTGCACCGCCGCCGTCAGTGTCAGCCAGTTTGCCGTGGATACGGAGCTCCATCGCAGTCTTTAACACCGGTAGCATGCCGCGACAGCGTGGACGTGAACCGTATGTGCAGTTGACGGACTTTGAGCGAGGGCGTATAGTGGGCATGCGGGAGGCCGGGTGGACGTACCGCCGAATTGCTCAACACGTGGGGCGTGAGGTCTTCACAGTACATCGATGTTGTCGCCAGTGGTCGGCGGAAGATGCACGTGCCCGTCGACCGCAGCGACGCACGGATGCACGCCAAGACCGTAGGATCCTACGCAGTGCCGTAGGGGACCGCACCGCCACTTCCCAGCAAATTAGGGACACTGTTGCTCCTGGGGTATCGGCGAGGACCATTCGCAACCGTCTCCATGAAGCTGGGCTACGGTCCCCCACACCGTTAGGCCGTCTTCCGCTCATGCCCCAACATCGTGCAGCCCGCCTCCAGTGGTGTCAAAAATGGCTCTGAGTACTATGGGACTCAACTGCTGTGGTCATTAGTCCCCTAGAACTTAGAACTACTTAAACCTAACCTAACCTAAGGACATCACACACATCCATGCCCGAGGCAGGATTCGAACCTGCGACCGTAGCAGTCGCACGGTTCCGGACTGCGCGCCTAGAACCGCGAGACCACCGCGGCCGGCTCCAGTGGTGTCGCGACAGGTGTGAATGGAGGGACGAATGGAGACGTGTCGTCTTCAGCGATGAGAGTCGCTTCTGCCTTGGTGCCAATGATGGTCGTATGCATGTTTGGCGCCGTGCAGGTGAGCGCCACAATCAGGACTGCATACGACCGAGGCACACAGGGCCAACACCCGGCAACATGGTGTGGGGAGCGATCTCCTACACTGGCCGTACACCTCTGGTGATCGTCGAGGGGACACTGAATAGTGCACGGTACATCCAAACCGTCATCGAACCCATCGTTCTACCATTCCTAGACCGGCAAGGGAACTTGCTGTTCCAACAGGACAATGCACGTCCGCATGTATCCCGTGCCACCCAGCGTGCTCTAGAAGGTGTAAGTCAACTACCCTGGCCAGCAAGATGTCCGGATCTGTCCCCCATTGAGCATGTTTGGGACTGGATGAAGAGTCGTCTCACGCGGTCTGCACGTCCAGCACGAACGCTGGTCCAACTGAGGCGCCAGGTGGAAATGGCAAGGCAAGCCGTTCCACAGGACGACATCCAGCATCTCTACGATCGTCTCCATGGGAGAATAGCAGCCTGCATTGCTGCGAAAGGTGGATATACACTGTACTAGTGCCGACATTGTGCATGCTCTGTTGCCTGTGTCTATGTGCCTGTGGTTCTGTCAGTGTGATCATGTAATGTATCTGACCCCAGGAATGTGTCAATAAAGTTTCCCCTTCCTGGGACAATGAATTCACGGTGTTCTTATTTCAATTTCCAGGAGTGTATGTGTCCCAGCCCCTAGGCTACGAAACCAGCCAAAACTTTTAATATTTCAACTCCGAGTCTGAGGGCATGTAGTTGAGGGCCATCATTAATTTTTTTGAAGCCCTCATCGTCCACTCCCACATACAGTTTGTTTGTCCTCGGCACGAAGGCGTTCGCAACAGGACAGTTTCTCAATGCGATGGCATCTACCAGCAATGTAACGTGTCACACAGCTCACAGCGTACATGCGTGATTCGGAGTACACCAGGGCGAGTTTACCGCACTCTACAGGCCACCAAACTCCCTGGATTTAAATACAATCTCAATCTGTGGGACCCTTCGATCGGGCTGTCGTGCCATGGATCTGCAAACGAGAAACCTAACACACCTATCCACTGCACTGGAATTGGCATGGCTCAACATCCCTGTCAGTACCATCCAGAACCTCACTGTCTCTCATCCTGCACGGCTCGCAGCGGTCCGCGTTGCAAATGGTAGTTCAAATGGTTCAAATGGCTCTGTGCACTATGGGACTTAACATATGTGGTCATCAGTCCCCTAGAACTTAGAACTACTTAAACCTAACTAACCTAAGGACATCACACACATCCATGCCTGAGGCAGGATTCGAACCTGCGACCTTAGCAGTCGCGCGGTTCCGGACTGAGCGCCTAGAACCGCTAGACCACCGAGGCCGGCACAAATGGTAGTTATTCAGGTTTTCTTGACTGGTGGTCATATTAATATGACTGGACAGTGGGTAAAGCTGTAACGCGATTGGAAATCAGCGGACAGTTTCTGCATGTCTGGAATCGGCACACACAGGAAAGGCGTCTCATTCTGGCTATTCTTAGTTGATAGCCACTCATAAACGCTCATGATAACAGTCGTGAGCTTACATTTGCTAGGAATACATTAAGGCCACCTTGCTCAAGAGTGAAAAATATCATCCTGAGATTAACAATATATTCCTCTCTCGTGGCTCCTATTATAACCTTCTTCTGCTTCTTCTTCTTCCTCCTTGCTTCTTCCAGTTTCTCTACGGAGTAGGGATTGTTATACGGGTTTCGGCAATGTTAGTGACCGATAGTGGCCGGATGTCCTTCCTAACGTCATCGCTCCCCCTGGGAAGGAAGTTGTGTAGCCGATCCGTACGCGTCTAGAGTAAATCTCAAGTTCAAATGTGAGAACGTTTTCTAAATGTATGCGTAGCTTATATCCGAGGCGGGACTTGGAAACCAGCCCGATATTCACCTATTGGAACGTGGGAAACTGCATAAAAACCACTTCTACACTGGACGACTCATCAGCCCATGTCGGTAATCATCGAGGCGAATTCGATCCAGGGCAGGCTCGCCTCCCCGAATCCCGGAAGCGGTGTGCTGGCGTGCTCCGCTACCCAGGCAAGTCTCTGGTTCCTATTATAATAATGACGTCAAAATAGTTTAGAACTTCGTGATTGGTGAATCAGCTGTTGTACATATCCCTGAAAAATCACCACATTGCTCACAATGCCGAAAGGCAAATGTTTGTACTATTCCAGCCAGAAAAGGGTATTAACAATGATTATTTCTTGAGACTTCTCGTCCAGGGAAGTAGCACATCGGCGTCCGTGAGGTCGATGTTTAAGAGTATATGCTTAATGATCAACTCGAGCGTAACTCTACCGTATTTGATATAGGATAGAAACAAATCAGGGACTGCACGCTGACCATTAACTTAAAATTTTCGCATGGTGGAAGTTTACGTTTAGCTTGCGAATCACTATAGCGGAGTTGCCCATTGTGTACATTCTACTGGTTCAGTGACACCTAGGTTATGTAAGCCATCCAGTTCTGTTTTAACTGGAACCATAATTACAAAGGAGACATGAGGTGCACTACATAATCGTGACACCATTGACCGTTTCAACGTGAATTGCGTGAACTAGTTGTAAACACATTCTAGATTTGGCAAGGATAGCAAAGTGTGCTCAGTAACAAGCCTGGAATGAAATTAGAAACCAATGACCCAGTGTCGTTAATTTAGAAACCGCAAAGGGGAGAAAGCATCTAACCCAAAAATGTACTCTGGAAAAGGCGACATTAGTACGATAAAGTCATCAAGCGACTAACAGTTTACTTTACTACCTGAGTCGTCATTTGCCCTTTTAAGAGTACAGCATATTTACTGCAGGTCAATAAGTGCCACTGCGTTTTTATCAATGATGGAGAGCCACTGCCATTTTCGTGTAAGCGTCATTGCTAAGCGAAGACCGATGCCGCCATATCGATCTGAAATTGGAAGGATCGTTTAGAAAGTGCAACGTAATCAAAATTTATAGTGGTGTAGCCACTTCCGGGTGATGAATTGAGACAGCGGCAATTACTGCGTCCCAGTCGTTTGCTGGCGCGTCGCAAAGTCTGCTTGCCAGGTCGCAGCGGATGATGATCGAGAGACCCAATTTGGCAACGGTATACATCAGATGAGCAGAATGGTGTCTTGAAAGGACGGTATGAGATGAACATAAATGAAAGCAGAACAGAAGTAATGGAATGTTGCTGAATTAACTATTGTGTGCTAAGGGAGCTACAGCAGGAAATAAGATATTAAGAATAATAGACAAAACTTGCTATTTGGGAAGCAAAATAACTGGCGACGGCAAAAGTTAAGACGATATAAAACGTAGACTGCCAACACTAATGAAAGGTTTGCTGAAGAAGTGGAGTATGTTAAGAAATAATATAAATTTCAGTGAAGGAGTTCTTTTCTGAAAGTATTACACTACTGGCCATTAAAATTGCTACACCACGAAGATGACGTGCTACAGACGCGAAATTTAACCGACAGGAAGAAGATGCTGTGACATGCAAATGATTAGCTTTTAAGAGCAGTCACACAAGGTTGACGCCGGTGGAACACCTACAACTTGCTGACATGAGGAAAGTTTCCAACCGATTTCTCATACACAAACAGCAGTTGACCGGCGTTGCCTGGTGAAACGTTGTTGTGATACCTCGTTTAAAGAGGAGAAATGCGTACCATCACGTTTCCGACTTTGATAAAGGTCAGATTGTAGCATATCGCGATTGCGGTTTATCGTATCGCGACATTGCTGCTCGCGTTGGTCGAGTTCCAATGACTGTTAGCAGAATATGGAATCGGTGGGTTGAGGAGGGTAATACGGAACGCCGTGCTGGATCCCAACGGCCTCGTATCACTAGTAGTCGAGATGACAGGCATCTTATCCGCATGGCTGTAACGGATCGTGCACCCACGTCTCGATCCCTGAGTCAACAGATGGGGACGACTACCATCTGCACGAATAGTTCGACGACATTTGCAGCAGCATGGACTATCAGCTCGGAGACCATGGCTGCGGTTACCCTTTACGCTGCATCGCAGACAGGAGCGCCTGCGATGGTGTTCTCAACTACGAACCTGGGTGCACGAATGGCAAAACGTCATTTTTTCGGATGCATCCAGGTTCTGTTTACAGCATCATGATGGTCGGTCGCATCCGTGTTTGCTGACATTGCGGTGAACACACATTGGAAGCGTGTATTCGCCATCGCCATACGGGCGTATCACCCGGCGTATCTTCTGTAGCACCACATTTCGAAAGTTTTATCTAAGACATTCGAACTTTTAATCATATTTTTTTCAAGGCAAGGTGTATGTAAAGTAATCAATATTTTGTGTAGAAATGACATTATGGCTTACACCTTCAGCTGCTGGATTAAATAATTTTATTCGCTTCAGGTTACAGTCAACATGACCGTCTTCAGGAACCTGAATGTGTGTCCGTATTAGTGTCTGCTGTTTCGTATATAATTAGGGTAACTGATCATGATCACGTAGGCTGAATCTGGTATTGCATCAAATTGTTTAACTCGACAGCTGAAGGTGTTCTTCACACTGTCAACCCTGCTGTATATTACAGCTGTGACATACTGCTTACGAAATGGCTTCCACGTTTTGTGTCCATATTAATTACTATATAATATCAGGATAGACATTAGCTGTCTGAAGCAAGGTATTTTGATCACCTACTGCCATTGAATTACCTCAGTTACTGAAATAAGCTGTTTCTAAAATGCATCTAAAACCAAGAGGTGCAGTGCTTTTGTATGACGTTGGGTACAGTTAGCTTATGAAAGCTACCCTCACAAAATTTATTGTCTCTCAGCAAATAAAAGATAATTCTAACTTTAAACGTCTTCAACGTTATGAATAATTTCTAAAAAGGAAACCAAAATGCATAAAGGTGTTTAAAAACGTATCACATCTTCCTGCAGGAGGTAGTAAGGGTGAAAATTAGAGGAATAGTTCCCATAATTATATGGCCGGAAACCGATACATGTTGAGATATGGGCCGCTTTACTTGTGAAGAGAAATTACAGTTGAGGCAAGATACACAAGAGAATTACCACAACACGCACGTCTGGGCAAATGCAGATCACCGGGCAGTCATGGAGGTGAGTCGTTAGGATCGCTTCAGTATAAATGTATGGGCAGGAATTGTCGGGGATAAACTTTAACCAAACAGATTAACAAGTTCTGTGTATCACGGATTTATGCGCAATTAATTACCAACGATATTGGGGAAGGTTACCCTTGCAGCAAGACAGCAGAAAGACTGCACCACGGGGCATCGCCCTATTTTCTACAGATCTTGCGACAGTATCAACCCCGAACATTTTATGTGCCATGGATTGGGCTAGAAGGACTAGTAGCATGGCTTGCCCGTTCAACGGACCTGGATCCGTTGAATTTATGGCTATGTGTACTTAAAAGGCATTCGTCTATGCCGAACCCATCGGCAACGTGCAGACGTTAGAAGATTGTGTGGTCAATGTACTTCACGTTATCCGAATGGGACCAAGTGTATTTGAAAAATTCGTGATTCACTGAGAAGAAGGGCTGAAGGATGTGTCAGGATGCGAGATAATCACATGCAGCATTGCCTATAGCGTCTGCTTCTACGGAACACACAGATAAGAATGAGAGGAGATATTTGCCCGTATCTCAATAGGTGTCAGGGAAAATTCATTATAGGAACACTTATTCGCTCTGGGTGGTCTAATCATTCGCTCGAATTGTCCAGAATGTTCTTATCAATCTCGAACACTTGTGATCTGGCGACATGGCGCTTTGTCATCCATAAAAATTGGAAAAAAAGTAGCCGAACATAACCATTTCCAGTCATTGGTCGGTTTAGTTGGACCAGAAGCCCCAGTACATTATATATCAACACAGCCCACACCATTACGGAGCCACCACCAATTTGCACAGTGCCTTGTTGATTACTTAGATCCAGGGATTCGTGGGGTCAGCGCCACACTCGAACCCTACTATCAACTCCTACCAACTGAAATCGGGGCTCGTCTGACCAGGCGATGGGGAGACGCTGCAGGCGATGTCGTGCTGCTAGGAAAGGCACTCGCATCGGTCGTCTGCTGCTATAGCGCATTAACGCCAGATTTTGCCACACTGTCCTAATAGACACTTCCGTCGTCCATATTGATTTCTGCGGTTATTTCACGCAGTGTTGCTTGTTTGCTAGCACAGACAACTCTACGCAAACATCACTTCTCTCGGTCGTTACTTGAGAGCCGTCGGCCACTGCGCTGTCCGTAGTAAGACACAATGCCTGAAATTTGGTATTCTCGGCACACTTAACACACTGTGGATCTCGGAATATTGAATTCCCTAACGATTTCCGAAATGGAACGTCCATTGCGTCTGTCTCCAACTACCATCCCGCGTCCAAAATCCGTTAATTCCCGCCGTGCACCAATAATCACATGGTCAATCTTTTCACATGAATCATCTGCCATGAAGATAGTATCTGTTCTTTCGGACATGTGCGAAAGAACAGATACCATCTTCATACAGTTAAGGCTAACCGGCCATTGACCTTCTTGTTCTGTGCTGAATGCACACTCATTGCCCGAACTCTTACGGGACTCGATAGGATTGTCTGCCGCGAGTAATGAGTGTAATGGGCAGGGGCGCTAAGAATGTAGTGAGTGGACATTAAGTTGGGACTGTGGGTCTCACGGGGAGTGTGCAAGGGATAAATCTCTGTAGTCGCCCTATGCTCTGTGCCCTCGGTGGCTCAGATGGATAGAGCGTCTGCCATGTAAGCAGGAGATCCCGGGTTTGAGCCCCGGTAGGGGCACACATTTTCAACTGTCCCCGTTGATGTATATCAACGCCTGTCGACAGCTTAGGGTCTTGATTTAATTATCATTTCATTTGAATCATCTGAGTACAATTGATAGCTCCGCAAATGAACTGCCCTTTTATAACTTGTGTACGCGATACTACCGCCATCTGTAAATGTGCATATCGCTATCCATTGAGTTTTTGTCACCTCGGTGTAATAGGCTCCTATTTTAATTTGAACTTATAATTTAACCCAAATAACTCTCTTTCATACTTTTTTGTAAAAGCATACTTCATTCAGAAGATGTAATCGACCATTCCTTACAATCAACAGCTAAGTTTCCAGTCAAAAAAAAGCTAACCATCTTATGCTGCTGACGTTTCGGAAATGTTAAAAAGTATGTTGCAGACCTTAGTCAGATTCTCCATCGTCACAAAATTTTAGGAATATCATATGCTTAGAAGAACCTTGATGAAACGAGCTTTATTACACAAGTAAAAAAAATGCATCATTGTACACAGAAAACAGTAGAGTTACAGAACACAACTCGTAAGAATATTTAAACTTATTTTCAGTCTTTTTTCTATAGGTGTGAATACATTTATACTCAAAGCCACGGCAGGTACGATTCCGAAAAGAAACTCAGCAACTGTGCAGTTTACAAAGCCATACACGAACTTCCTTACATCCAAAAGAATCGCACAATGACTACCCGAAACATTGCAACTGCTTGTACGGTGTGGCACCGCAGGGAGAGCTGAATAACGTACCACAGCCTCCTGTCTATTCTCTATCTCTTTGGTCACATTCTTCTTGTCGCTCTACCAAATTTGAGCCGGCCGGTGTGGCCGAGCGGTTCTCGGCGCTTCAGTCTGGAACCGCGCGACCGCTACGGTCGCAGGTTCGAATTCTGCCTCGGGCATGGACGTGTGTGATGTCCTTAGGTTAGTTAGGTTTAAGTAGTTCTATGTTCTAGGGGACTGATGACCTCAGATGTTAAGTCCCATAGTGCTCAGAGCCATTTGAACCATTTTTGAACCAATTTTGTGTGAGGTACGGGCGCATGCTGAGAAATAATGCATCCACTGTTTTTATGTACGGGTTTTCAAATAAAACAAACGTTATTAACGTTCTATATCTTTAGGCTTCATGTCTATATACTTATTTCTTAACATAATTACCCTGGCGACGAACACTTTTATCCATACCATAGACAATTTTGTTAATACTGTCACTGTACAATGCTTGAATTTGTTGACGAGCCACAATCTCATCTCTTCTTGCACCGTTTCATTACTATCAAAATTAAGGCCTCGAAGGTTTGGCTGTATGGAGGATGATAGATGACAGTGAACCCAAGGCATCGGTTTGTTACATAGTTACGTTACACAGCGCCATGTTAAACGCTACAATTCGGAGCCCTCTAGAAGCAGAGGGCAGTAATTATGTCGAGATCAAGAATAGCGAAGTAGATTGTTAATAACGTTTGTCTTATTTCGAAAGCCTTAAGAGTTTTCACATAAAAAAATTCGGATGCTTTGCTTTTCGCCAGCCCTCATAGGTCGATAAGAATCATTTCACAATAAGCTAACTTATTAAGTTAACGAAATATGGCGTTTAACGCCTACAAACCAGACGTGGATAGACGCCACGTTGTTTTCGACTTCAATGAAATTTCAACCGGTTTGCCACGACATCGTATTTCTTACGGGACTAGGAATTCGATAAACTCCAGATTTCCGATACCTGTAAAGTACTGGGATCGAAATCATTACGAACTAAACACGATATTGCAAGAGAAGAAGAGTCTTTTGCCATTACTGCCTGGGAAGCCCTAAGGTACAGATCTCGCCAAATAGCCTTTCTTTCGCGATGTGTGAGAATTGTTTCTCGAGTGTACCTGTTGAGTGCTGGTGACTGTAGCTGGTGATCTAATGTGGAATTTTGATTATGTTGTTTGACGATGAGAGAAGGAAGAGTGTGAAACCCAGTTTCGGCACATAATCGTCTCGAATAGCATCAAGGAGGTTGCTAAACTTAACGTCCCGGTCCGACGCACCGATCACCTTTAACAGTGTCACATTGTCTTACTCCATCAGACATTGTGGAGAGGTTTGTGATTTAAACCACAACACGGGCGCATTAACGGCTGTTGAGGAACGCTACGTCACCTGTTCTCGTCCTCTTGCCAGCCAAATACTGAAGGTGAAAGTTTCTAAATTTCTACAAGTACATGGACTACAATCGACTACCTCCAGGTAGAGCACCACCTCACAGTTATGCGTTAGGAACGTTAGCTAGGGAGTCGCGAATTATATCGTCACGTCGTTGAAAGTTGTCCGCAGCTCGTGGTCTTGCTTCCCACGTACGGGGTCGCAGGTTCGAGTCTCGGTGGGATCGGGGATTTTCCCTGCGTCGAGATGACTTGGTGTTGTTGCGTCGTCTTCATCATCATCATCATTCATCCATTACGGTCGGAGGAAGGCATTGGCAAACCACCTCCGTTAGGATCTTGCCTAGTCGGCGGTGCGGGTCTTCCGAATCGTCCCCTACGCTCCTCGGAGTATGGGACCTCATCGTCATTATCATCCTTGCAAGTTGCGGACAGGACTTGAGTGACAATAAATTGTGAGCTGGCTCCTTCCTAACGTCGTAAGAAGTGAGAGGGTGTAGAAGCCTTCTGGTGATACTTTGGATATGTGAGTGGAACGAAGAACGGAGAGGATTATCATGATACTAGAAAGTATTCTGGATTTCAAAGAAGTATTGTCTAAAAAGTTCAGCAATTTACGTCACATACATATTTTATCGGAAGAATCCGCATCAGTAGCTTAGTGGTCATCGTGGCTGATTGCCAAGCGGAGAACTCGGGTTCGGTTCCCAGTAGTGCTAGGGGCTTTTCCGTGGCTGCACTCTGCCTTCTCATGCCCACTGAGGCTCCAGGTCACGAAAACCGACAACGAGAGGGCGAGCGGTGTGCTAACTCCACTCCCCTCCACACAGTATCCAGTAACGCCGTTGGCAGAGGATGACATGGCGGTCGGTCGGAACCCATGGACCCGCCAGAGCCTGTGGACAGAGTTTACGTTTTCCACCATAGTAGGAGAGTGTCTTACAGTGAATTTACTCTTATAGATTACTCCAACAATGTTGATTCCTAGCCAACAGAGACGAGCACTGTTCCACGACTAGTGCTGCTTTGTTACAGAGAAAACATATAGACAACCTCACAAAAAAGTGAAGCACGCAGAAGACATGGTCGGATGAGAATACTGGAGAAACGGTATTTTGCTTACTGGCTAACGGTTTCGGAACACAGTACCATCCTCAGGCCATCCCATGGCACGCACCGAGCTAGGTGGCGCAGTAATTACGAGGGGCGTTTGAAAAGTTTGTGCAAAAATAAAAACTACTTACGTGTTTCGGGTAAAACTTTTTTATTTTTATACATAGTCTCCTTTTAGACTTATACACTTCGTCCAACGCTGTTCTAATTTGTTGATCCTTTCCAAATAATAGGAATAGTTCAAGTCTGCAAAATAGCTATTAGTTGCTGCAGTTATCTCCTCGTTTGAATAAAATCGTTGTCCCGCCAGCCATTTCTTCAAATTGAGGAACAAATAGTAGTCCGAGGGAGCTAAGTCTGGAGTATAGGGAAAATGTGAAACGAGTTGGAATTCTGTTTCCATTAATTTTGTGACCACAACTGCTGAAGTGTGTGCTAGTTCACTGACGTGATGGAAAAGGATTTTTTTGTGGTCTAATCGCCGGCGTTTTTCTTGCAGCCCAGTTTTCAAACGGTCCAATAACGATGAATAAAATGCACCTGTAATAGTTTTACCCTTTTGTGGATAGTCGATGAGTATTATCCCTTGCGAATCCCAAAACACAGTCGCCATAACCTTTCCAGCTGAAGAGGAGGTCTTCGTCTTTTTTGGTGCAGATCTCCCTTGGTAACCCATTGTTTACATTGTTGTTTTGCATCAGGAGTATAGCAATCTATCCATGTTTCATCCACAGTGACGAAACGACGCTTAAAGTCCTGCGGATTCTTCCTGAACAGCTGCAAACCATCCTTGCAACACTTCACACGATTACGTTTTTGGTCAAGCGTGAGCAATCGCGGAATCCATCTTGCGGATGGCTTCCTCGTGTCCAAATGTTTATGCAAAATATTATGTACCTGTTCATTCGAGATTCCCACAGCACTAGCAATCCCACGCACTTTAACTCTTCTGTCATCCATCACCATATCATAGATTTTATCAATGATTTCTCCACAGAGCGTCCAGAACGTTCAGCATCACTTGTGCCGATATGGCCATTCAGAAAATTTTGAAACTACTTATAAACTGTTCTAATCGAAGGTGCAGAGTCACTGTAATGTTTATCAAGCTTCTCTTTAGTCTCCTGATGCGTTTTGCCTTTCATAAAGTAATGTTTAATCACCACACGAAATTCTTTTTCGTCCATTTTTTGACAATCACTCAACTTCTTTGATTCACACGAATGCCAAACACAAATAAATAGACCAATATGGTTGGAATTTGGTGTACGTTCTTTCCAAAGATGCTACTAACTAAACATGACCTCGATACACGCCGGTGGTGCCATCTCTTGGACTTTGCATGGACTTTTCAAACGCCCCTCGTAGCACAGTGAACTCTCATTCGTGTGGACGATGGTTCAGAAGCACGTCCAGACATCCAGATTTAGGTATTCCGAGATTTCCCTAAATCGCTCCAGGCGAGTGTGGAATGGTTCCTTTGAAAGGCCGCGGCCGATTTCCTTCCCCATCCGTGACACCATCCGAGCTTGTGCTCCTTCTCTATTGACTTCAATGGCGACGGGATCTTAAACGCAGTCTTCCTTCTTCCTTTCTTCCCTGGCACGCAATCGCCAAGCCCGTTTCTCAAGTAGGTGTGTCAAGTACTTTGTCAATATATCTACGAGGGTTGGAACTTTAATAGTGGCAACTACTTATTTACAGCTCGTACAAAATAGATACGTGTTTCAAAGTTTTACCGACCTTCAAAGTAGTCACCAGCACTGTGTATAACCCGTTCTCAGCGATGTGGAAGTCGTAGGATACTCTTAGCAGTGCCAGTTGTGTTGACTGTTGGATGCCGCGGTCTATTACCCGACGAATTCGTAGCAGTTCTGAAGCGTATGCCGTGAAGTGTTTCCTTCAGTTTAGAAATCGAGTTGAACTCACGAGAGCTTAAGTCAGGGGAGTGCAGTAGGTGGTAAAGCACTTAGCAGCCCCATCAGTCAAACAGATCAGCAACAGCTTGCACTGTACGTACTTGAGCATCGTCCTGCAAATGATGATCACGTCGTGCATAAAGTGTCACCACTTCTGTCTCTAAGCTGGTCGTAGGTTGTATTGCAAAAAATGAATTTATTGTTCCTTTCATTCGTTATACTAATAGAAATGTTTAGTGTAAGATTAGAAAAAAGTGACGTATAAGGTCGATCACAAAGTTTGCGTTCGAAGGTCCAACAACCCACAATCAGAATGCCTACCAAGCACAATCGCCCGTGAAGATTGAGGCAATCATTTCACCGACGCATCAGGTTGAATATAACCGTTTGGCAAAACACCATGTCCTGCTTCGTGAAGAAGTCCGTAAGTGCCTGCTGCACATACTCATGCAACAAGAATCTCCGGCCCTTCAAGGCCTTTTCAAGGGACCGAAAGCGCGGTAATCGCATGGCATGGGGAGATAACAGGACTATACGGCGGTACTAGTGTGTCTACCACTTGAGATGACTTAATGGGGCCGGCCGCTGTGGCCGAGCGGTTCTAGGCGCTTCAGTCCGGAACCGCGCTGCTGCAACGGTCGCAGGTTCGAATCCTGCCTCGAACACGGATGTGTGTGATGTTCTTGGTTTAGTTAGGTTTAAGTAGTTCCAAGGCTAGGGGACTGGTGATCTCGGATGTTAAGTCCCATAGTGCTCAGAGCCATTTGAACCATCTGACGTAATGGGGCTGGATAAGGCTGGCCTCCAGATCGACCAGTGTCTTGTGTTGAACTGACACCACTGCAGTGCTTGACACACCATTCCACAGCGGTGGTTCTCTCCAGACATGCTGCCTCATATATATTCTTCAGTCTCTGATGGAAGTCCACCGGCGTGTTTCCTTCGGCATCTAAGAAAATAATAACAGCAGGTTGGTTCTGTTTGGACGCATTTGGTAATAACGTCGGCATAGTTCACGTTTACGAGTTTACCGAACTCACTTCGGAAAGACACGAGTGCCACACCAGTCCGTCGCCTACATATCGGCGTTTATATAACCGCATCTGAGCCGCGCTAGGGTGCATATACGCTGCTGGTTGGTTGATTGAGGGGAGGGGATCAAACAGCGGGTTCATCGGTCCCATCGGATTAGGGAAGGCTGTGGAAGGAAGTCGGCCGTCCCTTTCAAAGGAACAAACCCGGGATTTGTCTGAAGCGATTTAGGGAAATCACGAAAAACTTAAATCAGGATGGCCAGATGGGGATTTGAACAGTCGTCCTCCCAAATGCGAGTCCAGTGTGCTAACCACTGCGCCACCTCGCTCGTTCTACACTACTGGCCATTAAAATCGCTACACCAAGAAGAAATACAGATGATAAACGGGTATTCATTGGACAAATATATTATACTAGAACTGACATGTGATTACATTTTCACGCTATTTGGATGCATAGATCCTGAGAAATCAGTACCCAGAACAACCACCTCTGGCCGTAATATCAGCCATGATAAAATATGCATTGAGTCAAACAGAGTTTGGATGGCATGTAGCGGTACAGCTGCCCATGCAGCTTCAACATGATACTACAGTTCATCAAGAGTAGTGACTGGCGCATTGTGACGAGCCAGTTGCTCGGCAACCATTGACCAGACGTTTTCAATTGGTGAGAGATCTGGAGAATGTGCTGGCCAGGGCAGCAGTCGAACATTTTCTGTATCCAGAAAGGCCCGTACAGGACCTGCAACATGCGGCCGTGCATTACCCTGCTGAAATGTAGTGTTTAGCAAGGATCGAATGAAGCCACAGGTCGTAACACATCTGAAATGTAACGGCCACTGTTCAAAGTGCCGTCAATGCGAATAACAGGTGACCGAGACGTGTAACCAATGGTACCCCACACCATCACGCCGGGTGATGCGCCAGTATGGCGATGACGAATACACGCTTCCAATGTGCGTTCACAGCGATGTCGCCAAACACGGATGCGACCATCATGATGCTGTAAACAGAACCTGGATTCATCCGAAAAAATGACATTTAGCCATTCGTGCACCCAGGTTCGTCGTCGAGTGCACCACCGAAGGAGTTCCTGTCTGTGATGCAGCGCCAAGGGTAACCGCAGCCATGGTATCCGATCTGATAGTCCATGCTGCTGCAAACGTCGTCGAACTATTCGTGCGGATGGTTGTTGTCTTGCAAACGTCCCCACCTATTGACTCAGGGATCGAGACGTGGCTGGACGATCCGTTACAGCCATGCCTGTCATCTCGACTGCTAGTGATACGAGACCGTTGAAATCCAGCATGGCGTTCCGTATTACCCTCCTCAACCTACCTATTCCATATTCTGCTAACAGTCATTGGATCTCGACCAACGCGAGCAGCAATGTCGCGATACGATAAAGCGCAATCGCGATAGGCTACAATCCGACCTTTATCAAAGTCGGAAAGGTGATGGTACGCATTTCTCCTCCTTACATGAGGCATCACAAGAACTTTTCACTAGGCAACACCGGTCAACTGCTGTTTGTGTATGAGTAATCGGTGGAAATTTCGCG
This sequence comes from Schistocerca gregaria, assembly GCF_023897955.1. Lineage (NCBI taxonomy): Eukaryota > Metazoa > Arthropoda > Insecta > Orthoptera > Acrididae > Schistocerca > Schistocerca gregaria. The sequence continues at coordinate 750,266,071 of NC_064931.1, forward strand.
TCTGTAGCACGCCATCTTCGTGGTGTAGCAATTGTAATGGCCAGTAGTGTATATACGCAGCAGCATAGCCCTTAAACGGCAACTTCTTAATCGTCCCTAATATCTCGCGTCCAGTAGGGCAGACAACTGGACCGCCGCCTTAGCCGGTTGCGATAACGATGCCGCTCGATAGGTGGCCCTGCCGTACGCTGTTCATCAAGCTAGTGATACTTTAAACCTCGATTTTTCGAAAACATTTGAGAAGGGCATCGTACTACAGAAGCATTTGTTGCATCTAATTATGTACTTCAGTCGTCAGGTAAATGAGCAAAATGGATAACTCGTTCGATGTACGTTTCCCTTGTCAGTCTGCCGAATGGTCGTCAAGTCGGCACCTCAGTCGCCAGGTAACTCAGCGTCTACCGGAAGCGCAGAAAAGTGTGCAGTGCGGCGCGTTTACCTGTGGTGCTTCCATCGTACATGAGTCTGACGCAGCCCGTTCCGAGCTCCTGCTGCAGAGAAGAGATAACGCGTACCGCGTCCCACGCCTCTGCGTTTGGCAGGACCAGCAGTACCAACATGGCGACCCCGTGGATGACCCTCATCGCCAGCCGAGGGTTGGGAAAGCAGTGGCGGGCCGGCGCTCTGTGATTAACGACCGCCGTGGCAATATTAACCTGCCACTCAGCTATCCGGCTGCGCACCCGTTGTTTGGCCTGACAGTTGCCGCATGATTAAGTCCTTCTCTTTGAACTCGCGCGTCCGCTTACCCGCCAGCTGCGCTTCCAATAATTAATTTGCTTATTTACTACAGCAACACAGTCCGAGTAAATCTCGCACAATTTTGACACGTTCGAAGCGATTACGGGTGGTCATATGTAAACAACCAACAAACACCTTTGGCACTTAGCTGCGTTACAGCTATTCTTCAGTGTCACACATTTCTAGCTTATTACAATCGTAATTCTGTCAGAGACAGCAAAGGACTTGGAAGAGCAGTTGAACGGAATGGATAGGGTCTTGAAAGGAGGATATAAGATGAACATCAACAAAAGCAAAACGAGGATAATGGAATGTAGTCGAATAAAGTCGGGTGATGCTGAGGGAATTAGATTAGGAAATGAGACAATTAAAGTAGTAAAGGAGTTGCTATTTGGGGAGCAAAAAAACTGATGATGGTCGAAGTAGAGAGGATATAAAATGTAGACTGGCAATGGCAAGGAAAGCGTTTCTGAAGAAGAGAAATTTGTTAACATCGAGTATAGATTTAAGTGTCAGGAGGTCATTTCTGAAAGTATTTGTATGGAGTGTAGCCATGTATGGAAGTGAAACATGGACGATAACTAGTTTGGACAAAAAGAGAATAGAAGCTTTCGAAATGTGGTGCTACAGAAGAATGCCGAAGATTAGATGGGTAGATCACATAACTAACGAGGAAGTATTGAATAGGATTGGAGAGAAGAGAAGTTTGTGGCACAACGTGACCAGAAGAAGGGATCGGTTGGTAGGACATGTTCTGAGGCATCAAGGGATCACCAATTTAGTATTAGAGAGCTGCGTGGAGGGTAAAAATCGTAGAGGGAGACCAAGAGATGAGTACGCTAAGCAGATTCAGAAGGATGTAGGTTGCAGTAGGTACTGGGAGATGAAGAAGCTTGCACAAGATGGAGTAGCATGGAGAGCTGCATCAAACCAGTCTCAGGACTGAAGACCACAACAACAACAATAATTTATTTTAGAATGCAGTGATAGCATATTCGGAGCACATGTGACAGTCTCATACAACATCTGCCTCGTCCGGAGCACAATATTCGTTCATTAATCAACATTAACTGATTTCATGGAAGCCTAGTGCATGGTGAGTGAAGCGGATCGGAATCAGTGTGTCGTGCCTAGTGGCAATTTTCAGACTTTCACCTATATTTAGATCGCCAGTAGAAGTTCAAGTCTCTCAGCATGCTACTCGTAACGCTCCTTTCCAAAAGCGTCAAGCCCGCAGGTCTGTAACATAGCAAATTATTAGTAGTTGTCGCCTTGCATTGCAGGGCATTGCAGGTGTATCTTGCCGTGGAGCCCGGAGGAGAGCAGAGGGCGGTTATCACGCTGACAGCTGACTTTCTACAGGACCGAGTGCGCTGTGTACTTGATTGATCTGCTTGCAATGCGTTACACAAACTCTCTATGAATCTGAAGTAGTACTATTAAATATTAATCGATCTTTTTATACATAGTGTAACAAATTCCATTGATAACACAACCATACTGTTAAAATTTGCCGGCCGGAGTGACCGAGCGGTTCTAGGCGCTATACAGTCTGGAACCGCGCGACCGCTACGGTCGCAGGTTCGAATCCTGCCTCGGGCATGGATGTGTGTGATTTCCTTAGGTTAGTTAGGTTTAAGTAGTTCTAAGTTCTAGGGGACTGATGACCTTAGCAGTCAAATCCCATAGTGCTCAGAGCCATTTGAACCGGTTTTTTTTTGTTTGTTAAAATTTCAAATCAGTAACTTCAATACAACACATAATAACTGTGTTGGCATTGTGAAACCGATTATGTATTCGTCTATAGTATCAACTGAAACTACAACCAAGAGGATCTAATTTTATGGAATTTTCTTTAGATTAATTACCACAGATTTCTGACGTAATTAAAATATTTTGGAAAATTATGTAGTGTTTTGTTGCGTGTGAGTGGTTTGGAGAGACTGAGAGAATGAATGGAGGACGTATGTAACGTGATAACGTGATATTTTGTTAAAACTATGTAAATGTATAGGTGAGAAAGTTGTGCAGTAGGGGTATTTGTGACCTACGACCGTATGAGCTTGACTTTGTAAAAGGCAGCCAGAAGTGGTGTGGAGAGTTAAATTTATTAGTAATTTCTTTTGTGGAAAGGAATCGTATTTTGTTTCATTAAATTTTATATAGTACCGGAATTAACGAAAATTCTATTCTAAATTGCTTGTGGTAACCTGATTGGCTGACATTAGAAATATCGGGAGTATAGAAGTGCTCAAGACGATCTGATTGGCTGATTAACATACTAGACAATATAAACACAGCATTTTCCTGCGCTTTTGAGTAGAGCTTTGTGCCTCAGATCAAGAAGTCGATATAGAGTCGCTCGGGAACTGTCTTCTGGTATACACCTATGTTAAATCGCGCTGATCCAATTTGTACAAAAATGAATAATTTCGCGCGTTTCATCGATTCTCGTGTCGTTGACGAAGAACGGCTACAGTGTTGAGTATTTTGTGAAACATTGAACTTTGTGAGTTGATTATTTTAGGAGATATTCGCCCGTGAACATTTCAAGTCGTACATAAACTCGGCGTGGCGTGTTTCGAGCAGAATACGAGATATTATGGGGAGCATTTCTTTGCAGGAAGCCTACTGAACGACTAAATGTGTTAATTCACAAGTATTCGTGAGTGAGTGACTGTTCAGGACGTTTAAAGCATAGGGTTGGACTAAATATCTTCTGGGTGCTTTCGGATGTGAACTTGTTACAGAGACAGTCAGTAACATTGTATAAAAGATGTCGGGATGTTAAATACGGACTTGATAGCCATTTTCCTTGTTTTAAAGATAATAATCCAATTAAAAGGAAATTTTTTGACATTTTTTCCAACAACTCATGGAAGAATCCCGAACACTTAGTTAAACTAACTTTCAGATGCTACACATGGACTGGAGTTATGTGGCCTTTCCGTGTTAGGTATTTATCGACTTTTGGTCAACGCTGCATTTGTGGACTAAACCAGTATCTACCATCTCAGAGTGAGGGGGCAGACAATCTGAAGCCTATCCAGGTAGGTGGACAGACTGTTTAAAGAACGATGAGGGTCCAACACAACCCGCCGCCGGGCCAACGTATTTTGTTTGATTCAAAAGGGCTACACGATGTTTCCGCACCTCTGTCTATCGATATACAGTGTTTATACTGTTATTTATTAGTTTCACGGATAGATGGAGTCTTGTTTCCGAGGTATTTCGTTCATTATGAGTCACTGGTTTCGCCTTCGCATAGAGCACATTATTGACATTCTGTATAAGATCAATGGCTCGCTGTGGTTTATCTGATGAAGACATTGCCGAACTGCTGAATTTTAGAGACGTTGTCGATGCTCTAGATAGCGAAGATGATTTGAAAGACACAGTTGTCTTTGAAGGCGACTGCAGTACAATGTGTTCTGGCAGAGTATTCTAAAATAGTGGCGGAAACTGTTTTTTCGTTTGCTCTAACTAGGAGTATCGAATGCATTTTGGTTGCACAGTTAATTTCAGACCAAGAATATGACACTACCTGATTTCATTACCAACAGCTCCAAATAACCAAAACTGATCTATAGGCTGACTGACACAGAAACATTTCCTGCAACATATACCACCCACAAGCAAACAGTATGCCTCCCTTGAACGTTACGTTTGTTCTTCAAAATCAAACAAAGAGAGTGAGAAAACATCTCGCAAGGAGACACGTTATCAGTGCGAACAGTGCTGTGCGGTGTTGTGTATCGAACTCTGTTATAAAATATTTCATACTAAAATGCAGTATAAATCCATGTAGAAAGTGCTATTGTGATTAACTACGATATTCAGCACTAATCATTATGTATTTATGAACTCACTTACTCTACCTATAGCGGGCCGTTGTGGCCGAGCGGTTCTAGGAGTCTCAGTTTGGAACCGCGCGACCGCTACGGTCGCAGGTTCGAATCCTGCTTCGGGCATGGATGTGTGTGATGTCCTTAGGTTAGTTAGGTTTAAATAGTTCTAAGTTGTATGGGACTGATGACCTCAGATGAGCCGGCCGCGGTGGTCTCGCGGTTCTAGGCGCGCAGTCGGGAACCGTGCGACTGCTACGGTCGCAGGTTCGAATCCTGCCTCGGGCATGGATGTGTGTGATGTCCTTATGTTAGTTAGGTTTAAGTAGTTATAAGTTCTAGGGGACTGATGACCACAGCAGTCCCATAGTGCTCAGAGCCATTTGGACCTCAGATGTTACGTCCCATAGTGCTCAGAGCCATTTGAACCATTTGAACTCTACCTACAGACACACCAAAAATTGTTTTTAATCACCCCGGTTCCGAAAGTGCCGGAACCTGTACAGAAAACTGGAATACAGATTAACATAAACTTCATTTTCGCCCTTTTTATTGCTCATCAAAACCACAAATTGCATGTTGTACCACCATATAGCGAGGCCTTCAGAGGTGGTGGTCCACATTGCTGTACACACCGGTACCTCTAATACCCAGTAGTACGTCCTCTTGCATTGATGCATACCTGTATTCGTCGTGGCGTACTATCCACAATTTCGTCAAGGCACTGTTGGTCCAGATTGTCCCACTCCTCAACGGCGATTCAGCGTATATCCCTCAGAGTGGTTGCATTATGAGTCGGAGGATGACATTCACGTATCGTACAGCCGTTACGGCGCCTTCCATGACCACCAACGGCGTACTTCGGCCCTACATAATGCTACCCCAAAACAGCAGGAAACCTTGCTGCAGTCGCTGGACAGTGTGTCTATGGCGATCAGTCTGATCGGGTTGCCTCCAAACATGTCTTCGACGATTGTCTGGTTGAAGGCATATGCGACACTCATCGGCGAAGAGAACGTGATGCCAATCCTGAGCGGTCCACTCTGCATGTTTCTGGGCCCATCTGTACCGCGCTGCATGTTGTCGTGGTTGCAAAGACGGGCCTCGCCATGGACGTCGGGAGTGAAGTTGCGCATCATGCACCCTACTGCGCACAGTTTGAGCTGTAACACGAAGCCCTGTGACTGCACGAGAAGCATTTTTCAACATGGTGGCGTTGCTGTCAGGGCTCCTCCGAAGCATATTTCGTAGGTAGCGGTCATCCACTGCAGTAGTAGCCCTTGGTCGGCCTGAGCGAGGCATGTCATCGATAGTTCCTGTCCATGTCCTAAAAACATCGCTTTGGTTCACTCCGAGATCCCTGGACACTTCCCTTGTTGAGAGCCTTTGGTTAGGTTAGTGTTTTTTAACGTCCCGTCGACAACGAGGTCATTAGAGACGGTGGCACAAGCTCGGGTTAGGGAAGGATGGGGAAGGAAATCGGCCGTGCCCTTTCAAAGGAACCATCCCGGCATTTGCCTGAAACGATTTAGGGAAATCACGGAAAACCTAAATCAGGATTGTTGGAGACGGGATTGAACCGTCGTCCTCCCGAATGCGAGTCCAGTGTGCTAACCACTGCGCCACCTCGCTCGGTGACAGCCTTTCCTGGCACAAAGTGACAATGCGGACAGAATCGAACCGTGGTATTGACTGTCTAGCCATGGTTGAACTACAGACAACACGAGCCGTGTACCCCCTTCCTGGTGGAATGAGCGGAACTGATCGGCTGTCGGACCCCCTCCGTCTAATAGGCGCTGCTCATGCATGATTTTTTTCATATTTGGGCGGGTTTAGTGACATTTCTGAAAAGTCGAAGGGACTATGTGTGTGATATAATATCCACAGTTAACGTCTATCTTCAGGAGTTCTGGGAACTGGGGTGATGCAAAACATTTTTTTATATGTGTATGTTCCACTTCCATATCTATTTTCGACTCTATTATTTATTTACGATGGAAATATTGGCCAATCAGTTAACTGAATTGTTTTGTTACCACACTGCTAAATTACTTTTCAGTGTATTCTTGAGACTGTAGAAACGTGATTTCTTGTCTTGGCTGACCAATGGAATCCTTAAGCAGAAATCTGAAGGACTGATTTTTGCTGCTCAGGATCAAATCATCAGAACTTACGCCATCAAAGCCAGAATCGAGGAAACAACAGAAGACCCCCAAGTTCAGACTCTCTAAAGAATCTGAAGAAACAGCAGAGCATATCTTGAGCTGTTGCAAAAATTTCGCTGAGGCTGATTATAAGTAGAGGTAGAGTGATGTGGTACGAATGATCCAATCGAATTTTTGCTAAAAGTGCGACCTGCCGGTGCTAAGGAAATGGTGGAGCCACTAGGCAGAAAAACGTTTTGGAAAACGAAAATGCCAAATTACTGTGGATCTTCCGACTTCAAACAGATCAGAAGGTGGAACGCAACACACCAGATACCACGCCTGTGAAGAAAAAGAAAGTATGGATCACGGGCATTGCCATCATAGGTGATAGCAGAATTAACGAGAAACAACTTGAATATCTTGCCAGATGCAAGGACTTGAAAATCGACCTACAGCGACTCGGGGGAAAGACAATGAAAGTGATCCCAGTTGTTCTCGGCTCACGGGGAGCAGTGTCAGCAGATCTTACTGGATACTTGAAAACAATTGGTACTGACAAAATATCCATCTACCAACTAGAAAAAAAGACACTTTAGTGGGATCTGCACGAATTACGTGTCGATAGATCACCCGTCCTCTGATGCTTGGGAAGCGTCCGACTAGTGATGCGAAATCCATCATAGTGCGGTAATATTCTGTGTTTTCTGCCCTATACAACATGTATAATACTAATAATAATTATTATTATTATAGCAGAATGCGAGGTAACAGCGTTTGTGGTATAAGAACTCTGTGACGAATTCGATTTTCTGAGAACCTTCTTCTTCATCATCATCTTCTTCATCTTCTTCCTTTCTTCTTTTTGGCTACTAAGAAACTCGAAGCTCCCGCGCCGATCTCACATGTTGTCTCCAAATGTTTCTATCTTCTGCTGGTCCCTGACAGTTATTTACGTCCATCCTGTTGCATATTGTTTTAATTTAATTTACCCGTGTACTCCTGAGTCTCCGCCTTGGTCTCTTACCAAACGACTTCTCCATGAATATTCTTGAAACCACTTGACCCTCTTTCGTTCTCATGAGATGACCTGCCCATTGAAGAATTCTGGGATTTGTTATGTTCATTATCGTTGCTTGTTGTGATAGCATGTGGTTTTCAGTGTTGTGTCTTCTCTTCCAGTTCTGCGATTCGTTATCATATTATGGCCCAAAAATGTATCTGTAATCTTTATTTTCAAATACGTTTAAGTGTTGCTATTTTGTCTAAAACTGACATGGTGAGACCGTGGCTGAGTACAATTAATGTAGGTTAATTCTTACAAAGAAGAAGACAGCAACCAGCCACTATTAATACTGCTATTTATTTAGGTAAATAGCGCCGTAACCGGTTTCGAACTGACAAGTTCAGCATCAAACCAGTGTCAGAGACGTTCTCTCTCAGACACATTACAATGTCTGTTGTATTTGTAAATCTGCAATCTTTGTGATAACTTCACATGAGGTAAATTCTTTTTGGTGTGTGTGTGGTGCTTTGCACAATATGGTGATGAACAAATTACATAAGTGCTGGATATATTTTGGAATATTCGAAAAATACAATCCTGCGAATTCGAAACAAAATTGCGCGTAACTTTCGACGGAAGTACCATAACTACTTAACCTCACATATTTATTTACTCTGTATTTCATCGTTTGGAGGTTAGTTATTTTCACATAGGGCGCTTCTAACACATTTTTCTACCGTAGGGCACCAACACACCAAGAATATTTCGCCACAGTAGAAAAAAATCGAAAACTGACGATTACGTGTATCTTGCAAATCATGTGAACAACCTTCTGATGATGAATTTGCCAGTTCGAAACCGATTACGGCGCAATTTACCTAAATAAATATCAGTATTAATAGTGACTGCTTGCTGTCTTCTTCTTTGTAAGAATTAACCCATGTTTTAGTGTTATATTGCATTTTAGTTAAACTCCATGTTTCCTCTCCATAGGTTAGGTTTGGTCTGATGAAATTAAATGATCGTGTGGCATTGTTACCCGGCGAATTTCGGCCGCAGGGTGCAAGTCTTAGCCCGGTAACGCCACATTGGGTGACTTGCGCGTCGGTGATGAGAAGATAAGGACAACACAATACCCAGTCCACGGGCGAAGAAAATCTCCAACCCAGGCCCGCGGTGTGGTAGGCAAGCACGTTACCACTCAGCTAATCAGGTGGGAACTGGTCTGATGATTGTATTATATAGCTTCATTTTAGTTGTCCTTGTTAGTAGTTTAGACCCTAGAAGTTTTTGTAGCGAGTAGTAGTCTCTATTAGAATTTTGCATTCTCATTTTCACTTTTTCTTCTCTCTCATTTCGTTCGTCAGTCATTGCGCCCATGTTCAGCGCGTTCAAATGTATGTTCGTAGATGATGAGATGCGATTCGTTGTCTTGTTCATCTCTACATCTCTGAGCTATCATGTATTTTGTTTTCTGAGCGTTTACCTTTAGGCACAGTTTAAATGGTTCGAATGGCTCTGAGCACTATGGGACTTAACTGCTGTGGTCATCAGTCCCCTAGGACTCAGAACTACTTAACCCTAACTAAACTAAGGACATCACACACATCCATGCCCGAAGCAGGATTCGAACCTGCGACCGTAGCGGTCGCGCGGTTCCAGACTGTAGCGCCTAGAACCGCTCGGCCACTCCGGCCGGTGGCACAGTTTAGATGCTTTTTCTATTAGTTCCCTTTTTTCGGTGAACACTACATCATCTACGTACGCCAGAACTTTCATTTTGTTTCTTCGGACGTTCCTAGCACGTACTTGTCTGAGTTTCCTCTCAACTATGTACAAGTGTACGTTAAAAGAAGTTGCTTGTGGCATTATTGGCTGGGCAATCCCATCTGAAATGCTCAGTCGCCTGGTGCAAAACTTTTTAATTGGCGTTATTTCAGCGACTTGCACGTCGATGAAGATGAGGATAACACATACACATAATCCTGAGAGAAGAAACTCCCCGACCCGACCTGGAATCGAACCCGCGCCCTGAGATCAAGAGTCAGCAAAGCTGACCACGAGCTGATGACGGCTACGTTAAACAGAAGACAGATTTTATTCCATTTAGCTAAACCCTGCTTATGTTACCACACACGCACATTTTACAAATATTTATACACTCAACTGAATCTCTAGTCTGCCAGTACATTCCACAAGCTTTGCCGGTGAATGGAGTCTTAAGCTTCCATCAAATCAATTAACAAGTAATCTATTTTTTGCTTATATTCTGAAAATCTTGGCTTAAATAATAAGTAGGATATTAAAAATTTCCGTTAGTACATTTATCGTATTTTATATCTTTACTATTGAAATAAAGACTCGGTCCATTCATCCGTTGGTATCCTTTACTGTCAGTCTAGTCCGGAAACTGGTTTATGTAGGGAAACAATAGCAGAGGGAATTACGAATACATGCGTCACTGCTATGCCTTAGAAAGAACGTCTTTCTTTGCTCCATTGGTATGGTACTGTGGAATAGATCGGTGTATAAATTTCCATGTACATTTACGGAATGAAGTTCGAAAAACACAGACTCGTTAGGCAAGCGATTAGCAACGTACATTACTAGCCATTAAAATTGCTACACCACGAAGATTACGAGCTACAGACGCGAAATTTAACCGACAGCAAGAAGATGCTGTGATATGCAAATGATTAGCTTTTCAGAGCATTCACACAAGGTTGGCGCCGGTGGCGACACCTACAACGTGCTGACATGAGGAAAGTTTCCAACCGATTTCTCATACACAAACAGCAGTTGACCAGCGTTGCCTGATAAAACGTTGTTGTGATGCCTCGTGTAAGGAGGAGAAGTGCGTACTATCACGTTTCCGACTTTCATAAAGGTCGGATTGCAGCCTATTGCGATTGCGGTTTATCGTATCGCGACACTGCTGCTCGTGTTGGTCGAAATCCAATGACCGTTAGCAGAATATGGAATCGGTGGGATCAGGAGGGTAATACGGAGCAGTGCTGGGTCCCAGCGGCCTCGTAACACTAGCAGTCGAGATGACAGGCATCTTATCCGCATGTCTGTAACGGATCGTGCAGCCACGTCTCGATCCCTGAGTCAACACATGGGGACGTTTGCAAGACAACAACCATCTGCACGAACAGTTCGACGACGAATCTGGCTGCACGAATGGCAAAACGTCGTTTTTTTTTCGGATGAATCCAGGTTCTGTTTACAGCATGATGATGGTCACATCCGAGCTTGATGACATCGCGATGAACGCACATTGGAAGCGTGTATTCGTCATCGCCATACTGGCGTATCACCCGGCGTGATGGTATGGGGTGCCCATTGCTTACGCGTCTCGGTCACCTCTTATTCGCATTGACGGCACTTTGAATAGTGGACGTTACATTTCAGACGTGTTACGACCCGTGGCTCTACCCTTCATTCGATCCCTGCGAAACCCTACATTTCAGCAGGATAATGCACGACCGCATGTTGCAGGTCGTGTACGGCCCTTTCTGGATCAGAAAATATTCGACTGCTGCCCTGGCCAGCACACATTCTCCAGATCTCTCGCCAACTGAAAACGTCTGGTCAATGGTGGCCGAGGAACTGGCTCGTCACAATACGGCAGTCACTACTCTTAATGAACTGTGGTATCGTGTTGAAGCTGCATGGGCAGCTGTACCTGTACACGCCATCCAAGCTCAGTTTGACTTTTATGCCCAGGCATTCAAGGCCGTTATGACGGCCAGAGGTGGTTGTTCTGGGTACTGATTTCTCAGGATCTATTCACCCAAATTGCGTGAAAATGTAATCACATATCAGTTCTAAAATAATATATTTTTCCAATGAATACTCGTTTATCATCTGTATTTCTTCTTGGTGTAGCAATTTTAATGGCCAGTATAGTAGATTATGAATTTATTTAATAACAGAGGTATATACCAGATTAAATTCTGCAGGAAATTTTGCGTCTTAGATAATTGCCAAACTAGTGTACAGCGTGCGGAGCGATGTGGGAAGGGTCGGAAGGGCGGCAGCGAAATGAAGAGTTAATTAAAGAAAACTTGGGATATGTTCTCAGTGATGGAACACAGAAAAGGCTCCCCCTGGAGGCAGAGGTAAATATTGATGCCAGTCTAGGAGTTTGATGAAAAATAATAAAGGAATAGGGAACAGGAGAGGTGGAGGTTCACGTGTGTGCGGCTGGCGGCCGCACTTACAAGGGGACCACGCCTACACGTCTTCGACGAAATGAAAGCGATAGAACTGGGACCTCTATATGCTAAAGTACATAGAAAAAATAGATTTTTGGCGAGGATCGGGAGAGGCGTAAGACATTTATGTTATCAAAGTTTGCAGCCATCTGTTGGTGCAGCGGAAGGAGTGCAGAGTGGTAGTGCGAGGGTCGTGGGCTCGAATCCATTTGCGGAGACTTCTATTCTCTTTTCAATTTCGATGTTATTTACTCTGAAAATCAACCGAAAAAGTGTTCAGTATATTGTATTTATTAATATTTTCATATAAGGCGGTGAAAAGAAAAGGCAAAGGGAAATTTTGTTTTGAAAATAAATTCCCAAGAAACGATTGAACTTACAGAGTCCGCGAGAACTCTGCATATAAGTTTCCAAGAGGGGACTGTAATTAAAGCATCTACATCTACATACATACTCAGCAAGCCACTGTACGGTACCCTTTACCACAAGCAGCCGTTTCCTTTCTTGTTCCACTCGCAGACAGAGCGAGGTAAAAACGAATGTTCTATATGCCTACGTATGAGCCCTCATTTCTAGTATCTTCGGGGTCCCTACGCGAAATGCATATTGTTGGCAGAAGGATCGTTCTGCATTCAGCTTCAAATGTCGGTTCTCTAAACTTTGTCAGCAGTATTCTTCGAAGTGAATGTCTTCTTTCCTCCAGGGATTTCCACTTCAGCTCCCGAGCGTATCCGTAACACTTGCATGCTGATCGAAAATACAGATAACAAATCTAGCAGCTCGCCTCTGAATTGCTTCGATGTCTTCTTTCAGTTCGACCAATTCCATTGTTGTTCGGGAACATGAAGTCCATGATTGGCTGCAGACATTCTCCCAGTAGCCGAACATACCGATTTCCAGTCACTGATCTGTTCAATTGGACCAGTGCACCCAGTCCATTCCATGTTTAGAACATATATTGTGCTCGAACATTATGAATTACCTCGAAGAAAACAGTCTATTGACACACAGTCAGCATGGGTTTAGAAAACATCGTTCCTGTGAAACACAACTATGAAGTGGTCAATGCCATTGACAAGGGATTTCAGATCGATTCCGTATTTCTGGATTTCCGGAAGGCTTTTGACACTGTACCACACAAGCGGCTCGTAGTGAAATGGCGTGCTTATGGAATATCGCCTCAGTTATGTGACTGGATTTGTGATTTCCTGTCAGAGTGGTCACAGATCGTAGTAACTGACGGAAAGTCATCGAGTAAAACAGAAGTGATTTCTGGCGTTCCCCAAGGTAGCGTTATAGGCCCTTTGCTGTTCCTTATCTATATAAAAGATTTGGGAGACAATCTGAGCAGCCGTCTTCGGTTGTTTGCAGATGACGCTATCGTTTATCGACAAATAAAGTCATCAGAAGATCAAAACAAACTGCAAAACGATTTAGAAGAAATATCGGAATGGTGCTAAAAGTGGCAGTTGACCCTAAATAACGAAAAGTGTGAGGTTATCCACATGAGCGCTAAAAGGAACCCGTTAAACTTCGGTTACACGATAAATGTCTAAACATTCATGGTGGTGTCTGTTTGTTCTATATCGTGTCTGCCTACCACTTTCGTGCAACGACGCTCTGAGCGTGTTTTTTAGGGAATTGACTAGTTTGAACCTGGGACCTGTTGCTGGTGAGGAGACGCCAGACCACACATGACATGTAGAATTCAGAAGAGTTCAATGAGACTAGCGATGATATAACCAAATACTTAATGATTTCAGCGTCAGCTCCACTGCACTCCCTGTAAAAGAATCTTAATACTAACTAAATTTAGTGGTAGGGGTTCAAGGCTTTCCTATTTTTAGTTAGCTGGTAAAATAACGTCGAAAAAGCAGTTAAGTTTACCATTGGAAATTTTATTCTACTCACAAAACATTGTTTATAAATTGCACTATTGATAAAAAGGAAGTGTTTTAATACCGGATGGTAAAAACCAACTGCGTTCAACAAAAATGTGAACGAATATTCCCTGAATGGGTTTCCAACTTCTACAATGGATAGAAGGATGACCTATGCCATATCACACCTATAATCTAGGTTTAAATTAATTTTCACAAAAGAGAAAACTATCAAAATGGTCTACAGTGACATTCAATTATCCTTAAATACTTATCCAACTTGTCGTAAATTACAGTGGCTGATGTGGCTTCTCAATAACTATATAACAGAAAAATCATCGAGTTTCAGATTTTTACTCCAAGTGGCAAACGTGAATACCATGAGCTTTAATTGACGATTGACACTAGTATTACGCAAAAAGGGGGTGTAACAGATGAGACTTCTGCAGTTCTGAGTGAAGCTTTATGCGCTGTTATGCGGCATCATTACCTTGTTGGTGTTCGTCAGGGGGCGGCGCGCAGCACAGCTCCGCTCACTTCGCCGTCTCCGAACTAACTCTCTCTTCACTTCTCCTTACTACCATTTACCGAAGTTGGTTTTTTTAAAAAAACTATCTGGCTGTGTTTTCATCTGACCAATCAGGGTCTCAATGTTAACCTTAAGCTTCGCCTACAAAAACTCTGTCTATCCAATGAGAAACGGTATACTTTTCGTGGTGGGGCAATGTTTTTAAAGTTTGCAACGTAACAGAGACGCGAAAAAGTCTCACGCTAAAACTTGCGGGTGGTGTGGCCCTTTTTGTGTTATCGTAAGATCTATACAGTTTTTCTGGAGGGCTGTAGGTTTTAACATGGGCTGGGGGGATGGTCCTTGACGTAACAGAGACGCGAAAAAGTCTCACGCTAAAATGTGCGGGTGGTGTGGTCTTAGCGGTAGGCTGGCGACGTGGGTGTCCAGTCCGTCCCTTATCGTAGGGCCTTCTAGCTTAACACGGTTCTGCTCTCGGCTTCTGTTCTCGTTTCTCCCCTCGGAACTGCGTCTGTCTCACGGTGGGAAGGTATGACATGCATTTAGGCATTCTTGTGTTAGTCTGTGGTATTCCCTTTGCTCACTCATTACTCGTATTACTTTGGTTAACTTAATGTCACGATTTATTGGGAGCTATGTGACATACTACTGGATTTGCTTATCATGTCAGGGTTTTCATGGAAGGTGTTGGATTTGCCTGACACCTTACAAATGAGTCTAATCTAAAAGCTGTAAATTCATCTAAATACCTAGGTATTACAATTACGAACAACTTAAATTGGAAGGAACACATAGAAAATGTTGTGGGAAAGACTAACCAAACATTGCGTTTTATTGACAAAACGCTTACAAAATGTAACAGATCTACTAAGGAGACTGCCTACACTACACTTGTCTGTTGTCTTTTAGAATACTGCTGCACGCTGTGGAATCCTTACCAGATAGGATTGACAGAGTACAAAGAAAAAGTTCAAAGAAAGGCAGCATCTTTTGTATTATCGCGAAATTTGGGAGACAGTGTCACAGAAATGATACAGGATTTGGGCTGGAAAGCCGGCCGGGGTGGTCGAGCGGTTCTAGGCGCTACAGTCTGGAACCGCGCGACCGCTACGTCGCAGGTTCGAATCCTACCTCGGGCATGGATGTGTGTGATGTCTGTAGGTTAGTTAGGTTTCAGTAGTTCTAAGTTCTAGGGGACTGATGCCCTCAGAAGTTAAGTCCCATTTTTTTCTTTATTTTTTTTAAAAGGTTTGGGAGGGGGGGGGGGGGGGAAGACAGAGTGATCACGGGTCGTAACCCGAGGCCTGGTCACAGTGTCCCCCTCGTCCGTCAAGGAATCAAGGAATCAGGGATGGGAAGGAGAAATCTTTTGTGGGAATCATTATTTATTTATTTATTTTTATTTACTGTTTTTTAATACAAAGTTAATGTGGTTTTACTTTATACCACAACAAAAATAAATGTATCTAGCACCGCATCGTGCTCTGAGTTAAAAAAAAATCTCGGCACGTTCCTACACCGAGGTAATGTATATGGGGAAAACGAAAAAAAAGAGTACTTCATACAGGATGTAGAAGGGTGTGTCGCTACTCTCTTTACGCTTCATCATCCAGGTACGTCTTCACGTATATCATGTTATTCCACCGAGAATCGAACTTCTCCTACCTGTTGATGATCCAGCTGCGTGGAGGGTCGCGTAGGGCACTCCCTAAGTAATTAGAAAAATACTGTCTGTATTTTGGGTTCCTTACGATCTTGCAATGACGTTCTTGTAGGTAGTTCCAAAAGTCGAATACATCTTTAGGTCCATCGTGAAATAAGTAGTGTACCGCATGCGCACGGATCCACGTAACAGCGTTGGTCTTGGCGTGCGGGAAATACTGTTGATCCGGAAACAGTAGAAACCGAGGTGTAATGTGTTCCGGAGTCACTCGTAGAAAATACGACAAAATTTGTCGCCCCATACGTCTTCTGCCGCACCAAATGTGAGACGGTGTTCGTCCGTGTCTGGTATCCCGCAGTCTACGCAGAGAGGCGATTCCGCCATGTTTATCTTGTGGAGGCGTGATCGGGTGAACTGTTTACCATTGACTGTGATATACCATGTGGATCGGACAGCTGTGTCCAGTGTAACCGCGTGAATCGTCTTCCACACCACCTTCCAATGAATCTGAGGGCTTTTGGTCTCCACGATGTTTGATGGGCGCATCTGCTATAGGACATGATATATATCCCGCGCCGACGCCTGTTTCGTCGGTGCTACTGCGATACGGACATAGCTGTGTTCAATGTAAAAGTTCCCGAAGTAATAGAAGCGTGGGGGTATGTCTTGCGTCGTCAGTGGGGGCATAAAGGAGGGCGGAGCTAAGGACTCCAACAGCAAACCTGTCAAACTTTCCGGGTGGTGGCGCCACAGCTTGATGTGTGAGCTGACATACAGGGCCACAGCTCTGTCGTGGACATGGACTAGACCAAGACCTCCCCTTTCTGGAGGAAGGGTCAGTGACTCATAACTGACTTTGAAGAGCATGACTGTACTGACGTAGGCTCCGAATGCCGCTAATAGACGTCGAGCCATCAGTAACGGTATTGGAAGAACACGCGCTATGTGTGGAAGGCGCGATGCGAGGTAAACATTGACGAAGTGTGTCCTTTGGAGAATGTCCAGGGTCCGCAGACGAAGGTTGAAGATCTGGAGCCGAATTTGTTGTAATAAGCGGCGGTAGTTAAGAGCCGTAGTGCGCCGTATGTCGTTGTGAAACTCTATTCCGAGACATTTGATAGTGCCACGAAGCTGTAGGGGTTCGACACACGCTGGCCATGGCGACGGATTTGGCGACGTTGAGACAGCTGCCGGAAGCCACACCGTACCTGGTAATCCATTCTAGTGCTCTGTTGACATCGTCGCGATTGCGGAACACGAGGACCAGGTCGTCTGCATATGCTGTACAGTGAAATGTGACGTCACGTAGGGCGTTGACGGAGGCCACAGAGGAGCGGTTCCAGTGCCAGAGCATATAGTAACGTCGACAAGGGGCAGCCTTGACACACGGAGCGGAAAATCGCGAGGGACTGCGAGAGACGCCCGTTAACGAGCACTTTGGAAGTCGCCCCTCGGAGGAGGCGCATCACGACGTCTTTGAATTTCTGTGGGTACTGCATATGCTGGAGAACGGACGTTAGGTACGCGTGATCCATTCGATCAAAAGGTTGGCTAAAATCTAGTGATGCCAGCGCTCCCGGGATGCGGCGTGTCCTGGCTAGGGCTATTAAGTCACGGTATCGACACAGTGCTGTGTGGATATTGTTGATACCCCCTAGGGAAGTCTGATCTGGCGAGATGACGTAAGGTAGGGTCGGTCGTAGACGGTTTGCTAACAGTCTGGTGAATATCTTCATGTCGCAGTTGACGAGTGTTAGCGGGCGGTAATCTTGTATTCGAGCCCCACCTTTAGGTTTGTGAACCGGTATAATTATTCCTTCAACGAAGGTCGCAGGGAGCGCACCGCGGGGGACATAAGCTCCCGGCAGGTGTCTGTTAACTTGGGAGCCAGTAAATACTGGAAAGTTTTATAAAACTCCACAGGGAGCCCGTCGGGGCCAGGAGACTTATTCGCCGCTCCTTTACCGATGGCGTCGATAACTTTGTCTTCCGTAATGTCGTTCAATAATTCAGTTTGTAAATCCTGTGGGACAACGCCGTAAAATAGTTGTGAGACTGCTGTCACCGTCGTTGGGTCGGAACATTGAGCAGAATAAAGTCGTGCGTAATGGTCGAAGAAGGCTGCAGCAATATCGCGTTGTGTGGTGTGACGACGGCCGTCCTCAGTGATGACGGCATGTATCAGCGCCCGTCTTCGCAGTGTACGTTCTCGGATGACGTGGTACATGGTGGGTCGTTCCGTTGCGAGTCTGTCTTGTGTTCGCGCTCGGACGCTCGTCCCTTCGAGGTGTCGGCGCATATAGGCTACGATCTGTGCTTTCGCACGCTGAACTGTCAACTGTCGTTCCCGAGTGGGTGGCAAGGAGGCGCATTCGCGAAGGACGGTGAAATAAAAATCAAGGGTCTGCCGCCTCCAAGCAGCAGTCTCACGACCATACGTAATAAAGGTTCGCCATAGGGCCGGCTTGGCGCAGGTTAACCACCAACTAATCGACGTAGGATACGTTGAGAGGCGGCGGACGCACAAACTCCACGTGTCTTCGATGGCTCGTCGACAATCCGGAGAAGCGAGATGAGCAAGGTTTAATTTCCAGGGATGTCGGCTACGCCACACCCGTTGGCGACGAAGGGTGACGGCACATATATAGGCCTCGTGATCGGAAAAGGCTACTGGCCACGCCTGCGCGTCACTCACCGTTGCCGCGAGAGAAAGGGAGACGTAAATCCTATCGATGCGACTAGACGAGTGACTCGTGAAATGGGTGTATCCAGGTCCATTTCCTCGAACATGTTCCCATGTATCTACCAGCTGGAGATCGTCGATGAGTGTCCCAAGTTCGGGGCACGGTGAATGGCGTGGCAGCTGATCTTTAGGTGCTTGGGTGCAATTGAAATCTCCCCCTAATATCAAGTCATCGTGCCTGCCCTGAAAAAGGGGTGCTATTCCTTCTGCGAAGAAGAGCGATCGGTCACGACGGCGATTCGTTCCGGAAGGGGCGTACATATTGATAAAGCGGACGCCTTGCACAGTTACGGCCATTCCTCTAGCGTCGGGGAGATATCGGACTTCGTCCGCCTCAAGGCCCTCTCTGAGGAGAATTGCGACTCCACTGTTAGTTGGCGAGGCGTGGGACACATGAGCCGTATAACCATACATCCCCGGGAAATCGGCGACGAAGACTTCTTGGAGAAAGACAATGTCAACGTCTGGTGCATTGAGCATGTCTTGGAGCAGCGACAACTTCGTACGTGTCCGAATGGTGTTAATGTTGATGGTCGTTAAGCGATAAGTCTGTAGATCGTCTCCTGCGGTGGGGGCCGCCGTCAGTGTCGCCGTAAAGGGTGGAGCCTGTGATCTGCTGGCCGCGTCCGCGCCGTCATCTGTTGCTACTCGGGAGGGGCCGAGTTGTGGGAGGAGAGAACCCTCTCCTCATCCACCACAGCAGCCGTAGAATCGTCTTCAATGTCATCCGCCCAAGGTCCGTAAGTTAACGGTGGCTGCGGTAGAACACTTGTGGGCTGAGTGACTAAGGGTGAATCCGCAGTTGTTTCCGGTTGTGTACCAACGGCGGGTAATGTGTTGTCCATCCGTTTGCCCGAGAGAGCGAAATCGGGTTTGTCAAAATCAGACAAAGTGACAGGTGAGGGCGATCTCGTGTCATCAATTTTCCTCGTCGTTTCGTCGGCCGTCCGGTCGTCAACTGAAGAAGACGTCCGCTGGAGGCAATCGTCTGAGGGTGTGCGACGTCGCTTTTTATGTTTTCTCGGTGACCTTTGTTTGCGGATGTGGGTTTCTGTGTCCGAAAGAGCTTGTGGCTCCCGTATGGCATCCCCCTCAGGTAGAAAGGCAGAGGTTGGTACAACCCTAGCGTCGAGTTCCATTCTCTCGTCCGAATCTTCATGTGCAGTCGATGGGCGGCGTTCTGCAACCTCTGCAGACACCGTAATGGTGTTGGTCAATCCAGGACCGGCGACAGGCGCGCATTCTAACGCTTCGTGTCTTCCTGGGGGGTTGTCGTCTGTCATGACAGTCGATCGTGTCACCTCTGCGTAATTGAGGGGTAGGGCCGTGAGCGTAGGAGGTGGTGTCGTGTCATGCAATGGAAGTTGTGTAACCCGACGTTGAATACACGCCGAGCGCACATGACCCTCTTGGCCGCAACCAGAACAAGTACGAGGTTGTCCGTCGTACATTACTATTGCTCGACAGCCACCTATGACTAAGTAGGACGGCACATGTTTCTTTAATTCAATTTTCACTTGACGGACGCCGTTGAGGACCTGATACGTCTCGAAGGTGTTCCATTTTTCGGCCACGTGACTAATTACCGTCCCATAATGGCAGAAAGCTGAGGTAAAGACGTCCGGTAGTACTTCGAAAGGGAGTTCGAAGACTCTTAGTGTGCGTAATCCTAGTCCAGCATGGTCAACAGTAACCTCTCCGATGTGACCATCGGAGTGTTTGAACTTGAGAGTATTCGCGCATCTGTTCACAACTACGTGACATAACTCGTCATCGACCATCTTGACGTAAACGACGCTACTTGTGACGGATACCGATGATGTGCTGTGTTGGTATTTGAACTTCGTCACGGATGAATCGTTCGACTTCAAAGTCTCGTGGTCGTGCGTAGTCGGGCTGGAAGGTGATCTTGATGGTAGCTTTCCTGTACGAATGAGACACGGCGACTCAGTGTTAACGGACGCGACTATTAGCTGGGCGAGGAAGTAAACAAACTATGCGCGCCCGCGACTCTGCGGACGGGACGTAAACAAGACGTCCTCGCCGCTCACCGTCGAAAGCACACGTCCCATAGTGCTCAGAGCCATTTGAACCATTTGGGCTGGAAATCATTATAAGAACGGTGTTTTTCGCTGCGACGGACTCTTCTAACGAAATTCCAGTCATCAACTTTCTACTCCTAATGCGAAAATATTTTATTGACACCGACCTACATAGGGAGGAACGATCGCCACGATAAAATAAGGGAAATCAGAGCTCGTGCGGAAATATATAGGTGTTCATTCTTTCCGCGAACTATACGAGATTTGAATAATAGAGAATTGTGAAGGTGGTTCGAAGAACCCTCTGCCAGGCATTTAAATGTGATTTACAGAGTATCCATGTGGATGTAGATGTAAACACGGCCCACGCCAATATGGTGCCACCATCAGTTTGCAGAGTGCCTTGTTGACAACTTGGATGCATGGCCATACTCGAAGCCTATTATCAGCTCTTACCAACTGAAATCGGAACTCATCTGAGGAGGCCACGGTTCACCAGTGGTCTAGAGTCAAACGATATGGTCACGATCACAGGAGAGGCGCTGCAGGCGCGTGCTGTTAGCAGAGGCACTTGCATCGGTCGTCTCCTGCCATAGCCCCTTAAAACCAAATTTCGCCGTACAGTTCTCACGGATACGTACGTCGTGGGTCCCACACTGATTTCTGCGGTTACTTCACGCAGTGTTGCTTGCTCGTTTTACACAGACAACTCTACGCAACCGCCGCTGCTCTCGGTTGTTAAGTGAAGGTCGTCGCCATAGCGCTGTGCGTGATAAGAGGTAATGCCTGAAATTTGGTATTCTCGGCACACTCTTGAAACTGTGTATCTCGTAATACTGAATTCTCTAACGATTTCGGAAATGGAATGTTCCTTTGTGTCCATTTCGCGTTCAAAGTGTGTTAATTCCCGTCGCGCGGCAATAATCTGTTCGGAAATCTTTTCACATGAGTCACCGGAGTACGAATGACAGCTTCACCAATGCACTGCACATTTATACCTTGTATACGCGATACTACCGTGATCTGTAAATGTGCATATCGCTATCCCATGACTTTTGTCACCGCACTGTAAATCACACAAATCTAAAGGCTGTCAGTTCAATTAAATACTTATGTATTACTATTACGAATATCTTATACTGAAACGAACACATAGATAATGTTGTGGCGAAAGCTTAACAAAGACTGCGATTTACTGGCAGAATACTCAGAAAACGCAACCGCTCTAGTAGACACTGCTTACACTACGCTTGTCCGTCCTCTTCTGGAGTACTGCTGTGCCGTGTGGGATCTGCATCAAGACGGATAGACTTTCTCCTCAGAGTGTGAAAATATTTTGTTGGCGTCCTCCTTCATAGAGATAAATGATCATCATAATAAAATAAGAGAAATCAGAGCTCGCACGGAAAGATTTAAGTGTTCGTTTCTCCCGCGCGCTGTTGGAGAGTTGAACGGGAGAGAAATAGCTTGGAGGTGGTTCGCTGAATTCTCTGCCAAGCACTTAATTGTGAATTGCAGACTAATCATGTAGATGTAGATATCTGGGCGCAACACTTTGTTCGAGTATCAAATGGAATGATGACATAGGCTCCGGCAGTCAGTGTGAAAAACGACATTTCTTACCAAACACCCGGGCGGTCCATCCCAGAATACTGCTGAAGTGTGTGACAGATTTGCCAGATAGGACTAACAGGGTGTATTGAACGTTGATACGCGAATACTAAAATGTTTGTTTGACTCACGGAAAAGCGACACAGAAATTCTCAAAAACGGGTAGGCGCTTATAGAAGGACGCCAAGTACCCCATGAAATTCTACTAACAAAATTTCAAAAACCACTATTAAAAAAGTAATCTGTGAATCTTCGACAATCAAAAAAGACCTCTATTAAAAATGGGCTCTAAAATGTATACTTTAAGAGCTATGAGCACTTGTTCGTCGTCGCTATTGTGTGAAACCTGTGTCTTCTATATTGAACAAGGACTCATAGTTCTTAAGTTATGTGTTTCAGAGCACACGTTTACTAGATTTTTTTCTTGTTTTGGTGTATACTACCTTGTCCCGAAGTATGGAAAGCGAAGAGCTTGCAGTAGATGAGATGTGTTTCAGAGTATCGAAGATGAAGGGCTCATAGCTCTGCAGATATGCAATTTAGAGCCAACGTTTATCAGAGATTTTTTTTCCTTGTTTTGATGTATAGAACCTGTCCCCAAAGCTTGTAAAAGCATTTTTGAAAGACCCTGTTACAGTTTGCACAGAGATATTTGAGCTTTCTTCCCACTCTCGGTAAGCGAATGGAACGGGAAGAAATCGCAATATGAGAAGCAATGGTAGTATGCCGTCCCATGCAGTTAATGGTGGTTTGCTGAGCATGGACGTATATGTAGAGGAGTTGCGTATTATGTAGAATTTTACCGTTAAAATTCTGTGAACGAACATTCCAAGACGAGTGTTACTTCCTCCGACATTACATATGAACACAGGATGGCACATGTAAATTTTGCGCTGACGCTGAGGGCTGGTGTGTCACATAAATCTCTCTTTTGCCGCTGAACAGCTGATTAACTTTTAGAAGAGCCGAAGTCGTAGCTCGAGACTTAACTCAGTTTAAACTTTTTCATATTTGTCCAATGACTTAGCGACCGTCAACTGCCGTACCGAGGTGGATACACCGCTTTCAGTCAGAACATTGAAGTTAAGCACCGTCGGGCGAGGCCAGTACTTGGAAGGGTGGCTGTTGACAATTTTCCCTTTGCCTTTACGGCAGAGGGGTCACAAGTGGTGGTGGTGTTAAGTCCCTTATCACTAGTCTCTGAGCCAACGTCCTGAATTAAAGTCCAAACCTCTTCGCAACTTCTCATGAAGTGAGGGCATGCGACACATGACAGTGATCCGTCCGTCCAATGGGTACGTTAAGCGTGGCAGACCTCTTGGTTCTCTTCGAGAGGAGTGGGTTATATACCATTCTCTCAGCATCTCCAACACGAATACGACATTACACAACAGACATCGTTGTAGTCATCTTCAGCTGACAGATACGCTGACACACTGTTATGCTTCGCGCTGGAAGGGTGCCTACGGGCGTAGAGAATAAGAAAAACCTTCCCAATGAGGAGGCTGAAACTGCCCAGTGGGATCAGAGAGCCATTCTTGCCATACGTACTTACTTTTTTCATATTTAGCAAACCAACGTGAGCAACTCACATTTCCGTGAGCAACACACATCAAGACACATCAGTCACGACCCACAGGAGGTCGAAAGTAGTTGCCGCGCGGGGTACCGAGCAGTCAAGGCGCCTTGCCACGGTCCGCGCGGTCCCCCCCTCCTCCCCCCCCCCCCCCCCCTCGGAGGTTCGAGTCCTCCCTCGGGCTCGGGCATGGGTGTGTGTGTTGTTAAAGTTAGATTAAGTAGTGTGTGAGCTTAGGGACCGATGACCTCAGCAGTTTGGTCCCCTAGAACCTCACCACAAATTTCCAATTTTCCGAAAGTAGTTAGTGACCAACATTTTATTATATTGAATATGGCTCTGTTTTCTAATTTTTCTTAGTAAATTCCTCATTGCACTTTTTAACTTTCCTCTCACCGGCAATGCTCAAACCAGAAAGCCCTTATTCAGATTCCACAACGCATGGTTAGAGAGTCTATAGCGGACAATGTGTTAGACAATGTGTTACATTTAACAATGGTGATAATAACAATAGCAATGATAATGAAAATCATAATATTGGGCTGGCGCATAAGTTCGTAGCGTTTTTCCCGTAAGTTTAGAAAACACAACAGGTACGCACAACAGAGCTTTTAGTGATCAATAATATATTCTCCTTGATTATTTACAACAGTCTGCCAATGGTGAGGCAATTTTTCGATCCCGCAGTTGTAGAAATCACGTGGTTTTGAGGCGAAGAACTCGTCGAGTCATGCTCGGAGTGCATTTTCATTCGGAAAGGGAGTTACTTGAACGTTGTTCGATAAATAACGTAAAAGGTAACAATATGAGGGCAGAAGTTCAGGTGAATAATGTGGGTGCGGAATGTCTTCCCAACTCAACTCCATTATACTGTTTTTTGACCGTCTAGCAGAATGCGGAGGGGCATTATCGTGGAGTAGCATCACTTCACACAGTCTTCTTGGTCGTTGTTCTTGGATTGCGTCTGCAAGACGTCTCAGTTGTTGACAGTAAATCTCAGCAGTGATGGTTACACCTCTGGGAAGCAATTAGTAGTACACCACACCTCTGTCCCACCAGACGCATAACATTATCTTTTGTGGATGCACGCAGGTCTTTGTAGGAGGAGATGCTGCTTTGCTTGGGCTCAACCATACCTTTTTTTCGTTACGTTAGCATAAAGACACCCCTTCTCGTCACCAGTAACGATACAGGATAGGAACGGTCGCACTTGATGAGCCAATTGATGACGAGCGAACATGTGGTCACCCACAGATTTTTGTGATTTTTGGTTAAACCATGCGGTACCCATACACCGGATTTTTGAACCTTCCCTACTGCATGAAAATGTCGCACGATGATGGAATGATCACAGTTCATCACATTTGACAGTTCTCGAGTACACTGACGTGGTTTATTGTGGATTAATGTGTTTAAACTATCTTCAACAAACCCCGTAGGTCTTCCTGAACTTGGAGATTCACCAATCGAAACGATCCTCTTTAAAACCAGGAAACAATTTTCTTGCTCCGCTCTGTCTAATGGCACTATCCCCACAGTGGCAGCAAATGCTTCTGGCTGCATCCGCTACCGTCACCCCTCAGTTCGCCACCTCAAATAGCAACAGTGAACTACCGATAGAAAATGACAATCAGTAAATAAACCCATAGAAACAGAAATAGCAATATGGTAACAAAAAACTACGAACTTATGCACCATCATTACAGCAATGAACCTAATTAATGTAAAAACGTCAGTCCTGTTAATATGTGATAAGTACATTTTTCGTAACTTAGCGTTAGTGCCCTGTGGATGTTATGATATACTAATACAAAGGCACGGGAGCAATTCCAAAAGAATCTAACGTGGAACGAAAGTTAATTGTTCCTACGAAGTGCGAGAAACACTATCGAGAAGTTAGCATGTGAAATAATAAAATAATAAGCAATGTCGAAAAAGAAAAAGGACTGAAGAAAGCTGGGAGTGAGTCAACAATGAGACAGAGATGCTGATTTGCTACTGGAAAGGAGAAAAATAGCTATGATATAGCGAGAAGGAAGCTACTCCGACGATTACAGGAAAAGCTATAGTCTTCTCTTTAATGCTGCTTGGCTTGGATCAAATCCAAGTTGCTGGGTAGCTTGCGAAGGAGACGGAGAAAGATTTATAGAGTTCCTCATAAGTACCGTCAAGATGTTAGAAGTATCACATCTCGTTTTGGAGTTATGCAATGATGATAGGTATTTGATAAACGAAGACAAGTGAGAAAACGATGAAGAATACGAAACATGTAAAAATCACGTCTCTTAACCAGTATTAATCGCTATTACTGACAATATGTTCGATCTCAGGAGCGAAAGTACGCCGTTTTCGTCATTAGGTGACAACTTTTGTAGCAATTCATATTTCTGTAATACAGCCCAAGAGGAGAGCTACATTTTTATTTCTAACTTTCATAAATTAACATAAGGCATACAGGAAGTGCTACGTGATGAAATGTAATTACAAGTTGAGGTGCATCAATCTCACAATGAACCAGACTTTTTTTTTAAACCAATGATTGAACAACATAGAAATATAAAAATCTCAACATGATTGGTGTGTTCTTATTTTAATATACCACACACAAGTCGTAGAACATACCAATATCGTCATACTATGTAAGAAGGCTATTTAGGTTTTTATGTTGGTAACGCCACGTAGCGCTCTGTATAAAAATCACTGACTGTGCTGTGTGCAGTCTGTGGCTGGTTTGCTTTGTTGGAATATTTGCTATTGTAGTGTTGGGCAGTTGGATGTGAACAGCGCATAACGTTGCGCAGTTGAAGGTGAGCCGCCAGCGGTGGTAGATGTGGGAAGAGAGATGGGAGAGTTTTGAGAGCGGACGATCTGGACGTGTGTCCGTCAGAAAAACGAAATTTGTAAGACTGGATGTCATGAACTGATATATATATATTATGACTTTTGAACCCTATTCAGGTAAATAAATTATTTTTTCTGTATCATAATCTTTCATTTGCTAACTATGCCTATCAGTAGTTAGTGCCTTCAGTAGTTAGAACCCTTTATTTAGCTGGCCGTATTGGAGCACGCTGTATTGCAGTAGTTCGTGTAACGAAGATTTTTGTGAGGCAAGTGATTCATGAAAGGTATAGGTTATTGTTAGTCAGGGCCATTCTTTTGCAGGGATTATTGAAAGTCAGATTGCGTTGCGCTAAAAATATTGTGTGTCAGTTTAGTGGTGATCAGAATAAGTAAGGGGAGAAATGTCTGAGTATGTTCAGTTTTGCTCAGCTGTTTGAAAATCAAATAACGTAAGGGGTTCACCAGCACAATAATTCATAAATTTTCCAAAGGGGACGTTTTAATATCACTTCTATTTTATTAGATAACTTTTCGTCAATTGCTATAAACTGTTACCTTTCTGACACAACTGAGATGATATTGGACAGACACGCTGTTTGAATTAGAAACCACTTGTGAGGAACGGTATCAAAAGCCTTTTGGAAATCTAGAAATGTGGAATCAACGTGAGGGCCCCTGACTATAGCATTCAATACTTTGTGTGACTACAGAACTAGTTGTTTCAAAAAATGAAACCACAATGGTGACCAGTTACATAACCATGTAGCCCTTCAGCTTCCACCTCATTATGCATTTCGCGTCACTGTCTCGTCACACCCTTTCAGTATGCCATTAAATTGCCCATCTTTTATTACCATGATGATATTAATGAATTCCTAGAGTGGTGGAACCATATTTCGACATGGGAAATTACTTTTCTCCACAATCTCGTTATCACCGCTAACGGAGAATACTAATAGACTCGTCAAGTAACAGCATAGAGCGTATTAGGTTGAAATACGAGGCGTGTTTTTTTTAAGTAAGTGCCGTTTTGAAGTTAAAAAAAGACGTGCTAAGATGTCTCAATAATTTATTTTTACATGAAAGCCTGTACATTAATCTACACACTGACGCCATTAAAGTCTGATTATTTCTCGCTTACGTCGTGTACTGAGTGTTTAAGATGCCTCCGATAATCGTGAGTTCCGCCGACTGTGCAGTGCGGGCTTTTATAAGATTTCTTAGTGCTAAAGGCCTAAAAGCGATTCATATTCATCGTGAGATCTGTGCAGTTTACGGAGAAAACATTACGAGTGATGGAATGGTAAGAAAGTGGGTGAGAGCATTTAAAAATGGCCGCACAACTGTGCATGATGAACAACGGAGTGGGTGTCGTTCGGTCGTTAATGAAAGTTTGGTGCAGGAAGTGGACAATAAGGTGAGAGAAAACAGACGCTTTACGATTTCCTCCTTGCGGAATGACTTTCCTGATGTTTCTCGTAGTGTTTTGTATGGCTTTGTGACCGAGCACTTGAATTACCGAAAATTGTGCGCACGTTGGGTACCGAAAATGTTGACGGATGTGCACAAAACCAAACGTTTAGACAGCGCATTGGCTTTTCTTCAGCGGCACCACAACGACGGTGATGATTTCTTAAGCCAAATTGTTACGGGCGATGAAACATGGGTGGCCTACGTCACACCAGAATCAAAGCGACAGTCCATGGAATTGCGGCTTTCAGATTCACCCAGAAAAGTGAAGTTTAAGCAAACAATTTATGCCCGGAAAATCATGTTCACAGTTTTTTGGGACAGAAAAGGAGTATTGCTTGTGGAATTTCTGCCTCGTAATAAGACAATTAATGCAGCAGCTTACTGGAAGACATTGCACACTCTACGCTGTTCAATTCATAACAAAAGAAGTGGCAAGTTGAGCAAGGGCATCGTTTTGCTGCAAGACAGTGCCCGTTCGCATGTGGCGAATCAGACCAAAGATCTCATCACATCTTTTCGATGGGAAACTCTAGTTCATCCTCCGTACAGCCCCGATCTTGCGCCCAGTGACTACCATCTGTTCCTGCGCTTGAAGAAACACCCGTGCGGTCAGCGTCTTCAAGACGATGACGAAGTCAAAACAGTGGTGATGCAGTGGTTAACAAGTCAGGCGGCAGACTTCTATGAGAAGGGTATTCAGAAACTGGTACAACGTTGTGACAAGTGCCTCAGTATTGACGGAAATTATGTAGAAAAGTAGATTAAGGTACGGGCTTTCATGTAAAAATAAAATTATTGAGATATCTTAGCACGTCTTTTTTTAATTTCAAAACGGTACTTAAAAAACACGCCTCGTATAATGTATATAATGTATTACCTATGTTAGTACCGGTAATACGCAACACGTCACTCATATCAAGAGCCGTTAAGGATATATACCACACCGTTATTCATCTGCTCACGGTGCTAGACAGAGCTCTTACTCCGATCTCCATCCCTCTAACCACAAACCGAGAGAGATGGTGCAGCGATGAAGACTCTTGAATTGTATTCAGGAGGAATGACATTCAAATTTTTGTCCCTCTATCCATATTTAGTTTTCACTTAAGGTGAATCCAAAGATGGTTCCTTTAAAAGGACACAGCCGGTTTCCTCCCATCATCTTGTCCAATCCTGACTCGTGCACCAGTTCAATTTGTACAGCTTCATCTCACGAAACAAAGCTTGAGACAAATGTACTAAGATTTACCTATATCAAATCACACACACACACAAACTACAACCACCACCACAACCACCGCCACCGTCTGCTGGACAAAGGCCTATTCCAGAGTTCTCCAAGCATTACTGTCTTCAGGTATACCCTATCTGATCAGCAGCAGTATCAGCAGAATGGATCGGCTGGGAGAGCTTAGATGCTGGTAATTCGATTGTGAATCAGAATGACGAAGCTAAACCAAGGCAGACCATATGTACTAACGGACAAGGATAGTCGAACACTGCGGAGGGTAGATGTAACAAATCGCATCAAATCAGCAGAGAGTGAGTGTAATTTCCCTTTCGGTCACATCAGAACCTTCGTTTCGATAACTCAGTTCAACTGACCAAAAATACTCACGATCGTTATTGTTTTTTGTTTTTTGGCTGTCCGTCTAGTCATTGTATACGAACAATAATGGGTGTCTTCGCTTATTTATTCGCAGTACGTTACAATTATTTAGGTTGAGGGTCAACTGCCAATCCCTTCACCCTGCGCCAAGCGTCCATCCTCAGCGAGTCTTCCTGCGTTTTGTAACAATTATGTGGCGTTACAACTTTCCTTTATAAAACAACAATAAAGCCAATTTGTTGTTGTATATAACGCCAGCCTTTGGTACAACGAATATTGACACTTAAGAGGCGTACAATACATTTCAGTTTCTGTGTGAAAGCATCACCAGTTGCTCAGCTGTTAAGTAGAATGATTACTAAGTACTTCGCTGATAACCGATTTCGATTCCCAGCTCTGCTAACGATTTCTTATTGTACGGAGGACTACAACAATGTCCTCTAAGCTTCTTGAGGACAGCTGAGAAGCTACTGAAAGGATAAGTAATGGGTCTGGTTTCGAAAACCGTCCTTTGCGTCCCGTTGAGGACTTTCGTAAGCACTGTAATACTGTCCGCAGCTCGCGGTCTCGTTGTCGCGTTCTCGCTTCCCGAGCTTCGATTCCCGGCGGGGTCAGGGATTTTCACCTTCCTCGAGATGACTGGGTGTTTCTGTTGTCCTCATCATTTCATCATCATTCATGAAAGTGGACTGAGCAAAGGTTGGCAATTTGTAGGGGCGCTGATAACCGCACAGTTGAGCGCGCCACAAACCAATCATCATCATCATCATCACCATCATTGTAAGACTGTCATCAATTGACACCTGAGACGGAGAATGAAGCAGAGGTCTATGGCTGGCCAGGACATTATTGCCACGGATTTTAACTTAATATACACTGCCGGAAAAAAATTTGTGCACTTGGAAAGGTGAAGTCGATTTTGATCTGATGACGGTATATGTCACCTGGGAGATATTAGATGTACTCTTAATGGTTTCAACGTCGTCCGCCAACAGGTACGTAGTGGTATAGCTATCAGAGTGCCATCTGTGTCTACTCGTAGGCGCTTCAGTCCGGAACCGCGTGACTGCTACGGTCGCAGGTTCGTATCCTGCCTCGGGCATGGATGTGTGTGATGTGTTAAGGTTAGTTAGGTTTAAGTAGTTCTAAGTTCTATGGGACTGATGACCTCAGATGTTAAGTCCCATAGTGCTCAGAGCCATTTGAACCATTTTTTCTACTCTTCAACAGGGAACGCTCACAGATAGAAGTTTCGGTGCAGTGCAAACGCATGAAACAAGCAGGCAATCAGGCTACAGAGACGCACTCGTGTTTCTTATAGCCAACTGGGCGAGTTTGAACGAGTAAAATTGTGGCCTTCCCAGTTGTGGGATGGTCTTTTCGGAGAATTGCCACACAAGATGAACGTGCTTCGTCAGATGTGCAACGATGCTGGTATCGGTGGTGACATGAACATTCTCACATCCGTAGACAAGATTCTGGACGACACGCAGCACAGACGCCCGCAAGGGTCGTCGTATTGGAAGGGCAGCAGTGGCAGATGGAGCAGCTATCATAGCACAGATAAGAGGGCTTGTGAGCTCTGACTTGTCAACACGAACTGCTATGAACCGATTATTAACAGTGAAACTTGAGGCATACACATTTCCAGCCCATTTTCCACTCACGCCGTATCATCGACGAGCACGGCTCAGCTGGTGCCGACAGAGGATCACTTGGAAGGTTGAACGGCACGCCGTGGTGTTCAGCGATCAAAGCAGATTATGTCTGCACAAAAGTGATGGTCATCTGCGCATACGACTTTGACCTGGCGAGCACTGTCTCGTAAAATGCATTCGTCCAAGACAAACTGGCCCGACATCAGACCGTACAGAATGGGATGCGATAAGCTACAATTCTCGTTCACCTTTGGTGTTTCTGAAGGGGACGTTAAACAGCTCTCGGTACGTGTAGGATGTTGTTAGACCCGTTCTTTTGCCGTTCTTGCAACAGGAAGGTGACGTGTTGTTCCACTGGGTTCAAAATGGTTCAAATGGCTTTGAGCACTATGGGACTCAACTGCTATGGTCATCAGTTCCCTAGAACTTAGAACTACTTAAACCTAACTAACCTAAGGACATCACACACATCCATGCCCGAGGCAGGATTCGAACCTGCGACCGTAGCAGTCGCACGGTTCCGGACTGCGCGCCTAGAACCGCGAGACCACCGCGGCCGCCATGTTCCAGTGGGATAATGCTCACCTACACACTGCCCGTGAAACTCAACGGGTTCTGCAACACGTGTGGCAACTTCCTTGGTCAGCACGATCTCCGGTCGTGTCTTCAACCGAGCACGTGTGGGATATGATGGGACGAGAAGTGAGTCGTGCGACTCGTCAGCCATCAACTCTTACAGAACTACACGAACAGTTCGAGCGGGCGTGGAATAGATTGTTCAGACAGTATTCGCCATCTGTACGATCGACTGGCTGTCAGAATCAGCCACCCACGTACTAATTTGGGTGTTTCAGCATAGGTCGAAATGTGGTACCTCAGAACTGCTTGTGCTATTGATCCATAACAGCAGTCATTTCATGTATTCCATAAGCACTCTTGCAACAGAAAGCTTGAATGAATTGGAAACCTCTAAAAGGGCGTATTAATTCTTTTTCCTGCAGTGTAAATCACAGACGATCATACACAAAAGGCAACGTCCATTCCTTTCAACTGTCTTTCAAGTTCTTCGCACAAATGTAAGGGCTGTCAATTCAACTAATTACCTAGGAATTACAATTACGAGCAACTTAAAGCCGGCCGCGGTGGTCTAGCGGTTCTAGGCGCTCAGTCCGGAACCGCGCAACTGCTACGGTCTCAGGTTCGAATCCTGCCTCGGGCATGGATGTGTGTGATGTCTTTAGGTTAGTTAGGTTTAAGCAGTTCTAAGTTCTATGGGACTGATGGCCACAGATGTTAAGTCCCATAGTGCTCAGAGCCATTTGAACCATTTTGAAGCAACTTAAATTGGAAAGACAATACAGATAATATTGTGGGGAAGACGAAACAAAAACTGCGCTTTGTTGGCAGAACACTTAGAAGACGCGACAAACCCACTAAAGAGACAACCTTCATTACACTTGTCCGTCCTCTGCGGGAATATTGCTGCGCGGTGTGGGATCCCTACCAGCTAGGACTGACGGAGGACATCGAACAAGTGCAAAGAAGGGCAACTCGTTTCGTGTTATCGCGCAATAGAGGTGAAAGTGTCACTGATATGATACGCGAGTTGGGGTGGCAGTCACGATTTTCTTTGCGGCCAGATCTATTTACGAAATTTCAATCACCAACTTCCTCTTCCGAAAGCGAAAATATTTTGTTGACATCCACCTACGTAGGGATAAATGATGATCATAATAAAATAAGAGAAATCAGAGCTCGAATGGAAAGATTTAGGGATTCCATTTTCCCACATGCCGTTCGAGAGTGGAATGGTAGAGAAGTAGTATGAAAATGGTTCGATGAACCCTCTGTCAGGCACTTAAGTGTGAATTGCAGATTAACCATGTAGATGTAGATGTAGATGTAGGCCGGCCGGAGTGGCCGAGCGGTTCTAGGCGCTTCAGTCTGGAACCGCGCGACAGCTACGGTCGCATGTTCGAATCCTGCCTCGGGCATGGATGTGTATGATGTGCTAAGGTTAGTTAGGTTTAAGTAGTTCTAAGTTCTACGGCACTGATGAGCTCAGATGTTAAGTCCCATAGCGCTCAGAGCCATTTGAACCATTTTTGTAGATGTAGATGCAGATGTGACAGAATTAAAGTGTCATTGGCAAACCTCAGCAGTTACATTTTTACTTGGTTTCCTTTATAGCTTTCTCAACGTACCGATTGCATAACATCAGGAACAGACTACAGCTCTGTCTCACATATGCTATGGAAATCACTGGTCAGTTTAAGTGCACGGAGAACAAATGTGTTGTACTGAAACGTTCTACTCATCTCACACATAGTTAAGCGAGTGGGATCAATTTTAAAGGGTTATAGAACAGACAACAAAGTCGATTTGTGTATTGGTGGGATAGTGCTGGAATTCTTTAAACCTGGAGTGAGTTCCAGAATATTTTACTTCAGTTTTCTCAAGAAATAAGTCGAATGATACAGAAAATTGCATTTAAATTTTATAATCGGCGCAGAAATGAGAACTTTAATTTCTGAACACTCAGTTAAAATTATGGCAAGATATCATTTCGCTTAAAAACCCAAAAATGGCACTGTGTGAGCTTAACATCTCTAGGAATATCTACTTAATTTTTCCACGTAATAAAGCACTGAATGGTATCAATATTTTGTAGAAGATAAAACGCACATTAAGTCGGAAAAGGAAGAACGAAATCTCAGGCTTATGTTGCGTCGACAACGGGGTGTTACAGGTGGAGCTAGGAGCTCAGGCTAGCAATGGAGAAGGATGGAGAAGGGATTCGGCCGTGAGCTTTAAAAAGAAACCATCGTGTCATTCGTCTTAAGCGATTTAGGGAAATTGAGGAAAACCTAAACCCCGATAGCCAGATGGGAATGTGAACTGCTGTCCTCTAGATTACGATTCCAGCGTCTTTCCACTGCGCCATCTACCTCGGTACAATAAGTCGCAGACGTAAGTTTTGAAATATTCAGATCCCTCGTAGAGCTTAGTCCCATTCAAGAAGAGTGCCTGAACTGCTATTCTCAAAGGATAGTATGTAGTATTTGGCCTATGTCGCTAACAGTAGTGTCATTTGATTCCAAATGCAAGGAACCAGGAGGAGGGAGGGGGGGGGGGGTTTAAAACATCCAGTTTGATGTGCCGACAGTGAAATATATTGCCATGAAGAGGCTTTTCGTTCTTTTGACCCTTGCATTTTATAGAATCTGTTCCTTAACTAATTGTTTCCTGCGTATATATCAGTGTATAGTGCAAGAATGTTCCATTATAGGCTCCCGAATTTCATCTGATGAATTGTGGAGTTGAGATTTGCTCGCTAACCAGTTGGCAGTACTCAGTCGTTCCTTGTTCACGCAGAGTTTTTTGCAGAACAGCGTTTCGACCCCATGACGTCAGCAAAGCATAGCCTCTCTTATGTGGAGAACATTATCTTCTCAACAGCCTCATTCACAGTGTTGATTGCAATAACAGTGACGAAATGAAATTACTAAACCGTCAAAGTTGTATAGAAGTTTGTTTTTATTTAAATTACCACAAGTTTTGGTTTTAAAAAAATGGCTCCGAGAACTAACTGCTGAGGTCATCAGTCTACTAGAACTTAGAACTGCTTAAACCTAACTAACCTAAGGACATCACACACATCCATGCCCGAGGCATGGCAGACTATAGCGCCTAGACTGTAGCGCCTAGAACCGCTCGGTCACTCCGGCTGTCCCACTAGTTTTGGACCTTGGTTTATTGTCAAGCCATCCACGTAAGTGATACCAAAATGAATGGCTTGATAATGGACTAAGGTCCGAAACTGGTCGCCTTTTAAATAACAACAAACTTCTGTACAGTTTTGACGGTTTTGTAATTTCATTGACACATAGTAAGTTGCTGCCTATTGCCATCCAGCATGCTGGAAATGAGTACAACAACAACGTTCGTATACTAAGGCAACTGGTGGTAGCTATTTAACGCAAACAGCTGATAAATATTCAAGATGAATGCAGTACATCATCTTTACTCAGATAACACCCGGTACACATTTCGTCTCGTCAAATAACAGTGCACATTGAGTCATGGAACAGCTTTATACTTCTAACTGCAAGACATGGTTTCGATGCCAGGTATGGAGAGAATTACTTTTCCTTGCCTACTTTCCCCCAAGTGTTTCCAGGTCGGCTCTTCCTGGTATCTAAATAAGTAGCGGCACACAAAAGAGGTCTATGGACAGTTGACGCATAGGAAAGTATCACGAACGATTTCGTGCGTGCCGTGCCTTACTTTCATCTCAGTTCCAACCGTCACTACAATTATCATCGCTGAATGAAAACTGTCATACTGGAAGGTACATGAAATCTTTTCAGCGCCGAAATATGCACCTTATAGACTCCATAGATACCCTGTATCAAGTCTTCCAAAACATGGGTGACGCAAAGGAAGTGCGAAAACTGAAATTTAAAAAGAATCTGAGAGATTTACCAGCAAAATGAATAATGAAGTGTGCAATATGTAGGAGGGGCCGAAAATGAAGGTGATGCGTCACTAAAAGAAAGATTAGGAGAGCTTTAAGAATCATTACACCTATTCCACGTTATTTGGCAATAGGAAAATGGGTGCCCTCATTTACTATGACAAATGAAATACAATAGAAATATGGCATTAACAGGTTTTCTGGTGACGGAGTAACGTCTTTTCGTATTAAGTATTAGTTCTCCTAATCTACCTTTTAATGGCGTATCTCCCTCTATTTCGGCTCCGCCTACATATTGCAGTCTTCAGCATTCGTTTTGCTGGCAATTCTTTCAGATTTTTTGTTGTTTCATTTTCAGCGTTTCTTCGCTTAGAACGTATAACAGATACTAACAAGACTTATTTTGAGGAACGGAGAACTAAGATGAAAGCAAGAATGGATTTTAGTAACACGTATTCTTCACTTTCATGTGAAGTATTTGATCCAAGAGGTTTGAGATAGAAGTGCACATAGCAGTACAGACCTTTTGTATTTCCTGTTAATACTACGACCAAGAAACACAAGCGATTTGGAAGATAATTGTGAAGTTCATAATAAAGTATTTACTGACCCCCGACATCTCAATGTACAAATTGTATTCTCTGAAAATCAACCAGAGAAGAATACTAGCCGGCCGGAGTGGCCGAGCGGTTCTAGGCGCTTCAGTCTGGGACCGCGCGACCGCTACGGTCGCAGGTTCGAATCCTGCCTCGGAAATGGATTTGTGTGATGTCCTTAGGTTAGTTAGGTTTAAGTAGTTCTAAGGTCTAGGGGACTGATGGCCTCAGATGTTAAGTCCCATAGTGCTCAAAGCTATTTGAACCATTTTTTTAAGAATACTTACGCAGCCTCTATGGCAAAATTTTTGGCATTTTTGTGTAGTGCTAAATTTTGTATGACCTACTATAAAAAGGAATCAAATATTACATGGCAAAGAAAAAGTTTTCTTTGATATTTGATAACGGTATTCGATTTCTTTAGGTTAAACTGGGACGATAGTGACAATTCCTCAGCTTCCATTACAGAAACCTGATGACGTCAGTATGGGAGACTTCGGTTTTATTATTTTGTGGACACTGCGTTAAGTTATTTAAAGTATATTTTCATACAAGTCTGACGCCATATCGGCCCTGAACACTGCTCGTTATTATTTTAATTTATTTACTGACTAATGTAAATGAGAAATAATGTGAGCCGGCTGTTAACTGTTCAGCGAACAGAGAACGAGGACCTTTTATTTCACAAAATCATAAATGCACATAAGCGTACTAGACCACCATACAAACCACTGACTCAACTGAAACGTCACTTGTGAATAGTCTGGCAATACTATATTTTATTACTAATCTCTATAGGAACAATAAACAAGCACTTACGACAAAACTTTCCGAATAACTGAATTTTCGCTTATCTGTTACTTACGGATCACCCAGTTC
The DNA here is from genome assembly GCF_023897955.1 of Schistocerca gregaria. NCBI lineage: Eukaryota > Metazoa > Arthropoda > Insecta > Orthoptera > Acrididae > Schistocerca > Schistocerca gregaria. The sequence continues at coordinate 750,303,607 of NC_064931.1, forward strand.
TTCTGTGTGCTGCGACACCTGTCCATCTGACACATCGTTACTAATACTAACTTTAAAGAGACACCTGGAAGAAATATGATTCACACCACACGTCAGAACGAGGCAAGATAAAGGGGTTGCTTCGCAATTGCAAGTGCAGTCAGAACAACGTCATACCGTGTGAAATAACGTTATACAGTCATTATATTAACTTCATAGCCGCAGTTCAATGAGGGGCAGAGGAAGATTACCGTTTAACGACCCGTCGACGACGCTGTCATTAGTGACGGAGCACGAGCTTTGACTGAGGAAATGTGGGGAAAGGAATTGGTCGTTCTTTTCCAGGGGAAACAACCCAGCATTTGCCTTACGCAATTTCTGGAAACAACGAAAAACATAAATCTGGATTACTGAACGGTGAAACCTTCACGTCTCCTCTATATCGCCGGCCAGAGTGGCCGTGCGGTTCTAGGCCATACAGTCTGGAACCGAGCGACTGCTACGGTCGCAGGTTCGAATCCTGCCTCGGGCGTGGATGTGTGTGATGTCCTTAGGTTAGTTAGGTTTAATTAGTTGTAAGTTCTCGGCGACTGATGACCTCAGAAGTTAAGTCGCATAGAGGTCATAGCCATTTGAACCTTCTTCTATATCTGTTTTGTTACGCAACCTTCCCTTCTACAATAACCAAAGAAACCTTCCCTTAGGATTTCGATCTCTTGCTTAATGATAACAAATGAAATCTTCCCTTTGAAATTAATTCTCTTTCTCGGTAATAATATGTGCAATCTTCGCATACAAATTTAAATGCTGCTTATTAAAAGTGATTTGCTGATTATTTCGACGAAACACAGAATGTGTCATCGCCGTGGCCATCAGTCGTTACCTGCAATAACCCAAAACTGTTGCTTACCTATTTTACTGTTACTGGATCGCCATCTGTTGCTACATCGAAGTGCGACATGAATATACTTATTCTGTCTTACTATACTCTATTAGCTGCTGGTGGGCTGTCATAATAAGTGACTGTATTTATTACCAAAGCTGATGTTATTCTTTAATAGCAAAGCTGACGTTAATTTGACTGAAGTTACGTAATTCATAGTTAAACTTTTTCTTGACAACAATAAAATTTTGCAAAGTTTTACGTTGATGGTTTTTGGGATGAATTATAATCAGTAATTCAATGATCCTGGCAAAAATTAATTATATTCTGAAAACAATTCTTCAAATATTTACTGTTGGTAATGAAATGATGTTACAACGTACAAATGGGACTTACTTTTTACAATAATCCTACAACTAGCGCCGGCCGGTGTGGCCGAGCGGTTCTAGGCGCTTCAGTCGGGAACCGCACGACCGCTACGGTCGCAGGTTCGAATCCTGCCTCGGGAATGGATGTGTGTGATGTCCTTAGGTTAGTTAGGTTTAAGTAGTTTTCAGTTCTAGGGGACTGATGACCACCGATGTTAAGTCCCATAGTGCTCAGAGCCATTAGAACCATTTTACAACTAGCACTGCGCAAACATACCTTCAGTAGTCTTGAGTTCCTCAAAAAAATAAAAATAAAAAAATAAAAAAGAATATTCAGTAATATTAGTTCCTGTTACGATAATAGTTAGCTGATGTCTCTGTACATCCGTTTATAATCTCTTGTAAATCATAGCTGGTGGCTGGCAGGCACACCGCTCCTCTCAAGCTCTCGCTTCAGACCTGCTACTGACTCGCTTCACATCTCGCTTACTCCTGACTTCCTACGAACGCTAAAGTGCGGCCTCTCTCGCCAACAATGCTTTCTGGTGCAGACAATCCCTGCTTCCATTACAAAATGTATCAATGCGCGTTCTTTCCCGCTCTTTTCTTAAAATGTATCCTTACGCGGTCTCTCCCGCCGACAATACTTTGGTGCAGACATTCCCTGCTACCACAATTATTTCCAAAATGACAAATATTAATTATTCCTACTTAATCCGATTAGTAAAATATAAACATCTTTCATAAATTGTGGTTTGACAATAGGCAATAGAAATATACACGTCATACAACGGGAACGGCAATCCACATTGCTACGAATTTCGCAAGTGGGCTCCAAGAAAGGCCTTTCGTACACCGACAAGTACACACTGAACTAACGCAAAGGAAGGAAGGAAGATTAAGGTTTAATGTCCCGTCGACATCTAATCATTACCGACAGAGCACAAACTCTCATTGTTTCAAGGACGGTGAAGGAAGCCAGCCGTACCATTTCAAGGGAACCAACCCAGCATTTGGCTTAAGTGATTTCGAGAAACCACAGAAAACGTAAATCTGGGTGGTCGGATGCGGATCTGAACCGTCGTCCTCCGGAATGAGAACCCGGTATGTTAAACGCTGCTCCCGGCACTTGGTTTACACAACGGAGCCCAACTGACGTTAGATATAGTGGCAGTTCACTCGCGCATTGGAGAAATCGGCCTGCGCCTTATTTCAGTAATCGGGAGAGTCGTCACCACATCACACAAGTCACGGTGAACTTAAATAAAAAGTACAGGTTTGAGAAAATGTGGAGTTTGTACATCAAAGAACCGTGATGGAAAACTTCTCATCTCCTGGGTGTGTTTCTCCCCGACAAATTGTGTTCAGATCTTAGCTTCTTTGTGGCTTAGTTCAGAAAATTTTGTTTCAATCTGTCAAATTTTAAGCTCAATTCCCTCTGGTGCGTAAAAAATAGACCGGAGTGAGTTTACTCGTACGGCGTTTCATATGGCTCGAAAGATTACCAGCCTGAATTTAACACCTTTTTGAATCGTAAAAGGATTTGAGCAAAGAGCGGCACAACAAAAGCAACCCACGTCATCTAAAGGCACTGCACAGCTGCGATAATCCAGCACGGCGTTAGCATAAAGAGAAAACACACCGCTGCGATATTTTAGGAAGAACGTCGTTTAAAAGGGGGAGCTCCAAAGGGGCAAGCAAAAACATTGTGATACTAGGTAAGCGCAGATGTTAGCGTTGGTTCCAGAGTTATCAGGCAAACAGCTGAACATTCATACTGAAATATGTGGCACAGTATTAATTACTGTGCATTTGACCTATGAGAATTTGAGTGGGATCCTGGTCCCAACTTTATGATTCAGTTTATTATTTTCCTCACATTATCGTATGTAAATGACGAGATGGTTCCTTCGCAAGACCTGTAAATTACTTTTTTTTGCGGTAACAGGAAGGTGACATTTTGCTACCAGAAGACAATGCTCTTGTATTGAGATTTTTCTAAACAAAGCATAATCTATACCATGTCATTTTTTTTAATTTTACTGTTTGATAGTTTATCAGTGAGATGCGCGATATATACTGAGCTTTGTTTAGAAAATTTATTCTTTCTTACGTTACTAGAAATGTTAGTGGCAGCCTCGGAAGAACTCGAAGTTTGCCTACTAACTACAACTATACCTACTTATAAACCTATTTTTGTAACACTAGTCTACATCACGCTCACTGGTGTGGGCGATCCTCGGCATTCAAATGATTCAAATGGCTCTGAGCACTCTGGGACTGAAGATCTGAGGTCATCAGTCCCCTAGAACTTAAAACTACTTAAACCTAACTAACCTAAGGACATCACACACATTCATGCCCGAGGTAGGGTTCGAACCTGCGACCGTAGCGTTCGCGCGGTTCCCGACTGAAGAGCCTAGAACCGCTCGGCCACACCGGCCGGCGCTTCGGCAGTCCTCGAGTCTACGCATATCCGTCAGGGTGGACATACCATTCTTTCTTTTCTTTTTTCTTCTTATATATATATTTCTGCTCATTAAATTTATATATGCCTATCTGTAACTGAGGAAACGCTTCTTGTGGCCTGTTGACATTACTTTGATATTCAGAGCGTCCACTTGATCTTATAGACTGAAAGGTAAGCAATTACCTTTTAGATATCCTATGTGCTATCATACCGACTTCAGTCCACAAGTTTTGGTCACTTACAATTGTTTGCAGGTCGCAGTCTGATTGTCTTCAACCTCTCTCTACCTAAAAAAGGGGACATGTGAGAACGACATGAGCATCGTAATCTTCCTTTCCACATTCACAGATTGGTGTGTTACTACATTCCACTCGATTCAAATGTTTGGGATATGGACCGTCACCTGCTAATAGGTGCGACATACCTCGAGTAGGGGAAATGTCGCACAGCTTAAATGTATTCTTGATGCTTTGGAATGTGCTGTAAAAACGCTTTGCAGTGCTTCTAGTATCCCAGCCAGACCGCCATTCATCTAACTTCCAGGTTTGTAAACGTATTCTAACAGTAATATGTGTTCCTATGATCTCGTACACACGATCATATTGCTCACGCCCCAACCAATACAGCGCTGCCCTGCAACGTACCACGATATTCATCGGACATATCCCCAGGATCATCAGTAAACCCTCGACAGGTGTAATACGAAAGGCACCGATGATCCTCAGAAGTACGCTCCCCTGAATTCGTCGCAGTATCGTTTTGTAGCTGCCTTGTCTATGGCGAAGTGCCCAGACGGTAGCATCGAAGCTCGGTGTGGCGTTGAAGATAGCTCTGTGATATGACCGTACCACATGCAACGATAATTTCTAGTCAGCAGTGTCAGCAAGGGCAATCTTATGCATAATTTTGGCCACTTTTTGTGTAACAGATTTTACGTGTTCTGGAAAGTTTTTGTCTCCTCTAGAAGAATGCCTAAATATCTACAAACAGTGCTGTGATTTACAGGTGTTCCGCCAAGCCTCGGGGAAGGACTTCTGGCAAGAGAAAGTCTTCCCTTCAGAGGTATATATGTGGTTTTATGAACAGCTATAGTCAGTTTGTTGCTTTGCACCAATGCTGCATCTGAACAAGCATCATTCGCCTTTTTTTTTTTTTTTTTTTTTTTTTACTACGTTCTCCAACTCACTATCTGTCATCTCTCATGAAAATTAATTCAAGTCTTGTGATAAAAACGTTTATTTTGCGTTTGAGCAGCTTTATGCTGTAAATCCAGTTGTCCACTTAGATACTGCGAAGTATAAATTAGGAATGTAGTTTAAGTACGCCATATTTTCTTCAAAGAACACATATTTGCAAAGCTTTCCTGTATTTGCAGGCATGAAAAATATAATAATGCCGTAAAGGTGTAGGTTTTAGAAGAACTAGGTCTCATAATGGCACTTTACTGTTTTGAAAACTATTTCCGAACCAATCTCCATCATAAATTAGAAATTACTAGTGCCTTAAATACGTCTTTTTCTTTCCCGCGAACCGTAATCACTTCGCAGATAACTTTTCCTGGTTAATGAAACATGCTTCTCACCGAGGTAGCGTCAAACTCAGAATTCACCGCGTAGTAGCTTGACACGGACGTATTTCCAACATAAGTTAAGGAAATAGTGTAATGCCCAGAGAATAGTTCTTTGAACTTGATAGTAGGACAGAACATCGTGTTAATCGGAATGGATACTGAAAAGTAAAACAGACGTTTTCAGCTGGTTACGTTAGCTGCTGTTGGTTTCCGATATATTAAACAGACCGCCACTCAACGACGAATTTAACTGGCAGTGAATATAATGGCGGCAGCGAGACGATCTGGAACTATTTGTTTTACCGAAACTACAAAATTTTAAACTTGCGTAGACGATTTCCAGTAATTTTCTGTTATTTAAGCCGTATGACTTCTATGTATTACAGCTTAATACGTCCGCTGTGCCGAGAGGCGGCCATGAAAACTACCGCTTCGTTTTCATGCGGCCTGCTGGAACCATCTTTTGAAGGCCTAGGACGTAGTTCAGGGGCTTACCACGGCAGCGCTTCGCTCGCAAGGCGCAGGCGGAAAGCGACATCAATGTCAGAGGAGTTGTGCTACAACTGCAGTGCTGGCTGACAGCTGCTGCTTGTTGCAGGGCGTGTTTGTGTTAAGAGAATAGCGTTGCACGGGATTGAAAACCAACGATTTGTTTACACATTCTTGATATGCTTATTTTTGTTATCGACTGCAAACAACTTCCTGAATACATAACTGAAACAGAATATTTTCATGAGTGTAACAATAAACAACGGGGCGAAATTGTGTCAGCTTCGACACAGCTGAATGAAAGGTACGTAAAGTGCAATTGATTAGTTTGGAATGATTGTTGTTGTGTTGTCAATGATGCAACTTTTGACTTATAAAAAAATTGTTTACTGCTTTACGCGAATGCAACATCGATCTTATTTGGCATGACAACATTTGCTGTTCACTCTCCTAGATTCTGCATACGAAATTCTTGCTTGCAAGTGAACACATTTCAGGCATTTACTTGAAAGTGTCGTTTTCAGCCGTATTATAACCTCGAATACGTATTGTGTGCCCTTTAGTTACTGGTTGTGGAGTACCTCGTTGCGCAAAGCCACAGTTTTCATATCTCTAAAAAACACAGGTACCCATAATTTTTTCCCACCTAAAACACGCAGATAACAGAGCTAGCTATCGTAGAACTTTTCTGTAAGAACTGCGCTGCGGTGCAGTGCAGCGCTTGTCTAACTGCTGCTTTCACTTTCTCCATGCATTTTTGCAGGATCTGAATTTGCAAGTGGGGTTTCGGGTGCCCATGTTACTCCAGCCGAACTGGAATGATGTCATTCCTGTGGCAGAGCAGGCTGTGTCGAGCACAACTTACCTGGCTGAGCTGCAACAGAGCCTCAAGCCAGGGTGGACCGTGCATGTCAACAGAGATGGGCGACTTTATTACTGCAAGTAAGTTTTTAAACCGTACCTTCACTTTTTTCTCGATGTCCTTCCAGCTGAAAAGGAACGAAAGTTAGATGTACAGTCCCTATTATTGCTGAAAAATACTGTATGCGCTAAATCAAAAGATGAGTTAAAAAACTAAGCTTAGCTACTGAAAATTTAGAATCGTGTCTGACTTAATTTATATAAATATGCTAAAAGTTTGCAATGTCACATTGAGGTCTACTCCCGAGACACAGTAAAATAGATGTGAAGTACTTGTGGTCTCTGGTATATGTGTACGAGTAGAATAAATTATTGTTGTGTTGTTGTTGCTGCTGCTGCTGCGCATCGGAAAAAAGATTGACCTTTCTACAAAACAGCGCAAACCGTCGTACGCGAGCTTATGCACAGACTGAAAAGAGCCACTGGTTTTTTAAACTGAAAGGATTCGCCCAGCAGTGTTGTGTGTGCTTAAATGGACTCGCGACGAGAACTGCAACAGGTTCCTGCCCACTTCCTCGCCATTGTGAGCAGCTCGTTGAGCTGATATGGACAGGAACTTGAACTATTTCCGCTACCACTTGTGCCGCCCGCGCCTCGGCGCGCTGTCGCGCTTAGCTCGCCACAACTCTCAGTTGTGCGGCTCCGTCCGCTGCCTCCAAATCCAGTACGACACCAGTTTCAGGCTAAACCCACTGGCTCACCTTCGAGTAACAAGTGTAGCGGAAATTATATTTCGTTGCTGTTCTTATATTTACACTGCTCGTTTAGTTACCGAGCGAGGCGACGCTGTGTTTAAGACTTGGACTCTTGTTCCAGAAGAGAGGGCTTTAAATCCCCGCCCAGCTAGTCAGAACTGTTTTCGTTATTCCCTTGGATCACTCCATCAGTAGTGGTGAGTTCTTCGAATGGACTAGTACCAGTTTCCTTCTCCATCCTTTTCCAAGTGGGCTAGTGCTGTCTCTAGTAGCCACTACGTGTACGAAGAGTTTAAATTTAATCTTAACCCTGTCATCTTTATCGGGCAACTCTTTACAGGTTCCAGAACTAGTGTTCCATAGCGCGGTGACGACATTCAGCAATCGCCTGTTGAGACGAGCTTCGTGTTTGCAGTGCTCTCTAATATGCTCTCCTCTTACACGAGGTACACTCGAGCTCACTTATGAATATCCAAAACGCGAGCAGATGTGGAACAGTGTGTCACATGACACATTTTTAAGGCAGCTGTTTCTTCTTCTATTTTTTCTTAAAAAGGCGAATTACTGAATATTTACTGAAAAGTTTAAAGTCGCAGTGGTAATACACCAGCCTTTGGTTCTGGGGAACGACGATTCTGATCCCCGTCCGGCCCTCTAGACTTAGGTTTTCCATGATTGCTTTAAATCGCTTATGGCAAATGCCAAGATGGTCCCTTTGATCAGGACATGACCGATTTTCTTCCCTGTCCTTCGCCATTTGTAGTTTGTACTCCGTCTCTAATGACCTCATCGTCGATTAACTTCCTTCATTTTAGGACCAAAACGAGAGTCATGGCGCAGAGTAGGAGTAGATTCGTGAATGAGATTTTCACTCTGCAGCGGAGTGCGCAGTTTACAGAAGCTCTCCTTGGAAGGCAGGAGACGAGGTACTGGCAGAAGTAAAGCTGTGAGGACGGGGCGTGATTCGTGCTTGGGTAGCTCAGTCGGTAGAACACTTGCCCGCGAAAGGCAAAGGTCCCGAGTTCGAGTCTCGGTCCGGCACACAGTTTTAATCTGGCAGAAAGTTTCAGAGTAGATTCGTGTTTAACGTCCCGTCGACAGCGAGGTCATTAGAGACGGAGCACAAACTACGATTAGGGAAGGATGGAGAAGGAAATCGTCCGTGCCCTTTAGGAGGAACCGTCCCGGCATTTGCCTTAAGCGATTTTGGGAAATCACAGAAAGAAAACCTACATCAGGATGGCTGGACGTGGGTTTGCACCGCCGTCCTCCCGAATGCGAGACCAGTCTGCTAGCTACTACGCTACCCTGCTCGGTATGGCACAGAGGATAAGCCACTGAATTCTCAGTAGGAAGAGACAGAACTGAAATCCCCATTCGCCCATCCTCATTTAAGTTACCCGACGCAAATGATCCATCTTTAATGACCTCCCTGTCAAAGATATGTTAAATTTTAATCTTTCTTTCTTCCTTCGGAGCTGGGTTCACACCGTTGCCTGATCGAACAATCATCCTCACAAACGAGACGCAGTGAGAGAAAGAGCTTAGCCACCATATGCAGACTGGCCTACTGGGTTTAATGACGGCTAGCACATAAGCCCCTTGTAGCAGACGCCGCACGAAATGACTGTCTCTTGCTGTGTGGTGCACGGTTCACCACATCATGTCAGTATTGCAACACTTGACTCGGAGCATAACGCCCTGTCCTCATCCGGGACACACCTGCCTTTTTTTTCCCATTTTATTCTGCCCTGAATGGCGGCAAGTGAATTCTGGCCGCGGTTTCCGTTGCAGACCTTGACCCATCCCTGCTTCAGTGAGCAGGACGTAGAGTACCGACATACCCGGCGCCCTGCGAGTTTCCACGCTACTTAAATCCACACGGTTGGCTTTTCGAACGACTGAACACTAAAGTTGTGCTTTACTCTTCTGATTAATAGGAGCAAGTACGTGTAGCCATTTCAGCTGCGTTCCGAATTATGTGCTGTGTTCGCGTCCGGATTCGTAGGCGATCCGTGTGGGTTTCAAATTTTTCTTCACTATGGTCCTTAGATAGCTCCAAGCGAATACTGAGTCGCTCCATTGGCTGAAACCATTGTTCGCGACTGTATTTCATGGTCTGCGATTGAGCTTCTAGTTTGTTTCCAACTAACCTCCTGTCTACAATGAAAAAAACAGCTTTCTCTCTTCGTTGACGAGATTCCAAATTAATGCAGGGTTCCTTGACTTCTGGATACCCTACAATACAGTTTCTCACCGCCACCTACTCAAAATAATACATGCGTACGGAATATCACAACAGGTTTGTGATTCATCAGCAGACTGGTGCGTAATCGGAAGACATCGTCTTAAGCTAAAGTAAAGTCCAGTACACTTCAAGGAAATGTGACAGGGTTTTACTGTGTAAGATATATTTGAACAAAGCAAAAGTTACAAAATTTAGGAAGCCATTCAGCTTACCCTTAACGTACACTCATGTCGTTCGCGTGAGTAGATGAAACAAACACCCGATTGCGTGTAACTACACGATTTGTGGTCAGTCAGTGTAATTATTCACAACCGCCATGTACCTAGGACCACCTGTGTGGATCGATTGCAGCTAGATCACCCGCGTGAATCCTGCCGTGGGGGTCTTGCTGATGACGCTATGGTGTAAGGGGCGGTGTCATCGTTAAGTAACTGTAGGAGTATACAAGATGACAGAGACAGAATTTCTAGTTGGTGTGATGAATGGCAGCTTGCTTAAATGTAGAAAACTGTAAGTTAACGCGGATAAGTAGGAAAAACAATCCTGTAAGGTTCAAATTCAGCATTAGTAGCGTGATGCGTGACAAAGAAATCAGTTGAATACCTAGATCTAACGTTGCAAAGAGATATGAAATGGAAGGAGCACTTCGGATTGGTAGCAGGGAAGGCCAATGCTAGACTTCGTGTTATGGGAGAATTTTGGGAAGTTGGGGTTTCTCCATAAAGGAATCGGCGTTTAGAACGCTAGTGGGACCCATTCTTGAGTACTGTTAGAATATTCGGGATCCCCATCAGATCGGATTACACACAGGTATTATGGAGATTTTCGTCAACTCAAATGGGAAGCCCTGGATGGAAGACGACGCTCTTTTCGTGAGGAACTATTGCGGAAACTGAGAGGACTGACATTTAAGGCCGACTCCAGAACGATTCTACTACCGCCAATGTACATTTCGCGTTAAGGACAACGAACATATATGGGAGAAATTGGGGCTCGTAGGAGGCTTTTAGAAAGCTTTTTTTCCTTCGCTGTATTTGAGTGAGTGGTTGATTTGTGGGAAGGGAGGTCACAGGTCCCATCGTTCTAGGGAAGGATGGGGAAGAAAGTCAGCTGTGCCCTGCCAAAGGAACCATCCCGGCATTTGCCTGAAGCGATTTACGGAAATGTAAATTAGGATGGCCGGACGCGGGTTTTAACGGTCGTCCTCTCGAATGTGAGTCCAGTGTGCTAACCACTGCGCCATCTCGCTCTGCTCGCTGTATTTGCTAGTGGAACAGGAGAGGAAATTACTGGTAGTGTTACGCGGCACCTTCCGCCATGCTCCGCACGATGGCTTGCGGAGTAGTTTGGATATGTATACCAATGCCAGACGGAGATTAACCAGACAATTTAATTATCCACCGTAGAGGTAACTAGAAGATGTTAACTATACCGCTTGCTGACTATTGCTCATCAGTTCACAGGTTTCTTTGATCGCGAGAATGTCATTGAGATGCTGATCCAACTACAAGAGGGGCATTAAACACCATGGAAAGGCTAAATTTTAACATTCCGAGTGCGTGCGTTACAAGAAAATGGAATCAATGTATTACTTCTTCCTACACATCTCTTGAAATAATAACGACGTCAAAATCAGAGACAGAAATTAAAGCTGATATTGTGGCTCACAGACAGTCGATCTTCTTACGCGCAATTCGCGAATGAAACCGGAAAGGGGGTTCAAATGGCTCTGAGCACTAGGAGACTTAACATCTTGGGTCATCGGTCCCCTAGAACTTAGAACAACTTAAATCTAACTAACCTAAGGACACCACACACATCCATGCCCGAGGCAGGATTCGAACCTGCGATGTAGAGGTCGCGCGGTTCCAGACTGAAACGCCTAGAACCGCTCGGCTACAACGGCCGGCAGGAAAAGGGGGAAGTGACAATCATACGTGAAGTACGTTTCGTCACACACACCGAGCGATGTGGCGCAGTGGTTAGCACACTGGACTCGCATTCGGGAGGACGACGGTTCAATCCCGTCTCCGGCCATCCTGATTTAGGTTTTCCGTGATTTCCCTAAATCGTTTCAGGCAAATGCCGGGATGGTTCCTTTGAAAGGGCACGGCCGATTTCCTTCCCAAACCTTCCCTAACCCGAGCTTGCGCTCCGTCTCTAATGACCTCGTTGTCGACGGGACGTTAAACACTAACCACCACCATCGTCACACGCAGTAATGTGTGTTGCCTAATAGACGTACTTGTAAGTGTTGATGTAAATGTAGGCTTTTACTTTGGCGATAATTATAGACAAAACTCGTCGATATTCTACAACACAATAGTTTTTGGTGCCATTGCTGTCTAAGATGTTCCTATGGAGTGATTTTCGTTATGTCCTACTCCTCTACACCATCCTTCATCAGCTTTCAGAGTAAGGAGATAGATGTTGCCTCAGTTATGCAAATCTTGTGCATATGAGAGTAGTTAGCAGTCCTTCTTTGTAGTTTAACAGTATCTGCAGTCGTTAGACTCCTAAAGTATTGTCCCGTCAAGTCATAGCTCCAGAGCCCCCAGTTGATTCACACTTGCCTCTTTTAATCTCAATGCCAAGATGGTCCTTTTGAAAGAACCCGGCTGATTTCCTTCCCAATCCGAGCTTTAGCTCCTTCTTAATGATCTCGCCGTCGACAGGACGTTAAACACTTTTTTCTTTTCCGTTTTCTTTCAGTCTCAAAACTGCGAATTCATTTCGTTGCGTAACGAAACCATTCTCATGCCCACCTTAATCTGAAGCTATGTAACTAAGCTAGTAAGTTTCTTCCACACGGAAGAAAGTGCACAGTCCTGAGCAAATGGATATGTCCTATCGGCTGCATTCGCGAAATCGCATTTACAGCATAGCGCCTATCTTGGAAGTAACGCATTCCAGTCCTGGTATAAAAATTTTTACTTTTTTATGAAATAGAGGATGGGGAAAGAAAGAGAAAGGATGACTGGGAAACTCGTGACTTCCACCCGCACAGTGCATTGTAATTATGCAATGCACGACCGGAACTCGAACCCGGTTTTGCCGCTTCACGTGAGAGGGTACCTAACCGTTTCGGCCATCCGGACACGGTCGCTGACCGATCAAATTTCCAACTTATCGCACGCTCGTCCTCGTCCATTAACCTCCTACTCGTAAATTATTGATTCGCGACGTGTCCGACACAGAACGGCACTATATATAAAAGAGCGCGACGGCTCCTTGGCATTTGTTTCAGTACGGATGCTCTGTTATCATCCAAACTCTACGAGAATGGATAATTTGCGAGTAGGTGGTTAATATCTGCGTAAGGGGGGGTTGGGTTGTTTGGAGGAAGAGACCAAACTGCGAGGTCATCGGTCTCATCGGATTAGGGAAGGATGGGGAAGGAAGTCGGCCGTGCCCTTTCAAACGAACCATCCCGGCCTGGAGCGATTCAGGGAAATCACGGAAATCTAGATCAGGAGGGCCGGTCGCGGGATTGAACTGTCGTCCTCCCGAATGCGAGTCCAGTGCGGGTGGTTAATAGATGAGAGATACTGCAGTGCAGCGTGTTATAAGTTGAAAATTTGAGTCTGTCAGGAAACGTGTCCGGATGGCCGAAGCGATTAAGGCAACCGCTCACGAGAAACGGTAAATCCGAGTTCCAGTCCGGATCCGGCACTATTTTCAGCTTTCGCATTACCACAATGCACTGTGCGGCTAGAAGTCACGAGTTTCCCACCCTTACTTTCCATTTCTTTCTCCATCCTCTATTTCACATAAATATATGTGCCAGTTGCGTCATCACGACTGGTGTCTGTTCTGTCGGAGCTGCCGGACAGAACAGACACCACTCAGATGTATAAAAATTTTAATTGTCGGTATTTGGCAGGCAAGAGGCGGGAAAGGGGCGGTATTAAGCTCTGAACGCCAGAGGGGGCGAGAACGTAATATCCTGTTGGTTGTTTTTTACCTGGTCGCAGGAAATTCACATTTAACACAGTCCACAGATCGGCGGAAGGCACTGGCCAAACATTTTCTCTTTGAAGCTGCAAAAAGCGCTAGGCGGGGTATTCCACACTTTCGTCCCCCTGAGTCACAGAATACCTGGACTCAACAGAGAAATTAAATGAGACAAATAAAAGAAGGAACATCGTGCTGCTATGTGGAACTAACTCGAATTTCCCATGGCGAGCCGTATCTGGTCTGTCATCTGCAAAGTCTCTTACCAGTCCTAGCCAATACGTATAATGGTTCAAATGGCTCTGAGCACTATGGGACTCAACTGCTTTGGTCATTAGTCCCCTAGAACTTAGAACTACTTAAACCTAACTAACCTAAGGACATCACACACATCCATATCCGAGGCAGGATTCGAACCTGCGACCGTAGCAGTCGCACGGTTCCGGACTGCGCGCCTAGAACCGCGAGACCACCGCGGCCGGCACGTATAATATGACGAGCACCTTAACAGAGGGTTAAACGCTCAGAGTTCTAAACATCCACGAATGAAGAGAGGTTAACCGTAGTTTAGTGTTGCCGTGCATTGTTTTTTTTTACACAATCTCGATCATAATTAATAATTCTGCGCCGGCTGCTCTGACCGAGCGGTTCTAGGCGCTTCAGTCTGGAACCGTGCGACCGCTACGGTCGCAGGTTCGAATCCTGCCTCGGGCATAGATGTGTGTGATGTCCTTAGGTTAGTTAGGTTTAAGTAGTTCTAAGTTCTAGGGGACTGATGACCATAGATGTTAAGTCCCATAGTGCTCAGAGCCGTTTGAACCATTTTGTTAATCTCGCAATATCCACCACAGACGTCCACTCTACGTAACGAATTTGTTTCATATTTAAAAACCCATTCCAGACAATGCACACACAACCGAGTGCTCATCTATTGCTAAGGGTGAGGAGCGCGTGATAAACTAGACGCGTTCCGAAGGAAAAAAAAGACAAGTGTGCAGTTTTAGCGCGGCAACCTTATGATGTGCGTCCGAGAGACTTGCTACGCATGTGATACTTTGATGTCATCAGTTATTTTAAGTACCCCGCATCTTGTGCCAAGCGAATTTTTTGTTATCGTCGTTTCGAGTGACGTAAACGTTTGTCGGTAAAGTCGGAAGTATTTTTTATTACTGTTGAACCAGTCATTGCTACGGCTTCTTTTTTCACTGCTCTGTACGATTTCAGCAAGCGTAATTTTAAAAGAAAAGGCTTTTGATTATCTTTCTGAAGAAGGTACATTTAATGTTGCAGGAAAAAATCTGCTTTTCCGCCATTTTCAATACTTCCCACCGTTAATAGTCTGAAAAACCACTAATTTTAAACACACATACGTGGGAATAAGAGCCAAGTTGTAACTTTTTTCCTATTCCTCCCGCCTTAATTCGGTATTCTCTGTTGTCCTGAAAGTTTAAGCGGTTGGTTTCTCACTATCCAATAAAACTCATAGTTCGTCTGTATTTTTCAGTCAATCGATGCTGTCGAAATGACAGGTTCCATTAAGAAACGTGTGATATTGCATGCACTTGGAGATACAGGATGTTTCAAAAATGACCGGTACATTTGAAACGGCAATACAAACTAAACGAGCAGCGATAGAAATACACCGTTTGTTGCAATATGCTTGGGACAACAGTACATTTTCAGGCAGACAAACTTTCTAAATTACAGTAGTTACAATTGTCAACAACAGATGGCGCTGCGGTCTGGGAAACTCTATAGTACGATATTTTCCACATATCCACCATGCGTAGCAATAATATGGCGTAGTCTCTGAATGAAATTACCCGAAACCTTTGACAACGTGTCTGGCGGAATGGCTTCACATGAAATTGAGATGTACTGCTTCAGCTGTTCAATTGTTTCTGGATTCTGGCGGTACACCTGGTCTTTCAAGTGTCCCCACAGAAAGAAGACACAGGGGTTCATGTCTGGCGAATAGGGAGGCCAAACCACGCCGCTTCTTGCATGTTTCGGATAGCCCAAAGCAATCACACTATCATCGATATATTCATTCAGGAAATTAAAGACGTCGGCCGTGCGATGTGGACGGGCACCATCTTGCATAAACCACGAGGTGTTAGCAGGGTCGTCTAAGGCAGTCTGTACCGCCACAAATTCACGAAGAATGTCCAGATAGCGTGATGCAGTAATCGTTTCGGATCTGAAAAATGGGCCAAAGATTCCTTTGGAAGAAATGGCGGCCCAGACCAGTACTTTTTGAGGATGCAGGGACGATGCGACTGCAACACGGGGCTTTTCGGTTCCCCATATGCGCCAGTTCTGTTTATTGACGAAGCCGTCCAGGTAAAAATAAGCTTCGTCAGTAAACCAAATGCTACCCACATGCATATCGCCGTCATCAATCCTGTGCACTATATCATTAGCGAATGTCTCCCGTGCAGCAATGGTAGCGGCGCTGAGGGGTTGCCGCGTTTGAATTTTGTATGGATAGAGGTGTAAACTCTGGCGCATGAGACGATACGTGGACGTTGGCGTCATTTGGACCGCAGCTGCAACACGGCGAACGGAAACTTGAGGCCGCTGTTGGATCACCTGCTGCACTAGCTGCGCGTTGCCCTCTGTGGTTGCCGTACGCGGTCGCCCTACCTTTCCAGCACGTTCATCCGTCACTTTCCCAGTCCGTTGAAATTTTTCAAACAGATCCTTCATTGTATCGCTTTTCGGTCCTTTGGTTACATTAAACCTGCGTTGAAAACTTCGTCTTGTTGCAACAACACTGTGTTCTAGGTGGTGGAATTCCAACACCAGAAAAATCCTCTGTTCTAAGGAATAAACCATGTTGTCCACAGCACACTTGCATGTTGTGAACAGCACACGCTTACAGCAGAAAGACGACGTACAGAATGGCGCACCCACAAACTGCGTTGTATTATATATCTTTCACATCACTTGCAGCGCCATCTGTTGTTGAAAATTGTAACTACTGTAATTTCTAAAGTTTGTCCGCCTGAAAATGTACTGTTGTCCCAAGCATATTGCAACAAACGGTGTATTTCTATCGCTGCTCGTTTAGTTTTTATTCCCGTTTCAAATATACCGGTCATTTTTGAAACACCCTGTATATGCTCAGAAACTACACACAGCATCAAACGCACTACTCTAAAGTACCTTTGTCGGTTGCTTCCATTAAGAACATAGCGTGCATGGTAATGAATGCCATATTACTCTTGAACGACGTATTAACACCAAGTTTTGACACTAATCAAAAAAACCAACGACGACGATGTACGCAGTGTTGTTGCAAACGTACGGAACAGAAACCGTGAGCAGAAAATGTGTTGACGATTTGTTGAAATCCTTACCGGGCTGTCTCGGTGAACTCGAGGCATAGTCGCTGCTTCGTCAAGCGGAGCTCGTGGTTTGGATTCCTGCTTCGGGCAACGTGAGTCAGTTTTATGTTTTCCGTGTGCCTGCCGTCACAGCTCATTGAAACAAAAGGGAAATTCGTGATAAGATATCATTTCCGCCATATCTGTAAGGGGTAGGATATCCAATTTATTCTTCGATCGATTCGGGCGTCGGGCATCCCTGACAGACTTCTGGAGGAATTTCGTCATTTCGTAAACACAGCGCGACACTGTCGCAGACCGCAACTATTGAAGTAACGAAATTATCGGAACGGAAAAGAAACTTTGGGTCTGCCATTTTCAGATCAGCGGTCTACAAACGTAATGACAGACAACATAGGAAAACGTTGTTTAACTCTTAATGTGGATAACTTCCCGAATGCTGTCACTCCGTAATTGCCCATCTACATTGTGAAAATATAACCATTATAGACCTGAAGTTGCGTCTCTACTGAGGAGAAACCGGTGGTTGCGAATAAAGCAACTTCATTCATCAAAGCGGCTTTTGGAAACCCTTCATAATTCAGGACTCTTTAAATGTTGTAATTTTTAGGTAAGACTATAATAATTTGAATGGTCATAGTGGCTTGAGTATTTTTTATTGTTAATTGTCGAGAAAATAATAGACACTAGTATAAAATCGCTTATTGTGTCTGAAATTGACACAGAGGAATTGTGGATTAGTAAGGGAAGTGTTATAGCAATCATGCATCAACGTTAGACTAAGGAGACCTGCCCTCGTACTGTGGCGCCTAAATTGACTGATAACTAAAAGGCAAAAAGAATAGTTTTTTTTTGACGTATGCGACACTCAGCTTTCGTGCAAAAGCATCGAAACATGGTTGTGACACTGTACTAAGATTTTGATCCAGAGTAAGACAGGCAACCACCATGGTAGCAGCACAATTCTGTGCGCACCAACTCTAGACGACGATGCACGCACTTGTGACATCAGCGCTTCGTCCAATTCCAGAAGCACCAGCCGCTGACAGTTCACAGGAAATTTATAAATGGTGCGGAAGGTGTGTTGTAACAGCCCAGACTTTAATACAGGTCAACTCTACGGGACACGTATCAGTTGGGTTTAACAGGGGACGTGGAATGTATACAAAGAAGTGTGACGCAAAACTTCATACTTGAAACTTCCTGGCAGATTAAAACTGTGTGCCGGACCGAGAGTGTTGAGTTTGGAAGGTAGGAGAAGAGGTACTGGCAGAAGTAAAGCTGTGAGTACCGGGCGTGAGTCGTGCTTGGGTAGCTCAGTTGGTAGAGCACTTGCCCGCGAAAGGCAAAGCTTCCGAGTTCGAGTCTCGGTCCGGCACACAGTTTTAATTTGCCAGGAAGTTTCATATCAGCGCACACTCCTCTGCAGAGTGAAAATCTCATTCTGGAAACTTCATACTTGATAACCGACAAGAGAGTGTAAGAGAAATGTTAAAAAATCTTAACTCGCAGACACAACCGGAAATGCGTCGTAGATCTCGCGAGAATCTTCTTAGAAAACTTAGGCATCCATCTTTTTGGGCAGAAACTTGTGGATATGATACAAATAAAAAAACATAACAGCTCGCACGGAAGCGTACAAGCAGTCATTAAATCTAATTCCACGCTCCGTCCGTTAATGGAACGGTAAGAAACGTTCATGTTTGATACAATAAAGAATATCCTGTCATTCGCTTCAGTGATACGCAGAGTACATCTATAACTATAGAACTAGGCTTTTCCCTGTGTGTGAACTATAGAACAACTCGCGGGGATGCGAGCTGTTAGTTTTCAAAATGAGCCGAAATTCGACATCCATCGTCACTGTCATTCTCAAGGCAGTAAATGCAGTGAGGATGGCCTTGTTAACATCAGTTCATCTCTACATCTACATGGGTACTTCGCTAGCCACCGTACGGTACGTGGCGGGGGGTACGTTGTACTACTTGTCATTTCCTTTCCTGTTCTTGTCCGCAGGTCGTGGTCTCGCGGTCGCGTTCTCGCTTCCCGAGCAGGGGGTCCCGGGTTCGATTCCCGAGGTGACTGGGTGTTTGTGTTGTCCTCATCATTTCATCATCATTCATGAAAGTGAGGAGATTGGACTGAGCAAAGGTTGGGAGTTTGTACGGGCGCTGATAACCGCGCAGTTGAGCGCCCCACACACCAAACATCATCATTATTTTTCGCAAACAGAGCGAGGGAAAAACAGCTATCTGTATGCCTCCGTATGAGCACTAATTTTTCGCATCTTCGTGGTCCTTATGCGCAATGTATATTGGCGGCAATAGAATCGTTCGGCAGTCAACTTCAAATGCCGGGTCGCCTTCGCTCCAGGGATTCCCTTTAGAGCTCCCGAAGCGTCTACGTAACAATTACATGTTGTTCGAACCTAAAGTAACAAATCTAGCAGCCCGCCTCTCAATTGCTTCGAGGTCTTCCTTCAATCCGACTTGGTACGGATCCGAAACACTCGAGCAGTACTCATGAATAGGTCTCACTAGCGTCCTATATGCGGTCTCCTTTACAGGTGGACCACTCTTTCATAAAATTCTCCCAATATACCGAAGTCAACCATTCGCCTTCCCTACCACAGTTCTCAGATGCTCGTTCCACCTCATATAGCTATGCAACGTCACGCCCAGATATTTAAACGAGTTGGCTGTGCCAAGCAGGACACTAGGAATACTGTATCCAAACATTACAAGTTTGATCTCCCTACTCATTCGCATTAACTTAAATTCTTCCACATTTAGGGCTAGCTGCCATTCATCACACCAACTGGGAATTTCGTCTAAGTTGTCTTGAATCTTCCTACAATCACTCAACGTCGCCATTCATCACACCAACTGGGAATTTCGTCTAAGTTGTCTTGAATCTTCCTACAATCACTCAACGTCGACTCCTTACCGTACACCAGAGCATCATCAGTAAACAGGAGACTGCTGCGCACCCTGTCCGCCAAATCATTTATGTATATAGAGAACAGCGGTCCTGATAAGCCGGCCGGTGTGGCCGAACGGTTCTAGGCACTTCAGTCCGGAACCGCGCTACCTCTATGGTCGCAGGTTCGAATCCTGCCTCGGGCATGGATGTGTGTGATGTCCTTAGGTTAGTTAGGTTTAAGTAGTTCTAAGGTCTAGGGGACTGATGACCTCAGATGTTAAGTCCCATATTGCTCGGAGCCATTTTTTTTTTTTTTTTTTTTTGTCCTGATAAAGGTCGCAGACTCGTGTTTTGTGCTGCAGGTATACGATTAAATTCAGTTTGAGATCAAAATTCGACAACACGTTTTGGCAATACACTAATAGTAGGCGTTTGAAATAAACAGAGAGACAGCATATAAAGCACTAATACGACCTAATCTTGCGTACTGCTCGAGCGTTTGGGGTCCCTATAAGGTCGGATTGAGGGAGGACATAGAAGCAATTCAGAGGCGGGCTGATAGATTTGTTACTGGTAGGTTTGATCATCACGCGAGAGTTACGAAAATGCTTCAGGAACTCGGGTGGGAGTCTCTGGAAGAAAGGAGGCGTTCTTTTCGTGAATCGCTACTGAGGAAATTTAGAGAACCAGCAGTTGAGGCTGACTGCAGTACAGTTTTACTGCCGCCAACTTATATTTCGCGGAAAGACGACAAAGATAAGAGAGATTAGGGCTCGTACAGAGGCATATAGGCAGTCATTTTTACCTCGTTCTGTTTGTGAATGGAACAGGGAGAGTAGATGCTAGTTGTGGTACGAGGTAGCCCTCCGCCACGCACCGTGTGTATTGCGGAGTATGTATGTAGATGTAGATTGAAATATCACTGGAACTGTTTATCAGTGAAACTAGCCCGAGAGCGACTGCACTTGACCTATCGTCACCAGCGCAATTAACGACTAGGGTGCAAATGCAATCGTAATCCTAGAGACGCGAAGTCGGTGCGGGACCGCAAATGCTGCGGGTGCGGCGGCGGTACTTAACGAAAATTAATGCTGCCCTTTGACTGCCGGAGCGTGGCTTTCTGCATCTCAGACTTGCAGAGCGTTATGAATGCGTAAATTTTGTTCCGAATCAAGTTGAAGCGAGGGCGCAGAACCGTGTTACTATGGGTTATTTTTCAGGGAACCGGCAACGCGCGAATGCGAGCTTTTCTCTTATTGGGACACTAAATTTCCCCCCCCCCTCTCACCCCCCCCCCTCTCTCTCTCTCTCTCTCTCTCTCTCTCTCTCTCTCTCTCTCTCTCTCTCTCTCTCTCTCTCTCTCTCTCTCTGTGTGTGTGTGTGTGTGTGTGTGTGTGTGTGTGTGTGTGTGTGTGTGTGTGTGTGTGTGTGTGTTGACGACGTTCTCCCTGCTGTTCTTGAGATGAGAAAGTTAATCACTTAGCTCTGTCTTAATTTGTACTTAATCAGTGGGAGGGAGACGGGCGCTGAAACCGAAAAATTTTCGGATTACTGCGATAAGAGCTCTTGCTTTTACGCCGATGTTAATATACCTGCACTGTGCAGTTTTTTGCCCCTCTAAATTTTAAATGGCCTTACTTCCCACTAATCCCTCGAGATGTAACTTAATTTTTAGTTAATCTAAGTAACTGTTCTGCCCAGCAGACTCCAGAAATACATAATTAATTACTGAAGGAGCGATAAAGCGAACTTTTTCATTACTTTAGTATAAAATCTTCCCTTTACCTTTCTGCTGCATAAAGTGGGATGGCACATAAGTTCTCTGTATACATCTATTCTGTCCTTTTTGTTTTTCAGTTCGCCAGTAGGACATGGGAAGAACGACTATCGTTGAGCTTCCATATGAGTTCTAATTGCTCTGATTTCGCCCTTCAGGGTCACATCGCGAGACTTATATCGGAGGAAGAAATGTTTTGTCCGACTATGCGTTGAACGCACGCTCTCGGAATTTTGTCAGTGAACCTCTTCTCGGTGCGCAATGCCTCTCTTGTAGCGTCTGCCACCGGAGCTTGACCAGCACCTCCTTGACACTCCATCGCTTACAAAACAAACCTGTAACGATACGCGACTCTTCTTTGGATCTTCGCTATTTCCACTATTAACCCTCACCCGTAAGGTTCCCAGACTAACGAGCACTATTGAAAAATGGTCGGAGCACTATTGAAAAATGGTCGGACGAGGGCTTTTTTAAAACTCCGTTCCTTTCTGAATAAATTTCAGTTTGTTAACATTCTTCCAATTACTCTCAGCCTGCCATTTGCTTTTCCTTCTACTAGTTTTATGTGGGTCGTTCCGCTTCAGTTTGCTCCGAATGGATACATCTAGATATTTTACGGTTAGTATTTCGAATGATTTAGCGCCAGTAATAGTGCAATCGAATGTCGCTCTGTGGCTGTCAGACAAAAACAGCGTGAAGATCCGAGGTTCTGTAGCGAGTAGTATCTCAGGTGTTTTTCTGTCCCTTTTCGCGTCTTCGCCTCTGGCAGTGATTTATTAGTCTGCAAATTGCCAAGCAATGATTCAGAGTACACTTTAAATTTCGCACGGGCCGAACAAAAATATGGAAACACCAAAAACATATTACGATGCGTAGTACTGTGCAGGAAACCCAGTAGCATTCCAAATAGCTTCCAGTCGTCTCGGAATGGACACATACAGGCGCTGTACGGTTTTCAAGGTAATCTTACACCATTCTTCCTGCAAACAAGTGACAAGTTGGGGTAACGATGATGGCGAACAGTCATGACGCATACTTCTCTCCAAAGTAGACCACAGTCTGAATAACATTGAAATCTGGTGGCTGTGGTAGGCAGGGGAAATGCGACAACTCATCCTGGTGCTCACAAAAGCAATCCTGGACAATACGAGCTGTGTGAACAGGAGCTGTGTCGTCTTGGACCACACATCACCACTGGGATACAAACATTGCACCATGTGATCGACCTGATCAACCGAGACGATATTGCAGAATAACCATGGAGGCCATGGAATACCATGTTATGGCTCCCGAAACCATCATAGAACCCCGTCCCCCATGTTTCACTCCTGGGACGTCGGCTAGATGCTGGAAACAGTGTGATATAAGTCTCATCCGACCAAATGACTCTTCCATTGCTCCATAGTCGACGTTTCCTGGCTTCGGCGCCACGTTTCCCTGTTACAATCATCACTGATGAGTGGTTTTGGAATTACATCTCACCCTGCAATTCCCTGCTTATGGAACTCCCTTCGAGTTGGCAGTGGTCGTGAATTGTTGCGACATTCACTTCAGCAGTGACTTTTCAAGCTGTCATTGTCTTATTTCTCGTCACAAACCTCTTCAATAACCGTTTGTCACAGTCATTCAACGCACACTTTCATGCGCTTTGTGACTTAGCGGATGACGTTTTATCGCTTTCCCTGTATAGGTATAAATCTTCATAACTTACTTACCCAAAACGCTGTTCTGATCACGACTGACCCTTGCACGGATTGAGGGGTTTGCACAGATGGCGTTCGTGGTCTGATACAACAGCACAACCTGCAGGATTGACAAGTATCTGCATTTATGTTCAAGCAAGGATTTCTCGCGGTGTTTCCACCCTGTGTTGGGTCTATTATAAAAATGACTGGGTAAGTCAGTTCAAAGGTGAACGAAGACAAGAGCATACCTCTTGTATATGACGAATAGTAAGCACTGGCGGTATTCAAAGAGAGCTACACTTTACATAGTGTGATCGAACAGTAACGGGTTTGCCTGTACACAGTACGCAACATAAAATATTGTTTGTCTCACTGTTTATTGCGAGCATTTAGACCAAGTGTCGACTTACATGACAGTGCCACAACTTATTGTATTCAGGCAACTCCACATTTGGCCTCACTAGTTGAGTGGGCGTTATTCCTGATCTTCCTACTCCATAGAATGTTGAGATGATCACGATATCGAAGCTGGCACTGCCGTTCAGCAAACATCACTTTTAATCACCATACATATTAAAATCTTTACTCATGTTAGCGGCAGGACTGACCCACCATCCATTGCTTAGTAGTAAGTGGCGTCAGCGAACGCTTCAAAACAAAACCGCATTTCTCTTTTTCTTTTTTGACGCAGCCAAATGATGTAGTTCCATACTCGCGGGTGTCACAGAAGCCCGGACCGGCGAATGCCAGCCCCTCTCCTCTCGTTATGAATGCAGGTCGCAGTGCCAGCACAGGACTGTGAAGCCGTCCCTAGCGCTGTCGCAACACCTAGAGGAATCCCCAACGTCGAAGGCGTGAAAGCGGCAGTCGTGTTGGGAGCAGACGAAACTGGAACCGAAAATTCTAAAAAGCTAATTTCTAATGAACCCCTGAAGCTTTCTGAAGTTTTGCAAATGTAAAGCTACTCTTATACATCCTTAAAAAATATCAAACTAGATGCGTAAGTTGACATTTTCCCAACGAGCCACAGAGTCACACTCTATGAGATGTTTGTAATCCGTATAAAAATGTAAACGACGAGTTTTCGTTATTTATAAACACGATGAAAAAACAAAGGTGAAAACACAAAGATATCTTTAAAAAGGATTTACTGTGAAAAGAGAATGAAAGGTACGCATCAAGTCAGAATAACTGCAAAGGCGGAAATTGTACCAGTGTTAAAATTCCTCTTCACATCCCTTGCCCACATAACACCTACGTAGCTCCGCAGTATACCAGTAAACACTTCCTCCTCCCCATCTTCCTATTACCTCGGTGGGAAAAAACACCGTTCCTACCGCTCTGTATAATCTCAAATATCTCTAATTTCGGTGCTGTGGCTATTGCACGAGATATTTGTAACAGAGTAGTTTAGAGACTCACTTTGGAAAGAGGGGTCTATAAATTGAAAGCGTAAGTATCTCCGCGCTACACAAAAGTGTGTTTTTGTAACGTTTCTCACAGCAGACTGTCGAGAATTTCTGTGACTATAAGGCCGACAGCAAACGCATGCCGAATCGTGCAGCTCTTCTTTGAGTCTTTCCTGTTCCTTCTGTTAACCATACTGTTCAGAATTCCTGAAAGACGAATGATATTCTATGACTGATCGAACGAGGATTTCGTAGCCGATCTCTTTCGTGTCTTCTGCAATGCTACATGTTCAGTCTGAGGAGAGAGCAGTGTAGGATGACTATTATAAGAAATGTCAGTATGTTGGATGTAGAAGGTTCGTAAATTTGAGGCGGTGTACAGAACAGAAACTTATTGTCGAAAAGAGCAGGAGTTAAAGTAACTAAGCGTCAGACTGAGTTGGCGGCAGGCGTTCGTGCAAAGCAGTTTGCTGCGCTATCTACATCTACATTTATACTCCGCAAGCCACGCAACGGTATGTGGCGGAGGGCACTTTAAGTGCCACTGTCATTACCTCCCTTTCCCGTTCCAGTGGCGTATGGTTCGCGAGAAGAACGAATACCGGAAAGCCTCAGTGCGGGTTGAATCTCTCTAATTTTACATTCTTGATCTCCTCGGGAGGTATAAGTAGGGGGAAGCAATATATTCGATACCTCATCCAGAAACGCATCCTCTCGAAACCTGGACAGCAAGCTACACCGCGGTGCAGAGCGCCTCTCTTGCAGAGTTTGCCACTTGAGTTTGCTAAACATCTCCGTAACGCTATCACGCTTATCAAATGACCCTGTGACGAAACGCGCCGCTCTTCTTTGGATCTTCTCTAGCTCCTCCGTCAACCCGACCTTGGACGGATCCCACACTGATGAGCAATACTCAAGTATAGGTCGAACGCGTGTTTTGTAAGCCACTTTCTTTGTTGATGGACTACATTTTCTAATGACTCTCCCAATGAATCTCAACCTGGCACCCGCCTTGCCAACAATTAATTTTATATGATCATTCCACTTCAAATCGTTCCGTACCCATACTCCCAGATATTTTACAGAAGTAACTGCTACCAATGTTTGTTCTGCTTACATATAAACACACATTAAAGGATCCTTTTTTCTGTCTATTCGCAATCATTACATTTGTGTATGTTAAGTCAGTTGCCACTCCCTGCACCAAGTGCCTATCCGCTGCAGATCTTTCTGCATATCGCTGCAATTTTCTAATGCTGCAACTTCTCGGTATACTACAGCATCATGCGCGAAAAGCCGCATGGAACTTCCGACATTATCTACCAGATCATTTATACAGGGTGGTCAGAAAATATGTGAAATACTTGTAGGGATGTTACAGGGCAGGTCGTACTGAGACATAAATGTTGAGAAAGAAATTCGATACGTTGCTCCGTTTCCGAGTTCTTTAGCGTAGAATTTAGCCAATCGGGGCGTCGCGCGCTTGCATTCAAGCGGCCTGCCAGGGGCGGTGTTCACCTACGAGTCCTTTGTCTCGTTAGCTGAAACTTGAATTTACGCGCGCGACGATCTGATTGGCTAACTTCAATGCTAAATAACTCGGAAACGGCGCAACGTACCGATTTTTTTTATTTTTTTTTATTTTTTATTTTTTTTGTAACATTATATCTCAGTACAACCTGCCCTGCAACATCCCTATAAGCGTTTCACGTTTCAGACTTTTCTGACCACACTGTATATACTGTGAAAAACAATGGTCCCATAACACTCCACTGTCCATCGGCCGTACCGAACGAGGTGACATAGTGGTAAGATTTGGACTCGTACTCAAATTTCGGTATTGCAATGATTGTGTTCAAAAGGATGCAATGTTTCTTCAAACATGAGTACATGTACGAAGGAACATTACATCATTCTTCTTAAGAACACATGGACTGCAGTATCGTATTTATCCGCCGATACCAGGCAGCGAATTTCAATTAAAAATGTCCTCCCCCCATAGGCAAATTATATAATGTGAATATGAGTACATGTTGTGACTCAGGAACGGCGACATATGGAAATTTGGGTCTGGCATTCAATGGTGCACTGATAGCCGAAGCGACCGCTCAGAGAAGCAAGGAACACGGGTTCGAGTCCCCGCCCGGTACAAATTTTCATTGTCGTCATTCTCTTGTAAGCTGATAACTGTTCGTATTCGCAACTGCGAGTACATTTCATGTATTTCGTATTCTGAAGAACGACGGTTTAAATATCTGTCCAGTCATACTGATTTAAGTTTTCCGCGATTTCTCTAAATCATTCGCGGGAAGAACGAATGCCGGGGATGCTTCCTTTAAAAGAACTTCGACACTAATGACCTCATCTCTGATGGGACGTTAAATCTCAATCTGTCTTCCTTCCTCTAGCCCGTTTGCGTGAGAAGCGGCTGGATATATCGATTGCCAGTTACACCTGAGCTGTCATCTATCGTCTCCGGGACACCTCCGTGGTCTAGTGGTTAGCATTGTTGGCTTCTAATACAGAAGTCCCATTTCTATTCCTGTGGGCCACATCGGAATTACCGGTGGTATAAATGGTGCCCGCACAGCCTTTTGAAGCCGCACGAAAAGGTAATCGATAAAATAAATTGCGAAACTGACACAAGCCGCCGAGGTGGCTTCAGATTGATAGGCTCGTTCCGTACGGGATGGCCCACGACGTTGGTGTCTGGCACGCGCGCTTTCTGCGAAGCGAAGCACGCAGGTCTGGGGCGCGAGTTGCAGCTTGTGAGAGCGGGCGCAGCTGACACCTGGCTCGGGGTCCCGGGCAGCAGTCTCGCCGCTGCCTGCCGCCCGAAATAGCGCGGGGGTGCCATTCCCACCGGAAACCATTTGCCTCCGCCTCTGGATCGCCTTCACCGCGCCGAGATTTCTTCTGAGTGCCATTTGGCCACTCTGGCCTCTCTGATACTAGAGGGAACAGAGAGTCGTGCAACGGTTCTCGTAATCTCTCGCGCAACGACCGCAACTCAAAAGTTAAATTCAAAATAAAAGTAAAAGAACAGCTCTAAAAAGCGCGTGTAGACGTAGCCGTATTCGCTATCACTTCCGCTATTGAAAGTTACGAACAGTTGCACGTAACACGGTTTGGATAAGGGGGCAGACGTCTTCAAGTTTCAGCCTTTTCCATTCATGAACATAACAGAATTTCCTTCTTTTTTATACTCGCGTTTTGTCAGTTGTTAACGGTTCGAAGTTGAGTAGACGGGCTACGCATTTAAAAAACGCACAGCGACTGAAGTTTCCACAGCCAAATGTAATTCGTAATCTGTATTTACACCCTGCAAACCATGTAGCATGAAATTGTGAGAAAGAGGTATCATTTACCGCCTTTCTTGTTCTATCTCTGTAAGATGGGAAGTATATTGCGTCTGCGCCTGCTTCAGTATACACCCAAATTTTTTATACTTAGTAATTATTGTGAGTAACGGACGAAGAGTAATGTGTCTTAATTTGCCCATGAATATAGGTTCCCATAATGTTACGAGCTGTGCTTCACGTAATCTTCCTCCGGAGTTCTTTGAGTATCCCCATAGCGTTCTTACGCGAATATAGAAACCACGTATGCATATTGACTATCATTAATAGGACAAACCCAGGTCTCACCTTGTAGAAGTTTTGTAACTGTCTTCTTCGTCGGTAAGCTACATTTCCTTAACAGTATCTGTATGACTCGTTCTATTCATATCATTTCTAACGGTCGTCATCAATGCAAATTAAGCGTGAGATCGTCTAAAGTAAAATTCTTTCGTAGAGGAATAACAGAACACAAAATGAAAATTTAGAACTATTCCAAATACACCACATTAAATGTCGTATGATATTCACTTTGGAGAGGGGCTTGTGCTTTGATGTCATCATCACTGATGAAGTAAAGAGGACGATGAGACCACATGTCAGAAAAGACTTTTGGAAGATTTTGCACAGATAACTTCTATTTTATGCTACATTCACTCGTTATTTCATGTTCGCTAGACGTGCATCAGATATATCGTTCTGTCTACATCGTGAAATGTACTTAATGCAAGCTCATGTGTCTTAATTTTAGGAAACAGCGGAGAAACAAGTATACATGTTGTCTTGCACAAGTAGTGAAACATTAACGTTATTAAAGCGTTGAAATCTTTCTAACCGTCCATTGCTGACGAATTATTTTACACGAATCTTCCCAAGTGAAATTGTACTAGCGGTTTACTGTGGAAGAATGAAACCTCTTAAGTTATTACTATCCTACAAAGAAACTGCGCAGTACTATTACCAATAAAATGTACAGTCGTTGCTTTTATGTTTCATTCGAATATGTATCTCACTGTATAGCTGCACATCGTTTTTCCGCCACGCGCCTTTCTATGGTTATCAGAATAAATGTGAAAGCATGCTGTATTTTGTCAGCACTAAATTTTCATTCCTCGCTTCCTGTCGATATTTTTCTGTACTCCAGGCAGTGGCTTAATACTACTTAATGTTTCCGCGCCACTGGCGTCATTAAAACTCGGGCACTTGTAATCGGATTGGCCAAGTTTAGGAATATAAATCAGCCGCACTCTTTATTAAGGAACTCTTTCGGAACTGTAGTGGCATGACTTCTGGACTGCAGAAAAACTTCTAGGGAAGTATGGAGGAACTGTAAACTGAGTGCTGATGAAAGTTCTGTCGTGCGTTTGCTGCTGTTTAAATTTTTGTCTTGGGATCACACAATTGCAGAAGCCGATTTTCGTCACACTTTTTGTGTTGTTTGCCGTGTTTGAAGCACTGAATATACAGACTTCTGTGTTCTATCTTCGTCATGTATTATGAACGCCGGAGCAAGGAAGGTGAACGATTTAAATGTGTGTGGAAGAAAGACATGTTCAGTGTCTATGCTCATGTGGCGAAAAATAGGCCCTCGAATGATGAGTGTGGATGGGAGTAGAAAGTGGGCGAGCTTGTTCGAGTCGCTCAATCTTTTTTGACAGGCTATTACATCTGCATCTTGACAATACTGTTTAGGCCTCGTTCTATTACCTCAGCAGGACAATTTGTGGCGATCCGACTTCTATAGAAGGCGCACCCAGCGGTTGACAATTGATGGAGAACCTTGAGACATGGCCGGTTGTCGTATTTTCTGCAGCGGTGAACCGAAGCTTCTAAAAGTCTTTGGGGTAGTCTCTGTAGCCTGTAATGTTAACATCCTACAGCTATTAAACTGCAGCACAGCCCAGCCCATAAAATAGCTTTGAGAAAGTGTTAAACTGTAACACCAGTAGCCTCGTACCACTCTGCGGTCTTTGCACTCAGTTTTACGGTTAGCGCTTTTGTTCCTGTTCGAAGCTAAGAGGGAAGAAGTTAACAACTGTCGTGTTTGTTTTTTGGTAAGGATGGAGGTAAGGGAAATTGCTGAGAAATTTAAATGCTTATGCCGCATCTGCCATTCGTATGCGCGGTATTAGCTTATAACCATAAGCCTTACGATTCTTTTCTCAACCAGAGGGGACTGGAATTTTTGGTTCAGCGAGCTAGGGAGTTTTGCAGAGGTGAACACGTAACTGGTGCCAGGGCAAACGCGTGTCGAACATGAGACTGAAGATCCCATTTTTCTCCGACATTTTGACGACTGAAACGGTGCTCGAAATACTGTTCAGAAAAGAGAAATCTATGACCCAGTACGTTGTACTGGACGGCGTATGTTTACCAGATAGGAAAGTACCATCAGGTGTGTCATAAAAAAGCGTTATGGGACTTACGAGGTTATAAATACATATACACTGATCAGCCGGAACATTATGACCACTGACCTCATAGCCGGTATGTCCACCTTTGGCACGGATAACTGCGCGACGCGTCGTGACATGGAAGCAATGAGGCCTTGATAGGTCGCTGGAGAGAGCTGGCACGCATCTGCGCGCACAAGTCACCCAATTTCCGTAAATTCCCCGCGTCCGGCCATCCTGATTTAGGTTTTCCGTGATTTCCCTAAATCGCTCCAGGCAAATTCCGGGATGGTTCCTTTGAAAGGTCACTGCCGACTTCCTTCCCTATCCTTTCCTAATCCGATGAGACCGATGACCTCGCTGTTTGGTCTCTTGCCCCAAACAACCCAACAACCCCCGTAAATTCCGGGGAGGGCGGGGGGTGAGCTCTGAAGCGACGCTCTATCACATTCCAGATGTGTTCGATCGGGTTCAGATATGGCAAGTTGGGGGTCAGCACATCAATAGGAACTCGCCACTGTTTTTCTCGAACCACTTCATTACAGTCCTGGCCTTGTGACATGGAGCACTGTCTTGCTGAAAAATGCCACTGCCGTCTGGAAACGTGATCTTCATGAAGGGTCTACTTGGTCAGCAATCAGTGCCGTCATTTTACCTTGCACGAGCTCCACTGGACCCATGGATGCCCACGTGAATGTTCCCCAGAGCATAATGGAGCCGCCACCAGCGTGTCTCCATCGCGCAGTACAGGTATCGAGACACTGTCCTCCTGGAAGACGACGGATTCGCGCCCTCCCGTCGGCATGATGAAGAAGGTATCGAGATTCATCAACCATGCAGTGGTCTGCCACTGCGCCAATGTCCATTGCCGATGATCACGTGCCCATTTCAGAAGCCAATGTCGTGGTGTTACATTGGCACATGCATGGGTCGTCGTCTGCAGAGGCCCATCGTTAGGAGTGGTCAGTGCACTGTGTTTAGACACACTGTGCTCTGCCCAGCATTAAAGTATTATGTTAGTTCCGCCACAGTTCGTCGCCTGTCCTGTTTTACCAGTCTTCCCAGCCAATGACGTCAGACATCTGTAATGAGAGGTGGCCACCCAACCCCCACTACATCTGGACGTGGTTTCACCTTGGTTTCGTCGCGTCTTGAAGACACTCTCCACGAACTCTTCGAACACCAGACAAACTGTGCAGTTTCCGAAATGCTCGTGCCGAGCATCCGGGCCATTACAATCTGCCCTCAAAACTCATACATCGCGCGCCTTCCCCGTTATACACAAGGACAGCACACTCATTGATATTACATGAATCCCTCGCCATGTGTCGCTGCTATCACCTGTACGGGTTTATATCGATAGTAGGTCGGTGGTCATAATGTTCTGGCTGATCAATGTAAACGATATATCGGTTAGTGTCAGCACCACCATTAGACTGATCGCTGTTGTCTACAGGAAAGTATCGTCGCTGTACAGTCGTAAGAAACGGCTGAAAGATGTTGACAAGATTTCCACTCTGTGAAATGTATGGCAGCTCTCTGTAAATGTTGAGAAATGCAAGATAATGCCCACAACAAAGAAAAATAACACGATACTATCCGTTTTTAAGGTGCTACCATTTACCATCTCGTAAAATCTGATTTACACAACATAATGTATGGTGCGAAAAGTGGCAATTGCCTTTAAATAATAGAAACTCTGAAGTCATCAACTTGAGTACTGAAAGGAATCCGCTAAACTTCGATTACACTATAAATCGCGCAAATCTAAAGGCTGTGAATTTAACTAAATACTTAGGGACTACAGTTATATATAGCTTACATATGAATGATCAAATAGATGACGTTGTGGAAAAGCAAACCAAAGACTGCGATTTACTGGTAGAACATTTAGAAGGTGCGACAGATCTATAGAGTACACTTGTCAGCCCACTTCTGGTATTGCTGTACGGTGTGGCATCCGCAACAGATACGAATGGGGGAGGGCTTTGGTGAGGTTCAAAGGAGGACAGCTCGTTTTGTATCGAAATAGAGTGGAGAGAGAGGGTGTGTCACGAATGTGATGTGCGACTTGAGGTGGCAATGATTAAATCAAAGATGTTTCTCGTTGCGATAGAATCTGTCCACGAAATATGAACCACAATCTTTCTCCTTCGAATACGAAAATATTTTGTTGGCGCCCACCTACATAGGAAGAAATGATCATTATTACAAAATAAGAGAAATCACAGAGCTCGCACGGAAAGATTTAAGTGTTCCTTTTTCCTGCGCGCTGTTCGAGAATGGAACGGCAGAGAAATAGCTTGACTGTGGTTCGATTAATCCCAGGCAGTTTATTGTGAATTGCAGAGAAGTCATGTGGATTTAGGTGAACAGTCAGTAAAAATGTGACATATTCTGAAACGATATAGCTTGACTGTGGTTCGATGAATCCCAGGCAGTTAATTGTGAATTGCAGAGTAGTCATGTGGATGTAGGTGAACAGTCAGTAAAAATGTGACATATTCTGAAACGATATCGCCATTAAACAACTAACTTTCGGAGCTCGATTCTGTATTGATAGTTGTTAAGTACTTCTGGGACTGGATACAGACCGAATTGTATGTGCTCTTTCGTAAGACTGTTAGAGAGCTGACATCATACTTCAATTCTGTAACAGCGTAGAAAATAGATCTTAGTGTCTTCTTGGTAATCCGGGATTTTAGGACTTCGAAAGTGGAACGTCGTTTTCAAAGAGCCCTTTTCTTGTATCATTGATTGGATGAAACCCTAAACTAAAGCCAGGTTCATTCGTCTATGTCGATGATACTCATAAGCAAAAATGTCCTACTTTTCAATTTTCGTAGTATCACTATGCGCAGGAGACGCAGTGTGGTGTCTTCTCCTCTACCAAGCAGCTTAGTACCTGCAAAGAACAAAGCTGGGTTATTTAATGAGGTCTTGCAGAATGTTGCAGAGTGATGTGAACTCATACGGACAGGCCTAAGAATTATTTTATCCGGCAGTCGCTCTCTCTCTCTCTCTCTCTCTCTCTCTCTCTCTCTCACACACACACACACACACACACACACACACACACACACACACACACACACACACGGACGGACGCGCGCGCGCGCGCAGCAGTTGGTCCTTGTCAACGTTCTTTTCGGCGATCGGTCAGGGAGGTCTACCGCACCGAGGAGTGTCGTGGAAGCTGGCTTAAACTGTACAAAACATCTGAATATGTATATAAACTTTTAGAAGGGCTGGTCCAGTGCAAGAACCCTCCACCCTCCTCACCTCCAGTATCCTAGCGTTACTAGCTACCTTCAGTCACTGCGAAGATCTTGATATGAACCGATAAACAGCCACTGCAAAACAGGTAGGATAAACTTGAAGTCTCTTGACTAAAGCATGTCTAAAAACTGGTTTCACCTTGAAGCACAATAGAAGGCTTTAACTTCCCCGCTTCGTAATACAAAACTTTCCTGGTACGAGTAACAGTTTCTTTGTACTTTTCCGTAAACCATTCCACCTGTTAACTGGTGTGTCGACAGAATAAGAAGTTTCCCATTTTCACCGAGACGCCGACTATGCTCCTCTTGGCATAAAATAGTTTTAAATAACGACGAGGCACGGTAAAGCGTCTGTAAAGACAAATGTTATGCTTGATGTTAGTCAGTTTTACGTTTTGATCACTTGGAGCAATTTCTCCATTAGTTCACTTTTGCAGAGTGCAAAAATACTTGTTAAAAATTAACACAGACGTTCCTCGCATTTGCTTGTAATGTCCTGAATCATGTCGTACTTTGCTTTAACGAGGCACAATGCCTACAATTGCGCACACGTCGACGAGTGCAGAAATTCGGTAGGAGAAGACGCACCAGCGTATGCCCTGACCTCCATTTCGTTTACGGTTTGTCTGCCCTCATCTAAGGGACATAGCTGTTCCACAGTTACTGCCTCACTAACTCCGTAAAGTTTATAGCAGATTTTTCTTTGGCCTGCGAAATAGAGAAACTTGTTTCGTCTTCGGCAGCATCCAACTCGAGTAGCAATTCGGCGATCACAAGAACCTCACGGGAGTATTGTCCCGTTTCCTCTGTTATTTCATTTCTCGTTTCTGAGATATTACGTGTCTCTTGGAGAGCGATCTGAGAGATGCTCCTCCCGAAGAACAATTTGTTCGATAGTACCCTGGCGACGGTCTCCAGCTACTTCATCACATCCGCTCCTCGAAACTGCCGGCGGACGATATCCAGTCTCTGGAGGGTACTTCGCATCAATTTTAGCCACACTGTTCTACTCTGTTCGTGTATGGAGCTAGAGGAAAAATTACTGCGCGCTCGCAATCTTTCTCGAGTTTTTTCCAGGTCCCTAAGCAAAACTTAATCGGAGGCACGATATACCTCCAATACGAGTTCTCGGTATTTACTTAACAGGGCTCCGTGGGAACCACGTAGCCTTTCTGCCAAAGATTTCCAACTAAGTCCCTTAGAGTATCTGTGTTACACCTTTGTGTGGGCTGTACCGACATGTTTGCGATCCTAGCAGCGCGTCCCCCATAATCGTCGCAACGAATCTAACTATTCGATTCGCCTTCCATACTACCGATTTTACGTATTCGACAAATTTCCTTGCACGTCGTAATCTCTCTCCTGTATTTTAATAGTGTGAGACGATATCGAGATTTGGTAGTAAACGTGAGTACTATCTGGTCCTTTCTCTTTGTTACGGGCATTATCTTGCAATTCTCCGCATTTAAAAAGATCTTTCATCTAGGGCACCACTTGGAAACAGTCTAGATCGTTCTGCATTTCCTTACAATGAAACACTGGAAATGCCTTTCGTATCGTCATCGAACAAACACAGAGCGGGGTAGCGCAGTTGTTAGCACATTGGACTCGCATTTGGGAGGACGACGGTTGAAACCCGCATCCGGCCATTCTGATTTAGATTTTCCATGATTACCCTAAATCGCTTAAGGTAAATGTCGGGATGGTTCATTTGAAACGGCACGGGCACTTTTCTTCCCTATCCTTCCTTAATCCGAGCATGCGCTCAGTCTCGTTGTCGTCGACGGGACTTTCAGATGGCTCTGAGCACTATGGGACTTAACACCTGAGGTCATCAGTCCCTTAGAACTTCGAACTACTTAAACCTAACTAACCTAAGGACATCACACACATCCATGCCCGAGGCAGGATACGAACCTGCGACCGTAGCGGCCGCGCGGTTCCAGACTGAAGCGCCTGGAACCGCACGGCCACACCGGCCGGCCGATGGGACTTTAAACGCCAATCTCTTCCTCCTACTCCTACTCCGTTAACAAACAAACGGAAAGTAAGGCTCATGTTGTATCATTTATGAAAACTGAGAATTTAGCAATCCCATTGCGTTTTATTTAAGTCACATTCGATGTTAATTTCGTTTCTGTTGAATATAAATTACTGGTCCTGTTGTCGATGTTGTTGTTGTTGTCATCAATCCGAAGACTGGCTTGATGCAGCTCTCCACACTACTCCATCCTGTGCAAGCCTCTTCGTCTCTGAACGACTGCTACAACCTATATCCTTTTGAACCTGCTTACTGTGTTCATGTCTCGGTCTGTCTCTACAATTTTCACTTCCAGGCTTCTTTTCAGTACTAAATTTGAGAGACCTTGATGTCTCAGAATGTGTCCTATCAACAGATCCCTTCTTTTAGACAAGTTATGCCACAAATATCTTTTCTCCCCAGTTCTATTCAGTACATCCTCATTGGTTGTATGATCTACCAATCCAATCTTCAGCATTCTTTTCCAGCACCACATTTCAGTAGCTTAAGTTCTCTTCATTTCTGAACTGTTTGTATTCCACGTTTCACGCCCAGAAAAAGCTATACCCCAGACAGATACCTACAGAAAATGCTTATCAACACTTCAGCCTGTATCCCATATTAACAAATTTCTATTCTTCAGAAACGCTTTTCTGGCTGTTGCCAGTTTACATTTTATATCCTCCCTATCATCTATTACTTAATACTCTCCGAGCTAATGACATATCTGTGAAACTAATACGTGTGTTCGTATCTTGGTTTCACTTGGCAATACGGCAAAGTGCTGAGCACATTTCGAAAATCTAGGAAGACAGAACTAACCTATTCATTTACGAGTACTGTTTTCAGAGTACCATGAGTGGATAAAATCAAGCATTGTTTCAAATGACACTTTTTTCCGAACGCTGTCTGTTCCTTGAGAGAAGCTTTTCCACCAGGAATGCCATTATTTTTTAACTAAGAATATACTGTAGGATCCTGCAAAAGAGCCATTATAGATATTCCTTTAATTCTATGCACCCAGTCTTTAAGCCTTTTTATAAGCAGGAGTGACTGCTCTTTTCCAGTTACCTGAGGCTTCGCTGCACTATTGATTCTCGATTAAAATGAGCTGGTAAAGGGGTTAATTGTGCACCGCATCCAATACTAAAAGTAAGAGGAATTCCGTAATGGCTTGGTGCGTAATTCGTTTTGAGGCACTACTTTGTTTTTCATTACTGGCTTATTTTAATGTCGCCCATTTGTGAAGTTCTGCGACGGTGTAATATTGGCAGTGTTTGTATCCTAGTGCGTAAACTCATTTTTTAATGCATAATATAACATTTCGATTTCCTGTCTGTTATCGTCAAATCAGAAAACTTTTATGGGCTTTACGAGTGGTTATTAATTGCTTTCTGTCAGTTTCATTACATTCTGTTTTGCAGCAAGAGTGTAGTAACTTCTGTTTTTGCAATATTCTTAGAGGGGTTCCATTAAATTAAGAGGGTCTTCCCGTTTTTTTTTATGAAGTTACTTGATGTATGTGTAAAGTCGGTTTGTGTGTTACAGATTTAACCATAACTCTCCTACGAACTGCAGATTGGAACTAAAAAATAAATGTGCGTCCTATGCAACAACTACCTAACCACCTGACCAGCTCTTTGTACGATCCCTTACGTTTCCACCACCCACCGCTGTTCGAGAAATCTACAGAAGAATTCGTCACAGAATCGACGAAAATTTTAATGAGGGCTCTCCAGACTAAGAGAACCCAGACCACTCGCAGAACCGTACGACAAATGGCCACTTGTGTTTTTGACAGTCACCCAAACACATCGACAATAGTCTCAAATCGTAGACGACAGATGTCGTTCCCTTACACTGAATACCCCATTGGATGTGCGAGACACATACGGTGCGTCTTAGTTTCTGAAATCGAGCGATGCCAGATAGGCACCTCCGGCGACCTACGTTTTGAAAAAACAGCAACAGCGAACTCGCTCTCAGATTATAATGAAATTCTTTTTTAAACATTTACATAAAGTATTACATTTTATGTAATATAGGCAATATTCCACTGACCGCTAAGTTTTTATTAATTAAGATTAAGGCAAATAGCGGTTTCAGGTGCAAAATAGAAAGTGGCAGCTAAAATATATTTTCACGACAAAAACTTTGTATTGTGTTAGCTCTTGTGATTAACCGGAAGAGAGACATTACAATGGGTTCCCCTGTGAAAAGCAATTCAGTTTCATCCTTCAGCTTCGCAGACATAGGTTCTTTGGCATACATAGTTTTTCGTGGTTAAGAGTTATTTCTTTTAAAACGTATCGATAGTTAATGAAGATCTGTGGCTACATTGAATATGGCCGTTAATCAAATTAGCGCTTATGACCCAACAACTGCACACATCGTTGTGACAAAAGACAAAACGAAATGTTCAAATTTAGCTTAAACAAAGTGACTGAAAGGTTGAAAGCTAATGAAATTCGCAAATAGTGCTATGCCAAGAATGATTTTTGAGTTCTTCTCTTTTATCAGCGCTTGCTCCGATTCGCGGTTAATTTGATGAAAGAATTTTTATAGAATAACTGCTCTTATAATTAAGTCTTCGTGTACTAGATTTCCTATGAAAGATTATTAATATTCCGTGAAGATATAACTTATTACGCAAGGTCTCTCGTAACATCTTCTTTCCATTTTATAAACGGAACGGCTAGAGAAAATACTACCCGATAGTACGTCAATGGAATGTGCAGCTCTAAAATTGTTCAAAGTTTTCGAGTATTGTTAGGTAATGTGAATCCAAAGAGCACGTGACAAACTTTGAGCCTCGTGCTGTTGTTTCACTCGCATTCATGTTATGAACCCTGTAATGGAAACATGGATGCATAGCTTGTTACGGTACCGTGGTTTGAGTCTCTGTTCATCTCCCACTATGGGAAAATATGCTTTTAAAACTTTGAAGTCTCGTGTAGTATCATTTAGGGCGTTACAGTTTACTTAAATCATTCAGTGTTACAACAATGAGTTAGTCAGAAATGTTGTGTTCGTAAGCCTGTGAGAGGACAAACATTTGAAGTAAAATTGGCCGCCCGTGAGGAGCAGCGCTGATGCAGATGCAGTGAGGTAAGCGCGTGTGCAAGGTTACGGTTCCGAAACTGTTATCTCATCCAAAAGAAAGTGCAAGGGGCCATTGTTCCAGTTGAAGCTAATGGTCGCGTTCGTAATAAACTGTGGGTTCCCACGAGAAAAGTGAAACCTTGGGAAGGTGCGAGGCGTCGGGTGCACCCACACCGCTTCGTTCTCAGCGAGCTTAAGTCCACCTCTCCACAACCTTAAGACGACTTTATTTCTTACCACCAGCTGTTATCGTTGCGTTTCTTACTTTACTTACTTAAAGCGTGTTCTGGAAGTGACGCTACACATATAGTCAAGATTGTGGGAATGTAATTGACATAGCCTCATCCCGGTATGCTGATGAATTTACATACGAGGATTCGTGGATTTGAACCCGCTTTTTCAATTACGAGTCCTATATCGAAATCACTGCACCTTAAATTTTTCTGGCCCATTTGCTACAGGTAAAATATGCATCCGCGTTGACTAGATAAACTTTAAGCGGCTAGAGAGAAGCTCAAAAGTGCCAAAACGGAAGAACAATCATTTGTCGAACTTTACGGGTACAACATTTGATCAAAAGTATTAGTGGACATTAATATGCGGTGTGTTCACCCTTAACCTTTATCATGGCTTGAATTCCGTTGAGAAGCTTTTCATGAGGTGTCCGAATGTCTATGAAGGAGTGGCAACCCATTCTTCCTCAAGGATCGAAACCGGAGAAGGTAGCGATGACGGACGCTGTGGTCTGGAGCGAAGTCTACTTTCAAACTCATCCCAAAGGTGTTCCATTGGGTTCAGGTCGGGACTCTGGAGAGGCTATTCCATTTCAGGAATTTTAATGTCCACAAACTATTGCTTTATGACAGGGAGCATGCTGATGCAAACAGTCATTGTCTCCAAATTGTTCCTTGATTGTACGCAGATCCCTCAGTATTTCACCTTTGGCACTAACAATATGATAAGTAACTTTCTCTAGGCAGTCGCGAAACCCAAACCGTTCCCTCGTTTTGCCACAGGCTATAGCTTGATTCATCACTCCAAATCATTCGTTTACAGTCATCCACTGTCGGATGGCGTCGCTCTTTACACCACATCAAGCGTCGCTTAGCACTGACTACAGAAATATGTGGCTTATGAGGAGCTGCTGGGCCACTGATCCCATTCTTTTTAACTCCCTAGAATGTTAGCTGGACTGCAGGTAGTACTTTGGAACTGCCTTTGTACATCGTACCTGTGTAAGACTTAAAATAATGGCGTCATTAACTGTCAAAACCATTTGTAATGTAATATTGGCTGTGTTTGGATGGCTGCATGACACGTTCCGAAAGCCAATAAATAAAAAAAGGCATTCTTTCCGCTGATTTCTTGCATTTTTTTACAACCACCCTGCTCAACGCTCGTCAGTCCCTGTCCATGAGGCCTACCAGGTCTTCGTTTTGCTGTAGTTTGTTCCTTCGCGTTTCTACTTCACAATCGTATCACCAAGAGTCGACGTGGGCATGGTTTAAATGTCCGCACTGGATTTGCTACTGAGGTGAC
Source organism: Schistocerca gregaria (assembly GCF_023897955.1). NCBI lineage: Eukaryota > Metazoa > Arthropoda > Insecta > Orthoptera > Acrididae > Schistocerca > Schistocerca gregaria. The sequence goes on from NC_064931.1 coordinate 750,343,997, forward strand.
ATCCAGTGACTAGCTCACGTTCGAAGTCACTGAGCTCTCGTGACCGATCCATTCTGCTGTTACTGCTGACGACACACTCCCCCAGAGTCCTTTTGTACAGGGGCGCCACTTGTGGCATCTAGCGGACAATGATAAATAAGTGTGTGTGTGTGTGTGTGTGTGTGTGTGTGTGTGTGTGTGTGTGTGTGTTTGTGAAATCTTATGGGACTTAACTGCTACGGTCATCAGTCCCTAACCTTACACACTACTTAACCTAAATTATCTTAAGGACAATCACACACATCCATGCCCGAGGCAGGACTCGAACCTCCGCCGGGACCAGCCACACAGTCCATGACTGCAGCGCCTAAGACCGCTCGGCTGATCCCGCGCGGCTAAACAAGTGTGGCTGTGAAATATCCGTGGGATCAAACATTTTAAACTAGTGCATCTCGGTTGGTTTCCAAAGATAATAGTTAATTATTAGTGTTTGATATACTACTAAACCGAGAGAAATTATTTCATGCATATAGATGAAAATTTGTACCAAGATGGGGAATCTAATCCGCGTCTCCTTCTTTCTAGGCGGGTGCGTTAGCCACTAACCTACCTTGGCAGAACGATTCACAGAACTGCACGTATTACCATGGCACGCCTCCCTTCTCGATCCAAATTCTGACTGCCGCCCCATTCTACTTTAAATCCCCCTTACACACATTTTCACTCGCCGATTCAGTCTATATAAATAAAATCACATCTGTATGAGACTAGTAAACGTCGCTGAAATTATGTCGCGTCATTTCAGGCTGGATCCCCCATTTACTTCCGATTCTGAAATGCTATTCCAGAACATGGAGAATGTCGGCAATTCTGTTGGTGTGTAAGGGGGAATTTAAAGTAGACTAGGACTGAGGCGTGCCGGGGAAATCCGTGCAGTTGTGTGAACTTCTTTGCCAATGTGGCTTTAGTGGCTAACGCGCTTGCCTAGTAAGCAAGAGACCAGGGTTCGATTCCCAGCTTTGGTACAAATTTTCACTCGCCGCTTCAGTCTATACACATAAAATCATATCTGTATGACACCAGCATAAGTATCTGAAATTGTCATTTCACAGGAATTATTTCAGTGAAAATGCGTTGAAAACTATTTAGCTTACAAGAGGACCCTCCATACAGTAAATCACGGATTTTGATGCGCTTCAAATATGTTGTAGAGGCACTTATCCTGAGTACCTGGCTATCTGGTTTTTTAGCGACGGGCCTTGGTTTCTGAGAAAATCGCTTTTGAAGTTCATTTTTGTATATCCGCAACATTACACCTATTACGAACAAGTCAGCGTAGCGCACCGTTAAAAGTTCACGGCTACCGCGTTGGAGATACCGTGTTCGAATCCTGCTCGGGCTTTTTTTTTTTCAAAATCGACCGAATTTTTCAATTTTATTTCAAATAATATCAACCAGCATTTTAAAGTGTGCGAAATTGTAAAGATATGTTCAGTTATTAATTTTTTCTCTCATACAATATTACGAAATCTTATTTTTCACAGTCCACATTGCTTGATATGCCAGAACAATATTGTGGGTGATACTTATCATAGAAACAACCGAAGCACAAATTTTCGCAACACCACACGCATTTTCTGAAAGCAACCGGCCTGCAGGCGCATGGTTTTTTAGTGAGCGATACCGGGAAACCCAATTCTTTTGCATTCAAAAGATTTCTCTTTCATCCGCTAATTTCGATGCGAACCATGAGTATCTAATCATGCTTTCAAAATCAGGTGCGCTGAATTGATGAAGGATTAGCGAATGTAATTTTATCGAATCTCCCCTAGACGCGATCTCTCTATTGTCTTTCATCAAATCGGGAGTATTCTAAATAATTTTCGTGAAGATTTTCACCTGTCGGTAAAAATAAACATCGCAGGGCTGGCAATAAGGAGTGCACTTTGGTGGGACCACTTTTAGGATGGAGGTGCTCGCTTTCCTTTCATGAGTGAATAAATGATCTTATAAAGTTCAATCGGTTTGCCTTCCCCACGAATAGATAATTTTGTCTGTATCACGTACGGAAGAATTACAGATCGCAAAAATTCTTCGTACACCAGTTTCGTGAACTTCGCGGATTTCGTGCAGAACATGACTACATTTCTGTATTTCCCAATTAATTCGTTTACTTGTTTTTGAACGTTAGGACCAAATTTTCCGGACGGTTCTTGCATACATAAAAAAAGGGAGCAGAATTCGAACACGGTACCTCCAGCGCAGTAGCCGTGAAGCTTTACCGCTGCGCTACGCTGACTGGCACGGGATGTATGTAATGTTACGGGTATACATAGGGCGCAATGAAGTTCAAAATCGATTTTCTCAAAAAACAAGGCCCGTCGCTAAAAATCCGGATAGCCAGATACTCAGGGTAAGTGCCCCTACAGCATATTTGAAGCGCATCAAAATCCGTGATTTACAGTATGGAGGGTCCCCTTGTTAGATAAAATTTGTGGTGCATTAGTGAACTACGTGACAAAATACTAAAATTGTTCAGAGAAAAAAAACTAGTTTTACAGTATATAGTAAACTTCGGTGACATGTTCGAAGGGGCTGAGCGAACAACATAATTTGGTCTTACTAAGACTCAATGGAACAGTCAATTGAAGGTTCACTGATGGTAATTGTGCATTCATAAACACGATGGACACAATATAGGTAGCTGCAAATCTTTACTGATTGCTCCGAAATAATTAGTACTGCCTTTTACATTAGTCCGTACCTGTATACTTAGTCTATTACGTATTCCATATCTGGTCAGTAAAGGTTCATCAGTATAACATAAGTAGGTACAGAGCTAATTTGGGGTGCCACATCGCTGCATTCATTATAAAAGACCACAAGGGATCCGAAGTCAGCTGGACTTAAGTATTATTCAGTGAGAACTGTCAGCCTATGCTGTCGTCAGTACATTGGTCATCTATTCAGAGAGCCAATGATGCACTGTTTCTTTTAACTCAAAATTTACTCTTTTTTCTTCTTGGAAGGTAGGATCGCGTGTGCTAGTATTTTTCTGACGTCGCCAACGTCCGCGAAAATAGCGTACTTCGGACATCTCGTAAGAGTATACTAGTTTCGAAACATCTTTGTCGCTTCCCCTACTACGTCGGTTAGTTTGTCCGTGAACAAATACAATGACAGGCAGTTCCACAAGCCTCAGCGCCATTTCGAAGGAAGGAAGAGAGATGTAGAGTTTAGCGCTCCGTTGATGACGAGGTCATTAGAGAGGAAATAAAAGCTCGGACTGTGGGAGGGATGTCCTTTCCAAAGGGATCATTCCGGAATTTGCTTTAAGCGATGTAGGGAAAGCACGGAAGACGTAAATCTGCATGCCAGACAGGGGTTTGAACTGTCGTCCAGCGTGCTTACCACTGCGCCACCTTCGCTGCCCGTGCTGTATTGTAGTGCTAATTCCTTAACTTGTGATGACAGAGTGCATCGAAACAAGCATTCCTCAGTGCTCAGAGCCCCCGTCAAGCGAAGTTTGCGAAGCAGCTGTCACTTCACGTAGTGGTGCTCACTTTCACCAGCCTTCATAACGTGTACTAACGTGTTAACACGCTTGTCTACACTGGCTGCTAGAGGAGTGACGCTACGACGCGCTGGCTGTCTGGAATGGTTTTCCAACTGGAGTGCGTATCATTTTTAGATGTTTTCTCTTTCTTGAATGTTCAGTCCAGTCACACTGAACATGTATAACACTACGGAAAAATGTAGTCTCATGTCGATAATTACGCTCTGTACTCTGTAGGAATGATTTTCTCTGTGGGAGGTTACGAAAAGTTTAGTGTTGGCAGGTGACACAGAAGTTACCACTAAAAGTCACTGCTCACATGGTATGCGGCAGCTCCGTCTGAAATGTCAGCGCGCGGGGACACGCAGTGAAACGTGAACTCTCAGGCCGAAAGAGTGCTTCTTGTGTAACAGCAAGATTCCTACCATAAACAGTGGCCGAAGAAATGGTGATACCATTTTAACAGTGGCTGCTGGTATGTGAATGAGTAGTTAATCCTACAGCAATACTGCACGAGTTCGGAGATAACCGCCAGAACAGTCATGCAAACGTGGAATCGATGATCTGCCCATAGCTGTGCACGTGAGAAAATGGATATAGGACGTTGCAATGGCGCAACTAAAACGGAGATGAATGAAGGAACTCTTGTGACTCAGTCTGGTGCAAGCCAATTTCTAATTGACGTCACTTAGCGGCTTGCGTGGTAAATGTCTTACTTGTTACAGTCTCTCGTAGGTGACTGTAATGAGTGTGGTTATAGCGTCGTGTAGTCGTTGTCGTTGTCGTTGTTGTTGTTGTTGTTGTTGTTGTTGATGATGATGATCGTGAAGAAGGGGAGGGTGAAATCCTGTGTCGAAACAGCCCATTTTTCTTGAAAAACGTCAAAGGAGTAGCCGAGGTTAACTTTCCATTCGGCGGATGGATCACCATAAAAAATTTCACGTACACATACTACATGAGACAATGTGGAGTGATTTGGAATTTAGCTCAGCCGTTTGGCGTGAAGTAGCCACCGTGTATCACGCAGTGATAGATGAGTCATTATACTATATTATCCATCGTGATGATGAATATGGAAGTGGCTCACGCTGCTGATAAAATTTAGAAATTTCTATAAATTCTCTCTAAGCATCCATTGACATATACGTAGCGCAGAAGTATTTTCTAACGTTCGCCTCTCATCCACAGATGTTACCTGTACAACAAACAGCAACCATCAGAACCTAAAGATATTCAGCATCTGTTATTATACACGATTTTACATTTTGATAACGCATGTAACTAAGCGGACAAGGCAATGCTTCGCAGTTGCCAAATATGTATGGGAATTGGACATCCATCCCAATATCCTTCTTCTCCGTCTCTCTGTCTGTCTTTTCCTCTCCTCTCTCTTCGTCCATCCTCCCATCCATTTCCTCTTCCTCCTCCGTCTCTCTCCACCTCCTCTACCCTCTCTTGTTCATTTCCTACCTGCAGCCCCTCTCTGCCCATCTCCTATCCCCCCCTTCCTCCCCCCATGTTTCTGACCAGGACCCTCTTCTATTGTTATTGCCAAATAAAATTTGATTGGGATCCGAAGTCGCTTAAAATTAATAGGTAAATCGGTTTGGAGCATTGGTATGTGGGGTATGAGGGACCTATCCTGCTTCTGGACGTGGGAGGATAGAAGCTTTAATGACAGTGCTTCGCATAGTTTAAATCTGCAAACGGTTATTACGAAGTTTCGTACGATGCAGATTCCGTAGTTATATTCTAATCGTAAGTCCATGAGCAATAAATACAACTTCCCTGCAAGGAGGCCGGCCAGAGTGACCGAGCGGTACTAGGCGCTACAGTCTGGGGCCGCGCGACCGCTACGGTCGTAGGTTCGAATCCTGCCTCGGGCATGGATGTGTGTTGTCCTTAGGTTAGTTAGGTTTAAGTAGTTCTAAGTCTAGGGAACTGATGACCTCAGATGTTAAGTCCCATAGTGCTCAGAGCCATCACACGCATCCATGCCCGAGGCAGGATTTGAACCTGCGACCGTAGCGGTTGCGCGGTTCCAGACTGTAGCGCCTAGGCCGGCCGCGGTGGTTTCGCGGTTCTAGGCGCGCAGTCCGGAACCGTGGGACTGCTACGGTCGTAGGTTCGAATCCTGCCTCGGGCATGGATGTGTGTTGTCCTTAGGTTAGTTAGGTTTAAGTAGTTCTAAGTTCTAGGGGACTAATGACCACAGCAGTTGAGTCCCATAGTGCTCAGAGCCATTTGAACCATTTTTTTTTGTAGCGCCTAGAACCGCTCGGCCACCCCGGCCGGCGTAGCAGTTTGTCTCACAATCGATTTTAACAGAAAATTTGTACTTTGTTGTTGAAAAAAATATATAGCCTATGTCCGTCTGAATGTTAGCGTATCGTGAAAATTTGATGTAAATTGGTCAAGAACCTTTCGAGATTTTTAGTAACAACGATGAACAACTTGTGTTTATAAAGTAGACCGACAAACTGTAGGGACAGATTCCTGACTAAATGGAGGAAAACAGATCCTATGAACATGTGTCCGAAAATGGACGGTGTGCGTGCAACGAAAACAAATCGTCCCTGAACACAGTACAGAGCTGCATCACATCCACGTCACAACAGATGTTCAAAGTGACCTCCATGGGATTGCAGGTGATACGGATAGTAGCGGTGGTCATACAGGATACACATAATCGTACTTTGGCTTACAGCATGTCGGCGGGCCACTTGCCTGGAGCTTTTGTACTGAGGTTAGTCTCAATATCCTGTGGAACCTGGTCCTCCAAACCTGATGTACAGATAGTCCGTCGCCTCCCTACATGTTTCTGTCTGAAAGGACCGACGATAAAACAAAGGTTCATAAAGGGCTCGAAATGTCGGGTGAGGTGGTTGGTATCAGGGAGGGTATAGCCGTGCTGCCTCTCGAGCTGTGACGGTACGATACCTTGCGGATACAGAGAGATGCAAATAAAGTATTTCAGGCCCTTGACGTACACTGTGCATAGTTTTACAAGGACGAGGAATAGTGCTGGTCAGTGCTGTAGGCATGTAACTTCAGCTATTCATCTAGGCATCTTTCCGCAAGGTCATTAAGCCTTGTGATGTAGTGGAATCCTGGTGAATATTAATGCTGATGGCCTGGAAGAGAAGAGTTTCTACGCTGTAGGGTACGCGTTTGCCGCGCTGCGTGTTCACGTCCTGTCGATTTTCCACGAGCATTAAAACTGATGGGCTCGGGGACGTCTGGAGTCTCCCTTGGTTCGCAGCTGTGTTTATTCTGGAGTAGCTGCTAAAAGCCAACATCACTTTCTCAGCCCTTACTTCCGTGCGCTTGCACGTGATCGTGGAGCGCAAGGCGTCTTCTCATTTCACAGCAAAATTTACAGCTTCTTCATGTACGTTAAATCACGTCCTTTGACGCTTTCTTTCGCTGTCGACTGTACACTCTGAAATACATAGAACAGCACCAAGTCCTTTGAAACAGACGCGTGGAAATAACTTTAGAAATTTCTTCGTTAGCTTGTTTGATCCAGCAGTTAACATTTATTTCTGGCTGATGAAACTGGTTGATATCGGTGGCATAAGAGCTCTTCAGACATCATAGACGTGGATCATGGGATTCATTATTCGGTAGATGTCACTGAATTATATATGGTTCAGTCTAAATTTGTCTTTTTAAGGTCCGTGAAGCATTTCAGTATTTCCGGTGATTATCGTGAGAAAATCTAAAACTTGCGTAACAACGCAAGGATAGTTAAAAATCACAGCATTCTCATAAAACTTGTTATCTTTTCTCTCTGTTTCACGTTTACTTAATCTTGCTTCACGTTTACTTAATCTTGCTTCACGTTTACTTAACCTTGCTTCACGTTTACTTAACCTGAGTTCAGATGACTCACGAGATAGTTTTAAATAAATGAAACATGAGTCGTTTCCCCTAATACTTCGCAGTATGAGATGCTTTTGATCAAAATTTACTTGTAAAAGTATATTTGCAAAGTCAGAAAAACTTTTCATTTTATTTACCTTGTTTCTGGCGATAGATTTAATTGTGAAATTCATGATGTTAAAATTACGATGTGAAAAGTATGCAACAAAAATTTGGAATCTGATGTGGCTGCCAAAAATGACTTTTAAACCATTGATAGCCGCTTTATTTCTCTAGATATAACAATGTTCAATGCGAGTAGATATAGTAACAGTCAAGTATAGATTTTCGTGAATGTGTCTAGTTGTTTCCGAAATTTGTTCTCAACAAGCTGTGGTTTATAGTTACGAAGCAACAGGGATATTAGTGTTTCGCGAGTTCAACCCTTTCATGGTCGTTGGAGCATTGAATCCCAAGCAAAACAAAAACTGCCACAATGAAATATTGTAGTACACTAGTTATTCCACACGATAGCATAAAATCCCGTGAACACTCGAACTCTACCCATGTGCCTACTCTGATAGATTTAAATTCAAACAGGGGCGTTTTCGCAAAAATCTTCGAAAGCTGCAGGTCTATGAGACTCACTTCTGATCTCACGGACAGAAGGAGGACGCAGACAGTATTTCCTTTGGATGTTCCAAACGACACGAAATTACGACAGTTCTTACACGACAGCCTGACTGATCATTACTACTTTGTTGGCAACGCAGTCTCGCAGAACTTACAATTCACTCTTCAGATAATTGTTTTTGTGGACATCCACATACAATAGCCACACAATTCAGTCCCTATTTGTATCTGTGACTATGCAGTCAGATATTATCTATACGGGCTGCGCGGGATTAGCCGAGCGGTCTTAGGCGCTGCAGTCATGGACTGTGCTGCTGGTCCCGGCGGAGTTTCGAGTCCTCCCTCGGGCATGAGTGCGTGTGTTTGTCCTTAGGATAATTTAGGTTAAGTAGTGTGTAAGCTTAGGGACTGATGATCTTAGCGGTTAAGTCCCATAAGAATTCTCTCTCTCTCTCTCTCTCTCTCTCTCTCTCTCTCTCTCTCTCTCTCTCTCATATATATATATATATATATATATATATATATATATATATATATATATATATATACGAATCAGCTGGCTGCATAACGCAATCTAACCGCCGATATACCAATTAAATAAAAGAGAACTTCAAATTTGCGAAAAAATGCAACGAGAGATCAAAAATTGGGTTAAGGCCGCTGTTTGCAGAGCTGAACGGCTAGCCCTTAATGCTGGCTACACTTCACTGGGCACGTGCACTGCATGCGATGTAGCTACTGCTGCGCGCAAGCTAGCTGTAGCTACAGCAGGTAACGCAGCGTTGCGTTAACGAAAGAATACACAGACGCCTTCGCGCGCATTTAACTTGGTAATGGCTTGCAAACCACGCGCGATGAAAACTTCCTCGTTTGTCGAAACTGTGTGTCGTTAACGACGTTGGAAACAATTACTGGGAAAATTGAATTGAACGCTGCATCGGATCAGAGCTAAAGGACGATCTGTCTTAATCTTTCTGTATTTGAGTCTTGACAGTCTATTAACAAACTAAAATTAACACTTTATTCGAGGTTTTTCTACAAATTGTTCGGATCAATGGCTTTTTCGTCCTTTTTGTACTACTTATTGAACTAGTGTAAAATATCGTCATTAGCCATTTGTGATACACTGCTGCAAAGAGGGCGCCTCAAAAAATTTTTGCATGCTACCTGCATTCACTTTTTTCTAATGTCATCTACTTACTTTCCATTTAAGTCTTGCTCCGAGTTTTTCCTTCACTCTTGGAATCCAGTGAAGAACTTCCATGGTCCATACACCATCCATTCTGCTGGCTACAGATGCCGCCCACGTCAATATAATTTTAATTACCACCGTAATTACATTTCACTCAAATCTGTTTCCTAATCCATTTATTTATTACCTGTCTCCATCCACTCCCCAGTACTTCCCAGCATGTATCTCCCCATTGCTAACTAGGCTCCGATCTTTTTTTTTTTTTTTTTTTTTTTTTTTTTTTTTTTTGAGTGATTTCACATTAAAAGTTCATCTCTAATTGATACAGGCCACAACAGATTAAACGCACTGGTTGTAAACTTTCGGATACAAGCACATCGAAATCTTAGTTTTTACTAGACAGGGTAACGAATGTTATGTTTGACGAAACAAAAATTATATCTCACGCATCACGTCAGTCTACCGGAACTCTGTTATCATAGATGCCGTAGAGATCGGAATGTGCTGCAATAAATTTAACCTCGACAATAGCTACAAGTTTAGTGGTTCGTGGGGGCGTGCTTTCGACGTTGAGAGTCTCCATAGAAAATTGTCGAGCAGTTTTCGATCCTACGGGCTCCAGTAACATTGCAGACATCAATACGATCCCTGGCAGCATAACGACTGTCAGTCGTTTTCAAAGAACAAGAATGAAAAGAAGGAAGATTAGGGTTTAACTTCTTGCCAATGACAATGTCAGTAGAGACGGAGTACAAGCTCGGATTGGGGGAGGACGGGAAAGGAAATCGGCTGCCCCTTTGATAGGAACTATCTCGGTATTTGCCTTAAGCTATTTAGGGAAACCACGGAAAACCGAAACCCAGGTGGCAGGACGGTGATGAACCGACACTTACCACTGTGCTACCTCGTTTGGTGGAGATGACTCATGTTATCCTCGAAAGCTCAGAGTCCTTGTTGCGATTTGAATCGGCAAGAATATCGAGAGTAATTTGCGGAAGTTCCACATCTGTTGGTGGGCTAGCGACACGAAGCTGTATGGTGCGTACGGCAGACTAGCTATCTCGTCCTGTGCTCACATCTCTTGGTCCAGTGGTCGTTCACTATTGCGCACGATCCGGTTCTGTCCACAGGTTCCACACAACCTTCATTGTCATTCCAGTATACGCTGTATGAGCCGAAGTGCTACCGTATTACAAACCCACTTCTCACAGACCGATCCCATTGTCCTGGTCGAACTCATTCATATGCTTATATGGCGCCCTTTGCTACGTACGAGGACTACTGTTAACCTGCTCTCACGTTTCCACTCCGTTGCAAGGGCTACCTTGGCGTAACTCTGACCTTTCCGGTCGCCTAAGAGAGGGCGCTGCTTAGCTACGCGCACACCATCTCTGACACCTCAGTCGCTCATTGCTGGTGGACTCTTATACCTTCACTCAGAATTTGTATTCATTCGGACTATCTGTTCAAGGCATTGCTATTTTGGGAGACGTTGATGGTCCGACCTGTACGGATTACTCGTCCCGCGAAGTAACTTCCAGCCTCATAGGAAACAATTTGCTTTGAAGATTATTTTCATAGGGTGGCAACAAGATAGAAGCTGCAATGCGTAAATAAAATAACGAATGAAATTAATGCTGCCGTTTGTCGTCACTAGAGAACATTCTCCGATTAAAATTTGAAACCTAAACTTACAATAATAATAATAATAAGATTGCCGCGCGGGATTAGCCGAACGGTCTTGGGCACTGCAGTCGTGGACTGAGCGGCTGATCTCAGCCAAGGTTCGAGTCCTCCCTCGGGCATGGGTGTATGTGTTTGTTCTTAGGACAATTTAGGTTAAGTAGTGTGTAAGCTTAGGGACTGATGACCTTAGCAGTTAAGTCCCATAGGATTTCACACAATATTGTAAGATTAGGTTTCAGATTTTCATCTGAGAATGTTCTCCAATATCACCCATTGGCAGCAGTAGTTTCATTCTTCATTTGATTTACGTAGTGCAGCTTTCATCTTGTTGCCACCATATGAAACTAATTCTCTAAGCAGTTGTTTCTATCAATCTGTAAGCTATTTTGTAATACGAGTATTTTGTACAGGTCGGACATAAACTTCTCTCAAAATTGCAATGCCTTGAAAGAATAGTATGACTGAATAATAATATTAATTATTGCTATTCTATGTGGCTGTATCGACGGGTTCAAGTATTTCAATTGGACGCCACTTTGGCGACTTGTGCATGCCCGTAATCTACCCCCTGTACCCAAGCTGGGAAAGAGGACATACAGTTCAACGTTGATTCAGAACCACGTGTCATTCATAGCGACTCCTCAAATCGTTGAGAGATGGAGGCTAGATTAAAGATAGATTGAAAAATTCTATTTTCCGACTTATTTAATCCCGCGATCTTCCGGTTTCCAGGCACACGTTTTACCACTACCAGGCCAGAGTAACTTACCCACACATTCCATTTAGTAATTGGAAGTATACCACTACTCAGTTCAAACTGAGTCCGATATTAGGGAAGAGTTACCGAGCTGAAACGAGAAAGAGGCTGAGAGAAAATCTGCGGTGTTACACCGTTAACTGTTTCTCAGTCGCGTCGGTTTGTGAATCTAGCCATATGTGATATACTGTTACGGGTTTTAAGCGTATCGGTCAGTGATTTTAACCGTATGTGATATTGTCACTAACGTCTAACCTTGCTTTCATATCAGTACACTGATATTGTACAGAGATTAAGAGAATGATCCCTTCTTCGGAGAGAACGGTTTAAGAATACAGTTTTTCGGTTTGTGTAGCTGCGCATTCGAGAACGATAGACAGCTTTGACGCGCGCTTGATTTGATTTTTCGAGCTGCTCAACAGCGTCTTGGGTGAGTCAATAGTTTTCAGAGTGGGTAGCTGAGAGAGGTGGCATAGCGCAAAGACGTTGGATTCGTACACTTTCAGACGGCGGTACAAATCCACGTCCGCTCATCTAGATTTAGCTGTTTCGTGATTTTCTTAAATCGCTTAAGGCAGATTCCGGGATAGTTCCTTTGAAAGGGCACGGCTGACACCTTTCCCTAATCCGGTTTTCTGCTCCGTCCTTAACGACCTCGTCTTCAGAGGGACGCGGAACACTAATCTTCCTTCCTTCGGAGTGCTCGGAAGGGAGTCTCGCAAGAGCGGTCAAGCTGTGCAGACGCGTCGGTTGATGTATGCACAAGTTGGTGCCGGGGCCGCGTAGAAATGATTTATTTATGAAGAGTGAACTTCTTACGGAAGCGTATCTGCGAAGGAAAGAGAGATATGCAAAGTTAGTCGCTGCAGACCGTATTTGCGTGATTTCTCCGTATATCAGTAACGCGCCATCATGCCATGTTCGACCAGTTTCGGACACGGTGTTAAGTCACGAGAGACGACATTCTACAGGTGACCGTTTCTTATTTCAAACCACGAAAGCTAAGTAAAGCAATGGTTTGTGCGGGAGTTCAAATGGCTCTGAGCACTAAGGGACTTAACATCTTTGGTCATCAGTCCCCTAGAACTCAGAACTACTTAAACCTAACTAACCTAAGGACATCACACACATCCATGCCCGAGGCAGGATTCGAACCTGCGACCGTAGCGGACACGCGGTTCCTGACTGAAGCGCCTAGAACCGCACGGCCACACCGGCCTGCCTTGTTCGGGAGTGAATAGTAAAACCGGCGAATAACTGTGAGACTGTAACTTGATAAGCATATCTAACAATAAGACTTTTCCATTTTAACTACCCTCGCTATTTAAGGATAAACTGGGTACTAGTTTCCAGAATGAATTTTGATCCTGCAGTGGAGTTTGCGATGATTTGAAACTTCATGGAAGATTAAAACTGTTTGCCGGACTGGGACTCGAACCCGGGACCTTCACCTTTCGCGCGCAAGTGCTCTACCGATTAAGCTAACCATTAACGACTCACGACCCCTCCAACCCCTCCCCCCCTCCCCCCCTCCCCCCCCTCCCCCCCTCCATCCCTCCGCCGCCATAGGCTGGCGCTAAGACATTTCTCCGCAATATTCTACTTTTACTGGAGTGTTAGCCCCGTAAGGTATGTTGAACTTCTGTAAAGTTTGGAAGGTAGGAGAAGAGATACTGTCGGAATTAAAACTGCGAGGGCGGGGCGTGGGTGGTGGTGCTTGGGTAGCTCAGACGGTAGAGCATCTGCCTGGAAAAGAAAATGGTCCGAAGTTAGAGTTCTGTTCCGGCACGCAAGTTTAATCTGCCAGGAAGTTCTGAATATTTGTTTGAGACGCTTCCCTGAAATACGTTAGACGGACCATAGACTGACTGCAGAACGGGACTTAATTGTAAATTACATCTTCCTCCTTCGTCAACACGGCTGTTACCTTCCCAATTTAATCATTTACAATAATAATAGTTAAAAGAAGTTTACAGCGGACGTCAAATCTCCCTCCTTATTTAGTTCTCCCGTGATTTCTGCAAATCACTTTCTGCCTAGTCCGTAAAGAAGATGAAGACCCAGCTCTTTCTTCATTGTTGCTCAGTCCTAATCAAATGCTCCATCTGGAATGTTTAGTATACGCATCTCGCGTTTTACATCTACATTTACACGATTACTTTACAATTTACACTTAAGTGCTTGTCAGAGAAGTAGTAGAACCATTTTGACTATTTCTCGACCGTCCCACCCTCGAATAGCGCAAGGGAAACATTAACAGATAATTTTTTCAGTGTGAGCTCTCACTTATCTTATAACGATCATCGTTTCTCTGTATGTAGGTGGGAGTCAATAAAATACTTTTGCATTCGGAACAGATATTTTGATGACTGAAATTTCGTCAAAAGATCGCGCTGAAAATTCGTGAAAAGATCTCGCTGCAACGAAAAGTGCCTTTGTTTTAATTATTGCCACCGCAACGTACGTATCATATCCGTGACACACACTCCCTATTTCGCTAGAATAGAAAAGGAGCTACCCTTGCCGGCCGGTGAGGCCGAGCAGTTCTAGGCGGTTCTAGGCGCTTCAGTCTCACGATCGCTACGGTCACAGGTTCGAATCCTGCCTCGGGCAGGTTAGAATCTTTCCTCGGGTATGGATATGTGTGATGTCCTTAGGTTAGTTAGGTTTAAGTAGTTCTAAGTTCTAGGGGACTGATGACCTCTGAACTATTTGAGCTACCCTTATTTGATCTTTGTCGATGTATTCCGCCAATCCTCTCTGGTAAGGATCCCATATCGCGCTGCAATACCCACAAGAGGACGGACAAGCGTAGTGTAGGCAGCATCTTTAGTAAATTTGTTGCATCTTTTAAGTGTTCTGCCAATAATCAATTCTTTTTTAAATAACATGTAACCGAAATTTAATGGAATTTTTGAGTACTCATGTCATTGTTTAGTGTCAATTGGTACTTTTTTTGCAAATCACAGTTATGTTGTCTAAATCATTTTACAAATCGATCTGATCTTATGATCACTTTACTGGACGGTAAACGACAGAATCTTCTGCAAGCAATTTAACAGGGCCGCTCTGGGAGTCTCGCAAGTTGGATATATAGACTGGGAAGAGCAGAGGTTCTATATACTTCATTTGATAACGTCATATATCACTTATGGTACTGTGGATGACTTTCTGTTAATTACTACAAACTGTGACCTTTCCGACAGGAAATAACGAATTGAGTGGCACAACTGAGATGATACCCCATAGGCGCGCAATTGGAGGTTTAGAAACCACTTGTGATAAAAGGTGTCGAAAACCTTCTAGAATCTACTTGAGAGATGTCCTCTCGATATCATTCATTACTTCTATTCACTGCATCTCCTTTGGTGAAGGAGTTAAGGAAAACCTTGTTTAATAACTCCGCCTCAGTTTATCTGTCATCGGTAGTATTACCATTGCTACCGCTCAATGAATGGGTTCAAATGATTCTGAGCACTATGGGACTTAACATCGCAGGTCATCAGTCCCCTAGAACTTAGAACTACTTAAACCTAACTAACCTAAGGACATCACACACATCCATGCCCGAGGCAGTATTCGAACCTGTGACCGTAGTGGTCGCACGGTTCCAGACTGAAGCGCCTAGAACCGCTCGGCCAACCGGCCGGCCTCACTGAATACATTAACTGTGTCATGCCGCTGGTATGTTTTATTTACGATCAGAATCTTTTTGGATTTTCTATCGACTTTTGAGACAGTTTCGTTGTGAAAACTGCTAAAAAACCTCTCGCATGTAAGTTCACACTAGGTTTCGATTATCTGAGAAGTGGTGGTGGTGGTGGTGGTGGTGGTGGTGGTTAGTGTTTAACGTCCCGTCGACAACGAGGTCATTAGAGATGGAGCGCAAGCTCGGGTTAGGGAAGGATTGGGAAGGAAATCGGCCGTGCCCTTTCAAAGGAACCACCCCGGCATTTGCCTGAAACGATTTAGGGAAATCACGGAAAACCTAAATCAGGATGGCCGGAGACGGGATTGAACCGTCGTCCTCCCGAATGCGAGTCCAGTGTGCGAACCACTGCGCCACCTCGCTCGGTATATCTGAGAACTGTTGCCAGTATTGTAGATCTTGTGTTCTTTTAAACCTGGCATGCTTCTTTCGTTGCTTCTGCTAGGTCCTGACCAGATTGTGTGCTATGTGTGAGCTGTTCAGTCTCTTATTATTTATTTGGTATAAAACTGTCAATCGCCTTCAACACTATTTTTTTTATGTAAGCCGCATCTGGTATTTGTGTACATAGTTCGTTTGTAAGAAATGGACACTGTTTCTTAGAAAATTTTCAGACAAATTATCTGATTTTTAAATACCGGTAAATATATTTTGCGTTTATTTTTGGTGGATTTTGG
The DNA here is from genome assembly GCF_023897955.1 of Schistocerca gregaria. Classification (NCBI taxonomy): domain Eukaryota; kingdom Metazoa; phylum Arthropoda; class Insecta; order Orthoptera; family Acrididae; genus Schistocerca; species Schistocerca gregaria. The sequence continues at coordinate 750,360,050 of NC_064931.1, forward strand.
TGTTACATATTCAGTCTCGCTACAGTGTCGTAACGAGCTTAGGTCTCTAACCCCTATACTTTTCATGGCACTCTCTATTTACTTTGTTATTTTTCTTTCTTTCTAAGCGGTTTGGGATGTTATCGCAACCATTCGAATTTCGTGTGGACGCCTTAGATTTTTTTAAATAAGTAGAATATATGGTAATCGATTTGAATACGCAGCTTTGAGTCATTCCGCGTAGCAGTGGAAACACACTTTATCCATTGTATATTTTACATTGCTTTAAGGTAATATGTATACGATCCAGTCACATTAATGTGCTCACCATCTATGAGGTCGCGGAAAATGAAGTCATTGTCGTAATGCGGAAACGGAGCGACTTATCTTACGTCCAAAAGGGCATGATCATTGGCTTTCGAGTCAAAGATGGAAGCATTCCCAAAACTGTTAAGTTTGTGAATAGTTTGCATGCCATCATGGTTAAATTGCACTCTGCGTAGCAAAATGGTGCTATCCACAACCGGTGCCGAGGCGACTGTGGTGCACCAGGGTCCATATGAAGGGCTTATTTCAATAGTGGTAGAAGTCCATTATTGTTCATTTTGAGATACTGACCAGTATGGCCTAGCGGTTCTAGGCGCTTCAGTCTTGAACCACGCGACCACTACGGTCGGAGGTTCGAATCCTGCCTCGGGCATAGATGTGTGTGATGTCCTTATGTTAGTTAGGTTTAAGTAGTTCTACGTTCTAGGGGACTGATGACCTCAGAAGTTAAGTCCCATAGTGCTCAGAGCCATTTGAACCATTTTTTTTTTTAGATACATAGTCCTAAAGTTAAATCAGCGCTGAAAAATCCGCAGTTGAGATAGCAGAAACATTCAAGCATATGGCTTCTTGCTAGAGATAAACCTTTCTTTCTGTTTGTTTATATCTTTATTTTCAGAAGCATTATAGGCAGAAAAGTGGAGGTAATGAACTTGTACCACTATTGAAATAAGCCCTTCATACAGTACAGGCCATTAAAATTGTTACACCAAGAAGAAATGCAGATGATAACGAGTATTCATTGGACTATACTGGAACTGACATATGATTACATATTCACGAAATTTGGGCGCATAGATCCTGAGAAATCAGTACCCATAACAACCACCTCTGGCCCTAATAACGGCCTTGATACGCCTGAGCGTTGAGTCACACAGATCTTGTATGGCGTGTACAGGTACAGCTGCCCATGCAGCTTCAAAACTATACCACAGTTCATCAAGATTACTGACTGGCCTATTGTGACGAGCCGGTTGCTCGGCCACCATTGACCAGACATTTTCAGTTGGTGAGAGATCTCGAGAATGTGCTGGCCAGGGAAGCAGTCGTACATTTTCTGTATCCAGAAAGGGCCGTACAGGACCTGCAACGTGCGGTCGTGCATTATCCTGCTGAAATGTAGGGTTTCGCTGGGATCAAATGAAGGGTAGAGCCACGGGTCGTAACACATCTGAAATGTAGCGTCCACTGTTCAAATTGCCGTTAATGCGAATAACAGGTGACCGAGATGTGTAACCAATGGTACCCCACATCATCACGCCGGGTGATACGCCAGTATGGCGATGACGAATACACGCTTCCAATGTGCGTTCACCGCGATGTCGCCAAACACGGATGCGACCATCGTGATGCTGTACACAGAACCTGGATTCATCCGAAAAAATGACGTTTTGCCATTCGTGCACCCAGGTTCGTCGTTGACTACACCATCGCAGTCGCTCCTGTCTGTGATGCAGCGTCAAGGGTAACCGCAGCCATGGTCTCCGAGCTGATAGTCCATGCTGCTGCAAACGTCGTCGAACTGTTCGTGCAGGTGGTCGTTGTCTTGCAAACGTCCCCATGTTTTGACTCGATGATCGAGACGTGGCTTCACGATCCGTTACAGCCATGGGATAAGATGCCTGTCATCTCCACTGCTAGCGTTACGAGGCCGCTGGGACCCAGCACGGCGTTCCGTATTACCCTCCTGATCCCACCGATTCCATATTCTGGTAACAGTCATTGGATCTCGACCAACGCGAGCAGCAATGTCGCGATACGATAAACCGCAATCGCGATAGGCTACAATCCGACCTTTATCAAAGACGGAAACGTGATGGTACCCATTTCTCCTCCTTACACGAGGCACCACAACAACGTTTCACCAGGCAACGCCGGTCAACTGCTGTTTGTGCATGAGAAATCGGTTGAAAACTTTCCTCATGTCAGCAAGTTGTAGATGTCGCCAACGGCGCCAACCTTGTGTGAATGCTCTGAAAAGCTAAGCATTTGCATATCACAGCATCTTCTTCCTGTCGGTTAAATTTCGCGTCTATAACACATCATCTTCGTGGTTTAGCAATTTCAATGGCCATTAATATATGTGACTAGGGAGAACGACTGCTGCGGAGATGTGTACAGGCAATTAAAAGTGCAACTGTTAGTAACTGACCGTACAGATGAACCAAGGGGCTACGAACAGTGGCTTCTCTACGACCGTTCAGCGAACGTTGTTGCATATGAGCCTCCACACTTGGTTTACGCTTCCATGCCGACTACTGGTCATCGGCTGCGAAGGCTGGAATTTGCACATCTTTACGGCAGCTGCACGTCCACTGAGTGGCGACAGAAAGCTTTTCCAGACGAATCACGTTTGCTTTCGATCGGACAGAAAGCAAACACCCGGCAACAATCGTCGTCAGGGTCCAGGCCGTAGGGGGGAGCGTTGTGGTCTGGGGAATATTTTCGTGCGATTCCCTGGGTGATCTCTTCATTCTGGAAGGCTCAGAACATCTCTCGCAGCGGTGCACGCTGCAAAAGGTAGCTGTTCAGATTTTTGGCAATTCACATTTATGTGAGTGGACAATGTATAACTGTGCATGCAGTTGTTGCATATGTTCTTCTTTCAGCCGAAAAGTCTGTCGTAGTTTCTAGTTCCAGTTTAGAAACACTCGAGAGATGAGCTGCTGGGCTCGCTAACAGAACTTAATTTGTGGGTCGGCTAAGCGCCAAGTCTCCCCACGCAGTCTGTGGCTCGAGGCGCCGGGACCCACTCAAGTATAGAGGACCCTTCAGACGTGATTATAAGCTAGACTCGGTGACCTGAAGTAACACAGATTAGTTTGTGTGGAATGTAAAATTTCTGGCGACCATCAGTAAGGTCGTCACTTACTCATCTTATATACGATCATAGATGTACATTTTCATTCTCTGAGTATTGTTGTCCGTCCCCCATGCACACAAGCACAAAATGAACGTACTTCTTACAAGGGCTTTTCCCGTAACGCCTACCGAACGAGGTGGCGCAGTGGTTAACACACTGATGTCGTATATTGAAGGATGGCGATTCGTATTCCAAGAACAGCCAACCAGTTTTACGGCTTCCTTGTCTCTAAACCTCTTAAGCAAACGGCAGAATTATTCCTTTGAAAATGACGTGGACCATTTATTTCCTATTTGTTCAGTTACTTTCCATAGGCCACCTTACATTGATTGGCGGAAGATACTAATGATACCAGTACTGTTACCTGTCCTTTTATACTCTGCTTCTACCACGAATGCTACAAAATTCCCGCTTTATTCTGGATCATCTCGACTCCTATGTCATTCATAACTTCTGAGAGTCCTAGACTGGCGAGAAAACGTCACGAATTTGTCGGACGAATTCTATGTCAGCTACTACTTTCGCGCGTGAATTACATTTCCTTAGGATTCTTTCCAGTGAGGAAGGGCCTGCTGAATTTTGTAATTAATAAAATCTTCATCATATCGTGTACATGGAGAAAGATCGCTCAGAACACTAAAGTGCGTTAAAGTTAAAATCTGTGTTGTTTTCCACCATATATTACCACGCAACCTTTTTATTATGTTTTGGGTGTGTCTCAGCGTTCAATATATTAAAAGAAAGCTGACAATTGCTAGAAAACTTTACAATTCGTTGTAGAATATGAATACACAGTACAGTGTCTTAAGCACTACAACCATTACGCCATCTCGCTGTGGGAGACTCTCTCTCTCTCTCTCTCTCTCTCTCTCTCTCTCTCTCTCTCTCTCTCTCTATATATATATATATATATATATATATATATATATATATATATAGGCACAGGCCTTAAAGTGCTGATGTCGTCAATGAAGAAAGGCTGTTTTGAAAAGAAGCGAGCATCCCTTAGTAAAATGAAAATTGCTTCCGGTACTCCGTGAAGCTTGAGAGAGCAAGGATTCGTCTACCGAAGTCCATTAAGAGCTCAAAATTTAGAACTACCGTGTAGGCCTCGTTGCACGACTCATCTTTGTAAAACACGTAAAAATTTCTCGTCTGTAGTGGCGTCCTTCAACTTCACTGTTTGGGTCGACTTGCCCCTTTTCAAGAAAGGGGATTAATTTTAAATATTATCGGGATCGTCCCGTCGACATTGAGGTCATTAAAGTTAGATATTGTCCTTTTAAGAAATGATTTTATTGTGTGCATTTAAGATTAGACATTGATCCTCTCTGTTTTTCACCGAGAATTGTGTCCTGCTAAGTTTTCGAGCTAACTATGCGACTTGCGGAGATATGAAGTGAGTGTGCGACCGATGTGTCTGGTGTGGCTAACTTGGACAGCGTAGAGTATTGTTGTGTTGTTACGGATGATAGTGGGCTTGTTTGCAGCCCGGTGTCACGACTTAGAGTACTCCCGTTAAATAACTGCAATGGGAGCCGTACACATCCAACCATCTGTACAGCAGTGTCACACGTGTCCACCCCCCTCCCTCCCGCCCCTTCGCCCGCACCCATAGTCCGTGGCACACTAAAGGGAGGTTCGGTATTTAAACCTGGACATTGACAGAAAATCTGGTGCCCAGCAGCCTTACACTGCCACCATTCATCCTCCTGCCGGCCAAATACTGGTGATTAAATTCTTCCACCACTAGAATTCAACAGGAAGGAAGGAAAATTTAGAGCTTAACGTCCCGTCAGTGACGAAGTCGTTAAAGAGGGAGCAAAGGCTCAGATTGGAATGGGCTGAGAAGAAAATCGGCTGTGTCCACTTGAGAGGAATAATCGCAGTATTCAGCCTAAATAATTTAGAGAAACCACAGAATACATAAATATGGCTGTACAGACGTGTATTTACCAGCGCAAAAAGTCGAGTGCCGCAAGATAACATTTACAAGGCTATTAACATTTTTACACATCTTTTGCACGTTCAAAAAAAAATGGTTCAAATGGCTCTGAGCGTTATGGGACTTCACATCTGAGGTCATCAGTCCCCTAGAACTTAGAACTACTTAAACCTAACTAACCTAAGGACATCACACATCCATGCCCGAGGCAGGATTCGAACCTGCGACCGTAGCGGTCGCGCAGTTCCAGACTAAAGCGCCTAGAACCGCTCGGCCACACTGGCCTGCTTTTGCACGTTCAAAACAGATGCACCATGTTGTTTCGTGGATATTGCAAACTCCTGTTTTGGGTCGAAGCTATAAAGCGTCGAATATCCACATATAACTCCCATAATTCGTACTCATTACGGGGAAGTGGTTTTCCGGCTCTGGGCTAAATGTCATCCCAAATGTGTTCCACAGAATTGATGTACAACAGTTTTGGAATCATAATATGATCTGAAACGCATCATATTTCTCAAATCATTGTAGTTAGATTCTGGCAGGATATTCTGTCTGAGTGACAATAAAAAATACTGATTTAGTCCATGGCCTTCGTGTTGCGAAGTTTAACAGTCGTAAGTTCTATCGAGGACTAGGTGAGCGTAATTTTGTCATAACTAAGCTGTTCTCCTTCCGCGACCTTTTTAATTTTAATGCAATTATTTGGCGCAGTGGCATTTCTGCGCCTTATTAATATTATTTCTGATACATCCTGTGAACCCTGTCGCACGAAAACAATAATACATAATAAGCTGTATTCATACATCATTGACATCATACACGTAAGTAAAGTTCAGTATTACTTCTGGAACTGAAAAGGTTATTTCTTCATATGTAGATGCCGGCCGTAGTGGCTGAGCGGTTCTAGGCGCTACAGTCTGGAACCGTGCGACCGCTACGGTCGCAGGTTCGAATCCTGCCTCGGGCATGGATGCGTGTGATGTCCTTAGGTTAGTTAGGTTTAAGTAGTTCTAGGGGACTTAAATGACCTCAGAATTTATGTCCCATAATGCTCAGAGCCATTTGAACCATGTGTAGATTAAATCGTATGAGGCTCTTCATAATGTCAGAATAATACGGAAATACGAATCCCGTAAAATGAAATGGTTTTCCTCCATTGTTAGTAAGCTTCCGTTTCTGCTCTAGCGAAAGTAGTCACCTCTGCTGCTTTCTCCGGGAGAGATTTTGCCAACACATACAACACAATCCGAGTCGTCCAGAAAAGTCCCTTCCTTGGAAAAATCTGTTCGACGGCGAATTCAGTAATTTATCAGTTCGCCGTCTAATTGAGTTGTCTTTTTGTAAAATAACTTAGGAGATGGCTAATTTCAGGGCATTGTCACCTAGAAGTCTGAAGGACCTACCTGGCGGTGAAACGATGTATGGTTTGCCTTTTGCAACTTTCATTGTAATTGCATCACTCATATTATGCCCTCCAATCCTTGGGCCTGCGGTACCCCCTTAACTGCACAGAAAAAAATGAGTATTTCTTCTTTTATTTTTTAATGCTGAGACTACCTGGGAGTACTTGTCACAGTTGTAGCGCTTCGACGTTTTGGAATACAGTAGGCTGAAGCAGGTGGCCCTTTCAGTATTTTCCGTAAATCATCGCACATAAAATGCTGAAGATTAGCGGTTGCCTTGACGTCGTCAAATGGCAAATTCATTCTGGTATTAGTGGTGGCTCTAAATACTGTAACTATCAGAGAAACCCAAGTTACTCCTTGGCACTCGGTTTCGATATTCTACCCACATTTGGTAAATATAATATTGCGTGATGTATCTGTGTTTTTCACTGCTCTTTAGTTGATTTCACCTAGCACTGTGAAATGCCACACCCCTACCCTTCAAAGTTTTAAAATCGCGTTATATGTCAGCGCTTCTCACGTTCGCGTGTATTTCTAAATTTATTTCGGTTGGTGCCTGTGGCAACTTCCGCAACGTGTAATAAAGGGTTATTTCCCGGTATCTTATTACGTGGTTCTGCTGCATGACTCCTGAGTAATTTGACTTCGTTACGGAGCAAACGATGTTACATCATATCAGCATGCGGAGGGGGAAGTTATCGATTATTCTCCTCGTTTCTGGCTGCGCTCTCCACCCCAGGCGAGGAATTCATTTGCGCAGCGAGTGTTAAGATTCGTACCTCGTTTGACACGCCTCCTGGGGCCACGTTTATATGTAGCGGTACTGGCCTTAGCAAAGTATATGCTTCTGTGCATTGTCCCGCATATACAAAGAAATATTCTTCCCGAACTCTTATATAATTCTTGTGCTTTGAAAATTAGAGGGAAAATATCTTGTGTATATATTTTTAAAGGCAAAGCAGAGTCACCGCATAAAGGTGAAGTGATCAGAAAGCAGCCCTATTGACAGACAGATGTGGGTCATCTAATTAATGTCACGCTATGGTTTTGTCTTCCATCTTCTTATCTTCTATACTCATGTTTTCTATTAATTATGTTGTTCCTACTCCCTTGAATTTTGACCAATAAATGTCCTTCCATGACTAATGTAACATCAGAAAGCATATGAGCTCCAAATTTTACCAACACAATTGTCAGAAAACGATTGCTCCCGTCGTGCTTGATATTATATCCTCCAAAGTAGGAGCGGTACATATCAAGGTTTGTTAAATTCATTGCCGGCCGCGGTGGTCTCGCGGTTCAGGCGCTCAGTCCGGAACCGCGTGACTGCTACGGTCGCAGGTTCGAATCCTGCCTCGGGTATGGATGTGTGTGATGGTCTTAGGTTAGTTAGGTTTAAGTAGTTCTATGTTCTAGGGGACTGATGACCACAGATGTTAAGTCCCATAGTACTCAGAGCCATTTGAACCATTTGTTAAATTCATTCATAACTGCTGAAAATTTATTTTTTGCTTCATTTATGGTGCATGTACTGAGACTGGAATTTTAGTACTAATTCCAGGAAGTAGTAGTCATGTTGTTCATCTGTTCTGTAGAGATTTGGTTGTGGCGATGTTTTTTTTTTTTTAATATAGGTATCGTGGCTGTTGTAACGGCTCAGAAAGTGTATCGTTTTGTAGCCGTCGGTAATACTACTTTGACAAACTGGAATAGTCCACTTTAATTTCAGACGAGAAATGAAGCGCTCTACGAAAAGGGCGAATAGTAAATTTATATACAGTATGCTTCCAATGTCTTGGTTACAAACATTATTAACATTATAATAATTATTGTGATTCTAAAATACTGGCAACATCGTTTTCTTTCAGACACGCAAATTGTGGCCCTGTTGTTGTTCTTGTCTTTTTTCTTTTTTCTTTCGTCAACCTTGATATTGGTTTGATGCATTTCTCTGTTCCTGGCACTTGTCAGCTATCTTCTGTATGTGGGTAACTGTTGCAGCCCACATCATGGACGACCAGTATTGCTTGCTTGCTTTGTTTCTTTCCTTGTATCATCTTTTTAAAGACAGTTTTCAGCAAACACTTATGCGTGCGCAACTATTCCATATCTCAAATTAATTACACTCCTGGAAATTGAAATAAAAACACCGTGAATTCATTGTCCCAGGAAGGGGAAACTTTATTGACACATTCCTGGGGTCAGATACATCACATGATCACACTGACAGAACCACAGGCACGTGGACACAGGCAACAGAGCATGCACAATGTCGGCACTAGTACAGTGTATATCCACCTTTCGCAGCAATGCAGGCTGCTATTCTCCCATGGAGACGATCGTAGAGATGCTGGATGTAGTCCTGTGGAACGGCTTGCCATGCCATTTCCACCTGGCGCCTCAGTTGGACCAGCGTTCGTGCTGGACGTGCATACCGCGTGAGACGACGCTTCATCCAGTCCCAAACATGCTTAATGGGGGACAGATCCGGAGATCTTGCTGGCCAGGGTAGTTGACTTACACCTTCTAGAGCACGTTGGGTGGCACGGGATACATGCGGACGTGCATTGTCCTGTTGGAACAGCAAGTTCCCTTGCCGGTCTAGGAATGGTAGAACGATGGGTTCGATGACGGTTTGGAAGTACCGTGCACTATTCAGTGTCCCCTCGACGATCACCAGAGGTGTACGGCCAGTGTAGGCGATCGCTCCCCACACCATGATGCCGGGTGTTGGCCCTGTGTGCCTCGGTCGTATGCAGTCCTGATTGTGGCGCTCACCAGCATGGTGCCAAACACGCATACGACCATCATTGGCACCAAGGCAGAAGCGACTCTCATCGCTGAAGACGACACGTCTCCATTCGTCCCTCCATTCACGCCTGTCGCGACACCACTGGAGGCGGGCTGCACGATGTTGGGGCGTGAGCGGAAGACTGCGTAATGGTGTGCGGGACCGTAGCCCAGCTTCATGTGGAGACGGTTGCGAATGGTCCTCGCCGATACCCCAGGAGCAACAGTGTCCCTAATTTGCTGGGAAGTGGCGGTGCGGTCCCCTACGGCACTGTGTAGGATCCTACGGTCTTGGCGTGCATCTGTGCGTCGCTGTGGTCCGGTCCCAGGTCGACGGGCACGTGCACCTTCCGCCGACCACTGGCGACAACATCGATGTACTGTGGAGACCTCCCGCCCCACGTGTTGAGCAATTCGGCGGTACGTCCACCCGGCCTCCCGCATGCCCACTATACGCCCTCGCTCAAAGTCCGTCAACTGCACATACGGTTCACGTCCACGCTGTCGCGGCATGCTGCCAGTGTTAAAGACTGCGATGGAGCTCCGTATGCCACGGCAAACTGGCTGACACCGACGGCGGCGGTTCGCCATTCGACGGCCAACACCGCGGTTCCTGGTGTGTCCGCTGTGCCGTGCGTGTGATCATTGCTTGTACAGCCCTCTCGCAGTGTCCGGAGCAAGTATGGTGGGTCTGACACACCGGTGTCAATGTGTTCTTTTTTCCATTTCCAGGAGTGTATGTTCTTCATTAGCCATGTTGCTGGAAGTCCTTACTCCATCAATCCGCTCACCTTCAACTTTCCACTGTAACTCCGTATTTCAAAGGTATTTAATCTTTTCAGTCCTGTCTCCCCATTGCCTCTTTCCTACCTTCTAAACTTCACAGAAGTTCTCCTGTATGCCTTACGGTACTATTCCGGAAGAGAAGATATTGCAGAGAAATGGCTTAGCCGCAGCATAAGGTATTGTTTCTAAAATAAATTGTCACTTTGCAGTGGAGATACTGGCGGAAGTGAACTGTGATACCGGGTCTAGAGTCGTAATTGAATAGCTCAGTCTGCTGAGCACTTTCCCGTAAAAGGCATAGATCCCAGTTTCGAGTCCCCATCTGACGCTTTAATTTGAACTTCTTTACGTGCATATTATAGCCCTTCGCTAACACACTTTCCATTTCTTTAAGCACCCGACACAGTACCTATTCCATTTCTGCAGTGTTATGTCTACATCTACATCCATACTCTGTGTGACGGAGGGTACCTTGAGTACCTCTATCGGTTCTCCCTTCTATTCCAGTCTCGTAATGTTCGTGGAAAGGAGGATTGTCGGTATGCCACTGTATGGGCACTGATCTCTCTGATTTTATCCTCATGGTCTCTTCGCTAGATATACGTAGGAGGGAGAGACTCCTCGGTGAAGGTATGTTCTCGAAAATCAACAAAAGCCCGTACCGAGCTACTGGGCGTCTCTCCTGCAGTCGTCCAATGGAGTTTACCTATCATCTCCGTAACGCTTTCGCGATTACTAAATGATCCTGTAACGAAGCGCGCTGCTCTCCGTTGGATCTTCTCTGTCTCTTCTATCAACCCTATCTGGTACGGATCCCACACTGCTGAGCAGTATTCAAGCGTACTGTAACCTACTTCCTTTGTTTTCGGGTTGCATTTCCTTAGGATTCTTCCAATGAATCTCAACCTGGCATCTGCTTTACCGACGATTAACTTTATATGGTCATTCCATTTTAAATCACTCCTAATGGGTAATTTATGGAATTAACTGCTTCCAGTTGCTGACCCGCTATATTGTAGCTAAATGATAAGGGATCTTTCTTTCTATGTATTCGCAGCACACTACACTTGCCTACATTGAGATTAAATTGCCATTCCCTGCACCATGCGTCAATTCGCTGCAGATCCTCCTGCATGTCAGTACAATTTTCCACTGTCGCAACCTCTCGATATACCACAGCATCATCCGCAAAAAACCTCAGTGAACTTCCCATGTCATCCACCAGGTCATTTATGTATATTGTGAATAGGAACGGTCCTACGACACTCCCCTGCGGCACATCTGAAATCACTCTTACTTTGGAAGACTTCTCTTCATTGAGAATGACATGCTGTGTTCTGTTATCTAGGAAATATTCAATCCAATCACACAATTGGTCTGATAGTCCATATGCTCTTACTTTGTTCATTAAACGACTATGGGGAACTGTATCGAACGCCTTGCGGAAGTCAAGAAACACGGCATCTACCTGGGAACCCGTGTCTATGGCCCTCTGTGTCTCGTGGACATCGAACTCTATTATGTTGGTTTTCTGTCTGAAAAACTCTAACGTCTAGATAGTTCTTTACTTCCATCATGCCTTTTCTGTATAGAAAAGATATATCAGAGGTGACAATGAGCAACCCTGCCTTGTACCTTCGCGGATATTAGCCTCTAGCACCCAGTAACTCAATCTTGGGTATCGTATTGCAGCGCGTGCGGCGATGCGGCCATTGTGTCCACCAGAAGAGCAACGGACTTGCCCTTACATGTCTTTGCACTCTAATAAAGACAAAGCTTGGCGGGTTTCAGCAAGTTCCGCCTCATCCGCCAACCAAGACAGAATAGTAGGACATGCATTTAAGCAAAGTGTAGGGGTTTTGCAAACAAATTAACTCTTATCAACTCTGTGAAGTGAAAGTCATGAAACGTAAAGGCGCCATTTAATTATGACTGCGCCTACGGGTTGGTAAACTTCAAACACAAAAGGCTTATAATAAGAAACCATTCGGATGCCGTTGGACTTTGATATTAGCAACGCTGATGATTAATACATTTTTAGCGTTAGAACGAAACTATATTCACCTGTCAGTTTTTAGATTAATTGACAAAATATCACGCAAACTGTAACAGTTCGCTGTGACAAGTACGTCAGATTTTATGTAGTGTCAAGATACATAAATGACAGCAGGTTTGTTTGCTGTCTAATTACTTTGTGCTATATTTTCATTAATTTAACTGAAATTCTGGTCTCCAATTATTTGCATAGTTTCGAAAACTAGTGTTTCTGCTGCTTCACAAGGGCTAGGACACTAGAAACATCGAGCACTGCCTTTCAACATAAGACGCAGTTATAAAATTTTAAAAGCGAGCGAACAGGGGTGATTGGTAAGGCACTGGATCTTATTCGGAAGGGTCGATGTTAAGATTCTTGCCTTGTCATCCAGATTTGAGCTATCCGTGGTTTTTCCAAGTACGTTAATGCAAATGCTTGGATGTATCCTCTGAAAACGTCAAGGTCGAATTCCTGTCCCTTCCTGGTACAATGATAGATTGTGTTGCGTCTCCAGTTACGTCGTCGCATACGGGACGTTAAACATTAATCTTCCTTTCCTTTCCTTTCCTTTCCTTTCCTTCCCTTCCCTTCCCTTCCTGCCCACCTTTCATCATCAACCAGTTCTCAGTACTGGGAAGGAAAACTCAAATGGGGTGTTGAATGATGGATTTAAAGTTTCTATATTTGCCATATAGCCGAAAAAACCTGCGGGAGGAACTGAAGGTAGTAAGTTACGAGTAATTAGTAAGGCACTGCCCCCGAAAGACCGGGATCGACGTTCGGAGCCCGGTCGAACGCATACTTTTAGCTTGTCGCATACAGTAAGTACATCCTGATTTGCAGATTTGGCGATTACCCTAGATCTGTTAAGGCGAATGCTGGAATTGTCCCTTCAAAAAGGTGTCCCATCCAACTTGTACTCCGTTTGTTAACGCTCAGTAGTGCATATGTTTTTGTATGCATGTATTCGTTGATTACCCTGGGGATTTTGGGAAATTCAGATACTTTTATACATCGGATGACACACCTGACAGTTCGCATAATTTTACGTGCGCGCTCAATTCAAGCGGCCCGCCAGATACAGTTAATTGTTCTTATAGCGTTTGTGATACCGCACGACAATGCTCGGCCTCTGGCTTCGCTTCGATCACTACTACCGTCCCATGTCCAGTTTTTGTGCCGCTTTGTCTTATACGGTTTTAGAAAGCCAAACGAAGAACGCGGTCGGTGACACCGTCTCCGGCGGGCTTCTTGAATTTGAGAGCGCAACAGCTTGATAGGCTAACTTCAATGTTAATTAACTCGGAAATGACGGACCATATCTGATTTTTTTTCTTAAGTTATTTCCCAGTACAACCTACCCTCCAACACCTTTACAAGGTTCAGACTGTTTCTGACCACGCTGTGTGAGAGTGTAATGATGATGCAGAGTGAACCACAAAATGCGAACATTCACAATACTTCGTAAACGGTCCTAGTTATCGAAACCAAGTTTCCGAAAAGGTTAGTACAGAAAGGAGCAAGAGGCTTTGGTTACAGTTAAAGTATATAGTTCCATTAAAAAGTGTAAAAAAAAAGGTGCAAGTGTTACCAATACAGGAAAGATCTCGTTGTGTACTGCAAATTTACAGATATCTCGTTTCTATATGTAGAACTGTTTAGGAAATATTCAAGGCGTTTAAGTTACGTGGTTCACGTTGTACAATAACAAACATAACGTACGTATATGACAAAAATTATGATATAATCAAAATTTAGAAAGAAATGAGGAAGTAAAAGGGCCGGCCTTAGTGGCCGGGCGGTTCTAGGCGCTTCAGTCAGGTTCGAATCCTGCTTCGGGCATGGATGTGTGTGATGTCCTTAGGTTAGTTTGGTTTAAGTAGTTCTAAGTCTAGGGGACTGATGACCTCAGATGTTAAGTCCCATAGTGCTCGGAGCTTTTTTGAACCATTTGAATTTGAAGAAAAAGGAGAGGAGGAACTAAAAGGTGTTTGAGGCTCTGAGTAACAACACTGGAACTGCAGATTATGTATATGGGCTCAAAGACAGAGGAGGAGCTGCCATTATTTCAGAAGAGAAACGATTTGTTTATTTGCAAAATTGGGAAAAATTGTAACTTTTCTTTCTTTACGGGCTACGTTGTTTCACAATCGTGTGCTTCCAACACAGGACTTTTCATTAATATGTGTGGTATGAGGGGAGGCTGAAAGCAGAATTACGCTTTATAAGCAAGTGAAATGCATGTGTATCATAAATAAAACACAATGTGTGAAGTATCGTAATAGAAAGATTTTAAGGGACAATAGAAGCAAATGTTACGTTCCTCGAACGATTACATTTTGTTTTGAGTATGCGCGTCAGAGGAGGGCGTTGTGGCGATACGGCCATTGTGTCCACCAGAAGAGCAACGAACTTCAGAAAACTTGGCCGGAGGCAACTGGAGCGCGCAGTGCCGCGAACATGTTCCGTCGCGACGGCCCTACAAAAGTCCGCTATCGACTAGCATTGCAGTGTCCCGAGCAGCCGGGGGGGGGGATCCGTCTGCAACTTGCCCCGTGTCTGCCGTTGGTCCATTCACTCTGTCAGCAGCACGCAACTTGATATTGTCACGTACTGCAGACAGCCCTCTCCTTGGCAGTGATATTGTCACGTGCCGGCGAAAGGTCATGCGAAGCCCTAGCCCTCCCTCACGGAATTTAGAATGCGATAGCTATCTACTACATACGGTTTTCTGTTGCAGCGGTTCGAAGGTTTCGATCATGGGAACCGCTGCAGAGCAACAAATACGTTGTGTTTCCTACTGAGGTTTTAGATCTTAGCTACATCTTCATAGAAACTAAACAGAATCACACATCGATGACACCTGCGAGGACACACGTTTCAGAGATGTGAGTGGGAACCTATGCCAGCTAGAATATAAAATGTTAAACAGGGAGGGAAGAGGGTTATGCCTCCTGCCAACGTCTAAATAATTAGAGATAAAACAATAGCTGGGACTGAACAATGATGGTGCAAAATATTTTAGAATTGATAACACACATTTAAATAAAATATTAATTGCTACTGATGTCTTACTCGTAAGCATTGAGGACTACCTTACATTGTCTATAAATGACAAAATCATTGTAAGTGTCCGCGATTATTTTTACTAGTTAATATAACTGTCCATCTAGATCGCTATATACACCTTAACGCGTTTCGGCCACAGCCATCATCAGAATCCGTCAGCTAAACATAACAAATTACAAATAAATTTCTATATAGTATGTCTTTGTTTTTTGTTCTGTACAATCTGTATATTTAAAAAAATATATAACTAGCTGTCAAGACCGACAATTATACTGATTACCTACAATTATCCAGTATCAACACTTCAACCCATTTTTAAACTCCACTTCAAAGATATTCTAAAAAAACCTAACGTAATATCATTGGTGGAAAACATCCAGTCCGTTAAAATAATGTAAATGACAATAAAATAACCGAGCAGGATAGCAGAGAATGATTGACGTCCGATGATAAGGACGAGAACTTTAGAAATACATTACTTACATTCCAACAGAACGCTTACCAACAAAACAATAAAGGTCACACAGATAAAACTGTATAAGCTGATGGCCGTGTCTATGCTGTTACTGGGATATGAGAATTGGAGTCCGAACTGAAAGGAGAATAGAGCTATTGAAGCAGCGGAAATTAGAATTGTAAGAAGAACTAGGATATACCCTTAGAGATGAAATAAGAAACGAAAACACTAGACCAAAATTAAACATGTGTAATATAAATGGGAAGATAGGAAAAGCAACTAGTTCGAGCACATCTTACGGGTGGAAGACAAAGATGTCTTGCTTTCTACAAACCGATAGGTCGGAGAGGTACAGGGCACCTGAGTATGAGACAGGAGGATGACTTTGGTATACATACTTGACTGGTACGGACTGCAGTATCCATGATGATGATGATGATGGGTCTGTAGAAGGATGGTAGAAGAAAACCTAGAACTTACTTCAGGAATAGTTGCGGCGTTCACGTGCAAATATTTGGAAAAATCATGGAGAACTTAGCTGACGATGACCAGAAGCGTATTTCGGATCCCGCTTTTTCGGAAGCGAAGTGTAGCGTTTTAACCACTACATCGCTTCTTTCAGTGTACTTAATAGAAGTGCATTGGTGAGATATTCTGAGACTTTAATACACTGCTCCACAATAGAGAAACATTGTTACCAATTACATTTTTTACAGCTACTGTACAGAAAACTTACAGGTATTGGCAATGATATATGTTGAGAACGGCAGCCGCACAAACCCCGACAATAAGATGTGAAATATGATGGCACAGCAACTGGAATAATTTCCACGGAGCCAAATCTGTGTTAAGGACCGGAAGATAAAGAACGAATAAGTTCAAAAGGGTTCAAATGGCTCTGAGCGCTATGGGAATTAACTTCTGAGGTCATCAGTCCCCTAGAACTTAGAACTACTTAAACCTAATTAACCTAAGGACATCACACACACCCATGCCCGAAGCAGGATTCGAACCTGCGACCGTAGCGGTCGCGCGGCTCCAGACTGTAGCGCCTAGAACCGCTTGCCATTCCGGCTGGCAACGAATAAGTAGAATTAAAAAAGGAGGGGGGGGGGGGAATCACAGAAAGGATTTCAATGTTCATTTTCACCAGCTAAATATCACGTATTACTAAAATAGAAACAGACTTGCTCTCTCTTCTCTCCTTAGTTGCAAACTAACAAATAATATCTTTCATGATACACTGCTGCACTTCCAGCACTCGTGAAAGAAGTGCTCTTTCTGCAGAATTCCTATAGTTGACATAGCAGATTAACATTAAAGATACGAACAAATCTCTTCAATCACATCCCATACCGCGCGATCATCGTAGCTGGGGCTTTTGAAAACTGGGTGCACTCTAAGCGGATGCATTGCGCTGCTGGTATATTCCAGAGGCTTAGCGTAAAGCACGTGTAAACAGCCCCGAAGCAGACCTTCAAAAAGTTCACCACACACTGACAGCTTAAAAAAAAAGAAAAAGAAAGAAAATAATTCACTGAACCCCGAGAACAGTTCCCACACATGTAGAGAGACGCAATAGGTCTACATGGCGCTACCGACTGAGGTGGCGCAACGACTGAGAAAGTGAACTCGTTTTGGAAGGACCATGATTTAAATCCCCGTCCAGTTATCTTTATTTGATTCTCCGTTTCGCTAACCTCTTCAGGCGAATGCACGAAATTTTTTTTACTTACGCAAGACCAGGACCGACTTATTTAAACCAAATGTCAAACCCGATGCTCCGTTTCTAATGCCATACATGTTGACGACTAGTTCTTTTTTATCTCCCTCTCACTCTTTTTGCCACTTTTGTTGGCAACTAAGATATATGGTGTCATGTTGTTTTCCTCATTCTGAATCTGGCCATCGGACGAAGAGTCTTGTATCCTTTTACTATGTAACCTGGCGCCTTGATAGACTGTCCAGTGGGCTGGATCATGAACCTCACGTAGTGTCGTTGGATGCAGGCTGTCCAAAAGCTTCAGACTGACTACGGTGCAGACGATAAAGGATCAAAAATGGAGTAATTTCAAATCGGGAACCAGGCTCCACGAGTTCTAGAATGAGCAACGTGTATGAGGCACGTGCTTTGAAAGTTAAGTTTCATCACGAACAAATGCCTACGGTTTTGACGTATTGAAAACAATGCACAGTAGTCTGTTGTATCCAGGAGGAATTTTCACCGCTGTCACCGCACGCAGCTTAGTTTTTGATGCTGTGTAAAAAAAAAAAAAAAAAAAAAAAAAAAAATGTTGAGACTAGATCTTGCAACACATTCGTCGATGAAGTTTGATGTCTCATCGCACATGAACTGTTAATAAACTATTGTTTTGTTCGCTTCCTAATTGATTAAATGTTTCGTGCTAGTTTATCACACCGTAGTCGATGAATGTAAGGGGGCAAAACAAAGTTTGCGAACGCGCAGAATATTTAGTTGCTGTGGTACGTTATACTTATCTGCGCAAGGCAAGGAACTTCCGTCAGGAGTCCAGTACCCGCATTCATATTTTTGTAAGTGAGGCAAGCGCAGCTGCGCAAGCCTGGAAGAACCGTTGCCAGCAGCTGCTCGTCTGTACCACTACTGACACCCGACGTATCGTAACCTCTTGTCATACCACACTAACATTTCTACAAACCGCAAGAAAGTGCTGTGCACATTTTGCTCCTTTGATACCAACAATGCGCATTGAACCGAGTTACATTTTTACTAGTTGCTGATAATTCACTTCATTATTTATTTTTCACTGCATTTTCATTTTACTTGCGCAAATTATCAGGAGAAGCGTCTTATAAACTCATCATTACCTCGAAAAAAAAAAAGATTTATTGACACACAGCACGGAAACATCGTTCTTGTGAAACACAAATAGCTCTTTATACTCATGAAATGGGACTCAACATCTGAGGTCATCAGTCCCCTAGAACTTAGAACTACTTAAACCTAACTAACCTAAGGACGTCACACACACAGCCATGCCCGAGACAGGATTCGAACCTGCGACCGTAGCAGACTGAAGCGCCTAGAACCGCTCGGCCACAACGGCCGGCTACAGTGTTTACATGTAAGGACTGCCTTCTAGAATTTATGAAATTTTGTAAGTGCCACAAAAGTCTCTGATCGCAACTATCCGTTTATTCAGTTACCGGTTTGTCGTTATGATAAACTTCAGATCGATATAAAAAGAGAAAATGTGCATATTTATGAAAAAGTGTATGTAATTTCCTGTCAACTATTGCAAGTAGTATCATACTATATATAGTATTGTAGGGCCGTATTTCTGGATTTCTGGAAGGCTTTGGACACTGTACCACACAAGCTTGTAGTGAAATTGCGTGATTATGAAATACCGTCTCAGTTATGTGACTGGATTTGTGATTTCCTGTCAGAGGGGTCGCAGTTCGTAGTAATGAACGGATAGTCATCGAGTAAAACAGAGGTGATTTCTGGCGTTCCCCATGGTAGTGTTACAGGCCCTTTGCTGGTCCTTATCTATGTAAACGATTTGGGAGACAATCCGAGCAGCCGTCTTCGGTTGTTTGCAGATGACGCTGTCATTTATCGAGTAATAAAGGCCGCCCGGGGTGGCCGAGCGGTTCTAGGCGCTGCAGTCTGGAACCGCGCGACCGCTACAGTCGCAGGTTCGAATCCTGCATCGGGCATGGATGTGTGTGATGTCCTTAGGTTAGTTAGGTTTAAGTAGTTCTAAGTTCTAGGGGACTAATGACAACAGAAGTCGTATAGTGCTCATAACCATTTGAAAACTAATAAAGTCATCAGAAGATCGAAACAAATTGCAAAACAATTTAATAAGATATCTGAATGGTGCGAAAATTGGCAGTTGACCCTAAATAACGAAAAGTGTGGAGTCGTCCAAATGAGTGCTAAAAGGAATTTGTTAAACTTTGGTTACACGATAAATCAGTCAAATCTAAAGGCCGTAAATTCAACTAAATACCAAGGAATTACAATTACGAACAGTTTAAATGTGAAGGAACACATGGAAAATGTTGTGTGGAAGGCTAACCAAAAACTGCGTTGTATTAGCAGGAGACTTCGAAAATGTAACAGATCTACTAAGGAGACTGCCTACACTATGCTTGTCAGTCCTCTTTTGGAATGCGGGTGAGCGGTGTGGGATCCTTACCAGAAAGGATCGACAGAGTACATCGAGAAAGTTCAAAGAATTGCAGCATGTTTTGTATTTTCGTGAAATAGGGAAGAGAGTGTTACTGAAATGATACAGGATTTGGGGTGGACATCATTAAAAGAAAGGCGTTTTTCGTTGCTACGAAATCTTCTCACGAAAATTCAATCACTAACTTTGTCCTCCAAACGCGAAAATATTTTTTTGATGCGGACCTACATAGGGAGAAACGATCACCACGATAAAATAAGGGAAATCAGAGCTCGTACGGTAAGATATAGGTGTTCGTTCTTTCCGCGCGCTATGCGAGATTGGAATAATAAAAAATTGTGAAGGTGGTTCGATGAACCTTCTGCCAGGCACTTAAATGTGATTTGCAGAGTATCGATGTAGATGTAGCTTCTGTATGCTTTTAGTTGTCGGTGACTCAATATTGTTATGGCTACAGCTTTACATAGAATCATGACAGCGGAGTTACTTTAAATTATCAGGTCCCGCCTCTTTCGACTGATACTGGGTAAACTAATCTACACCCAGCCCAAGAGTTACCTGTTCCATTTAATGCGGAACGTAGTGAGTATGATTACGTTCAAGAAGTATTTTAATGCAACCGTCTGAAGTATAATCGAAAATTAAGTCAGAAGTCGCACTTGTGTGCTTCGCAGCGAAACTAAGAAGTCCGTTGCGGCTGGGTAAACTTGTGTTTACAGACGGTGAGAGCGGAATGAGCCGAATGAAGACGAGCGTTTAAGTTCAGGCGTTCCGTTGATGTTGTCCTTTACAGAATGAAGTCCGGGAGGGAGGCAGTCTCCCAGAATATCTCACAGGGAGTCACTATTTGTGTTTCGTCCTCGTGTATAAGCAAGGGGGAACTTGCTGACAGAGAGTTTCTGTCAGCATGTGGTTGAAGGAGATTTCTGTGTTGGTTTAGTTTGGTAGCTGTGGCTTATACTGCTGTGGTTGTAAATCGCAAAGTCGCACTTTGATACAAGATCGCACAAAACTGATAATTACGTGCTCGTCTGTGGCAGAGTCGACGGTACGAGTATCGGAATTCTGAGCCCTGTATGTGCATCGATACGGATCAGTTCTCAGTTTAGAATTTCGCGTTCACTGCAGTCTATCAGAACGTACGAGTTCTCTGTGTATATTGACGCATTTTTCGCGGCAACTGAAATCAAGAATGACTACTTTATGTCATATACACTTATCTTTCACTAACAAAAGTATGTGGCCTCAAAACTCTCTGCCTGAAGTTTAAATAGTGTGTAGTGAAAGTAAGTTGCATTTATGAAATTATACTCCGCTTAAGACGGAGAGACCAATAATAATTAATTATAAGCAGCTCGTTTGGTCTGTTAATTTGCAAGAAAGTTGCTTCAGGCACATAATATTTTGTGCAACGACTGCTTTCATGTTTCTTTCGACAAAAAGCGTATGGCGTGAATATAGATCTATTGTATCTGCTGCATATGGGACCAAACAAACCCGTGAATTTTAAGCAGATGACTATATACTTCGCAAGCCACTGTACAGTGCATGGTGGAGAGTACATCGTACGGGTGTTACCAGTTTTTAACAACAAGACAGATTAAACCTAACGATGTCCATGTCGCTGTCCTACTTACGTGACAAAGCTGAGTTCATGGGTAAGGCGAAATTGCAACATCCGTAAAATTCTTTACTGAGATCTGTGGCATATTGATGTGTTTAGTTCCTCGTACCGTGAACTATGCTTCAGATGTACAATCTACATCTACATCAGCGTCCTTAGAAGAGGGTTCATCGAACCACCTTTAACCTACTTCTCTACCGTTTCACTCTCGAACAGCGCACAGGAAAAACGAACATTCAAATATTTACGTCGAGCTCTGCTGTCTCTTATTTCATGATGACGACTTCTCCCTATGTAGGTGACCGCAAACAAAATAGTTTCACACCCTGAGGAAAAAGTTATTGATTGAAATTTCATGAGGTTCTGCCGCAGCGAGAAACGCCTTTCATTTAATGACTGCCACCCCAATTCGTTTATCATATCCGTGGCATTCTGTCCCCTGTTTCCCGATTGTACAAAACGAGCTGCTCTTCTTTGGACTTTCGATGTCCTCCGTCAATCCTACCTGATGCTGATCGCACACCGCACAGCAGTACTCCAGAAGAGAGCGGAGACGCATATTGTAAGCAACCTTTTTAGTAGATCTGTTACATTTTCTAAGTGTTCTGCCAGTAAATCGTAGTCAGTCTTTGGTTTCTTTTCCCTCCGCCATTATCTAGGCGATCGTTCCAATTTAAGTTATTCATAATAGTAATCCATAAGTATTTAGTTGAGTTTACAGCCTTTAGATTTGTGTGATTTTAACTGAAATTTAGCGGATTATTTTTCGTCGTAATGTGGATGACTTCACACTTTTCATGATTTAGTTAATTGCCACTTTTTGCACCATACAGATATCTTGCCTAAATCATTTTGCAATTAGTTTGATCATTTTGTGACTTTACATGACGGCAAATGACAGCATCGTCTGCAAACAGTCTAAGAGTACTGCTCAGATTGTCTCCTAAATCGTTTATGTAGGTCAGGAGCAACAGAGGGCATAGAAAACTTCCTTGGGGAACGCCAGATATTACTTCTACTTTACTCGATGACCTTCCGTCAATTATTACGAACTGTGACCTTTCTAATAAGAAATCACGAATCCAGTCACACAACTGAGACAATACCCCATAAGCACGCAATTCAATTAGAAGTCGCTTGTGAGGAACGGTGTCAAAAGTCTCCTGGAAATGAAAAAATATGAAATCAATTTGACGTCCCCTGTTTGTAGCACTCATTACTGCATGAGAATAAATAGTTGTTTCACAAGAACAATATTTTCTAAATCCATGTTAGCTATTTGTCAATCAAACGTCTCTCTCTCTCTCTCTCTCTCTCTCTCTCTCTCTCTGTGTGTGTGTGTGTGTGTGTGTGTGTGTGTGTGTGTGTGTGTGTGTGTGTGTGAGAGAGAGAGAGAGAGAGAGAGAGACCAGGGAGGTGGGGGGGGGGGAGGGGGGGCTGGTGGTAACAAATCTACGTGATTGGTAGCAGTGTATCAACTTATTTTTAAGGAAGCATCCTTTCGCAACACTACCGATAATTACCTGGAAAGGCAGATCTTTTAAAAATATCTGATATCTTGTAGGGGCTCTCGTTGAATAAATTAAGCCATTAAGAGGAATCTGATCATTGCATCGCACCTGAATGAGAAAGTCCACAGAGAAGCTAAAATACATCGTACAACACGCCATGGGAATGAGTGATCGGTAATGCCATTATACGTGATTAAATTCAGATAACAATAATAAGCTCTTACAACAGCACACCGAAGTAAAAAGTAAGATTATTAACACCCTAAAGATGTAAGAGGAAATCGTGAGCTCTAAAGACCATGAAAATTACGCGGGGTTGTGTAAGCACCACAGTCGTTCTAGGTGCGTACTAATTTCTGGTTTTATGTTAAATCAGTGAGTGTGTGGAAGTCAAAATGGGTGTTGATACAATATAGGCTGAAATTTTAAAATACGGTGTTGAAACCAGCATTGCAAAAGATGCAAGCTTGATTTTGATCTTAAATATCCCAGAAGTGAATGTTGTCGCGTTATAAATGAGCACACGTCGTCGGACTGCAAGTCAAATGAACGCATGTCTTAACATATCGGCTCTGATAAAAGAAATCTTCCACACTGGTAACTGAATATTTGCAGCACCATACTAGCAGAACCTACCCGCTACGTACATCTGAAAAATGTGTCCTCAGCCAGTGCACGTGCATTGCTTGCGAAACCACGACGATGAATTTTAAAGCGTGCAGCTGCACAGATCGTAGATTTCGCGAGTATTATCAATCCTGTGTGACAGCTGCTATATACAGCGTTGTTTCTATTTCGTAATCATTATTCTGTAGTTTTCCTTTATTCGCGTCATTAACAGACCTTAGTTCACCCTAGGGTAACCATCTCAGAGTTGCAAAATTGTGCAGCAAAAAAGATGCACTGCAGAACATTAAAGGGTGGGGTTGTAGTATTTGGTAGTCAAAAGTTTATGCACTTCCGTACGAGAGCGAAGCACAACTATAGCCTTCAGACAAAGATTGAATTTAAAATGCGTGAGATGGTTACGTGTCCAAATATCGGCAGAAATGGGGTGTAAGCAGAATGTATTTACAAAGTCATTCCATAATTTGGCCACGTTAATGTCACTGGCCAACGTTAGACCGGACGGTGAACGTTTAATAGCAATCAAAAAGAAATCTTCACATCATGAACATTAGTAATCTGATATTCATCACAGACACAAATGATTGTCTCTCTTCCTGGTTGCTCGATTTGTTTAGGATGTCGTCTCTTTTAAGGACTATTCGCTGCCTGTTGGATGAATTACATGTAGCCTTCGTTTCTTCGCTACCATGGGAGGCTTCTCTTCAAATAGAGCACATCACAGGTGGCTGGAAAGTTAACGACTCCGCAGTTCAGTCCTTCGTCTTTCGTATCTGTGCAGAGCAAACTTAAAAGGCTTCTCAGCAGAAATATGTGTAGTGAAGATTCCATCAACAGAACTGTACCGTTCATTATCGTATGTTTTCTGCTGATATACCATTTAACTCTTAAACTTAGTAAGTAACAACAAAACATTGACAACTACGTGTGCTTACGCCACGAAGTTTTCTCTCTGTCATACAGAGACCTCTCCATATGCCACCCGGTGCCGCATTAACACACTGGACTGGCATTGGAGGGCAGTAACGGTCAAAGTCTCGTCTGGCCAGACAGCTTTAGATGTTTCCAAAAATAATTGAGACGAACGTAGAGTTGGATGCTTTGAAAAAACACGGGTGATTTTCTTCCCTATCCTTGTCCAAGTAGAGCTTGTACTCAGTTTGTAATGACCACGTAGTCATAGGGATGTTCGTCCTTAATCTTCCTTCCTTCTCGTATTTACAGGTGTATGTCAGTAGAAAGACGGTATGCAAACAAATTCATACGCTAAATACGTAATTAATATTTACAGATTGTAATTTTCACCTGTGGCAGCTAGGTCCAGACGCAAATTATCGTCATCCATAGTGTCATGACATGCAGCAGTTCCAGTCAATAGTGAAGGGAAGTTTAGTGATTTATACTGCTAGCCGAAGTTACCCTGATCGACACCGCCTGCTGGTTAAATCTGATTGAAACGATTCTGTTTTTGCATGAGATTATGTTCTTTCATGAGAAAGAGGAAAATCGCCCTTCATTCTGATCCGCAGTAAAAATAAAACTGAGTTTTCTGTGGCATCTACATAAGTCTTCGAAACGTTTTTAATAAAGGAGTTCCATGCATGAGAAACCCTTTTTTCTTTGTTCTACTTGTGTTCCCCTGACTATGCTGCTGCTCCTCCCCCCCCCCCCCCCCCCCCTGTACCTCCCTGTAGTTCTCAACAACTTTTGTTATTCAGGTCCGCCAGCCAACTGATCACACGAACGGAGTTTATGTAAAGTTTACGTCTCCGTCTGCACGATGTCCTACTTCGGCTTTCTGGGCGGAGTGTTCTTCTGAGAAAACTGTATTTCTTTGATAAAATTCTATGCCCAGTTGTTCTAGTTAAGACGTTGTTTCCTAATTTCGTATCAATGCACGAGCATACAACAGCGACCATTTTATCGGCGCACTACGTACTGCGCATTTCTCTCAGATTGTTCCCGACCTTGCTCGGAGCGAGTTACACTCGTTGACATATTTCTAAGCTCCATACGTAGCTGACAGTCGTTTCACTGTTTTTGATAACTTAGCAGGTTTCAAGAAGCAACTATTCTCTTACGATAGCCCATTCAAGACAGGTCCATCTACGGGGGTGGACAAAAATATGAAAACACCACAAAAGCAGCAGGTTACCACAACTAATTACAGTGTAGGAAAACCGTTGGCATTCAAAATAGTTTCCAGTCGTCTCGTAGTGGATAAATACAGGTCTCTTACGGTTTTGAAGGGAATCTGATACCACACTTCCTGCAAAATAGTGCCAAGTTCAGGCAACGATGCTGGAAGTGGACAGCGATCACGCACCATTCTCTTCAAAGTAGACAACAAAAGCTGAGTAATACTGTGATCTGGTTACTGTGGTGGCCAGGGAGATGAGAAAATTCATCCTCGTGTTCCCAAAACCAGTCCTGGACGATGGTAGTCGTGTGAACAGGGTCCTGTCCGTCTTGCAACACAGCATCACCATTTGGCAACAGACATCTTACCATGGGGCCGACCTGATCAGGTAAAATGGTCTTGTATGCTTAGGAGTAATGCGACTTTGCAGAGTTCGTCTACATCTACGTTTATACTCCGCAAGCCACGCAACGGTGTGTGGCGGATGGCACTTTACGTGCCACTGTCATTACCTCCCTTTCCTCTTCGCGTATGGTTCGCGGGAAGAACGACTGCCGGAAAGCCTCCGTGCGCGCTCGAATCTCTCTAATTTTACATTCGTGATCTCCTCGGGAGGTATAAGCAGGGGGACGCAATATATTCGCACACCTCATCCAGAAACGCACCCTCTCGAAACCTGGACAGCAAGCTACACCGCGATGCAGAGCGCCTCTCTTGCAGAGTCTGCCACTTGAGTTTGCTAAACATCTCCGTAACGCTATCACGGTTACCAAATGACCCTGTGACGAAACGCGCCGCTCTTCTTAGGATCTTCTCTATCTCCTCTGTCAACCCGACCTGGTACGGATCCCACACTGATGAGCAATACTCAAGTATAGGTCGAAAGAGTGTTTTGTAAGCCACCTCCTTTCTTGATGGACTACATTTTCTAAGGACTCTCCCAATGAATCTCAACCTGGTACCCGCCTTACCAACAATTAATTTTATATGATCATTCCATTTCAAATCGTTTCGCACGCATACTCCCAGATATTTAACAGAAGTAACTGCTACCAGTATTTGTTCCGCTATCATATAATCATACAATAAAGGATCCTTCTTTCTATGTATTCGCAATACATTACATTTGTCTATGTTAAGGGTCAGTTGCCACTCCCTGCACCAAGTGCCTATCCGCTGCAGATCTTCCTGTATTTTGCTACAATTTTCTAACGCTGCAACTTCTCTGTATACTACAGCATCATGCACGAAAAGCCGCATGGAACTTCCAACACTATCTACTAGGTCATTTATATGTACTGTGAAACACAATGGTCTCATAACACTCCCCTGTGGCACGCCAGAGGTAACCATGGGGCCCATGGAAGACCGCGATATGACTGCCCAAATCATCACCAAACCCCCACCATGTTTCACTCTTAGGACGTACACACGGCCAGGTGTTGGAAGCCGTGTGAAACAAGACTCTTCCGACCAAGCGAGTTTCTTCCATCGCTCCATAGCACAAGTATTATGTCTCCGGCACCACGTTTTCCTTAGAAGGGCATTTGCATCAGTGATGAATGGTTTCGGAATTCCAGCTCATCTTGCAGTTCCCTGTTTATGGAGCCCCCTTCGTGCTATTTTGATGCTGGCCGGGTTCCTGAATGAGAGATTAGATTCTGCAGCTACTTTCGCAGCTGTCGTCCTCTTATTTTTCGTCACAGTCGTGTTCAATGACGGTCCGTCGTGACCTCAACACACAATTTCGTCCACGTTGTGACTTAGCGGATGATGTTTTTCAGCTTTCACTGTATTCGGCGTAGATCTTCGATACGATGTGTCTTGAAACACCACACACTTTGGCTCCCTTCAGCACGGAAGCACCATACGAGAGCCAGCAATTTGCCCACCTCTGAATTCACTTAGCTCCGACATAATGCACTCACAACTAGCAACGTATTTAGGATATTGCACAGGTGCAGTTCGTGGTCAAATACGAGTACAACAGAGCAATCTGCGGGGTTGGCTAGCGTCTGCATTTCTGCTCATGCATGCATTTCTCGCAGTGTTTTTATATTTTTGTCCAACCCCTGCAGATTAATCGCACATCCACATGGAAATATTCCTCGTTACCATTATGCAAAGCCGGCCGCGGTGGCCGAGCGGTTCTAGGCGCTTCAGTCCGGAACCGCGCGATTGCTTCGGTCGCAGGTTCGAATCCTGCCTCGGGCACGGATGTGTCTGATGTCCTTAAGTTAGTTAGGTTTAAGTAGTTCTAAGTTCTAGGGGACTGATGACTTCAGATGTTAAATCCCATAGTGCCCAGAGCCATTTGAACCAGACGTTTTTAACGAACATATGAGGCCCAATGGAATTAGAAGCAGACTGAATCTGATATTGACGTCTAACCATACCTTATTCTCCTCACTCACTCACTCGCCTTTGAAAATTATTTATATTGTGTGTAAGAGTGCTTCTATCAGGCTTAACTTTAAGGCGCAGCAATTCTGTTTGCTCTCCAGTCAATAGCGCGCGCTCGGGAAGTGAAATTCCACACGCCGGTCTCATATTCCTGGAATCGTTTCGAGACGGCAAGCTCAACAACGCGGAAGTTTCTCTTCTTTTTCAATTAAACACACAAACATGCCATAATAACAAAACTTAAGAATTAAGATGGCAGTGTTCAAACAGTTGGAATAGTTTTAAAGGCAAAATACGCTAATGTTACTGTATTTCCTCCCAGAAATAGACTTGCAAGTTTCAAATCAAAAGGCTTTGTTTCCATGCTTTTACGTACAGAAATGCACTGGTGCTAGACTTACATTCTAGTATACTGGCTCTTCGCTCTTACGAACTGAAAATGTATCTCCATTTCCCAATCTAGTATCTTAAGCGGTAATCTGTCGGGAATTGCGGTTTAACAATACCGTCGTATTTCTTAGGTACCTTTGTTATATTTCTATAACACCACGTACATTTCGAAAGTCAGTTCTTCAGAGTTCACCAGTGAAATTTCTTTTCTTTCAAAGACGTTTTATAATGATCGACAATGTATTAGAGTATTTTGAATACTCTGTTGAACGGAGTCCTCTCTACGAGAGGGCCTGAAGACCCTAATCTGAGCACGTTAAATACATAAAGAAAAATAATACACTAATAAAAATGTTTTTCGCCTTGGTTATAATAGTGCAAGCGAGATAATGTGCTAGAATTCTGTTTGTATGAATTATATACAGTACACATTCGCTGGAAATGACGTAAAAAGGTTAACTGTTTTCGTTCTACTGTAGAACACAAATGTTTATTTGTTATTCAGTCGTAAATATGGATATTTTTCTATCAATAGGTGACGGAAGAATTCATAAATAAGACACAAAAAAGGTATTGGAAAGAGAAGTTAATACATACGCACATTGGCTGCGACAGAAAAACAGAACGCATTTGTGAAGTTTTCTGTCTTAGTACTAAAGATAAAAACATAGTGTCAAGAAAATTATGGCTATTAAAATATCGGATATCTTGAGGTATTTTCATACTACGATGTTGTTACCCCTAATCAAGAATTGCTGCAGCAAAATGACATAATGGAAGGTAGAAAATGATCTCATCCAGTATCATGTTTCAGCATGTAAGTCTGTGTATCAGTTCGTGAAAAGAATGTTAGCAGTTTCTACATATGGATTTAAAGAGACGTAATTGGTGCAAACAGGAAACAAAATAGCAAAGACGTAATATCGATGAATAGTAATGGTGAAAGTAAGAGACAGTCGACGAGCTCAAAAGAACCCGGGTTGATTGGTTCAAATGGCTCTGAGCACTATGGGCTTTAACTTCCTTTGGTCATCAGTCCCCTAGACTTCGAACTACTTAAACCTAACTAACCTAAGGACATCACACACATCCATGCCCGAGGCAGGACTCGAACCTGCGACCGTAGCGGTCTCGCGGAACCCGGCTTGAGACAGCCGGTTTCAAAAGTAGCGAGGTGCAAGAAAATGTGTAATAAGACAGAGAACGACGAAAAGACCTGAAAAGAAGTTTACAGAAAATCGAATTCTACCCGCAATCCACGAACGCATAGAAGGAAAGAATCCATCTCTGAATCCGCAAAACGACGATGTTTATCAAAAGGCACCTGTTGTGAAGAAATCAAAGAGATAGTAACATTGTTTAAGAAACTCTGAATAATAATAATAATAATAATAATAATAATAATATTGCGTGAAAAAATCCGTGTGAAGCAGTAGCAAGGAAAATGAGTGCCAAACAGTCTCATATGACAATTACGCTCGTGGCGGTGAGAAGGCGGGGGGAGTAAAACAGTAATGGGAGCTATTTTCGCAGACGTCGAGTATAAAGGTAGCGTGTGACGACTGAAATATCAAAGAAAAATAAGTGAAAATTTAGCGACGGTAATACTTTTTAAGAGGAAGGCGTCTGAACAGCGAAACAGAACACTGAAATGAAACTGGAGAATGTCTTCAAAGGCTGATGTAATGAGAGTGGGGCCCTGTGAGGAAACACGTCAAAGTCGTTTCATACCTCACGAGACCATTTAATAAATATCATGTCGGGAATTCTGGACCAAAAATCAGCAATTGGCATAACGCAAAAGTAAAAACAAGGCCTGCCCTGTCGCTCTCGATGTATTTTGAACACACAGCTCATTAAACATGTGACAAATTGTGCCCTCTCCCCGCAATATGTTTTATTCACTGTATACCTTGAACGAAAAATAAAAATAAAACCAAGAATGTTGATAAATCGTATTTAGAGTGTTCCCACTCTAACGATTAACAGGCAATGACTATGAAGGGCATCATCGTTAGGCAATCACATAACAGATGGCGGACATTCTCTATTTCAGAAGAACCTACCCTAAAAACACACGAGCTCAAAAAAAACTTCACAGACGATAGTAACGAAGACGTGTCCTCAAGAGGCTACGTTGAGTATAATCTACACGAATGGTCGGACTAAAGGATAAATTCAAAGGTATACTAAGGGCGTGGTATAAGGCTGTCGCTGCTCACGACGTAAATAAAAGAACTAACTAGCGGATAATTATGGAAGTTCCGAGAGTATGATATATATAAAAAAAGTTGAAATCTTAAACTATAGCGAAATGCAAAATGACCTTCAACAGTACTGTTCGATTGAACTATTGATGGTGCGGAGTAGAAACAAAGATGGGAAGACTTCACAAAGAACCTCTTTTCAAATGATAGGAAAAATGTTGAAATTTCTAGGAGCAGTAATCAAACAGGACCTACAATTATGAAAGAAGAAGTCGAGAATGCCATACGAAATCAATAAAGAAACAGGACCTGATGAAAGAACGGTGGAATTCATTAAACTTCTTAATGAAGAAGGTGTCATGGTCTTATACAACCTTTTTAACAAAATTTACGACACAAGTCGCTACCCTGCCAAATAGCTGTTATAAAATTTCATTCCCTTACTAAAAAAAGGATTTTACGCTAAGAATGTGAATATCATAGACTCATTAGTGTTACGGGCCACTCCTTGAAAACATTTCTGAAATTCATACATCAAAGATTATATGAAAAATGTGAGAAATTCGCTGGTGAGACGCATTTGGGGTTTAGGAAAAATTTCATACCTACGACATATCTTACGGAACATGTGTACTTGTACATTTGGTAACAGAACGGGAGATTGAGTGTAAAAAAATGCAATTGCGAAGAAGAGTATCTTGATTAGTTAGCGTACAGCAGTGGACAGGATTATGGAGTGTAGATCAACTATTACGTACAGCGGTTAATAGACTAAAGATGCACCGTGTGGTCGCCAGCATCCATTAATGGACGACAGAAGAAGAAGAAGAAGAAGAAGAAGATGACGATGATGATGAAAATACTTCACTAAAAACGATTTGTGGGGATAGTTAGAGGGAGTATTATCCGTCCACGATGGAAGTGGTTTACAAAACACTACTTCGATCTATTTTTTAGTATCTCTCGTCACATAGAGCATTTACCAAGGAAGATTTAAGGGAAGGGATAGAGGAGATCCATAGAAGAGTGGTGTATTTCGACGCGGGGTCGTTTGGTAGGCGAGAGAGCTTATTGAAACAGGGAAGAAAAGGGTTGTCCTGTCTTCATTGAGGTCATTGGAGACGGAACACACGCTCGGAAAGTTTCAAGGATGGGGAGGACAATCGGACGCGCCCTTTCAAAAGAACCATCCCAACTTTTTCCTGGAGTGATTTAGGGGAATTACGGAAAACGTAAATATGAATGGCCGGACGCGGATTTAAACCGTTGTCTTCTCGAAAGCGAGTCCAGTATGTTGATCACTGTGCCATATCGCTCGATGAGTGCGTTACGGAGACACTCGTCAAAGGAAAAAAGGAAGGAAGGAAGGAAGGAAGATTGAGTTTAATGTCCCGTCGATATAGAGATTATTAGAGGCGCAGCAGAAGCTCGGATGGTGTCAAGGATGGGGAAGGAAGTCGGCCGTGCCCTTTCAAAGCAACCCCATCCCGGCATTAGCCTGTAGCGATTTAGGGAAATCACAGAAAACCTAAATCTGGATAGCCGGACGCGGGTTTCAACCGTCTTCCTCCCGGAGTAGAATCCAGTGTGCTCGGTGCTTATCAAAGTAAGGTGGTCTGCGGAGGTGTTCGTTAAAGTACAATGGCTGGCGCCACAGAGTCAGGCAACGCGTTACTTCCTCCCACGTGTACCTCGAGAATTGACCACAAGGGGAAAATTGGAGAAATTAGAGCTCATGTGAAGGCTTCCTGGCAGTCGTTTCTGCCACACGGCACTCACGAATGGAGCAGGAGAGAATGCTGCAAGAAGGACCCTCAGCCTAACACAGTGAGGTGCAAAGTAGATATATCTTCGGCAGTACAATTAAAAGACCAAGCATTAAAAGTAAGTGCTCCAATGTCGCTTAATTTACAAGTTTTCTGTTGAGCTTAACAAAGCTCGAGAATGCAAAACCAATATCGAGACGCCTTCTGTTGTATCACTGGATGTGATGTTGCAGTGGAGACTTAGGTACATCACATCATTACGCATGATAAGGCTCTTTCAGACATACTGGTGAAGAAAGCGAGCGGGATCTTGTAAAAATAAAAAAAAATCCGCAGTCCATTGATTAAAGAACTTCTGTCACTCTCAACTGCAACCATAAATACTGAAGCTAAAACAGAGATGTTAAAAAACACCGACTGAAAATGTCATGTAAACTGCAATGTCTCATTACAGGGAAGTTAAACAGTTCACCGAATGCATTAGACGCAGTGAATGGTGCATACATGGAAGACACCGAAACTGTACGAAATCATACTCCACCACCAAGCGTCAACTCGAAATTCAGGTGGCTACGAGACTTCACACGGATTAATACGTCCGATTCATTTTGATGAATACGACACGTAACGGAAAGAGCGATGTACTAATGTCTTGCCAACGCATGAAGCGGAAAAAGAAGGAAAACCATTCCGCATAGTGTGCGTACGGAGGCATCTTCCAGGAGCCCCGATAAAGTTATGAAATTCGACGCACCAGAAGAAGTAGGCTTTCTGACATTACATTACCAAAAATGAAGCCCCACCATTCATTTATGATGTCTACTATGGATGATTTGTGTGGAATTGGACAGCAGACCACTGTTGTGCAGGTTCAAGAAGCCATGCCGCTATGATCTTCAGCATCAGGTAACTCTATAACCCATGCCATTCACACTGTGTTAATTAGTTATTATCAGTGGTAATCGAATCCGCTCAAAGCGTTTACTACCTTAACTGCAAGACATCCCAAACAGCATATCTGTCGAAAAGGCCAACATTTTATCAAACTAGAGAGATGAGGACGTAATTATTAAGACATTTACTGCTTAATATAAGCTAATATGCAAGATGCAGGGGAACATAACGTAATCGGCGAAATCCAGTACAAACCGCGGATAAAGTTTTGGAACTGATATTCAAGTTTTTACCAATAAAGTAACAAAAAATTACGAAACTGACTTTACACTTTTATTGTACACCCTTAATATGCATTACGTATTTTCTTAACTAAAAAACTTGCTCGTAGAGGACACTGACAGCGACGAAAGGCCTTCGCGGAGGGTGGTTGGTGGGATCTCCGAACGCCACAGTTTTCATCCTAGAACAAAATTGTAGAAACAGCTTTGAAGCTGTTGGTGTTGTGTAAAGTAATACGTAGGGATATTTTAAAATTTGGTTATTAACAAAATGGTGGCACTCTGAAGTAAAAGTAAATTATTCGACCAAAATTCGTTATAAAAACTTGTACCAAAAATCGAAATTAAAATATATCTTAAAAAATCCTACGTATTACAGTAGAGAAAACACACTCACAAGTAACAAAAAAGTATAATGTAATTAATATGTATTTTATGCGTTATAGCCTCCGACAACATGAAAAATGTATTGGAAAAGCAAGCGCTTAAATTTTCAGCTTGTGATTTTTTTATGTAGAAACTGAAAACCCTGTAATCGGAAATGCCAGCACCGTACAATTAGTTGGTCTTCTTTTTTCGCCGATGTCGAAACACATGCATTTTGACGAAATTATATCGGTTAACTGGTTTCCGCCTACCAATCGAAGCATTTTTTTGCATGACCTTTCTCTATCCGTATAAATACTTTTGTTTTCGACTACTCGCGTTTTACTTTGTATAAAAAGCAAGCGAAGTGACAAGCAGACGTGAGACAAGCTCGTGCTTTCAGACTGTTTACCATAAACGAATGATGCTACGAAGAGAGATCTTGTTGAGAGAAGTATTTTAGTTGATACTAATGCCCTCTACGATCTTATTTGTCATAATCCCTATTCTGTCGGTAACTATTACAGTATTTCTTCCGTTCCATTAGAGTGCTCGAATGCACCAGACTCCCATGCAGTAATATGCGGTTTTAACATACTTTGACATCAATGACAAGCTTTATATGCAGCGCTCTAAGGGACATTTTGAGCCAATAAAAAACTTGGCTCAAAAACATTTCCTACCCTGCTCTACCCCCTTAAGCTATGTATGTTTCACGCTTAATCCTTGGTACAGAGACCCCACACAATCATGGAAGGAATCTAATCCATAATTCTGTAGGCCAGGAAGATAGGAGCCTCATTACCGCTCAGATAATGACGAAACAAAAGTACGATGAACTGAGGGATATCAGTCCATTCCAAGAACAACAGAGGTCATTGGAAGTCGTAAGAACACAAGGAATGGTTTAATAATTGCTCGTGGGTAGTGACGATACTTCAGTGTACCATACTCGTATTCATGGGATGGCCGTAAAGTCTTATAAATCTTTTTAAAAGGGAAGCAATGGAAAGGGTAGTTTGTGGACCAGTATGCTTATTATGCTGTTACATTTGTATTTCATTTGTAGCATGAGTGCCGGCCGATGTGACCGAACCGTTCTAGGGCCTACGGGGTGGTAAACTTCAAACACAAAAGGCGTATAATAAGAAACCATTCGAATGCATTTAGACTTTGATATTAGCAACGCTGATGATTAATACATTTTTAGCGTTAGAACGAAACTACACTCCTGGAAATTGAAATAAGAACACCGTGAATTCATTGTCCCAGGAAGGGGAAACTTTATTGACACATTCCTGGGGTCAGATACATCACATGATCACACTGACAGAACCACAGGCACATAGACACAGGCAACAGAGCATGCACAATGTCGGCACTAGTACAGTGTATATCCACCTTTCGCAGCAATGCAGGCTGCTAGTCTCCCATGGAGACGATCGTAGAGATGCTGAATGTAGTCCTGTGGAACGGCTTGCCATGCCATTTCCACCTGGCGCCTCAGTTGGACCAGCGTTCGTGCTGGACGTGCAGACCGCGTGAGACGACGCTTCATCCAGTCCCAAACATGCTTAATGGGGGACAGATCCGGAGATCTTGCTGGCCAGGGTAATTGACTTACACCTTCTAGAGCACGTTGGGTGGCACGGGATACATGCGGACGTGCATTGTCCTGTTGGAACAGCAAGTTCCCTTGCCGGTCTAGGAATGGTAGAACGATGGGTTCGATGACGGTTTGGAAGTACCGTGCACTATTCAGTGTCCCCTCGACGATCACCAGAGGTGTACGGCCAGTGTAGGAGATCGCTCCCCACACCATGATGCCGGGTGTTGGCCCTGTGTGCCTCGGTCGTATGCAGTCCTGATTGTGGCGCTCACCTGCATGGTGCCAAACACGCATACGACCATCATTGGCACCAAGGCAGAAGCGACTCTTATCGCTGAAGACGACACGTCTCCATTCGTCCCTCCATTCACGCCTGTCGCGACACCACTGGAGGCGGGCTGCACGATGTTGGGGCGTGAGCGGAAGACTGCCTAACGGTGTGCGGGACCGTAGCCCAGCTTCATGTGGAGACGGTTGCGAATGGTCCTCGCCGATACCCCAGGAGCAACAGTGTCCCTAATTTGCTGGGAAGTGGCGGTGCGGTCCCCTACGGCACTGCGTAGGATCCTACGGTCTTGGCGTGCATCCGTGCGGCGCTGCGCTCCGGTCCCAGGTCGACGGGCACGTGCACCTTCCGCCGACCACTGGCGACAACATCGATGTACTGTGGAGACCTCACGCCCCACGTGTTGAGCAATTCGGCGGTACGTCCACCCGGCCTCCCGCATGCCCACTATACGCCCTCGCTCAAAGTCCGTCAACTGCACATACGGTTCACGTCCACGCTGTCGCGGCATGCTACCAGTGTTAAAGACTGCGATGGAGCTCCGTATGCCACGGCAAACTGGCTGACACTGACGGCGGCGGTGCACAAATGCTGCGCAGCTAGCGCTATTCGACGGCGAACACCGCGGTTCCTGGTGTGTCCGCTGTGCCGTGCGTGTGATCATTGCTTGTACAGCCCTCTCGCAGTGTCCGGAGCAAGTATGGTGGGTCTGACACACCGGTGTCAATGTGTTCTTTTTTCCATTTCCAGGAGTGTATATTCACCTGAGTTTGGCCGCGCGGTTCTAGGCACTTCAGTCCGGAACAGCGCTGCTGCTACGGTCGCAGGTTCGAATCCTGCCTCGGGCATGGATGTGTGTGATGTCCTTAGGTTAGTTAGGTTTAAGTAGTTCTACGGTTAGGGGACTGATGACCTCCTATGTTAAGTCCCATTGTGCTTAGAGCCATTTTAACCATTTGCAGCATGAGTGCAACCACGCACACAAACAAATCACGTATACATGGCCTTCAAACTTGCTCTTTCCGCATAATTTCGATAGAAATGATCCAGATGAACATGTAATTAATTTACTAATATGACAATAGGAATAGTGCTTCCTACGGCTGTGACTTCAGCATACACTGGTGTCCAAAATTAAAGCAACAAACAACTATTTCCCTGTCCTGTGACTAATTCGCGATATAATCGTACACACTGTCAACAGATGTCCGTATGATCGTTCTCTGCACGGAAGATGACATTTCTCTCAACGGAAAACCACGCCAACGATGACGTCACGGCACCCATGAAACGAAGTGGTGTTTCCCGGGTAGTTCCACATTCACAGTCGCTGTGTACACAATCACAGACGATGTACTGTGGCAAATAAAAGACGCCTACCATACTCTCTGCGTTGGAGGGCCATAGGAAGAACGGAAGCAGGACAGTCGAAAACTCATGCGATCCAATGGCTTAATGTGAAACGTTCTGTTGTTTCCCGGATGTGGCGACAGCTTATGGAGGCCGAAACTTTATCCCGAATACCAGGACAGAGTGGACCACGTGTGACATCAGAAAGGGAGGACCGTCATTTGACTGTAAGGCTACGACGATACCGCCTTAGTACTACGCAGGAGCTGGCATCGGACCTCGCAGCATCCAGCGGACGTGTTGTATCGAGGCAAACGGTGTACAGAAGGCTTCGACGGAGTGGCTTTTATAGTCGGAGACCAGCTGTGTCTGTACCTCTGGCGCGTCTTTGCAGAAGGGAACGTCTAGAGCGGAGTCGTCAACGGGCCACCTGGACAGTCGAAGAGTGGGCCTATGTTCTTTTCACAGGTAAGTCCCGGTCTGGAGAGTGATTCTCGACGGATTCGCACCTGAAAGGAATGTAGAACACGATATCGAGGAGGATCACTAATTGTGTGGCTAGGGATTATGTTGACCACTCGAACACCTCTTCATGAAGCTGTACGGGTGAATCGGAAAGGTTTAACTGCCGTGATGAGATCTTGGGATATCACGTACGGTTATTGCGAGGTGCTGTGCGCCCAGACTTCGTATTGATGGACGATAGTGCTCGACCTCATAGAGAACGAGTAGTTGATGTTTTCTTGGAAACGGAAGATACTGCACGCATGACGTGGCCTGCACGCTCTCCTGATTTGAATCCCATAGAGCATATATGGGATGTACTAGGGAGACGGGTTGCATCACGTCAGCATCCACCGACCACTCTCCAAGACTTGCGAGCAGCTCCGCAGGACGAATGGGCGTTATTGCCTCAATATGACATTCATGACGATATTCACAGCATGCTCCGTCGTTGTTAGGCCTGTATTGCTGCCAGAGCTGGTCACGCCCAAAAGTGAGCACATTAACCAGTTGTCGCAAAATTTGTGCGAATGTGTTAAGTTGGAAAAAACGAAGAACCTTTTCGTTTACTGTTACGCATCTACATGCACGTGGATATTCTTACAATCACATTTAAGCGCCTGGCAGAGGGTTCATCGAACCACCTTCACAATTCTCTATTATTCCAATCTCGTATAGCGCGCGAAAAGAACGAACACCTATATCTTTCCGTACGAGCCCTGGTTTCTCTTATTTTATCGTGGTGATTGTTTCTCCTTATGTAGTTCGGTGTCAACAAAATATTTTCGCATTCGGAGGAGAATGTTGGTGATTGGAATTTCGCGAGGATATTCCGTCGCAACGAAAAACGCCTTTCTTTTAATGATGTCCAGCCCAAATCCTGTATCATTTCTGTGACACTCTCTCTCCCATATTTCGCGATAATACAAAACGTTCTGCCCTTCTTTGAACTTACTCGATGTACTCCGTCAGTCCTATCTGGTAAGGATCCCACACTGCGCAGCAGTATTCCAAAAGAGAACGGACAAGCGTAGTGTTTTAGTAGATCTGTTACATTTTCTAAGTGTCCTGCCAATAAAACGCAGTCTTTGATTAGCCTTCCCCCACAACATTTTCTATGTGTTCCTTTCAATTAAAGTTGTTCGTAATTGTAATACCTAGGTATTTAGTTGAATTTACGCCTTTTAGATTGGGCTGATTTATCGTGCAACCGTAGTTTAACGAATTCCTTTTAGCACTCATGTGGATGACCTTACACTTTTAGCTATTTAGGGTCAACTGCCAATTTTCGCGCCATTTAGATATCTTTTCTAAATTGTTTTGCAGTTTATTTTGATCTTCTGATGGCTTTATTAGTTGACAAAGGACAACGTCATCTGTAAACAACCTAAGACGGCTGCTCAGATTGTCTCCCAAATCATTTATATAGATAAAGAACAGCAAAGGGCCTATAACACTACCTTGGGGAACGCCAGAAATCACTTCTGTTTTACTCGATGACTTTCCGTCAATTACTACGAACTGTGACCTGCCTGACAGGAAATCACAAACCCAGTTGCAGTTGTTTACGTTCTGTAGTCTTTCCATTGCTTCTACTTTGCAATCTCCTGTTTATTTTGTTTTGTGGCAAAATAAAGGCA
This sequence comes from Schistocerca gregaria, assembly GCF_023897955.1. Taxonomy (NCBI): domain Eukaryota; kingdom Metazoa; phylum Arthropoda; class Insecta; order Orthoptera; family Acrididae; genus Schistocerca; species Schistocerca gregaria. Next base: position 750,399,486 of record NC_064931.1, read on the forward strand.
ATCTTGCAAAATTTCCGTTTGTTGCTTTAATCTTGGACACCAGTGTATATTGCAGGGGATTTGAAAAGGAAACAAGGCTGGGAAAACTGGAGAAACCAGCGGAATCAAGGTCAATATGGTGAGAAGTGTGTGTGTGTGTGTGTGTGTGTGTGTGTGTGTGTGTGTGTGTGGAGGGAGGGTAGATATGGGCGAGCACTGAATTTATCAGCGCCTTACTAAATTAGCCAGAAACGAATGTCATTAAAACGTCTAAGTACTGAAAATAGGTCTCGTAATATAATGCTTGAAATTGCCCTCTCTTCCAACTTCACCAACTTTCACCCGAACATACGTACTACCACGCAACCTGTAAGATGCTCTAAGTGCCATGAAATGTTTCACAACTTTTTTAACCTGCATAATCAAGAAAAAAAGGCTAAACTAGCCACACAGGGCTATGTGGCTGGCCGAGAACATAGAAAAATCGTGGGTGAGATAGCCGCCCAGATAGCACTAGTATTTTAGAGAGCAAGCTGGATATTTCACAGAATCTTAAGTCTTACCACTTCCGTCTCATTATTAACTTAAATAGAAGTCAAGTTTTTTACAAGAAAGATAGATCGTCAAACAATTGATGTCGTATGTAAATAGTTCTAATAATTGTAATTGTTTTCTTCTTGATTTAGTAATTATTGTAATTAGTGTACAATTCCGTTCAACGTAATTACTAGTCTCTGATTTCGGTAAATAGTTCGGTGACTGTAAAGAAGCTGAAGGAGCGCGATACTCGTGTTAACTTAGCGGAAGCCTTCCCCTTCCACACGTGCAGTCTGCAGGTGCGATCACAGGTACCAACTGAGATTCAAAGGGTCGAAGGAAGGCAGTGGCTTTGTCCAAGACGGTGGAACAGAGCTCCCTTATTACTTTCCTACAGTCAAAGCGGGACATTGAATCGCAGAATTTCTCCTCTTCAGAGAGCACCTAAGGTACAATGCAGAGGGCACGCTCTATAGAGTAGCTTCTTAGAATGTAGGGAGCTGGAGAAATGGTGCCGAAGTGCAGGAAGGAACATTCACAGGTGTTACGCACTACTGCTGCTGCGAAGCAAATCTCTAGCGTACAATTGAAGGTGAAGACGGCGGTATGTGTGCAGCTTCGTCTTTTCTTGCTTTGTCACTGTATAGGAATTAAGTTTTTGCAAAAACTAGAAACTTCTGTTTGCAGTAAAGACGTGGGCTGTGAACTAGACGATGGCAGCCTTTGTGGCGTCCCATTGTTAACAACCAGTTTAGTTGGCGCATGATTAGTCTTGCTTACAATAAATTTTTCCACAAATGTAAAGCAGTTGCCGTGTATTGTATTCTCTGATAATCGCCTTCTTGAAGTACACTGGTTTCCGTAACTGAAGGAAGAATCCTGAATCTACGGGGTGCCTTCCTAAGAATCACCAGGTGCATTTTATCTGGTGTTGCAGCAGATATTTGCAGTTTATTTTTTTCAGTATGTAGCTGGCGTCTGCTCAAATAAATACTTCGCCACGTCTTTGATGCGCGCCCCGTGTCGGCGGAAAGCGGCGGTTTGTTTCCTGTTACATACAAAATTGTTTTAAAAACAGAATTTTCCGTATTCATTCGATATTCCCAAATTAGTCTAGTGCGTCATTCGTTTTAACGATATTCGTGAACCAGGGACTGTAAAACGCGGACAATAACGAGTGCTCCAGGAGCGACAGAGCTGTCGGGGCCCGCGCTGACTGCTACGGACATGCAGAAGCGATGGGACCGCTCTATCGAATGGGGACGTAAAATTCCGCTTTAAAAATCGTTTTGTTTGTAGCGCGAAACAAACCGACGCTGCCTGCCGACACCGGACGTTGCATGAAAGACATGATGAGCGGTATTTGTTTAGTCTGACTCCACCTACACATTGCAAACATGAAATTCAAAACATCTGTCAAAACAAAAGAGAAAATACGCCTGTTGACTCTTAAGAGTGACATCCGGTAAATAACTCGAAAGGTGTGTACTGAGCATGATAAAATTTAGTTTATAAATACCAAAAATCGTGAATAAAACATGAAAACACAGTTCCAAACAGAGATTTCATTTTAGAACTAGCATATTTAAAATGTGCAAAATAGATGGGTTAATTTAACACAACGGAAGTAAAGTCAATAAGGGGCGCGATTTCCAGAGAAGCGATACCGCACATGTAACATCACACAGCATGTTGTTCTCAATGAAGAGACGTCTACAGACGTTAAAGTTACCTCTGGCGTGGCACAGGGGAGTGTTATGAGACCATTGTGTTTCACAGTACATATAAATGACCTAGTAGATAGTGTTGGAAGTTCCATGCGGCTTTTCGTGCATGATGCTGTAGTATACAGAGAAGTTGCAGCGTTAGAAAATTGTAGCAAAATACAGGAAGATCTGCAGCGGATAGGCACTTGGTGCAGGGAGTGGCAACTGACCCTTAACATAGACAAATGTAATGTATTGCGAATACATAGAAAGAAGGATCCTTTATTGTATGATTATATGATAGCGGAACAAATACTGGTAGCGGTTACTTCTGTTAAATATCTGGGAGTATGCGTGCGAAACGATTTGAAATGGAATGATCATATAAAATTAATTGTTGGTAAGGCGGGTACCAGGTTGAGATTCATTGGGAGAGTCCTTAGAAAATGTAGTCCATCAAGAAAGGAGGTGGCTTACAAAACACTCGTTCGACCTATACTCGAGTATTGCTCATCAGTGTGGGATCCGTACCAGGTCGGGTTGACAGAGGAGATAGAGATGATCCTAAGAAGAGCGGCGCGTTTCGTCACAGGGTCATTTGGTAACCGTGATAGCGTTACGGAGATGTTTAGCAAACTCAAGTGGCAGACTCTGCAAGAGAGGCGCTCTGCATCGCGGTGTAGCTTGCTGTCCAGGTTTCGAGAGGGTGCGTTTCTGGATGAGGTGTGCGAATATATTGCGTCCCCCTGCTCTCACCTCCCGAGGAGATCACGAATGTAAAATTAGAGAGATTCGAGCGCGCACGGAGGTTTTCTGGCAGTCGTTCTTCCCGTGAACCATACGCGACTGGAACAGGAAAGGGAGGTAATGACAGTGGCACGTAAAGTGCCCTCCACCACACATCGTTGGGTGGCTTGCGGAATATAAATGTAGATGTAGACCCCTAGTGAAGTTGCCCTCACTGTCATAATAAGCGAGGTGACGCAGTTGTAAGATAGTGGATCCCGTTTCGCGAGGAGATTTAGTTTCTTTCTTATTCGCTTAAAGTGATGCTTCCTTTGAGGAAGACACGCCGAAGTTCCTTTACCAATTCTGGATTCAGCTCTTCCTCTAATGACATTATGGTAGACGGGACGACAAATCTAATATTCCCTCATTCCTTTCCGCAGTGTCATAAGGCACTGCGGAAGACTGCGAGCTGGAACTCACATTTCTACAGCTCCGCTAAGCTGCTCTGTGGGATTAAGGTGAAGATGTTCACTTGGCTAATCCAAGAAGTAAGTCCTGTGAAGTTGCAAGTTGACATTATGTACATATGCGTTCGCAGAAAGGAGACAACATTCCAAAATTGCCATTTTTATATAATTGATTCGGTGAGCCTGGAAACGTGTCCTGCCCCAAGAACCAAATACTGACAGGACATGTACAAAACCTATTTTATTTGTAACAATTGATAGCTATCCATTTAGTTCTTTTAACGTACCTAAACGGTAAACATATTTCAATAGCATATGCAAAGTAAATCTTATTATATTATTACTATGAATATAGATGCCACCTTTATAGCCTCAACGCTCTGAAAGTATAGTGTCAGATTATTTTATCGAAGGTATGCGACTTACAAAATATATCTTGAAAATATTCACAAAAATTAGTTCATATTTCTGAAAATTGAAAATGTGTAATTTAAAAAAAATCTAGTGAAAAAGTCGTGTTGTGTATCAACAAAAAGAACCAACAAAGAGGCCACGTTAATGCAGAGAATCAGTGCATAAACTTTACAAAACTCTTATTCGACTCTGGTGTCACTTTGTTTGAGTACAGGACTAAAGGACTGATCATATTGGTTTATTTTATTTTTTCACTATTTCCATTTTTTAAATGTACACTGCCATAACCAAAGTTGAATCAATTATGTTTTGTAAGCTATATTTTTAGGTGGATTGGGCGAAGTGTAACTTGGGACACGTATACGACTATATGAGTCTATCTTCAGTTTGTCACATTCATTGAGCAGCCACGCCATTTGAAGTGTAGAATTCGTAGCTCTATGACTGCATGTGCTGCAGAGTTTGAGCAGATCCCAGTTCCCTGGAGTAGACACTGTTTTTTCAGCCCTGATGTTTCACTTTTTTTCTTCAAGTGCATAAAATAGTATTTAATTTTTCCGGAAATTTTATTTTGCTCCATAGATGAAGTATAGATGTTCACCTCGTACATTTTAACATGCCCGTGTTCTTCAGAGTCCACTAAAGTAGTTCCGTCGTGTAAAACTGGATGCAGAATCAGCTTTCCAGTACTGGTCTTCCACGTCCATAGACAAACAGTACGCTACAATTGTGATTACGTTGTGCAACAAAGGGAAGAGGGCGGCCTTGTGGGAATTTTGGACTGATAACGGGCAAGTACCCCGCTGGCATTTTCAAGTTGTGCTGGGAACTGACGTCGGAATCCCAGCGCTAATGTGTTTGGCTGGTCCCTTTCTGGTTCAAAAATGATTCAAATGGCTCTGAGCACTGTGGGACTTAACATCTGAGGTCATCAGTACCCTAGAACTTAGAAATACTTAAACCTAACTAACCTAAGGACATCACACACACCCATCCCCTAGGCAGGATTCGAACCTGCGACCGTAGCGGTCGTGCAGTTCCAGGCCGGCAGGTCCCTTTCTGCAACTCGTTGAGGCCTGTACGTGAAGGCGACAGATAAAAGATTGTACACACTGTTGTGGAAAGATTCGCATTAATCTTGACTGCAGAATAGCACCGAAACCGTCGCCGCATCAAGCACACATCATACTTTCCCATAAACAGCGCGACACGAAAGAAAACAGTGATTGCGAAGTCACATTATTTCCCGTCCCTCTTGGCAATGTTAAATCTGCAGTTTAGTAGAGTCGCAGACAACCATTGCTAGAAATTGATAAGAGTTCTGTTTCGAGTAAAAAGTTATGCTCAGAATCGGGGAGGTGGTACGTGCCCCATCTTGTCCTACATTTGGACTCTGTGGCCCTGTAGGAATGGGGCAGTATACAAACACGAAGAATGTTATCTCTATGAAGGTATCTCAGACCTTTAGGGTCAAATTTAAGACTTTACCAAAACTCATTAATTTTAGACAAGAAGTAAGTAGTTGCAAATGGCTATTTCGGGCGATACTAGGCCGTGAATGAGCAATGCGTGTGACCACGTGTTTGTAAACTGAAAATAGAACGTTAAAGTTAAAGATTTGACTAATTTTCTCGACAAATAGTTATTCGCACAGAAAATTTTTAAGATACGGTTTTGTACCATGTGGCAGAAGATTTGCGAATCAGCCGCGGTTACCTTGCCCGTGAAACTCAAATTTTTAATAAACAGTGCCGGCGTCCAATGGTGCCAGATGGTTTTGATCCCAGAGTTCAGATCTGTCAATGAACTGCTCGTAGCGTAATGCGCAGCGCGATAGCTTGCAAGACAGGGAGGTGGGCTTGACCCGAATTGAATACACGCCGGCCGGAGTGGCCAAGCGGTTCTAGGCGCTTCAGTCTGGAACCGCGCGACCGCTACGGTCGCAGGTTCGAATCCTGCCTCAGGCATGGGTGTGTGTGATGTCCTTAGGTTAGTTAGGTTTAAGTAGTTCTAAGTTCTAGGGGACTGAGGACCTCAGATGTTAAGTCCCATAGTGCTCAGAGCCATTTGAACCATTTTTTTTTTTTTTTTTTTTCGAATAAACTCGGCGGATTAACGACTGCGGGCTGGTACATGGCCAGTCTCAGTGCGGTTTTTCGGCGGTTTCTCGCGCTCACTTAGGTACATGGTGGGCTGGTCCCCAGAATTCCGCCACAGAGAATACGTCACACAAACAAAATGTAACAGACAGAATAAAGTTTACGCAATTCACTCAGAGAAGGCACATACGAGTTAAATCCTTTGATGACCGTGACGTTAGGAAGGGCATCTGACCACCAGTTTAAATAACAAAATAAAATTTGCCAAATTCTGAAAGAGTGGTCCGCGTGTTAGACGAGGTAAGCACAAGGGAAAAGAAAGTTGATTTCGGTCAACAAAATATATTTTAATGCGTGTATTAAAGTTGGCGGTCGTCATTCTGACTACGTGCTACGAGTTTAACAACAGTTTATTACAGCCGAAGCTGCACTTGAAGAGAAAGATCTTACGTGACGGCAAATAAGCTTTCGCAAAACACGAAGGTTGGTGATCCCTTCGATCAGCAGGTGTCTGTTAATTAAATTTCTAGGAGCTTAATTGGTTCCTATAAGGTTTAAAAAGCTTACTGTAGTAAAGAAAAAAAAGTCTTTTCGGTCATTAGTTTCTTATGTCAGAAGTACGCTGTTTAAAATCATCTGTGCAATGGCAGTCCTAAAGGATTGTGCTGTAGTTAAGTGATGCGGAAGCAGAAATCTGTGCATCCAGGGTCGAGCATAAGAGGGATTTCCACGCCTAAGGCATCTCTTTTACAGATGTTTGATGGAATTACTGTGGAAGCTGAAGCAGGATTAGTCAGATTGCACTGCAGCCCAGTGTACTGTACGTGCTGGCATGCCAGGTGAAAAGAATCCGTTTCATCGAGAACGGTGGGCGCTCCACACGCGCCTGGTCGCCTCGCACACACGACACGTTCTGCCTTCTGCGCACACTACCCGATGATATCACTCTTCCGGTCGTTCCAGCGAGGGCGGCAGTGGTTGGCATCGCGTCGCGTTGCTATTCCAGTGAGTGCATGACAGCAAACCGGTGCGAGTCGGTAGCCAGTGCGGATAGTTACTCACTAGTGTGAGATTTCGAAGTGCTTGCAATGTGTTAATTGCCTATCATCGCAGTTCGTTCGGTAAATAATACCCCGGCGCCATTCGACAGTGTTTGTTATCCCAGCTGCCCCCCCCCCCCCCTCCACACACACACACACACACACACACACACACACACACACACACACACACCAGAGTTGGGCAACACGATTCTTTTTCCCGATTCGATTCCTACGATTCATTCTCCTCACTTTGCGAATCGATTCCTACGATTCGTTCTAGTCTGCGATGGCGAATGCAAAACGTTCTACATCTTACTCACAGATGGCAGGACATGTCTGAAATTTTCAATGGGGTTAGAATCGAACTGTGTCATGATAAGATATGCCAGAAATAGTTTATTTATGAGCAAATATGCTTATAACGTTACTAGTGTGATTCTCGAGTTATACGTGTAATGCCTTAATTGATGAAAGGTCACGTTTGATTTGATTGCATCTATTGTTTTATTTTAGTATGCCAGGAAAGAGTCGATTTGTGCGAAAGGTGGTGCAAAATTCCTTCCTTTGCTCACACGCATCCGCCACTTTACTGCCATCTGGCGGTCGTAATCACTCGGCATGATTCGGAAGTTGTCTTCGAAGCATAGCGTACTAAGAATCGATGAATCTTTGGAACTTGGAATCGTCACGACTCGGAAACACGCAATCGTTCTTACGATTCTTTTGAACGACGATTCGTCCGTATCACGATTCGATTCTTTATTTAGAGTCGTTCAAATGAACGACTCATTCACGAATCGCCTCAAATCTAACACACATACATAGACGGTGGTCTGAAAGGCTTGTAAGGATGTTGCAGGGTAGGTGTGTGAGAGAAAATTGTTAAGAAAGAAATTCGATACGTTGCCCTGTTTCCGAGTTAATTAGCATTGAAGTTAGACCTTTGACTCGGCTTCGATCCTTATTGCCGTCTCATGACCAATTTTTGTGTCGCTGTCCTGTTCGGTTTTAAAAAATTAAACGAAGTCCGCTTTTGGAGACAACGTCGCAGGCGAGCCGCTTGAATTTGCTCGTGCATCAGCCTGATTGGCCAACTTCAGTGCTAATTAACTCTGAAACGGAGCAACATATCAATTTTTTTTTCTAAGCAATTATTTCTGAGCACAACCCACCCTGAAACACGCTTTCAAGCTTTGCAGACTGTTTCTAACCACCGTTCTCAATGCAGATGGAAGAATAGGATGCAAAACTTCTGTGGCGACAAGGCACTCAGGTTCTGCAACAGTAAATCGACGCTGTCCCGAGCTGCTTCAGTTCCTTGGTTGTTCTGGTGCATAATTTATATCTAAATACACTGCTAAAATGTCGATAAGCGTTACCTTTCGTTAGTCGGTATAAACACACACATTAAAGACGGGACTGAGTTTGACTTCGGCAACTGTTCGTGTATACAAGACTCACCTGCTTCCACCGACACAAGAAATACCGGAAAGTGGACACAATTTTACTCGTGTAAACGTTGTTCATCAACGCTTCCAAATGATTGTGTGATTCGTACTGATTTGTACATACAACATAACATGTAGAGTAAGAGTCAAGAGAGACGCCTATGGTCGGGTGTCGGCTCAGATGTTGCACTTTGCACTTATATTCTGACTTTTTCTTGTTGTTACGCGCTTCAGCCCGAGGAATGGTTTGCTGCAGCTCTCAATTCTACTCTGTCGTGTGCAAGCCTCTTGGTCTCCGAATAGCTACTGCAACCCACATCGAATAGCTACTGCAACCTACATCCTTCAGAACCTGCTTACTGACTCATCTCTTGGTCTACCTTTGCAATTTTTATAGCCCCCCCCCCATCCACGCACGCACGCACGCACACACACACACACACACACACACACACACACACACACACACACACTCACTCACTCACTTTCCTCCAGCACTAAATTGTTGAGCCCTTGATGTCTTAGAATGTGTTCTATCAACAGGTCCCTTCTTTTAGTCAGGTTATACGTCAACTTTATTTTCTCCCCACTTCCGTTCTGTATCTCCTCATTAGTAACGTGACGTACCCAACTAATCTTCAGTATTCCTCTGGAGTACCACATTTCACAAGCCTCCATTTTCTTCTTGTCTAAACTGCTTATCATCCATGTTTCACTTCCACAGATGGCTGCACTACATAAAAATACTGTCAGAAAAGACTTCCTAACACACAAATCTATATTCGATGTTAACAAATTTCTCTTCTTCACAAATGCTTTTCTTGCCATTGCCAGTCTAAATTTTATAGCCTCTCTACTTCAGCCATCATCAGTTATTTTACTGCGCAAATAACAAAGCTCATCTGCTACTGTAAGTGTCTCATTTTCTAATCTATTTCTCTCACCATCGCCTCATTGAATTCGACTACTTTCCATAACCTTTGTTTTGCTTTTGTTGATGTTCATCTTATATCCTCCCTTCAAGATGCTGTCAGTTAAATTCAACTGCTCTTCCAAGTCGTTTGCTGTCTGTGACAGAATTACAGTGCAATTGGCAAACCTCAGTTTTTATTTCTTCTCCATGAACTTTATTTCCTAATCCAAGTTTTTCTTTAGTTTCCTTAACTGCTTGCTCGGTGTACAGATTGAATAACATCGACGATAGGTTACAACCCTATCTCACGCCCTTCTCAACCACTGCTTCCCTTTCATGCCTCTCGACTGTTATAACTGCCGTCTGGTTTCTGTACAAGTTGTAAATAGCCTTCTGTCCTTGTATTTTACCCCCTGCTATCTTCAGAACTTCAAAGAGACTATCCCAGTTAACAATGTCAAAATCTTTCTCTAAGTTTATAAATGCTTTAAATGTGTGTTTGCTTTTCCTTTACCTATCTTCTAAGATATGTGGTGAGGTCAGTATTGCCAAGCGTGTTCGTACATTTCTCCGAAATCCAAAGTGACCTTCCCCGAGGTTGGCTTTTACCAGTTTTTGCATTCTTCTGTAAATAATTCGTGTTAATATTTTTGAACCATGACTTATATTCTTCCTATTGATCTGTTAACAACTTTATTGGTGACGTTATTTCTCTGCTTTCCGCAAGAAACTCGTTTCGCGCAAAGTCCGTTGCTTAACATAATACTGGTCTCCTACTCATCTCCGCTGTAATGCAAGAATGTAAATCGGAAAAAATCCAATTTCATATTCCTTAGCTGAACAATTCCTTGGTAAAACAAGCGGGAGGCCATCTCATTATAACAACGACCCTTCTCTCTTATTGGAAATTGTATGCGCCAGAAAGATTTTCCTGATCGCAGGTGTTCTTTAAAGATTGTACAGTGGCACAGCTTAAAGCTAACTAGCATAACGATGAGAGGTTTAGTTGTCAAAAAGGTTAACGAAGAGTGTTTGAACTTTCAAAGAATTTATATCGTTCGAAAGCCAAGCAAAACCCGTGTATTTCAATTCTAAAGGACAGCTTGATACGTAGATCCTTTTCACGGCATCGTTCGCACCCAACTGCCGATGCAAACAGCCAGGCTGCGAGTTGTTTGATTTGCAGCGGTCAAACTGAGCGTAAATATCCGTTGCTCTCGGATGTAGCCGTGCGGGACTCTCTTTCCATTGGCACTCAAAGGCGCAGTCAGCTAAACCTAACTGCCTCTCAGCTTTTATTCACTTCTTCTCTGACACTGTTTACTTCAAAAAAAGTGCCCTTCTAGGGAAATTTTATACCCTAGTAGTTAGTTATGTACGTGTACAGTTCCTGCACATTCTGCACAATATTAATTTCATATACCGGGTGATCAAAAAGTCAGTATAAATTTGAAAACTGAATAAATCACGGAATAAAGTAGATAGAAAGGAAAAAATTGACACACATGCTTGGAATGACATGGGGTTTCATTAGAACCAAAAAAATACAAACGTTCAAAAAATTTCCGACAGATGGCGCTTCATCTGATCAGAATAGCAATAATTAGCATAACAAAGTAAGACAAAGCAAAGATAATGAACTTCACAGGAAATGCTCAATATGTCCACCATCATTCGTCAACAATAGCTGTAGTCGAGGAATAATGTTGTGAACAGCACTGTAAAGCATGTTCGGAGTTACGGTGGGGCATTGGCGTTGGATGTTGTCTTTCAGCATCCCTAGAGATGTCGGTCGATCACGATACACTGGCGACTTCAGGTAACCCCGAAGCCAATAATCGCACGGACTGAGGTCTGGGGACCTGGGAGGCCAAGCATGACGAAAGTGGCGGCTGAGCACACGATCATCAGCAAACGACGCGCGCAAGAGATCTTTCACGCGTCTAGCAATATGGAGTGAAGTGCCATACTGCATAAACATCGTACGTTCCAGCAGGTGTTTGTCAGCCAGGCTGGGGATGATGCGATTCTGTAACATATCGGTGTACCTCTCACCCGTCACGGTAGCAGTTTCGCTGTCCAGCGCCATCTGTCGGACATTTTGTGAACTTTTTTGTTTTTGTTTTAATAAAACCCCTTGTCATTCCAAAAATGTGTGTCAATTTTTACCTCTCTATCTACATTGTTCCGTGGTTTATTAAGTTTTCAAATTTATACTGACTTTTTGATCACCCTGTATTTATTCCAATACTAGGTGCAGTGGCTGGCATTGGCCGGAATAATATCTGCCACACAAAGTGATTGGCTCTGTGCCTTATTGATACTCATAGCAAATACAAGGTGCATATGGAACTGTAATGGCTTTGTATTGAAGGGCATAGTTGAATCACTGGGTGTTAGCAGAATGCGACGAATGAAAACATCACCTGCAGCATTCATTAAAAAAAATGGGCTTCCGGTTCTGACTTTTGTACCATCTATTGTTACGTTTTGCGATAAGTATCTCATTGTGGTTTTGGAGAATTGATCTATTGTTTCAGCTCAGTTTTCAGTGTTTCAAGAAGGGCTGTGCTTGTGCACGACTCGAACCATTAGAACAATTTACGTCACAGTTCGGCAAATCTCGGGTTGTGTTCGATCTTTTGTTTGATCCGCGATCTAGTGATTTCTGTTGGCACTATATCCACGACCTGCCTTAGCGTTTGTATGGCACTTTGGATTTTAATCATGTAAATAACTGTGAAACACGGACTGAAATACCTTCTAGACTACATGTCGTATGTAACAACGGCAACTAATCAATAAATAAGAGTTTGCCATCATGTTCTGTCAAATTGACGAGCTTTCGCTCCTCCCGCGATCTGGTGACGGCTGATTGTACTATCCCCAAAAGGGTATTGCCGCTGTAATTTATTCTCGCGGTAGGAATTAGTCAGTTTACCACAATACACACTGAAGCGCCAAATAAACTGGTATAGGCATATGTATTCAAATACAGAGATATGTAAACAGGCAGAATAAGGCTCCTGTCAACGCTCATATAAGACAAGTGCCTGGCGCAGTTGTTAGATCGGTTACTGCTGCTACAGTGGCAGGTTCTCAAGATTTAAGTGAGTTTGAACATGGTGTTATAGTCGGCGCATGAGCGATGTGACACAGAATGTCCGAGGTATCGATGAAGTGGGGATTTTCCCGTACGACCATTTCACACCGCTTTGGTTCATTCCGAGACGCCTGGACACTTCCCTTGTTGAGAACTCTTCCTGGCACAAAGTAAGAATGCGAACGCAATCAAAGCGCGGTATTGACCGTGTAGGCATGGTTGAACTACGTACTACACGAGCCGTGTACCTCCTTGGTTCAAAATGGCTCTGAGCACTATGCGACTTAACTTTTGAGGTCGTCAGTCGCCTAGAACGTAGAACTAATTAAACCTAACTGACCTAAGGACATCACACACATCCATGCCCGAGGCAGAATTCGAACCTGCGACCATAGCGGTCGCTCGGTTCCAGACTGTACCGCCCAGAGCCGCTCGGCCACATGTCCGGCGTACCTCCTTCCTGGTGGAATGACTGGAACTGATCGGCTGTCGGACCCCCTCCATCTAATAGGCGCTGCTCATACACGGTTGTTTACACATTTGGGCGGGTTTAGTGACATCTCTGAACAGTCAAAGAGAGTGTGTCTGTGATAGAATATCCACAGTCAACACGTTGTCTTCTGGTGTTCTGGGAACCTGGGTGATGCAAAACTTTTTTTTTATTATGTGTGTTTATTACTTATATATTTCAAGTCAGATCTACCTCTTATGTCTTAAACGGGATTATATATCTCACGGTGACTTGATAATTATGTAGTGGTTACCTATGCTAACTAAATAAATGAATTTGGCACAGTGGTCTTGTACACGGTATCAAAGTTTGCTTACAACTATTCAGGATTAATAGTGTATACTCGCAAAATTTTACTACTTTTGAGGTGGCGAAACTCTTGGGGAAATGTATCGCGGTTGCGAAATGGCCATTGGTCTCCTAAGACGGTATTGATGTTCTGTACGCGGCTTTAGATGATATATTTTAAGTAAACACAAGTGATATCTGTGATAGTCCATGAGCAAAAGTTCCACTACTATTACGAATAGCCGGTGTGCCCGAGCGGTTCTAGGCTCTTCAGTCTGTAACCGCGCGATCGCTACGGGCTCAGGTTCGAATCCTGCCTCGGGCATGGATGTGTGTGATATCCTTACGTAGGTTAGGTTTAAGTAGCTCTAAGTGTAGGGGACTGATGACCTCAGATGTTACGTCCCATAGTGCTCAGAGCCATTTGAACCATTATTACGAATAATCGCCGTGGCTTTCTGAAAGGAGGCATTCGGCTCTTCTGGTGCGCCTCCTCTGTTTTTAGCTGACGAATCTGCCGTGTGTTGCATCAAGAAAACACACACTCTTCTGTCATTTGCACTCTAGTGGGTTTGCCTGATACCCGTTTCCTTGGGCCGTACCTTTTTCACCCGAACGTACGGATGCCCCAACGCGTGTAGAGATAGGCTTTGAAATACGGCTCAACTTCTTTTATAGCACTGGCTATTCGGCACAAACTATGTTCCTACTTGATGATGAAACTCCACAGTGGTTTACAAATAGTCTGGTATAAGTTCGACCAAAGACTCAGAGGAAGATGTCTAGTCTCAAGAAACCCGGATGTTTGGCCTCTTAAGATCCCTGGTTGTAACTCCTCTCGATATTTTTGTGTGGGCTTACATGAAGAGTATAATTTGTGAGTCTCTGAGAGAGTTGGCGTTTTCGCACCCATTCTGGCTGCAGGTGGAGAGATGTGAGAAACACCAAATCTTTTTCTGTGAGCGCGTGTTCGATAAAATGATTCGCAATTACTTTGCACACGACGAAATTGTGGGGCGGTCACATTCATAGTTAACAAAGCATTGTTACACACAACAGCAAATGGAAACTAGAAAGTCTGGTCTGATAGAATACACTGTATTTGCTGTTTTTCGTAAACATCCTTTCCGAAAGGGAAAGCAGAGTGGATTTCACTTCGGTACAGCTCTTAGCATCAGCAGAGCTCGAGATTGAAACATTGCGTTAATTAAGTTTTAGTATTGAGACACTTTGTGTAGGGAGTTTAATCAGCCTCTTTTTTTCAGTATCTGTAAAATGTTTCTCGGGTGATAAGCTTCGCCCTTTTCATTATTGCACGATCTTCTGTGTTAATTATCTGAACTTTAAACGCGACAAGAAGTTTCTTGCATGCTCCTGGTATAACCTGGCTTCCTTTTAAAGATACCACTTTCTACGGCTTATACACTGTCGAGTCATTACTGAGCGTCTACTACAAGTGCGTAGTATATAAAATACGCCACATAATGAGAAAGCAGAACTACGTGTTAATGAGAAACATAATTACTGCGTTCTTGACTGTAGACAGATTAAGATTAACCTCCGAGAGAGAGAACCTTCTTAAGTACTTGGGGACCTCTTCAGTGAGGACAACAAACCAATATACAATAGATGTACATCACTGAACAACTAACAGAAAGCTGTAAAGTTATGCCAACATCCTTATAAAAAAACTCTTCGCCACAACTTCAAAATTTGCATATTTCAGTCTATTATAATGCCGGTGTTCTTCCACGGAGGTGAATCTCTAACGTTTAGTTTTTAAAAAATGAGAAACTATTGACATTCTAGAAGGAAGCATTAAGAAATATTTTTGCATCCGTAATCATTGATGATACCAGAGCCTGGAAGATCAGAATAAATGAAGTAAAACGGGAGCTGTAAAAACAACATAACATCGTCACAGTGCTGAAGAGGAAAGAGTTGTGCTGGGTTGGTCATGTACAAGAGGACTCTAAGACAAGCTACCTAATACAGCATTTTCGAGAAAAGTGCAGAGAACGCGAGGAAGAGGAATACTAGATGTATATGGCGGGAAAGTATCCAGGGTGAAGCAGGTAGTATGAATGTCAATACAGAATGGAATACGATCGTACTGGACATAAAATGTATGTGGTTTGTGGAGCAGGTGTATTATCGATAAAAATCTGGCCATATAAAACAAATAATCATTGTTAATCCCTCGATAAATTATGCAATTGGAAATTGGCTGGTGGGTGCACATAGGAACAGTATTTACTCTCACGCTGCCTGCCGGAGTGGCCGAGCGGTTCTAGGCGCTACAGTCTGGAACCGAGCGACCGCTACGGTCGCATGTTCAAACCTGCCTCGGGCATGTATGTGTGTGATGTCTTTAGGTTAGTTAGGTTTAAGTAGTTCTAAGTTCTAGGAGACAGATGACCTCAGATATTAAGTCCCATGGTGCTTAGAGCCATTTGAACCATAAGTGGCGCAAATGTGGAAATATGCGAAGCGACTTTGACCAAAGTAAGACTGTCGTGTTCCAATGCTTGGGCGAAGCTGGGCGGCTGTTCTCGTGCTATAGTTGTGAGCATCTATGGAAAGTGGTTGAAGAAGGCTAAGACCACGACTAGGTGACAAGAAGTTGAACGTCCATATCTAATCACAGAAGGTAGGGATCAGAGACTTGCTCACTCTCTAAAGCTGGGTAGGTGGCGATCTGTGGCAGATCTGACGACAGAGCAGAGTGCTGGCGCAGACACAAGTGTTACGAAGCACACAGTTCAGCGCATAGTGTTGAACAAGGCGTTCCGCCGCAAAGGACCCCTACATGCTCACATGTTGACCCAGCAACATCGTCAAAAGTGATTACAGCGGTCAATAAATTGAATCTTGTCGCCCGCTCGGATGACTCCAGTTGAACCAGGTCGATGGTCGTGTCCTGATAAGCCGTCTTCCAGGTTCAAATGGCTCTGAGCGTTATGGGACTTAACATCTGTGGTCATCAGTCCCCTAGAACTTAGAACTACTTAAACCTAACTAACCTAAGGACACCACACACATCCATGCCCGAGGCAGGATTCGAACCTGCGACCGTAGCGGTCACGCGGTTCCAGACTGAAGCTCCTAGAACCGCACGACCACAACGGCCGGCCCGTCATCCAGGCAAACGGCTACTCGAAACATGCAGCACGCAACGTACGCAGGCCGGTGGTAGCAGTATTATGTTATTATGTTATGGGAGATATTCACCATGCTTCCATTGGACTGGCGGTAGTGATCGAAGGCACCATGACAGATGTAGGTGACCTAAACATTGTTAGGGACCACCCCTAATCCCCATATGCTTGATGTCTTCAACAGCGATGGCATCTTCCTCCAGGATAACTGTCCGTGTTACAAGGTCAGAATCGTGCTGTAATAGTTTGAGGAGCATGATAGTGAACTCACGCTGATGTCTTGCCCATCAAACTCGGCGTACCTGAATCTGATGAACCCCAACTGGGACACTATAAGGCGCCAGCTCCGCGCTCACAAACCAACCACCCGTAAATTATGGGAAGTGTGTGACTTGTGCGTAGCCAGCTGGTACCATAAAACTCTGAAAACCTATGAAGTACACTATTGGCCATTAAAATTACTACACCACGAAGATCACGTGCTACAGACGCGAAATTTAACCGACAGGAAGATGATGCTGTGATATGCAAATGATTAGCTTTTCAGAGCATTCACACAAGGTTGGCGCCGGTGGCGACACCTACAACGTGTAGACACGAGGGAAGTTTCCAACCAATTTCTCATACACAAATAGCAGTTGAGTGGCGTCGCCTGTTGAAACGTTGTTGTGATGTCTCGTATGAGGAGGAGAAATGCGCACCATCACGTTTCCGACTTTGACAAAGGTCGGATTGTAGCCTATCGCGATTGCGGTTTATCGTACCGCGACATTGCTGCTCGCGTTGGTCGAGATCCAATGACTGTTAGCAGAATATGGAATCGGTGGGTTCAGGAGGGTAATACGGAACGCCGTGTTGGATCCCAACGGCCTCGTATCACTAGCAGTCGAGATGACAGGCATCTTATCCAAATGGCTGTAACGGATCGTGCAACCACGTCTCGATCCCTGAGTCAACACATGGAGACGTTTGCAAGACAACAACCATCTGCACGAACAGTTCGACGACGTTTGCAGCAGCATGGACTATCAGCTCGGAGACCTGGGTGCACGAATGGCAAAACGTCATTTTTTTCGGATGAATCCAGGTTCTGTGTACAGCATCATGATGGTCGCATCCGTGTTTGGCGACATCGCGGTGAACACACATTGGAAGCGTGTATTCGTCATCGCCATACTGGCGTATCATCCGGCGTGATGGTATGGGGTGCTATTGGTTATACGTCTCGGTCACCCCTTTTTCGCATTGACGGCACTCTGAACAGTCGACGTTACATTTCAGATGTGTTACGACCCGTGGCTCTACCCTTCATTCGATCCCTGCGAAACCCTACATTTTCAGCAGGACAAATCACGATCGCGTGTTGCAGGTCCTGTATGGGCCTTTCTGGATACAGAAAATGTTCGACTGCTGCCCTGGCCAGCAGATTCTCCAGATTTCTCACCAATTGAAAACGTGTAGCCAATGGTGGCCGAGAAACTGGCCAGTCACCATTCTTGATGAACTGTGCTATCGTGTTGAAGCTGCATGGGCAACTGTACCTGTACACGGCATCCAAGCTCTGTTTGAGCCAATGCCCAAGCGTATTAAGGCCGTTATTACGGCCAGAGGTGGCTGTTCTGGGTACTGATTTCTCAGGATCTATTCACACAAATTGCGTGAAAATGTAATCACATGTCCGTTCTAGTATAATATATTTGTCCAATGAATACCCGTTTATCATCTGCATTTCTTCTTGGCGTAGCAATTTTAATGGCCAATTTTGTACTTGTCTAATCGGTGACATGCAGAATCGCTACTGAATTGAGTACCAGAAGTGGACCTCATGCTTTTAAGTAGGTGGTCATAATATTTTCGCTCATAAATGTACCATATTTGGGATACGACGCTGGCTGTTGAGAAGCCGTCGTATGGTAGTGGCTGCGTGTTGGGCCTGTACAGCGATTGCACTCGCTCCATTTGCGGGTGGTTGATATGTGCGGCACATTTACTTGGCGGCAAACACAATGCCGTCGGCCCGTCGGCACACACTTGCTATCTGCTGCGTCCTTCGTGATCCAAAGCGGGCATCTTGCCTTTCTGGCTTCTCGGCCAGTGTATGAGCAACGCACTCGTAGGCCTCTGGACAAACGTGATTTCGCCTTTCTCTGTCAAGTTGCTAACAGAAATAGCTTTACTAAGTGCCGCAACTTTAAGTGTCCGGGTATTTCGTTATAAGAGTACTGAATTAAAATTTATAGCAGTAAGCAGAAGTGTAACACTGGTCTGCTCCCAATCGGTCTGATGTACAGCTAGACAACCTCCCCTGCCAGAACGCAACCGTGCACTTATTTTTTGTTTATTTACAAAAGTTTACAGTTTCGGATCAGATGTAAAGAGATATTATAATCCAAAAGTCGCGAGTTGAAACATCGACAGCTCCCATAATACCCTACTCTGCAGTCGAGTGTTCGCTGTTTTGGCATTTCCTCGCAGATTAAAACTGTGTGCGGTTCCGGGATTCGAACCCGGAACCTTGCCTGTGGCAGGTAACGCTCTTACCAAGTCATCTATCCAGGCACGATTCGAGACCTGCTCTCACAGCTTCACTGTGATAGTCTCCTTCTCCTACAGACATAACGTGTTGTGCAATAAATGTGACTCTGCCATCTGGCAAAGCTATGAGTAGGAGGGAAATGTTCATTTCTAGCTTGACCAGAATTCCGTAATAGGATCAGGGGTTTTCACCTGTCTCGAGATGACTGGATGTTTGTGTTGTTCTCATCATTTCATCATCTTTCTTGAAAGTGGCGAGATTGGACTGAGCAAAGGTTGGGAATTTGTGCGGGCGCTGATAACCGCGCACCTGAGAGCCCCACAAACCAATCATCGGCATCAACAGTTCCGTAATAAACTACAGGTGTAACGACTCGCTAGCTGGTCGACAGTATGTTCGTACTAAGTCCGACAGGAAGATGGTTAGATACTTTGTTTGTGTGGCCATAATGTCCGTAGATGATTTCAAATTCGTCTTTTCAGTTACAAAAAATGCGTATTTATTTTACGATACTGGTTTGTATTATTCATTAAACCATTGTCAGTTGTATGTAGTCAAATGTATTTACGGTTTTTGTTTTGGTTATTGATCTAAAACAGTTTTATAAGATATTGAAGTATGATTTTCATTTATTGCAGTAAGTAAAAATGACGGAACTATCTGTGTTTAGGTCTAGAGCCGAAACCTCAGTTTCAGATCTTTGATTTCTAACCCCTGACTGAATAAAGCAAAACGCGCATGGTAAAATAAATACGCATTTTTATTACCTACGAAGTCGAATCTGAAATACTATCAGAGAGACTACAGACTGACGAAAGTGCTAGAGACTACAATATTATTAGCGAATTGTGATTTATGTTAGTGTTGCGCCAGCTTATGGTGGAAAATTTCAGTAATGCATAAAACTCACAATAGTGAATGACGTGATATACTTATTCTTCCTCACTTGGTAATCTCCGCTTGTAATTTCTGTGACAGACAGATGCGGAAATGTACTACCGACATGTCGTTTCGATGTGTAAACTTTTCAAGAGAAGATACGTTATTCCTCATGCGAACATGAGTTCAACAAGAAAATTGGCTCATTCAAGCGAAGAAAAAGTAGTTGATATATTGAAAACGTGAAGGTAGCTAAATTTACATTATAAAGCTTCCCAAAGAAGGATAGTATTTTTAAATATTCTGTACATCAAAATTGTTTTAAAAAGTTGAAATCTGGAATTACGCTGCTAATCAAGATGTCAGACTTCATACGGGAAGCGTTCTTACGTACAAATATGTGTAGAAAGAGTTTGTTTTTGTAAACTTTCCTTTAGTTGGAAAAAGGAGAAAGACTGGTATGAACCTTCGGAAAGAACAAATAAACGTACTGTTAAATACTTAAGTATCCCTCCGATTTTAAGAAGCAGTATGAGAATTGGGTACCAACCGCAGCAGTATGTAATGGTTGCAGCCAACGTTCATTACTGCGTGGCGCGCTTGCTTCTGAGACAGAGGGGTGAGAGCCTGAATATGATCCACGACTTGGTACACCGACTGGCCACAGTATGTTTTAGGCGATTTTCCACATCGTCTTGGTGAGTGCTTGGTTGGTTCCCTGTTGTAGACTCAGAATCGTAACACTTAAACAGGTACATTGCGAATACACACAGAATAAAGTTTAGGCGATCCCCAGACGGAGGGCACACATTGCTTTATTGATTTTGGGTAACTAATGATTACGACAATATGAAAGGAATCCGTCCACAGGTTTAAAAATAAGTGATCATCAAATTTTTGCTAGTGCTCCCACATTATTAATGCATTCTGATATACATCGGAACAAATGCTGAAGAAAAAGTAATACAGAGTGACACGTATTGCCAAGTGCTGTGTAAACATGCGTCAACTCCAAAATTCAGTGTGCCAGTATCTCTCTCAGACCTCTCTAGAGATTCCTCACAAATCTTAGAGAACTAGTGCCTTTGAGACGGGGAAAATGACGGCGAAAATAATCCCAGTGCACTTATACTGATATGTGGTGGCGTGTGCAAGCGGATGCAGTAAGTAGACACGTCCCAGACTCCCCGTACGTTTCACGGCCTCAGAGTTATGGCTTGCTTTCATTCCACCTACGCTCACGAAGTACTCTGCCTGTTGACCATCTTAATATGAGTTAGCATAAGTGGAAAACGTTGTTAAATACAAATAAATAAATATATGCGGATCACAATGCGTGCTGAATACTGTGTGGGGAAATTTTGTGAACCTGTTGACGTCAAATAAAATATGCATCAGTTTGTTGGTAAAGCTATAAATTGTTTCTGTACGCACCTGTTTCTCTATGCGTTTAAATTGCACTGCCATGTGACAGTGTTTATGTACAGAATTTCGTGCTTTTTAACAACACTATATCTCTCAACACTAACTTCGCATTTTTTAGTATACCTCTTTGTGTTTGCAATGTACCAAAATTGAGCTCATATTGTCGCTTCGAGACCACAGTACAGTTCAACACTTAGAACAAAAAGAGCGTTTATTACTGAAACCAACGTACAGTTATAACGGAACTAGTCCGCAGCTCGTGGTCCAGCTGCTAGCGTTGCTGCCTCGGGATTATGGGGTCCCGGGTTCGATTACCGACCGGATTTGGGATTTTATCTGCCCGGGGACTGTGTGTTTGTGTTGCCGTCATCGTTTCATCATCATCATCATCATCATCATCATCATCATCATCATTATTCGTGACAGTGGCTAGATTGCACTGTGTAAAAATTGGGACTTCGTACGGGCGCTGATGACCTCGCAGTTGAGCGCCCCACAAACCAAACTGCATCATCATTATCATAACGGAACTAAATTACACGCCCAATCATTAACGTCGATATGCAGCAGGATTTTGGAACATATTTTGTGTTCCGACGTTATGAATTACCTCGAAATGGACTGTCTTTTGACACATAGTCAACATTGGATTTAGGAAACATAGCTCTTCTGAAACACAACTAGCTCTTTACTCTCACGAAGTGTTGAGTGCTGTTGACTAGGGATTTCATATTGATTCCGTATTTCTAGATTACCCGAAAGCTTTTGACAATGTACCTCAGAAGCGACTTGTAATCAAATTGTGTGCTTATGGAATATCGTCTGTTATGCGACTGGATTTGTGATTTCCTGTCAGAGAAGTCAAAGTTCGTAGTAACTGACGGAAAGTCTTCGAGTAAATCGGAAGTGATTTCTGGCATTCCCCAAGGTAGTGTTATAGGCCCTCTGCTGTTCCTTATCTATATACGGTTCTAGGCCAGTCCGGAACCGCGCGACTGCTACGGTCGCAGGTTCGAATCCTGCCTCGGGCAGGGATGTGTGAGATATCCTTAGGTTAGTTAGGTTAGTTAGGTTTAAGTAGTTCTAAGTTCTAGGGGACTGATGACCTCAGATGTTAAGTCCCATAGTGCTCAGAGCCATTTGAACCATTTGAACCTTATCTATATAAACGATTTAGGAGACAATCTGAGCAGCCGTCTTAGGTTGTTTGCAGATGATGCTGTCGTTTATTGTCTATCGAAGTCACCATAAGATCAAACCAAATTGCAAAACGATTTAGAAAAGCTATCTGTATGGTTCGAAAATTGGCAAGTGACAATAATAATGATGGAAGTGTGAGGTCATCCACATGAGTGCTAAAAAGAATCCTTTCAACTTGGGCTACACGATAAATAAATCTAATCTAAGGGCCGTAAATTCAACTAAATACTTAGTAATTACGAACAACTTAAGTTGCAAAGAACTCATAGAATATGTTGTGGGGAAGGCGAACCAAAGACTGCGATTTATTGGCAGAACACTTAGAAGAGGCAACAGATTGTATCGTTACCAGATAGGATTAACGGAGTACACCGAGAAAATTCAAAGGAGAGCAGCACTTTTTGTGTTGTCGAGAAATAGGAAAGAGAGTGTTACAAACATGATACAGGATTTGCGTGGATATCATTAAAACAAAGGCGTTTTTCGTTGCGGCGGGATCTTGTCGTGAAATTTCAATCACCAGCTTTCTCCTGCGAATACGAAAATATTTTGTTGACTCCGACCTACATAGGGAGAAACGAGCATCATAATAAAATAAGGGAAATCAGAGCTCGCACGGAAAGATATAGGTGTTCGTTTTTTCCGTGCGCTTGTCGAGAGTGCAGTAATATGGAATTATTGTGAAGTTGGTTTGATGAACCATTTGCCAGCCACTTAAATGTGAATTGCAGAGTATCCGTGTACATGTAGATGAACTCTGGGACGCAGAGCGCAGTTATTTATACACACATCGAGTATTCCAGAGTGCTAGTATTTATATAACCAGTGAATACTTAAGATATACAAACATTACAAACGTAAGATACTCCAAGAACTTTCCAGAAACGATCAATACGAGATAAAGAATAATTGCTGCTGGTCCGGTTTGAACCGGCGACCCGTAGCACACCAACCAGCGACGTTAATCTGTACAGCGCAGTATGTCTTTAATATTGTGTCGTAGCCAAAAAGTCGATTTACTGTTTACTATCTATCGGATTTACAAATATTACAGTTACAGTATTATGTAGTTCTGACTAAACACAGCTTATCCGCAACTCGTGATATAGTGGCTAGCATTGCTGTCTTTGGATCACGGTGTCTCGGTCTCGATTGCCGGCAGGGTTCGGGATTTTCTCCACCCGGGGACTGGGTGTTTGTGTTGTGCTCATCATTTCATCATCACTCATTAACGTGGCGAGAATGGACTGAGTAAAGATTGGGAATTTTTATGGGCGCTGATAACCGCGCAGTTGAGGGCCCACAAACCAACCATCACCATAAACACAGGTTATATAGAAAAACCGGACCATTGCTAGTAGGATTCGTTCTTGAAACATTCCAAACAAACTTAATTATGTATTAGATAGTTTATTTACATTTTTAATGAAGAGAGTATGTGAATATCAAAGTATGTGACACAAGTGGCCGTATGTTTTGATTGCATTGACTTAGAAGCTTCCATTTTTTAAGTCGCCAAGGTACCGTGGACCTTAGTATGTGACATAAATTTCAACTTGATACCTCAACCCGTTTCTGAGAAAAGGTCTTGCCAGGCGAACTAACAAATACAGGCGGACTACGAAGTTTTTACCGGTTTAGATACTGAATCGTAAAAACACCGACAGCGCTTGATATGTTGTGCAGGACGGCAAGCTGGCAATATTTAAATAATTGCACAGATTGGATGGTGTGGTGCGTCGAAGTTAGATGACGTTGGCGTCAGCGGTCTTCGGATTGTTTGATAGCCTGATTAGTTATGCAACCTTCTAGCCTTCAGTGTACACGGGCTGCGGCTAATAGCATTACTCCGCATGCGCTGCATTTTTCCATAGTGTATTCTTCTCCACATAAGTAGGTAGTTATGTCTAGCACAGCTTCTGAAAATACGCTCACGACCTTACACACAAAAAAAAATACCGTTGTCTTTCATAGTTGCCATGACTACCGAACTTTAGAATTAATTATTATTATTATTACCACCACCATCATCATCATCGTCAGACAACAACCTGTCTCCGGGTAGATGAACAGACTTGCGACTAAATGCGCCTCTAGCCCTGTGGTACACCGTTCACTACGTGAGGCGAGTATTGCGACGGTTGTCTCCTAACATAGCGCTCTGCCCTCGTCCGGGCCACACCTGTCATTTTTCTTTTCTTTGTGCTGCCTTGAATGGAAGGGAGTGAATTCTGGCGGTGGCTTCCGCTGCAGACCTTGACCCATCTCTGCTTCAGTGAGCAGGAGGTAGACTACCGACATGCGCAGCGCCCTGTGCATTTTCCAGTAACGTAAAACAGTGCGGCATGCTTTTCAAACGGATAAATGTGAAGCTGAAACTTCCTGGCAGATTATAACTGTGTGTCGGACCGAGACTCGAACTCGGGACGTTTGCCTTTCGAGGGCAAGTGCTCTACCAGCTGAGCTACCCAAGCACGACTCACACCACGTCCTCACAGCTTTACTTCTGCCAGTAACTCGTCTCCTACCTTCCAAACTTAACAGAAGCTCTCCTGCGAACCTTGAGAACTAGCACTTCTGAAAGAAAGGATACTGCGGAGACATGGCTTAGCTGCAGACTGGGAGATGTTTCTAGAATGAAATTTTCACTCTAACTCTGGCAGAAGTAAAGCTGTGAGGACGGGGCGTGAGTCGTGCTTGAGTAGCTCAGTTGGTAGAGCACTTGCCCGCGAAAGGCAAAGGTCCAGAGTTCGAGTCTCGGTCCGGCACACAGTTTTAATCTGCCAGGAAGTTTCATAACAGTTTTGTTGCCTGTTCCAGCGCGGACTCGCAGTCGGACAGCGCAAGTTTCGTACTTTTCTCCGCCGTGGTCCCGTTAATTGCTCCTAGCTAATGGTGGGACGCTTTCTCCCTTAAAACTAAAGCCCTTCCCCAGTACAATTATTACAAAGCGTTATAAACCATCATTAGCGGTGTAGTCAGAGTTTCATTGAAAGGCTTTATGCGCCATTATCGACATGTCCCCTGTATACTGTCCTTGCCGTCTGCGTGGTGAAATCGCGATGCAGCGTCCTCCAAAGTTTAAAGTTTCGCATTTTAGGCCGATATCTGTAGAAATATCAATTTGTGATCAATTTTTATAAGTCCTTTGTGGTGTGTCGTTTTTTTATTTTCTTTTTTTTCCTTAGTGTATATGACATTCGTCAGGGCCACTCACGTCCATGCGAGTGCCATCTCACGTAATGTGACTCATTTGTCCAGAAAACCTTCATCCTGCTCAACAGACGAATGTCTGCATTGTTTACACCACTCTACGCTACATCACACAATTATCGGCACCGCCACCATTAAGAACAGTCATATTACATGTGGACAGATCTTTCTGTTACTGATATCTGTACCTAAACTACAACAGAAAGCTGGCCGGAGTGGCCGTGCGGTTCTGGGCGCTACAGTCTGGAGCCGAGCGACTGCTACGGTCGCAGGTTCGAATCCTGCCTCGGGCATGGATGTGTGTGATGTCCTTAGGTTTGTTAGGTTTAATTGGTTCTAAGTTCTAGGCGACTGATGACCTCAGAAGTTAAGTCGCATAGTGCTCAGAGCCATTTTTTGCAACAACAAAAAAATGGCTCTGAGCACTATGGGACACAACTGCTGTGGTCATTAGTCCCCTAGAACTTAGAACTACTTAAACCTAACTAACCTAAGGACATCACACACATCCATGCCCGAGGCTGGATTCGAACCTGCGACCGTAACAGTCGCACGGTTCCGGACTGCGCGCCTAGAACCGCGAGACCACCGCGGCCGGCTTTTTTGCGACAGAAACCCTCCGAATTTTTGGTGTGAAAACTCTTAAAGCTGTTTAATTAAAATCAAAACTTATTAACATTCTACATCTTTATTCTTCACGTCTAATATTTGCAGCCCACAGACGCTAGCGGTTCCGAATTGTAGCGTGTAACATTGTAGTGTGTAACGGAGATATGTCGATGCGCGAGAAACATGGTGCTGTTATCGAGTTTCGAATTTGAAAAGTTCGTCCACACATGAAGCAACCTCTCCTTCAGCCTGGCGATCGTAGGCACGAGCGCTGAGACACCTGCAACACTCCAGCGCCTTGTATTCACTGTCAACGGTCATTCTGCGTACAGTCTCGACTTGGCCCCATCCGATTTGCATCTGTTTCCAAACATTAAAGAATATCTTCGAGGACTTCACTTTTACAGTGATGAAGTGGTCCAAGCAGAGGCGAGACTGTGGCTCCGTCAACGATGTCGAACATTCTACAGTGGCGGTATCAACAAACTTGTCTCTCGTTCGGAAGATTGTGTTCGTTGCCAGGGTAACTATGTTGAGAAATAAGTATGTAGGTATGAAGAATAAAGACAATGTTAAACATTCTGGTGGTCGACCAAAGCTTGAATACAATATTCAGGATCAAATGGATATACAGTGCTGTAGTTATACGGAAAAGAAGAAATTTGCGCGGGTTTAATTAGCGCGGAGAGCTGCAGCAAACAAGTCTTGGATTGATGACAATAACATAGTTAATAAATTTAGGATTTCATTAGTTTGTCAGTTTTTACACAATATTTGAGATGATTTTGTGTGTCAAAGTTTAAACGCCTGAAGACATATACTCTTACATTTCTTGTGCATCATTATTGTATAATACTACACCGTGTTATTTGCAGTAATAGAAGTATTCAGCGGCCCGCTGTTATAATTCTAGAGAGTTATACTGAGGTATTGCATCAACCGAAATAAAAATAAAAATTCTTTAACGCACGAACAGGTTCAGATCTTCACTGAGCGAAGTACTTTGATTCCGGATCATTGAAATATTTTACATGAACAAACTTACCAAGAGAAAATACACTCCTGGAAATGGAAAAAAGAACACATTGACACCGGTGTGTCAGACCCACCATACTTGCTCCGGACACTGCGAGAGGGCTGTACAAGCAATGATCACACGCACGGCACAGCGGACACACCAGGAACCGCGGTGTTGGCCGTCGAATGGCGCTAGCTGCGCAGCATTTGTGCACCGCCGCCGTCAGTGTCAGCCAGTTTGCCGTGGCATACGGAGCTCCATCGCAGTCTTTAACACCGGTAGCATGCCGCGACAGCGTGGACGTGAACCGTATGTGTAGTTGACGGACTTTGAGCGAGGGTGTATAGTGGGCATGCGGGAGGCCGGGTGGACGTACCGCCGAATTGCTCAACACGTGGGGCGTGAGGTCTCCACAGTACATCGATGTTGTCGCCAGAAGGTCGGCGGAAGGTGCACGTGCCCGTCGACCTGGGCCCGGACCGCAGCGACGCACGGATGCACGCCAAGACCGTAGGATCCTACGCAGTGCGGTAGGGGACCGCACCGCCACTTTCTAGCAAATTAGGGAGACTGTTGCTCCTGGGGTATCGGCGAGGACCATTCGCAACCGTCTCCATGAAGCTGGGCTACGGTCCCGCACACCGTTAGGCCGTCTTCCACTCACGCCCCAACATCGTGCAGCCCGCCTCCAGTGGTGTCGCGACAGGCGCGAATGAAGGTACGAATGGAGACGTGTCGTCTTCAGTGATGAGAGTCGCTTCTGCCTTGGTGCCAATGATGGTCGTATGCGTGTTTGGCGCCGTGCAGGTGAGCGCCACAATCAGGACTGCATACGACCGAGGCACACAGGGCCAACACCCGGCATCATGGTGTGGGGAGCGATCTCCTACACTGGCCGTACACCTCTGGTGATCGTCGAGGGGACACTGAATAGTGCACGGTACATCCAAACTGTCATCGAACCCATCGTTCTACCATTCCTAGACCGGCAAGGGAACTTGCTGTTCCAACAGGACAATGCACGCCCGCATGTATCCCGTGCCACCCAACGTGCTCTAGAAGGTGTAAGTCAACTACCCTGGCCAGCGAGATCTCCGGATCTGTCCCCCATTGAGCATGTTTGGGACTGGATGAAGCGTCGTCTCACGCGGTCTGCACGTCCAGCACGAAAGCTGGTCCAACTGAGGCGCCAGGTGGAAATGGCAAGGCAAGCCGTTCCACAGGACTACATCCAGCATCTCTACGATCGTCTCCACGGGAGAATAGCAGCCTGCATTGCTGCGAAAGGTGGATATACACTGTACTAGTGCCGACATTGTGCATGCTCTGTTGCCTGTGTCTATCTGCCTGTGGTTCTGTCAGTGTGATCATGTGATGTATCTGACCCCAGGAATGTGTCAATAAAGTTTCCCCTTCCTGGGACAATGAATTCACGGTGTTCTTATTTCAATTTCCAGGAGTGTAAGAATGCGTTACACAATCGTACAAACGAGCGCTATTCGGAAAGTAAGTTCCGATCGGTCGCGAAATGGAAACCACTGTGAAAATCGATGACGTTTTTCACAGGCGTGTTGGGTAGTACCTCTAGTATGCCCGTCGATCAAGGCACGTCGTTCTTTTCAAGTCTGAGCGCACAGCCATAGCTTCAGTATACCTAGAAAATTGTGTCTCCCGCCATGTAACAGGGCCTGGAGAGAGATTTCTCCTGATGTCATGCACCCCACATAACATAACTGTCACGCGTTTCGTTGTTCTCGACAAATCTCGGCCGAAATCTGCAGGGGCGATGAAGATGTTCCTGCAGCGTTTTCGATGGCAAGTGTTTGCTCACCGACAATACAGTCCTTAAATGGCTCATCCTGATCTTCATCTCTGCTTGCGTGAACCGCTCGCTATGAAGACAAAATTTTCACATCGACGAGCGTAGAGAATTGGCGGTAAGCACAGTCGGCTGCCTTCTGTGACGAGGGTGTTGGAAAGTTGGTGCAACGCTACGACAATTGTGTAAGTCGGAGAGGCGACTATTTAGAGAAGTAGCTGTAAGATGTACCTAGCTATTGCAAATAAAACATTTTTGTTTTTCAAGGTGGTTTCCATTTCGCGACCGATCTGAACTTACTTTCCGAATAGCGCTCGTATTTGAACAGATTTGAATTTTGACACATTGAAGGGGCGCAATGGTTAAGACAATGGGCTAACACTCAGAAGAATCGGGTTTCGAATCGCCGTCTGGCCATCCAAATTAGCATTTTCTTGGTTTTGATAAATTGATTAACACAAACGGTTCCTTCGGAAAGACCACGACCGATTACTTTGTTCCATCCTTGGCCAACAGGGCAGCGCAGGAATAGTTGACACGTTTTAACATTGAATAAAAATTGCACCTCTGGTTATATTACATTCAAATTTCACAACAACGCGCTTTGTTTCATGGGTATGCCGGCAGAGGTCATGTTGCAATATCGCCAGTCTCTTGTTTCGCAGTTAGCATTTCGCCATGGCTGAGCATGGACGTTTATCTGTTCAGCGGTGTTCTAGTTTATGCTGAATTGAAAAGTGTCACAACAATGCAAATATGGTTTAGGACAATATTACACACCCGCTGGGTTCGTTAAAGGAACACTATTAGCTGATTAACAAGAAAGTTTGGAGAAGAAGGCAGTTTGTTGGAAGGAAAGTGATCTCGGGTACAGACTGTTCGTTCCGTGGAAAACATTGTAGCGCTAAGAGTCCCCATTTAATGAAGTCCAAACAAATCATCCCAGCGACAGCAAGAGAAATGTGGGTATACTTTCGTCCTGCACAAAGAATTTCACAGAGTGATCTCAAGCACTTCGCTTACAAAATGACTGTGTTACAGAAGTTGACTTAACAGAACAAACAGAAAAGACTGGAGTACTCGTTATGTGCAGAAGGAAAGGATGAAGTAATGTTCAACACATTGCTCTCAAACGAAGCTTATTTCCACCTTAATGGAACAGTAAAAAAACAATGTTCGATTTTGGCGTAGAGGAAAACCGCAAAATGTTTATGTTGATGGATAAGCGATGCGTGAAGAAAAAGTGGCAGTGTGGATAGCTCTATACAGGCATGGCATAATCGGTCCAAGGTTTTTTCAGTGAACTGTCAATGCTGACCGACACGAGAGAATGTTGGAAAGTAACTTTGTGTCACATCATCTCGCCATCAATCTCCCAATGAACACACAGTGGTTTATGCTAGATGGCGCAACACTTCATACGGCTAATGCTGTTTTGTATTTTCTATAGGAAATATTTGGCAGCGCCGTCATGGACGATTCTTTTGGTCACCCTAAAGCCCAGATTTAAACCCATATGATTCTTTTTTGGGGGATATTTGAAACAGAAACTGTTCCCTTTGAGACCACAAAAATTATGAAAATGCATGCCCGGATAGTGCAGTTGTGCAACGAGATAAATGAAGACTTGGGCAGCAAAGTCGTAAGGAATATATGTACTCTCCTTTGCGAAGTTGTCCGCTGAAATTGAGCGCGTATTGAACACGTGATGAAGTAATGCATTTCCGTGGACCATACTACGTGTGTGTAAACTTTTAAAATTACCATTTCAGAAATAAGTGTTGTGACAATATTAAATGTGTCATCTCTTCCTGCACCACCATCTCTCTGAGCTTCTACTCAGACTAAATGAACTCATTTGCAGCAGGACATTAATCGTTGCACTTTTTTCATCTTTGTAAGTAAGAGCAATGTTTCCAGATTAATTTAAAAGATTCAGGCTGTGGTATTTTCGAGATGGGCCTTCTAAAACGCAGATTTAAAACTTTTAATACTCAATTTCCTTCACGCGGAGCATCCTGTCTTCTCGATTTCTGAGAAAGCGATATGGATGCATTTCTGTCGCGTAAAGGCGACTGCTGCCTTGGAACTGGTCAGAGAAAAACGCAGTCTTTGTTTTCCGATTTACTCACTTGATTTACGCTGGCTTATTCGAGGACGAATGGCGGAACTGCTCTGAAAGGTAAGTCACGGCCTTGTCAGTTCGATCTCTAACCACCTCCGTGTCAAGGCATTACTCGGTAATGAACTAAACGGCCAGCATTTCACGAGGAAACAATGAACAACTGGCTAGCGGAGACTTCTTGGAAAAAGCACAAATCCTGTATCAAGAGGAAAACCAAAGCAGACTATAATTTGGAGAAGGTTATTACAGACTATTTGCCTGTTTCAGACTCTGAAGATATTTGAAAAGCGTTGTTTGTGTCAGAATTAAAAACCCGGATGAAGGAATCCACAATTAGTTTTCATCTTTTCGCTCCACAACTGTTGAACGCTAAGAATAATTACTACAAAGAAGTCATAGCTTACTCTTGACATAATAATGTTGTTTGCACTAGTGGAGGTCAGAAACAGGCGAAGCAACCATATTTACTGTCCAGTAATAAGGTAAATGGCCAACACGGCTTCGCCCCTTCGGGACACGGATTCAATTACATTAAATCTCGTTCCTTGACAAAAGTAGTCTCCAGCTCTGGAACATTCGTGGGAGACGCTGGACTAACTGTAATACATATTCCAAACAAATCCCCGGCTTCTTCAATAGGATTAAAGTGCGGGATGCGCTCTAACCGCTTTAATGGTGATAGCCCATCCTGCAGCGCGTTGTCCACGAGCTTATCTCTAAGAAGTACGTAAAAGAGAAAGAAGATTTCAATAGCACCTGCACACGCCGCAACGAAAAGTGGGAAGTTATTTCCGTCCACCATGGAGCGAAGAACCTTTACGAAATGCGTGGAGCTCCATACATCCGCCAGTGCTAATACCTTCCGGTACCATTCGCTATTGCCCTCATTCCTCGGCGTTCTTTTGCCAAATGTCGGTGTCATGCTGTTACTGAAGAACACAATATGGGCATGCGTGAACAGAGGTCACCTCCACGAAGACGTCTGTTGACGCTTTGGTTTAATATTTGCCGCTATGTAGCTTTTCGCAAAATTCGGTAAGGTTCACTGCATTCCGGCACTTCTTACCCTTACTGTTCTTCTTCATTAGTCTATTGTGTTAAATTGTTTGAAAGTAGGTTCAGTCATGAAATTACCCTTCAGGACGCTTCTTGGCATTTCACACCGTGTTTAATGAACTTCTGCCCTACGTTAAATCATGTCGCCGAGTCGTTGGAACTCTTTGTTCGTAACGAAATGGTCACTAGCTCCAAACAGTGATGCCTTCTGGACGTACTAATCAGTATGACAGTTATGTCTCGTGTACAACTCCCTTGTCTCATACCAACCATTTACTACTGAAAACAAATCGCCGCCACCAGGAAAAATCTGACTCCATAGCCATTTCATCAGTGTCGTCTCTGAATAAAAAAGGTACTCGTGAAAATAAAAATCACCCAATTTCCTTCCTGTAGAGAGATAAGTCTCTACAGGCACTAAAGATATTGACGAGGCTGAATAAGGAAAACAGCATTTCTCCAGTCTTTAGTAGAATATAGGGCTATGATTTTCTTCCTCTAATGTTTTCTAGTTTTTAACGAAAGGTAGGTGGAACCGTTATCAGAGGAAGTTCGTGAATTATCTTCAGATGTTAATAGATAGATTCTATAATCTTGGTTTTCTGGTGATTTATACAAACAAAATAATTCCAATGAAATGAACTGTTACACATTTCATTTTCTAGAAAATGATGCCTAGTTGATACCCCTAGTTCGTTGGGCAATGTAAACTGAAATTTTACTTTGTTTCCTAAAAAGTTGCCTTACTGATTTCAGTCGCGATGCGAAAAAATTTAAAACAGTAAAAAAAGTCTTAAAAATGTCTGACCCAAGCATGTATCATAAGGTAACTGCCTTGTGGAGAAGTGGATCTTCAGATTCTGTGTCACCAATTAAAACAGTTCATTTGAATAATTTTCTGCATTACTTCCGCTGGAGAACAACTTACCACATTGGTGACAGTCTACATCCTCGTGATAACAATCTTTAGCATCCATTGACGCACACAGAATACCTTCATTTGCCCCATTGGAAGTGCGTTTTTAAAGATTCTTGCCTTTCAAGAACCAGTTTATAGGATTTCCGTCCTTTCTTTATTGTTTTTGACTAAAGAGTAGATTATCTTCAGTATATGTCGTATTTGCCACCTAAAGGAGTTTTTCTTTCCTTCATCGCCTCAGTGCTGCCAGATGTAGATGCCAAACTAATTATTTTCAGCCAGGTATACATGCTGTACCACATCTTTTCTGGCTGTATAGAGCCAAATCTGGCTGGAGCGTGCTGTACATTTTTAGGACCGCTCCAGATTTCGTCTCCAGGATGACATGACATAAAATTCAGCTCCTAAACATGATTTGGCTGCAGTTCTTACAGTCCTTATGAGATGACACAGTCAATTTTTTAATCGTAACTAAC
The DNA here is from genome assembly GCF_023897955.1 of Schistocerca gregaria. NCBI lineage: Eukaryota > Metazoa > Arthropoda > Insecta > Orthoptera > Acrididae > Schistocerca > Schistocerca gregaria. Next base: position 750,433,156 of record NC_064931.1, read on the forward strand.
TCTTAAATCTAAACTGTGTGACTTAGAGGCTCAAAGATAGTTTCAAACAGACCTGTGCTTTACAGTGCACTGTGCGCTGTGAACGAGGAAGCAATTGCGGCACTGATTTGCGTTAACTGACAGCTCATTAGCGACATCTGTAATAGCAATTCGACCAGGCACGAAGCGAGAAAAACGAAGGTATGAAATAAGACGCGACGACGAAACATAAATCCGGTGCCTTAATACTGATTGTCGCAGACAGCTTTCGCTCCACGTTATCGTGACTGATCCCGTAAATATTTTTGCTAGTGTATCGACAACTTAACTCTGAGGAAGCGTCATTTAGAGTTGCGGTACATGTTAACAGTTGCGACGCATAAAGAATCTGCCGAGATGATCTTATACTGAAGTGTTTACCTCTGCATTCGAACGCTGAAACACATAATAATAATAATAATAATAATAATAATGAATAACCACAGCGACTGCATAGAAGCGATGGAAAAAACAGATGCCTATAAATATCTAGGATACAGACAATAAATAGGAATAGATAATACAAATATTAAAGAAGAACTAAAAGAAAAATATAGACAAAGACTAACAAAAATACTGAAAACAGAATTGACAGCAAGAAACAAGACAAAAGCTATAAATACCTATGCTATACCAATATTGACCTACACATTTGGAGTAGTGAAATGGAGTAACACAGACCTAGAAGCACTCAATACACTTACACGATCACAGTGCCACAAATATAGAATACATCACATACATTCAGCAACAGAAAGATTCACATTAAGCAGAAAGGAAGGAGGAAGAGGATTTATCGACATACAAAACCGAAATTATGAACAAGTAGACAATTTAAGAAAATTCTTTCTAGAACGAGCAGAAACTAGCAAAATACACAAAGCAATCACTCATATAAATACATCGGCTACACCATTGCAATTTCATAACCACTTCTATAACCCTTTAGTTCACATAACATCAACAGGTACAAAGAAAGTAAATTGGAAAAAGAAAACACTACATGGCAAGCACCCGTATCATCTAACACAGCCACACACCGATAAAGACGCATCCAACACATGGCTAAGAAAAGGCAATATATACAGTGAGGATTCATGATTGCAATACAGGATCAAACAATAAACACCATATATTACAGCAAGCATATTATTAAGGATCGCAATACCACAACAGATAAATGCAGACTTTGCAAACAACAAATAGAAACAGTAGATCACATCACAAGCGGATGTACAATTCTAGCAAATGCAGAATACCCGAGAAGACATGACAATGTAGCAAAAATAATACATCAGCAACTTGCCATACTACATGAACTAATAAAAAAACACGTCCCCACATACAAGTATGCACCACAAAATGTACTGGAGAATGATGAACACAAATTATACTGGAACAGAACCATTATAACAGATAAAACAACACCACATAACAAACCTGACATCAACTCACCAATAAAAAGAAGAAATTAACACAACTAATCGAAATATCCATACCCAATACTACCAACATACAGAAGAAAACAGGAGGAAAAAATGAGGAAGTCAAGGACATGTGGTATCACGATAAAGTTGACATTATACCGATTATACTATCAACTACAGGAGTCATATCACACAATATCCACCAGTATATCAACGCAACACAGCTACATCCAAACTTATATATGAAACTACAGAAATCTGTAATTATTGATACTTGTCCAATTACCCGAAAGTTCCTAAATGCAATGTAACATATACCGTACAGTTAAAAGGAAGTCACGCTTGATTAAGGTCCGCGTCACTTTCCATTTTTGACCAGACATAACGTCTGAGAAAAGAAATAATAATAATAATAATAATAATAATAATAATAATAATAATAATAAAGAATAGCAGTGAAGAAGCGTGTCACCAAATGTGAAAGCTGTTCACAAACGAGAGACCAGTGATGCGACAAGCTTTCGCCGGTAACTTATGCGGCCAACTGGAACAGGCCAGAGGAAGCAGCTCTTCCTTTTCTGCAACGCGACTTGCAATCGAATTCTTCTGTCCTGTACTGACTGACAACTTATAATTGCAAGTCTCTGTACTTTCATATCCAACCAATAAGGCTACGTTATCTGAATGAGATTTTCACTCTGCAGTGGAGTGTGCGCTGATACGAAACTTGCTGGCAGATTAAAACTGTGTGCCGGACCGAGACTCTAACTCGGGACCTTTGCCTTTCGCGGGCAAGTGCTCTACCAGTTGGTATACTTATACCTAGAACCAGTTGGTAGAGCACTTGCCCGCGAAAGGCAAAGGTCCCGAGTTAGTCTCGGTCCGGCACACAGTTTTAATCTGCCAGGAAGTTTCAGGATACGTTATGTTCCCCAGATATTTGCAGATGATACAATATAACAGTGGATATCGAGTATAGGACAAAAATCTCTGAGTTTACCAAGGGTGGAGAAAATCGCAACTGAAATCATTCGTCAACAATCCAATGATCCCTTCAGATGCACACGGATGAATTTACAATAAACCGTTATACATTAGTAATGTACAGCGGTCGTTTTATTATACACTACAGTTCTGTACTAGGCTCAGTCACACTGCCTTCTTATCATCTTTGAGTTGACCTACAAGGTAACATGGAATCCGAACCGCAAAACAACTAGGCTTATTCCATATACACAAAGTATGGACTCGTTGTGAGCAAACTCTAAATCTACTCTGCCTGAAAAAAAGAACCGTAAGACATGGTCCTATGGCAGTGTAACTTCGCACACATACATCGGCGGGTATGTAAATATTGCGTAGATTTCCGCGGCCAGAGTCAGTTGGCATGAAGTTTTTCTGAGTATCTTACTGTGCCATAATGGAAAAAACTATACTGGAGAAACCAACGTTTCGGCCACTCTTATAGTGGCTGCCTTCTGGGCCTATTGGTGTGCTTTTACTGTGTGGTCTGCTCATTGAACATGACCTTACGTCAAAATTTTAAAAGATCGTTGTTTTTGGTGGTCCCTTGAGGCGCAAGGAACGTGAACTTCAAAATAATGGGTTGCTAGCAAAGGGAGTAGGTATCTGCTCTTTTCCATTGCTTCTTTCATTATTTCCTATAATTGGTGGTCATCGGCGAACGATGTGTGAGGTCCAGTTTTCTTCCTGCTGGACGCAGGTTGCGCTGCGGTATGTAAATGATTAGATACGATACTGGAGTGCCCGTCTTGTTCAGCGTTATTGTGAGGTAGTCCCGTGGCCAGAAAATCCGTAGCTCTGTCCCCGATAGAACATATCGCACCCGGCAAGAACAGTGACACAACTCAAAAAATACAGTACTTGAAGAAATCGACTTACAGAATTCTGTAAAACTTATAGTGAAACAGTACAAGCGTCCTTTAAATTTCAAGTAACATGGACATGGAGTTGGCTCTGAGCACTATGGGACTCAACTGCTGTGGTCATTAGTCCCCTAGAACTTAGAACTACTTAAACCTAACTAACCTAAGGACATCACACACATCCATGCCCGAGGCAGGATTCGAACCTGCGACCGTAGCAGTCGCACGGTTCCGGATTGCGCGCCTAGAACCGCGAGACCACCGCGGCCGGCGGATATGGAGTTCTGTACTCGTTAAATGTGAGGTGTTATCAGGTAATTATTAATTAATTCTTTGAGTCGTCACTTTTCTTGATTTTATAAAAACATTTTTGTTTTTGTTTTGACTCCTCATGTAATACTTTTACCACTTTTCCATCCAAAATAATTTTTTTTTACTTACTGTAATATAATGCGACATTCGAACCTCCATTTGGCAAAATTACTACTTAAGCTAAAATAAAAAATAAAAACATCTTGAAACTTTTGTATTAGAAAAATGCAGAATACAAATTGTAATTTACGAAAATTAATACAATTTAATTAGGTACCTTAATTAGGCACAACTTAACAAACACAATTTACGAAAACATAGTCATATACGGGCTTATATAATGTAGGAATACTTTTCACCAAGAAAAGGGATTGAGTATGAACTTCATTTATAGCCGGAATTTCCATTTCTTCTTGTACGCTGCAACTCACGAAATTTCATAATACCGGATTATCAAAAAGTCAGTATAAATTTGAAAACTGACTAAATCACGGAGTAATGTAGATAGAGAGGTACAAATTGATACACATGCTTGGAATGACAGTGTCCTATTAGAACCAAAAAATGCAAAAGTTCACAAAATGTCTGGCAGATGGCGCTTCATCTGATCTGAATAGCAATAATTAGCATAACAAAGTAAGACAAAGCAAAGATAATGAACTTCACAGGAAATGCTCAATATGTCCACCATCATTTCTCAAAAATAGCTGTAGTCGAGAAATAATGTTGTGAACAGCACTATAAAGCGTGTCCGGAGTTATGGTGAGGCATTGGCGTCGGATGTTGTCTTTCAGCATTCCCGAGGTGTCGGTCGATCACGATACACTTGCGATTTCAGGTAAACCCAAAGCCAATAATCGCACGGACTGAGGTCTGGGGACCTGGGAGGCCAAGCATGACGAAAGTGACGGCTGAGCACACGATCATCACCGAACGACGAGCAAAAGAGATCTTTCTCGCGTCTAGCTTTTTTTCTGATGAAACTCCATGTCATTCCAAGCGTGTGTGTCAATTTTTACCTCTCTATCTGCATTATTCCGTGGTTTATTAAGTTTTCAAATTTATACTGATTTTTTGATCACCTGGTATTTACAGAAGATTTAATTGTCAATATTGTCTGTTCCTCCAGACATGTATGCATATCTGAAGGACACTGTAGGGTAACATTCAGGCACTATATGAACACAGACATTGTAATAATCAATTATATTAAAAATTACATTCAACTTAGTTATCTTACCTTATACCTAGAACGTTGCACAACTCAGAATATGCCGCTCTTCTTGAATGACCCGTGCAGACGTGCCATTACTACGCTGTAGTGACCCTGTCCTTCCTGTGGCGAATCGTGAAGTAGCCTACAACAAAACAGACGCAACTGCTCTAAAGTGGACAAATTGCGGGATAGAGATGTGACGTTCCAGCACCAGTATACTGAACATCAAAGACCAGTTTACACGGCGGGGTCAGGGATTTTCTCTGCCTCGTGATGGCTGGGTGTTGTGTGTTGTCCTTAGGTTAGTTAGGTTTAAGTAGTTCTAAGTTCTAGGGGACTGATGACCATAGATGTTAAGTCCCATAGTGCTCAGAACCACCACCAGTTTACAGCAGCTTTCGTCAGGAGAGAATATAACGGCATTATGAGACCCTTCCCAGTGCATCACTGTACACGTCCAGGTCAGATATACTGATAAGTGGTCTCATACTGTCAAGTTCATTGTAAATTTGATTTAATCACTGAAGAAACTTTTACCCTCTCAGCCCTTGAAGTTTCATTTCGTTTCCTCCTCTGCTTATGGGTGCCGCACTTTTTCTGTCACGAAGGGTATATTTCGCAAGCCACTGTACGTTGCATGGCGGAGGATAATTCGTACCAGAGTTAGCAGATTTCATTCCTATTGCATATGCGATCGAGCTAATGGAAAAATGACTGTAGAAACTTGGTGTTAAGCAACTTACATTGCACCTTTTTGGATGATACAGGGTAGTCACTAACAGACTGAAAACTTGTGTGTTGCAGTGTAGGTTGTGCTGAAAAATAATTTTTATGAAAAAAATTCGAAACGTTGCGCCGCTTCCGAAATAATTAGCATTGAAGAAAGCCAATCAGGTCGTTGCGCACGCATATTCAATCGGCCCACCATATGCAACTGGTGTCAGCTATTATCATAGCGTGGATGACAGTGCACGATACTGCTAAGCCTTTAGCTCGGATTCAATTTTTGTATCGGTCTCTTGATTCGTTGTAGAAAACCAAACGAAGAACACGTTTCCGGTGCCTTCTCTGGCGGGACCGCAATAATTAGCGAGCGCAACGGTCCGATTGACTAACTTATATGCAAATTAACTCGGAAACGGCACTACGTAGCTAATTTTTTCCAACAAATATTTCCAACCTTACAAGCTTTCCAGACTCTCTGTCACTACTCCGTATGTTGTTCAGTAGCGGCTTGATGTTTGTTTTTATACTGTGCTGCAGCCATTCACATCTAATTCAGTTTTCCTAATACCTGAAGCACCAAATCATTGAGTAACAATTAAGAGAATCGTTTCTTTAGTATTATCTTGCAACATCTTTTATCTGCCATTGCTGCAACGTTTCGTTTCAACCAGACACAATGCCTAAAACTGCGTAACACACCCACAGGAGCGGAAGTTCCGCAGGAGAAGACGTGCGGGCGGGGGCGTAAATCTTGACTTTCTCCATTTCGTTTACGATCTGTTTGCCCTCATCTAACGGAAGCAGCTGTTACACAGTTACTGCCTCACTAGCTCCGTAAAGTTTATAGCAGGTGTTCCTGGGGCCTGCGAAATGGAGAAACTTGTTTTGTCTCCGGTAGCATCCAACTCGGAGTTAACAAGGGGCCGACGTCCTGTCGGGAATATTTTCCTTCTTCATCTTTGTTACTTCATTTCTCGTTTGTGTGGCCTTACTGGACTCCTTAAGAGCTATCCGAGAGATGTTCTTTCGAAGAACAACCTGTTCGAGAGCACTATGGCGACGGTGACCAGTATGCGTTCATTGGTACTTACTGTAGACATAATCCAGCCTCTTTTGAAGGACGCAGTTGCACTAGGATGAGCAGCGAATGTTGGCATTTTCAGAGGATGACATAGCGGTCAGTCGGTACCAATGGGGTCCACCAGGGCCTGCAGACGGGGAGTTTGATGTTAGTGTATTTCGATCGTACTGCAGCCGTTCTTCATTTCATTTTTCCATAGAGTAAAACTACTTGTTACTTTTTAACACAGTCGTTTCCTCAGCATTTTCTTGTGATTCCCTGCATGTCCCATTGCTGCCTCATTTCGCTTCGACCAGACACAATACCTAAAATTGCACACGTGTAAAAGAGTTCCAAAGTTCGTCAGGAGAAGATGCACTACCGGATGTTCTGACTTCCTCCATTTCGTTTACGTTTTGTTTAGCCTCATCTAAGAAAAATACCTGTTACACAGTTACTGCCTCACTAGCTCCGTAAAGTTTATAGCAGGTATTCCTGCGACCTGCGAAATAAAGAAACTTGTTTCGTCTTCGGTAGCATCCAACTCGACCAGCAACTCAGAGTTCACAAGAGCCGGCATCCTCACGGGAATATTGTCCTTTCTTCTCTTTGTTATTTCATTTCTCCTTTGTTAGATGTTACTGGTCTCTTTGAGAGCGAGATGCTGTTTCCGAAGAACATTCCGTTTGATAGCACCCTGGCGACAGTAGCAAGATGTTCCATCACATGTGCTGCTTATAATTCCCTAAGGCATGATCCAGCCACTTATTATCGACCCTCAGCAAATATAATAAATTAAGATTGTTTATGTCTCTGCCTCTCTCTCTCTCTCTCTCTCTCTCTCTCTCTCTCTCTCTCTCTCTCTCTGTGTGTGTGTGTGTGTGTGTGTGTGTGTGTGTGTGTGTGTGTGTGTGTGTGTGTGTGTTTCTTTACCCACATTCACATAAATGGTGATTCTGCGATTGTGTTCCAAACTTCCACGGATGGTAAGGAAGGGTAAATTTATCAATTTGAGGTAATGAACATTGGTCCTGAAACGGCAGAGTCGGAAGTTATAAGCGAGAATCGTTGTGATACCTCTGACAGTAGACATCTTCCACTGCAAGCTCTTTGCTTTCCATATTTTGAAAGGAGTTAATGTAGACCAACACAAAAAAAAGTCCCATAAACGTAGGCTATAAAGTGCATACATTGCGTGCTATGAACACTTGTCCATCTTAGCTACTGTGAAACACATGTCTTCTACTGAGCATATCCTTGTAGGTCGTAAGGGCTGCATTTTAGAGACAATGTTCAATAGACAATTTTGTCTTGTATTGGTCCATACTACCTACTCCAAAATATCGAAAGCAAAGAGTTTGCAGCAGAAGACGTCCACTGTCAGAGTTATCAAAACGGATTTCGCTCATAACTTTGGACTCGAAGGGTCCCTTACCTCAGCTTGATCCGTTAACCCTTCTCCATCATCCCTGAAAGTTTGCGACATCACGGAACCACACTGTATATTGTCCGCAACTCACTGTACAATGCTTGGCGAAGGTTAATCCGTGCCCTATTCCATTCATGTCTGCAACAAGGGAAAAATGGCGTGTTTCCTCCGTAAGCGCTCTTATCTCTCTCATCGTATTTTTACGATCGGTACGCGGTGGTGGTAGCAGAACTGTCACACATTCTTCGTAAAATACTGCTTCTCTAAATTTATCCAAGAACAGTGTCGCCTTTCTACCAGAGTGTCCCATTAAAATTCCCGAGGATATCTGTTGTAGCTTCGAATGTGTGTACTGAAATGTTATGATCCCAGCTGCGCGTCTCTGAATTCATTCTACGTCTGCTGTCATGATTACTTTATAAGGACTCGAGTCGCTGAAGCAGTACTCTAGAATGCATCGCAATAGCCTCTTGAATGCCATTTCCTTTATAGATGCGCTGCTCTTCCCAGAACCCTTCTAGCTAATCTGAGACTTCCATACGCTTTCCCTGCTAGTGATTTTTACGTGTTCGTCGCATTTCGTATCGCTTCTTAGTATTAGCACAAACTATTTAAACGATGATTGGACTTGTAATCGCATACCAGCGGATTCTTTCTCTTTGTTTTGGGCATTGTCTTGATTTTATTCTCGTCTAGAGATAGCTGCCATTCACTACACCACTTGTCGTTTTGTGCAAGTCATTGGATTTCTTTACCATCTTTCAGTGATGGTACTTTCATAAAGACAGTAGTATCGTCAGCGAACAATCTGATAGTCCTGCATACGGTATGTGATAAATCGTGTACGTATATTAAGAACGTGAAGTGGTTTTCTTTTTTGGAGCACACCGGATGTTACTTTCGTTTCTGTTGAACATTCGCCGTCCAAACACACTGAGATCTGTTTGTCAAAAATTCTTCAAAGAGAATTCAGTACGAGTATAAAGGAAGATGGAACTTACTATGTTTACAATATATGGGTGAATAAAACAAGTTGTGCTGAGCAGGCGTGCTTTTCCCTGGAATTTTATTAATTCTTTGAGAGAAATTCATACCATTGGAGCGCAAAGTATGCTCTAGGATCCTGCAATAAACGAACGTTAGCAATTTTGTTTTGTAGTTCTGTGTATCCATTCTCTCGCAGTTTTTGTAAACAGGAGAGACGTAGATAGACGCCCAACCACTTTAGACTATTGACTGCACGGTACTTTCTCGAATGCGCGCTAAGTAAGGGGGCTAGTAACCCAGCATATTCAGTGTAAAATATAAAATGAACTGCGTGATGATGTAGTGCAGTGTTCGCTTGGAGCACTAGCCTAGCATTTTATAGCCAAACTGGCTGTGGCGTGTATTCCAACATTCGGAATGTAATAGGGGAAGGCTGTTATCGACGGTCCACCTACACAAAACGTGAAATAAAATTCAGACATTGTAATAAATATTTTATGTTCACTGTAACTTGAACATTGTCTTTTGCATTTCACTGTGATAGACACAAAGTAGTAAATATTCAGCGTTCACCTAAATACGTGTCAATACATTTCATATTTTTCTGTTTTAGTAGTTTTTTATCATCTGAAACCGAATAACGTGTTTAGAAAGCAAGGAGGCTAAAAGTAGAAATGTCGCCATAAAAGGAAAAAATAAAAAAAGAAACCATGTGACTGATTATCGAAACACTTACAAGCTATTGGAAAACATATAATGAAAACCATTACTTAAATTTTATTCGTATAGTACTAAGATTAGACGAAATTCGAGGTAGCTCATTCAAGCCAAGTCGCACTGCATCACTTAATAAAACGTACTATCCGTCTACATCAAGCAACTTCATGTTGCGAATATGACAAAATGATGAGAATCGCTTGTGCCTCCCAATGATGGCTGCAGAAATTTAAGCACTACTGCTATGTCAGTACTACGTTTCAATCATTAATACTAGTCAATTACAACGTAGTGCAAATCATACATTTTTTCGCTGTTTCTTTGTGTCTTCGTGGAACAAGATGGCGAATCTTTGGCAAGACGGGGTACACTTAATGACAGCTGGAATGCACCAATTGTCAGTATCCACAGAGAAATCGAACACGCCTGTCATTTCGGCCCATCGATAGAAAACCTTCCCCTAACTGTACTTCACGAATTTACAAACAGTGGACAACAAAAATTCAGATTCACAATGTTGGAAGGAGGACTGCTTTTTGTAACGAATAGAGTAGCCCGCGACACATGCCAAGATTAAAAGCTACTGCACTAAAATTTATTTGTATTCGTGTCAAGTGTTTCTGTATTGCCTTTTTTGCCTTAAGGTGTCATATCTCGAAAATGTTGCATTGTCAAAATAGGTCCACCGCACAAAAAGATCCTAACCTACAGAAACTGGAAATTAATTCCACACCTTGTCAGTGATAACCAGTTTCAAACCCGCCAGGGAATTGCGCTGTCAGTGAATGCAGGACCATCTCCACTAGTTACAGAGCGAATATTGGGAATGGAATTGCACGCAATGGACATTTGGAGAGTACCTCACAAAAGGCTATCGTTCGTAGCGACACAAAAAGCTGTACGTATTCAATGGACGAAATAACACAGAAACCGGGCAGTAGCTCACAGGATGTGCGCAGTGTGGTCCGCCGAGTGACGATTTTGCTTCTTTTTAAATGAAGCGAGGTGTGAGCGCAACGACGGCTCAATGAGGCGTTTAACGCGCGGTTTGTGAAGGTGTAATTCACGCCGCAGGCGGTTCTGTGATGATTTTTTTGTGCTGTTTTTCGAATCATAACTTCGGCTCAATCACTTAGGTTACAGTGAATATTAATCGGGATATTTATTTCAATATTGTCAGAGAGCAACTGCTGCCCTTTCGTCTACAGCTTTAATATGAATATTTTCGTCTTCGACAAGAGCAGGGTTTGAGGTAACAGCGGTCATGCGAGACACAGCTGGCCCTCTTTGTGCATGATATACAACAGGCTCTAGATACCGGCTCCCAGGTTGATGCCATATTTCTCGACATTCGAAAGGCGTTCGACTCAGTTCCGCACTGTCGCTTGCTCCAAAAAGTGAGGGCTTACGGCCTATCCGATGACATATGCGGTTGGATAGATAGTTTTCTAACAGACAGGGAGCAGTATGTCGTCCTGAACGGAGTGACTTCAACAAAAGCAAGCGTATCATGTGTGCCTCAGGGCAGTGTTAATAGGTCCGCTGCTTTTTTACGATTTATATAAACGATCTGGTTGATGGTATTGACAGCGACATTAGACTGTTTGCCGATGATGCCATAGTCTACAGGAAAGTAGTATCACATGAAAGTTGTGAACAAATCAATGAGGATTTGCAGAAAATAAATGCGTGGTGTAATGACTGACAGTTATCTCTTAATATTAGTAAATTTAACATACTGCTTATAACAAGGCGAAAATCCCCATTAATGTAAGAGTACAAAATAAATGCCCAGTATTTGGAAGCGGTAACATCTGTCAAGTATCTGGGTGTGACTATTCGAAATGATCTCAAATGGAATGATCAGATTACACAAGTAATCTAGCCATCTATCACAAAGCGAAAAAAGTCGTCTTTACGTGCTACACGATTATGTAATAAAAATGGGGGTTCCTACTTAAAAAAAACTCAGTTGATATCCGTTTGACCTATGGCAGCGCCATGTAGCGGGCCAACCATACCTCCATCTGGTTTCCCCCTTCAAGCAAGACGAGTTTCGTTCTTTGTAGTTTTTTTCGTTTGAGGTATTTGGCCCGGTCGCTATCAATGGACCACCCTGTATATTAGGCAATTTGCACCTGAAGATATCCACGGAGTCCGAAACTCATCGTGTAATTTAACTGAACACGAAAAAAAATTATGACTGAAGGTGTTTTTGTTCAGACTTCTTCTTCTTCTTCTTCTTCTTGCGTTACGGCCTCTGTAGGACCACAGGTAGTCCCTTCGTGGACTGCATTTTCCTCTTCTTCTCCCAGAACCTCTTCATTCTTTCTCTCCTTCTCTCTCCCCCTCTTCTTCCGAGATCTTCAGTTGCCGTTTCTCTTGCCGGCTCCACTGGTGACACTCTAATCTTTTCCTGTATTCTTCTCTGTCGTTGATCTCCGGCATATTGGTCGGTGTATATTTGTTCCTCCAATTTTTGCTTCGACCTTGATCCCCAATTCCAACCAGTCCTTCCGAAGTTCAACCACCCACTTGGTTCCTGTATTTCCCCTTCTCCTCCCTGTTGTTTCCCACACTCTCTTCGCCATTCTGTCCATACTCATCCTAACTACATATCCAGCAAACCTTGCCCTTTTGAGTCTGATTTCCCCGGATATTGTTCTCATGTTTCGGTACAATTCTTCCCTAGGTCTTCGCATCCACCTCTCTCCACCTTTTTTGGGACCTAGTACTTTTCTCAGTATTTTGCTCTCTTCTTTCTCTAGTTGTTCTGCCCCCTTTCTTCCTAGTGTCATCGTCTCAGAAGCATATAATACTGAATTCCTCACCGTTACCTTGTAGTGGCTTAAGTTTGCTTCTGTGGATATATTATTTTTATTGTATATGCCTCTCGTCATGAAGAAGGCTGACCTCATCTTCTTAATCCTCTGTTATTCCCTCCTTGCTCCTGTTCCTTCCTGTTATAAATTCTCACAGATATTTAAATTTGTCCACCATTTGCACAGTGCCTTCCGGTGTTTCCCAGTCTACAGTGGTATTTAATGTCTTTGTCTTCTTATAGGCGATCTTCAGTCCCACCTTTCTGGCTACCTTACTTAAGTTGTCAAGTTGTGTTTTTGCGTCTTCTTCCGTCTCACTTACTATTGCTATGTCATCTGCAAAGGCTAGGCAGTCCACTTGATCTCTGTTGTCCTTTCTGTCCCCCACATGGGTCTTTGGTATTCCCATTTTTTCGTTTATTGCTCTCCGCTGCCTGATCACTTCGTCCAGTGCTATATTGAACAACAATCCATCTCCCTGTTAAACACCAGTCTTGATTTGAAATTCTTCTGACAGTGCTCATCTGAATTTCACTCTTGCTTATGTGTCTGTCAGAATTTCTTTTATGAGTTCTTGTGTAGTTCCATCAAGTCCTCTGTTTTTCACCGAGCGAGGTGGCGCAGTGGTTAGCACACTGGACTCGCATTCGGGAGGACGACGGTTCAATCCCGTCTCCGGCCATCCTGATTTAGGTTTTCCGTGATTTCCCTAAATCGCTTCAGGCAAATGCTGGGATGGTTCCTTTGAAAGGGCACGGCCGATTTCCTTCCCCATCATTCCCTCACCCGAGCTTGCGCTCCGTCTCTAATGACCTCGTTGTCGACGGGACGTTAAACACTAATCTCCTCCTCCTCTGTTTTTCAGGATCCGAACAAGTCTGTCTGTCGATGGAGTCATACGCCTTTGTGAAGTCCACGAAGGTTATTACTATCTTATTGTTCAGACTTCCTGTGTATTGAATACAGTCACTTTCACGTCTCCAAAAAACCGACAAAATAGAGAATATCTTGTGAACGAAAAAAGTCAGTAACTGATTAGCAATTTAAAAAAAATCGAGTGCAGGAACGGCTGTTTGCGTTGTAGAGTGCACTGACTCACTCCTCCACGGCAGAGTAAGCCCGGCGGAAGTCAAGGGCCAGGGGTGGCGCCGTGACGTGACGAACGCATTCTGCGCGGCCGCGGGCGCCGATAGTATGCACATGGCGCCGCGCCGACCCGTCCGTGTCTCTTGACCCGCTTTCACTGAGCCATTAGCCTCTGGCGAGCTCTGCAAATCCCCGACAGACCGCTCGTCCGATCCGCTGTTCACGGGGTGGTGCACAATCGGCGCTGCCGCAAAGGACTTAGCAACTGCTAATTGGCATTCAATACTATAGCACAGATACCTTACCTTGACACTGATGAAGAATATTGTTTCGAACCGAGCGAGGTGGCACGGTGGTTACAGAACTGGACTGTTATTCGAGAGGAACGAGGGACAAATATCAGTCAGCCGTCACATTTGGATTTTTAGTTGTTTCCCTTGATAAGTGAAGCTACATCTATACTTCTCACGCAACATCGCGTGGCGGAGTGTACTCCCCGTACAACTGTCATTTCCTCTTCCGCCTGTTTTCCTGTTTTATTCTGGAATGGCGTTTTGGAACGACGACTGTCGAAAAACCTATGATATTTTTCCTCCCGTCATGGTCATTTCTCGACAGACACTCAAGCGCCGGCCGGCTGGTCTGACCGAGCGGTTCTAGGCGCTTCAGTCTGGAACCGCGCGACTGCTACGGTCGCAGGTTCGAATCCTGCCTCGGACATGGATGTGTGTGATGTCCTTTAGTTACTTAGGTTTAAGTAGTTCTACGTTCTAGGGGACTGATGACCACAGATGTTAAATCCCATAGTGCTCAGAGCCATTTGAACAATTTGCATCCCGACAGACTTGGGCAATTCCAGCAGGACAATGCGACACCCCACACGTCCAGAATTGCTACAGAGTGGCTCCAGGAACTCTTTTTCTGAGGTTAAACACGTCCGTTGGCCACCAGACTCCCCTGACATGAACATTATTAAGCATATCCGAGATGCCTCACAACATGCTGTTCAGATCTCTACCCCCTCATATTATTACGGGTTTATGGATCGCCCTGCAGAATTCATGGTGTCATTGCCCTCCATCACTACTTCAGACATTCAATTGATGAACGTGGGACACAGCTGGTATAGTATTTTTTATTAAAAATTAAATTCCTCCTGCTGTACTTAAGATTTTATATTTACTTCGCTACTAGTTTCGGCGTTGCGTCAACGCCATCTTCAGGCCCGTACACTTCGCTGAAATCAGTTGTGTGTGGCTCAATCTAAAAGTCCGCGGTGAGACCAACACGTGCTCCAATTGACCAAACAAGCTGCTTTATTCCATAGCATGAAGCGAGTCTATAGCAAATCAATCAGTCTACTGTACTTCCATAGTTACCTTAGTTGTCGTGCAGAATTTGAACAGTGATATAACCGAAAGTCTGGCTGTAGAGCGGTATTTTATTACCAAGCAGTGCGATATTCAGACCTTCCAGAATCTGATTAGTAACAAAATGCAGGTCTTTTAAGTAGAAGACAAAATAATCTACTAATCACTCTTTTACCACATTTAGAAAATTATTCATACATATTGAAATAATTCAACAACTGTCATTTGATATTCACTACTTACTACTGGATAAAGGTCTGTTCTAGACCGTTTCATGCATTAGTTTTCAGCCATACGAATCCACTTGGCTTCTGCAGGTTCTGAAATGGCGTCTGTTCTCAACTTTTGTCAGGTAGCCATCTCAGTCGGGAATGTAGCAAAATACTTCCTTGGCGCATCTACTCTCCACTCACCTGGCTATACGTCACGCCCATTTCCACTTTATTTTCGTTACAGTCGTAATTGCGACTTCCACTACAGTATGTCACCTAACAAATTTGTTTTCGTGTCTCTCGTAGTAACCCAACATCGATCTGTATACTGTTTTCTGCTGCATCTTCAGTTTTTTATTGCTTTCGCATTAAAAGTTCATACCCCGCTGCCATAACTAAAAATTGGTAGTACACACTGATCTTAAAAAAATGTAGTTTCTGGACACACTGGAATTTCTTTTGTTACGCAATTTTGTTTCCCAAAAAGCTCCATAACACATATTTGGGCTTCTGTTTATTTATTTTCCAGTTCATGCCGTTATTTTCTTAAAATGTTCTTAATCTAAATAACTCGTGCACTAGTTACAAGACTCCATTCTTGATCTATACAAGTTTGTTTTCGATACGTTAATTATATATTAATTACGTCTAACTTTAATATTTGTTTAGTAAATGATACGGCCTTTTCTTACTGCAACTGTAATTTATTTTTTCCAGACGCGTTTCGCTGTTTCTTTTTTTTTTTCTCTCCTTTCTCAAAGGCATTTTCAGTGGGATTTAGACCAATACAGTTTTCGTTTGATATGTATTATTTTTAGATTACCAAACAGGTCACGTCGCGTTTATTTTTATGTAAACAAGAAATTACTTAGTTTGTTGGCATCCGCGTTTCCTCTTATCTGGTCTGGAGGTCGCACTACCACTTAATTTCCGAAACATGAAATGGTATTGCGACCTCCAGAACAGATGAGAGGAAACGCAGATCCCAACAAGCTGTAAATAATTACTTATTTACATAAAAAACGAGAAGTGAACTGTTTGATGACCTAAAAAACACATAGCAAAACAAAACTGTATCGTTCTAAATCCCATGGAAGATGTTTAAAAAAACACATCTGGGAGAAATAAATTACAGTTGCAGCAATTAAAGGCGGATTTATTTACAATACAAATATTTCTGTGCCTATTGCGTAGGATGGCTATGCAAACAAGCTTGTCTTACTTTAATTGATTTCAAAGTCGAAGTTCAAAATCGTTTTCTTAAATTCTTCCACTCGTTGTCAAGGTTTATACCCGCTAAAGGCAAGAAATATAATTCCATCAACAAAACTGAGGAAGTTCAAATATAAACTACTTACCTGCAGACCTTTTTCGATTTCTGTGATGAAGGATCTGATATCTACTTCACATCTGCTGAGAATAATTTTGACGACATTTAACAGAAATGGTTAATAGTGCGAAAAAGATTAAATGGTGTTACTGCGGCTGCATGGTGTCAAATTATTTCATTGGGGGAATTTTATTTATTTACGAGTGGAGGAGAGGTTCATCATTCTATTCTGTTGATTGTACCTACCGCCATTTATACTAACAGTCGTTATCGTTCGGGTAGCAGACACAATATATAAATGTGTTCCGCCGCAGCCATAGAACACAATGACCCATCTCTCGGTCTGTAATGGAAACAAGATAGCCTGTCATTCTATATAACAGCCGTGCGCCAGGCGCCTCCGTAGCGCGAGGGAAAACTTGCCTCGCCAGTCGGAAGCAACCTTTCAGGGGTTTCTCCTGTGCAGCCTGCAAGGTTCTCACACTCTGTAAAAAGGCCAAGGTGCGCTTGCCTAACAATGAGCCTAGGCTGACCTGAATGAAATGCTGAACGCAGAGCAGCCGGCAAACGGTCGTGACGAGGTGGGAGCGAGAGGTTCTTTGCAGGCGCAGGGGTGCGCGCGTCGGCTTCAAAGGACGAGGGTGGACGCCGGTTCCGAACGCAGGCGAGCAAGCTTCACTGGCAAATTTCTCCTCAAATCTATACTTCTTCTCTTGCTGAAATTAAAACTCGTCATTTTTATTCGTTCTTTCCGCAGTGCCCGTACCAGAAGCATCTGCAGCGTGGGTCTCTAAGAAATGTCTTTTTCGCTACGTGTTTACGAATTGTATAACCTCTGTTCTGTGTTTTTCCATGTCGTAACAGTTTTTTTTCCCCGTTGGGTATAGTGAGAAAACGTGTTTGGCGCAGTGGGACAACCGATGCGTTGGATGACTTCGACTTCGCTCGAAATTGTGACTAATACTTTAAACCGAAGTCAGCAGTTAATCTCTTGTAGTAAACAGCAAGAGCTCTCATCGAGTAAAACTGAAGTGATATCAGGTGTTCCCCAGGGAAGCGTCCTGGGGCCTCTGCTGTCCCTGATCTATATAAATGACCTGGGTAACAATCTGAGCAGTTCTCTTAGGTTGTTAGCAGATGATGCTGTAAATTACCCTCTAGTAAGGTCATCCGAAGACCAATCTCAGTTGCAAAGCGATTTAGAAAAGTTTGCTGTATGGTGTGGCAGGTGGCAGTTGACGCTAAATAACGAAAAGTGTGAGGTGATCCACATGAGTTCCAAAAGAAATCCGTTGGAATTCGATTACTCGATAAAAAGTAAAATACTCAAGGCTGTCAATTCAACTAAGTACCTGGGTGTTAAAATTACGAACAACTTCAGTTGGAAAGACCACATAGATAATATTGTGGGGAAGGCGAGCCAAAGGTTGCGTTTCATTGGCAAGACACTTAGAAGATGCAACAAGTCCGCTAAAGAGACAGCTTACACTACACTCGTTCGTCCTCTGTTAGAATATTGCTGCGCGGTGTGGCATCCTTACCAGGTGGGATTGACGGAGGACATCGAAAGGGTGCGAAAAAGGGCAGCTCGTTTTGTATTATCACGTAATAGGGGAGAGAGTGTGGCAGACATGATACGCGAATTGGGATGGAAGTCATTACAGCAAAGACGTTTTTCGTCGCGGCGAGATCTTTTTAGGAAATTTCAGTCACCAACTTTTTCCTAATGCGAAAATATTTTGTTGAGCCCAACTTACATAGGTAGGAACGATCATCAAAA
This sequence comes from Schistocerca gregaria, assembly GCF_023897955.1. Taxonomy (NCBI): domain Eukaryota; kingdom Metazoa; phylum Arthropoda; class Insecta; order Orthoptera; family Acrididae; genus Schistocerca; species Schistocerca gregaria. The sequence goes on from NC_064931.1 coordinate 750,451,534, forward strand.
TAAAATAAGAGAAATCAGAGCTCGAACAGAAAGGTTTAGGTGTTCGTTTTTCCCGCTTGCTGTTCGGGAGTGGGTGCTCGTTGATCTCCGGCATATTGGTCGGTGTATATTTGTTCCTTCAATTTTGCTTTCCTTCGACCTTGATCCCCAATTCCAACCAGAACCTAGTGGAAATTAGGAGAATGAGGTAAACGTTTGGCTGTGACATATACAGGATGTAACGAGTATCAAGTGCACGTATTTTAAATGTCGTTCCTTAATATGTACACACATCATTGTGTTCGTTGTTTTTGTCTGAGTTGACAGTCTTCTACAAACACGTCACAAACTTAACAACCTGGTGTTTTCTGCAGGGTCATACTTCTCCTCTAAGTGGACTACGCGTGTCAGTATAGACTAACCGTTTTCCCTTCACGCGTCTACACTTCAGCGCCTGACCTGCTGCCCAGGGAAAGATGAGAGATAATAGCTAGCTCTTGTAACGTATACTTAGAGGTACTAACCACCCTAAAATCACACGACTTGTAATCGCAATAGCTATCAGTCTGAAAATTGCGTAAATACTGATTTAATGTTGTTCAGTATACCGTCCTCAGTCACTAATAGAAATATTTGTACTCATACCCGTTACACCCTGTATTGCGAAGAAGTTACCTGCAACGAAAGGTCATTGAAGGAAAGCTTACAAGGAAGAGAAGGAAATTAAGTAGAAGGCTGAATGACAAAGGACGAAAATACCAACACATGAAGGAAGAATCACAGGAGAGAAGGAAGTGGAGCCATACCAATCTATAACTGTCGTGAGACACACATACCAAAAGAAGAAGAAATATGCCAGTGACGAAGCTACTGCTCACACGTAAGCTGCGTTTTACAGCATCCTGGAATAAGTATTGTCACGTCATAGCCACAATAAATTCCAAATCCGAAAGCAGTCGCCATTTTAGTACAGCAGTGCTCAAAGCACGTTTTACTACGAACACCAACGTACAGGCAGAATATTCCAGAAATGATAAATACTAAATAACAACTAATTGTTGGCTGTTTGGTTTGAAACAGCCAGCCGCAGCACGTCAGACAGACACTAACCGATACAACACATTGCACGCAATACAGTTCGCGGCAGTATTGCTGCATGATATGAGCATGCATTACACAACCAACGCATATTCCTCGTCCTTGGGGTTGCGCTTTTCTTCACAGGTGGCACACGCAGCTCGTGACCCTCACCCCACCCACGCCCTCCTCCACCATCCTTCGCCCATGGCAACTCATCGAAACGTTGCGACAAAACACTGCCACAACTCAGCTGATAACCGAAAAACATTTCATCAAAGAAATTCGCCGAGAAAGCCTGCGTTACATTATTACTGGACAATTTGTCAAATATGTGCATATTGGTTTTAATCTGTACGACATGAAGATGCAATTTTGCCATGACGTCTGTATGTATACAAGTAGTCCTGACCATTTTTCACGTCTTAATGTTGGTAATAGATGTATCCGCAAACATGTTCAGGTGTTGATAAATAAAACACTGGTGTCTTTGAATATGTTATTCAAGAAATGCCATACCGCTTCCCGGCCAAGAACGTTTCTTTCGCCCTCCTACTCCCACCCACATAACCAGTTCGCGACGACGACCTTACGATGGTTCGCTCGCAAATGTACGTTCCTACTTTCTCTTCCCTTCCTCCCGAAGAGAATACATCGATCGTCAACCTTGACACAAAGCCCCGACTTGGCTGAGAACAAAACGCGCTTCCATTCGTGCGCTTCCATCCACGATGTGCCTCCTCCTATTGTCTCCCTGCAGCACGATATAGAGCTGTTAATTGATCACACGTAGACCTATGCGCATAGAGGCGGCATTCAAGTTGGCGAATGCTGTCAGTTTGTGCTGAACCCGTCCGTCTGTTGTGATGCGCGCAGCTCATTCCAGTACATTTACATTCTAACAATGGTTCAGACGTCTGCTGTCAAGAGATAGAGATCGCTTCTGGCTGTGTTTGCTTGCGGACGGCCTTCTGCGGACTCTTTCCATAGTCTGAAAACGAATCTATAGAAGCGAACCCATTCTGTCCGATAGTTTTGTGATAGCAGAAGCAGCAGCCTCTGGGTGACTGTTTTACGTAGTCTCGGAATGGCTCACAAATTCCGACAAAACACACAGCATGCATCCGTAAGTGAATTCTCGTATTCAACATGACATGCCCAAGCTCTCGTGCGTTACCACGCTCGATCTCTGCCTGGCAATGGGTAACGGATTAAAATCATTTTTCTGAAACATCGCTGAATCTACAAATATACAGCCTGACAAAAATGTGAAGCACGTATTAGGGGAGGACGAAACGAAATGAAAAGTCACGAGTTGAGAGGGTATGTGAATGTTGTTTCAGGGATTATAAAATCGAGTCAAATTTACAAAGAACCTGGCAGTTCGAGCCCACATATTAGTATGTCGTTGCACCTCACTTGAGTTTCAACGTGGTGTTATAGTCGGCGCACGAGCGATGGAGCACAACATCTCCGAGGTTGCGATGAAGTGCGGATTATCCCGTACGACTATTTCAGAAGTGTACCGTGAATATCAGGAGTCCGGTAAAATGTCAAAGACCCGGCAGCGCCGCGTCCGGAAAAAGATCCTGCAAGAACAGGACCAACGACGACTCAAGAGAATCGTTCAGCTTCACAGAAGTGCAACCCTTCGACAAATTGCTGCAGATTTCAATGCTGGACCATCAGCAAGTGTCAGCGTGCGAACCATTCAACGAAACATCATCGATATGGGCTCGCGTAGCCGAAGGCCGCGTCGTGTAGCCTTCATGACTGCACGACACATAGCTTTATGCCACGCCTGGGTCCGTCAGCACCGACTTCGGGCTGTTGATGACTAGAAACATGCTGCCTGGTCGGAGAGTCTAGTTTCAAATTGTATCGAGCGGATGGACGTGTGCGGGTATGGAGACAACCTCATGAATCCATGAACCTTGCATGTCAGCAGGGTACTGTTCAAGCTGGTGGAGGCTCAGTAATGGTGTGGGGCGTGTGCAGTTGGAGTGATATGGGACCCCTGATACGTCTAGATACGGCTCTGACACGTGACACATACGTAAGCATCGTGTCTGATCACCTGCATCCATTCATGTCCATTGTGCATTCCGACGGACTTGGGCAATTCCAACAGGACAATGCGATACCCCACACGTCCAGAATTGCTACAGAGTCGCTCCAGGAACACTCTTCTGAGTTTAAACACTTCCGCTGGCCACCAAACTCCCCAGACATGAACATTATTGAGCATATCTGTCATGCTTTACAACATGCTGTTCAAAAGAGATCTCTACCCCCTCATATTCTTACGGATTTATGGACAGCCTTCCAGGATTCATGGTGTCTCTTCCCTCCAGCACTACTTCAGACATTAGTCGAGTCCATGTCACGACGTGTTGCGGCACTTCTGCGTGATCGCGGTACCTACACGACACTAGGCAGGTGTACCAGTTTCTTTGGCTCTTCGGCTCTCGCGAAATAAGCACGGTGGTAAAAAGGAGAACCACGAACTCATTCAGGTGTTTACCGGCAATCGTCTTCCCCGCGCACAATTCGTAAATTTTCCTCTTACACCAAACGGCTAAAACGGTGCCAAGTGCACGATCCAAGTTGCATGTTGGCTGTCTGGCGGCTTCCAGCAGCAACAAAAACTTGATTTTCAGTATTTCATATAATTACTCAATGAATTTAAAAATTTAAAATGCTATCACAATCTATTCATTAAGAAGTATAGTCTTACCTTAAAGATTTAGCACAGTAAGTCAGGTTTTGAAGGTATAACTTTTGTATATGTCTTCAGGCAGCGTAACCCACGGCGCACAAATCAGCCAGGCTGAATTCATCCAGTATTTGAAAATGGGAACACTTAGCGATTTCCAGCAAACTTTACTCATAATGTCCATCGTTTTCGAATTTTTTTTCTCTGACACTACCCACAAAATAATGAAAGGAAAACATTTTATTGGTTACTATCACATATACCACTGAATTTGCCTGCAACATTGTATCTTTTTTACGACACACAGTTCGATGGATATGACATTTTATCCATGAGAGGGAGGCCACGACGTTTGGAACGCGGATTTACTGTAAACTTCGTACACTCGTAGTACTCCATTAGGACAACAAAATGTGTAAGCAATACTGCGTACTTCTCAAGCGTTATTGAGAAAATCGCAAGATAATTTCGACCGTCAAATGTCAAATATATATACCAGTGCGTGGCTATTTTTACCAGGAAGCGCCGCCAGCCGAGTGGTTAGCGTTAAAGTCCCGTAATCACTGGGTCGCTGGATCGAGGCCCACTAGTCAGTTTTTTAAATTTCTAACACAGTCATTTTCTTTACTATTTATGTTACAATTGATGTAATGGGAAAATACGTGTAATCGGATGAACTTTTATTAAATTTACAATGTTATTTGGCAGTCTACAAATTTTTAGCACAAATAATGTAATATTCAAAATTACCGACTAGTAAACGACTAAACGCATGAAGTGCTACTGAAAATGTATGCTTGTCCGTGTTTTCAAAATTGTTCGTATTTAATCGAAAGAGAACGAGAAATTTCTTCTCGTGAAGTCGCTATTAAAATACACTCCATACTGCATGACCAATGATCAGCGCCGATATTTAAGGAAATGCTGCGTTATGCATGGTTTGCTTCCAAATTATCGGCTGAAAGAGGGTTTTTGAAAATGTTAACGAGGCTTGTTTTTCCACGGAAAACCTCAAAACATCTTCCGTGTGCAGAAACATAGCATTTATTCAATGCAGCTGGTGCCGTTTAACTTTATTTCCATGTTTTTACGAAAAATACCGTCCCGCAACTTGTAATCGTAATGTCGAAAGCGACGATTAATTGTACATCTTTCGAAAGCCGTCTGTACCGGTCAAAATTTGGAGGTAACATGTCGTTTCGGACTCCTTCCAGATAAAAGGGATTTCTAAAATCACGGACAAGCATAAATTTTCAGTATCACTTTATGCGTTTGGCCGTTTACTAGTCGGTCGTTATGAATATTATATTATTTGTCTAATAAAAATTTGTAGACTGCCAAATAACATTGCAAATTTAATAAAATTTTCATCCGATTGTACATATTTTTCCCATTACAACAACTGTAATATAAATAGCAAAGAAAATGACTGTTAGAAATTTTAAAAAAATGACGAGCGGGACTCGATCCAGAGACCCAGCGATCACGGGGCTTGAACGCTAACCACTTTTTTTGTTGATCGTTGTTTGGTCGTTGCGGACGTCACATGACATCCGTTCATGTTCGTTTGTTGATCCTTCCACTCAGTTTTTTTATTACAGAGGCCAACCAGCTGTCTGACCGAACACGCTGAGCTACCGTGCCGGCTTTTTTTATCTCATTTTGTTCCTTATTGTTCGTTCTATTTGTTCGGGGCGGACGTCCCATGACGCTTGTTGAAGTTCCTCGTGGGTACATTAACTCAGTTTTTTTTTATTACAGAGGGCAGCTAACCCTCTGACCGAACACGCTGAGCTACCCCACTTGGCTGCCGGCGCTTCCTGGTAAAAATGGCCACGCACTGGTATATATTTTTGACGATCGAAATTATCTTGTGATTTACTCAATAACGCTAGAGAAGTACGCGCTACTGGTTACACATTTTGTTGTCCTAATGGAGTACTACGAGTGTACGACGTTTGCAGTAAATCCGCGTTCCAAACGTCGTGTCCTCCCCTTGTTAGATTCTTTAAAGAATCGGGAGTTTACTTGCATTCTTCTAATTAAGAAGCGATGTATTCCATAGTCAAAGCAATATACATAGCGTATGAAAATAGGGTACGGAAATTGTACGAAGAATTTGGTAAGATCTAAAACCTTATTTCCAGCTTTCTTCCACCGAGGGAAGCCTCTTGGGGAAATTCGATACAGTATCGCAAGTTCAACGGCGAGCCACTTCTCCCAGGCAGCACGTTGCTGGCCCGCCGATAAGAGGGTGATGCAGTGCCATACATTTAGCGATCCACATCAAACTCCACAACTTAGAAACAGCTGCTATACAATGACTCGCATAACGCGTCCGTGTGGCGTAATCTGATACAGTGTAATTCCTACTGACGCTCTGCTGACTGCACTCTGTTCATTAATAAAAATTTCCATCACTTCTGCACAACCAGAGCATTTTCTTTTGTGGTTTTGAATCCTGTTCTTCGTCGTAGAACCTAAAGATGTGAATAACGATTATTACATTAAAATACTTGTGTAAAGTATTTCCGGGGCCATAGTGGTTTCGACTAATCGGTCTTTTTAAACAGTCTTCTTAAAAAAGGTAATGCATGACTATATACGAGAAAACAAAGATATTAAATTGATGAACTACAGATGTATGTTGTTACGTGTACACGTATCTATGTATCTGTAGATATTCTGCCTGCCTGTCTTTGCCGGCCGCGGTGGTCTCGCGGTTCTAGGCGCGCAGTCCGGAACCGTGCGACTGCTACGGTCGCAGGTTCGAATCCTGCCTCGGGCATGGATGTGTGTGATGTCCTTAGGTTAGTTAGGTTTAAGTAGTTCTAAGTTCTAGGGGACTAATGACCACAGCAGTTGAGTCACATAGTGCTCAGAGCCATTTGAAACTTTTTTTTTTCCTGTCTTTCTGTGTGTGGAGGCTGATCTCAGGAACTACTATTGATATTTAGATAGGGTTTTCACTAATAGATAAATTCACGCGGAATGGTAGCGAATATCATTTATTACCGCTGCGCCAAAAAAGTCGATCGGCCGAAGATGCTTAGTGCTACCCGTGCGAAGCCAGGCGGATCATTGGTGCCTTTTCAAAGTGATATCACGGAATGAGTCTTGGTTTCAGGCTGCGTCAGAATATGGCGATATGAAGTACTTTACATTACAGAAATAACTGAACTGGGAATATTAGGCCCAGACACTTTCCGCAGCTTGGTGTGTATCACAAGAACTGTCTGTCATTAACAATACTCTTAACTGTCAATTACTATTCACAAAACAAGCAATGATGATACCTTCTAAGGAGCATGATAGTATCGCTGATCATTTTGTACAGTATATCAGTGGCAGCATGTACATGAACCTTCAAATCTCTTCACGAAAATTTTGCCGGCTCGAAAAATGAACCCTCCATTCTGTCAGTTCCCTTAGTTTTGTTTTGTAAAACTGACCCGAGACTCGTTGCAAACCGCGAGAATTACGTAGCGATCTCCGTGCTCTTACTAGCCTCTCTTTCAGTCTTCTCATTACTCTTTCCGTATTGGCACCAAATCAAGCAGTCACCAACGTGAAGGTCACATTGCTATACTGGGCATGGTTATATTTTAGGTGTATCTATTTTCCTTCGACTTGATATCTTTCTTTTTTTCAAGATCCGAAATAGAAACCACAGTGAAAATCAAAAATGTTGTACTTGCAACATTTGGCTACTTCCTCCAACTTCTAATCTGCATTGTCGCTGCTCCAACTTAGACGCTATTCGTAGCGTGATACCAACTTTCCAACACCCTCGTCATGATAGACAGCCGCCAATTCGCTACGCTCTACTGCAGCTTGTTGTCTTTTCCAAAATGGTGTCCTCGTAGACAGCGGTTCTTGTGAACAGAGAGATAAAAATTAGAGGAAGCCAAGTCTGGGCTGAGTGGTCGGTGACCAAACACTGCAATGCTGCACGAGTGTCTTTATTGCAGCTGCAGTGTGAGCCCTTCATTGTCATGAAGAAGGACAGTGCATGATGATAACATTCCTCTTCGCTTGTTCTCGAATTGTCTCATCCACTTGCTGAACAAGACCATTGGTTGGCACCGCTTCCTTCTCTGACCACCTGCATTATGGATGCCTGGACGTCCTGCCTCAAAGTTCCTACACCATTGCCGCACTTTGCTGTCACGCATGACAGTGACGTTATGTGGGTTGCATGAAATCAGGCAGAACCCCGTTCCATGAAGAAATTGTATGGCAGCACGCACTTCACACTTAGTGGGAGGCTCTATTATTGTAGGCATCTCTACGCGCTCACTGTGAGCTGAGAACTGAAAAATGCGACATGAAGCGATCGACGGATATAGAGGCGTAGCGCCGTATACCGATCCTGTCTTGGAGGCGGTTAAGTGGGAGATGTGTCTCAGAGCTGGATAGTGACAGATGGCGACGCGAGACTGGACGCGCACGTAGTTTATGTTTCAGCCAATAGAGGACAGTATTGGATAGTGGGACTGTGGTTTTAGTTTCGATTGTGCCCACTAGAGTGCACTAAAGTAATAGAATGTTTTTCATAAACTGTTCTAGTACTTCCATAAAGTGTTGTTATGTCTTTTTGTGTATGTAAAGTGTTATAAATGTGTTTTAGTTGTATGAATGAGGCGTGAGTGTGTTTTAAGCTTAATAGGAAGATAATTGTTTAACGAGTTATGTAGTAGGATTTAGTGTGGGAACATTTCGAAGAAGTGTGGATATGGACAAAGGGAATTTTTGTAGAATAGTTTTGTAAAGTAAGTTTATGGTAAAGGGAAAGTTAATTCAGGTATAAATAACAATAGTAAATAACTTTATGCATAAGCAAAACTTCAGCATATTAGATAATTACGTCGGTAAAAAGTGCAGTCGTTAGGTTTACTACACTCCTGGAAATTGAAATAAGAACACCGTGAATTCATTGTCCCAGGAAGGGGAAACTTTATTGACACATTCCTGGGGTCAGATACATCACATGACCACACTGACAGAACCACAGGCACATAGACACAGGCAACAGAGCATGCACAATGTCGGCACTAGTACAGTGTATATCCACATTTCGCAGCAATGCAGGCTGCTATTCTCCCATGGAGACGATCGTAGAGATGCTGGATGTAGTCCTGTGGAACGGCTTGCCATGCCGTTTCCACCTGGCGCCTCAGTTGGACCAGCGTTCGTGCTGGACGTGCAGACCGCGTGAGACGACGCTTCATCCAGTCCCAAACATGCTCAATGGGGGACAGATCTTGCTGGCCAAGGTAGTTGACTTACACCTTCTAGAGCACGTTGGGTGGCACGGGATACATGCGGACGTGCATTGTCCTGTTGGAACAGCAAGTTCCCTTGCCGGTCTAGAAATGGTAGAACGATGGGTTCGATGACGGTTTGGATGTACCGTGCACTATTCAGTGTCCCCTCGACGATCACCAGAGGTGTACGGCCAGTGTAGGAGATCGCTCCCCACACCATGATGCCGGGTGTCGGCCCTGTGTGCCTCGGTCGTATGCAGTCCTGATTGTGGCGCTCACCTGCACGGCGCCAAACACGCATACGACCATCATTGGCACCAAGGCAGAAGCGACTCTCATCGCTGAAGACGACACTTCTCCATTCGTCCCTCCATTCACGCCTGTCGCAACACCACTGGAGGCGGGCTGCACGATGTTGGGGCGTGAGCGGAAGACGGCCTAACGGTGTGCGGGACCGTAGCCCAGCTTCATGGAGACGGTTGCGAATGGTCCTTGGCGATACCCCAGGAGCAACAGTGTCCCTAATTTGCTGGGAAGTGGCGGTGCGGTCCCCTACGGCACTGCGTAGGATCCTACGGTCTTGGCGTGCATCCGTGCGTCGCTGCGGTCTGGTCCCAGGTCGACGGGCACGTGCACCTTCCGCCGACCACTGGCGACAACATCGATGTACTGTGGAGACCTCACGCCCCACGTGTTGAGCAATTCGGCGGTACGTCCACCCGGCCTCCCTCATGCCCACTATACGCCCTCGCTCAAAGTCCGTCAACTGCACATACGGTTCACGTCCACGCTGTCGCGGCATGCTACCAGTGTTAAAGACTGCGATGGAGCCCCGTATGCCACGGCAAAGTGGCTGACACTGACGGCGGCGGTGCACAAATGCTGCGCAGCTAGCGCCATTCGACGGCCATCACCGCGGTTCCTGGTGTGTCCGCTGTGCCGTGCGTGTGATCATTGCTTGTACAGCCCTCTCGCAGTGTCCGGAGCAAGTATGGTGGGTCTGACACAGCGGTGTCAATGTGTTCTTTTTTCCATTTCCAGGAGTGTATTTTCCGATTGGGTATTGACGAAAAGCGCGGATTGACGCGGGAGAATGTTGTTTTGCTATTGGCTGTTGAGTAAACTGACCAATGGTAAAGCAATATTCTTCGCGTGCCTTTCTCTGCTGGTAGAGAAAGCTTTCTCCCGAAAAGTAGATTAGTGACTTTAATTGCAGCCTGGTTCACGTCGACGTACAGTAAGTTTCGCTCGGCTTCCCTACTGATGAAATGCTGAGACGATGTTCACAGGTAGGTGCAGGTTCGTCGTAAAGGGACGGAAAGGACTGCGCCGATGCAACATACTAGAGACACTGCATAATACGTCTGTCCAAAGCTTCACAAGAATGTGGTTTTAAGTTCGCGACCGATCGGAATAAAAGAAAATTGACCTCGTATTAAACTGAAATCCGAACGTTACTTTTTTCGTCTAAAAAAAAGCATTGCTAGGGGTGAAAGTCACGTAAACGACCAGAACAGGAAGTTACATATAACCAACCAAGGATCAAAGTCCAAGCATCTGGATTTGTCCTCTGACAACAACATACTTCCGAAGCCACGCCCTATATTCTTCTGCCCTTAATCGCGCAGCAGACCGTATTATTCGTTTCGGACCTCTTGATAAGTATGGAAGTGTGATTACGCATGTCAATCACATCGCGATTACGGGCAACATGGGGTTCACGCCTGAGCCTCAGGACGTGCGCTAGCAGCGCATGTCGGGTGTTTCAAGCGTCAACTTCGCGTCTTAATATCTCGGGATGTAATGGGAATATTGCGATGCAATCAACGCCATTCTGTATGTGCTTTGTCATGCTATGGATTTCTGAAGAAAAAATATAGGAGGTCCATTAAAAAAAACATAAGTTTCTGTTAAAAAAACACACATGCTTTCGTTTTGGAATGTTTCCAAATATGTACATTCATGGGCTCCAGCCCTACATTGATACCGGTGAAAGTCGTTTTCCAATAGCTGTTATTGTTCCAGGGATATTTTGGGTGGACAAGATAGCTGGGACACCCTGTATAACAGCTCCAAGTAAACGAGCTCGAAATAATGCCACTAATTCTGGGGGCTCTGACATTCTGCGGTTTCATTCCTATACTGTCTCTTCTGAGACTTTTGAGAATTTCTCGTCAAATAATGCTGTATAATTTCAATGCACTAATTCACAAAATTATGCAGGTCCTTACTAAGAGGATTATTCCGACAGTTTTCAGTTAGATTAGAAGACGTCGAGATGGTCACGAATTTTCTAGGGAGATTTACGCGAGAACACACTTCGACATATTCCATAATCATGTAGGAGAAATGACACGTAAAACACCATGTTGGGACTATTCTAATATTTTTGGTAGTTACCAAGAAGTTGTTTCTTTGAAAATACCTCCACAACAATCAAAAAGCCTGCAATATGCAGTCTCCAAAATGTATAACACAAAACACAGTATTGCAGCAAACCTCAGAATACATATGCAAAAATAGCTGTCATCGTTGTGAAAACTGATCAGCATGACGTTGTCGTGCCTCTGTTTAATGGCATTCAATGATGCTATCCACACTGCAGTGTATGACTGTCAACGTACAAGTAGCATTGCCGTAAAGCAAACCCTAGACAACTGAGCAGCAATCAATGCAAATTTGAGGGCGTTGGTGGAAATTACTGTTGCGGCAACTACCGTATGTAAATCGAACAATTTTGCTTCCAGGCACACAGCACATACGGCCCGGGGATTTCAGGTTCCCCTACCCAGGCGATACGATATCTGAATTTTGAAGCTCCACTGGGCTTTGCCTGTGCGACTTCAAATTGTACTGTTCTCTTCTAGAATATTGGTTTTGCGGAACTGTTTGTGGTAGTGTTTGCGCGCATGTACCCGAGCACGCGCGCCTGTGTGTGTGTGTGTGTGTGTGTGTGTGTGTGTGTGTGTGTGTGTGTGTGTGTGTGTGAGTGAGAAGCTTCGGGGGGGTTCATCGTTCATTGCCTAAATTTTGGATAAGGAAGTGGTAGGAGATTTGTGATATAAGAGTAATTTTTTGTAAAACTTGATTGACTCATTTTGTATGAGGGAGTGGATAGTAGGTTGTCCCAACTTTCTTCTAATGTGTGTGCTGGGGACATATTTACCAGCTCCCGTTATAATGCTGAAGGCTTTATTTAGAAAGGTTTTAAGGTGCGAGAGATTGGTGTGTGGCATCAGTCATACTTCTGAGCCGTACGGGACAACCGGAAATATGATCTGGCTCCAAAGTAACATCTTACAGCCAACGTGTTTTGCGCCTTAAATAGAGGATACAATAGAAATAAGAGTGTGCGACGATTAGTTCTAATAATAACTATGTGTTCGTTGCAGATAAGTCGTCTCTCAGTTTATGGACGTAAATATAGGGGGCGATCAAGAAGTTTCTGTTTGAGGGCGTGCTGCAGTGTACGAGTATATGTAACGTAGCGCGACTCCGATGCGGGTGAATAAACATCGACATATAGGCAAGGTATTAGTGTGACGTCCGTGTCTTTCGGACGTGCGTGCGGTAAACGCGTAAATGTGAACTATGACGACGTTATTACCAACTACGTCCAAACACGACGAACGTGCTGTTGTTGTTCTTTGCTTGGCTGCCGAAGGACCAACACTGGTAGACATCGATAGGAGAATGAAGAATGTGTTGCAAACCACCGTTGTGGAATGGTGCTTCATGATAACGCACGTCTCCATATTGCAAACGTCGTAACCCAGAAGTTACGCCGACTCAATTAGTAGACACTCGAGTACCAACCCTACAGCCCTCACCACCTTCCCCATGGGATAATCACGCCTTCCGTCCCTGAAAAAAGGCCTTGAAGGGTCGACGTTTCCTGTCGGACGAGAACGCGCAATAGGCAGTTACGGGCTTCAAGCGGCAGGACACGGCGTTTAACGAAACGGATGTCGCCAGCCTGGTGTGTCGGGGGCACGACTGCTTCAGTGCTCATGGCGATTTTGCCTGACGGGCATGCCGATTCTGGAATGTACGGTATTCGAACGTAAACTTTTCGATAGCCCTTTCAATCTTTGTAATTTCATATGGTCATTAAAATTGCTACACGAAAAAGAAATACAGGTAATAAACGGGTATTCATTGGACAAATATATTATACTAGAACTGACATGTGATTACATTCGCACGCAGTTTGGGTGCATAGATCCTGAGAAATCTATACCCAGAACAACCACCTCTGGCCGTAATAACGGCATTGATACGCCTGGGCATTCAGTCAAACAGAGCTTGGATGGCGTGTACAGGTACAGCTGCCCATGTAGCTTCGACACGATACCACAGTTCATCAAAAGTAGTGACTGGCGTATTGTGACGAATCAGTTGCTCGGCAACCATTGACCAGACGTTTTCAATTGGTGAGAGATCTGGAGAATGCGCTTTCCAGGGCGGTCGTGCATTATCCTACTGAAATGTAGGGTTTCGCAGGGATCGAATGACGGGTAGAGCCACGGGCCGTAACACATCTGAAATGTAACGTTCACTGTCCAAAGTGCCGTCAAAGCGAACAAGAGGTGACCGAGACGTGTAACCAATGGCACCCCATACCATCACGCCGGGTAAGACGCCAGTATGGCGATGACGAATACACGCTTCCAATGTGCGTTCACTGCGATGTCGCCCAACAAGGATGCGACCATCATGGCGACCATCATGATGCTGTAAACAGAACCTGGATTCATCCGAAAAAATGACACTTAGCCATTCGTGCAATCAGGTTCGTCGTTGAGTACACCACCGCAGGCGCTCCTGTCTGTGATGCAGCGTCAAGGGTAACCGCAGCCACGGTCTCAGAGCTGATAGTCCATGCTGCTGCAAACGTCGTCGAACTGTTCGTGCAGATGGTTGTTGTCTTGCAAACGTCCCCATCTGTTGACTCATGGATCGAGACGTGGCTGCACGATCCGTTACAGCCATGCGGATAAGATGCCTGTCATCTCGACTGCTAGTTGTACGAGGCCGTTGGGATCCAGCACGGCGTTCCGTATTACCCTCCTGAATCCGCCGATTCCATATTCTGCTAACAGTAATTGGATCTCGACCAACGCGAGCAGCAATTTCGCGATACGATAAACCGCAATCGCGATAGGCTACAATCCGACCTTTATCAAAGTCGGAAACGTGATGGTACGCATTTCTCCTACTTACACGAGGCATCACAACAACTTTTCACCAGGCAACGCCGGTCAACTGCTGGCTGTGTATGGGAAATCGGTTGGAAACTTTCCTCATGTCAGCACGTTGTAGGTGTCGCCACCGACGCCAACCTTGTGTGAATGCTCTGAAAAGCTAATCATTTGCATATCACAGCATCTTCTTCCTGTCGGTTAAAAATCGCATCTGTAGCGCGTCATCTTCGTGGTGTAGCAATTGTAATGGCCAATAGTGTACGATTACATGTGTCTTGCATGACAACCGCTACTATCCCTATCACCTACAAAGAGTGCAAGGCTTATCAGCAGCTGATTTACCTCTAAGGGAAGGATCTTGTGGATGGCTTTTGCAGCAGACCATCACAGTTATGAGATTTTGTCGACAGTCCTCTTTAGTAACGAAGCAACCTTCACCAGAACTGGCATCATCAGTCTGCATAATCGTAATTTGTGGGCTAAAGAGACGGCACGTTGTCGGAGGAACTTTCATTCGTCAGTACCATCTACCGTGACAACGGCGCATTTCCGGACGCATGTTCATATGACCTTTTTTCCTCAGCAATACAGCCTTGCAGTTTGTCGGTTTTATTCGTGTTCACCCAGTATACATTCTTTTATTCTTTCACGTCATCCGCAGCTCGTGGTCTAGTTTCTAGCGTTGCTACATCTTAATTACGGGGTTCCGGGTTTGATTCCAGACCGGGTTGGGGATTTTCTCCGCCCGGGGACTGTGTGTTTGTGTTGTCTTCATCATCATTCATGAAAGTGGCGCGATTGGAGTGATTAAAGATTGGGAATTTGTACGGGCGCTGATAACTATGCAGTTGAGCGCCCCACAAACCAAATCATCGTTATTATCCTTCATGTCATGGCTAGTCAGCATGGACCTCCAAGCCAGTGGAAGAACAGGCCTACCTCTCTGGCACTCAACGTTTAAGCTGCTAGCAGTTTGAGTCTGTGTGCGAAGGTCGTCGGTGGCTGCTGTTCGAAGGGCGCGGACGTATAGTATTGGTGGATAATGATGGTTAATGATTTTCTGAGGCTCTTTTTGGAAACGTAAATGCGCGAAAACTGTATACAAATACCTGTAATGTTCTGTGCTACCCAACGTGGGTACTGATCAAGAAAGAAATGACAGTCTACGAGGCGACTTAAGAAATTAAGTTACTCATTATTATGGCAGGCTAAGTAAATTTTATTGAATGCTGGACTACACTTTAACGTTACAAATATAGATGACTCTAGTATTAAACATAGTCACAAAACCTCTGTTGTAAATAACGGTAGGGAAGCTGTAGCAATCGTTTAAGTCCTTGGCGAAAGAAATGCGGTCCTTGGTCACGGATCCATTCGAGAACTGCGGTGTGAATGTCCTTCGTTGGAAAATCCCCCCTTCCCAAGATGTCCTTTCAGCTTGCGGGAAAGATGGAAATTGCTGCTGCAAGATCTGATCTTCCCTATTGACATCACCCACGTCTGTGCGCACCCGCATCTCGTCGTCGTGCGGTAGCGTTCTCGCTTCCCACGCCCGGGTTCCCGGGTTCGATTCCCGCCGGGGTCCGGGATTTTCTCTGACTCGTGATGGCTGGGTGTTGCGTGATCTCCTTAGGTTAGTTAGGTTTAAGTAGTTCTAAGTTCTAGGGGACTGATGACCATAGATGTTAAGTCCCTTAGTGCTCAGAGCCATTTGAACTATATGAACCACGTCTGTGCGGTCTTGGTCAAATTGTTTGCGCCATTTCACTGCCACTGGACGCGACATTGTATTTGGTCCGTATACAGCTAGCAATCATTGTACATCCGCGTACTTCAACTTTGTAGTGCGTTTCCGCTTGCCGCACCGTTTCAATGAGACACTGTGATGCACTTATTATCCTGCCGCAGCAAAACTCTGTCTACAGGAAACCCGGAACAGGTCCTCTCGTCTCACAATGCGCTACTCTTGTTGCGCAATTGTCTTAGCGTGGGACGACATGTGTACCTTACTTTCTGCAGTCCCTATATAGATGCCTCTGTAAGCGTCCTAATCTCCCATGGTTCATTCTCTTGATCTCTACTCTTGATATACGACGGTACCAACAAAACTGTCACATGGTCTTCCTCGAATACATATTCTATAAAAATATGCCTAACAATGTTTCGCCAGATCAACGTTGCTTTCCTTCCGAGGATTCCCATTTAAGTTCCGTGAGCACACCTTTCTTATACACTCGTTGGAGCTATGCTGTCCTGTGGCGTTCCTAAAAGCGCGCTTCTGAATTGGTTGCATGCATGCTCTCATGCAAATGCTGAAGTAGTGTTCTACAGTTAGTCGCACTACTGCCTTGTATGCTATTTCAGATGCGCCGCACTTTTCTGGGACACTTTCAACAGATCTGTCATCGACTCGTCTCCCGTGCTACTGATTTTACATTTTTATTCCATTTAACATTTCTTCTTAGTATTACTCCTATATATGTTAACAATGTGATGTGTTCCACACTTTCTCCACTAACTTTACAGCACGGCACGCCTCGGTTCTTTCTCTTCGTTATAAGCGTCACCTTGCATTTATCCACATTTAGAGACAGGTGCAATCCATCATAACAAGTGGGAATTTCTTCAAAGTCTTTCTGCATTTCCATACTTTCTCCTAACGACGATACTTTCCAATAGGCAACAGGAGAATCAACGAACATTATGTTGTCGCTGTGTAGCCTGTAAGATAAATCGTTTGTGTATTCTGAGAACATTAAAAGCACCATTTCGCTTCCTTGCTGCACTCACAACGTTGCTTTCGTTTCTATTGCTCGTTCGCCGTTCAGCTTAACATACTGGGTTCTGTCAGTCTCTTACGTGTGAAGATACTCCATATGATCGTATCTTGTTTATTATTTGACGATGAGATGTCGTAATTCTTTCGGAAACCTAGAAAAGGCCATTTTATAACTATCACCAGTTTCTTCTGAACTCGGGAATTGCCATTTATTTATCGAAATAAACGATTTTGTGACTTTGCTTGTAACACACATTACAAAGTGTCAAATCAAGGCATTGCGTAGAATGTCTAGGTAATATACAGACTGTCTAGAACTTTTTGCAATTTTAATTTAATACTTCTCCGGGACTGATCACTTCGTAGTTTGGCCCCTTTACTCCCCAAACCAACCAACCAATACCTTTCTACTAGGTGCCGGCCGCGGTGGTCTAGCGGTTCTAGGCGCTCAGTCCGGAACAACGCGACTGCTACGGTCGCAGGTTCGAATCCTGCCTCGGGCATGGATGTGTGTGATGTCCTTAGGTTAGTTAGGTTTAAGTAGTTCTAAGTTCTAGGGGACTGATGACCACAGATGTTAAGTCCCATAGTGCTCAGAGCCATTTTTCTACTAGGTATTGTGTAAAATGCGAAGTAGTCACGGTAAAAGTATAACATTACAACGAAATAACATTTTCAAACTAGAAAGTTGTATATTTAGTGTATTTAGTGTAATCTAAATTGAAATTTATCACAACTGTTTGTAAATTGCCTTATCCTGAAGTAGATGTTAAAAATGAACATGAATAGTCACAACCACAAAACTTTTTTTTTTCTTTTGAGGTTACCGGTTTTGACCTGTTTAGACCATCTTCAGACCTCACACCATGACTGAAGACAATAGATGTGAACGGAACAGGTGCTACGACTCCACGAACGCTAACAGACGTGACTGTACTCTAAGAGAAATATTCTCAAAAATTATTGAAATCGATGTTTCAATAGTTTTCAACAATTACTAATTTTTTATACAATTAAACACAGTTTTAACAATATTATTATTCTCGAATCAGAAACATACAAATTTACAGTAGCCATACAAATCATATATATATATATATATATGTGCCCAGTACTTTGCAACCTCCAAGGCGCTTGGAGTGGCTTGCAGGAGATCAATCTTCGTGCAGGATGTAGGGCACAAAGGCACTGGAGCATGTGGCTTGTGGTTTGCTCTTGTCCACAATCACAGGACGTATGTTTTGAACAATTATGCCAAATGTATAATAAAAGTAACTGAAGCTAAACTTTCAATTTTTATATATTTCGAAGCTCTACTTCTTTAATGTTTTATTTATTGCAGAAAGCAGAACTGATATGACATTTTGAACAGCAAATAACTTTTCTTTTTACACACTAGCGTCTCATATTCTGGTATTTATTCTTGCACATGCACTTCACAAATCCTTGTCCAATCCCGATGGATTGCCGAGTCGTAGCTGCTCTTAGAGATACATCTTTGTTCGTCAGAACATCTTCAGACGTTATGAGGGATTCCTTGCATCCTGTAAGCTGTGACCTTGTGTACAGCTGCTTGAGAATTCCTTCTTTGGTATACAACTTATAAGAACAACCTCTGGGACTTTAACCAACACAGTCAAAATTTTTCAAGCATCACCACGACCTGTATCAATTTCAGGAACGGGAACTTTAACTATAGATCTTCTTACTTTCAACTAATTGGAACAGTTTATCGCCTAAAATTACATTTTTCATTGAGTCTTGCGACCAGTAATTGCGTTTTTGTTTTTCATGCGAAGGGGGCTGTAATGTGCGTAACAAATCCTTGTTCCCACACTTGAATCGAAATCCCACAAATGGCATGAGTGTAGCGTTCACAACCTCCATTTTAACTAAAGTGTCACTCTGACACAACTAAACTCCAACGAAAATGAACTGAAACTGTTACAACAATGGTATCTGTAGGTCTCGTAATTTCAAATGGCTCTGAGCACTATGGGACTTAACGTCTGAGGTCATCAGTCCCCTAGAACTTAGAATTACTTACCTAACTAACCTAAGGACATCACACACATCCATGCCCGAGGCAGGATTCGAACCTGCGACCGTAGCAGTTGCGCGTTTCCAGACTGAAGTGCCTAGAACCGCTCGGCAACACCGGCCGGCCGTCTCGTAAGTGTCAAAATATTTAAATTATCTTCCTTTCGTACTTTGCCCTAAACGGCATTCTATTAAGTGTCTAGGTAAAATGTTAAATAAGATGCGTTTCACACCCTGCCTAGTGATTTTTTAGTATTCTGTATACTGCCTTAGGCAGTCCATAAAATGTCGATAACATATACACTTGTAAGTATTGGTAATGTTCTTTACTCTTGCGGGCACCGGAAATAAGACATGGAACTGTAGCGTGTGCCTAATTTTACAACAGCCTATTTGTGTGGTATGCGTTGAAGGAAGAGAGAGGATGCCCCGCCCATGGAGTTGTGAATCACGGCGTGTACATGCAAATGCCGGGCGCCGGCGCTGAGGTCGGCCTTGGCTGGGCTCGTGCCGTACGCTCTTCTCACGTATTTCCCTGGAAGACTTCAACAGCACGCCTTCAGGGCACTCATGAATAGTAATGCTAAAAACACTCATCCAAAACGCCGCACTTTTTTCTTTTAGAAATATTCTTTATTCCGTGACCGACATCGCCGTGAAGTTGTGTAACTGTGCTGTACTGAAACTGCTTGAAATCACACTACTCCCACGCAGTTCTTAACGTTCCGTCGACGACAAGTTCATTAGAGATTGGGGCGCAGGTTCGGGTACGAGAAGGACGGGAAAGGAAATCCGTCGTGCTCTTTACGAGCGAACCAATCTTTTATTTGCCTTAAGCGATTTAGGAAAAACCTAAACTGAATGGCCCGATGGGGGGATTTGAATGAGAGTCAAGAGTCTTATCACTGCGCCATCTCGCTCCTTTTGTCTCTTGAAAACATTGACGTATTCAGCGTCTGGTGATAGTGCTCCACATTAGTTACGTTTTGTTGGACTTGCATGTATGTTTAGCAGATCGTCTGTAACGTCTCTGTTTTACATCAGATTAACTTGTAAGATATTTCTATTATGTCTGCAATGTATCTATTGCTTACTGCTCGTTTATTAATCTGTTGTTTAACTAAATTTGTTTTATGTGCTCCTATGAATGTAAATAAGTCAGCAAATTTGCGACTTTTGTGGATGACGTTTTCTTTCCTCTTCGTTGCTTTGTCTAGAAGTGCAGGTCCTTTGGTTGTCTTCGGGTTTCATTCAGTGTATAACCAATTGGTAAAAGTGAGTAAGATTAACCCTCCCCCAGGGGGGGTGGGTGGAGAAGGGGGCACTTATAGCCCACCTTTTCGGAAAATTATCTAGTCCTCTCCCTTATACTGTAGAGTTTTTTAAAAAATTGTTATTGGTTTTAATGATATCTTCTACCATATTGTCTGCCCCAATAGCTGAGTGGACAGCGCGGCGGTCTGTCACGCCAAGGGGCCCGGGTTCGATTCCCGGCTGGGTCGGAGATTTTCTCCGCTCAGGGACTGGGTGTTGTGTTGTCCTCATTATCATTTCATTATTATCAGTGGAAGGCAACAGGAAACCACCACTGGAATCACTTCCCTAGACGCTCATGCGGTGGACCTCTCTGACGAGGCTTCCCCCATGACGAGACCTGCCGTAAAGGCAGACCACATAGTTTTTCTACCATGTTCCATGTTGTTTTAACTTTTTCAGTAAAACTTAACCCAAAAATTTTATTTTTGGTAGTGAATGTCACGTTTCACAACAAATTTCATATTCATTTTTCACGTTTAGGATCCTCTTACACGCAAATATATACACTCACGTTCAGAAAAAACTGAACACCTTGAACGACTAGAGATAGGACATTCATATTCTCAGGATATGAAAATTAGTATATTCTCCAGAAATGGTTAGCATTTCTGACTTCAGTTCAGCATGTGTCCTGTTGCCTTGTAGGCTCAGCGTTCGCTTGGGTCCTGGTAACTTGTTCCATGCGTGATGGCATCGACGCGTATAAGGCGTGAGTAGCGTCCTGCATTCACCTGGTTGTCAAGTTCATCCGCGGTGGTCGGCATTGGGTCACAGCGCTGCACCCGTCCTTTCACCATATCCCACATATTTTCAATTGGAGACAAGTCTGTTGATCTGGCGGGCCAGGGCAAAAAACTGACATCATGCGACACCAAGAAGTTACTTGTTCGTGCAACAACGTGTCGTCTTGCATTGTCTTCCCGAAATGTGGCGTCTGGGGTGTTGTGCAGAAAGGGCATGGCTACGGGTTCAAATGGCTCTGAGCACTATGGGACTTAACATCTTAGGTCATCAGTCTTTTCTGCGACCGTAGCGGTCGCGCGGTTTCAAACTGAAGCGCCTAGAACCTCTCGGCCACAAGGCCGGCTGGCTACGTGTCTCAGGAACTCATTCGCGTAGGTCACACTGCTCTACACACGCACCAACTGTCATTTGTGGTTGTACCCCATAGCACCCCGCACCATAAGGCCTCGAGTTGGCACTATGTGTGTTGTGAGTGCAGTCATTGTGAAGCCGCTCCTTCTGTCTGCGGTGAACCAAAATGCGGCTATCATTTTCAAACAAAGGGAACACCGATTCGTCCGAAAACACTAACCGATGCCATTTTTGTCTATATTGACGTCGTTCCATGCACCATTGCTGTTTAGCATGATTCTGCACATTCGTCAGAGGGTGGAGGAGGAGGGGGGGAGGAGATTAGTGTTTAACGTCCCGTCGACAACGAGGTCATTAGAGACGGAGCGCAAGCTCGGGTGAGGGAAGGATGGGGAAGGAAAACGGCCGTGCCCTTTCAAAGGAACCATCCCGGTATTTGCCTGAAGCGATTTAGGGAAATCACGGAAAACCTAAATCAGGATGGCCGGAGACGGTATTGAACCGTCGTCCTCCCGAATGCGAGTCCAGTGTGCTAACCACTGCGCCACCTCGCTCGGTAGAGGGTGGAGGAGAAGTGGGCGATGCGCACGTAACCTGTGCCGTAATAAACGGCGACAGAATGTCACCGCTGATAGTTTACGATGTGTTCCACTGTTGCACCAGAGCTGAGGAGGACGCAAACATCTCCTGCAATGCCATTCGGATGAGCTGTCGATCTTTTCGTGGGATGGTCTGGGTGGTGCGATCTGACCCATCTCGTCGTGTTCTACGGCCTTGCGTGAACCATTCTCCACGCAGCCGTTGCACTGCCTAAACACTTCGTGCCCCAGAACAGCAGTTTCCGGGATGGATGCATCACATTCTCTCATGCTGATAATGCACTCACTTTCAAACTCACTAATTTGATAGTACGTGCACAGGTCTGCGAGGCATCCTGCACGTCTGCTAAAGTCACACTGATCCATTACCTTCGGTTTAAAACGACAAAGAGAGCCGCAGGCACGTTTTATCGATATGTGATGTTGCGCCACAATATCGATGTTGAGCCGGAACCCGCGGGCCAACATGGTTCAAATACTATTCTGCAGAACATACTAATTTACATGTCGTCCAAGGTGTCATGTTTCTTCTGAACCTGGGTGTGTTTAAAAAGTATTCTGTGAATAAGTCAACGAAAATTAAGGAAATTTGTATTTGTTAACATGTTTTGTAGTGGTCATAAAACGTCGCTAGTTGTTCATGAAAAATGCGTTGGTATTGCTAGCATTGTTTTAAAACAAACTTTCCTGTTCTGAAACCAACTTTCACATCAGTACCTATTTAAAAAGTTGTTGTTAATAGAAATTAACAAGTTTAGAAAAAAACTTTTTAGTGGTGGGCATAAAGTACTCCCCATACCCCCTCCCTTTGTAGTATGTATTGCGGAAAATGCGTTGATATGGCTGGAGTTAGTGGTGTGATTGTAGGTGTTTAGCCGAATTCTGGTACAATTTTTTCGCTCGATATTTAGAAGACCCACTGAGTCGTCTTGTTCACGTTCTGTGGTCTGTTGTTATGGGTACTCGCTGCTGGCCTCCAACCAGCTTGTGAAATACTGTTTCAAATGGCTGTTTGTAAGAAGTAACTAAAACCAAGTGGTATAATAGTTTTATAGTAGATTTGGTTTGAATAGCTGCTGAAAACTTTTATTGTGTGTAAATTCAAGTTAGACAACCGAAGAGCTTTTAGTTTGTAACAATCGATAGTTATCGATCGAGAGCTTGCTATTGATTGTGGTGGATGCTTGACAACTAGATCACGCGATTAATACTGTTGTAGTTCGCCAGCGTGCATCAGATTTCCTACCGTCATACTGACTTGTGGCGAACGTGAACGGTATTCTAGTAACGGTGTGCGCTCCGTTCACGTAATAGGATCGCCGGAAGCGCTGCAGTCTACTTCCTACTGGCCGGAGCTTCCCACAGGAATGGCCTGCAGGGGAGTCGCCACGAAGCGCTAAATGTCTCCGTTCTCTGGAGGTTCATCCAAGTAGAACTTAGATCCTTTCCTGTATCGTTCTCCGGGTTGTGGGAAGCGTCCAGCGGCGATGAACACACAAATCCACTTTGCGAAGCTGCCTCTTTTGTGGTTGCGGCGATAAGAAAAAGTGCTTCGAAGATCTGTGTGGAAGAGGAAACGAGAGCTAATGCGTCCAGCCTGCTAGCGAATTTGCTATCTTTCGAACTGTTTGTTGGTTGGTTTTTGTGTGTGTGTGTGTGTGTGTGTGTGTGTGTGTGTGTGTGTGTGTGTGTGTGTGTGTGTGTGTTTTGCTGTTGTATGTGATTTCAGAGTTCCCCGAGGAAATCGCTCGATCTTGATAACTTCTTTTTTTTGCGAATGCAACAAAGAAGTCTTATCAGCGGCACAGAATCTACTCTAAAAAGTCTGTTGCTGCCGGAAATAACTTTTTACCGACTACTGTAGCCTGGAATATCCTATAATGTGCTAGTAATTGTGACAATGACAGTAATAGTCGTAGAAATGTGGTGACGAGTATATACAACTTAATTTTGCCAGTAACATATTTTATTGGCCAGAAAGCAGAATTCTTTCGGGAAAAAGGTCTCTGTGCAGCCACTCACGATTTCTCTGTCATTTAAAATCCAAAAATCGTATTATTCCTCAAGTTACTTTTCATTAGGAATGTAGATGCACTCAACGACTGTGATATAACATTCAAAATGATGGAGCACAGCAGTCAGTCGCTCTTTCCTTCAGGTTTTGTTAAGCAAATCTAGATTTTGGCTGGTGCGTAGCCATTATCAGTGCACTATATCACAGTATCAGCGCATGTCCTAGTTCACCAGTCCACTGCTGTTCGGGCTTCTGTCACAGTTCGTTCAAGACCACGCATAGTAGTCTTGAACAAACTGTGACAGAAGCCCGAACAGCAGGGGACTAGGACATGCATTGATACTGTGATATAGTACACTGAGAATGTCTAGGCATTAGCCAAAATCTACATTTGCTTAATAAAACCTGAAAGAAAACGACGACTGACTGCTGTGCTGTATCGTTTTGAAAGTCATATTATTCCATCAGCTTACAATAACTAATCAAAAGAAGAAAGTCTAAATAAGAGACAGTGGCCATTTTTGGTACTTCTGTAATAAATGTCTGAATCGCGAATTTTTCGTTTCTTAGATTTCACAAATAACATGCGTTAAATTGAAGCAAATTTACTGTCACAATATGTGGATAAATATAGGTAGGACTTAATAAAATGACGGCGCGAATCATACCATCTCTCGTTGCAGGGTATTCAACGCAATAGCATATCATTAAATTATGCGTATTCTTATTACATCGCATGTTTATTAACATGCTGTTCTACACGTAACATATCGAAGTTCCAACACCACAGAAGCATCACTTACTGGATCTGGCAGAGGCAGATAAACACGACTTCGGTACTTGCGCCGGCCGCGATGGCCGAGCAGTTCTAGGCGCTTCTAGGCGCTTCAGTCTGGAACCGCGCGATCGCTACGGTCACAGGTTCGAATCCTGCCTCGGGCAGGTTCGAATCTTTCCTCGGGTATGGATGTGTGTGATGTCCTTAGGTTAGTTAGGTTTAAGTAGTTCTCAGTTCTAGGGGACTGATGACCTACGATGTTAAGTCCCATACTGCTCAGAGCCATTTGAACTATTTTTCGGTACTTGTCTGTTAGCGCTTACACCTTAGGCATGATGTAAGTCTCACGAGATACATTGTACTGGAGTATTTACGTTGAGATGGTATGATATGCGCCATTATTTCTGTGCTCTTCTTGTGTTTCATCTCATATACTAAGTCAGTTTCGTTTCGATGTGACATGTCTAATGATCGCCAATGGCCGGAACTAGTTTTCCAAATGTGCACGAGTGAAAAGTGTTCACGATTTAGAGTTAATATTGTAATAAAATTGCAAACTTTAGAGAACTGGTCCAAAAAACGCCAATGGTATTTTTTGCATGTAAGGGGCGTTATCTGCGAAATATCATTCGTTTTGATACCAGAAAGAAATTTTGTATAGTTGTCGTCTGGCACTTCAAAAACGATTAACATTTTCCGGAATGACTATTTTAATCTACAGCGGCGTGTTCGCAGTCAGAAGGCGTCTAGGGCAGGGGTTCTAGTCACCGTCCGGCATTACATATTTAATCTGCCACAAAGTTGGTAACGTACACTATGTGATCGAAAGTATCCGGACAGCTGGCTGAAAATGATTTTAAAGTCCGTGGCGCCGTCCATCGGTAATGCTGGAATTCAATATGGTGGTGGCCCACCTTTAGCCGTGATGACAGCTTGCCCTCTCGCAGGCATGCGTTGAGTCAGGAGCTGGAAGGTTTCTTGGGGAATGGCAGTCCGTCTTCACGGAGTGGTGCACTTAAGAGAGGTATCGATGTCGGTCGGGGAGGCCTGGCACGAAGTCGGTGTTCTAAAACATCCCGAAGGTGTTCTATAGGATTCAGGTCAGGACTCTATGCAGGCCAGTCCATTACAGGGATGTTACTGTCGTGTAACCACTCCGCCAGTGGCCGTACACTATGAACATGTGCTCCGTCGTGTTGGAAGATGCAATCGCCATCCTCGAATTGCTGTTCAACAGTGGGAAGCGAGAAAGTGCTTAAAAGTTAAATGTAGGCCTGTGCTGTGATAGTGCCACGCAAAACAACAAGTGGTGCCATCCCCCTTCATGAAAAACACCAACACGCCATAATACAGCCGTCTTCGAATTTTACTGTTGGCACTACACGCGCTTGCAGATGTCGTTCGCCGGGCATTCGCCATACCCACACTCTGCCATCGGATCGCCACACTGTGGACCGTGATTCTTCACTCCCACACATGTTTTTCCACTGTTGAATCGTCCAATGTTTACGCTCCTTACACCAAGCGAGGTGTCTTTTGACATTTACCGGCGTGATGTGGGGCTTATGAGCAGCCGCTCGACCATGACATCCAAGTTTCTCACCTCCTGCCTAACTGTCATAGTATTTGCAGTGGATACTGATGCAGTTTGGAATTCCTGTATGATGGTCTGCCTGTTACACCTTATGACAACCTTCAACTGTCGGCGGACTCTGTCAGTCAAAAGACGAGGCCAGCCTGTACGCTTTTGTGCTGTACGTGTTCCTTCACTTTTCCACATCACTATCACATCGGAAACAGTGGACCTAGGAGTGTAGAAATCTCGCGTACAGACGTATGACACAAGTGACACCCAATCACCTGACCACGTTCGAAGTCCGTGATTTCCGCGGGGCGCCCCATTCTGCTCTCTCACGATGTCTAATGACCACTGAGGTCGCTGATATGGAGTACCTGGCAGTAGGTGGCAGCACAATGCACCTGATATGAAAAACATATTTTTGGGATGTCCGGATACTTTTGATCAGATAGTGTATATACCGATCTGTTGAACTAAGAACACCCAGTAATATTTTGCACACATTTTTCCATCTCTTCCTCCACGTGTACTCAGTGGCTCGTGATAAACTTGCACCTCGCTGTTAACATGCATGGCCTGCTTTATCTCGATGCTCGCTTGAACTGCGCCTCTGAGACGCGGACGCCTGTCTAATCTCGATTTGCTATTCACAGACAGGTTGCGCCAGCTCGTACATAATCATGTAAGCTAATATGGTTCCTCTCTGTTTGCTGTTAAGTTGCATCGTGCATCCACGCATGACCTAGTGACCATGAATTTAAAAATGACCCTTGACGACTTCTTGCATTCGTTTTCCTTGATTCAGAAAAAAAACGGAGGATCCAAATAGTGTCTTTTTTTATCCTAGCCCGTTTCCTCCTAAATGTCTGCCTTTTCGTCCTGATTTAGATTTTCTGTAGTTTTTATAAATTACTTCAGACTAAAGCTGAAATGAGTTTTTTAAAAAAAATTGAAAAGTGCTCGATTTACTCCCAATCCTTCCACCGTTGTCTCTGATGACTGCGCTGTCGACGAGCCCTGAAAATCCTAACCTTATTTCCTGTGACATCTCCCATATCCGACTTGCTCTGAACAGAGATTTCGGTTTATTGGGAAAATTACAGGAAAGTGTTGGCTCACATATAAAGGAGATCACTTATACAGGTAGAATACTAGTGCGACCTATTCTTGAGTACTGTCGTTGTATTTGGGATCCCCACGAGGTCGGATTAATGGAAGACGTCGAAGTAATTCAGAGGCGGGTTGCTGGATTTGTTACCTGTATTTTTGATCAACACGCAGGTATTACAGCTATGCTTCGTGAACTCAAACAGGAATCTCTGGATGGAAGACGTTTTCTTGAAACACTGTTCAGAGAACCGCCATATGAAGCTGACTGCAGAACGATTCTACTGCCGCAAACGTGAATTTCGCGGGACGACCACGAAGATAAGAGAAATTAGGGCTCGCACGGAGTCATACAGTCAGTCATTTTCCCCTCACTCTATTTGCGAGTGGATCAGGAAATGAAACGACTATTAGTGGTGCAACAAGGTACTTTCCGCCATGTTTAGGAGTATATACACTCCCGGAAATTGAAATAAGAACACCGTGAATTCATTGTCCCAGGAAGGGGAAACTTTATTGACACATTCCTGGGGTCAGATACATCACATGATCACACTGACAGAACCACAGGCACATAGACACAGGCAACAGAGCATGCACAATGTCGGCACTAGTACAGTGTATATCCACCTTTCGCAGCAATGCAGGCTGCTATTCTCCCATGGAGACGATCGTAGAGATGCTGGATGTAGTCCTGTGGAACGGCTTGCCATGCCATTTCCACCTGGCGCCTCAGTTGGACCAGCGTTCGTGCTGGACATGCAGACCGCGTGAGACGACGCTTCATCCAGTCCCAAACATGCTCAATGGGGGACAGATCCGGAGATCTTGCTGGCCAGGGTAGTTGACTTACACCTTCTAGAGCACGTTGGGTGGCACGGGATACATGCGGACGTGCATTGTCCTGTTGGAACAGCAAGTTCCCTTGCCGGTCTAGGAATGGTAGAACGATGGGTTCGATGACGGTTTGGATGTACTGTGCACTATTCAGTGTCCCCTCGACGATCACCAGAGGTGTACGGCCAGTGTAGGAGATCGCTCCCCACACCATGATGCCGGGTGTCGGCCCTGTGTGCCTCGGTCGTATGCAGTCCTGATTGTGGCGCTCACCTGCACGGCGCCAAACACGCATACGACCATCATTGGCACCAAGGCAGAAGCGACTCTCATCGCTGAAGACGACACGTCTCCATTCGTCCCTCCATTCACGCCTGTCGCGACACCACTGGAGGCGGGCTGCACGATGTTGGAGCGTGAGCGGAAGATGGCCTAACGGTGTGCGGGACCGTAGCCCAGCTTCATGGAGACGGTTGTGAATGGTCCTCGCCGATACCCCAGGAGCAACAG
Organism: Schistocerca gregaria; assembly: GCF_023897955.1. Classification (NCBI taxonomy): domain Eukaryota; kingdom Metazoa; phylum Arthropoda; class Insecta; order Orthoptera; family Acrididae; genus Schistocerca; species Schistocerca gregaria. The sequence goes on from NC_064931.1 coordinate 750,480,432, forward strand.
TGTCCCTAATTTGCTGGGAAGTGGCGGTGCGGTCCCCTACGGCACTGCGTAGGATCCTACGGTCTTGGCGTGCATCCGTGCGTCGCTGCGGTCCGGTCCCAGGTCGACGGACACGTGCACCTTCCGCCGACCACTGGCGACAACATCGATGTACTGTGGAGACCTCACGCCCCACACGTTGAGCAATTCGGCGGTACGTCCACCCGGCCTCCCGCATGCCCACTATATGCCCTCGCTCAAAGTCCGTCAACTGCACATACGGTTCACGTCCACGCTGTCGCGGCATGCTACTAGTGTTAAAGACTGCGATGGAGCTCCGTATGCCACGGCAAACTGGCTGACACTGACGGCGGCGGTGCACAAATGCTGCGCAGCTAGCGCCATTCGACGGCCAACACCGCGGTTCCTGGTGTGTCCGCTGTGCCGTTCGTGTGATCATTGCTTATACAGCCCTCTCGCAGTGTCGGGAGCAAGTATGGTGGGTCTGACACACTGGTGTCAATGTGTTCTTTTTTCCATTTCCAGGAGTGTAGATGTAGAGCGGTTCGTGAAGGAGAGGCAACGTTTTACAGTTATTAAACCTATGTGGATAAATACAAATGATTCATCTTGACGTAAAGCAGCGTTTCTCGCCCTTTCACTATTAATACGTTAACATTATATATAATTATAATAATGCATTTTAGTACTTTGACGCTAAAGCTACTAAGCTACAAACCTTACAGATACCAAAAATAAATAACTTCATTGCTGGTTCGCATCACAGGTCCGCTACTTTGACAAACCCAGAATCGATGGCCCTCCATTGCTCTGTGTCATACACGTGACGCGCGAAAATTTGATGGATTACGTCAGGAGTTAGCGGGGAAGTAGCACGACCACTTCCTTCAAAAACCTTGCTCTTCAAACCAAACCAAACCAAAGGGAGTCGCTAGTAATTACTGAACTAGTTTTTAATTTAGTACTGAAAAGTTAATTTTTAAATGCTTTGTGCAGTACTGATACAGTCCTATTTCTAAGTTTATTATGTCAGAAAGAATTTTACTTTGCTTATATTTCAGTAAATTAATGAATTTTTAATTCATATTTGTTTTGAATAAGCTTGCGCACCTCATGTAGTGTTATCACGCATCCCTAGAGAAGCGCGCTCCACAAGCTAAAATTCGTTGGTGTAAAGTTTTCTCTCTGTTTCCAGTCAATATTTCTTAAATATCGTCAGATGTTATCATATGTCCATTGCTGACATTCAGTGGTGAAGAAGTTTAGCTGTTAGACCTCCGAAACACGCAGAAATATTTTCCCTTTAGTAAGCTAAAGCGAGAAAGAGTAAGCGAGACGGACTGACAACACTAATATTTGAAATAATTAACTCACATGGCAGTTACAGTTCTGGCGAATCGTATTCAACGCTTTGCGCAAATTACATGACTAAATTTCTCATGGATGCTGACGTGCTCATTACCACGATGCTACCGACTCGGAGACGTGCTTCGGAATGCCGTCCCCAGACTGACGTCTGTTACTCTGGTTCCTCTGGTTCACTGCCCAGCTTCAGGGTGTTTTTTTTTTAGGTAAACTTGCACAGCCGTTAAAGCTTATCACAGGCTGATACCCAATCAACGCCTCCATCTCTCAATATATAATCAGTTAAAAATTAGAGACATTGAAGAAAGGCTACACAACTGGCGGATGACAAACACGATTTCGCCTTTACCCCCCCCCCCCCCCTTTCATCTCACTGGTTTAACCGTCGAGCCTCATCCAAGCTTAGGTTAAATTATTGAGACGACAAAAATGGAGTGAAGGAATAGAAGCGTCATAGCAGACACGAGAAAATGCCCAAATAAGGGCAGATCCTTCAAAGGCAGGAACAACGGGAATTGAACACGAGCAAGAGGAGGAGGAGGAGGAGGAACAGAACAACGACAACAGCAGCAACAACAACAATGATAAAAAATGAAAAATATATAATTCAGCTTCGGTCAGAAAGTTTTACGTTTTCCACTGTGCATTCCGATGGTTAATCACCATCATGAGGTGGAATGCATGTTTTACTTACCTGTTATTAGTAGTCAGCATTGCCGATTTCGTATAGCAACATGTGAAATGGCAAACAGGTTAGGTTGCGTCTTGCACAGTTAATAATCACTAATTCACTTAGCTATTAACTTTGTAAACCTCTCGCCTACCTCAAATTCTTCTGCACGAAACCGCACTAAGAACAGATATCTAGAAAAATTTCTTCCACTTGATGTTAGTTAACCATCGAAATGCATAGTGGATGAACTAAAAACATTTTTTATATATGGATTCTTCCGTGCCGGCCAGAGTGGCCGTGCGGTTTAGGCGCTGCAGTCTGGAACCGCGTGACCGCTCCGGTCGCAGGTTCGATTCCTGCCTCGGGCATGGATGTGTGTGATGTCCTTGGTTAGTTAGGATTAATTAGTTCTAAGTTCTAGGCGACTGATGACCTCAGAAGTTAAGTCGCATAGTGCTCAGAGCCATTTGAACCGTTTACATTTGCATCCTTCTAATATTTTTTTTTTCCATTGCACTAGCTCTTGCAGCGAGAGGATAATCGGCGAATGGCCTGGCCTGGCCTGCCCTGCCCGTTTCCCTGATTTGAATACCATCGAGCACCAGCAGGATGCGTTAGGGAGACGTAAAGCAGAAGGTCCACAGACATTAACGACCATGCAGCAATTGTCAACGGCTCTGGTGGAGGAATGAAACGCCCAATCATAAGAACTCCTTGCCAATCGTTTGGCCAGCATGCGAGCAAGTTGCAGGGCATGCACTGCCGATGATGGTGATCGCACGTCATATTAAAAACCATGCCGCGCCTTTTTTAATGACTAGAGGATCACCACGAATCGCGCCGACTTCAGTATAATTATTGTCTTTGAATAAAAATGTCATTTCTGTTCGCGTCATTGCGTATTTATTTGTTATCTTCTGAGGTGTACTGTAGCAGTTCACCAGGCTATGTTACTTGGTAGTGACAAATCTCGCGAAAGTTACATTCGTCCTTAAGTTTTGTTCGCCAGTGTAATTTTATCTGATCAAATAACTCAGGAGAGTTGGGTATCGTCCTCGACAACCGCCGTTGTCGAGGTCGTTCAATATGGCTCTGAGCACTATGGGACTAAACTTCTGAGGTCATCAGTCCCCTAGCACTTAGAACTACTTAAACCTAACTAACCTAAGGAAATCACACACATCCATGCCCAAGGCAGGATTCGAACCTGCGGTTGTAGCGGTCGCGCGGTTCCAGACTGTAGCGCCTAGAACCGCTCGGCCACCCCTGCTGGCGTCGTGGTCGTAACGCGGCTGCATTTCCGTAAGTGATTTGAACATTCGATGCTCCGAAAGTTTCATATTGTTGTAACTGGTAATTCCTGTAGATTGCTCCGGACGGTTACTCCAGGTCGCACATTGATGGATTTCCTTTCCTATTTATACACAATATCTTACGTTTACTTTCAGGGTCAACTGTCTGTCCATTCAGCAAGCGCCGATCTTCTGTAGATCTTTCTGCAGTTTTCTACAGTTCTCTAGCGTTACTATCACCATACAGGCTAACCGCTTCACAGAGCTTCCGACAATATTCACTAATTCTCGATTTCGTCCCCTTAAGAACGACGTATTGATTTCTGTTTGCTAGGAATTCCTGAGTTATTGTGATCGTTTCATGGCTTTTCTTACTTACAACTTGACACCAGAGCCTACGAGCTTTAATTTGTACACTAAAGCACGGAAGATGATGATTATGTGATCGAAAATCGATTTTGCTGTTAATAAATTACAAAATTACGGCCAACGCTGACCTTCCTTCTAATTCCTGAATCCAGTCACAAATCTGATCCGATGCTCGGTACGCCGTTTTGTTCGTTTTATCGCTAAATGAGATTTCGTAACTGTATCAGATACCTTCCAGAAGTCAAGGAAAAGTGCATGAACATAGGTGCCGTTGTCTATGGCGCTCTGTATCTCGCTAGCGAACAGAGCGACTTGAGTTTTACAAGATCTCTGTTTGCGTATTGTACGTTGAATTTTATAGAGGACGTACTGCTTGTCTGTACTTCCTCAGTTGTCAGATGTGTCCTCGGAGTTCACTTTAAGACCCCCAGATTTTTCTGCGTGGGTCAGCTTGGCCGTGTGTCCATCTCGCCTGTAATACTGTGAAAGACATCGGCTGTAGTTGGGGAGGATCACTGCAACAGGTTTTGCAAGGAAGTTATAGAGCTCTGTTTTACTGACTTTGATTGCAGTTGCGCCCACTGGGCACCATAGTTGTACGTCTCTTCCATGGTTCAGAGGGACCATCTAGTAACTACTTATGAAGAAACAGTCAAAATATTTATTTAAAATAACCAGTTTCGGCACATACAGTAGGCCATGTTCAGATAGATTGCACCATTTGCCAGAGCTGGCGAAGTGCTGAGCAGCTGCGTGCTGTCAAGACGATACAGTCATTTTAAATAAATGATATTTTGTGATCGTGACTACTTCTTCAAACGTAATTATCACAAGTAAGATGGCCGACACTCCCAACCATGTTGGTTAAAATCATGAATCACGTAGTACCCGAGCAAAGGCATACACCGCCGCTCATCCATAGTGCGAGCCAAATACTTTAGCTCGGCGCGACACGGTGGTATTCAGTAAACCACAACACCAGGCGTACAGAGCTGAAAGAGGGCGTGGATTGCAAAAGGCTGGCGCATGTGCGGAAGCATAAAATAGGCTGCCATTTTATGTCCTTCTGAATCTACATCCATACTTTAAAAAACCACTATGAAGTGCATGGCAGCGGGTGCTTCCCATTGTATTATTATTCCTGTTATAGAGCACGGAAACAGGGCGTTACAGTTAATCTGGTCTTGTCTTCTCCGTCTCTGTAGGAGAGATGCGTAGCAGGCTGTAGCATATTGCTAGCTTCCTCAATTAAGACTGGTTCTTCAAAATTTGAAAGCAGGCTTTCGCAGGCTAGTTAACTTCACTGCTCACGCTGTGCCATTTCGGGTGTTTCCGTGAAGCTCTTTCGCGTGTCAATGAACCCTGTAATCATTAGTGCTTGCCCTTCTTTGTATCCTTTCAATATCTCTTGTTAGCCTTCTTTGGTCGTAAGAGTTCCAGACCAATATTGTAGGATGGATTGCACAAGTTGTTCGTAAGCTATCTCGTTTCTAGGACGAGTACATTTTCCCAGTCACCCTCCAGTGAGCTCAAGTCTGACAACAGCTTTACCTACGAGTGAGCCTACATAATTATTCCGTTTCTTATCACAAAAAATCTTTACAACCAAGTATTTGTAGAAACTGACTGATACCAGTTGTGACTAACTGATATTGAAGCCATAGCATACTGTGTTTCCTTCGTTTTATGACTGGCACAGTTTTGCGTTTCTGTACATAAAGCAAGTTGCCAATGTTTGCACCACTTTTGAAAACTTACCGAGATCTGACAGAATCATTGTACAGTTTTTTTTCCCAAAATATACTTCGTCATAGATAATTGCATCATCTACGAGAAGTCTGAGGTCACCAGTAATTCTGGCTGTAATGACATTAATATACACCATAAACAGCAAAGTTCCCAACAAACTTCCCTAAAGCACACTTTACTTTACTTGTACATCTCTTGCTTCCTCTCTATCGAGGATAACGTGCTTCGTCCTTCATACCAATAAATCCTCAGTCCAGAAACAAATTTCGTTTGCTACCCTGTATGATCGTACTTTCGTTAATAAGTGTTAATGTAGTACTGGTCCAATTGCTTTCAGAAGTTAAGAAATACTGCAGCCACCTGATTGCCTCGGTCAATGGCATTCAGTCAGAAAAGTGCGTTTTATGCTCGCACATTATGACGTTTTCGGAGACCGAAAATTTCCGCTGTAGGACTCAACATGGGTTCTGAAAATAACGATAGACCTAGAAAGCAGTAGATGCTGGCGGCCACGCTAAGTCAGTGTTCCTTGATACCGGAACGCGATTGATACGGTTCCGCAGTGCTGCCTAACGAACAAAATACGAGCGTACGTAATATCAGACCAACTGTGTGACTGGAGTGAAGTCTCTCTGGCAAACAAAACACTTCATGTCTGTATCAACAGAGAGAAACCTTCTGACGTAAAAGTAACCTGGGGCGTGTCTTAAAGGAATTCTATTGTACCATTACGTTTCAGAGCATGTGTAAATCACCTAATGGATAACGTCGGAAGCTGCATGATGCTTTTCGCAGATGATGGTGTTGTATACAGAGGAGTCGCAACGCTAGAAAATTATAGAGAAATGCAGAAAGACCAACAGCTAGTCGACACTTGGTGTGGCGACTGAAAATTGACCTTAAACATAAAGAAGACTAACGTATTGCGCATAAATAGGGAGAAAGACCCATTATTGTATTATAACACGGTTTCAGAACAATTACTAGAAGCATTCACATTCATAGAATATATAGGAGTATGATACGTAGCGATTTAAAGTGGGACGACCACATGAAACTAATCGCAATTAAGGTAGAGGTCAGACTGAGATTCATGGGATGAACTCTCAGGAAATTCAGTCCAACAAAGGAGATAACTTACAAAACTGTTGTTCGACCAGTACTTATGTTGCTCGTCAGCGTGGGATCTACATCTACATTTATAGTCCGCAAGCCACCCAACGGTATGTGGCGGAGGGCACTTTACGTGCCACTGTCATTACCTCCCTTTCCTGTTCCAGTCGCGTATGGTTCGCGGGAAGAACAACTGCCGGAAAGCATCCGTGCGCGCTCGAATTTCTCTAATTTTACATTCGTGATCTCATCGGGAGGTGTAAGTAGGGGGAAGTAATATATTCGATACCTCATACAGAAACGCACCCTATCTAAACCTGGACAGCAAGCTACACCGCGATGCAGAGCGCCTCTCTTGCAGAGTCTGCCACTTGAGTTTGCTAAACATCTCCGTAACGGTATCACGCTTACCAAATAACCCTGTGACGAAACCCGCCGCTCTTCTTTGGATCTTCTCTATCTCGTCTGTCAACCGGACCTGGGACGGATCTCACACTGATGAGCAATACTCAAGTATAGGTCGAACGAGTGTTTTGTAAGCCTCTTCCTTTGTTGATGGACTACATTTTCTAAGGACTATCCCAATGAATCTCAACCTGGCACCCGCCTTACCAACAGTTAATTTTATATGATCATTCCGCTTCAAATCGTTCCGTACGCATACTCCCAGATATTTTACAGTAGTAACTGCTACCAGTGTTTGTTCCGCTATCATATAATCATACAATAAAGGATCCTTCTTTCTATGTATTCGCAATACATTACGTTTGTCTATTTTAAGGGTCAGTTGCCATTCCCTGCATAAAGTGTCTATCCGCTGCAGATATTCCTGCATTTCGCTGCAATTTTCTAATGCTGCAACTTCTCTGTATACTACAGCATCATCCGCGAAAAGCCGCATGGAACTTCCGACACTATCTACTAGGTCATTTATATATATTGTGAAAAGTAATGCTCCCATAACAGTCCCCTGCGGCACGCCAGAGGTTACTTTGTCTGTAGACGTCTTTCCATTGAGAACAACATGCTGTGTTCTATTCGCTAAAACCTCTTCAATCCAGCCACGCAGCTGGTCTGATATTCCGTAGGCTCTTACTTTATCAGGCGATAGTGCGGAACTGTGTCGAACGCCTTCCGGAAGCCCTTCCGTACCAGGTAGGACTGAAGCATGAAATACAGAAGATCCAAAGAACAACAGCGCTTTTGCTTGCAGGTTCATTTAGCCAGCGTGAAAGCGTCACGAAGGTGGCCAGCCAACTCCAATGGCAGGCGCTGCAAAAGAGGCGTTCTGTATTACGGTGCGTTAAAGTTCCGCTTCCTCCTATGTATCTGGAGAAAAGACCACGAAGTTAACATTAGCTTACCAACAATCGTTCTTCCCGTGATCGATTCGCTACTGGAACAGAAAAGGGGGAAAGTGACATTGTTACACGATGTACTCTCCGCCACACACCGTCCCGTCGATACTGAAGGTAGCCGAACATCAGACGCAATGGACTAGAAATGGGCGGGGCATGCGAGTCGCTGGAAGCATAAAATAAGTCGTCTTCGTCCCTTCCTTCCCGAGGACATAGGGAAGGAAATGGCCAGTAAAGGGAGAGGCGCGCTAGGCTCTAAGTGATTGGAGAAGCGGTCAGCGGGTTTGTGTATCAGCGGCGCGCCTGCGTGGGAGGAGCGAGCTGCCGTTACGCGGGGGCGTGCAGGCATCGCGACACTCACGTGCCCGGCATCGGCTCCGCGCCTTCCGGCGGACAGCCTGCGCACGGCAACGTTTCTTGCAGTCAAGCCTCTGGTCCAGTATGGCACCAAACTGTTGCGCGTTTAGTCTCTCTCTCTCTCTCTCTCTCTCTCTCTCTCTCTCTCTCTTAGCTGAGGGCATTTCCGATTGAAATAGAGAATCGGACAAAATATTAGGCACTCTCTTGACAAAGCTACTGGTCGCTTTAGATTGTTGTTAATGGTGTAGAGCTGTGCCAAATGGTCATGTGACTCTCCATGCTGACGTGAGTCATGAAAGTGGAGTGCTATTCACGAGGGCGTGCTGAAAAGTAATGGCTCGGAATTTATTATGTGATAACTCTTAAAGCGTTTTAAGTAAAACAAACGTTATTAACATTCTACATCTTTATCCTTCATGTCTACGTACACTACTGACCATCAAAATTGCTACACCCAGAAGAAATGCAGATGACAAACGGGTATTCATTGGACAAATATATTATACTAGAACTGACATGTGATTACATTTTCACGCAGTTTGGGTGCATAGATCCAGAGAAATCGGTACCCAGAACAACCACCTCTGGGCGCAATAACGGCCTTGATACGCCTGGGCATTGAGTCAAACAGAGCTTGGATGGCGTGTACAGGTACATCTGCCCATGCAGCTTAAACACGATACCACAGTTCATCACGAGTAGTGACTGGAGTATTGTGACGAGCCAGTTGCTCGGCAACCATTGACCAGACGTTTTCAATTGGAGAGAGATCTGGAGAATGTGCTGTCCAGGGCAGCAGTCGAACATTTTCTGTATCCACAAAGGCCCGCACAGGACCTGTAACATGAGATCGTGATTTATCCTCCTGAAATGCAGGGTTTCGCAGGGATCTAATGAAGGGTACAGCCACGGGTCGTAACACATCTGAAATGTAACGTCCACTGTTCAAAGTGCCGTCAATGCGGACAAGAGGTGACAGAGACGTGTAACCAATGGCACCCCATACCCTCACGCCGGGTGATACGCCAGTATGGTAATGACGAATACACGCTTCCAATGTTCTTTCACCGGATTGTCGCCAAACACGGATGCGACCATCATGATGCTGTAAACAGTACCTGGATTCATCCGAAAAAATGACGTTTTGCTATTCGTGCAATCAGGTTCGTCGTTGAGTACACCACCGCAGGCGCTCCTGCCTGTGATGCAGCGTCAAGGGTAACCGCAGCCACGGTCTCCGAGCTGATAGTCCATGCTGCTGCAAACGTCGTCGAACTCTTCGTGCAGATGGTTGTTGTCTTGCAAACGTCCCCATCTGTTGACTCAGGGATCGAGACGTGGCTGCACGATCCTTTACAGCCATGCGGATAAAATGCCTGTCATATTGAATGCTAGTGATACGAGGCCGTTGGGATCTAGCACGGCGTTCCGTATTACCCTCCTGTACCCGCTGATTCCATATTCTGCTAACAGTCGGTGGATCTCGACCAACGCGAGCAGCAGTGTCGCGATACGATAAACCGCAATCGCGATAGGCTACAATCCGACCTTTATCAAAGTCGGAAACGTGATAGTACGCATTTCTCCTACTTACACGAGGCATCACAACAACGTTTCACCAGGCAACGCTAGTCAACTGCTGTTTGTGTATGAGAAATCGGTTGGAAACTTTCCTCATGTCAGCGCGTTGTAGGTGTCGCCACCGACGCCAACCTTGTGTGAATGCTCTGAAAAGCTAATCATTTGCATATCACAGCATCTTCTTCCTGTTGGTTAAATTTCGCGTCTGTAGCACGTCATCTTCGTGGTGTAACAATTTAATGGCCAGTAGTGTATTTGGAGCCCTATGCCGCTAGAGGGCCCCTATCGTAGCGTGTAGCATGGTGGTGTGTAACGTAACTATGTCAGTGCGTGTAATCGGGTTTTCAATTCGAAGAGTTCGTCCATACACGGAGAACCCTCACCTTCAATGTGACAGTGCCTGACCACACACGAACGTTGCGACACATGCAATAATTCAACGCCTTGGGTTCACTGTCATCGATCATCCTTCATACAGTCCCGACTTGGCCCCATCCGATTTTCACCTATTTCCAGAGCTTAAAGAAAACCTTCGATGTTTTCATTGTGATAGTGATGAAGCGGTGCTAGCATATGGAGGTTGTGGCTCCGTCAGCGGGTCATGCAATCTGATGTGACAGTGTCAACAGGCTGGTCTGTCGTTGGGAAAAAAGTGTTCGTCGTCAGGGTGACTATGTTGAGAAGCATATATGTAGACATGAAGAATAAAGATGTACAATAGGAATAACTTTTGTTTTATTTGAAAATCTGTGAGAGTTTTCTCATAAAATATTCAGAGGCATTAGTTTTCAGCAAGCCCTCGTGCGTGCCAGTTGGTTGTATGGCATCGGCAGAGTAAGGTGAATCGTCATGGTGGCGTGACGTATTGGCAGGAAGGAGCTCCCGTGTTCCGTCGTGTCCTTTATGCACACCGTTAATGTAATTCCCAGATTTGTTGGTGTATCAACACGGACTGAATGGCGTGTATCTCTCGCAGTCTTGTAACTCGATGTAGGAACAGTGTCGTAAAATCATCCTGACCGGCAGTGACAAGAAACGAGTGTCACGCCTTGGCAATGACAATCGCTTTCAAACCAGACAGTTGTTGCTGCTACTAGGGAATGCAGGTTTGTCTTAAGAGGTAAGACGTATGCGACGCGCTGCATGGTGTTGTGGTTGCAAGGACGGACCTCGCCATCGACGTAGGGAGTGAAGTTGCGCATCATTCAGCCTATTTCGCACAGTTTGAGTCGTAACACAACGTTTTGTGGCTGCACGAAAAGCATTATTCAACATGGTGGCGTTGCTGTCAGGGTTCCTCCGAGCCATAATCCGTAGGTAGCGGTCATCCACTGCAGTAGTGGCCCTTGGGCGGCCTGAGCGAGGCATGTCATCAACAGTTCCTATCTCTCTCTATCTCCTCCATGTCCGAAAGACATCGCTTTGGTTCACTCTTTGACGCATGGATGCTTCCCATGTTGAGAGCCCTTCCTGGTACAAAGTAACAATGCGGATGCGAGCGAACCGCGGTATTGACCGTCTAGGCATGGTGGAACTATAGATAACACGAGCCGTGTACCTCCTTTCTCGTGGAATGACTGCAACTGATCGGCTATTGTGCCGCCTGCGTGTACCAGGCGCTTCTCATGCATAGTTGTTTGCATCTTTGGTCGAGTTTAGTGACGTCTCTGAACAGTCAAAGGGACTGTGTCTGTGACACAATATCCACAGTCAACGTCTATCTTCAGGAGTTCTGGGAACCGTGTTAATGCAAAACTTTTGTTCAAAAATTGTTCATATGGCTCTGAGCACTATGGGACTTAACATCTGAAGTCATCAGTCCCCTAGAACTTAGAACTACTTAAACCTAATTAACCAAGGACATCATACACATCCATGCTCGAGGCAGGATTCGAACCTTCAACCGTAGCGGTCGCACGGTTCCCGACTGAAGCCCTAAAACCGCTCGGTCACAGCAGCCTGCCAAACTTTTGTTGATATGTGTATATTCTTTAGAAGCTTTTATGACATAATGCTTCGACGCCGTGGTGGTTACGATGTTTGCATACCTTTCCTGTCTGCGCACGCTTTATTACCACTCATTCTCTCTTGAAAGACAAAACTGTATACTATTAGATTACAAAGAAAACTATCAAAAGTCAATTCTGGGCACGAAAATAAAGATTCGAAGAGGAAAAAATTGTCTTTTTCGTACACTTGCTGGTGCCAGGCTAACGTATTATTGCTTTGAAACACTTCTGTCTATACACGCACTGCTAGGAGTATCGAGTTGGCGTAGGTAAGCCGTATCGGGTTATCCGAGAGGAGGAGAGCTCGGAATTCCATAGAAAATTTTTGTCAGGGATTAGACTTTTTGTCTCATAGTTTAGAAAGTTCAAAGTATCTTTTAAGCAAATAATTTTTTAAAGTTGTACGGTGGTGTTACCCCTTAACCAGTTTCCGAGCCAATCTTCGAAGAAAACTGGATGTAATGGACATTTGGAGTGAGTATAAAGGCCATTACTCACAGCGGCACATGAAGCTGCGCATCTTCAGTGAACCAAATAGTGCATAAACGTGACGGTAGCTCCATGGAGTCGTGCAGTGTGGTTCGACGAGTCTCGATTTTCCCCTTTGCAAATGACACAAGGAGTAGGGTGCATGGTCGACCAATAAGGCGTTAAACTCTGCGGTGTAGACAAAGCTGTAGGTGGTTTCGAGACCTTACGGGGATGAGTGTTTCGTATTGTCATTCAGGCCTATTCATTCAGGTCACCGTGAACATGAAAAACAGTGTTTATTTCAACATTCTTGGTGACCAGATGTTGCTCTTTCTTTTCCATCTTCATGGTGAGTATGCAGAGGGAACTCCCGTTTTCCAAGATAACAGCCGTGTTCACATGGACGCACGCATACCTGTACGTTTCTGGCTTGACGAACAGTCGGACAGACTATCCCACCTCGACTGTCCCGCTATACCACCCGATATTAATTCTATAGAAAATTTCTGGTACTCTTCTAAACAGTGGGTGAAACCCAGCAATCAACATCCCTACAGTCGACACCTCTACGGTAACTAGCTATTAATGAGTGGCATCAGCTGGCTATTGGCATACTGTAAGGAATTCCTGGACGCTGTTCGTTGCCGGACTGAGACCATTTCAAGGCTAGCGGCGGTGTTACATGTCTCCCTTGAGCGGCTCATTTTTTTCCCGTGTGCTTTAAGCATAATAGTGATGTAGTTTGCAAATGCAAAGCGTAGGTGATAAAACTGAACCCTGGGATACGATGGCTTTCATTTGTTTTGTTCAGGACTTTTGTCCGGAGATTTCCTTTATGAAAGTCAGTCAAGTGAAATTAACAACCTGGAATTTATGCTTCTTCGATAAGCTTCACGATGAGGTACTGTTGGAAATCTTGTAATAAGCTTTTGTTCAGTCGACGAATATAGATGCGGTTAGAGCGTGAAAAAATTAGGTGCTTTGTTGTTTGCTTTGCATTGCGTAATACTTCGAGGTAGGCGGAAACATTTTTCTTAAGCCAGATTGCTCTGTGCGTACTACACTCCTGGAAATGGAAAAAAGAACACGTTGACACCGGTGTGTCAGACCCACCATACTTGCTCCGGACACTGCGAGAGGGCTGTACAAGCAATGATCACACGCACGGCACAGCGGACACACCAGGAACCGCGGTGTTGGCCGTCGAATGGCGCTAGCTGCGCAGCATTTGTGCACCGCCGCCGTCAGTGTCAGCCAGTTTGCCGTGGCATACGGAGCTCCATCGCAGTCTTTAACACTGGTAGCATGCCGCGACAGCGTGGACGTGAACCGTATGTGCAGTTGACGGACTTTGAGCGAGGGCGTATAGTGGGCATGCGGGAGGCCGGGTGGACGTACCGCCGAATTGCTCAACACGTGGGGCGTGAGGTCTCCACAGTACATCGATGTTGTCGCCAGTGGTCGGCGGAAGGTGCACGTGCCCGTCGACCTGGGACCGGACAGCAGCGACGCACGGATGCACGCCAAGACCGTAGGATCCTACGCAGTGCCGTAGGCGACCGCACCGCCACTTCCCAGCAAATTAGGGACACTGTTGCTCCTGGGGTATCGGCGAGGACCATTCGCAACCGTCTCCACGAAGCTGGACTACGGTTCCGCACACCGTTAGGCCGTCTTCCGCTCACGCCCCAACATCGTGCAGCCCGCCTCCAGTGGTGTCGCGACAGGCGTGAATGGAGGGACGAATGGAGACGTGTCGTCTTCAGCGATGAGAGACGCTTCTGCCTTGGTGCCAATGATGGTCGTATGCGTGTTTGGCGCCGTGCAGGTGAGCGCCACAATCAGGACTGCATACGTCCGAGGCACACAGGGCCAACACCCGGCATCATGGTGTGGGGAGCGATCTCCTACACTGGCCGTACACCTCTGGTGATCGTCGAGGGGACACTGAATAGTGCACGGTACATCCAAACCGTCATCGAACCCATCGTTCTACCATTCCTAGACCGGCAAGGGAACTTGCTGTTACAACAGGACAATGCACGTCCGCATGTATCCCGTGCCACCCAACGTGCTCTAGAAGGTATAAGTCAACTACCCTGGCCAGCAAGATCTCCGGATCTGTCCCCCATTGAGCATGTTTGGGACTGGATGAAGCGTCGTCTCACGCGGTCTGCACGTCCAGCACGAACGCTGGTCCAACTGAGGCGCCAGGTGAAAAAATGCATGGCAAGCCGTTCCACAGGACTACATCCAGCATCTCTACGATCGTCTCCATGGGAGAATAGCAGCCTGCATTGCTGCGAAAGGTGGATATACACTGTACTAGTGCCGACATTGTGCATGCTCTGTTGCCTGTGTCTATGTGCCTGTGGTTCTGTCAGTGTGATAATGTGATGTATTTGACCCCAGGAATGTGTCAATTAAGTTTCCCCTTCCTGGGACAATGAATTCACGGTGTTCTTATTTCAATTTCCAGGAGTGTACTTCGAGGTAGGCGGAAACATTTTTCTTAAGCCAGATTGCTCTGTGCGTACTATGTTGTGTTCTTATAATGTTATTTGAATGTGTTGTAAGACGAAACATACCATAGTTTTTCCCATCAGAGAAAACAGCGTAATAGGTCAGTGTGCGAATAGTTGATTTAGGCGCTTGCAGGTTTTTTGTGACTTCCGCTGTGCACACGCCACAGACGTTTGTGTGTTTGTTTTGTGACGTAGCACCCACGAACGTCGATGTGGCAGGTATTACCCGACCACGATATTACGGTACTAAGCCTCCCGTGGTCGTTATCGGGAACTCGCGGTCACATTTCAGTAAAAAAGCACAATCGTGACTAATGAAAACACTTCGCATCGTGAATGATGTGAAAACAGCTGTGCATGTGCTAACAAGAGTTTCAGCGACTCCTAGTGAAATATCACGATAAAAACTCACGGTAAGCCGACCGAAGCGACTTCAGTCGCAGGTGCAATAATACTGCGGTCGACTAATAGTTTGTTATGAAACATAAGTAGTTTACAAACACGTGCCCCACACGCCTCATTCATTCAGAACCCCTTAGATATTCATTTACGGCTGTAGGTTCTTCATCCCAGAAGTCTCAGTTTAGGATGCTTTTCCGTCAGTGCAGTTGTGTCCCTAAAAGATTTAGATAACCCTATGTACTGTTTCATAAAAGTGTAGTCGTTTGCCATTGAGGGGTTGGCCGTCCCTCGAGAGGGATATTCAGCAGCCTGGTGCAAGTCTTTCAATTGGACACCAGTTCGACGATTTGCGTGCGCTGAACCTACAGCAGCAATGCTGGCAGAGAAAGGGTACCTATGGGTTTACGTGGAATCGTTCCTACGATATCTTCACATCTGTAAGAGCTTAAGGTTAGGGTGAAAGCAGGCTGAAAAAATGTCTGAAAAGGATTCGTTCGCTTTGACTTCCCAGTTTCCAAGGATGCACTTAATTTTTTATATTTTTGTCGTTGTTGCTGGCATCTGAGCGGACGTCACATGGCACCCTTTCAAGTTCATCGCTTAATATTTCTCTCAGTTATTTTTCTTTTACTACATAGGGCAGCCATCCCTCTGAACGAACACGCTGGTCTACCGTGCCGGCTGCCATGAGACCACCAAACTTAACTGCTGTGTCATAAACCAGCGTAACAAATGATTATCACATATCGCGTTTCTCCAGTGTAAGTGTCGTGTTGTGAGACCTTGAGCTATTTGTTATGGACACCATCGCATTTTGTAGAGCTGTTGTCTAACGCGCGCCATGTGCTGCTCTTAGCCATTCCCTTACAGACTGCCCAAAATTTAAAACTTTAACACTTCCGCGCACCGATGATTAACGACATGGCGGAAATAAATACTGGATCTTGAAGTTTTCGCAGCGTAACGAGTGTTCCACTACACTGAACAAAGACGGGCATCCTTCGAACGCTGGTGCACCGGAAACGTGTTGCGTCTGATTACGGCAACCTTGCAAAGGAGCTGGAAAACTTTCCGTCTGTGTACTAAGACCACGGATATTTGTTACATCACTTTGGACAGTTTTAACGAGGAATAAACGTGACTAGTCACAAAAAAGAGAGGAGAATGATCTGTTATAGTTCAGGGCGTTTCTCCCACATGTGAGCAATATTTCCTCTAGATTAGGTAGATTCCTAAAGAAACTTTATGTTCAAATAAACATCCGGCCACCTACAAAGAACTGTACTCTTCTCGTCTTGGTAAAGGATGGTATTGCAGAAGGATGGAGTCTACATAACATCATACCAATGTGGAAAAGCTTACGTTTGTCAAACCACTCGGACAATACATGAAAGTTGCGTAGACTATGATATCCATACGCTCCTTTCTCAGCCCAGTAAATCATATAAAGCTGAGCTTTTATGGATTTTTCTGCCACAAAAGTCTAGGCCACGACGAGATCCTTCTCGGATTCATTTATTAAGGAATATGTAGAAATACTTTAGCAGCTCGTGGTCTTGTGGCTATCGTAGCTGACTTGATCAGAGGGCCCCGGGTTCAAATTCCGGCAGGGTTGGGGTGTTTGTGTTATCATCATCATCAGTGCGCAAGTCGTCGAAGTGGCATCCAATAAAAAGACTTGAACTAGGCAGGTAAACTCACCACAAGGGGCTTCACGGCCAAATATTCCATTCGCTCTTTTTTTTAAATCTTGAAGGCTGTCTTCAACTTGGTAAGGCATGGGATCGAGTGATTTCTTTGATATCATCACAAAAGCTAAATTTTACACCAGCGAAAGTTAATTATAGTTAAGATGGTGATTTTAATTCTCCAATTGTTCTACATAGTCTCCTGCACTAGAGTACAATGCACAAAACGTTCGTACAATCACGTGAAACTGTCAGAAACGTCCTTGGGATGTTGTTCAGCTCGTGCGTCATATTGGCTTGAATGTCGGTTATGCCGTCAAAGCGTTGACCCTTTATGTGGATTTCTGCACTTTGTTATTCTGTAGTAGGTTCGCACTTATGACACCAAGTCTCGTCACCCTTGATGTTTTTTTTTTTTTTCAGGAAAGAATTCTTCGCGCTTTTTTGCATTTCAGTCAAGTCGTGTCAGACGCCCACGTGTCGTAGTTTTCGATCGGCAGTCAAGGTGTGTGAGCCGACTTTGCACACACTTTTCTCTTCTTGAAAACATTATGGAAAATGTTTTGAACACTTGATTTAGAGTATTGCTTCATTGCGATTTGTGACGCAACAACGTTGAAACACTATGGCCGCACGCCCACTACTTAAAACTGCCTGCTCACAACGAACTGATCAAATGCACATCTTTTGTTTACAATTGTTCGTTGAAGCTGCCCCCATGGTTACTGTGCTGACGTCGTTTATACACTGGCGATAATATTAGCCTCGGAACGTATTGGACGGACAGTGTATGAACCTGCGAGCCACAGAAGGAACAAACTCTACAGAGAGGGATCGTGCGCATGCTCTACAGCGCCAGATTTGTATAAACTCATCGACTTGCACCAACAGTCTCCAGTATTAAGCGCACCTGAAGACTGCTGTCTGGTTGTCAGCCGAAATATCTCTTGAAGCTATGGACATCATCCTGCTGCAGTTCAGAAACTTCACGGAAAAATACACGTTAAATAAAATTGCCTCTTCCGATTACCTGTAGTGGTACACCCTTCACGTTAGCCGGCAGGGTAGCTCAGCGCGTTCGGTCAGAGGCTTAGCTGCCCTCTGTAATAAAAAAAATGAGTTAATGGGTCAATGACGAACTGAAATGGGTGTCTTGCGACGTCCGCCCCGAGCTGATACAACGAACAAAATGAGAGGAAAAAAAGTGGCCAGGGCGACAGAATGTCAATCCTAAGGTCCGGGTTCGATTCCCGGTTGGGTCTGAGATTTTCTCCGCCCAGGGACTGGGTGTTGTGGTGTCCTATTCATCATCATTTCATCCCCATCGACGCGCAAGTCGCCGAAATGGCGTCAAATCGAAAGACTTGCAACCGGCGAAAGGTCTACCCGACGAGAGGCCCTAGTCGCACGACATTTACATTTTTACCCTTGACGTTGAACATAGATTAATATAATTCTTCTTGCTTTCTGCCTACGTGCACGTGCCTCAGTATATCTGATGGAATCGTCATGCGTGTGCCGTGTACTCAAGGGATGGGGACCGTCGCAATTTGCTGGCGTATTCAGAGCCAATTTAGACTCGCGGGCAATTGCATTAGACACACCTACCCAGTAGCGTGCAACAACGTGGCCTTTCGCCGTGACGACGACGGCGCCGACGCGTCGCAGCATGAGCTCCACTGGACACCTAAAGCATTGGTTAGCCTTCCCTATACATGACCGCACAACAGACGTTCCAAGCTCACAAAAATTGAAAACTCCTCTTAGATTAAATTGTGTGCCGGACCAGGATTTGAACCCGAAACCATGCCTTTCGCGGGCAGTGCTCTTACCTTGTGAACTACCCAGGTACGACTGTCGGCCTACGCTCACAGCTTCACTTCTGCCCCAACGTTCCAAGCAGCGCACGATGAAAAATTCATATTGACACAATCATTTTTGCCCGTGACTATTCGGACAAAGCCGGCCGGGGTGGGCGAGCGGTTCTAGGCGCTTCAGTTTGGAACCGCGCGACCGTTACGGTCACAGGTTCGAATCCTGCCTCGGGTATGGATGTGTGTGATGTCCTTAGGTTAGTTGGGTTTAAGTAGTTCTAAGTTCTAGGGGAAAGATGACCTCAGATGTTGAGTCCCATAGCGCTCAGAGTCATTTGAACCATTTTTGAAATCGCCACTGTGTTCCTCGAGCCAGTCCATCATACTCCTGGCCTTGTGATACGCAGTATTATCTTGTTGAAAAATGCCACTGTCACAGGGAAACATGATCGTCATAAAGAAGTGTACGTGGTCTACAACCAGTGTAAGATACTCCTTGGCGGTCATAGAGCCTTGTACAAGCTTCACTGGTCCCATGGATGCCCACTTGAACGTTGCCCAGAACAGAATGGAGTCTTCGCCATCTTGTCTCCGCCCGGCAGCACAGCTGTCAAGGAGCTGTTCCCCTGAAAAACGACGGATTCGCGCCCTCTCATGGGCATAATAAAAAAAAGTGTAGGTATCCATCGTACCATGCAACGCCTCGCCACTCTGCCACTGTGCCGATGGTCATGTGTCCTTTTCAGGTATAGTTCCCGATGTCGTGGTGTTAACATTGACATATGGATGGGTCGTCGGCCGCGGAGGCCCATCGTTAGGAGTGTTCGGAGCACTGAGTGTTCAGACACGCTTGCACTTTGCCCAGCATTAAACTCTGATGTTAGTTCCTCCACAGTTCGCCACCTGTCCTGTTTTACCAGTCCGTCCAGCCTACGACATCCGACATCTGTGGTGAGGGGAGGCCGTCCAACCCCACGACATCTGGACGTGGTTTGACCTTGGTTCCGTCATGTGTTGAAGACAATCACCACAGCACTCTTCTGACAGCTGACAAGTCGTTCAGTTTCCGAAATGCTCGTACCGAGCCTCTGGGCCATCACAATCTGCCCTCAGTCAAACTTTGATATATCGCGCGCCTTTCCACACAAGGACAGCACGTTCACTGATACTGCATGCATCATACGTGTGTCTGATTAGCTGTCATTCGTCGCCAGGCGACGCTGCTATCGTCTGAGCGTGTTTATATCTATAATATGTCGGCGGTCATAAGTTTCTGGCTAATCAGTTCAAAATGGTTCAAATGGCTCTGAGCACTATGGGACTTAACATCGGAGGTCATCAGTCCACTAGCACTTAGAACTACTTAAACCTATCTAATCTAAGGATATCACACACATCCATGCCCGAGGCAGGATTCGAACCTGCGACCGTAGCGGCCGCACGGTTCCAGGCTGAAGCACCTAGAACCGCTCAACCACTCCGGCCGGCGTCTGATCAGTGTATATTGTAAACAGTAATGACACTACAACACTCGCTTGGGGCCACGACTGAAATTACTTTTACATCTGTCATTTTCGTCCCATTAAGAATAACATATTAAGTTCTGTCTCTGAGAAAGTTCTGCATCCGGACACAACTCTGACCTGATACTCGGTAAGCTCTTTTTTTTCACTAAACAGCACTGTGGGACGGTGCCAAATTCCTTCCTTAAGTCAAGGAACACTGCATCAGCCGTTGTTTACGGCGTTTTGGATATCATGGACGAACAGAGCGAGCTGAGTTTCGCAAGGATCTGTTTTTACGAAATCCATGTTCGTTATTAGAGACGATATTTTAGTTCTGCAGCAACATCATAATGCCTGAGCGTAGAACATGTCCATAATTCCACAACGGATTGACGCCAGCGATATAGGCCTATATAATGTACCTCACTTTGATGTCCCTTCTTGAAAACTGGAATTTTTCGTAGTCGCTTGGCACCTTTCGTTGTTCCAGCGACCTAAGATACATTGCTCCTAGAAGAGGAGCAAGTCTTTTTTTTCTTTTTTTTGCGTATCATCTCTATAAAATCTCACAGGTATCTCATCCGGTCCAGATGCCATTCCACTACTGAGCGATTTTAGTTGATTTTCCATTCCGCAATCAAGTCACCCAATTCCTGTAAATTCCTTTCGGCGTTCATGCGATAGTTGAAAGGAGGACACATATTACAATCTTCCCCCGTGAAAAAATTTCGTAATGCTGAATTCAGTGTTCCAGCCTTGTCATTTTCCATTTAGGTGCCAGAATGACCACTGAGCGACAGAGTAGTGTGTTTCGTTCCGCTTACTAACTTCACATACCGCCAAAACTTCTTAAGATTTTTAGTCAGATCGACTGGCAAAATTTTACTTTCTAATTCATAGAACGCTTCTTTCATTATTATCTTTACTTTCATGTTGGCTTCGTTCAAATTTTTGTCAGTCGGGTTTTGACTTCAATTAAATCTGTGATGAAGCTGTCTTTTTTGTTTTCGTAACAAATTCGTAACACGGCTCTTAAGCCATGGTGGGTGTTTCCTGTCCGGCTCAAACCTGCTCGGTACATAATAATCAGAGGTGTATTGAATAATACTTCTAAACTCCATCCTTTTTTCCTGCACATTTTTGTCCTCGGAGTTGAATATTCCAGATACTTTACGACTTATTCCTTATCACTCTTGCTAAGCAAAAATATTAGTCTATCTTCCTTAAAATTCCGAGTAATACCTGCAGTCAAAGATTCTATAACAACCATATAATCACTAACGCCCTCATCTGTATTAACTGATTTGAAATCTCGGGTCTTTTAGTTACTAGGAGGTCTAAGACATCCTAATGACCCTGTTCTCTCCCTACCCTACCGAAGTAATATTCAGATAAGACACTGAAAACACGTCTCGCGAATCCGTGCCTGACACTAGTTTTAACCGCATGACTCTCCCGTTCTACAGCGTGATTCCATGATGATGTTACAAACTTTCAGCGGTGATGGAGAAGAATAAATATAGCAATTTTAGGTAAGGGACCTTGGTCCGGAAACGACCGAGTCGAGAGTTATAAAAGAAAATTGTTCCGATATTCCTGACAGTGGACCTCTTTACTTTCCATATTTTAAAATGAGGTAGTATGGGCCAAAACAAAATAATAATTTCCAGTAAACATTGGCTGTAATGTGCATACCTTAAGAGCTATGAGCACTTCGAAATTGTGAAACACCCCACTTTTAATGAAAAAGTGCTCGTAGATCTTACGATAAGCTTTCTAGAGTCCATGTTTACTACAAAAAATTTTAATTGTTTTGGTCCGTACTATTTCCTCCCAAAATATGGAAATCAAAGAGCTTGCAGCAGAAGAGGTCCACTGTCAAAGGCATCAGAACGATTTTCGCTTAGAGCTTTCGACTCTGTCATTTTCGGATCAGTGTCCCTTCCTTCAAATTGATAAATTTCTCTTCCCTCATCGTTGAAACGTCATGTATCAAACACCCTGTACCTACTAGCGTGAACAATACATGGATTTGCTTTTGCTTTTAGTGTGGTATATCTTTTTACATATGGAAAAGTACTTCCTGGATGACTGTCGTACAGTGTCTGCAACGAAAAGTAAAATAAGCGTTTGTTTATGCCGTGACAAACTAAATATTTGAAATCTTTTCCACTTAGTAAACTTCAAAGCATCTAGCTACTGAAAATTGATGGTTAATAATTATTGATACTATTGAACTTACGGAGGGAAAAGGTTTTCAAATAACATTAGTGGCATATCAGAGCAATTTACTTATCCTCTTCTAACACTAATTTCTGCTCATCTATCGCGTTTGAAAAATAATAACTTTAATTTTTACTTTGTTCTTATTCCTCTCTGCGAATCCGATTTGTACTTGAAACCTTTTATGAATCTTAACTCTTGTATCGAGTACGACTGTCTTCAACTTAAAAGCGAAGTGGATTCTTTTCAGTAACTTTGTCTGTAAAGTTAGAGAGCTTTTGCCCTCGTCATAACAGATATCTGAATGCTCATGAAAAGATCCCGGACTGGCTTCTTCTCAAAGCGACCGTTGCCTCTGTACGGAAGTGAGCTGAATTTCTCCTCCGTGTTCGCAGTTCTGCTTTCTCTCGAACGCGGAGACAGCGATGCACTCGAACAGGTTTATTCAGCACAGCCTTAAACGAAAGTTAATGTCAAGTAAGAAGGTGCAAGTTTCCATATTAGTTGTTCAGTTCTAATAAACATTTATCGCAATCTTTCGCCCTCCGGTTAGTCGTTCTACAATAATTAGCTCTGAAAGAGCAAATGTTTGAGGTATACAAGTCCCCCAAGAATATTAATAGACTAGATTATAGCGTGGACAGTTTATCGTTGGCTTGCAGCAAGCCGTAATTCATTCTTCGTTCAGTTTCCTGTAAAGAGAATGACTGGGTGGGGGAGGGGGGGGGGGGTGCTGGGAGGCAGTATATCTTTTCTCCTCGGAGCCCGAACCACTGTCGTGAAACAATGTTTGTCTGTACCATATGCTGTTTATCTGGTTTCACATGCAAAATACTGTGTCAAGTTTAAGATTAAGGAGCTACTTGTTTGAGGAGTAGCGGTTCCGGTCTCGTAAACTGATATACGGTCGGGAGAGCGGTGTGCTGACCACATGCCCCTCCATATCTGCATCCAGAGGCGGCTGTGGGCCGAGGATGACACGAGTTAAGATTTAGTTCTTTAAGTTAAAGACTCTACTAGGTAGACACAGAAATCAAGTAGACCTGTCAGCTGTCTGCGCTCCCGCGCCAATTGGTGTGTTACAAAATAACGCTAATAATTCCACAAAAATATTATTATAGTCATCTGTCAGTAAATATTGTCTCGTTTTGTTGTTTACTGCCGTGACACCGATACTGTTGCTATTGAGCGTTATGGAGCAATGTGGGAGCTCCATCGTGATAAATCATATGCCAGGTCCCAGAGTAGAACCACGTCATTGCTTTCCCCTGGCAGTTCAAACTGGTACAGCCTGCCTGCAAAGCTAGAAACACGACTGTTTGGTGCTCACCTGCAGATAGACTCTCCTGAATTTTTGTCTGTTACATACGAGGGATATTCGGAAAGTAAGTTCCGATCGGTCAAGAAATGGAAACCACTGTGAAAATCTAATAAAGCTTCCCTGTCGGTTCCATCACTTCGCTCTTTCCAGTTCTGAGCGCATGGTGAGCACATACAGATGGGCAGAAAATAGTGTCGGCCGCCAAGTATGAGGTCCTGGCGAGAGATTTCGCCTGATGTTACACAGCCCACATTACAGATCTGTCATACGGTTCCTACTTCGTGACAATTCTCGGTCGCAATCTGCAGGGGTAGTGAAAATGCTCCTGCAACGTCTTTTATGGGAAGTGTTTGATCACCCGCACTACAGCCTCCGTGTTTCATCTCTGCTCACATTAACTACTGGCTATGAAGACAACATTTTCGGACAGACAAAGAGCTATAGATGAGCGTAGAGAATTGGCGGGAAGCACAGGTGGCTGTCTTCTATGACGAGGGTGTTGGAAAGTTGGTATAACGGTGCGACAGATGCCCTAGCTGAAGCGGCGACCACGTATAGAAGTAGCTGGAAGGTGGAGCCAACTGTCGCAAATAAAACATTTCTGGTTTTCAATATAGTTTCCATTTCCCGACTGATCGGAACTTACTTTTTGAACAAGCCTTGTATTTAACGTAAAAAATAACAGCGTTAATTCATTTCGCTTTAACGCGACCTGGAATTTTCACAAACGAAACAGCAGTGTTGTCTACCCTGTCGCTCAAGCTACAGCTAGAAATCGCCCTCCGATATAGCAACCTAAGAGGCTCCTATAAACAAAAGTGTACTGAAACACTACGCTAAAGGAAAATGTAAACCAAGTAACATCACATCAGATAAATTGTGTTGTATAGACGGTCAGCAACAGAGCATCTCGTGTTCCTGCTGCTAAGAAGGCGAGTACACTGTTCGTTTGTTGTATATTTTTAAGAGCTTCCAGCAGGAGCGACTTATTTATTTACAGATACCTGTGTAGTTACTAGATTATTTTTGTAATTTCTTGCACAAGCTTTTATTTTAATACAGTGTAGCGTACCGTACCGCCGTTGCTATCGACCCTCGTATGGTACACGCATTTGTTTGTTTTGCTTAGTATAGCTCAGTGTCGGGTAGACCATCAGTGACAGAGCACCTCGCATTCCTGCTGCTAAGAAGGCGAGTTCACCGTTCGTTTGTTGTGTATTTTTACAAGCTTCAAAGGGGAGCGACTGCAGTAATGGATAGGAACTGTGATTGCTGTGTAAAGATGCGAGCTAAGTTGGCCTTCGCTCACAGCTCCAGGCTGCGTTGGCTTCCGTCACACAGCTTGAGGCTGCTGCCAAGGGGCGTCACTGTGGGGGTTGGACACGGGGATGCGATACAGGACGAGCACATCCCACATGTCCGCCGTTCGGTCCATTACTGTGGACGCCCGAGTACTGCCTGCACTGAGGTTGACCCCTTACCTGTGATCGAGTGGGAGATCATTTCAAAGTCTGGCAGGCAGCGAAAAACTTTCCGGGGGGCTGATCGTAGCCCCCCCCCGTTCCGTTATCTGTGGCTGACGATGTCGTTCCAGAGGAAGCTTCTCGGCCCGTGAGGTCTGGGCACTCACAGAGGGTGGGTTTGTTGGTAGTTGGGAACTCCAACGTTAGGCGCATAATGGGGCCCCTTAGGAACATGGCTGCCAAGGAGGGGAAGGAAGCCAGTGTTCACTCCATGTGCATTCCAGGGGGAGACATTCCAGATGTGGAAAGGCTGCTTCCGGATGCTATGAAGAGCACAGGGTGCAGCCAACTGCAGGTGGTGGCTCATGTCGGCATCAGTGACGTTTGTCGCTTTGGATCGGAGGAGATTGTCTCTGGTTTTGGACGGCTAGCGGAAATGGCAAGACTGCCGGTCTTGCTAGCGAAATGAAGGCGGAGCTCACCATCTGCAGCATCGTCGATAGAGCCGACTGTGGTCCTTTGTTGCAGAGCCGAGGGTCTGAATCAGAGGCTCAGGCGGTTCTGTGACCGTGTACGCTGCAGATTCCTTGACTTGCGCCATCGAGTGGTGGGTTTCCGGGTCCCGCTTAATAGATCAGGAGTCCACTACACACAGTAAGCTGCTACACGGGTAGCGGGGGCTGTGTGGGACGGAAAGGGCGGTTATTCAGGCTAGAGGGCCTCTGGGAACCACAAAAGGTGTATCCGTCTAAAAGGGGGAGGGTAAAACACAATAAGTTATTTGTAGAAACGATCGGTATTGTAGTTGTAAATTGTCGTAGCTGTGTTGGGAAAGAACCAGAGCTCCAATCCCTAATAGAAAGCACTGAAGCTCAAATAGTTATAGGTACAGAAAGCTGGCTAAAGCTTGAAATAAGCTCAACAGAAATTTTTTCTAACGATCTAACAATGTTCAGAAAGGATAGATTAAATACAATTTGTGGTAGGGTATTTATTGCTGTAAAATAGTTTGCCTTGTAGTGAAATTGATGTAGATAGTTCCTGCAAAATAGTATGGGTTGAGGCTATACTTGACAATCGGATTAAACTATTCATTGGGTCATTTTACCGACCCCCGACCCCCTTTCCCCACTCAGAAGATATAGTTGCTGAATAGTTCAAAGAAAGCTTGAGTCTCATTTCAAACAGGTATCCCACTCATACAGTTATAGTCGGTAGTGACTTTAATCTACCCTCGATGTGCTAGAAAAATTATACGTTTAAAGCCGGCGTCAGGCATAAAACGTCATCCGAAATTGTACTCAATGCTTTCTCAGAAAATTATTTTGAACAATTAGTTCATGAGCCCACTCGAAGCGTAAATTGTTGCGAAAGCATACTTGACTTTTTAGCAAGAAATAATCCTGGACAAATAGTGAGTATCGTGACGAATACAGGGATTAGCGACCCCAAGGCAGTAGCTGGTAGGCTGAATGTCGTAACACCTACAACCATCAAGAAGAAACGCAAAGTATATCTATTTCAAAAAGCTGATAAAAATGCTCTTAGCGCCTTTTTAAGAGACAGTCTGCACTCCTTCTGATCTGATCATGTAAGCGTAGAAAAGTTGTTGAATGATTTCAAAGAGATGGTATCGACAGCAATTGAGAGATATAGACCACATAAATTAATAAGTGATGGTACTGATCCCCCATGGTACACAAAACGGGTCAGATCGCTGTTGCAGAAAAAGCGAAAAAGCATGCCAAATTTAAAACAACGCAAATTCCCCAAGACTGGCGACGTTTTACAGAAGTTCGAAATATAGTGCGTACTTCAATGCGAGATGCTTTCAACGTTTTCCACAACGAAACTCTATCTCGAAATCTGACAGAAAACCCAAAGAGATTCTGGTCATACATAAAGCACACCAGTGGCAAGACGCAATCAATACCTTCACTGCACGATAACAACGGTGATGTCACTGATGACAGTGCCACTAAAGCAGAGTTATTAAACACGATATTCCGAAACTCCTTCACCAAAGAGGACGGGAGTAAATATTCCTGAATTCCAGTCAAGAACAACTGCCAAGATGAGAAACATAGAAATAGATATCCTCGGTGTCGCAAAGCAGCTTAAATCACTTAATAAAAGCAAGGCTTCCGGTCCAGATTGTATACCAGTCAGGTTCCTCTCGGAGTATGCTGACACAGTAGCTCCATATTTAGCAATTATATACAACTGTTCGCTCACAAAAAGATCCGTACCTAAAGATTAGAAAATTGTTCAGGTCACACCAATACCAAAAAAGGGAAGTAGGAGTAATCCGTTGAATTACAGGCCCATATCACTAACGTCAATTTGCAGTAGGGTTTTGGAATACATACTGTATTCGAACATTATGAAGTACCTCGAAGAAAACTATTTATTGACACATAGTCAACACGCTTTCCGAAGATATCGTTCTTGTGAAACACAACTAGCTCTTTATACTCATGAAGTAGTAAGTGCTACAGACGGGGGATGTCAAATTGATTCCAAATTTTTACATTTCCAGAACGCTTTAGACACCGTTCCTCACAAGCGTCTTGTAAACCAAACGTCGTGCCTATGGAATATCGCCTCAATTGTGCTACCAGATTCGTGATTTCCTGTCAGAATGGTCACAGTTCGTAGCAGTAGACGGAAAGTCATCGAGTAAAACAGAAATAATATCCGGCATTCCCCAAGGAAGTGTTATAGTCCCTCTATTTTTCCTGATCTATATTAACGACATAGGAGACAACCCGAGTAGCCGTCTTAGATTGTTTGCAGATGTTGCTGTCATTTACGGTCTTGTAAAGTCATCAGATCATGAAAACGAATTGCAAAATGATTTAGCTAATATATCTGTATGGTGCGAAAAGTGGCCATTGACCCTGACTAAAGAAAAGTGTGAATTTATTCGCATGAGTACTAAAAGAAATCAGCTAAATTTAGATCACGCGATAAGTCACACAAATCTAAAGGCTGTAACTTCAACTAAATACTTAGGGATTACGATTGCAAATAACCTAAATTGGAACGATCACATAGATAATGTTGTCGGTAGAGCAAGCCAAAGACCGATTCATTGGCAGAAGGTGCAACAGGTATACTAAAGAGAATGGCTACACTACACTTGTCCACCCTATTCTTGAGTATTGCCGTGCAGTGTGGGATGCGCAACAGGTGGGACTGACGGATGACATCGAAAAAGTTCAAAGAAGGGCGGCTCGTTTTGTATTATCGAGAAACAGGGGAGATAGTGGCACAGACATGATACGTGAATTGGAGTGGTAATCTTTAAAACAAAGGCGTTTTTCGTTGCGACGGTATCCTCTCGTGAAATTTCAACCACTACTTTTCGCCTGTGATTGCGAAAACATTCTGTTGGCACCCATACACATAGGGAGAAATGGTCATCACGATAAAGTAAAGAGAAGCAGGGCTCGCACAGAAAAATTTATGTGCTCGTTTTTCCCGCACGCCGTTCAAGAGTCGAACGGTAGATAGACAGATTGAAGGTGGTTCATTGAACCTTCTGTCAGGCACTTTATTGTGAATAGTAGAGTAATCTCGTAGATGTAGATTTAGTGTCCATCCTTCACCCCTTGGCCAAGTGGTCAGCGCATGTGACTGCTACGCAGCGAGCCCTAGCTCGAGTCACGACCGTATCGGAGATTTTCTCCGCTCGGGTACTGGGTGTTGTCCTCATTATTATTATCGGACGCAAGTTGCCCAATGTGGCGTCAAATGAAACGCTTGCAACTCCGCAGCCGAACATCTCTAGGTGGGAGCTACCTGCTATCACTGCATTACAATAGCTGTCACCACCTAAAGTGACCAAATCATAAAGATCGGATAAAGAGTGTTTTTCGCCTCCAAAGCCCTCCACGCATCTGTATCTGTACTCCGCAAGGCCACTTTGCGGTGTGTGGCAGAGGGTACTTTTGAATCTAAGTCTGGCTTCTGCCTTTCCTGCGATTAGTTATATGTGAAGGGCTTGTTTCAACAGTGGTACAAGTCCATTACCTACACTTTTCAGCCTATAATGCTTCTGAAATCAATGATGCAAACAAACAAACAAACGAACAGAAAGAAAGTTTCATCTCTAGTAAGAAGACATATAGAAGCCATATGCTTGAATATTTCTGGTATCTGAACTGCAGATTTTTCAGCGGTCATTTAACTTTAGAACTCTGTATCTCAAAATGAACAAAAATGAACTTGTACCTCTATTGAAATAAACCCTTAATGTGGTCGTTCAACTTCAAATCGCTCCGTACACATAGTTTTATGGAAGTAACTATTTGCAGCGATTGTTCTGAAGTCGTGTAATCGTAAGATAATTGATCTTTCTATCTATGTATACGCAATACGTTTATTTATGTTGAGGGTCATTGGCCACTACCTGCACCAAGCGTCAATCCTCTACAGGTCTTCCTGCATTTCGCTAAAATATTCTAGCGGTTCAGCTTCTCTGTGTACTACAGTACCATTAGCGAAAAGCCTCATGGACCTTCCGATTTTGTCTACTGTGACATTTATACAAAGAAACTGGTATCGGCATGCGTATTCAGATTTAGAGATATCTAAACAGGCAGAGGTAGCGATGAAGTGGGGATTTTCCAGTGCGACCATTTCACGAGTTTACCGCGAATATCAAGAATCCGGTAAAACATCAAATCTCCGACATCGCTGCGGCCGGAAAAAGATCCTGCAAGAAGGGGGCCAATGACGATTGAAGAGAATCGTTCAACGTGAAAGAAATGCAATCCATCCGCAAATTGCTGCAGATTTCAGTCCTGGGCCATCAAGTGCCAGCGTGCGAACCATTCGACGAAACATCTTCGATATGGGCTTTCGGAGTGGAAGGCCCACTCGTGAACCCTTGATGACTGCATGAAACAAGGCTTTATCCCTCGCCTGGGCCCGCCAACACTCACTGTTGATGATTGGTAACATGTTGCCTGGTCCGACGAGCCTCGTTTCAAATTGTATCGATTGGATGGGCATGTACGGGTATAGAGAAAACTTCATGAATCCTTGGACCCTGCATGTTAGCAGGGGACTGTTCAAGCTGGTGGAGGCTCTGTAATGGTGTGAGGCGTGTGCAATTGGAGTGATATGGGACCCCTGGTACTTCTAGATACGACTCTGACAGGTGACACGTACGTAAGAACCCTGTCTGATCGCCTGCATCCATTCATCTCTCTTGTGCATTCCGACGGACTTCGGGAATTCCAGCAGGACAATGCGATACCCCACACCTCCAGAATTGCTACAGAGGAGCTCCAGGAACACTCTTCTGAGTGTAAACACTTCCGCTGGCCACCAGACTCCCCAGACATGAACATTATTGAGCATATCTGGGATGCCTTGCAAAGCGCTGTTCAGAAGAGATCTCCACCCCCTGGTACTCTTACGGATTTATGGACAGCCCTGCAAGATTCATGGTGTCAGTTCCCTCCAGCACTACTTCAGACATTAGTCGAGTCCATGCTACGTCGTGTTACGGCCCTTCTGCGTGCTCGCGGAGGCCCTACACAATATTAGGCTGGTGTACCAGTTTCTTTGGCTCTTCAGGGTTGTTGTTGTTATGGTCTTCAGTCCTGAAACTGGTTTGATGCAGCTCTCCATGCTACTCTATCCTGTGCAAGCTTCTTCATCTCCCAGTACCTACTGCAACCTACATCCTTCTGAATCTGCTTAGTGTAGTCATCTCTTGGTCTCCCTCTACGATTTTTACCCTCCACGCTGCCCTCCAATACTAAATTGGTGATCCCTTGATGCCTCAGAAGATGTCCTACCAACCGATCCCTTCTTCTGGTCAAGTTGTGCCACAAACTTCTCTTCTCTCCAATCCGATTCAATACTTCCACATTAGTTATGTGATCTACCCTTCTAATCTTCAGCATTCTTCTGTAGCACCACATTTCGAAAGCTTCTATTCTCTTCTTGTCCAAACTATTTATCGTCCATGTTTCACTTCCATACATGGCTACACTCCATACAAATACTTTCACAAATGGCTTCCTGACACTTAAATCTATACTCGATGTTAACAAACTTCTCTTCTTCAGAAACGCTTTTCTTGCCATTGCCAGTCTACATTTTATATCCTCTCTACTTCGACCATCATCAGTTATTTTGCTCCCCAAATAGCAAAACTCCTTTACTACTTTAAGTGTCTCATTTCTTAATCTAATTCCCTCAGCATCACGCGACTTAATTCGACTACATTCCATTATCCTCGTTTTGCTTTTGTTGATGTTCATCTTATATCCTCCTTTCAAGACACTATCCATTCCGTTCAACTGCTCTTCCAAGTCATTTGCTGTCTCTGACAGAATTAAGATGTCATCGGCGAACCTCAAAGTTTTTATTACTTCTCCATGGACTTTAATACCTACCCCGAATTTTTCTTTTGTTTCCTTCACTGCTTGCTCAATATACAGATTGAATAACATCGGGGATAGACTACAGCAATGTCTCACTCCCTTCCCCACCACTGCTTCCCTTTCATATCCCTCGACTCTTATAACTGCCATCTGGTTTCTGTACAAATTGTAAATAGCCTTTAGCTCCCTGTATTTTACCCCTGCCACCTTCAGAATTTGAAAGAGAGTATTCCAGTCAACATTGTCAAAAGCTTTCTCTAAGTCTACAAATGCTAGAAACGTAGGTTTGCCCTTCCTTAATCTAGCTTCTAAGATAAGTCGTAGGATCAGTATTGCCTCACGTGTTCCGATATTTCTACGGAATCCAAACTGATCTTCCCCGAGGTCGGCTTCTACTAGTTTTTCCACTCGTCTGGAAAGAATTCGCGTTATTATTTTGCAGCTGTGACTTATTAAACTGATATTTCAGTAATTTTCACAACTGTCAACACCTGCTTTCTTTGGGATTGGAATTATTATATTCTTCTTGAAGTCTGAGGGTATTTCGCCTGTCTCGTACATCTTGCTCACCAGATGGTAGAGTTTGGTCAGGACTGGCTCTCCCAAGGCCGTCAGTAGTTCCAATGGAATGTTGTCTACTCCGGGGGCCTTGTTTCTACTCAGGTCTTTCAGTGCTCTGTCAAACTCTTCACGCAGTATCGTATCTCCCATTTCATCTTCATCTACATCCTCTTCCTCTTCCATTTCCATAATATTGTCCTCAAGTACATCGCCCTTGTATAGACCCTCTATATACTCCTTCCACCTTTCTGGTTTCCCTTCTTTGGTTAGAACTGGGTTTCCATCTGAGCTCTTAATATTCGTACAAGTGATCCTCTTTTCTCCAAAGGTCTCTTTAATTTTTCTGTAGGCAATATCTATCTTACCCCTAGTGAGATAAGGCTATACATCCTTACATTTGTCCTCTAGCCATCCCTGCTTAGCCATTTTGCACTTCCTGTCGATGTCATTTTTGAGACGTTTGTATTCCTTTTTGCCTGCTTCACTTACTACATTTTTATATTTTCTCCTTTCATCAATTAAATTCAATATTTCTTCTGTTACCCAAGGATTTCTACTAGCCCTCGTCTTTTTACCTACTTGATCCTCTGCTGCCTTCACTACTTCATCCCTCAAAGCTACCCATTCTTCTTGTATTGTATTTCTTTCCCCCATTCCTGTCAATTGCTTCCTTATGCTCTCCTTGAAACTCCGTACAACCTCTGGTTCTTTTAGTTTATCCATATCCCATCTCCTTAAATTCCCACCTTTTTGCAGTTTCTTCAGTTTTAATCTACAGGTCATAACCAACAGATTGTGGTCAGTCCACATCTGCCCCTGGAAATGTCTTACAATTTAAAACCTGGTTCCTAAATCTCTGTCGTACCATTATATAATCTATCTGAAACCTGTCAGTATCTCCAGGCTTCTTCCATGTATACAGCCTTCTTTTATGATTCTTGAACCAAGTGTTACCTATGATTAAGTTGTGCTCTGTGCAAAATTCTACCATGCGGCTTCCTCTTTCATTTCTTTGCCCCAGTCCATATTCACCTACTACGTTTCCTTCTCTCCCTTTTCCTACTACCGAATTCCAGTCACCCATGACTATTAAATTTTCATCTCCCTTCACTATCTGAATAATTTCTTTTATTTGATCATACATTTCTTCAATTTCTTCGTCATCTGCAGAGCTAGTTGGCATATAAACTTGTACTACTGTAGTAGGTGTGGGCTTCGTATCTATCTTGGCCACAATAATGCGTTCACTATGTTGTTTGTAGTAGCCTACCCGCATTCCTATTTTCCTATTCATTATTAAACCTACTCCTGCATTACCCCTATTTGATTTTGTGTTTATAGCCCTTTAGTCACCTGACCAGAAGACTTGTTCGTCCTTCCACCGAACTTCACTAATTCCCACTATATCTAACTTTAACCTTTCCATTTCCCTTTTTAAATTTTCTAACCTACCTGCCCGATTAAGAGATCTGACATTCCACGCTCCGACCCGTAGAACGCCAGTTTTCTTTCTCCTGATTACGACA
Source organism: Schistocerca gregaria (assembly GCF_023897955.1). Taxonomy (NCBI): domain Eukaryota; kingdom Metazoa; phylum Arthropoda; class Insecta; order Orthoptera; family Acrididae; genus Schistocerca; species Schistocerca gregaria. The sequence goes on from NC_064931.1 coordinate 750,514,204, forward strand.
TCCTCTTGAGTAGTCCCCGCCCGGAGATCCGAATGGGGGACTATTTTACCTCCGGAATATTTTATCCAAGAGGATGCCATCATCATTTAATCATACAGTAAAGCTGCATGCCCTCGGGAAAAATTACGGCTGTAGTTTCCCCTTGCTTTCAGCCGTTCGCAGTACCAGCACAGCAAGACTGTTTTGGTTATTGTTACAAGGCCATATCAGTCAATCATCCAGACTGTTGCCCCTGCAACTACTGAAAAGGCTGCTGCCCCTCCTCAGGAACCACACGTTTGTCTGGCCTCTCAACAGATACCCCTCCGTTGTGGTTGCACCTACGGTACGGCTATCTGTATCGCTGAGGCACGCAAGCCTCCCCACCAGCGGCGAGGTCCATGGTTCATGGGGGGGGCTCTTCAGGGTATATACTGTGAAAAGTAATGGACCAATAACACATCCTTGGGGCACGCACGAAGCTACTTTTACGTTTGAAGCCTTCTCTCCGTTGAGAATGGCATGCTGTGTTTTGTTTGCAAGGAACTCTCCATTCCAATCGCACAAATGGTTTGATATTCGTACGCTTGGATTTTGTTCATAAGGCGGCCGTGCGAATCTGTCTCGCATGCCTTACGGAAATCAAGGAACACAGCATGTACCTGGCGCAGGTATCTACTGCTTTCTGGGTCTCGTGAACAAACAGAGCGAACTGGGATTGACTTGAGCATTGCTTTCGGAAGCCATGTTGATTCCTACAGAGGAGATTTTCGATTTCCAGAAGTGTCGTAGTACTCGAGCATAAACTTGTTCCATAATTCAACAACAGACCGATGTCATTGTGCTTCACGTTAGCCAGCTTGCATAGTGTTTACTGCGGAAACCTATCGAACTACATGTTTCAAGAAGGCGAGAGGTTAAAACTCCGCCCGCCCATCCAGATTTTGGTTTGCCATAGTTCCCCAAAATCAGTTAGAAGAATTACCGAATGGGATCGTTATGTAGTGCCACGGTGAATTTATTCCCTCACCCTTATGGAACCCTCGTATGGGGAATTTTCACATAGGATTAAATGGGACATCTGACCTCTTCGAACGATACGGTGGCCCGTATGTTTGCCTACAGCACATAAAGGCAGTTCACCACCACTACCAGCACCAACTTGTCGCTGGCAAATTGGCTCGATGAACTCTCCATAGGCAGAAGAGTACTTACCTCACCTGTAGAGGTCACCAGCTCCAATCTACTCAGTACATCAGGAACGCATTGAAAGGGATTTACGTACCTTGACACTGTCCCGAGCCAACGGCCTTGCCGCAGCGGCAACACCGGTTCCCGCCAGATCACCGATGTTAAGCGCTGTCGGGCTGGGCTAGCACTAGGATGGATGACCATCCGGTCTGCCGAGCGCTGTTGGCAAGCGGGGTGCACTCAGCCTGTGTGAGGCAAACTGAGGAGCTACTTGACTCAGAAGTAGCAGCTCCGGTCTCGTAAACTGACATACGTCCGGGAGAGCGGTGTGCTGACCACATGACCCTCCATATCCGCATTCAGAGACGCCTGCGGACTGAGGATGACACGGCGGCCGGTCGGTACCGTTGGGCCTTCCAAGGCCTGTACGGACGAAGCTTAGTAGTTTTAGACACTGTGCTGAGAGCTCTGTTAGCTGTGGGTATCTGCTCAGCGGCCAAGGACAAACGCATGTTAGAGCAGCTGTCGTTCTCAGACAGAAAGAGCTGTGCTGTGTATAATCCAGTAGTACCTATAATGGAACCATCTGTTCGAAGCACCTTTTCAGAAAATGCCTTTAGAAGCGTTTTGTGGGAAGTTACGTCATTTACCACTTACTAAATAGTAATTTTTGCAGTCTGTTGCTGGATGGTTGAAAAATTGAGTTATTAAAATATGAATGGAGAGCAAAGTTCCCTGTGTTATTTGGTTCTAGCAAGACTAAGAAGCGAGTGGTTGTGTAGCAGGCCAGACATAGTAATACTAGTGTGAGAGTACTGATCCGTATTAGTTTCCAGCACGGTTTTTACGTCGACTTAGACAGCTCACGGTGCTTGCACGTGTGAGCAGCTTCTAAGCATATCGTGTCTACTTGGTACCTGCTCTGACAGCAGTAGTCAGAAAGCGTGGAAGAAGGTTGTCAACCGACTGTAATAGCTACAGCGTGAAAGATTAAGATTATAAATCCTGTCACTGTCTGAACACTTGGTAGAGTCATTTAGTTTACTGGTCACCCTTTCATAGATTCAATGTCCGTATTCGCCTGAAACGAAAGAGTCATTTCCGATTTTATCGGCATTGACGAGCCAAATGCCTATCGGAAATAGCCGTGTTCTATTTGGTATTGTTTTGAAGATCAGTTGTGTGGGCCAGCGGTTAGTTTACTTCTTGTTCATAGTATACTGAGCCCGTACATACTGAATGCAGCCGGCCGCGGTGGCCAAGCGGTTCTAGGCGCTTCAGTCCAGAATAGCGCGACCGCTACGGTCGCAGGTCCGAATCCTGCCTCGGGCATGGATGTGTGTGATGTCATTAGGTTAATTAGGTTTAAGTAGTTCTAAGTTCTAGGGGACTGATGACCTCAGATATTAAGGTGCTCAGAGCTATTTGAACCATACTGAATGCAACTTAATGAAACAAACATTATAACAACATTTTAATAGGTGTAGCTCGAATCTGCTGCTACAGTTAAGATCGCTAATTTGCGGTGATGTCATAACATTCGATCCGGAGGTAGCCGATTGAATTCATCGATGCAGAAAGAATATGTATCACCAATTTAAAGTTGCAAGAGGAAGATATTTGGAGTAGGCTACATGTCCTGAGGACTAGAATCCTTCGCTACTGACATATTCACGAGAAGTTTCCATGAAGCGGCTGCAGTACATGAAAAATTGTAATTTTTATTTCATGTCATAAAAACAAGTATGCGCTAACGAAGCAAAACTACATCAGTTTCTAGGATTACTTTTTCAGTTAATCTTGTGCATTTTGCTTTCAAAAAGAAAAAAGAAACCACTGTACCGGATATCGCATTATAAAAATTACTACAGTTTCCCTTAGTTTATTTTGAGGATCAGAGAAAGGTGACATCAAGCAACCTCCACTATGGCATCATTTATTTATTTTGTCCATCTTCGTGCATTTTACATGCTACAGGTTTCCATATTATGTGTACAAAGCAATTTCTCTGTAAGAGTATTTGGTAGGGAAAGGAGCTGTAAAAGTAGTATCGTTTTTTGCAAACATTTGTGTCATGTCTTGGCTTTTGTAACAACCTTTCTTCGTAGTATACACGTTGTGACACTAAAAACATCAGAAGTCTATACCTACCGATATGTAGTTTTCTGTCATTTTGTTGTAATAAATCCTGAATTTACTGGAGCTTTGAAATATATACTTCATTGATTAGATAGTTCGTTCCATAAACCCACAATGAACAAATCCCTGAGGGTATGGAATGTCATAAAAACAAAAATACATAATAAATTTGCAAAGAACTGATACGCTAATGTTTCTTAGACAGATATTAAGTAAAATTGTCCTCAAGAACGTGAAAAATTTAAATTTTATACATTTTTTCTTTTACACATTAACTAAAAAGCTTACCGAAAACATTAACGTATACGTACTGAAGTGCGTATCTTAAGTCGAAACCTATTTTAGCCAAACATTCTAAAAAAAAAAAAAATACAAGGCCGATGTACTGCACTGAAGCCCTGCCGAAGGGAAGTATTAACAGCATGCATATTATAAGTTGCTTCTGCTAAGAAATTCATCAGTGCAGTAGGAGGATTTGACCACCAAAAAGCCCTTTAGGCTCCCCTTAACTGTACTTCATTACTAGATTAACTTATTATGGCTGGTTTCAAGCTATTAAAACATGGGTTCCTGAAGAATTAACACCTTTCTGCATCGAAATGAGTATATTTGTCTTCAGCGATATAGTTCATGTTCCTAATATCGACAACATCGATACTTACAGTGTATTCCTCTTCAAATCCGCCAATTCGTTTTGACATGACTACAGGCGTAAATCTTCAAATAAAAAATTAATTACGTACACTACAGGCCATTAAAATTGCTACATCAAGAAGAAATGCAGATGATAAACGGGTATTCATTGGACTAATATTTTATTCTAAAACTGACATGTGATTACATTTTCGCGCAATTTGGGTGCATAGATCCTGATAAATCAGTACCCAGAAAAACCACCTCTGGCCGTAATAACGGCCTTAATACGCTTTGGCATTGACTCAAACAGAGCTTGGATGGCGTGTACAGGTACAGCTGCCCATGCAGCTTCAACACGATAAGAAAGTTCATAAGGAGTAGTGACTGGCGTATTGCGACGAGCCAGTTTCTCGGCCTCCATTGACCAGACGTTCTCAGTTGGTGGGAGATCTGGAGAATGTGCTGGCCAGGGCAGCAGTCGAACATTTTCTGTATCCAGAAAGGCCCGTACAAGACCTGCAACATGCGGTCGTGTATTATCCTGCTGAAATGTAGGGTTTCGCAGAGATCGAATGAATGGTAGAGCCACGGGTCGTAACACATCTGAAATGTAACGTCCACTGTTCAATGTGTCGTCAATGCGAACAAGAAGTGACAGACGTGTAACCAATGGCACCCCATACCATCACACCGGGTGATACGCCAGTATGGCGATGACGAATACACGCTTCCAATGTGCTTTCACCGCGATGTCGCCCAACAAGGATGCGACCATCATGATGCTGTAAACAGAACCTGGATTCATCCGAAAAAATGACGTTTTGCCATTCGTGCACCCAGTTTCGTCGTTGTGTACACCATCGCAGGCGGTCCTGTCTATGATGCAGCGTCAAGGGTAACCGCAGCCATGGTCTCCAAGCTGATAGTCCATGCTCCTGCAAACGTCGTCGAACTGTTCGTGCAGATGGTTGTTGTCTTGCAAACGTCCCCATCTGTTGACTCAGGGATCGAGACGTGGTTGTACGATCCATTACAGGCATGTGGATAAGATGCCTGTCATATCGACTGCTAGTGATATGAGGCCGTTGGGATCCAGCACGGCGTTCCGTATTACCCTCCTGAACCCACCCTTTTCATATTCTGCTAGTAGTCATTGGATCTCGACCAACGCGAGCAGCAATGTTGCGATACGATAAACCGCAATCGCGATAGGCTACAATCCGACCTTTATCAGTCGGAAACGTGATGGTACGCATTTCTCCTCCTTACACGAGGCATCACAACAACCTTTTACCAGGAAACACCGGTCAACTGCTGCTTGTGTATGAGTAATCGATTGGAAACTTCCCTCATGTCAGCACGTTGTAGGTGTCGCCACCAACCTAATCATTTGCATATCGCAGCATCTTCTTCCAGTCTGTTAAATTTCGCGTCTGTAGCACGTCATCTTCGTTGTGTGGAAATTTTAATGGCCAGTAGTGTATATTTAATTTTTTCGAGGTGATAATAAAAATTTAGACTACCCCTCGTACTACTAACAATACTTCTAATCTGTGGCATCCGGCAACTAGGTCGATACTCAGCGATGACCGCTTTCAGTGACTCTGCTGGCAACTGGAAAGAGGCGGACCGTCACCTGGACATTGCTCCACGACACGCAGAATTGTGCTGTGCTTAAGTCTCTACCTCGAGTATACTTTACTTTAAATGAATTCGTAATTGCGAATAAGGACAACCATCAGCTGTAGAATGGAATGACGACAATGAAAATTTGTGCCGTACTGGGACTCGAACCCGGATTTCCCGCTTGTCGCGAGCGGTCGCCCTACCATACGACCATCCGTGCACGACTCACGACCAAACCCAAACTTCCATACGTCGTCAGCCGTGAGTCTACGACCAGTACTCGTACATCCATTATGATTATTCCCGTAAAGGTCAGACGTTGCACTGGAAAGTCGCTCGCCCGGTATTGACAGATAAATACGATATTGCTGTTCGTGTGTTATTCTGATTACGATGTAAGGTTCCTTTGGACACGCATAGGCACTGTAATATCTTATTTCTCTGCCGATACCGGGCAAGCGACTTTAAAGTCTTTAAAGTGCTACATCTGGCCTCTACGGGAATATACATACATAATTGGTGTAAGAGTTGCCGGCACGGTAGCTCAACGTGTTCGGTCAGAGGTTTAGCTGCGCTCTGTAATTAAAAAACTGAATTGTAATTAAAAAACTGAATGAAAGGATCAACAGTGAACTTGAACGGGTGTCATGGGACGTCCGCCCCGAACTATGCAACGAACTATATCGAACAACATGAGTAAAAAAGAAAAGGTAAGGTGACCGCTCTCGATAAGCGGGAAATCGGGGCTCGAGTCCGGGTCCCGCACAAATTTTCATTGCCGTCATTTCATTCTACAGTTGATGGTTGTCCGCATTCTCAATTGCGATTTCATTTAAAATATTGCATAATGGCTGTAGTCGCCCATGCATGCATGTCCAAAGGAACTTTGCATCGTAATCAGAATAACACAGGCACTGCAGTATCGTATACACACACACACACACACACACACACACACACACACACACACACACACACACACCAAAAAAAAGTTTTGCATCACCTCGGTTCCGAGAGTTCCGGAACTTGTACAGAAAATTGGAATAGAGTTCAACATAAACATCATTTACGCCCTTTTTATTGGTCATGAAAACCACACATTGCATGCTGTACCACCATACAGCGAGACCTTCAGAGGTGCTGGTCCACATTACTGCACACACCGGTACCTCTAATACCCAGTAGCACGTCCTCTTGCATTGATGCACGCCTATATTCGTCGTGGCGTACTACCAAAAAGTTCATCAAGGCACTGCTGGTCCAGATTGTCCCACTCCTCAATGGCGATTCGGCATATATCCCTCCTCGTGGTTGGCGGATCACGTCGTCCATAAACAGCCCTTGTCAATCTGTCCCACTCATGTTCGTCAGGGTTCATGTCTGGGGCTGGCCACTCTAGTCGAACGATGTCGTTATCCTGAAGGAAGTCATTCACAAGATGTGTACGCTGGGGGTGCGAATTGTCGTCCTTGAAGACGAATGCCTCACCAGTATGCTGCCGATATGGTTGCACTATCGGTCGGAGGATGGCATTTACGTGTCGTACAGCCGTTATGGCGCCTTCCATAACCACATGTGGCGTACGTCGGCCCCACATAATGCCACCCAAAAACAAAAGGGATCTCCACCTTGCTGCACTGGATGGACAACGCGTCTTAAGGCGTCCAGCCGGACCGGGTTACCTCCAAACGCGTCTCCGACGATTGTCTGGTTGAAGGCACATGTGACACTCACCGGTGAAGAGAACGTGATGCCAATCTTAAGCGGTCCATTCGGCATGTTGTTGGACCCATATATACCGCGCTGCATGGTGTCGTGGTTGCAAAGAAGGACCTCGCCATTGACACGGGACTGCAGTTGCGCAACATGTAGGCTATTGCGCACAGTTTGAGTCGTAACACGACGTCCTGTGGCTACACGAAAACCATTATTCGACATGGTGGCGTTACTGTCAGGGTTTCTCAGAGCCATAATCCGTAGGTAGCGGTCATCCACTGCAATAGTTGCCCTTGGGCGATCTGAGCGCGGCATGTCATAGACAGTTCCTGTCTCTCTGTATCTCCACTATGTCCGAACAACATCGCCTTGGTTCACTCCGGGGCGCCTGGACACTTCCCTTGTTGAGAGTCCTTCCTGGCACAAAGTAACAATACGGACACGAGCGAACCGTTGTATTGACTGTCTAGGCTTGGTTAAACTACAGCCAACACGAGCCGTGTACTTCCTTCCTGGTGGAATGACTGGAAATGATCGGCTGTCGGACCCTCTCCTTCTAATAGGCGCTGCTCGTGCATGTTTGTTTACATCTTTGGACGGGTTTAGTGACATCTCTGAACAGTCAAAGTGCCTGTGTCTGTGATACAATATCCACAGTCAACATCTTTCTTCAGGAGTTCTGGGAACTGGGGTGATGAAAAACTTTCTTCCATGTGTTCACTTTTCTTTCGTGACCTGGGCTGTTCATTCGATTTCAACTGGACTACGTTTTGAGTTGTTGTTCTGTGGATTAATGACGGACTAGCTTGAGCAGTGACTATCTGAATGATTCTGTCGGTGTATTCTTCAATTTACGATGACCAAACGTGGGCTGCAGTTGTGATCTATCGAGTGATTACAGTGTGGCTGTATTTTCTCTGTTGCGCCACAGCAGATGTATTAAATACGCATCTTATTGTCTGAACGATGGAGATTTCCATAGAGTGTGGCGTCAACATCGTGTACAGCTCGGTACGGTAGCGCTAGTTTCCATGAAGAAATACGATATTGCAGTGCCTGTGTTTTTAACGTCCAAAAGAACTGCAGCGACTACAGCCGCTGTGAAATACACGAATACAGCTGATGGTTGTATGTATTCGCAACGGCGAATATGTTTCATGTATCCGTGGAGAAAGAGTAATCTTTCGGACGGCTCATCGTTTAAATGAGTGCTACATAGCACAAAAATCTCCATAGTCGCTGTATTTTAAGTCCTCAACTGTTTGTCAGACGTACAGAAGAATTATATCAATTAATTTATCTCTTACAGATCTGCTATTCTGATATAAAGAAATACTATAACACCAGTATAAAAAAGTTTATGCCTGTAACGTGGTGATAAATGATGGTTAGACACATTCGTGTTCGCATCATGAACCCTGGTCGCTATTTCTCTAAGTGAAAAGGGACTGCGAAAAGGTTTTTTGAGGTAACACAGTTGGGCGCCTCATCCAGTATATGGTTGACAAACAATACGATTGATACACACTTTTTTTTATTTTAACACTTGTCACAAAGGAAACACAAGTTTTACTCCGTATTAAAATATATGAAGCTTGCGCGCTTCCTTGGAGCGCTAAAAACTTTTGCCAGATGTGCACCTGCGTATCGGAAATGCGCAGCTGACACTGTCGCAAACGAAAATGAAGCGAGTGCGGCGTGTAGGCGATAGCCCGCATTGCGGTAATAACGGGGAAATGGCGTTAACACTCTCATTAAGAGACCACCGTAAATTCTGGCAGCGATGATCGGATGCAGTAATTGGCTTTTAATTGCTAAATTTGCTTGTAATTGCCGTCAACGTAATCGACGGAACTCAATTCCTGATCACGGCAATATGCTGTGTGACACGTTACAGTGCTTATCTGGGCTAACATGAGCTAAGCAAAATGAAAAGGGCTATGCAGTCTTCTTTCCTACCATCCCATCGTAGTATTTTATGTCGTTGTATTGTTGTTGGTTCTGAACAGTGAATATACTTAAAAATAGGACAGTTCACTTATTAATTTCACGATAGCTAAAATTACAATCTAGGCATGTACCATTTTTTAATTTGTAAGTATGTTTGCAGAGAACATTGTGATGACCTAGAACATTGCATTGTACAATCGCTTCGCAAACTTTTCCGCAGTCGCTTACGTCATTGCATTACCTGCGTGTTATCTGTACCCTTGTCCCGTGTGCTCCGACAACGTTACCAGAGAAGCCAGAGACTCGTATTTGGTTCTTTGAGGGAATCCGTATGTATTGGAATGAAATGCTCTTCCGTTTTCTTTCTTACCGAGTTTTATGTAATCTCAACAGTCAGAACATTACATGTGAAGTAATTTTTTGTCATTTAGGGTGATGCTTATTTCATCTGTCCTGCCTGCCTGTAGCACAAAGTCTGTGATTATCATGTAATCAGAGTTTATACAAGTAATGTACACGAGAGCAAACTCGCGTGAATTCGTATAGATGTAAAAGAAAAAAGTGCTTAATCTATGCTATGCGACAAGATGACATCAGGTCTGCTAAGAATTGCAGTAGGTTGTAGTACGTACCAGTGTTGCGCATTGTGAGTTTGTCAACTTGTATGACGCATGGAATTGTTTACTCGCCACAACCTAGTGCTTTGCTGAGACACCGCTAAACCATATTACTTTTTTTTAAATAAATAATATAATTCGCATTCTTAGTTGAGGTAGGTAATGCAACCATAGGTGGCGCTCAACTCACAGGTAGCCTGTTCAAAACATGTTGGTCGAAGAAATTGTTTTCACCAGAGGAGAAAGTTCCTGATACCCAGACTTTTCACCAGTGTCTTGAGTTAAATTCCAAACCTCTCTGCAGTGCCTCATGCAGTGAGGACGTGTAACACTGCTGATGGTGATCCATCCATCGGATGGGTCTGTGACGTTCTTCGGTCCCCTTGGTTCTATTAGAGATGAATAGACTAAGTCCCAGCACCCTCTCCCTTTCCTTCACCCATAAAAACACAACACAAAACAGTCATTCACCCAACATAGATACCAGTTAGATTTCTTAACAGATCGGAGAAAGGTAATGGCAAGCTACCTTCACTATGACGTCACTTACACACATCAAAAAAAGTTTTGCATCACCCCGGTTCCCAGAACTCCTGAAGATAGATGTTGACTGTGGATATTGCATCACAGACACAGTCCCTTCGACTGTTCATAGATGTCACTAAATCCGCACAAAGATGGAAACAACCATGCATGACCAGCGCCTATTAGACGGAGGGGTTCCGACAGCCGATAAGTTCGTCATTCCACCAGGAAGAAGGTACACGGCTTGTGTTGCCTGTAGTTCAACCATGCCTAGAAGGTCAATAGCGCAAATCGATCGTGTCCACATTGTTAATTTGTGCCAGGGAGGGCTCTCAGCAAGGGAGGTGTCCAGGTGTCTCGGAGTGAACCAAAGCAATGTTGTTCGGACATGGAGGAGACACAGAGAGACAGGAACTGTCGATGACATGCCTCACTCAGACCGCCCAAGGGCCACTTCTGCAGTGGATGACCGCTACCTACGGATTACGGCTTGGAGGAACCCTGAGAGCAATGCTACCATGTTGAATAATCCTTTTCGTGCACCCACAGGATGTCGTGTTACGACTCAAACTTTGCGCAATAGGCTGCATGATGCGCAACTTCACTCCCTACGTCCCTGGCGAGGTCCATGATATCAACATCGCCCAATTTGAGTGTCCAGCATGTTCCCCACACATGAACCCTATCGAACATGCCAGGGATATATTGAAAAAGGCTGTTTATGGACGACGTGACCCACCACCCACTCTGAGGTATCTACACCAAATCGCTGTTGAGTAGTGGGACAATCTGGACCAACAGTTCCTTGATGAACTTGTGGATAGTATGCCACTACAAACACAGGCATGCATCACTGCAAGGGGACATGCTACTGGGTATTAGAGGTGCCGGTGTGGACAGCAATGTGGACCACCACCTCTGAAGGTCTCGCTGTATGGTGGTACAACATGCAATGTGTGGTTTTCATTAGCAATAAAAAAGGGCGTAAATGATGTTTATGTTGACCTCTATTCCAATTATCTGTACAAGTTCCGGAACTCTCGGAACCGAGGCGATGCAAAACTTTTTCTGATGTGTGTATTTATTTTATGCATTCGCGCATTTTGCATACCACAGATATCAATATCCTTTGTACAAAGGAATTTCTCCGCAAGAGCATTTAGTAGAAAAAGGGGCTGTGAAAATAGGCATCACAAGAATTTATTTCGGTTAGCAAATACTTGACCCAGTCTAATTCTCTACTTACGTAGTTTGTGTAACATTTCCGCGTTAGTTTTAGACAATGCTAATGAAAAGTAGTATAGCTGAGATACAGTCAGTGAACTGGGTGATTATAATTAAACTGCAGCTACTTACAGAGGTTCAGTGTGGCCTGTAATTATTGCATGTCAGCAAAAATTCCTAAATTTAGCATAGTGTCGCTCTTTTAATTTTGTACAAATATTGGGTGTGTAAATGACAACAACTCAAAAATGGTTTGTGTTGTGGCTGAGACTGACATGTTTCAGTTTCAGCATTTTCTTTGTATCTAGGAATTAATCTTCACTCTGCTATATTCATCCAACTTATTGTTTTTTATTTACTTTCTGGAATTTTACTGTCCTGTTATTTGACATTCTGGTTCCTCTGATTTCATAGTTTGATCTTTTAACAATATATGCTGTAAATCTGTTTGACAAATGTTTAAATAAATGTAGTGTGTCTCAAGGATCATGGTCATGGTTGTGGTCAGAGTTGGTTTAAGTTATGCTGTGCTCACCTCAATGTGATTTTGCAGCCCTCCAATCTAATGTGACCCATACTCACTGCAAAGCTGACTGGAACATTAAATGTACTATTATAGCACACATGCAGAGTTTGTAGTGGTATTTTATAGCCTGCAGTACTGGTACAGGCAGCCATGTGAATAATTTTGACTCCTGTTTGCTAAATTGTTTTATCACTCAAGAAATATCTATTGCCTTTCTTCATTGTGTTGTAGTGCTTCCAACTCCAGCATAAGATCCTTGGCCACAAAAGCGTGCACAAAGTGTTTTGTGCAGACACTTTTTAAATTTGTTGAAAATATTCCAATGCTGCTTTTGCACTAGGGCCTCATTGTGGTGTTTGGTAAGGGAGGATGTTATGAGCATAAAGACAGTTGCCTCTGTTTTTGAAGAGGGGCTCCATCATTAAGTAGCAGAATCATCATCATTTTCTCGGACCTTTGTCCCACTCCAATGTGGGGTCAACCCTGTTACTATGGATTTGGTAATGTTAGTGTCAGAGGGTGTCTGGACGCCCTTCTTTTCACCACCCTGTAACTCCCTATCACCCTACCTGCCAGGACGGAATTAGTGTACCCCAGCTGTCTGCACCTAGTGTTAGCCATGATAGAGTGCAAACGTTTTTCAAATGTCTGTGAATTGTGTAACTGAGGCGGGACGAGGTGACCAGCCCAGTATTCACCTAGTGGGATGTGTAAAACCGCCAATAAATCACATCCAGGCTGGCCGGCACACCAGCCCTTGTCATTAATCCACTGCGTGTATTCAATTCGGTGCTGGCGCACCTACCACAGTCCAGGAAGCAGCACATTAGTGCCCTTGGCTAACCTGGCAAGTGTCATTGAGTAGCAGAATACAGTTCTGAATATTGGGAGTCAAAAACTAACTTTGGTGATCCTTTGTATTAATATATGATGTCCAGAAATCCATTACACTTTTTTTCGGTGTTGTAATACAAGGAACTCAGGATTCAGAGGTGTGAATTCGAAGGTCACAGGTGGTCCATGGCTCATGCAGGGAAGAGAACAAATTCCATTGAATACAAGTTTTAGAATCAAAATGGAAATATGTTTCAGGTTTCTATTTATGATATGCACTGATACTTCTAAATTGTGTATTTTTTTGTTTTTCATCTTACAGAATACGAAATACTCTTACACATTCCAACCAATCTCCTACTGTTAACCTATTGCCTATACATACAGAGTGTTAATATGACACACATTCTATGTAATGCAAATTTGTTTCAGTCATGTAACACAAACTTCTTCATGGCTGCCACCAGCTGAAACTTGGACAGACAGGGGTAATGGCTTCCCTTACGGATGGGAGGAAGCCATTGACACAAATGGAAAGACATATTTCATCAAGTAAGTGCAAGGTTAAAAACTTATATACCAAAGTTTTATTTTGTAAATTACATATTGGTCATTTACAGCTCAGTACCTCAACTGTTCAGTGAGTTGTTACTTTTATTTCTATAATTACATTATTCGTATTCCCCATAGAGGTATGTGTAGTGTGTGGAAAGAAGTCAAGAATGTCAATTTTAAGTGCAGTACAACAAAATGACTTAATATTATGAAATAATATTGTTTTATTGTGCTGATATTAATTATAGAATAACCTAAAATATTAATTTAGAGTTTCTGTGATAATAGTCTTCAACGAAGTAGAAGGAGTTGTCGAATAGGTTTTCTTTATTTCATTATTAAGCTCCACTGTACTACCTGTAAGACATTTAATATGCTCTGGTAGGCTGTTTAATGAACAAATGTAACCCTGAGTTGCATCAGATACACTGTAATTTCTTTTCTTTGGTGGGAACAGCCTATTTTTGAGCATAGCTGAACTGAGTTATTGAAGTCTGTACATAATTGCCAGTACCTTGACAATATACAGGATGGCCCATTTATCTTGACCACCCTAAATAACTGTTTGACCAGATGCAAATTTCAAAATGTTTCAAGCAAACATTCTTTCGCCATCAGGGGGACATCAGTCAGCACGATTGCCTTCATTGTAGCTTCTCATTGGTAAGGATGGAACTGGTGACATGTAAGAAAACGATGTACACTGGTTTTAGGAATGCCAATCTCATGTTCAAGCTGTCGTGTGCTCACATGTAGATTCATAGCAGCAGAAGTGAGAACAGTAACTTCTGCAGCTTCGTCTGTGTGAGTGCAACGACGATTGTGTTGTTGTGAGTTGAAACTTCCCACTTCAATAAAGCATCACAACAAGACAAGACAACAGCCATTGGGTTCTTGTCAGGATATCACTCTCTGTACAGTTCCGCTGCCTGTGTAGCTTTTTGTCTATCTTCGACAATAACAACAACAATAAAAGAAACATTATGTCGATGCAGTTTGTAGGAAGGACAGCCTTTACTCTATGCATACTCTACACAACAGTATTTAAAAGAATTAAACTACAGTACTAAATGTACTCATACATAAGAAAACAGTATTGCAATTACTGTTATGCTAACTTACATTCCCCATAGATGAGTAGCATTTCTACATTCTCTCCATTGGTGTACATTCTATTCGCACAAATCTTCAACTGACGATGATTGACAGAATGATGGGTATGCATTCTACTTATGTTTACATTTGTCCTCTGTCAATGTCAGCACGTGGATGTGTTCCATTACCCCTGGTACCTGCACTAAGCACTGGGAGAGTCAACATCAATGTTGTGTTATGTAATTAATAACATAATGTTTCAGTGAATGGTACACTGTGATACATTTTTGAATAGGTCTTTAGGAGGGGAATTGAATACTGAACAAAAAATACAGGATTCAATTTAAAAAAGTCATACCGCTGTTCATACCTTTGTAAAAAACAAAGCTACAATGAAGGCAATCATGCTGATTGACGTCCTCCTGATGGCTAAAGAACATTTGCTTGAAACATTTTGTAATTTACATATGGAGAAACAGTTATTTAGGATGGTAAAGATAAATGGCACACCCTGTATATTAAAGTATTTTACTTTGGTTTGGTTTTTCTACAGTTTTTCTCTGTGGTGAGAGATTTAAAAACGCAACTGAAGAAACTGAATTACTTCTTTGACATTTCATGCACAGTGTGGCGATTACATTGGAAGGACTGGTTTTGATTAGTGCAGTTGATCACTGTTCCAAAAGAGCAGCTGTAGGAGTGTACTGTTTAGATTAATGGCAGAAAAGTGTGCACAATGCTTAAATTGACAGGTGATACTAATTTACACTGGAAAACTGTAAAATTAATTCTACTTTACATTAGTTTTTGTTTAGTAATAGCAACTAACATTTTTTTTAAAAATTCCACGTCAAAAGTGGTAATAAGGAAGAGGAGGAGGAGATGGAGGAGATTAATGTTTAACGTCCCGTCGACAACGAGGTCATTAGAGACGGAGCGCAAGCTCGGGTGAGGGAAGGATGGGGAAGGAAATCGGCTGTGCCCTTTCAAAGGAACCATCCCGACATTTGTCTGAAGTGATTTAGGGAAATCACGGAAAACCAAAATCAGGATGGCCGGAGACGGGACTGAACCGTTGTCCTCCCGAATGCGGGTCCAGTACACTAACCACTGCGAAAAGTGTTAATAATTGAGACTGCAACTAAATTAGTACCTTGATATGCAGAAAGTTCAAAATGACCACCTACTTCTTAATTTCACAAAAATTCATCAGCACAGTCCTAGATGCAAGAACTTTGATTTTCTGCTGTTAACATCATTTTTATTTTTACTCTCCTTAATTTACTAGATATTTTACTTGTAGCATTGAGAAATTAAAGTGTCCTATGTGGACAACATGTTATTTTTGCATTAATGTAGCTGAAATAAAGGTAAACAAGAAAAATAAAAAGTGAACAACAGAAGCTTAAAAGGTGAGCTTTATGTACAACTACTTGACTATTCTGTTGTAAGATTGCACATTGTCTACATCTACTTCCATATATAGTGTATGTCCTGTTTTGTTATTATCTGTCATTCCACTCATCTTTTTCTCCAATATGTCGGTTTCACCAGTCATCTTGTATGCTGTATTTAGTTGTGAATCACTTGGCATTAGCAGTTTGAACATTAAAGCTGTGCCGCCCGTTGTTGCTGAGTGGTTCCAGGTGCTTCAGTCCTGAACCGCACTGCTGATACAGTCACAGGTTTGAATCCGGCATTGGGCATGGATGTATGTAATTTAGTTAGGTTAGTTAGGTTTAAGTAGTTCTAAGTCTAGGGGACTGATGACCTCAGAAGTTAAGTCCCATAGTGCTTAGAGCCATACGAGAGCTGTGCCAATTGGAAATCATGTGTGCCTCTATTATGCTGATATTAGATTAAAATAAATGAAGTAACAGCAATGAAAATGTAAATATTAAAAAGAATTGGACCAGAGCCTCAGAATATTTTCATCTTCAGGGGCCGGCAGAAGGTTTCCATGATCATTTACAATTTGTTAGTGGGAACTGATGGCAACACCTGCTGACCAACTGCTTAATATCTACAGATTTTTTCATAGTAATCCAGACATTTGGATTATGGGGAAAAATTATGTTTTCCCCTTGCACTTTCCTCAGCTGTTTTGTTTTTCATGTTGTTTAAGACTTCACAGTAAGTTCTTTTTTGCAGTCATCTCAATAAAACTACAACATATGAAGATCCTCGTAAAGACTGGACAGAGGAACCACCTCAACCAAGAGAAGTGGAACTCAGCCGTCATCCTGAGTTGGGCTTCGGTTTTGTTGCTGGGAGTGAAAAACCTGTTATTGTAAGGTTGGTTAAACTGAAACAAATGTTTTCTTGCTACCAGCAAATATATCTTGTATGGCATAATCTGCACAAATGCCATGTAGATGCACATGATCTTACATTTGATTTCAGATGATTTTGCATACTGTTTAAATTACTGAATGCATGTATGCTGTTAAGTATGTAGCAAATTTCTAGTTTTTCAGTGTACAGCAATTAAGAAGTACTTGTACTGTGCAAGCTTGAACTATCAAAGAACATTTATTTTTCGCCTTCACTCTACATCAAGCCGAAAGATTCATTGCAGAAATAATCCTTAGGTAGTGATGAAATCATTCTGACATATCCTCTCTTTCACTATTAATAGTCCACCAAGTTAGAAAGAAGATTCTCTGTCAAATTTGGAAAGTAGGATAGCAGATGGAAGTCAATTTCTACTTTATTAATACATTATTTACTGAGGCTTATTGAAAAAATAGCATGAGAACAAAACAATAAACAGTATGAAGTATGCAGGTATGTGAATTGTTTAACAACACATATTTATCTTGCAGGATCCTTGTGCAGTAACTTTTGGTACTGACAACCTGTACTCACTGTACTAAAGCATTTGTTGACTATCTGATACATTTATTTGGAAAACTCATTTTATTTTATTCCCCCATGAACCATGGACCTTGCCGTTGGTGGGGAGGCTTGCGTGCCTCAGCGATACAGATAGCCGTACTGTAGGTGCAACCACAACGGAGGGGTATCTGTTGAGAGGCAAGACAAACGTGTGTATCCTGAAGAGGGGCAGCAGCCTTTTTAGTAGTTGCAGGGGCAACAGTCTGGATGACTGACTGATCTGGCCTTGTAACAATAACCAAAACAGCCTTGCTGTGCTGGTACTGCGAACGGCTGAAAGCAAGGGGAAACTACAGCCATAATTTTCCCCAAGGGCATGCAGCTTTACTGTATGATTAAATGATGATGGTGTCCTCTTGGGTAAAATATTCCGGAGGTAAAATAGTCCCCCATTCGGATCTCCGGGTGGGGACTACTCAAGAGGATGTCGTTATCAGGAGAAAGAAAACTGGCATTCTACGGATCGGAGCGTGGAGTGCCCGATCTCTTAATCGGGCAGGTAGCATAGAAAATTTAGAAAGGGAAATGGAAAGGTTAAATTTAGATATAGTGGGAATTAGTGAAGTTCAGTGGCAGGAGGAACAAGACTTCTGGTCAGGTGACTACAGGGTTATAAACACAAAATCAAATAGGGGTAATGCAGGAGTAGGTTCAATAATGAATAGGAAAATAGGAATGCGGGTAAGCTACTACAAACAGCATAGTGAACACATTATTGTGGCCACGATAGATACGAAGCCCACACCTACTACAGTAGTACAAGTTTATATGCCAACTAGCTCTGCAGATGACGAAGAAATTGAAGAAATGTATGATCAAATAAAAGAAATTATTCAGATAGTGAAGGGAGATGAAAATTTAATAGTCATGGGTGACTGGAATTCGGTAGTAGGAAAAGGGAGAGAAGGAAACGTAGTAGGTGAATATGGACTGGGGCAAAGAAATGAAAGAGGAAGCCGCCTGGTAGAATTTTGCACAGAGCACAACTTAATCATAGGTAACACTTGGTTCAAGAATTATAAAAGAAGGCTGTATACATGGAAGAAGCCTGGAGATACTAAAAGATAACAGATAGATTACTTAATGGTAAGACAGAGATTTAGGAACCAGGTTTTAAATTGTAAGACATTTCCAGGGGCAGATGTGGACCCTCACCACAATCTATTGGTTATGACCTGTAGATTAAAACTGAAGAATCTGCAAAAAGGTGGGAATTTAAGGAGATGGGACATGGATAAACTAAAAGAACCAGAGGTTGTACAGAGTTTCAGGGAGAGCATAAGGGCGCAATAGCAATTGACAGGAATGGGGGAAAGAAATACAGTAGAAGAAGAATGGGTAGCTTTGAGGGATGAAGTAGTGAAGGCAGCAGAGGATCAAGTAGGTAAAAAACACGAGGACTAGTAGAAATCCTTGGGTAACAGAAGAAATATTGAATGTAATTGATGAAAGGAGAAAATATAAAAATGTAGTAAATGAAGCTGGCAAAAAGGAATACAAACGTCTCAAAAATAAGATCGACAGGAAGTGCAAAATGGCTAAGCAGGGATGGCTAGAGGACAAATGTAACGATGTAGAGCCTTATCTCACTAGGGATAAGATAGATACTGCCTACAGGAAAATTAAAGAGACCTTTGGAGAAAAGAGAACCACTTGTACGAATATCAAGAGCTCAGATGGAAACCGAGTTGTAAGCAAAGAAGGGGAAGCAGAAAGGTGGAAGGAGTATATGGAGGGTCTATACAAGGGTGACGTACTTGAGGACAATATTATGGAAATGGAAGAGGATGTAGATGAAGACGAAATGGGAGATACGATACTGCGTGTAGAGTTTGACAGAGCACTGAAAGACCTGAGTCGAAACAAGGCCCCGGGAGTAGACAACATTCCATTAGAACTACTGACGGCCTTGGGAGAGCCAGTCCTGACAAAACTCTACCATCTGGTGAGCAAGATGTATGAGACAGGCGAAATACCCTCAGACTTCAAGAAGAATATAATAATTCCAATCCCAAAGAAAGCAGGTGTTGACAGATGTGAAAATTACTGAACTATCAGTTTAATAAGTCACAGCTGCAAAATACTAACGCGAATTCTTTACAGACGAATGGAAAAACTATTAGAAGCCGACCTTGGGGAAGATCAGTTTGGATTCCATAGAAATGTTGGAACACGTGAGGCGATACTGACCCTACGAGTTATCTTAGAAGCTAGATTAAGGAAGGGCAAACCTAAATTTCTAGCATTTGTAGACTTAGAGAAAGCTTTTGACAATGTTGACTGGATTACTCTCTTTCAAATTTTAAAGGTGGCAGGGGTAAAATAAGGGAGCGAAAGGCGATTTACAATTTGTACAGAAACCAGATGGCAGTTATAAGAGTCGAGGGATACGAAAGGGAAGCAGTGGTTGGTAAGGGAGTCAGACAGGGTTGTAGTCTCTCCCCGATGTTATTCAATCTGTATATTGAGCAAGCAGTAAAGGAAACAAAAGACAAATTTGGAATAGGTATTAAAATCCATGCAGAAGAAATTAAAACTTTCAGGTTCGCCGATGACATCTTAATTCTGTCCGAGACAGCAAATGACTTGGAAGAGCAGTTGAACGGAATGGATAGTGTCTTGAAAGGAGGATATAAGATGAACATCAACAAAAGCAAAATGAGGATAATGGAATGTAGTCAAATTAAGTCGGGTGATGCTGAGGGAATTAGATTAAGAAATGAGACACTTAAAGTAGTAAAGGAGTTTTGCTATTTGGGGAGCAAAATAACTGATGATGGTCGAAGGAGAGAGGATATAAAACGTAGACTGGCCATGGCAAGGAAAGCGTTTCTGAAGAAGAGAAATTTGTTAACATCGAGTATAGATTTAAGTGTCAGGAAGTCATTTGTGAAATTATTTGTATGGAGTGTAGCCATGTATGGAAGTGAAACATGGACGATAAATAGTTTGGACAAGAAGAGAATAGAAGCTTTCGAAATGTGGTGCTACAGAAGAATGCTGAAGATTAGATGGGTAGATCACATAACTAATGAGGAAGTATTGAATCGGATTGGGGAGAAGAGAGTTTGTGGCACAACTTGACCAGAAGAAGGGATCGGTTGGTAGGACATCTTCTGAGGCATCAAGGGATCACCAATTTAGTATTGGAGGGCAGTGTAGAGGGTAAAAATCGTAGAGGGAGACCAAGAGATGACTACACTAAGCAGATTCAGAAGGATGTGGGTTGCAGTGGGTTCTGGGAGATGAAGCAGCTTGTACAGGATAGAGTAGCATGGAGAGCTGCATCAAACCAGTTTCAGGACTGAAGACCACAACAACAATAGAGCATAACAAAATAAAACCAATTTGAAAAGAGCATTTTAATCACTTACATATTGATCATTTGTGTGTACAAGTAAGTGATAGCTGTAAGCTACCAGGTCCTGTGAACACAGAGAACAATGCAAACGATACAAAACACAGTCACATCTCTAAGGTCATTTGCAAAAGTCCATTGTTAGATTTTCAAGGCATTTGATCTATATGCTGCATATAATGTATTTTTCATGCTCTGTAAATGTCACTTAAAAATGAGGTGCTCACTTGAAGGTTCCACAGTGAATCAGGTTGTCATGAAAGTAATGTTTAATAAACTAATACAGAATCCAGAGATTGTGCCAAGAAATGCATATCAAACAGTGAAAAATGTGAAAGATGTTCAGTGCTTCTGCGTGAGATCTTAAACATACTTAAAAGTTCTAAAAATCAATAAATAAGATTTGTTTGGATATGTTATGTTAATTTATTAATCAGTCTGTAAGATGAGGATTGCAGGAATAATAATTAGTTGATGTTCATACCCAAAACTTTAATTTTGTAAACCAGTTTTGAGATACGCACTGTGAACACAATGCTTCTACCTACAGTTACTTTTTATTAGCCCAGGTAGTCAATTACATTTTCAGAATCTGCAGTACAAGTCAGGTGATGTTATTTTCTTCGTTTTTCACATTAAAACTTGACAAATATATTTTCTTTCGTTCTTATGGTTTCCTCATCTGAAATTTAATTCTTATGTGGATAAATCACTGCAAGTTGCTAATAATGAGAGTTTATTGAATAAATAATAAAGTATTAGGAACTGTCACCAGTTTAGTCAAAGAAAATAAGAATGTTAATTTAACAAATGAGGACATTAAATGTGAGATACATTCAACTTGATCAATACCATCTCAAAGAAAATAACAAATTTGAGTCCATCTGTTCCAAAATATAAATCGAAATTATAAATTTAACATCCTGAACACTTGATACTGTAAGCTGTTACATAATTTTAGATGAGATAAATAAAATGACATTAATAATCATACAGTAGTGTTTTTCCTGTGTATTTAGGATGTGATATTTTTGTAAATGGTCACAATCAGTTTACATAACTCTTGGTGAACTGGCTATGGACTGTGGTACTTGTCTCTGTATGTTGTTCTCTTGGATGTATTTTTTGGCACACTAGTGCTTCCATGTTCTGAAAAGGGGAAATGACTGTCCAGGATACACTCTTGTCCTGTATCAGATCTAAACATACCATTGTGTCCTCTGTGATGAGAAACCTGGTAGCAGAGTGTGATTACAAGCAAGATACTTTAGTTTTAACTAATTTATTCACTGAAGAAAGAACAATATGTTGTACACACTGCACAACATTAAAAACATAAACGTTCTATCCACGTACATAGCATGATAAAGACTCTCCATTATTAAAGATGAAAATCTAACAAACAAATCATAGGGAGTGTAATATAGAACTGCTGTTCTTTCACTCTGCCTCATTTCTATATAATTCTGATCTGCAGCTTTACAGATTCCCAATGCCATGTGACAAGTTTCCAAGTTAATGTTTCCATAACAATTTTGTAAAACATGTCAACTATATGGTTTTCTGTAGAAATGTACTTTTCTATTTTCCTCTTCAAACATAAACCTCTAATAAACTCATAGTTATATACATATATTTTAGTCTTTCATGTTTCCTGTTTACAAAGAGAGGCAGTACAAGACTGATGGTATTTAAATTATAAGTTTTTAGTTTCAAAGGTGTTATGTAATGGAACAACTTCTGAAACCACAAATATTCTGCAACACAAGTTGCAAGTGTTAAAAATTCTGCTTCTGTAGAAGACAATGCTACAGAACTTTCGTTTTTTTAGTTCCTGAACTTACAGTGCTACCAGACAGCTGGATAGCATAACCTGATGTTGATTTTCTGTCTGAACTGTTAGCCCAGTTGGCATAAGCTTCATCAGTTTTATTTTTTCCACATTTTGATAAGGCATACATAATCTGCTGTCCCTTTTATGTAATGCATTATTCTATTTAAACATTACCATTGTGATTTCTTTGGACCACTTTGATAATGACTGAAATAAGTAACAGCATAGCTTAAATCAGGTCATGTGTTTTAGTTACATAAAGCAAACATCTTATTAATTCTGTATAACGCACTTTCTCATGACATCTCTTCCCATCCTCAACATCTCTGTAATTAAATTCTACAGGTGTGTTAACTGGCTTGCATACATTCATACCAAACCTCATAAGCAGATTTTACAAATAATTTTTGACCCAAAATTATTCCCTCCTCCCTCTTATTTATATGAATTTCCAAGAATGGTATCTAATCTCCCAAATCTTTCATTTTAATTTTACTTCTTAAAGCTAAATTGAATTCTTTAATTTTCGTCTTATCATTTCTTAAAATGCTAACATCATCTACATATAACAAAACATTAATCTTAGTGTTACAGATCCTGTAAGTTTACAGACACATATCAGCACTCCACTGAACAAAGCCTAGATCTTTAACAGGCTTGTCAGACATTAAATTCCAAGATCTTGAGGCCCACTTTAAACTGTAAATTGCTTCGTTTACCTTACCTACAATACCTGGTTCACATCAAATCCTATTCATGTCTGTACATAAATATCTTTATCTAAATTTCCATTCAGAAAAATGGCTGTTACATCCATTTGATTTGCAGTCAATTTTCCTTGATTCCAGACAGCAAGTAATGGTCTCAAAGATGTCAGCCTTGCTATGGGAGCATATGTTTATGATAGTCAAACCCTTTTCTTAGAACAGCCCAGAGCAACTAGTCCACCTTTACAATTACTAATGTTAGAAGCATTGTACCAAGTTTGTTATTGCCAAATTTGATTATCATGCAAATGTTACAGAAATGCTTTTGTGAACTCAAATGAGAATCCCTGGAGAGAAGATAATGATCCTTTCATGGAAATCTATTGAGAAAGCTTAGATAACCAGCGTTTGAAGCTGATTACAGAACAGTTCTACTGCTGCCATACTACATTTTGCGTAAGGATCACAAAAATAAGATAAGAGAAATTAGGACTCATGCGGAAGCATACAGATAGTCATTTTTTCCTTGTTCTGTTTGTGAGTGGAACAGGAACAGGAATAACTAGTAGCGGTACAAGGTACCCTTTGCCAAGCACCATATAGCGGCTTGCTGATTATTGGTGTAGATATAGATGTAAATGTAGAATGTTGCCTACATCATCATGTTTCACTTTAAAAACCCACTTAATGTTTGTAGCCTTCTTGTTTTGAGGTAATTCACAAACTATTGAGGTTGTGTTTCCATTTATTACTCTCATCTCTTCTGCTACAGCATGAAGCAATTCTTCTTTATCTGATTTGCTGTACATGTCACTAAAAGTCTCTGGGACAGGATTCATGTACATTTCTGCGTTCAGTGCTAATACAGCATAATTTTCCATCCAAGCTGGACATTTTCTTTCTCTTACACATCTACAGATTTCATATCTTCAGCTTCATTAGCACTTGATATGGAGTCATTTCTGTAGTCATTAACATTTTCTTCATCCATGAGAACCTGGCCATTTCTATCTTACTTGCAAGAGAACCAACCTTCATAACTAAAATCAAAACAATTTTCATCAAAATTGACTTCTTTTCAAGAATGATCTCTCATTTGCAAATGCCATAGATGACTCTAGAATCTCTCAGGAAGTTTCATAGCTGACTCTGTTAACACAGTATCCACCCATGAAGCACTTTTTTATTCTGGAATCAAACTTTACAGCAATTGCTTCCCCAGGAGATTGCAAATATGCAATGCAACCAAACACTTCATTTCTCCAACCTTGCCATTTCGCCATATCACAGATTAGACAGAATTGTCATTTTTAATGCATGTATTATGTTTTGTTTATCAAGTAATTCTGTTTATCAAGAAACAGCAGTCCATACTGCTTCTGACAGTAAGATGTTTCAAGTACTGTTCAACAACATGCATCAAGCCTCGCATGTAATGTTCCTATTCATGGGCTCTCGCACTCCATTTTGCTGTGGTGTATATCTCATTATCAATTCATACTCAATTCCCTTCTCTTTAACGAAGTGTTTCATTTTGTTATACAAATATTCATGTCCATTATTGCACCAGAATCTTTTAATCCTCAAATTGAATCAGCAGTCACGACAGCTTCATACTGTTTGACATATTCCAATATTTCTGATTTACTTTGCATCACTTATACAGCTGTGAATTGGGTGGTATAGTCATCTATAAATGTAATGTACTTCTTTGCATTAAGATATGGGAGTAATAGGATCGCTGCTCTCACTGAGAGGAAGGTGTGAGATAGTCTAGGAATAAATAAAATATTTTTGATCAAAATTGGAAAATCTGTACTGCCTTTCTGTTGAAATACCTGACAAAATTCATTTCATCAAACTGCATTGCCTTCAAAACAGTTCCTGTTTTTACAGTGTTAATTTATATGTCTTTCAAGTATTTGCACTTTATCAGTCACTTTTAAGTCATTCACACCAGAGTCCAAGTACCAGGAAACCAATTCATTAAATGAACCACTCAAAACACAACACAGAATTTTCTATGTGTCCAGATTGACAACAGTTGTGACATTTAAAACTAAAATGTTTTTCTCCATCTGAGCTATGCTTTTAACTTTTGCCAGTATTAATGGCCGGATAGGGTAGCCGTGTGGTCTGAGGCGGCTTGTCACAGTTCGCGCGCAGTTTGTTTATTTTATTGTTGAAACTTTTGAATTAGTCTGTTAAAGTTTCCACATTAATTGCTTTCTTTCAGCTGCTCATGTACGTGTTGTGAAAAATTTGTATCTGCCATTTTAGCAGTAATCGAAATAATGATTGTCCTTTGATTTCAGATTTGTTACTGAAGGTGGCCCAAGTGTTGATAAACTACAACCTGGAGATCAGATTCTCATTATTAATGGTGAAGATGTAAAGAAAGCTCCACGTGATCATGTAATCCAGCTTGTAAGGTCATGTAAAGAAACAGTTAAACTCACTGTTTGTCAGCCTCCTCTTGACAATGTAAGTTAAAGTATTCTTTCATGAAAACATTCTAAAGTATATGAAAGTTTGCATCCCAAATCATTTATAGCCCAAAACATATGTTAAGGACTTAGTTTTAATGCTGATAATGGTGTGCTTATTCTCAACAGTCAGCTCGAAAATCTGCACTCCTCAGTGCAGCCAAAAAGGCGAAGCTGAAATCAAATCCTTCACGTGTTCGCTTTGCAGAGGGTGTTGTTGTGAATGGATCACCACTTTTTCCTGTAAGTGAACTTCCCCCCGTTGAAGATATGTTAGATCAGACTCATTAGTAAATTACTTTTATGTTTTATTTTTGTTTGCAGCCATCTACATTTTCCTCAGGAGACTCATCTGTTCCTTTCATGCCTAATGTCTTGAAAGTATTTTTAGAAAATGGTCAAACAAAATCATTTAAATATGATTCAAATACAACAGTTAAAGATGTAGTAGATTCATTGCACCAGAAGCTTTGCATAAAAGCTATTGACCATTTTTCTCTGGT
Organism: Schistocerca gregaria; assembly: GCF_023897955.1. Taxonomy (NCBI): domain Eukaryota; kingdom Metazoa; phylum Arthropoda; class Insecta; order Orthoptera; family Acrididae; genus Schistocerca; species Schistocerca gregaria. The sequence goes on from NC_064931.1 coordinate 750,540,603, forward strand.
TGTTGAACATGTGAAAAGTTTGAGGAGGAACAAGCTCACTTTGCTGGATCCTATGGAGCCCCTAGCAAGGGTAATTATACAATAAAACAAAAATTATGTCTTTATTTATTATTTATAATATATGTATTCTATAAATGCATAAGTGTAAGTAGGTCAATCAGATATCAAATGACTCGAGACATAAATTAAAATAAATGTCATGTGACACCACAACATGGTCAAAGTCTTTCAATTGGATGCCACTTCAATAACTAGTGTGTCCTTAAAACCAATGGCACCCGATTTTCCCTGAACAATCACCCATCCAAGTATTAGCCAGGTCCAACATTGATTAACTTCAGTGATCAGGTGGGAACCAGTGTTACCAATGTGGCAACGCCATTAGCACTCAACGCATAAATAAAAATGATTACAAACAACAACAATAGTTACTAATAATTATGCAATAAGCCATAAACCTTTTATTTTAACTTTACAGTGTAACAATAAATGTACACGAAAACTGTGTGTTTATCATGACAACTGATAAAGTATTCAAAATAACTCTTTCACTCTGCCAGGAAATGTGTGTTTTAAGTAAAATTTCCTCACAGATTAAAAACGAAATGTTACCTTGGGTTTTGCAGGCCATGATACATGAAAATTTTCTCCAGTATTCAAAATATGAAAGAGGTTAACATAATTTTATTTTATAACATGTCCACCCCCGATGCCGACATGGTAGCTCAGCGTGTTCGGTCAGAGGGTTAGCTGCCCTCTGTAATAAAAAGACTGAGTTAATGGATCAACTACGAACTGAAACGGGTGTCTTACGACGTCTGCCCCGAGCAGATACAACGAACGAAAGTGAACAAAACCGAGATTTTTTTTTTAAAAAAAGTAGTCAGCGCGATGGAATGTCAATCCTAAGGGCCCAGGTTTGATTCCCAGCTGGCTCGGAAATTTTCTCCGCTCAGGCACTGGGTGTTGTGTTGTCCTAATCATCATCATTTCATCCCCATCAACGTGCATGTCACCAAAGTGGCATCATATTGCAAGACTTGCAGCCGGCGAACGGTCTACCCGACAGGAGGCCTTAGTCACATGACTATTATTATTATTATTATTATTATTATTATTATTATTATTATTATTATTATTATTATTATTATTATTTTATAACTTTTGACATAAACTTAAAAACCAATTAGTGACTTTTATTTCATAATTATAAGTGTACATGATAAGAAGTGTATACCAAAACATTTGTATTTTTGTGAAAGATGTCACTCAAAAAGTGCAGTGGAATATGAAATAAGTAATTTTTAAAGTTATGTTTTAATAAATATGTATTTCTCTTGTGCATCTAATGTTACTAGGCAGTGCAATGAAGATTACAAAATTAGACTACTCTGTACTTGCTTTTGCTCAAGCAAAAAAAATACTCAAGTTCTCAGTAGAGCTCCTCCATCATTCTAGTGTTGTCATCATACCAATAGTTTCATGCTCTGCTGAGTAGTTTGTGACATTGAGGTCATTCATTGCTCTAGATGTTTAAAAAAGCTTACTCTCTTATATTCATGACAGCACTGTCCATTGCATCATGGGTCATAAAATATCTAAAATTATATTTTTCTTTCTGTCTTTGGTGTAAGATTTTAACCAGTTAACCTGTGAGTCCACCATGATGAGCCTTTTTTGGGAGTGCCTGCCTGCCTAAAAATTTGAATGCTTTGAAAAAACTACAGATGACATCATTAAGTAATTTAATCTTATTATTTATAAATTCTAAGATATAGTCCTGTGAGAGAAAATAGCTTGATATAAGGAAACTTTATTCTGAAAACATACTCATCTATTGTTAATTGTGTTTAGGTTTTCTAAGTATTCTGTAGTTCTGCTGTAGGGCTTACCGGACTTTCCTGGGAAAGTTTATGTATATATCTGTCCTTCGACCATTTTTGCACAATAGTATACAACACATCAAAAACTAAAAGTATGTATTGGACAACATATATGCAACATGTATTATCTAAGGATGGGTAAATAAAGTAAATTAATCAATAAATATATCAGAGAGGGTCACTTCCTCCTAAGGCATACCCAGGTCCTTAATCAATGCATCATCTCACTCAATATTTTTTTTCATTTAATAACAAGCAAATATTTGACATATAAGAATACAAATAATTTACATCACAAACAAATTACATTGATAATTATGTTTCAGCTACAATGCAACTTTGTCCTATTTAATTTTCAACAAACTTATACGTGCCACCTACTTCCAATACTCCTTTATTCACAAACTTTACCTTCTCCTTCTTTATCGGGCTAACTCCACCTATTTTGTGATATAAAATAGGTGTAACAGACCAATAAGAAAAACTAAGCAGAAACATTTTATTGGAAACACACAGAGTAAAATCAATGCACTCAGTATAGAGATGTTATAATAAAATCCTTTTACTATCTTAGTTTCACATATTGTGACTGTTGTTATGTGTGTGGTTTCATATTATAAACAAGAATATTTTATTAGCCGACACAAGATTGTAAAACCTTTTCATGTACTTCTATCTGTGAAACATCATCTGTGACAAATCCTGTATCATTGTATATGATGAGTTACAAGGATGGTAAATAAATTGAATTGAATACTCTGCTAAACCTATAATGTATTAGTACTATTATGAGCCAATACATTCACTTAAAATGTAAAATCATTTCTCCAGTAGAAGTATTTTAAATACTGCTTTAATCTTTCTTTCCACTTCCAACCTCTTGATGTGTTGTAGTAATGCATCAGTCCAGTCACATAAATGAGAGTACCACCTATCTTTGACATCAACATGCAGTAAAAACTCACAGATGGCAGGTTACAGCATGAGCAGCGGAAGGTATATAAAGTGTGTTGTGGTGATGAGGAAAACAGTGCAGTCATAGTAGCAGTGCAAAAACAGAGTGATTTATCTGACATCCAAAATGGAATGATCATTGACTTTTGAGCCACGGGGCAAGCAATTCCAAAATGGTAAAGTTTGTGAAGTGCTCACATCCCACCATGATTGAAGTACACAATACGTGGCAAAATGTTACTATCCAAAACCAGTGCCAAGGCAACTGTGGTGTACCACGGGCTGTAGGTGAGAGTGGTGAACAGTGCCTGTGGGGAATGTCTGGGTGAATAAACATGCAACTGATAAGCAACTAACTGCTCAGATTAACAAAGGGGCTACCAATAGCGTCTCCACAATAACTTCTCAGTGAATGTTGCTGCATATGGGCCTCCACAGCAAGCCCCTGGTTTGTGCATCCGTGCTGACACTAGACGTGGTTACTCCATGGTATTTTGCAGTAGCTACTGTTTACAGTTATCTGTTACCAATAATGTAATGAAACAGTAGTGAATCTCTTTGCTTATTTATGCACAATCATTACGTTTATTTATGTTCAGGTTCAACTGGCAGTACCTGCATCAAACATTTATCACCTGCTGATCTTCTTCGATTTTGCTATAATCTTTGCTGTTGCAAGCTTCCTGACAACAGCACCATTTGTGCACAATCTCACAGGGCCTCTAAAATTGTCTTTATATCTATTGATTTTATTCCCAGATGAACAACAAGTGACTTCTGTCAGTAAGAGAGTCTTGCATCCAATCATATATCTGGTCTAATAGTTGGTAAGCTCTTATTTTGTTCACTCCTTATCAGTGTGGGACTGTATCAAATGCCTTCTCAAAGTCCTGGGGAAACAGCATCAACCTGAGTGCTGTTGTCTACAGTGCTCTGGATTTCACGGATGAACCAAGCAAGCTGAATTTCAGAGTTGACATTGACTTTTATGAAGGAGATCTTTTTTCTTCATCTGGCTGTCGTGGTCTAATGGGTAGAGCAGTTGACTCAGGGCCTGGAGGTGATGGGTCAAATCCCTGATATGGGTGGGGATTTCTCCATGTGGGTGGGGATTTCTCCTTAGTTCAGTCCCTCCAGGATAGCCACAGGTCTGCTCAGCCTGCTATCAAATGAGTACCAGAGGAGTTTCCTGGGGTAAAAGGTGGCTGGCGTGATGGGCCCACCACCTTCCCCTCCTAGTACACTGATGAAAAAAGGCTGCAATGTGTGTAAAACATGTTCCATACTTGTACAACAGATTGATACCTGCCTATATTTTCTGATGGCTAGCTACCCTTTGTTACGGTAACCTATGATAAATTACTGGTAGAAGGAGAGAGAGTTCTTTCAAATAACTTCTGTATAATCTCACAGGTACCTCATCTGGCCCAGATCAAATAAATGTGCTAAACAGTGGTTTAGCACATTTAGTTGATTTTCTGTGCCATTACTTTGGCATTTGTGCAATAACTGAAAGAAGGAACCAATTGTATCTAGTCGACACACACTTGAATAGGAAAGGTACTATAAGTGTACATAACTTTTTGATACATTTTTGTTGATTGATAAAGTGATAGTTAATGACATACAAATCATGCCAGTGTTTGTATTGAGGCCTGACAATATAATTCACCTTCTTGAGAACCAATCCATAGAACAAAGTTATTTTGAAAATGATCTAATACTCTACTAATGACGTTGCAGCTGGCCTTCAACAATTTTTTGGAACTATTATCTATACCAGAAGACATTTTAATTTCAAATTTCTTTTAATTTGCTTGCAGTTGTGGATCATACATTTATTTGAAACATGATAATGAAAAGTTCTGAGTGGAACACAAATAATGGAAGGAGTAAAGGTAGCAATTCACCGTATAGTTGAAGCATTTAGTGATCATTAGACATGTAAACAAGACTGTAAATATTGCTAAGCTATCATACGATGCCCTCCTATAGAGCTAATGTAAAAACACTCATGCTTGGCTAAATGGTATTGCCAATTGTGAGATAGTAGTACTGTCTGTCGTTTTCAGGGTTACGAGGGGCAGAAACAGATATCACCACTTTATTGTAATACTGCTGGCTGCTTTATCATATTTTGGCAGTCTCAACCAAATATGTTGTATCCATATTTCGATTTTCTTCAGTTTCGTAATCCATCATGTTGGAATTTTGGGCTCAGTTCCTGTACCTTTGGTTGTCAGTCAAAGGAGACACAAAATGTAAAATAAAAGAAAAAGGCCCACTGAGGATGCTTTGACTGTGGTAACACATGTTTGAGTACTAAAGCAAAATAATTATTGTGTACCTGCAAAAAGGCAGACTCATCTTAATTCATTATTTCATGATCTGTTTTCAACGGTGATAACTTGTAAATAATGGGGGTAGGGATAGGAAGAAGGGAAGAGGAGGAGGGAGGGAGACTGAGACTGAGACTGAGTGAGTGGGGAGGGGTGGGGAGAAGGAGGAGGGGAGGGAGAGGGAGAGGAAGCATCATATTTAATTTGTACTGGCTGGGAGTGTTTTTTGTGAGTGCACTTTTGAGTACTTTTGTTAAAATCTGTGTGAAGCAAAAGGTTTAATACGAGATAATTTGATTTTGTGATGCATGTCAGAGGCAACATGTTAGAATACAGGGCCATTAGGAAGACAAACCATATATAAATTTATGTTTTACATTAATTTTCTACATCTCCTATTTCTACCACCAGCACAAACCACACCACTGCTACCCAGAGCTGTTCTGTAGATAAATGATTGTTCTTTCATTTTCATTTCAGATAGCTGCTAGACCAGGTTCTCATAACCTGAGGTGCCTGTTCCGAGTATGTTTTGTACCTCGAGATGCTTGTGATCTGGCTCAACAAGATCTTATAGCTTTTGAATACCTTTATATGCAGGTATGAAAGTGTAAAACAGAGATTCATTTGTGTGTCGGTACTTTTATTCTACGTTTAAGACTCCAGTAAAAGTATTACTGGATGTTTCTAATTTTTAAATAACTTTTGTGCATTTATTTTACAGTGCTGCAATGATGTTGTGCAAGAACGCTATGCACCTGAACTGAAATATGATATAGCACTACGTTTAGCTGCTTTACACATTTATCAGCATGCACTGTCCAATAATATGTCAGGGAAGATAACTGTCAAGGCAATAGAGTAAGTTATGAAAAAGTTTTAATATACCATTTGTTAGTGGTGGCCTTTCTTGCTGCAATGCTGTGTAGATATTCCAAGCTGTTTGGTAAATCATGTTACACTGTTCTGCTCAGGCTCATCAACTGTGTCAATCTGATATTTATTCAAATAATTTTTCTGTTCAACTCCCCAGTCATATTCAAAATTCAAGTTTCTTATAATAGTTGATTATTTAGCTTACAGTTTCTAGACATCACACTACTAAAAATTTCATAAGCACCAGGCATGTTGTGATACATGGCAACATGTTCATCTTTAACAAATCTCAAATGTTTAAATGGATAATGTTGGACCGTTATATATATATATATATATATATATATATATATATATATATATATATATATATATATATATATATATATATATATATGCCCCTATTCCCCCTCTGTTGCACTCTCACTCGGACATGAAACTGTGTGTGTGTGTGTGTGTGTGTGTGTGTGTGTGTGTGTGTGTGTGTCACATCATTGCTAGGAATTTTCACTCATTCCTGGATATCTTGCTGTAATGAAACTTCCAGAGAGATCTAATGATCAGAAAAACCCAGACCATTTACCTCTGTTCCCTTTCAAACACTATAAATGTTACCCTGCCTGCATGGTGGTCTCTCTTTCCTAAGAGAGAGGATATCGTGGAGAATGCCAGTGCCACAGTTAAAGGCTGTTTCGAGACTTAACATTTCACACTACAACAGTTTTTAAGCTGATTTTGAATGTATTTACTTTATCTGTCAGACACCCTATATCCCTTAGTAAACACCCATGGTCAAGGGATAGCATCTTTCAAAACGCCCTCAGTCCCGGATTCAAACCCTGCCACTGCTTAAATTTTGAATAAAAATCATCAGCAATGGTTGCAGAAGACTTCCAGCATAAGAAGTCGCTCTTATGCAGCCAGAGTCCTTGTCAAAAAGAGCAAAGGAGCAGACAGAGGTTCAGGGCACTCTCTTGCCCAATAAAGCCAAGTGAATTGGCTATGATCAACTGCATGAGGATGTAGAAGGCAATGGAAATGACTGCATTAAAGACACTCAATGTATGCACACAGAACATGTAGCCTGTAATTGAAAAACTGTCATGATGATCTCTCCATTGGCAAAAGATTCCGGACTAGCCTCCCATTTGGATCTCCAGAGGGGACTGCAAGGGGGAGGTGACTATGAGAAAAACATTGAATAACCAATGAAATGATAACATTCTATGAAATGGGGCATGGAATGTCAGATGTCTGAAAGTGCTAGGTAAGCTAGAAAATCTGAAAAGAGAGATATCAAGGGTCAACGTAGATGTAGTGGTGTCCAGTGAAGTGAAATGGAAAGAAGACATGGATTTATGGTCAGATGAGTATAGGGTGATAGCAGCAGCAGCAGAAAATGGTATAATGGTAGTAGGATTCATTATGAATAGAAAGGAGGGGAGAGAGTGAGTTACTGTGAACATTTCAGTGATAGGGTTGTTCTCATCAGAATCGAAAGCAAACCAACACCAACAATGATAGTTAAGATATACGTGCTGACACCGCAAGCCAAAGATGAACAGGTAATTCAGTACATAAAGGAATATGAAAATCTAATAATCATGGAGGATTGGATTGTGGTTGTAGGAGGAGTAGAAGAAAGGGTTACAGGAGAAATTGGCTTGGTGCTACGAATGAGAGAGGAGAAAGATTAATTGAATTCTGCAATAAATTTCAGATATTAATAGCAAATACTCTGTTCATCAATCACAAAAGGAGGAGGTGTACTTGGAAAAGGAGCTGGGAGATACAGGAAGATTTCAGGTAAATTGCGTCATAGTCAAGTAGAGATTCCGAAATCAGATACTGGATTGTAAGGCATATCCAGGAGGTGATATAGACTCAGATCACAATTTAGTAGTGATTTAAGAGTAGGCTGAAGTTGAAGAGACTAGTCAGGAAGAATCAATGTGCAAAGAAGTGGAATACAGAAGTACTAAGGAATGGAGAGGTACACTTGAAGTTCTCTAATGCTGTATATACTGTGATAATGAATAGTTCAGTAGGCAGTTCAGTTGAAGAGCAATGGATAACTCTAAAAAGAGCAATCACAGAATTTGGAAAGAAAAATACAGGTACAAAGAAGGTAATGGTGAAGAAACCATGGATAACAGGAGAAATATTTCAGTTGATCAATGGAAGAAGGAAGTATAAAAATTTTCAGGGAAATTCAGGAATGTAGAAATAAAAGCCACTTAGGAATTAAATAAACTGGAAGAGCAGGGAATCTAAGATGAAATGGCTGAACAAAAAATGTGAAGGAATTGAAAAAGAAATGACTGTTGGAAGGACTGATGCAGCATACAGGAAAGTCAAAATGACCTTCAGTGAAATTAAAAGCAAAGGTGGTAACATTAAGAGTGCAATGGGAATTCCACTATTAAATACATATGACAGGGTGGATAGGTGAAAAGAGCACATTGAAGGCCCCTACGAGGGAGAAGACTTGTCTGTTGAAGTGAGGAGAAGAAACCGGAGTTGATATAGAAGAAATAGAGGATCCAGAATCAGAATCTGCAAAAACTTTGGAAGAGTTAAAATCAAATAAGACAGGGGGGATAGATAGCATTCCATCAGAATTTCTAAAATCATTGAGGGTAGTGGTAGCAAAATGACTACTCACATTGGTGTGTAGAATGCATGAGTCCGGCTGTATACCATCAGACATTCGGAATAACGTCATCCTCAGAATTACGAAGGTTGCAAGAGCCAACAAGTGCGAGAATTATTGCAGACTCAGTTTTACAATTCATTCATTCAAGTTATTTACAAGAATTATATACAGAAGTATGGAAAAGAAAATTGAGAATATTTTAGATGATCAGCTTGGCTTTAGGAAAGATAAAGGCACCAGAGAGGCAGTTCTGAGAATGCGGTTGATAATGGAAGCAAGAGTAAAGAAAAATCAAGACGCTTTCATAGGATTTGTTGACCTCTAGAAACTGTTAGATAATGTAAAATGGTGCAAGATGTTCGAAATTCTGGAAAAAAAAAATATGTGTAAGCTTCAGGGAAAGAAGGGTAATACACAATATGTACAAGAACCAAGAGGAAACAATACACGTGGGAGGTCGAGAACAAAGTGTTCAGATTAAGAAGGGTGTAAGACAGGGATGAAGTTAAGGAATTCTACTACCTAGGCACCAAAATAACCCAAGACAGATGGAGCAAGGGCGATATAAAAATCAGACCAGCACTGGCAAAAGACATTCCTGGCCAAGAGAAGTCTACTAGTCTTAAATATGGACCTTACTTTCAGGGAGAAATTTCTGAGAATGTACATTTGGAGCACAGCATTGTATGGTAGTGAAACATAGACTGCAGGAAAACCAGAACAGAAGAGAATTGAAGAATTTGAGATATGGTGCTATGGAAGAATGTTGAAAATTAGGTGGAATGAGGAGGTTCTCCACAGAGTCAGCAAGGAAAGGAATATATGGAAAATGGAGAACACTGACAAGAAGTGGTGACAGGGTGGTAGGACATCTGTTAAGACATCATGTAATGCTTTATGGTACTAGTGGTAGCTGTAGAGGAAGACAGAGATTGTAATACTCCCAACCAAATAATAGAGGACATGTGTTGCAAGTAATACACTGAGATGAAGAGGTTGGCATAGGAGAGGAATTTGTGGCAGGCTGCATCAAACCAGTCAGAAGACTGAAGACTCAAAAAAGAAAAGGAAACTATAAGTGAGATTTATAGGTACATATTCCCCCTCTTTTATGAAATATGAATATATTCAGAACAGGATAATTCAGAATGGTCTGGCATTTAATTTGGCATTTGTAAAAGCCATTATTGTTCACTTATTGGACTGAGTTGTTAACAAATTTTGTTAGAGAATACATGCTGTTATGTTTTTTGGTGGTATTGATAACACCAAACTGTTAAAATAGGTGCATGTGATTACTACCTGTTTAAATTATGAATGATCCCCAAAACCAAATACTGATGGAAATGTGTAAAATATGTTGACTTGAGTTCTTTGTCTTCAAAATTAGCAAGTATTCTTATGGTAGAATTTACTGAAGCTTGTGTATTTAAAAGATACAAAAGATAAAAGAAAACCAGTTACTACCTTTTACAAAATGTTATTTCTGTCTTACTCTGTTGATACTTCTGCATTGATCAAAAGAATACTTTCTGAATCTTCACAAAAATGAACTGATTATGCCTCAGCAGTAGAATTCAGTACAACAATGTGAATAATAGTAATAGAAATGATTATTGTCATTAAAAATCTGTGTATTCTCTTAAAAATAATCATGGAAAAACTGTGCATCAGTATTTAACTAATATTCATTTTCCACAGGCGTGAATTTGGCCTTGAAAGGTTTGTTCCTGTTTCACTCATAAGTACAATGAAGAGGAAGGAACTTCGTAAATTGATTGGCCATTTTCTTAAACTTAACAACAACCTTTCTCCATCAGGACAGAAGAGTCTTACAAGTTTGCAGGCAAAGCTGTATTATCTGAATATTATTAGTGAATTGCCAAGCTATGGTGCTAAATGCTTTTCAATAAATGTAAGAACATTTTTAATTTTATATAAATAACTTATGCATGTACATGTAAGAGTGGGGTAGCTGTTCAGTACTTAATTTTCAAATTATAGCATTTTTTAAATGTTCCCTGTAACAATATTATGAGAAGGAAAGTTGCTACTCACCATATAGTGGAGATGCTGAGTCACTGATAGGCACAACGGAAAGATTTTCACACTTAAAGCTTTTGGCCAATGGCCTTTGTCAAACGACACACACACACACACACACACACACACACACACACACACACACACACACACACACACACACACACTCTCTCTCTCTATCTCTCTCTCTCTCTCTATCTATCTATCTATCTATCTCTCTCTCTCTCTCTCTCTCTCTCTCTCTCTCTCTCTCTCTCTCTCGCTCTCATGCAAACACAACTCACACACGACTGCAGTCTCAGACAACTGAAACCACAGGAACCACGCTGTCGCAGTGTAGTTTGTTGCCCGAGACTGCAGTCGTGTGTGTGTGTGTGTGTGTGTGTGTGTGTGTGTGTGTGTGTGTGTTGACAAAGGCCATTGGCCAAAAGCTTTAAGTGTGAAGATCTTTTTGTTGTGCATATCTGCGTCTCGGTATCTCCGCTATATGGTGAGTAGCAACTTTCCTTCTCATAATACTGTTACATTCCATCCTGGATTTTGTATTTTTTGATTTAATAGTCTCTGGCTATTTTAAATGCAGAAGCTGTCTATTGAAACTCTTCATTGTTACTTAGAAAAAAGTCTCTGAAATATGGTCAGTTATGGTAAAAAAAGTAATATGTGCATTTTTTTTATACAGCTGAATTTGGTACACTAGAGTAAACTATAATGAGGAAACAAATAAATTCTGATCATTTTTAAATGATGTTGTTTATTATATTATAATTTATAGTATAATTGTAGTATATTATGCTTATTTTAAAACAAATAACTAAACAGAAAGTGAAGTAAAAACTACAGTACTCTTTGTTTTTCTTTTTAAGGACATGAGTATTGAACGTGTCATTTTAGTCAGCCCTAAATTTGGAATCAGTCAGATAACAGGTTTGAGGAACAGTGTTGTAAGTATTAGCATTCTGTATTTGATATTTTATTCATTATGCAGATCTGTTTTGAAATTTATTTAAAGCAAGACAAATTGTTACAGCCTGTTCCACTGGCTGACATAGAGCAAATGAGCCAGATCACAGTAAAGCGAGAAGATGAAATAACTCGCTGTGTAAAAATTCATTTTCCAGAGTCAGATAAAAAGGTAAGCTACGGCTGTTGATATGCTGGAACCCCAACTACTATAGGTATAATTAATATCTAGCATTGATTATGTGCTCCCATAATTCCAGTAACTTTGATTTATTATATTTTTACAACATTAATCTCCCTAGTTTGAAATCATAACAAGATAGTTGTGTTGCATAATCAGTGAATAAATTGAGTTCTTCCTGTGAGATACAATGTGTATCATGCACTCAAATACGAGGGTAATCTCAAAAGTAAGGTCTCCTATTTTTTTATAAGTAGGTAGACCTGTCTATTTCTACAATGGTTTAGGTCAGTTTACAGCTTGAACATTTAGCTATTTTTTGACATAATCACAATTTCTGTTGATGCAGTTTTGTAGATGCTGTGGCAGTTTTTGTATGCCCATGTAATACCAGCTTGCTGCCATGCTCTTCAGAAAGTTAAGAACCTCTTCTTTCACCTCGTCGTCAGAGCTGAATCGCTTTCCCGCCAAATGTTCTTTTAACCTATGGAACAGGTGATAGCCAATGGGCGCCAAGTCAGGACTATAGGGTGGGTAGGTGATTATGTTCCACTGAAACTGTTGCAGGAGAGCAACAGTTTGTCGATTGATGTGTGGGCAAGCATTTTCACAGAGAATGTGTACACCCTTGCTAAATGTTCCTCTTCTCCAGTTCTGAATTGCTCGTTTTAGTTTTTACAGAGTCTCACAGTACCTGTCAGTGTTAATTGTGGTCCCAGTGGGCATAAAGTCGACCAGCAATACCCCTTTCTGATCCCCAAAAACGGTTGTCATGACTTTACCGGCAGACTGTGTTTGTTTGAATTACCACGGCTTTGGCGAAGAAGGATGCTGCCACTGGCATGATCGTTGCTTGGTCTCAGGTGTAAAGTGGTATGCCCAGGTTTTGTCACCCATGACAATTGAGTCCAGAAAGTTCAGCTGCAAGGCGGTGAAGAAATGCGCAGGAAGCATCAACTCATTGCCACATGTGGTCCTCAGTCAGCATGTGTGGCATCCATCTTGCACACACCTTCCGGTAGTTCAATGTTTCTGTTAAAATTCTGTGAGCGGTGCTTCGGGAAACCTCAGGAACCAATGTGCAGAGATCATCCAGGGTGACCCGCCGATCTTCACGCATGCTTTGCTCAACCTTCAACACTGTCCCCTCAGAAATTGACAGTCTCCCGCTCCTTTGTTCGTCATGAATTTCAGTTCAACCAGCTACAAACTCTCTACACCACTTACAAATATTTTTGACATCCATGCACAACTCACCATACGCTTCCATCAATTGGTGATGGATTTCAATCGGCACAGTGCCTTTTGCATTCAAAAACTGAATAACTGTGTGCAATTCTCACTTGGCGGTAACATCCAACGGGAGCTCCATTCTCAGCGGCTGCCAATCCTAGAGTGAGTGCTTCAGTGCAGAGTCCTCATGTTTACACACAGTGCGTGAAGCACTCACCATAACAGTGTGACCAACTGCCACACAAACAGAGTTCTGTACTTATAAAAAAATAAAAGACCTTACTTTTGGGATTACCCTCGTATTTGAGTGCATGGTACTCATAGTTTCTCACAGAAAGGACTCAATTTATTCAGTGTGAGATGTATTATCCATAGAAATTGTATAGAGTTCAGAATTAATTATAGTTTCCATAGAGAGTCTGGCATGAAAAGCAAGGGGTGAATTGAGAGAAGCAGCTAAAGGCTTTTACATGCTTGAGTTGTGCTGGTTGTTCAGCAATGAAAATCCTGCTGGATATTAGAGACGCACGAACTCGTGTGTCATCCATTCTCCATCTAAGACATCCACTGTGCTCCATCTGATCAGATGATTTGGGTTTCTATAGACTTTGTTCTGACCCACCTTCTTGTTAATGTCACATTGCGTATATCAGCTATTCAGTATGCATAGTTGAGAAATATTATGAGGAACACCCTCCACCACACACTATATGGTAGCTTGCACAGTATGTATGTAGGTGTAGATGCAGATGTAGAACACCAATTATATGTATAACTCTCACAATCTAGTAGGTTTTTCATCATGGTACATTAAAATTCCGAGGGTATTCAGTGGGACTGTGGTGGAATAATTTGTTTACTCAGGCTGCATCTTACTGGGGCAATGCTGTAAAGCAGTCTTATCCACATTGCAAATTATCTGTTTATCCAAGATAGTGAATTCCATAGGATCTGGGATGAAACATCTTTAAAGCCCAATACCAACATGAATAGTGATTTCTGTGAACAGTTGTTAGTGTCCAAAGTCACAGGGATTTACCCCGGTTGCCTTATTATATGTTAGGCAGATGCTTCTTCACCTTTGCATTGGATAAATAGTCAATCCAGACAAAAACTGTTCATGGGGCATTGCATGTGACGCACAGTGTTGAGAAAACCAGTTTTCATTCTTGTTACACTCAAAAAGTTGCTTTGTGTCCCTAATCTATAACTGCCCATCAGATTAGTCTGGCATGATATTCAATCCAATATTTATAGTTAAAGAAATCAGTCTTTCCAGCAGTGTTGGCTTAAGGCATCTGCTAGATGATGTTGCTTCATAATTTGATCAAAAACACCTGTATTCAGACACAGCTGCAAATATTTGTTTTTGCTGTCACAGTCAATAAATATAACTCAAACTAATATTGCACCAGACTGAGTTGAGGCTGCTCTATTTCATTTGACACTGAATAAGGTTGCTTTCACGCATGGCCCTACCTTTGATGAAGTAGCACTACCTGGATTTTCCATCAATGTAGACTGTCTTGTCTGCATTTCCTGGGAAAATAAAATCTTCACACTGCTACTCTTTGGTTTGTAGATTCACGTTTTCATTAAATGCATGGTAGTTCATATAAAATTATAGTACTATGATTAATTTTTTAATATTTCATTTCTTTATTTGATTATTCATTGACCACACACAGAGCTTTGTTCTGTTTAGTGTAAATATCTTACCCTGAGAGATTAGTCACATGTGTGAGAGTTGTGTTTGCATGAGTGTGTGTGTATGGTGTCTGTTTCTGCCAAAGGCCTTGTTGGCCAAAAGCTCACTTTCTGACAGCTTTTTTGTTGTGCCTATCTTCGACTCAATGCCTCCGCTGTATGATGAGGAGGAGCTATCCCTTTCATAATATTGTTAAGTTTGTCATCTTCATAATTTGTGATCTGGTCTGACCATTGGTATTTTTGTTCGTTTCCTTTTAGCTTTTCTAAAACCTATGATACCTAAAACCCAATCATACATATGACATTGCATGATTTTTTAGATCACCTGTGACATTTGCCTGCTTTCTTTCTTTGCTGATAGTCCTCATTGTCGATGTACTACATTGTTATAGTGGCGGAAAAATGGGGGTGGAAGTTCAACACTGACTACTTAAAATGATGTAGCCAACAGTTGCACAGTTGCATTTCAGTTCTTTACCTTCGCTGTTCACAGGCTCGCAATACTACACAGTATAGGACCAGTTCACTATTGGTAAATGTGGATAAGCCTCATTAATAGGTTGCAGGCAAACATCAGCATACTGCTACAATAGTTTGCTGTTGAACATCTATGAGCAGTAAAAACCTAACCACACAGTTCACAGTTCTTGCAGAATAATAATATGGTATATGTGACACTATTTTTAAAATAAATTAAACAGATATTGTTCTAACACACAGCCAATTTGATGTATTGTTGTTACTCTAACCAATACATACTTCCCATCTGAAAATCGGCTGTGGAATGACTGACTCAGGACCAAAAATTGGTCCTTTATATATCCTCACAATTATAGGCATTCAAACTATACATTGTTCAATGCTTAAGTTATGAAATTACAATTAAAACATAACTCATTCAATTAAGTGAATATATTAAAAAATTCTTTCTTTTCAACATTTTCTTCTACCACAAAGCTTAAGCCAAATTATTTGTTTAAAGAATGAAATTAACAGATATAGTTATACAAAAAATACTTTTGACAAACCTGGTAATTATTTTGGAATTAATTAAGGGCTGGCTTTGCTAATATGTTTTCGAATAGAGCCAAATAAATAATTTAAGAATCCTAGTAGTTCTTCTTCCAAATGTTTATAATTATTACAGAATTTATATTCGTTTATAAGTCAACAATAGAATCTAAGTCACAAACAATTACTGATTTCACCCTATAACAAAGGTATTAACTGGGAAAGATCAAAATAAATTAGGAAATTAATTACATACACATAACAAAGTACAAAATTACATGTGGTGCTATATTCCTTAACACTGATTGCCAACCTTTCACATTTATGGAAATGCAGATTATACTCTTGCATGTTAATGGTAATTAAAATTAAAATAAAATAAAATAAAATGAAATGAATTTAAGGAGGCAGATGGCGAAACAAGATAGGACGTAAAGAGATCCCAGCTTGCTTCATCACACACCCCTAATTGAAATTAGTATTTTGCTCAGCCATCATGGGAATATTTTCATTATTATTATTATTATTATTATTATTATTATTATTATTATTGTTGTTGATTATATGTACCAATTGAGGTTATACAGTAGTTAACCCATGAATAGTGAGAGTTCAGATTTGCATCTGATCATCCAGATTTAGGTTTTCCATATATCACATAAATTGGTTAATGTGCGCACTAGATGGTACATTTTAAAAATACTTAGCTGATTTTTCTGTTGTCTTTCTGAAATTCAAGCTTGCTTTCTGAGCTTTATATTAAAAGGAAATTGAACACTTATTTTCCTTTCTTAGACTATATGGCATGACACAAATCCCCATTCTCGTATATATTGTGAATCGCACAATTCTTGTATATATTAGTGTTTGCATCTTTATGCCATAAACTGGTCTCTCTGTCTACAGGAACTGGTGTTAAGTTTAGACGAACAAGATGCAGCAGAACTTGTGCTTGTGTTGCAAGGTTACTACAGATTGTTGACTGGTTTG
This sequence comes from Schistocerca gregaria, assembly GCF_023897955.1. Lineage (NCBI taxonomy): Eukaryota > Metazoa > Arthropoda > Insecta > Orthoptera > Acrididae > Schistocerca > Schistocerca gregaria. The sequence goes on from NC_064931.1 coordinate 750,557,442, forward strand.
GAGTTACCTACAGAGAGAGACATTATACCTACATGGGTTGATGATGCAGGTTAGTTTTACAGGCAGCATTTTATTTCCTTCTTTATCAGAAACATAATTTATGTTTACAAAAAATACTCTTGAATCATTATCCATGGCTGATAGGTCACTGCATAATTATTCACTTTGCTGTTCAGAATTGCTTTACTGACGAATCATCACAGATATCAAAAATAAGAGCAAAGTCTTCATACAGAGTATAAAGTCATGTCCATCACCCATCAGTATCAGAACTTAACTGAATTCCACAATTTTTGCAGATATTAGTGTTACTCTCCAGGCTTGTTAAATTTAAGTTCCAAACTGATGGGTGATGCACAAGATTCCATACTCTGTATGAAGACTTTGCCCTTATTTCTGATATTTTGGATGATGGGTACTGCCTGAAACACATCAGTAAATCACTTCTGAACAGCAAATTGTTTAGTGATCTGTCCAGCAGTGGATAAAGATTCAAGTTTACATAATGGTTGCATGCCTCCCACACAATTTCATGTCATGCCTTAAGAAAAGTATTGTTATTAATTACCATCATTTATGCGACTGCCATCATCTGTGATAGATTTAAGCTCTTAGCAATAATCCACTGTATATCACTTTGTAAGTGGATTGCATGGGGAGGGATGTGTTGATTAAGCAGCTTACACTTCTTCAAAAACCTCTATACAAGAATCACAACTGATGATATCATTATTCTAGCGCAGTAATGCTATACAAGAATCACAACTGATGATATCATTATTCTAGCGCAGTAATGCTTACATATTATTAGACAAGATGTCCACTTGTTACATTGTAACTATCATAACAACGTATTTTAACCTGTTCACGTGACACACATGCACTTATCAATATGCTCTGATTTGCTGCGAACAACAGTGGATGCAACAACTGATTTTATTTTTGCCTCTGCATAATACCCATAAAAACATTGCCTTACCATTATAGCTTACATCAATTATGAGACAATCTAAGCAGCCCTCTTAGAATGGATGCAGATGATGATTTCATTTACTGTCTAGTCACCTCACCAGAAGGTCAAAACGAATTCCAAAATGATTTATACAAGATATTTTTATGGTGCAAAAATTGGCTGTTGACTCTCAACAATGAAAAGTGTTAGGTCATTCACGTGAGTACTAAAAGGAATGCGTAACATTTGAGTACCACCTTAAATCACACTAATCTAAAAGTTGTCACTGTAACTGAATACCTAAGGATTACAATTATGAACAACTAAAATTGGAACTGCAGATAGGAAATGTTGCAGAGCAGGTGAACCAAAGACTGAATTTTATTAGCTTAGATGATGTAATGGATCTACCCAAGGGACTGCCTACACTATGCTTGTCCATCTTCTTGTGATGTCCTCCTTACCTGTCGCTGATGTTGTATGCGGTTTTGTGCATCTTTAAGTGGCTCCTCTCACTTTATTCCCACTATAACATTATTGATGACCAGTTCCAGTTTATAGACGAGTTTACAGAGCTAATATGTGTACATCTTTCTTTCATATACATGTCCCGAAGAGAACTAACCCAACCATTACCCATTCACAGTATTTGTTGAACTTCACAGTGGCATAATAAACAACATGAAAGTAAGAGTGCACAAAAAGTAACATGTAGTACAATCAATAGAGTTCATAATGTCTAGTAAATATTAGTGATGAAACATCAACATTCTGAGATTACAAATACACCAGTGTCCAAAATAAAAGCAACAAACAGAAATTTTGAGAAGTTACTTGTATTTCGCCACAAAACAGTATGAACTGTAAAGTAGAAACAATGTAAGGGATACAGACCGTAAACAACTGCAACATGCATAATGGTAGACAAATATGTTCTTTGTTTTTTCCAATTTAACAGATTTACACACCCATTCCGACTACTCGTTAATGTGCTCAGTATGGGGTGTGACCACCTGTGGCATCAGTATAGGTCTAACAATGATGGGGCATGTTGTAAATGATGTCATCAATCCCATGTTGAGGCAATAATGCCCATTCTTCATGCAGAGCTGCTTGCAAGTCTCAGAGAGTGGTTGGTGGATGCTAACAGGATGCAACCCGTGTGCAAATTCTTCTGTTTCCGAGAAAATATCAATCACCAATGCTCTATGAGGTCAAGCATTATCATCCATCAGTACAAAGTCTGAGCCCACAGAAACTCGCAGCAACCCCCCAGGAGGTCACGAGATCTCATGACAATACTTGACAGCAGTTAAACCTTGCTGATACATCCATGTAAGTTCATGAAGAGGCATTTGAATGTTCAACATAGTACCTGCTCACATCATTAGGGACTCTATATCAGTTTCTTTCCACAATGTTTGGGTTCTAAAATCGTTTTCTACATTCCCTCCAGATGCAAATCTGTCAAGAATCACTCTCCAGATAAAATTGGGGCTCATCTGTGGAAAGGACATTGGCCCACTGTTCAACCATCCGTGTTGCATGTTGACGACTCCACTGTAGTCATTCCATTCTCTGAAGTCACATCAGAGGTATACATACAGCAGGTCTCCGGCAATAAAGGTCACTATGCAGAAGCCTTCTTTACTTCATTTGCCTCAATACAATTCGTCCAATTGTTGCTGTGAGGTCAGATGTCAGGTACTGTGTGGTCTAAGGTGGTACCATTGTTCCCTTACAGTCAAATAAATCCTCTCTTTTTTATGTCGCACATGGTCAGCGCTGCTCTGGTCTTCAGGATATCATTCTGGTCTCTCTAAACTGTCGCCACATCAGTAAAATAACAAAATGATTCATGTTAAGCCTTTCGGCCAGATCAGTTTATGACTATCCTGCTTCCATTCCTCCTGTGTCCCCCCCACCATGCAGAGTCTGGTATGTGTCTTCACTGTGCCATACAGCACCATCTATGACTGTATACACAGTGATTGTGGATTTGGGCTACCCAGAAAATACTCACACATTTGATAGGTGCCTTATGTCAACATTAGTGTGGTTGTTCATGGACCAGAATGCTATATTCTGTGCAGAACATGACTATATGGACATCTATTGACAGTTTGTATGATTATATCCTGCGTTAGACATAGGATGGGGAAACAGTGGTTTGTTGCTTTAGTTTTGGACACAGGATGTATACTACATGGATGATACACGCATTGTGTCAAAACACAGATTTTCACATGAGATGTCAGGTGTTGGATAATTAGCCTTGAACTTTGACCCTCAGTGACACATTCATGTTATAAATCTGCTGGCCAGTCACCAATGTTCTCATGCTGAAACTGACATTTTGGCTTAATGCTAGTTAGGCACAGATTCTTTTGTAATGATACTGGTGTATTACTCAAGTGTTTGGAAGTCACCAAATTCAAGCTGCATAGATTTTTAGTGTTTACTTCCCAACCACACACTCTTAACACAATCTGACATAGAGGTGTGACATACATGATTCCAGGGTGCAGAATGTTGCATTGTCATTAGCCACATCTATGTCATCACATTGTCTCTGTAGAGCTGTACCATGGAAAGCAAGGAGAGGATGTTGGTTGGTGGCCAGTATCCTCATTCTATAACACAAACTGCATGCAATTAATAACTGGGTTCTTTATTCATAAACAAAGAGCTACTTAACTTAAGTTTCAATGTGCTGTGGTGCAAGCTCTCTTCTGTATAGTCCATGTAGCCTCACTGCTATTGAAGTAGAAGTCTGCTGTGTTCACTATAAGGTTGCTATGTGCTGCCTGTCTCTGTGCTAGAGCTAAGTCTGCGGCTTCGTCTCGGTGACACACTGGAACTCTCACGGCCTACAGACTTGAACTAACTGGCATTACTGGCTCGAACTAACTAACTGACTAAACGAACTTGCTAAACTGGCCTTCCGGTCCACAGCAGTCATCCTAAATACTGGCAGCTGAGTGGGCGTTGGTGGCACGTTTCCAACGAGTCTTGTTGTTGGCCTCTATTGATACTCTCGTAACCTCTATGCCCCATGGTGTGCTGGCATTAGCTTACACCAACACACAAACTCTCATTCAAACCGATATGATGATGCTATCCAAATGCTTACCTATTGCAGATGTGATTTTTGGGGATGGGTGACTATTTAAAAACATTTCTGAGAGTATGTAATGTTTTGAAATCTGTCTGGGTTACATTTTACAGTATCACATAGGCTTGAATATTTTACTGTTATCTGGTTTTTGAAAAATGTTGAAGGTTAGTAAACTGTAAAAGTATATGGAGCCTTATTATGTATCCATAGTCTGAAATCCAGTATATACAAGTATGGTATCCATTTTGAAATAAATATTTTATAATCCTAAAATATTTGAAATCTCAGATAATGACTGAATTAGAAAGATGTTGTCTGATTCAAAGAAAATATAGCAATAAACATATGTTTTCAAAGTTCAGAAACTGATAGACATTAAAGCAAAAGAGGTAATTGGAATAGTGAGTGTATAGACATTTAATGATGAGTATTTCAAAAGTTAATTAGTTTCAGATAATTTAAAATATGTTCTTCGAAAGTTGGAAATGTCTGCTTTTGAATGGGCTGTAGCAGTACTTACTGTATTGCCCATTGACTCAAAATACCTTCTAATTACAGGACTGTGTTGTTACTTAAACTACTCATAACTTTTAATTACTCAGGCCTCTAGTAAAATCAACTGCATCATTGTAATCAGGAAGTTAAATATAAACAACTAACTTATAAATTTAAATGGAATTCTGCATAAATAACAATTTGATATATGCCTGTGCATATTGCATGTGTAGCTGCATTAGGTATAGAAGGTAATAGCAAAAGAACTGTAGTTATCCTTGGGGGCAGAAAACATAACATATGGAGAACTTTCCAACTTGCTTCACCTTATCACTCATTGATGTTGGCTTCTGCTCAAAGTCTATGTTTGTCACAAATTGCAGTTTACCATCAATGTTCTTTTCTCATACATTATGCACTGCCTGTTACTTTTCCACACATTTTGTAAGTTCACTGACACTGTTCCTCACTTCTAATTATCCATTCATTCCAAATTTGTATGCCACTGTTTATGTGTATGAGCTCATTTCATCATACCTAAACAAGTAGATGTCTTCACACAGAGGCACCATATGCAACATAGTGTTCCTCGTAAATCTCTTATGAGTGAGATACGGTATAAGAGTTTCTCATATGCATGAGTCCTTGTCAGTTGTGACAGAGTGGAACATCTCCTCAGACCAGGGCATCATATCGATGCCCCCCTTACATGTTGTTGATGTTGCATTTCGTTTTATGTATCTTGAAGTTTTAGATCTTAATGTACTGAAATGATAATCTGGTAACTGATACTATGAAGGATAGTGCAAAAATGATGTAGACCAGACAATAATTAAATTTCAAAGTGGCTCCTCTCACTCCATTCGCACACAACATTATAGATGGCCAGTTCCAGTTGGTGAATCACAGTTTATATGGTAAAATGAGCATATTTTCCTTCATAACCATGTCCAGAAGAGAACTAATCCAACCATCACTACGAATCACAGTATTTGTTGAACTTCACAGTGGCATAATGTACAGTGACAGAAATATGAAAGTAATAGTTAACACAAAATACTTGTTGTATGATCACCAGAATTAATCATACTGTCCATTAAATATTAGTGATCAAACATTAATGCTTTGAGACTACAGGTAACATACAGGAATGTTACATACATGATGTCAGTGCACAAATTTTCGCACAAGATGTTAGGTACTGGATAATTAGCCTAGATCTTTCACTCTAATCAACATTGTTATGTTACCTGTGTGCTGACCGGGCACTGGCTTTCTCATACAGAAACTGAGATGTTGGCATCATGCTACTCTTGCAGACTCTTTCATACTGACACTGATGTATTACCCAAATGCTTGCTGATCTCTGACTTCAAGCTGCATAGATGGTTAGCATTTGATTCCCAGCCACAGACTCTTACACAATCCGACATAGAGGTGTGATACAGATGTTCTCGGGGTGCACACACTCACTCAAACCGACATGATGATGCTATTTAAAAACATACATAAGAACATGATGAGATTTCTGAAACTACTTAATGTTTTGAAAAGCAGCTAGATTAGATTTTGCCATATTGCATAGAATTGAAGATTTTACTGTTATCTTGTTTGTGAAAAATGCTGAAGGGCAGTAAATCATAAAAGCATACGAAACCTTATTATGTATCCATAGTCTGAAATCCAGTATTTACAAGTATGGCATCCATCTTGAAATAAATACTTTATAATTCTAAATTATCTGAAATCTCAAATAGTGACTGAATTAGGGAGAGGTGTTGTTGGTTCATAAAAAATATAGCAATAAAAATAAATTGTCAAAGTTCAGAATGTTATAGGCATTAAAGCAAAATATATTACTGAAATTATGAAGGTCCAGAATTTTAATGTGAATTATTTCACAAGTTAATTAGGTTCAGATGATTTAAAATATGTTCTTGGAAAGTTGGGAAAATCTGCTCTTGGATGAGTAGTAGCAATACCTCCTGTGCTCTGATTACATGACAGTGCTGTAACTCTAATTCTCCATAACTGTTAATTACTCAGGCTTCTAGTAAAACCAATTATGTAATTGTAACCAGGAACATAAGTACAAACAAATGAACTATAAATTTGAATGGGATTCTGCATAAATAATAGTTTGACTTACGTCTGTATATATAACATATGATGTAAGCAGTTGCATTAGTTACAGAACGAAAGAACGAAAAAAAATTCAGTTATTCTTAGAAGCAGAAAACATATTAATGGAGAAGTTTCCAACTTACTATGTCTCATTCTTCTGAATTATTGTTGTGTGATTTGGAATCAAGACCAGAGGTAATCAAAGAAGCTGAAAGAAGGGCAGCTCATTTTGTATTATCATGAAATAGAGAAGAGAATGTTATGGATATAATATGCCAGTTGTGGTGGCAATCATTAAACTAAGGTGTTTTTTGTCATGGCAAGATGTTTTCATGAAATTTCAATCACCAATTTTCTCCTCTGAATGAAAAATATTTTGCTGATGCTGACCAACAAAGGGAGAAATGGTCACTGTAATAAAATAAGCGAGATCAGAGTTTTTCACAGAAAGATTGTGTTTGTTTACCCCACGAGCAGTTCAGGAGTGAAATGGTTTGGTGAAACCTTTGCCAGGCACTTAAGTGTGAATTGCAGAGTATACATGTAGATGTAGATCAGCACAGAATACAGCAAACCATTTTCTAGCAGCTGCATTCTTTTATAAAAGAAACAGAAAAGGAAAATAGAGGGGAACTGCATTTAAGAAAGAAGATGAAAGCTGGTGTGTTTGAGATCATCTGGTCTGTGAAACATTATGTCTAGTAGCTAAGGAAATCACGAGGAGGATTGTGTGTGTGCACATGCTGGTTGATGCTGATTAATGTTGGCATGACATCCATCACATATTCACCTAAAAGCATAAAATAATAACTGTTTATTTATTCTTTTTTTTTCTTTTTCTTTTTGCAGCTCCATCATACCACTCGCAGCACTTTGTTGTTCCTGCAACATGGAGCTATGGTACCAAAGAAACAATTAACCATACTGCCACATTTTCTGTGCCACCTCCATACCAGTCACTCCATGTGAGTTTTGTATGACTGAATCAGATTTGCTTGATTTTCCCCACTGTTTTTGTTGTAGTCAGACTAAAGTGTCCTATTTTCACGTAGCAGATTTTTCATTGCCTTTATAATTATTTGCTTTGCTTGTATATGATGTATTAGCATTAAGTGCCTTTTTCTTCATGGGCAGATAAAAACCAATGGGCACCTGCTGTCATCCAGAATCAAACCACCACTGACAGACTCTATAAATCCAAATAAGACAGAGTATGGGGTTGATAATAATATGAACAAAATGTAAGTATTTGTAATTTTATAGATAATCACTATGTAATTTCATAATTTGTTATTTCTTCCTATCTCAGAATTAATTAAAAGCTGGAAACTTAGAGCCAAGAGGTAAAGAGATCAGAGTTGATTTAAAATGAAATATTACATTACATTTAGCACAGTTAATCATCAAAATTTTAAACAGTTTCGTCTGGAACACAGCATTATCAGTATCTGAGTATGTGCAACAAATATGACTAAAGTCTGTTCTCAGTGGCCAGAGATAGCGTGTGTGAGTTGTGCTTCATGAATGTGTGCGTGTGTGTGTTTTCTATGTTGCAAGAAGATCTTTTGGCCGAAAGCTCACTTGTATAGCAGTGTTTTTGTTGTAATTATCTGTGATGCAATGTCTCCTCTATATGATGAGTAGCAATCTATCATTTTTATATTTTAAGTATGACTAAAGGTAGATCTGGGAGAGTGAGTAATACAAATTGTCATTGTCACATGACTAAAATCAGAACTGTTAAACCACAAACATTCTAGCAATCCTTCTAGCCTTAATTTTCCATTTCCAACCTACACCCAGCAGAAGTTTCCCTGCAACTTTGATCAAGATAACTTATTATCCAGTGTCTGCTGTTTTCTTTTGTAATGATTTTCATGGTCATGACTACTTACTAGTTCCCCATTTTCTGTCGTTTTTTTGCCTGGATCATAAAAATATGCATTTATTGCATGAGTATTTAAAATATGTAAATTATTTTGAAGCAAAAAAAGGTTTATACCTATGAACATTGTTCTGCCAAGAATTAAAAAGAGAAAATTCTTTATTGTGCTTCCAGGGTCCTCTCCTTCTACATGTAAGAAATTATAGAGCAAAATTGGGAAACATCATAAAGTTGATTATGGTTACAGCTGGGTAGCACAGTTTCATAAACATGATCCATCAAATTTCAAATTTTTAATTTTTTCCACAACTTACATACACAAGCTAAAAAAATATTATGATGGGGAAATCTTTAAACTTCTGTGTAATCTAAACCCAAGTGAAATGCGTTGTGTGAGCATCATTCAGTGTTATAGTATAGTGCTATTACTTGTCATCGTTCTTTCTCTCTGTCACTCATGAATTTTGAGGTAGTATTGCATGCCTATTTTAAAGCAAGGATTTGTCTGTTAGTGACACATAAATAGTCAGTATGATACTGGACAACTAGAATACTACTATATTGTGAACTATAATAGTTCATTGATAAACTTGGAAAATATATTGCTATGACAGCTAGCATTTAGACTAGAGATACACTATATGAAAAAGGCAGAGTAATCAAATGAAAGTAAGTGCATTAAACAGCTTATATACAGTTTTATTAATAATAGTAAAGTTTCAAGTATTAAGTTTCAGCAAAAGTTCAGTTTCAGTCAAGGGAGGTGACACAGTCATTTAAAACACTGGACTTGCATTCGAGAAGAATTCAGTTCAAATCTGTATCTGGCAACCCTGATTTAGGACTTCTGTAGTTGCCCTAAATAACTTAAGGCAGATACCAGGATGCTTCATTTTGGAAAGGACATGACAGATTTTCTTCCGTACTCTGCCTCAATCAAGATTTGTGCTCTGTCTCGAATGACGCCATCAAGGCTGCACATCCTATGGTATCGGGATCCTCCTCCAGTATCACTTCACCCCTCATGTTCACTCTGCCAGTTTGCATGTTCTTTCTTTTTAATGGCAAAATTATCTTTCTTTACACAGAGAAACATAATGAACTTTCACACTGAATGCCATCTTCATGCATAATGTTAGAGTAAAGCACTCTCCCTTATATTTTAAGTAAAAAAACTTCTCAAGGCTTGTGGTTGCCTCTTGCTATTGTCTGAGAATGTTTATATTATAAAAGTTGGCTTCTCTCAGGCACAGATACTTCAGCCTAAAAAACAAGAAGGTCTTCTCCTGGTTAGTAAACTCATAGAGACTTGGCCAGTATGGTTGCCAGACAGTCAACTACAATATATCTTACAACAATCTCTGAAAGGAAGATTAGAGTTCAATGTACCACCTATGTCACTAGAGATCAACTTCAGATTAAACAAGAATGGATAGAGGTATTGGTGGAGTCCTTGTTTAAGACACCATCCCTGCATTCACCTAAGGTGACTCACAGAAATCATACCAAATCTAAAACAGGAAGGCTATAAGATGATTTGGACACTACTTGTTCAGAATAACTGCATCACCTCACTTGGTCATACCTCCAAATTTCTGGTCAGATGTAGGCCGTACACAGTAAACCTAACTTAGAGAGAGTCCAGACCACTTCAGCTATAGATTGCACCCTGTTTGCAATCATAACTGATGCTTTGAATATCATATTAAGTAATTTCAAAACATTGTTGGAAAAGGCTTGATGAAGACATTGGAACAACTCAACAATATGAACCTCAAAATCATTGTTTCTGAGCCGTATTCCTGTGGTCACCATTTTTAACATATCCATCATCTCAATCCAGATTGTTCAGTTTCTTCCACTATCAGTGTGGTCCTCCTCCAATGAATCCCTACATAATGTTCTAATTTTTATGTTGCTTTATTGCTGACTGCTTTGCAAATGTAAGTCACACTATGAGTATCACAATGAGATAGCAGAATAATGCTCTATTTTTATCCAGATATCAAATTTTCAGTGTTTTCACACTGCATTACATGTATCCTACTTATTGCTATATTCATCTAATTGGATACCTTCTCAATAAAACTCTGACAATTCAATAAATTCAAAATAAAATTGAAAACTTCTGTAAATTATAAGATAATTCAGATTCAAGAAACGAATATTTCTGTTAGCTTCCTAAAAAATAGCACAGTTAGTTGTAAACAGACCTGTATTGTTGCAGATGTGCATCATGGGTGAGTGCATTTAGGGGGCTGCAATGGAGTGGGAGGGGTCTGAGGGGGGGGGGGAGAGGGGGAGAGAGAGAGAGAGAGAGAGAGAGAGAGAGAGAGAGAGAGAGAGAGAGAGAGAGAGATAAGCTAGTGACATTCTGTATACCATTACATGTGACTATGTGCCACACAGCAGTCAGCTACAAGTGAATGGCCACCTATTCTCATATGTTTTCTGTAGTCTGCATCCTGGAGTTTCCAACATCATAATAATGGTAAATGATAAAATTTTAGAATACTTAGAGGAATTTATGAATGTTTAAGGAATTTTTACATTTTGTGATGCAGTGTTTGAATAATAAATTAAGTCTCCTTTATCTATTTATTCTTAAATATGTGTTCCAGGACAAATATCCGAAATGTAAATGGTACTGCTGGGCCCGATGGCACCCATTTTCTACTGGATGATAACAGAAAAACAGCAAGTGGCCAAGTCATGGACTTCAGCTCTCTTAAATTTGGGTGTGATCTTCAGAGTGTGGTTTCAATGGAAATATTGGAGAGTAGCTCATGTATAGATGCTAGAAATGAAGAGGTAAGATAATAAATCATGGATTGATGTGAAAATTTAAGTCGTCCTGCAAATGCTGAGGACTGAAACTACAGATTTTTGTTGAATAATATTTGGTATAGATCTGCTGGGTGCAATAATATAGCATTAGTGCTGATACGCAGAGAAAACAGTAATCAAATCCTGAGCTTTGAAAACTTTAAATTTTGAAAACTTTAAAAATAGTTTCTGTATTCAAAGAAAGTTGTTTATGAAATAAGTGAAAGTAGTGAAGAAAAAGTGGGTGAAAAGTTCTTCCAAATCCTCTATTATGTACTGTTGGAATCTGGATATGAAAGTAACACTGAACCACGCTGGAACTCTAAAATCTGGACTTCCACTCGTAATAACTTGCAAATAATCCATTGCTCAAAAATGAAAATTATGAATAGAACAACCACTGGCACAGTTCTGTGTTTGGGAGGAGGAGGAGGAGGAGGCAGCATATTGTTGTAAAAAATGTAAACAAAGGGTTGGGATAAAAAAAGAAAAAAAAACTGAGGGAGCAGGAAAATAAGAATTAATCAGAGAGCCAAACAAATGTAACAGAAGAACAGGGAATGTAGAAAAAGGGGGAAGAGGAACCAAATTGAGGGGGAGAGAGCTGAGAAGAGGACATAAAGTAGAAAGTAATGTAAATAACAACCAGATGAACAGTATTTTATTGTTTCTTCTCTTTTTCCTCTTCTCAAGTTCCTTCATCAGTTTATGGCTCTCCCCTAACATCTTCTGTCTGCTGATTATTTTTTCGTCTTTTCTCAACATCTTTCTTTTATTTTTATTGTCCTTACTCTTCCTGCCATTATTTCATTGCCCATCTTTCCTAAGATTACTTTTTGGATTTTATCTTATATATTTGATTCATTATTAGTGCATTGAGATTTAACTCTTAAGTAGTATATTCCATACTTACTTCATTCTCATTACCTGCAGTAATGTACCTTGTGCAATGGAGAGTAGGGGGTTTTCCTATTAGTTCACCATAGCTACCCATGAAAGAAGTATTTTTTGTAATTCTACAATATTGAGAAAGTTATATTTTTCACTTGTTGTGTATCCAACAGCTCTGCTAAGTACACAGCTGGCCATTAAAACTGTAACATCAACAAGGACAGCAAAAAATGAAGTTTTGCTTATTGTGTATTTATAATATAGTAGGAAGAATAAATGACTAAATTTGTAAATCATTTGGGGGTATACAGTGTGTAAAATTTAGTACACAGAGCTGCCACCCCTGACAGCAATACTGGCTCTCATCCAGCTGGGAATCAAATTAAATTGAATTTGGGTGATAGATAGGGGTATGTCATTCTATTTTGCTTCCACTCTATGCCAGAGTTTATCAATCATAGTGGCTGGTGAGTGGTGGTGTGCCAGTCTCTTGGCAGCCCATGACAAGATGTTTTTATTGGCTTAGAGTTCTGAAGAATATGTCAGCCAGGGCAGCAGTCAAACACCCTCTACATTGCGGTAGGTCAGGACAGCAAGGGCAACATGTGGCCTTGTCAGAAAATGATGTCATGGAGCCCTCAAAGATAGGCCACAGCCATTGGCTTTAACATGTTACAAATGTAATGGCTGCTGTCCAAATTACTAACTATGCAAGCCATAGGTCATCATGTCAAGTACCCAATGGCACCACACACTATAACACCACAAGCTGGGCATGTATGATGATAATGAAAGCTGTCTGGCAATTTTCATTCTTCTTGGAACCTCCACACACAGTTACATCAACCATAATGTTACAAGCAGAACTGATACTTGTTTGTAAAGTTGGTATGGTACCATTCCTTTGTCCAGTGTTGTAGACAGGCACACCACTGTCATCTCATCTCTCTCTGCTGCCAAATCAAGGGAAACCACAACAATGGTTGTCATGTTGACAGTCCGTGGTACTCCAGATGTCACTACCCTTTCTGTGTGGACAGGTGTCTTGCCCAAAATAAGCCCATTCATTACCTGACTCAAAGTAGTTGATGTTGCTGTACAATCCTGCACAGTCAAGTGAATAATATGTCTGTTCTCCCGGGCACTAATTGTATGGAGCCTTTGAGATCCTGCATGAGTAGAGTTTGGCCCTCCTGTATCCATCAACTCCATATTTGCAGGGCAGTCATGGGATTGGTAGTAGAACAGCAATATCACAGCACAAATATCCTCAGTTTTGGTAGGCACAATCCTGCAACTGTTGGTATCTGACTAATCCTTCTTATATAAGGCAGAACCTGTTCTGCTTAAGCTGTGTTTACACTGAGATTAAAAACATGTTTCCGTTCACAACATTGTTCCTCCAAAGTCAGCAACACATTGGCAATGATGTTTGTTGTTTATATTCCCATCTACACTAACGACAAACATTTCTACATACGTATTTGCATTAAGAGCTATGCTGCGGCAAGTGAAGAGGAAAAATTAATGATATGTGGTGCTGCATTAATAATGCTGGACAAAGTAAGCAGACAAAGGAAAAAAACATAGTCATCATTGGTGGAATGAGAGCACTTGAAGACTTCCAACAAACTTTACACATAATTTCAAACCTTTAAAATAATTTTTCATCCCAGAAAATGATGAAAGGAGAAGAAGTTTATCGCTTACCATTTTTTCTCTGTTCATGCAGTAAAGCCTCAGCATCAGACATGACATTTTAATTTATTTGTTCTTTACTAATGACTCTATTCACAACACAGTTTGCAGACAGTATTCACATACACCACAGAGCGTGGCTGCAGAATTTTATCATTGTGGAACACATATTTGAAGAGAGATTTCACAGACATTTAGATACATGAGAAACTTGATTTTGCTTAAAATGGAATTCAAATTACCAAAATTATATTCATCTAGTGTTTCATATTGAGAGCACTTGGTGACTTCCAACAAACTTTAAGCATAATTTCAAACCTTTTTTAAACTTTTCTCATTTACATGCTTAATATCATATATTTAACACATTAGTGCATTTGTAATCTGATGTTTGAGCTGTTTTATACATGGGAATTTGAGTCTTTAAAGGATTGGGGTTTACTAAGTCTACATCTACATCTACATGATTACTCTGCAATTCACATTTAAGTGCTTGGCAGAGGGTTCATCGAACCACAATCACACTATCTATCTACCATTCCACTCCCGAACAGCGCACAGGAAAAATGAACACCTAAACCTTTCTCTCTGATTTCTCTTATTTTATTTTGATGATCGTTCCTACCTATGTAGGTTGGGCTCAACAAAATATTTTAGCATTCGGAAGAGAAAGTTGGTAACTGAAATTTCATAAATAGATCTCGCCGCGACGAAAAACCGTCTTTGCTTTAATGACTTCCATCCCAACTCGCTTATCATATCTGCCACACTCTCTCCCCTATTACGTGATAATACAAAATGGGCTGCCCTTTTTTGCACCCTTTTGATGTCCTCCGTCAATCCCACCTGGTAAGGATCCCACTCCGCGCAGCAATATTCTAACAGGGGATGAACGAGTGTAGTGTAAGCTGTCCCTTTAGTGGACTTGTTGCATCTTCTAAGTGTCCTGCCAATGAAACGCAACCTTTGGCTTACCTTCCCCACAATATTATCTATGTGGTCTTTCCAACTGTAGTTTTTCGTAATTTTAACACCCAGGTACTTAGTTGAATTGACAGCCTTGAGAATTGTGCTATTTATCAAGTAATCAAATTCCAACAGATTTATTTTGGAACTCATGTGGATCACCTCACAGTTTTCATTATTTAGCATTAACTGCCATCTGCCACACCATACAGCAATCTTTTCTAAATCGCTTTGCAACTGATACTGGTCTTCGGATGACCTTACTAGACGGTAAATTACAGCATCATCTGCCAACAACCTTAGAGAACTGCTCAGATTGTCACCCAGGTCATTTATATAGACCAGGAACAGCAGAGGTCTCAGGACGCTTCCCTGGGGAACACCTGATATCACTTCAGTTTTACTCGATGATTTGCCATCTATTACTACGAACTGTGACTTTCCTGACAGGAAATCACGAATCCAGTCGCACAACTCAGATGATTCCCCATAGGCTCGCAGCTTGATTAGAAGTTGCTTGTGAGGAACAGTGTCAAAAGCTTTCCAGAAATACGCAATCAACCTGAGATCCCCTGTCGATAGCGGCCATTAATTCATGCAAAAGCTATCTGTGTTGCACATGAACGATGTTTCCTGAAATCATTCTGATTATGTTTCAATACATCATTCCGTTAGAGGTGATTCATAATGTTTGAATACAATATATGCTCCAAAACCCCACTGCAAACCAACGTCAAAGATATAGGTCTGTAGTTCGATGGATTACTCCTACTACCATTCTTAAACACTGGTGCAACCTGCGCAATTTCCCTATCTGTAAGTACAGATCTATCGGTGAGCGAGCGGTTGTATATAATTGCTAAGTAGGTAGCTATTGTATCAGCGTAATCTGGACCTGAAGACTTGCCCGTATCAAGCGATTTGAGTTGCTTCGCAACCCCTAAGGTATCTACTTCTAAGAAACTTGTGCTAGCAGGTGTTCGTGTTTCAAATTCTGGAATATTCCATTCGTCTTCCCTGGTGAAGGAATTTCGGAAAACTGTGTTCAATAACTCCGCTTTAGCGGCACAGTCATCAGTAACTGTACCATTGGCACTGCCCAGCAAAGGTATTGACTGCGTCTTGCCGCTTGTGTACTTTACATACGACCAGAAAATTTCTATGGATTTTCTACCAAATTTCGAGACTGTTTCATTGTGGAACCTATTAAAGGCATCTCGCATTGAAGTCCGTGACAAGTTTTGCGCGTCTGTAAATTTTAGCCAATCTCTGGGATTTTGCGTTCTTCTGAACTTCGCATGCTTTTTCCGTTGCCTCTGCAACAGCGTTCGGACCTGTTTTGTGTACCATGGGGGAACAGTTCCATCTCTTACCAATTTGAAGTATGAATCTCTCAATTGCTGTTGCTACTATATCTTTGAATTTGAGCCACAGCTCGTCTACATTTGCATAGTCAGTTCGGAAGGAATGGAAATTCTCTTTTAGGGAAGGCTTCTAGTGTCACTTTATCCACTTTTTAAATATAATTATTTTGGGTTTGTTTCTGGTGGATTTGGAAGAACGGTATTGAGCCTAGCTACAACGACCTTGTGATCACTGGTACTATATAAGACATGGCAGGAATGACATGCTGTGGAGCTGAATTTTGAAGACAGTTGTGGTGTTCATAAGTTCAGTAGGTTGTTGCCATCTGATTTCGAAATTCTGTAGAATATTATGAGGCCAGTTGGCCCAAAGAAAAGCATAACTTTCAGAAAAGCAATTCTGGTGAAACAAAGACTTGTTGTTAATCTTCAGTTTTTGATGTTGGAAGATTCCTGTTAAAGCCTTACATATTTATTCCAAATTTCAAATCCAGCCCTATCTCAAACAATTCCTGCAGATTGTGAAGTAGGACAGAGCATAAACTAACACTAGCATGGCATAGTGGCATTTAGTTGCAATAGACCAGAAACAATGTTCCTTTGATCTAAACTGATACAGCAGTGGAACATTGTTCTTGTATTTGCAACATCTTGACAAATTGTTGCAAACGTCAGTAGCCCAGTACTAGCTGTGAAAAATGTTGTGAATGTTGTTGCAGAACATGTTTCTAATTCAGTGTAAACACACATTTACAAACAACCAACATTCAAATGTGATTTCTGAGTGAAAAACTTGCTGCACAATCTTTCCTTATATATAGAATGTAGGAAACATTATCCTACCTACTTTGTGTGGTTGTACTGAGTAGTTTAATTTGCATATCAAAGTGTGTAATACACTTAATCTCAATTTGACATGTGTTTTAATTTTAGTCGTTAGCAATATACATGGTGCAATTACACTTCACAGTATGACAGCTGATGTACCGGGTGGTTGTAATCAAAGTGCAGCTACCCATGAAGGTCTATCCTTGAACTCTTACAAAAATCAGTGAATGCTGAGATTATAGAGGCTTAATGGGCGGGGGACACACTATCACATCAACAGTGTGAGAATAAGTTGGAAATTTGTGTTAGTCAGGGACCATGTCTGGATGACCAAAACGGTTTAAGCAACCACTCATGAGAAGCAGTAAATCTGGGTTTGAGTCCTGGTCCAGCACAAATTTTCAACATTCCTCATTGATTTATTTCAACACTCACTAGCAGCCATTGTCTGTCTTTTCCTTAGTGCTAGTTTAGATTAACATGTATTCCATTTTCCCAGCTGAAGGGTCTGGAGTCTTCCACTAGAACTGCTGAGAATAGTGTTGATACATAATCTCCTTGCTTGACCTGTTACTCAATCCTGAATTTACCACTATCTTTATGAAGTTCACTGCAAACTATAGCATCAACATGTACATTGCTTACTGTGCTAAAACATGTAGAATCAATGCCTTATTTATTTTGACCAATAAGACCATACAAGGCATGACCCCAGTCCAAAATGTCCACCAAATAACCAAAAATTCAATCAGTGTCCAACAGGAGCAAACCCAGAGGTCAGAGAAAAGTTTCATTTATCACTAAGTCCACAAAAAAACACTGAATGTTATGGAGAAAACACACTGTACCGTGTAACTTTGCTACATTAAATATCTTGTTGGTGGGGTTCAAATGGTATCCACTAAATTACATTTGCTTCATTGGCTGTCCACAACTTTGCCAGATACCTGCAGCTGAAGCTTATGTCATTTATCACAATACTGACTGAAGTGTAGGTGTCATTTCACAGTATTGACTGAAGCTTAAGTGTCGTGTCACAATGGAGCATGGGTGTCGTGTCACAATATTGACTGTTCCACTTTGTGACATGCCCTCTAGTACTGTTAAGCTGTGTCACTATTAACAACTGCACCAGTGTAGCATTCATAAATTAATACAAGTAGAATAGCTTTTATTTATTATAACTCACAAAATACCTTTACTTGAACTCCTGTACACAACTAATCTATACAGATGAAAAATTAGTCCGTCAGAAGTCATCACTTCCAGTAATAAATGCAGCACAATGGCTGTGGTGGTTCCAATAATGAGTATAGTTACTTATAACATGTATTCCAGTATGGCATCTCAATAATATACAGCACTTGTTGATAACTTTGTAACTGTGACCGCAACTCTGACCGGAGTAGAACTGCAACTGCTCTGCAGCCCTTGGACTGCAGGTTATAACACTGCAGATTTCTACACTGGATCCATGTGATTGGTTGCCACTGTTGAAAATCTCCTTACCTGTTGGCTCTCCTGGCCGCATGATTTCACTGTAATCTCTGGTTGATGCCAGTAATGGGTGTGGCAAAGTAGTCCATCTACGGTAAGTGACCTCTGAGAACAGCCACTGAGGGTTGTGGTGCTCATGACCTCACTTGCGAGGCATGCAAGCTGGAACACAAAGGTGCTGGAAGGGATGTCTGTCCAGCAGGGATAACTGGATGATGTAACAATATCATCAACTATCTACCTGTACTACCAAACACAGCAGCTGAGAAAGTTATAAGATAAACTTAATACAATAACATGAACTGTGTGGTTCTATGACGTTTCTTGCATTCAACATTAATCATGTTCCAGTAGCACCCAATGGCTGGGTGAAGTTCATATAAGAATGACATGACTATTTGCAATCTGCAAATTACTTGTTTTCCGCTAACTGATTTTCAGTTGTTTGAATGGTCTTTTACTCCAACACTTCTGTTTCTTACTTTTCTATTTGCTTTTTGCAGGAGGAAACTGTGGATCTGATTGCTTGAGATTTGGTGTCTTCTGCTAAGTACAGTTACTCCAGTTTAGTCTGTTGTTGTTTCATGAACTGTGTGGACTACTGTTTGTTGTTACATAGAAAATGACCATATAGACAATTATTGCAAAGTCATTATTTCACAGGTGTATTTCAAATGGCCAGGTGGATCTTTTATATTTTTGTCCTGAAGCCTACATATCCTGTGGTTATGTTTGCTAAATCAACTTGATTCCAGGATTAACATTGCAGAAAAAAGAACTATACAAATTAGCATAGTACCACATGTTGAAAAAGTGTTTTATGAACCAGAATAAGGTGTCCTGCAGTATGGCTCTATTTACATTTTCTAATATTTTTTATTTATTTGTTGCTTACCATTTTAAATTGCTAGAAGGTTTAAAAGTTTTTATGATACATTCTTCACCCCTTACTACACCATACTACAGCTGAGCCATGGTGAGTTAGGTCATTCCTTGCAGTGCTGTCTTTGCAAAAATACACATTTTTTAAAATTGTGACTCATTCTTAAGGGAATAAATATACTATGAGGTTGTTGTCCGTATTCACTAGAGGTCTGGTGTAAACACCTATAGTATCTTTATTACACATTTGTGAGTATTCACTAGAGGTCTGGGGTAAACACCTATAGTATCTTTAATAACTTAGCATCACCAAACAAGTTAAAGATAGCATCATAAAACAAGTTAAAGATACGCCATAAAATTTGCAAAGGACTCCATCAGCAAACTGTAGTAAATAAGGTAAAGTCTGAACCTCCTCACCAATGTGTAAAAAAAATTAAACAAAAAAATTCTTGATCTAAAAGTATACATCCATAATGTACAAGGGCTCAAAACCAAACTTAATGAATTAGAAATTTTGTTATCAAGTGCAAGTGAACTGTCAGATACACAGAGATTATGTATTAATGAACATTTCATGAGGTCTTTTGAAATAGAAAGTGTTGTGATACCAAATTTTTAACTCGTAGGACACTTCTCAAGAACATCTTACAAAGGTGGAGGTAGTTGCATGTTTGTAAAAGACAACATTACTGCTACACCTCTTGATATTTGCAATTCATATAGTATTGAAAAAGATATAGAACTGTCAGGTGTAGAGCTTACAGATCTAAATGTTTATATAATAGCACTTTACAGGTCACCCTCTGGTAGCATAGGGACTTTCTACAAAAATCTAGCACCAGTAATAGAAAATCTAAGTAAAAGAAAATCATGTAGTGCTCTAATATGTGGCGACTATAATATAGATTTTCTCTCAGAAAACTCTAGCCAACTAAGCATTAAAAATTTTATGAACAGCTACAACCTAGACCTAATGGTTAACACTCCAACCAGGATAACAAATCACAGTACCACTTGTAGCACCATAAGTAGCAAGCAATATAAATTGTACTGTATCCTCCATCAAACTAGGATTTTCAGACCACAATGCATTAATTATGCAGGTCTGGTTGCAAAATAACAGTCACGAACACAATAAAATCACTGTACAGAGGAGAAACTTCAATAAAACCCACAGGCATACTTTCCTCTTTGATATACAAAATGAAAACTGGCAAAATATATATGAGGCTCAAACAGTAGACAGCAAATATGAAGCATTCTTGGATATTTTCTGTTATTATTTTAATTGCCACTTTCCCTTACAAACAAAATGTATCAACAAAGATAGGAAACTCTCCAGCTGGATCACCCCAGGAATCATTAGATCATCACAAAGAAAAAGAGAACTTTTTTTACGTTAGCAAATCCAAACTAGGCAGTAGTGAAGCATTTAAGTCATACTTTACTCTATATAAAAAGATATTAAGGAACATAGTAAATGCAGCCAAAAAGCTACAGAATGATAACTACCTCAAATTGTCATCAAATAAGACCAAAAGCATGTGGCAACTTATTAAAATGAATACTAATAGACGAAAACAACTACAAAGTGATATTAGCTTAAAAATAAATGGAAAATTAGTCTCCAGTGGGAAAGAAACAGCAGAGGAATTAAATAACTACTTTACAGAAACAGTAGAAAACCTGGCTAACCATCTTAAAAATAGCTGTCCCTTACAACTAGAACCAAACTTATGCTCGGAGACTCTATTTTTAAGGCCTACATCTGAAATTGAAATAGAAAAAACACTTCACAGCAAAATTTTAAAAAAATCATCTGCTGGACAAGATCAAATTCCACGCTTCCTCCTTCATAATTGCAGTAACTTTATCAGTAAACCCCTAGCCCACATAATAAACTTCTCATTCCTGAATGGTGCATTTCCTGGTATGCTCAAAATTGCAAAAATTATACCTGTCCACAAAAAAGGAAGCAAAGAGGATCCCAGTAATTATCGACCCATTGCACTGCTTTCAACTTTTAGTAAAGTATTTGAATATATAATGGCCACAAGAATCACGTCCTTTCTAGACAAAGAAAATATCCTGTCATCTGCTCAGTTCGGCTCCCAAAGTAACTGATGCAATACAAGAATTTCTAGATCATGCACTGGAGCTTGTGGACAAAAAACTCCCAGCCATAGGTATCTTCCTATATCTAACAAAGGCATTCGACATGGTTAATCATAGTATACTTTTGCAAAAGATGCAATCCTATGGAATAAGAGGAAATGCCTATGACTGGTTTAAAAGCTATCTGGAAGATCAACAGCAGTATGTCGAATTAAATGAAACTAAGCTCTCAGGTATAGCTAGCACTGTACATTCCTCCATACATACCATAAAGCAAGGCGTTCCCCTAGGCTCCGTCCTGGGCCCCTTGCTGTTATTACTTTACATAAAAGACCTTCCTCACAGCCTACCAGACGCAAAAACCCTTTCGTTTGCTGATGACATCTCTATACTCATATCTGCGCCCAAACAAATTCTCCAATCTAATATAGATAGGACCACAGATCAAATAAGTTGATGGCTTCAAAGTAACAGGCTACTGCTTAATGCAAAAAAGACAATTGGAATAACCTTCCACATGGCCCGAAACAGAAATCCATTACTACCAACTATATCACTGGAAAAAAGTAATGTTAAACTTGAAAATGAAATAAAATTTTTGGAGGTCCCTACTACTAATACGCTCACATGGAAAAGGCACATTGACGTTACCAGGACAAAACTTAGTAAAGTATGCTTCATGATTAGATCAATAAGGAATGTCACTAACACAAGTACCCTCACCACAATGTACCATGCACTCTTTCACTCTGTACTTAACTATGGAATCATCTTCTGGGGCCAAAATTCTGAATCAATTAAGGTATTCAAACTGCAGAAGAAGATAACAATTATGTTCAAAAACAAAGAGATACTTGTAAACCATTATTTAAGAAACTAAATATTTTGCCCCTCCCATGCCAATACATACTAGAATTATTATTCTTTACCAAAAAAAGTATCAACAAAATTAGCAAAAATATGGATTACCACGATTATGACACAAGATCAAAAACCCCTCTAAGAATACTTACCCACTCAACAAAACTGTACAGTGATGGTGTCAAGTGCATGGGAATAAAATTATATAATCATCTTCCAACTTTTATACAAGAAATCCAAGAAGTAAATACATTCTAACAGACAGTGAAATCTCTTTTATTAAAAGACTGCTTTTATACCATCCAGCAATATTTGGAATCAAAATTGTCTTAGTGCATGATAATGTATCAAATCTGAATGTTGTTAAGTCAATTTTGTCACATCATGTAACAATTCTCTGTAAAGCTGTTACTTTAAGTAACATAATTTTGTAGGTAATGTAAAATAATCATTCTTCTGTGTTCTTGTTTACTGTTTTAGACTCCTGTAAACTGTGTATTTGTATTGACTTATCCCATATCAGTTGTACAAGCCATTGTACTGATTTGATCTACGGGACAGATAATAAATAAATTAATAAAAATAAAAATTACACATTTGTGAGCAAAGAACAATTTCTTTGTAGTGACTGTAGAGCAATATTCATTGTCTTTTAGTGAACACTGTAGTGTTATACATCTTTACTCACAAAAAAGCAGGGTTTTATATTTTTCTATATAGAGCACTCAGTAGTGTGGCTGTTAATAGGTGCATTGTCTTATAGATACCAGCTGTGTTACTAAAATTTATTTTCACTCTTTTTATTTGCCTACCTTCTCAGGTAATGAGAAGAGTTGCTGAAATGCAAGAATTGGTACAGAATTCAGAGCAGTATCTGACACAACATCAGAGGGAAGAAAGTGATTCAGAAAGCTCACATATTTCTTCATTAGATTCTGATGCCCCTGGTCAACTGAAACACAGTGATTCATTACTCTTGTTGGCACAGGTAATCTCTCATTTAAATCTTTTTTTAGTTTATGTTAAGTATCTGCATTCAGTGACATTTAGACAAATTGAAGAGTGGAAGTGGAAAACATTGTAAGTGCCAAATCTCACATCGTTTTTTGATTTTCCTGAAAAATTTATCTCATTTTGTACATAATTTATTTGTATCTAAAAAATTGATAATGTATTTCGATATCACATAATTATGCTGCCCACTTCATCACCGCAAAAAATGATGAGACAAATTAGAAAATAAAAACAATTCATTAATAATATTCTGAGTACCATATCAGGGAACTAACTGGTTGTAAATGCCAGTAGGAAAGTTCTTGATACTTGTGCCATTAGTACTGAGGTACTACATTTTATTTGTGATAACACAAGTACAGAAAGCAATAACTACCCTGTGCTGATGATGAGGAAATGGCAACATCGTAACAGTGTCTCTCTGTTTTGTAATTGATAAATGTGGCATAGCATACATCTGCCGTAGTCTTTCCTTGTTTGAATACATTGACATTTTTCTATTCTTTTGTTTGAAAGTAAGAATTTTAATAGCTGTTTGAGATGGATGTGTATAAGACAGTTTGATCATACTGCATTTGGAGACAGTGTTTCAGCAATGTTTTTAAAATCAAAGAAGTCAATTGTATGCATTGGAATAATGTGGAATGGGTTCATAGCCTTAGCTGACTCAACAAACTTGTGTATAACTTTTGGAAAGAAGACTTTGGCACATGGCACATGGCACTTGGAACTCTTGATAGAAGCAACACCTGGCACGGAAACCATGTTCGAAACACTTTCTCCATGATTTGACCCTTGGAGTAAGTCTAGGGAAATGCAACAGAGTACCAAGAATATAATATCACCAAATTCACATTTTGTGGAAAAAATGGTACTTACAATGATTTCAATATACTCTATTCTGTTGTTTCTCCTATTTATGTTATAATCAAGAAGTTCTTCACTATTCCAAGTTGCCAATGCCTGAGACCATCAATATTATCCAAAACATTCTTAGTTAAATCTGCAGTAATGTTTTACATCAGTGATATAAAAGTAGCTAAATTATACCAGAGACAACAGTACATCAGCTGCAGAATGTTGCAGGGTACAAGAAGTCACATTTGCACAGAAGGAAGTAAAAAACAACTTATAACAATGAATATACAAATGAAGTGTGGAGTGATTTACAGAATTTGCTCACATCATTCTTCTGTAGCAACAGATGCTGCTCAGAGAGATGCTGACGAGTTGTAGATGCACCACATAGGATGAATATGTGACTGTAAAACATAAATCTGGACAAACTGGATGGGGATATAAATAAGAATGCCAATTTGAGTCTGGCCTTTAGTATGGAGCAAGGTTTTGCTGCATTTTTTTGTGTCTATTCAAACTCTTCACCCCCTTATCCTAGAAACTGTTGCATCAGAAATTTTTATGGTGATAAGTATAAACTTGCAGTGGTAATTGATCCTGTTGAAAAACTGTTGCAGCTTCTTCAATGTACTCTCAGTTGTGGAACTGGTTTTAATACATCTTTACTCAAGGTATGACACAGATATTCGATTTCTTTTGCACCTGCTACTTCCAACTAAATGAGATGGACCTTTATATTGCCCCGGTATTCCTACCTGGTTTTGTCTGTGAGAGTTACATTGTCCAAATAATGGCAGACACAGGGACTGGCTATGTTAATGGAAGATGGCAGGAGTAGTGGCAATACCGAAAGACAATATCTTACATTATGTACTCAAAAAGGGGTTCTATGACCATAATTTTTTGGGATTTGTCATTTAATGGTAATTGTAAATATTGGGTTGGTGAATATGTTAGTAGTGGTTTTCCATTCATGTAACAGAGACTTTAGTCATCAGTAAAATATTCTCCTTCACTATTTGTTTTTTGATAGAAAACAGAAAAGGTGAAAATCTAAGTGTGCAAGATCAGGTGAATAAGGTGGATGGATAATGACTTACCAACCCAACTCCTCTATAGCATCTTTGTCATTCTAGCAGACTGCGGGCAAGTGTTATCATGGAGTAGCATAAGTTAATGCAGTCTTCCTAGTCATTGTTCTTGGATTGTGTCTTCAAGATGTCTCAGTTGTTTACAATAGATGCCAGCAGTGATGGTTACACCTCTGGGAAGCAATTCATAGTGCCCCAAAGAGTAGCTGTTCCACCAGATGCATAACATTATCTTTCGTGGATGCGCGCAAGTCTTTCTTTGGGGAGTTGCTGCTTTGTTTGGGCTTAACCATTCCTTTCTTTTTCTTATGTCAACATAAAGACATCATTTCTTATCACCAGTGATGACAAAGGATAGGAGTGGTCAGTTTACTTCATGAGCCAATTGATGATGAGCAAGTAGAGATGCACATATGGCCATCCACTGACATTTGTGATTTTGGCTCGGAATAGTGGTACCCATACACCCAATTTTGAGCCATCTCCATTCCATGCAAATGTCACATGCTGCTGGAATGATCACAGTTCATCACATTTGCCAGTTCTCAAGCGTACTGATGTAGTTCATTGTGTATTAACGTGTTTAAACAATCTTCTCAAACTCCAAAGGTCTTCCTGAACACGGAAAGTCAGTAATGTCAAAACGATCCTCCTTAAAATGAGAAAACCATTTTTTGCTGTGTTCTGTCCAATGGCATTATCCCCATACTTGGTGCAAATGTTTCTGGCTGCCTCCCCTGCTCTCACCCCTCTTTTGAAATCAAATGGAAGAACATGTCAGAAATGTTCCAAATTCTCCACTTGGTACTCCATTTTCTTGCATCCACTGCTCCACTCACTATCTTTCTAGTTTACGCAATAGTTCCTCAAGTTGAAAAATTGGTTATGAGTCTGTTACAGATTGTGTTAATTGTACACTTAAGCCACCACAGATGCCTTTACAAAACTTGCACTGAGTGAGTGGAACAGAAGTGAGACACTGCTGAATGCTTCATTGTTGTGTGCCTGGTAGTTGTTTATGCAACTAAACCCATGGTAATAGTTGAAGCATACTTGTTGCTTAAACTGAGATGAAATTTATGGCACCCTAAATAAAAGAACCAAAAATATTTTCTGTTTCTTGAGAATCAACCACTAAAACTGTTAATCTCCAATTGACTTACTTGAAATGAATTGTTTGTGTACTGTGACAGAGGAGGCACCTGTTACCCATCTGTGGTGATGGGGGAGCTTAAACAACTATTAAGTTTCAACATTTATTAAGGAGACCACAGCACCTATGTTTACCAGTAAACATATAGTTACACAGTTCTGATCTGCCAGGAAGCTTCATATCAGTGCACACTCTGCTCCAGAGTGAAAATTTCATTCTATAAGTATTCCCCAGAGTGTCACTAAGCCACATCTCCACAACATCCTTTCTTCCAGGAGAAATCTGTGAGCACTGGTTGTGAATCGTGCTTTGGTAACTCATCTGGTAGAGCACTTGCCGGTAAAAGGCAAAGGTCTTGAGTTAGTCCCAGCCTGGTACACATTTTTAATCTGGCAGGAATTTTCATATAGGTACCTTCCTGATTGTAAAAGTAATAGGGAATGGTTGTAGTGTAGACTCTCAAAGCCTGAGGGGCTGTTGTCATTTCTACAGCTACATGATGATAAGATGATACTAGATACAGCTTAAGGGAATGGCTAAAGTTTGCAGCTACTACATTTCTGTGGTTATTACAACATACTAATATAGCTTGCCTCTGTGGGTATTCATATTGGTCTTGTTTACTGAAGTATTTTTGACAAAAAGCAGTAAAATACTAAAATATCTAGATCTTGTAAATACTCAGCCTGAACTTGAAGGTGAAAATGGAAAAACAACACTGCTTGGTTTTAAAACACTTACCATTTGCTTTTGAAAGATAAAAACTTGTCTGGTTTGAATGATACTATTTGTAATGATGAAAAACTGTTGATCAGTTAGTTTAATTACTACATGGAATCGAACAAGGGGAGGCTATTTCAAACTCCTCTGCTGTTTGTGACAGTTTGAATGCTGGGTCAGCATGAGTACATATTCTAAAGTTGGTATTGGTAGTTTTAATGTTGCTATTTAAACCTTGTCATCTGAGGTGAATATATTGTATATTAAAGGATTGGTGTGAGAAGTCTAATGCTCGTCATTAGCTCATGTGAATAAATGATGGCAGTTAAAGCCATTCAGCTACACAACAGCTGCATCTCTATACATTATTGGAACTGAAGCTTAATTATAAATAAGTGGGTTTTTTCTAAGTCTACCAAAATAAGAACTTAAGTAAACTACAAATATCAGCAAGTGATAACATACTCGGATAAAACAGTGGGTTTAGTTTTCTGTGAAGGTGCAACATATCTAGATTAAATCATGATCAAAAGAAATAGTGTTATATTATAGTTCTGGATCCATCACCCAAAAACCTCCAAAGTGGCATTTCAGTCTCTCAGGGTTTCTATCTAATACTTCCTCATCTAGTGAAAAGACTGCACCCAAACACTTATTCAGATTTCCACCAGTACAATACTAGAAATAAAGAAAGATTTTACATTGGCAGCCACAGAACAGTGCTTTACGAAAGGGGGCCTCAGTACGCAGGTATAAAATTAGCTAATGCACTGCCTAGTGCAGTCATGGCTCTTCCTACAATTAAACTGAAACATCAACTTAAGAAATTTTTAGTAAAACACCCTTTCTACTCATTAGAAGAGTACCATACTTATATGAAGAACAACAAATGCTTTGTGAAATTATGTGAATAGAAATCAGTAAACATCTTATTGTAATTTTGTTGTAAATTAATGACGTATTCAGAAGAATGTGTCTTGCGTATTGTACAAATAACTTTAATCATTACTGTTTCTTTGGACATGTGCAGTGTACCATTCGATGTTGAATAAAGCTATTATTATTATTATTATTATTATTATTATTATTATAGTTTCAATGGAGTGAATAGTGAAGGGTGTGGCTACACTACCAATGTGCTGTGCTCCAGTAAGGCTTTCAGCTTTCACAGGTGTAGCTGTTGTAATAATTCCAGTTGCTGCTGATACCACCACTCTTGTCTTTGTATTAATGCTACTAGAATGGCTTCCATGTTTTAACTGATTCTGTACACTTTCAGAATTGTTTATCTTCATCACTCATTTTATATTTGTAATATAAGCACAATTTATTGCAGGTATAGGGTCATAACAGTAATAGACCATGTAACAGTTGAAAGTCAAATTTCAGTCTACAGCCAAGTTGCCATACACAGTCAGGAAAACAAGTCCAAGTACTTCATTTATAAACTGTGTCCAAAAGCAATAGTTCATCAACCAGAGAATGATTTAGATTCCAGTAATTCACAAATTCACATACATAGGGAAAAACATTGAAGACCCAGTCAGCCCGGTGTAGTTACAAGTGAAGTCCAGAGTGAGACTGTCGTCCCTTTAAGGCAGTCTGAAGGCCATATTAGCTAGCCCATATGATTCTTCTGTTGTGGCATTTGGAGGGTTGCTCAATTGCTGCACACTGTATGTGTTGTCTATACTTTGTGGGCCACCAAAATTGGTATAATCTTCCTACTGGGATGCAGTACATCAAACCAATAAATTATTTATTATTATTATTATTATTATTATTATTATTATTACCAAGTTTTAAATAGAGGAAGCTTCAATGCACATTATAGAAATAATAATGCCATGTAATTCATCATCCCCCCCCCCCCCCCTGCCCCAAAGTTTACTTATGGTGGATGCTAGCCGTAATATTTGTATATCATCATGTCAATGATTTTTAATAGGGACAGAAGCTCATCTCAGATGAAGTAAATGATGCAGTGAGAAATATAGATTTAGGAGACAATGAACCATCTGAGAGTGATACCGATTCTATGAGTACTCCTACAAACAGTCCATCACACCGGCCACTGTCTGGTATGTATACACAACATTTATTTTTGCATATATTACCAAAAGTAAGTAGTAATGTAAATAATTAAAGGCACTGGTATTTTGTGTGAGTAAATAATGAATATTTTAAGAATGGGTTATTAAAGCTCATTTTTAAATTTTTTTTAAATTTTTGTATCATCGGATGCTAGGCTATAAATCAGTCCCACAAGTTTAGTCATGGAAATGAATCTTTGAGAAACCAATAGTAACTTAAAACTGTACTTCATAATACAGTCCTATATTGAAGAAAGTTCATGAATGGCCACGAGGAATGTCTATAATAATAATAAACACAACTTCTGTTACTAGTCATGTACCATCTCTCAGATTCTTTTGTGACTGCAGCTAAAGAAATACATAATGATATTTTGACTTTAATTATACATCTTCAGTTTATTCATAGTGTACATTATTTGTTTGTAACATGAGGCTGATACCCTTGAATATTGTATAGTCAACAGAAACATTTGAATAGCACAACACCAAGTTTTCTGAAGTTCCTGGACATCATTTTCTGTTAATGACAAATTTGTTAACTGCAATAACTGACAAGAAAAATGTTGACAGTTGGTTTGCACAGTATACTTACAGGGTATTTCAAAAATGACCGGTATATTTGAAACGGCAATAAAAACTAAACAAGCAGCGATAGAAATACACCGTTTGTTGCAATATGCTTGGGACAACAGTACATTTTCAGGCGGACAAACTTTCGAAATTACAGTAGTTACAATTTTCAACAACAGATGGCGCTGCAAGTGATGTGAAAGATATAGAAGACAACGCAGTCTGTGGGTGCGCCATTCTGTACGTCGTCTTTCTGCTGTAAGCGTGTGCTGTTCACAACGTGCAAGTGTGCTGTGGACAACATGGTTTATTCCTTAGAACAGAGGATTTTTCTGGTGTTGGAATTCCACCGCCTAGAACACAGTGTTGTTGCAACAAGACGAAGTTTTCAACGGAGGTTTAATGTAACCAAAGGACCGAAAAGTGATACAATAAAGGATCTGTTTGAAAAATTTCAACGGACTGGGAATGTGATGGATAAACGTGCTGGAAAGGTAGGGCGACTGCGTACGGCAACCACAGAGGGCAACGCGCAGCTAGTGCAGTAGGTGATCCAACAGCGGCCTCGGGTTTCCGTTCGCCGTGTTGCAGCTGCGGTCCAAATGATGCCAACGTCCACGTATCGTCTCATCCGCCACAGTTTACACCTCTATCCATACAAAATTCAAATGCGGCAACCCCTCAGCGCCGCTACCATTGCTGAACAAGAGACATTCGCTAACGATATAGTGCACAGGATTGATGACGGCGATATGCATGTGGGCAGCATTTGGTTTACTGACGAAGCTTATTTTTACCTGGATGGCTTCGTCAATAAACAGAACTGGCGCATATGGGGAACCGTAAAGCCCCATGTTGCAGTCCCATCGTCCCTGCATCCTCAAAAAGTACTGGTCTTGGCTGCCATTTCTTCCAAAGGAATCATTGGCCCATTTTTCAGATCTGAAACGATTACTGCATCACGCTATCTGGACATTCTTCGTGAATTTGTGGCGGTACAAACTGCATTAGACGACATTGCGAACACCTTGTGGTTTATGCAAGATGGTGCCCGGCCACATCGCACGGCCTACGTCTTTAATTTCCTGAATGAATATTTCGATGATCGTGTGATTGCTTTAGGCTATCCGAAACATACAGGAGGTGGCGTGCATTGGCCTCCCTATTCGCCAGACATGAACCCCTGTGACTTCTTTCTGTGGGGACACTTGAAAGACCAGGTGTACCGCCAGAATCCAGAAACAATTGAACAGCTGAAGCAGTACATCTCATCTGCATGTGAAGCCATTGCGCCAGACACATTGTCAAAGGTTTCGGGTAATTTCATTCAGAGACTACGCCATATTATTGCTACACATGGTGGATATGTGGAAAATATCGTACTATAGAGTTTCCCAGACCGCAGCGGCATCTGTTGTTGACAATTGTAACTACTGTAATTTCGAAAGTTTGTCTGCCTGAAAATGTACTGTTGTCCCAAGCATATTGCAACAAACGGTGTATTTCTATCGCTGCTCGTTTAGTTTGTATTGCCGTTTCAAATATACCGGTCATTTTTGAAAAACCCTGTAAGTGTCTGGCAGTGCGTGTGAGCTTATTTCTTGTGTGTATAAAAGTAATGTTTGTGTTTGGTGCTTTCCTAACATTTCCATATCACAAGACCATTGCTGACTGTAGACATAGGTGCACGTATGAAAAAGT
Organism: Schistocerca gregaria; assembly: GCF_023897955.1. Lineage (NCBI taxonomy): Eukaryota > Metazoa > Arthropoda > Insecta > Orthoptera > Acrididae > Schistocerca > Schistocerca gregaria. Next base: position 750,589,150 of record NC_064931.1, read on the forward strand.
GGTACTAGTCTTGTGACCCATCACAGGTCACCTCTGGTGGCTAGCCCACACAGCTGCTGTTGGCAGACTATTTGAAGTGTAACGTGCAGGCAGCCTGATGCCATGGTGTGTATCCAGATGTTTCATACAGGGTTATAGCACCTCTGCACTCTTTGGGAAAGGGCAGTCCCTCTGATGTTGGTGTTAGGGCAACTGGTTATACATCCAAGGCCTCTGCAGCAGATGCCACAGGTTATGACAGTGGCAGGGGAAGAAGATTCTGGCCTGGAAGTGGTGAGTAGGGGCAGAAATGGCATGTCTACAGACAAGTGTGGTGACTGCCTCCACATGAAATACCATAAAGGTGGACCAGCCATCATGGGGTTGGCAGTAACTCAATGTCTTGGCCATCAACATAGTGGAATTGTGCCAATGGTGAAATTGTTGGCCCCTTGGGTGGGGGCACTGAGTAAAACAGTGACAAAGGACCTGACGGCGCCAGCCCAGCTGGCGGTGGAAGTGCAAGTGGCATCATGGGAAGAGCCAGCAGCATGCATCAGGGCACCAGATCCTGAAGGACAGACAGGAGATGGCAACATCCACAAGTAGGATGGATCCTTCTCCGCAGCAGAGATGTCCCGTGATGCCAGGACAGGTACTGAGGGAGGAGACAAAGGCAGCAGTGTTGGACTCACGACCCTTGCCATTGTGTGAGGATGCAGCTGATTGTGGTGGTGAACCACCAACCCCTCACTGGTGCACACAATACAGAAGTGGTGGCCAAGGCATCCATAGACTGTAACCGGAATCTGCTTCAGTTGGCGGCCAAACCCCATACCCAGATCGCAGAGCCAGAAGCGCGAAGAGGGCCGTGTCATTGGACATTGGTGGTGTAGCATGAACAAGTGCAGCAGGGTGCGTGGCTAATGACCATGGAGCATCCGAGCCAGACTCCTATTCCCCACGGGCATAAACCTGTAGGAACTCAAATAGCATGTCAAGGCATCAGCTGTGGAAGAGTCCATGATGTACTTCTTCATTTGAACCTTGAATATGCAGACAGGATGTTCTGCCTCACCATTAGATTGGGGTGGGAAGGAGGAGCAGTTACATGGTGAATGCCTTGATGTGATGTGCACAGAAGTCACAGAAGATCTGAGGCACTGCATATCATTATCTGTCACAAGCATATAAGGCAATCCGTCAATTGGAAAAAGCTTTGAGAGGACCTGAACCATAGCCATGGCTAACATTGAAGGACATTGGATAACTATGGAAATTTTGAGAAAGGATAGACAACCAACAACCAATAAGAACTGAAGAATGATCCTGCAAAATCAACATTGATGTGTTACAATGAACACTGCTGTGCAGGCCAAGGAGAGAGCATTGCCTGTGGCACTGTCTGTTGCATAGCACACTGAGAGTAGGCCACAACTCTGAGACCCAATGTCACTGTCAGTGTTCTACATCTACATCTACATCTACATCTACATGGTTACTCTGCAATTTACACTTAAGTACCAGTCAGAGGGTTCACCGAACCATTTTCACACAACTTCTCTACCATCCCACTCTCGAATGTCACGTGGGAAAAAGAACACCTAAATCTTTCCATTTGAGCTAAAACATGTCTGTCGGCCAAAGACTTGGTACAAGAGAACCCCCAATGTCTAGACATAGGAGCTGAAGCACATCCCACTGAAGGGTGGCAAATAGTTACATAATGGATCAGAATCCCTGCTCAGAGGCACACAAAACTGGATTGGCAGCAACAGCAGCTGTGATATGGGAGCCTATAATAGGAATCCCTTTCACTTAATGTTGCACTTCAACATCTGAGTAAAAACAAAGTAGCTCATCCTGATCAAAAGTAGGATCCGGTACAGCGCAGGTACAGCGCATCACCATTGGTGTGCTGTGTGGTACCACTAAAAATTTATTTCATATTTGTAGCAATACAAGGCCCAACACTGGACGTGATATATTGCTTTGTCAGGGAACAAAGCAGTAGGATTAAACAACTAACCGAAGGGCTTGTGGTTTGTAATGACATGGAACTTAGACCCGTACAAGAATACATCAAACTTCTTGAGGGAGTATACAAGAACCAAGTGCTTCCTATTCAACTTGAAGGTTGTGCTGCTGAGCAGAGTTAAGTTTTTTTTATGCATAAGCTATCAGATGTTCAGAACCACCCTCTCACCAATGTGCAAGAACAGCCCCAAAGCCATACTGAGAGGCGTCTGTAGCCAAAATTAGATGGTGGCCAGGATGGAAGATAGCCGAACAAGAAGCAGAATGCAATTTAGATTTCAAAAGTATGAACATGTACTTGTAGGCCAGCATCCACCAAAAAAGAATGTCCTTGTGGAGCAATTCATGGATAGGATGGGCCATCATGTTTGCACCCAGAATTAATTTTTGATAGTAGGCAATTTTCTGTGAAAATGCTTGGAGTTCCTTTGACATCATAAGAGCAAGGCAGGGCTGTGGTAGTAGTTAAATGATGACATAAAGGCTTTACAACATCCCCAGAATACCTAAAAACCATGAATACACAATGGATGGTTGAAAAAATTGTGACTTGGCCAAGTTGCACTTTAACCCCTTAGTAACTAGGTGCATAATGCTCTTCCATGGATGCGCCCATTACAGTAATGTCATCAAGATAGTTGATGCACCCTGAAATTGACACCATCAGTTGTTCCAAAAATATGCTGAAAAATCACACTGAATGGGAGATGCTGATATTGGTAAAACCCAAAGGGTCTGTTAATGAGCCTTTTCAAATCCCCCATCCACAGGAACCTGTAAATAGGCTTCAGATAAATCAGTTTTAGAGAAAAACTGGTCACTAGTGAGTTTGGCCAATAAGTCATCCTGATAGGACAAAGGGCAGGTGTCAATGATAGATTGAGCATTAATGGAAACTTTAAAGTTACCACAGAGGTGAAGCTGATCATTTGCTTTTTTAACAATCATGAGGGTGGTAGACAACTCACTTGATGTAATAAGCTCTATGACTACCAACAACATGAGCCTGTCGAATTTTGATTTCACGTGATCATGCAAGGCCACTGGAATAGGGTGCACATGGAAAAAGCACAGCTGGACATTAGGTTTCAGGGTAAGGTGGGCCATAATGTTAGTGGCAAAACCTAGCCCATCTGAATAAAGAGATGACAACTCAGAACACAGAGAATCTAATTACTCATAAGGTACCTGATCAGAAATGAGGTGCACCACATCCACAATTGAAAAACCAAAAGCATCGAAAGTATTCAGACCTAACAAATTGTCAGTGGCAGCATCATCCACTACCAGAAAAGTCAAGGAATGAACCACAGATTTATACACAGCTGTAAAGTGCCCCAAAATTGGGAAATGCTGCATGTTATAGCTCACCAAATGTCAAGTAACCAGAGACAATGCCAGAAATCCTAAGTCCACAAAAGTTTGCGAGTTCAGCAACGTCAGTGCTGCACCCATGCCCACTTGTAGTTGGAGTACTCTTTCCATCACTCACACTTCAATAAACAGTTTCTTATTATTTGTAAGCACTGGAGACACAGCCAACAACCATGTCCATATCTGCAGGAGAGGACTGGGAATGACACCCAGACACTACTTGCCCCTTTTTACTACAGATGTTGCAAGTTTCCCTGACATGTTTCACGAAACAGTATGGGCAAGATGGGAGCTCTGCCATTGCTGTGATTATTGTTTGCCATGTCACTGTTCAATGCAGTGCAGAGGTTGTGTTTGTATGGCTACCACGTGGTCCTCCACTCAACAACTGACACTCAATGATCAGGAACAGGAGCCACTGGGGCAGTGTCACACCAAGCCTCAATTTGATCACTAGCAACACAAGACATTTCGAAAGACTGAGCACTATTTAACCCTTCTGCTGAGGATGGATTCTTGTGCTGCAGTGCACATTGATATACCTCCTTGTCAGAAGGCAACCGAATGCTGGCATCATGGACCATAAAATCTGCTTAGGAATCATGATGAGTAACAGTAACAAACTGACATTTGCAACTGAGGTCATGGAGTTCAGCTGTCAAAGCCTAGTTGGACTGGTGGGTCTGTTTCTGACAATAGAACTTGACACAGACTGCAATGATATTTATTTACTTACAACAATAACTGGACAACTTACACATTCCATGGGATGAAAGTGATGCCAGTTCCTGGAGTGAGGCTATGTGGCACAACAGCTAGTAGATTCAAGGGGAAAACTAAAAAAGGAAGAAAGGAACAAAGCCTTACACATGTTTATATCCGTGATACCAAAAGTTAGGAAGTGTTGCCGAAGCTGCTTCTCATAAGCCTCCCAGTCTTCGGCCATATCATCATAAGGGAGAAAAGGTGGCAGGTATGCTGATGGTGTAGAAGCCTGCATAGTCAATGTAGCCAAAAAATTCATGATAGCAACCATAAGAGCCTGCTGCTGCTCAAGACAGATTTGATCACTGCTTCCATTGACATGACAACTGACAAACAGTTAAATAGACTGAGCACATGGAAGTGAGCATGACACTTGTTGCCAACAACAAAAGTTTATTTATCCACATTCAAATACATGACAAAGATTAATGGTACAATAAGTAGTAGAACACAGTTTGAGAGAGAGTGCCGGCTACACTGTCTTTATATAGAGGAGGGCATGCCATCCACATTAGACTTGTGATCCACCACTGGCAGCCTCTGATGGCCGACCTGTGGAATTGTCATTGGCGGACTGTTTTAAATGTAGCGCGCTGGTGACTTGGAGCCGTAGCACATATCCAGGTGTTGAGTACAGGGTTATAGCAATTCTACTTTTAGGCATATGTTATCTCTGATCTAATGCTTGAATTTTTATTATCCCTACAACCATATTCTTTTTCAGCGCCATGCTGTCCAGTGAGTCATCCCGACAGAAAACATGCCTAGGGTGGTCACAAATTCTTACTGCATTTAAGTTCACTTGGATGCATAACCTAACTCCACACATGGCACATTCAGTGAGATACTCAAATCCTGTTGGCCAGATAATATCACAGACATAAAGCTCGAACTGTGGTCCATATTCTTTTTACGATATCCTATTGTAGTTACTTACAACATGGTTTATGTACACCTATCAGCAGCTAAAATGCTTCAGTCTTTCAGGCTGTGGACTAATTATTTTCCGATTCTTGCAAAATTTAACCAAACTTTTCAGCTTAATTAATTTAATAATTTTATACATGATTTTAGTAGTAACTATTCAGCAATCACAATTAAAAAGGTAATTTATTTAATAATACAGTCCCAAACAGACAATTTATTAATAAAAATTTGAGAGTTGTTTGGTCCGAATTGTAGTGTTAGTCTGAAGAAAAACTAGAAGGGGAAGAATTATATTACAAACAGTCATAAATAACCAACATGGCTAAAACAAAAATGTGCTTCAAGGTGAGAATTTATTTCAGTTCTTTGATTTTTGCAAATGTTGCTAAAATTATTTGCAGTTTGTGGTTTTAAGAACTTCTAGAATAAACTTTTATGATCAGCATGCCCCATAATAGTTTGTCTGATGTCAGGTATCTTCTTACTTCTTATGGGCAGAGGAAGATTGATGATCAACTTATAAATGTGTGTTTATGGGTCACATACGAAATTATCAGATATGATGGAATTTACTTTTTTCATTGAAATACTTTCTACAGTTGTTAAATTTAAGAATTAGATTCTTTATTGATAACATGAAATTAGCAAACAAACAATTTCTCATCAGACTCATTAGTATCTCTCTCCTTCTGCCTTCACCACCGTCCTTTAGATAAGGATTTCTTTTTCTTTATAGGCAAGGAGCATTTAGGTTATCATTCCAACTCTGTTTTGACAGCCAGCGGATCAAGTTTTGGACTGCACAGTCCAGATAACCTGTTACCTATAGGGTTTCATACAAGTGACCACAGTGTTCAGGTAAGTTAAAGATTTTAAGGATTTTAATTGTTGTACTAAGCATGTGTCTCAGTTTAAATGTAAATATAAATACTGAAGTAATTATTGATCAGATATTGTGCAACTTGAGCACATCAGTAAGAAATGAAAATCTCTCACATGTACCTTTCTTCCAGGAGATCTGGCCAAGAAAGTTATACTAGAGAGCTTCTGAGAAGTGTGTAATGTAGGAGAGGGGTACTCACCAAAGTGAAGCTGTAAAATCGGGTTGTAGGTTGTGCCTGGCTAGCTTAGTTGCATGTGCCTAATGCTCAGAGGGAGGCATTGAACCTACGAGCTACATATGTCCTCCTGGAATAGCATAAGTTTTGTAGATCTGATTTGTTTGTTAATATCTTATGGATACTACAGTTGCCCATAAATTTATCTTGTTGAGCTGGTCATGCTATTCAGTCCCAGTTAATAATCACTGTTCTCAGTTCCTCTTCTCCAAAGATTTTATGAATTAGCTGGAAAACAAGCTCATTTCTCTCCTCAAACAATGTAAAGTGTCCCTAAACAGATTTCCATACTTTCTACCATATACTGTCAAATTAACGATCAATACGATGTATTTTACAATGAGCACCAGTCTCCTCCTCATCTCTGTTTCATATACGATAGTGTAAGTTCAATGCATTACATTTTAAATGACATTCATTGCTAATGCAGGCTCTTTGGTTATTCCTTGCAGTCCACCATAAAACCTTCCATCAGCAACTGCAAGGAATAACATGTCCACCACAGCAAATGACTACTTTCTTTCATCACTCATGCACACAGGAGGTGCAACTCCTGTGTATGTTCTTGGCTCTGCATAAACAGAAGCGTAGCAACAGTGTTTTGCTTCACTCTAGCTAGTTCAATAGACTTAAAATAATAGTTTTTTTCTCTCTCTAGTCATGTGAATATCTTCCATTTCTCAAAGAGTCTAAGAATGTACCCTGGCAATCCCTAATGAAATGTCATATTAAACTACACAGTCTATAAGAGCATTGCCTGTAAAAGGTAAAGTTCAAGTCCCAGTACATCACACAGTTTTAGCCATTTGTAATTTTGTAATTTGTAACTACAAGATTTCAGTTTTAAATCTATAAGAGCATTTAAGCCATCGTTACTTCCATGTATCACCTCTAATTTTGCAAATATACAGGCAAAAATCTGATTTATGTTCTGCCAGCTCATGTATTTGGGAGGCAGGGACTACTTATATCTGCTTCCAGCACCCCCTTGAGGTGTATTAAGTTATGTTACATGTACAGAGCCATGAGAGGTGCTAATTAACTTGCTAAATGATCTGAAGCACTTTGTTGTACCTCATGTTCTGAGGGGTCTGTCTAACAGAATATTTTGAAAACATTAAAAGCATAATTTATCAGATACAAAGAACAATTATGCTGATTGCTGCTTGAAGAAATTTAGTTTTGAAATTATTTGTATTGTCATCATTTATGTGCAATGTGATAAATGAATTCATCATTACTACAGATCTTACTGGCATGACTGCACCCAGTCATTGGATATAGGTTTGGTAATATCAAATATTTATCATTTTAGTGTAGATGAGTCTAGCTCAATATTTGCTAATAACAACATTACTGAGTGAGAGTACATGTTCCTTGAGTTGTAGAAGACTGTTTTAATTTTCCAGTAAGTTTCAAAATGGTGCACATTATGCTACCAAGAGAAATATTCATTTTGTATGCAAAATATTACTATACAGTGCTACTGTGAATTAGTATTGTTTCCTAACAGAAGTTGGCTCTGGGCAGAAACTAGTCAATATCAGCCAACTTCTTCTGATCCCTCTGCTCCTACTAACCCCAATTAAGAAGCATAAAGTCACACTGTGAGTTTAATAATGATGTACTTGCAGACATGGTATTATGAAATATCCCTTGTATCTTTACAACATTTCTCTTTCCTTCTGTAAGAAATTGCTTATAGTTATTTTATTTCATTATTACAGTACTTCAGTACTAATATTTCTGAATGTCTCAAACATTTTGTAGACTGATTTTCATGTGTCCTTTTCTGCAGGATTTACTTAAACGCTTGCAAGAAGACAATACTCTCCCATACAATTTTGCAGAAGGTACATTATACCTGGATCCTGATATTATTGACCTAACAATGATACCACCACCAATTACACCAGATGAGGTAAACATTAATTCTATTTTAAAATTATTTGTATATTAACATAAAGACTACTCTCTCTCTCTCTCTCTCTCTCTCTCTCTCTCTCTCTCTCTCTCTCTCTGTGTGTGTGTGTGTGTGTGTGTGTGTGTGTGTGTGTGTTGTATTGCAGCTCCTGCAAAACTGTGTAATGCCTGAGAGTGCAAAGCTAATGGTATATTACACAAATGAACTAATTTTTACATTTACCCCACAGCTTACACATGAGGGAGCTAATACATTATTACCACATCTGAGCCTTCCACCAACTCCATTTGCTGATCATTCACCACTTGAAACAGAATTACAAATAAGAGAACAAAGAATAAACAACAGAAACAAGTGTTCAAATCTACGGACCCACAATGATTCTTTTCTTGGTAAGTTTAATAGTTGTCTACTGAAAGAAATCAGCCTGTACTTTTTTAATCACATGAACTTCATATATTCTTAAGTTTTACAAAGTTTTTATGCTGTTGTCAATTATATAAGTGTGTTCCTTTCAAAAACACAATGCATACCTTCAAAAAAATTTTAAAGTTTCTCAGCAAAATTCAATCACGATAATTGTTTCAGGTGATTACTCAAATAAAGAAGGAAGCATAGAAGTGCTTTCGAACTCCAGTGTGTCAGATACCATACATTCTGGACAGAATGAAGAGTTGCTTCCAGACCTAGATTTAAATTTGGATTTGGAAGCTTTTCTGGCCTCAGTGACAGTCCCACCCCCAAGTCACCAGGCTACTGGATCTACTGAACTCACTCCTGAAGAAATAATGTCTTTCATCATACCACCACCTCCTGTAAATGGCAATGACATACCCACTACTTTGATGAAGGTAAGTAACAAACAGCTGTCAAGAGTTCAATCTGTAGATACAGATGCACAATTCTCTGTCATTAAATATTTTTTTTATGTGAACCTCTTACAATGATAGAAACCTCCATTAAAAAAAATAAAAATTTTCCCACATAGTGCCATCTCCTTATGCTTGTACATGAATATTAATGGCAGTAAATGCAATCCCAAGATATTTGAACATGTAGTCTGTTTAATAAAGTTGCATATATATTCCATTTAGAACAAGTGGCATGCTTGTTTGTAATATAGAACATCTGCAATATATTTGTAGTTGCCATGTTAGTGCAGTTTGTGGCTGATAAGGCAGATATTGTAACCTCTCTTTAGGTTCAACAAACCTTTATTGAACACAAATTTAGCATTCTGTAACAACAGATTAAATTCTCCATTAGTCAACAAAATCAAACAATAATAGTCCCCAATTTAAATAAATGTAGATCCAGGCATGAGTACTTAGGTGTGCATGTGTATATTATAATGTTACACCCAGTTCCAAATAAATATTATGGTAGTGGAAACCACACATTCATTAAATAAAAGTTCTATATTGAAATATTACACCAGGTTAAAGAAAGCAGATAACAGACCCATCATTCTAGTCATGCTGTAAATCGGAAAGGATTGCAATCACTCTTCAACCAGAAGTCCAATCCAGTCCAAGTAAACAGAAGTGGCAGTGTTAGTTCACTTTGTTTAGGTCAAGTTGGAGTACAGCAGTCAGCAAAAGAAAAACTGAGATCAAGCTAGCAACTGGGCATTCTCATATTGGCCCCCAACAGAATTTTGAGTGACTGGTCTGTGATATGATCGCCGTCCCTGCCACACACAGACCCTTGTCAGACATGGGTGTTACTATACACATCAATACGTCCATGTCTTCCATTTGCATGTCTGCCAGGGGTTTCTAAAACAGATACACTATTGCATTATGCATTCTGCACAAGACAAAGAATACTTTGGTTGGTTGGTTGATTGATTTGGGGAATGATACCATTGGATTGGGGAAGGATACAGAAGGACGTCAGCCATGCAGTTCCTGCATCTGAATCTCCCATCAAGCCAATACACACACACACACACACACACACTCACACACACAAAGTTGTTTCTCTTAGTTGTTCACATTAAATTTGTTGTTTTCCCTGTATTCCACCCACAATGGAGCTATTTCACCCACAGTAGCTAAATATACATCAACATACATGCACAACATGAAGATCAAGGTTAAATCTTGTATGTAAATTTAGAATAATACGTGGCAGATAATATTGGCAACTAATAGTATTAGCTGATGAGTTCGTGCAGCATGTGATACACTACATATTGCTACTGCTTGTCTGCTCCCTCCCTCCTGCTCTCCCACATTCTTATAAGTTAACAGCTGTAATTATTATTGTTATTATTATTACTAGTAGTAGTAGTAGTAGTAGTAGTAGTAGTAGTAGTTTCAGGAACAGTAACAGTCAAAAAATTAATACAAAAGGTTTTATTGTTCTATAATCTCTTTAGTATAAATAGTTTTGTTATTTTGAGCATGAACTTAAGCAGAGAGGGGGGAGGGGTGTGGGGATGGGAGGGAGATTCGTAGAGTGTGAAAGTGAGTTGTGTGCATGCACTAGAGAGAGTGCACACATTTATCTTAAGCAGGTTTGCTGGTGCATTAATCCTGATATCATTCTTTCAGCTTTGTTTTACAATTTGTTAATGCTTGGAAGTCTGTGATTCAGTAAACACAGTACTATAAAGAAACTTATAATTCACGAATATGAACTGAATATTTTAGCTGTAATACTTGTTTGAATGTTCAAAAAATATGCAGCTTTATGTTCTGTAAGGCCATGCAGCTTTTAGTGCATGTCAAAATAGTATATTGGCTTTTGAATTTTCAGGATGATAAACCAATTTTGAAATATCAGAATGAAATTCCCAATGAGGGACAACCATCAGATGAAAAGACTCGTGAAAAAGATTTTCTAACAATGACACAGCATACTGATTCCTCAAATTTCATTGATGCATCCAAAAAGGGTATGAGAACAATTGAATATGCCACTATAAATTGCAAGAGTTTCTCTTGTTGTGGAAAAAAGAAAGCAAGTCCACAAAAGAATGCAAACACAGAAGATACTATTCGACCACCACCAAGAAATGGCCATGATATGTCCAAACCACCTGCAAGACCGCCAAAATCTGTTGATCATTTGAAGCAGCCAAGTATCCCACCAGAACTAAACTCATTAACAAATCGGGATCTACAAAGAGAAGAGAGTCCTCCACCACTGCTGCCTCCTCGAAATGACAGTCCCAACCACAAGCCTCCCCAGAATGCATGGTTACCTCACAAAAAGCTTTCACCCACACCTGTACTCTGCCAGGTTTGTATAATTTTGGTATTTATGTTGGAAGAATAGAATGTTTTACTGCCCTTTTGTTATAAACTGCTTTCCTGTGTGTATTAAAATATTAATATTTTTAGCTTTCTTTTAAATACTGTTTCTTTCTCTGTTTCTATTTCTCTTCCTTTCTTCCCAATTGCTAGCAGAACCATTCTTTGGGTATACTACAAAATTTAAATTTCAGAGAAAAAGTAACTAAAAGTGAACTGGTTATAATTTTTGTGTCCAATTTCTATTCTAGACATTTTTTATACATAGCTACTAATTGCTGTAAATAACATCAACTAAATGCTGAATTCCATATTCAGTCCCATTTATAATAATGATGTTGTACAGTGCCTAAGCATTAAGTATGAGCATAAAATTGTTTGGAATCTTTGACAATCATTTTCTGCAGGTACTTAGTGAAACAAAGAACTAATTAACAAGAAACCTCCTCCTTCACACAGTCTTTATCAAACTGCATCAAACAGGAGGAGGTAATAGATGTTTCTCAAAGCCTTTGTGTGTTCTGCATAGAAGGTTTAAACTGCACTACTTGGTGCCCTAACAAAAAATACCTGAAACGACTGTCACAGGGGTGCTATCTTGAAAGCCTTTCCAATAAAGATATCTTGTAGCAGCCTACTGCATATTTCCTACTACCTCTCATGATTTTACCATCTAATATTAAAATTAATTTGAAAATGATGTGCAACAGTAATATTTCTCTCTCAGTAATAATTATGAAAATCATTTTTATATCAAATTTTTAGCTTCTGTTGCTTGCAACATAACAATTTTCTGGTTGTCTGTTTAACTCTTGTATATGTCATTATTTTTCTTCAAATTCTATTCTCATAAATGTTTGTTTTTGCCTTAAATGTTAATGTACCAATCAGACCAGAGGAGGCTCCATGAGTCGGTTGCATATCCTTCCCAAAAATTCCCTGATAAAGGACCCTGCAATTCCAAAAGCTAGGAATTTTTTTACCTGTTTTTAATTTGTTTATGGGCAGTATTGAAATTTCACCTACTGGAGTACTGTCAACCCTTTCTGTCTCCTTACAATCTTACCAGTTTAACAATTTAATTCTCCTTTTGATAAAAATTAATTTGACTGCCCAAATCAAAACATGCGTGCAGTAATACTGTTAGAATATTACAAATGTATGAAACATATTGTAATGATTGACTTCAGTCCATTTTATGTTTTAGGACACACCAAAGAAGACTTCACAACACAGTCCTGTGCCTATTATTAAGGCGGTGCGGTGTGAACATTCAGACAATTCTTTGGTAACAACCCCCAGGTCTTATTTTCCCACTCCATATCTTAGGAATGGCCATATTATATCAAATGCTGGGAATATGCCACAGATGAGAGAATTACTCTTCAGTAAATCAAATGCAACATTAGTTGGATTACTAGAGCGGCTGGATGAAGTCATAGAACAGTGCTCAAAAGCACAAGCTGCAGGAGGTGGAGCCTGCATGGATGAAGCAAGGTTTCAGGCAGCTAAGGAGTTACTCACAAACGAAGCACGGCAGTTGGTTACAGCATCAAAACTTTTTGTTAAAAGTGCAACAGATGCTTCTGGGAAGGATCTAACAGAAAATCTGGCCAACTGCCTGTACCACCTACGACGGCTGACTGATCTTGCTTCAGATGTGACTGTGCATACAACTTCACCTTTGCAGACAAGGAATCTTATTGTAAAAATTAGAGATGTTACAGAAATGTTCAATGAAACAGTCTCATCTGCTTTAGGAATGACTGAAGTCCCAGAAACTTTACTGCTACACAGAGCAGAGAGTCTGGCTAGTGTGCTTGCCACACTGTTACGAAGTTTGAGGGTCTTTTCTCCATAGCACAAGAATTAGCATAACTAGCTTAGAGTGAAACTTGTAGATCAAGAATAAGATACTCATTTCTGTCTGTTAGTTGATATATAGCTTGTATGTACCATAAATAAATCAACACATAAACTACATGTATTTTGCTGCTTCGCAGCAAGTTTGCTAGTTTCTAACAATGACCAATTGTGTGTACAGTGTAAATTTTGGTTTTTACTTTTTGTTATTACATTAGTCAGAAAGACAAAAAAGTGAGCATAATAAATAATACTTTACATCATGGCAGCACAAAAGGAAGAGCACTGAGAATGAAGAACATCTGTAGTAACAATATACATTTTTTATGAAGCAGAAATGATTCCCTATGTAATTAAAGAGTTGAGGTTTTTAATGCAATTGTAATTAAAGTATGTAGATTCCACATGGAGTTTTTCACTGTCATGAGAGGTGGTTATTGCTAAAGAAACTGTTCCAATTTGTGTCGATATAGATAGCAGAAAACTATCAAAATCAGTACTGCACAGTATTTCAACAAAAAAATACTTCGTCAGCTTTTAAATATATTCATTTTTCATTGTTTCTGAGAGAACTGATGACTTTTAGGAACTGATAATTTCATTTATCAGCTAGAGAAAATTACATGATGATTCTTCATTGTTAAACAGAAGCTTCTAAAGTGCTTGCCAGTTTAAAAGATGTAAAATATATAAGACTGAACACACCTTTTCTTACTTCTTCTATATAATGCTTTCTCTAGAAATCAGAATTTCTTTTCCAGCATGTATCATTAACTTTTTGGTTTATTATTCCACTTTAAATTGCTCAACAATTGCATTTAAATTTTTGGTTTGGTGAAATAACTATTTAGGCTCATAGATATAGTTACACCATCAATGTTGTTATAGCCTTCAAACATCTGTCTTAGCCTAGTAGTAAAGTTTTATAACAGATTTATCTGTGTTTTCTTGGAGTGTTTATGGCAGCCATATACAAACACTTAATCAGCATAACTACCAGTAGGGAAATTGTCACACTGCTTTCACACGTAGCACAGCAAGAAGTTTTCAGATTCCAGTATTAGCTGAAAGAAAGAAGGGCTCAAGGCATACCAGTCTATAGGTGAAGATCATCACAAGCTTGTTTAACATTATTCCAGTTCACATTATTTCCAGACAGACTCAACACTTCTCCTAGAAAATTGAGAATGGCCTCCCTTCATTATGTTGGAATTATCAGATGGATAAAACCTCCCTCCATATCTCTCCAAGTATTGTCTAGTGGAAAGAAACAGACTGTATCTCTACCTTAACAAAATAGTTGACTGTGTGGCAAGCATTCCAGAAAGTTCTCTTTACACTATTTTTTCAAGCAGTAGGTGTCCTGCCTTGCCACAGTAGAAATACAGTTTAGTTTAATTTAATAAGAACAGATGATCTAGTTGAGACAAGATTTTTACTTTCTTAATCTGACAACTCTGACATAATATCTGTACCGAAACTAACCATACATACCAGTTGACAATTTTTAGGTAATCTCTCCCGCCACACTCCCTCCCTGTACCGAAACTAACCTTATGTACCAATTGACAATTTTTAGGTAATCTCTCTCTCTCTCTCTCTCTCTCTCTCTCTCTCTCTCTCTACACTCTCCACCTCCCAATACAAACCCTTGAATAAAAACTGTTATGGCACCTATAATGAATTCCATATGCATGACTTACAATTATGTGTGGTATCTATATTAAATTCTTGAAAACAGCCACAAGTCACACTTCGTATATTTTATTATTTATAAAAAGTTATTACTTATAAAAAAAAATACAAAGTGTGACTTCTGGCTGTTTTCAAGTACTTAGTTTTAACAGTTGCTCCCCCTGCAGGCAATGCCTGCTCTTGCTATATCTATATTAGTTAATTTTACAAAAGTTTTATTTACTGGTACTCAGAAAAAGTATACATATTAAGAAAAAAGTGTGGACATTATAGAACATTTAGGTCAGAATAGTCTTCAGTGACTGTCTACAGTATTTTCTGCTATGCCATTTCAATCAGTTTTAAACTTATATTAATTTTACGCTGTGACTGATTTACAGTTCAACAAAAATATGAAGCTTTTCTATTTATTCATTCCACGAAATACCAATGGTGTACATAACTTTTCAGTTTAACAGTTCTTCACTATAACCTAGAATAAGTCTTAAAAGTACAAATCATTCACTACTTGTAGTTATAAATTGTCAGTTTATTTGATATTTTTAGTGTTTTTTATTTCAAGAGGATGAAGATAACAATGACAATATTTACCAGACTTTTCTTGTATTTTTTTATTAAGAAAGCTATTTATACTGGAAGTTATTACTTTTCTGTACAATTAAAATATTCAACTATACTTTGCATTTTAACATAATTCAAAATGTTTGATAAAACTAGTCATTAATTTCTCATTGTCTATTTATATGTCTGTGTGTGTGTGTGTGTGTGTGTGTGTGATAACACACACACTTTTTTTACTTTGTAAGAATACGTTTTTGCCCAATATGTATGTAATAGTATGTAATAATTGTGTGTGTGTGTGTGTGTGTGTGTGTGTGTGTGTGTGTGTGTGTTTGTTTGTTTGTTTGTTAGCACAACCTGTGTCAAAGAAAAATATCTGTAAAAGATACATTATTATGAAAACAGAGTTACAAATAATCCTGTTCATCAGGTGTACAGATGGTTTATCATTGTTGATATACTACTGAAACAATAGCTTTAAAATTGTGTAGTTATTAAGCCTTCTTTTGTACCAAAGTTGTGATAACTTTTAAAAATGGTGATGTATAAATCCCATCTGTTGGGAAAGGGTTGTTTCTTGGATGTTGTCGATTTCTTTCACTTTGATACTTATCTGTAAAAGTTGTGAACTTACATAATTTAATTTGACTAAATCAACATTACTTACAAATATTGTAATATCTCAGTATCATTGGCAGTCAGAACAAATGAAGATGCATTATTAATAAAATATGTACTGAAGTTACTGGCACAGAGACTTGTTTTTTAATTCCTTTGGAAGATCTTATTGAAATAATATAGCCCATACCAGTGTAAGTTGGGAAACATGACACTTTCACAGCTGAAGTCATCAACTACTGCTTGTCTTACACCTTCAGCTATTTCTGCTCCCACAGACGTATAACATTCACAACAGCAAGAAGCAGTGTGCAAAGGAATGGTGCATTCTGTTCCCAGCAGGCTTTTTTGGCTGCTACAACTGCCAACTTGGCTCTATGGATTCCCACACACTCCTGTACATAGCAGAACAATACATTTGAGTGAAAGATAAGGTTTTTTCCTCATGATTGATTGTAGACACTAACAGTCAGGTTGATGTGATGTTCCTTAATTTCTGGAAAGTACTAGATAAAGTTCCAGACTTGCTACCTAAAGAACAAAACAGAGTGTATGGAATTTTAGATCACTTTTGTGATTTGATGAAACATTTCCTACCAAACAGAACACTGCATATCATAATCTTCACACAGAAAAGTGGTTTAAAGGTACCCCAAGGTAGTTTTAGTACCATTACTGTTTACATTGTATATAAATGTCCATGTGAATAATGTCAGAACCTTCATGAGCCTGTTGTGTACAGAAAAGTCACAATTCTGTGAAACTGTAGTGAAATTCAGGGAAGATCTGCAGAAGATCAATGCTTGGTGCAGGGACTGGTTGTTAACCCTCAGCACAAAAAAAGTAACATATTGTGCATAAATAGGCAGAAAGGCCCATTATTTCTTGATTACCCAATGGCTGAACATTTACTGGGCACAGTGACATACATTTACATATTTGTGAGTCTGCATACAGAGTGATTTAAAGTGAAACACCAACATAATACTAGTTTTAGGAAGGCAGAAGCCATACAGAGTCATTGGAAGATCCCTCAGGATGACAGATGTAGCCTACAGAATCCTCGCCCAACCAGTACCAGAGTGTTGCTCCTCATTCTGTGATGCTTACCAGGTATGACTGATAAAGGATCCAGAGGACGGCAGCACATTTCATTGCATGTTAGTTTAGTAAGTGGAAAACTTCAGCCAACTACATTGGCAGACGCTACAAGAGCCGTAGTGTGAATCATGGTATGATTTACTGTTAAAAATCAATCAACATACTGCTTCCTCCTGCATACATCCCACAGAGAGTAAAATGAGAAAGATTTGACTTCTTTTGGAGGCTTACTAACAGTAATTCTTCTCATGCACCATTTGTCAATGAAACAAGAAAGTGGAAAGTGACAGTTGTACATGTAGTGCCTTCTGCCACACACCATAATGTGATTTGTGGAGTATAGACATAGATGTATGTTTCTTGGTTTCTAGCTGTGCTGATGTTTCCATTTTGCACATAATATTTCAATTACAGACCTAGTCATCATCTTCATCTTCTTCAGGTGGGCCAAACAGTAGTCTTTATATGTACTGCTGCTTGGATTTCAACAAAACTGAGAGACAGAAGTGGTGCTGCACCTCAGTTTGTAATGAGCATCCATTACTCCCTTATATGCACATTTGGGGTTATTCATTGAAATATTGTGCACAAAATGAAATCGTCAACTAAGCTAGAAAATACTCCCTTTGTCACTTTTCCAGGCTGTAACAATATACATGATTCATCTGCAGTTATTAAGTTTTTAAAAACTTGTGGTTGGTGTGGGCAGAGTCCAGCATTTTTCCTGAAATGTCTCGGGTGAGTTGTTTGTTTCACCAAAAGCAACTTGAACAAACATTTTGCAGACATCAAGTAAACTTGCATCCAGGGAATCAATGCTGAGCCCAACTTCTTCAGGAATTTCTCATATAGAGAAATGATCTACATTGCCAGAAAATCAATTATTACCCCTGGAAAGATGACATTCATTTTAATCTGGGAGATGTAATATGCCACCTGTGGGATAGTAGATGTACAGATAATGGTTTGAACATAATCTGCCAACAGACAGCATAGTGATAAAGCTACCAGGGAACTATCTGTGTTTACTCTAAGGAATTCTCACAACCAGAAGGCTTAGTGTAGTGCAAATGTGTGAAGCAAGCAGGCAACCACGCCACAGAGATGCAATCGTGCTTCCTACAGCCAACTGACCTAGTTTGAAAGGGGTCGAATTGTGGCTTTCCAAGTGGCAGGATGGTTTTTTTGGAGAAATGCCACACAAGTTGGATGTGCTGTGCCAGTTGTGCAACAACACTGGTCTCAGTGGTCACCTGAACATTTTTACACCCGTAGACAAGGTTCTTGACATCCACACAGCACAGATGCCCACCAGGATCATTGTATTGTAAGGGCAGCAGTGGCAGGTTGTGCAGCTATCACAGCACAGATAAAGGGGCTTGTGACCCCGGATGTGTCAGCACAACTGTTGCAGTCCGGATATTGGTAGTGGGACTACAGGCACACAAATCTATAGCCTGTTTTCCACTCACACCACAGCATTGATGTGCAAAGATCATTTGGTGTTTGTCAGAAGATAACTTGGAAGATGAAATGACATGCCTTAGTCTTCAGCACTGAAAGCAGATTCTTTCTGCATGCAAGTGATGGCCATCTGTGTGTACAAGAAAGACTTTGTGTGCACTGTCTCATAGAGTGCATTTGTCCAAGACACATTGGCCACCCCAGACCTTATGGTCTGGGGTGCAATAAACTACAACTCTCGTTCACCTCTGGTGTTTCTTGATGGGGAACTAACCAGCTCTTGGTACATGCAGAATGTTGTTAGAGCCATTCTTTTGCCATTCTTGCAACAGGAACATGATGTGCCATTCCAGTAGGATCATGCTCACTCACACACTGTCCGTGAAACTCGACGTGCTCTGCAAGGTATGAAGCAACTTCCTTGGCCAGCACAATCTCGATGAGAAGTGGCTTGTGTGACTTGTCAACAAATAATTCTTACAGAGCTACATGAACAGTTCAAGCACTCATGGAATAACATATTGCAGGACAGTATTCACCATCTGTACAATCAACTGGATGCCAGAATCAGCACCTATATTGCCACCCATGGAGGCTACACCACATACTAATTTGGGCTTTTCAGCACGGGTAGATACCTGGCACCTCAGAACTGCTTGTGCTATTTATCTGTAAATGTAATCATTTCTTGAGCTCCATATGCACTGTTGGCACAATAAATCCTGAGTTAACTGAAAACCTCTAAAAGAGTGTACTAATTTTTTTTTCTTGTGGTGTATTATCAGAATTTTCACCAACTCAGTAATACTCATATGCTGAGCAGTGTGTAGTCTCTCAGAATGCTGATCACTCTCCAATGATTTTCAGCCATTTTTCGACCTCTCTTTAATTCATGTTTCTCCCATAGCATTTCATACAAACACTTTTTAAAATTTAAGAATTTTCATTTTGAAAATCACAAATGTTTTGACAAAATTTTATGTAGAATATGTGTCCAAGGTGTTTATCCATCTCAAACAAACTGGAAGTTCAATGAATACATGGAATATCACCTCACAAAAATGCTCTGAACAGGAAATAATGCACTCAATCACAGAGCAAAACCTCAAGAATGTACATGAAGGTGTCTCACTTGACTGTGAAAAGGTGTGTATGGGCTTGTGTGTGTTTAATGAGTTATGTTTTTTATCATTACATCTGTTTAAGCACTTGTGAGATACTAAGGTAGTCAGAGCAGACATGAAAATTCGTACTCAGCTGACTTCTCATCTGCTCCAGTGCTTTCAGAGTTGCAAATAGTTCTACACTATATGGGGTTATCAGAACAGTCTGAAAAGCTTGCAAGGAATCTGCAGGGCAGGTTGTGCTGAGAAATAACTGTTAAGAAAAAATTCAATATGTTGCACCATTTCCAAGTTAATTATCATTTAACTTAGGCAATCGGGGCATTACACACATAAACTGGAATGGCCTGCGAGATACAGTTAGTGTCAGTTGTTCTCGTAGCATAGATGACAGCACGCAAGACTGCTCAGCCTTTGTCTTGGGTTCAGTTCTTACTACTGTTCCTCACCAAGTTTTTGTATCGCTCTTGATCGGTTTTAGGAAACCAAAGTAAGTACACGTTTGGAGACACCTTTTCTGGCAGCTACTTGAATTTGCTCATGCATTGACCTGATTGGCTAAATTCAATGGTAATTAACTCAAAAATGGTGCAACATCAGGTTTTTTCTTAACAACTATTTCTCAGCACAAGCTACCCAGCAACACCCTTAGAAGGTTTTCAGACTGTTCTGACCACCCTGTGTAGTGTGTTCCAAAATTAAATGCCCAAGCTAACAGATATTATGACAGAGTTGACAACAAACATATTTCATTAAGCAACCAGTTATTGGAAATCCATACTGAGTGGGTACTAAGCATTGTAAGTAAACCTACGTTGAAGGGGAAAAAACACATAAACTACCTTCTTGAAACATTGTTAGACCAAAGTTTATTTGACGTACATAGTGTAGTGGTGTCATGATGTTGCCATTGAGTCAGTAAACAGCATGTAACACTGTAGTGCCTATTTGATACTTGCAGTACGTGATATGGAGTGCTACACATGAAAAGAATTGAGACATACACTTTGTTTACCGTGCAGCTGAGGACTATAATCAAAGAGCTCGTCAAATGTATCACAAACATTTACATGCATGAAGATGTCTGTGTTATTGCACATTTACTGGAGTCCAAATTGGTTGGGCAATACCTGCACATTTACTGGGGTCCACAATTGGTTGGGCAATACCTACACATTGATGGCACACGGTCAAAAATATTGATATAAGGAGTTTTTGCATACATCAGATCGGTGCTTGTGAGTTGTTACTGCAGACTACTTCTTTTGTAATTTTAAATCTGCAGATCCCCTATAGGAAACTTTCAGCTATTTATGCTTTTCTCAAGACTTTTCTCATGCTCTTTGAAAGTTGCTTTCCGTTAGAACATTCAAAACAGAGTACTAGCACAAACAGGCAGCCTGGGTGGCTGACTAGAGGGATAAGAATATCTTGTAGAACAAAGTGGCAATTATATCAAAATGTTAGAAACAGTCAAAATCTAAATGCAGCAGCCCATTACAAACACCGAGCGAGGTGGCGCAGTGGTTAGCACACTGGACTCGCATTCGGGAGGATGACGATTCAATCCCATCTCCAGCCATCCTGATTTAGGTTTTCCATGATTTCCCTAAATCGTTTCAGGCAAATGCCGGGATGGTTCCTTTGAAAGGGCATGGCCGATTTCCTTCCCAATCCTTCCCTAACCCGAGCTTGCGCTCCGTCTCTAATGACCTCATTGTCGACGGGATGTTAAACACTAACCAGTATTGTAAGGTGCTTAAAAAAGTTATTAGGAAGGCAAAAAGTATGTGGTATGCAGATAGAATAGCTAAGTCTCAGGATAAAATTAAAACCATATGGTCAGTCGTAAAGAAAGTGGCTGGTCTGCAGAGACAGGTAGAGAATATAGAATCAGTGCGTAGTGGGAATGTCCGTGTTACTGATAAGTCGCATATATGTACAGTATTTAATAATCACTTTCTGAATATAGCAGGTGAACTAAATAGAAACCTAGTCCCAACAGGGAATCATATAGCGCTCGTAGAAAAAAGTGTTCCCACACTGTTACCTGAAATGCTCCTCCATGATACTGACAAGAGGGAGATTGAGTTAATAATTAAATCACTAAAGACCAAGAACTCTCATGGATATGACGGGGTATCTAGCAGAATACTGAAGTATTGTTCCATGTATGTTAGCCCAGTATTTAGCCATATCTGTAACTTTTCCTTTAGGAGTGGTCGGTTTCCTGACCAATTAAAGTACTCGGTAGTGAAGCCACTTTATAAAAAGGGAGACAGGGATAATATTGACAATTATAGACCTATTTCTATGCCATCGGTGTTTGCTAAAGTTATCGAGAAGGTTGTACACTCCTGGAAATGGAAAAAAGAACACATTGACATCGGTGTGTCAGACCCACCATACTTGCTCTGGACACTGCGAGAGGGCTGTACAAGCAATGATCACACGCACGGCACAGCGGACACACCAGGAACCGCGGTGTTGGCCGTCGAATTGCGCTAGCTGCGCAGCATTTGTGCACCGCCGCCGTCAGTGTCAGCCAGTTTGCCGTGGCATACGGAGCTCCATCGCAGTCTTTAACACTGGTAGCATGCCGCGACAGCGTGGACGTGAACCATATGTGCAGTTGACAGACTTTGAGCGAGGGCATATAGTGGGGATGCGGGAGGCCGGCCGGACGTATCGCCGAATTGCTCAACACGTGAGGCGTAAGGTCTCCACAGTACATCGATGTTGTCGCCAGTGGTCGGCGGAAGGTGCACGTGCCCATCGACCTGGGACCGGACCGCAGCGACGCACGGATGCACGCCAAGACCGTAGGATCCTACGCAGTGCCGTAGGGGACCGCACCGCCACTTCCCAGCAAATTAGGGACACTGTTGCTCCTGGGGTATTGGCGAGGGCCATTCGCAACCGTCTCCATGAAGCTGGGCTACGGTCCCGCACACCGTTAGGCCGTCTTCCGCTCACGCCCCAACATCGTGCAGCCCGCCTCCAGTGGTGTCGCGACAGGCATGAATGGAGGGACGAATGGAGACGTGTCGTCTTCAGCGATGAGAGTCGCTTCTGCCTTGGTGCCAATGATGGTCGTATGCGTGTTTGGCGCCGTGCAGGTGAGCGCCACAATCAGGACTGCATACGACCGAGGCACACAGGGCCAACACCCGGCATCATGGTGTGGGGAGCGATTTCCTACACTGGCCGTACACCTCTGGTGATCGTCGAGGGGACACTGACTAGTGCACGGTACATCCAAACCGTCATCAAACCCATCGTTCTACCATTCCTAGACCGGCAAGGGAAGTTGCTGTTCCAACAGGACAATGCACATCCGCATGTATCCTGTGCCACCCAACGTGCTCTAGAAGGTGTAAGTCAACTACCCTGGTCAGCTAGATCTCCGGATCTGTCCCCCCATTGAGCATGTTTGGAACTGGATGAAGCGTCGTCTCACGCGGTCTGCACGTCCAGCACGAACGCTGGTCCAACTGAGGCGCCAGGTGGAAATGGCATGGCAAGCCGTTCCACAGGACTACATCCAGCATCTCTACGACCGTCTCCATGGGAGAATAGCAGCCTGCATTGCTGCGAAAGGTGGATATACACTGTACTAGTGCCGACATTGTGCATGCTCTGTTGCCTGTGTCTATGTGCCTGTGGTTCTGTCAGTGTGATCATGTGATGTATCTGACCCCAGGAATGTGTCAATAAAGTTTCCCCTTCCTGGGACAATGAATTCACAGTGTTCTTATTTCAATTTCCAGGAGTGTATATACAAGGTTACTGGAGCATTTAAATTCACATAATTTGCTGTCAAATGTACAGTTTGGTTTTAGAAATGGTTTAACAACTGAAAATGCTATATTCTCTTTTCTCTGTGAGGTTTTGGGTGGATTAAATAAAAGGTTGCGAACGTTAGGTGTTTTCTTTGATTTAACGAAGGCTTTTGACTGTGTTGACCACAAAATATTACTGCAGAAGTTGGACCATTATGGAGTAAGTGGAGTAGCTTACAATTGGTTCACCTCTTACTTTAAGAACAGAAAGCAGAAGGTAATTCTCCGCAATATTCAGTCCCAATGGGGCACTGTTATGTGGGGCGTTCCCCAAGGGTCAGTGCTGGGGCCACTGCTGTTTCTTATTTACATAAATGATATGCCTTCCAGTATTACAGGTGATTCAAAAATATTTCTGTTTGCTGATGACTCCAGCTTGGTAGTGAAGGATCTTGTGTGTAATATTGAAACATTATCAAATAATGTAGTTCATTAAATAAGTTTGTGGCTTGTGGAAAATAATTTGATGCTAAATCACAGTAAGACTCAGTTTTTACAGTTTTTAACCCACAATTCAACAAGAACTGATATTTTAATCAGACAGAATGGGCATATTATAAGCGAGATGGAACAGTTCAAGTTCCTAGGTGTTCCGATAGATAGTAAGCTGTTGTGGAAAGCCCATGTTCAGGATTTTGTTCAGAAACTAAATGCCGCTTTATTTACCATTAGAACAGTATCTGAAATAAGTGACATTTCAACACGAAAAGTAGTCTACTTCGCATATTTTCATACGCTTATGTCATATTGTATTATTTTTTTGGGGTAATTCTTCTGATTCAGAAAGGGTATTTTTGGCTCAAAAACAGGCTGTTCGAGCTATGTGTGGTGTAAGTTCGAAAACCTCTTGTCGACCCCTATTCAATAGTCTGGGAATTTTGACATTGCCCTCACAGTATATATTTTCTTTAGTGTTGTTTGTTGTTAGCAATATTAGCTTATTCCCAAGAGTTAGCAGCTTTCACTCAGTTAATACTAGGCAGAAATCAAATCTGCATGTGGAATGCACTTCCTTGACTCTTGTGCAGAAAGGAGTGCAGTATTCTGCTGCATCCATTTTCAATAAGCTACCACAAGAACTCAAAAATCTTAGCAGTAGCCCAAACACTTTTAAGTCTAAACTAAAGAGTTTCCTCATGGCTCAATCCTTCTATTCTGCCGAGGAGCACCTGGAAGAGCTAAAAAATTAAGCAAATTCCAGTGTTACATTCTTGATTTTCTTTATTTAAACTAACGACTTGTCACCTGAATATGTTTCTTATATTTCATTTTATCTGTTTCTACAATTGTGTTATAATTTCATGTGTTTACTCGTTCCATGACCATGGAGACTTCTCCTTAATGTGGTCCCATGGAACAATAAATAAATAAATAAATAAATAAAAAGAAATCTAGTTGCATTATTGAGGTACCTGTCAGATGAGAAGAAACGGTTAGTAGTTTGTGGAGATTTCAGTGTAGGTTTCTTAAAAGTTACAAACAGAAAAAAGTGAACTGGGATCATTATTTAGGTGTTTCAGTCTAATTCCAGTGCTTAATTTTCCAACTTGTGTGCAGTAAGATAGTATGCTCCCAATTGATAACATTTTTATAGATGCACACACATACAGAACACACTAGACATCTGCCACTGAACACGGCACTCCCTGTTACGTTGATACAGGCTCTGCACTGAAATTAATGGTACTCATTTTGAACATTTATTGTGATGCTGAACACTATAATAAAGCACTTAAACACATTTAACATTCATCCTCAGTTGCATCCAATGACATTCTGGACACTCCACACTCATTCGGTTGCAGTCCTGACAACTAGTTACGTGAAATATATTTGTTGTTGTCTATACCTTCATATCTGTCAGTTTGTGCATTGAATTTTTGAACATACTATATATAGTAGATTCATTTGGAAGGGAGAACTAAAATATATGTCTGGGGGAAAATAATGATAATGATAATAATAATAATAATAATAATAATAATAATAATAATTTTATTGTCTTTAAGCCATTACAGCAATAGACAAAGTTATACACATAATACAATACAGTACATGTTATAAAAGAACAGAATTGTTATTAACATTACAGTTTAATATCACAGGTCATGAAATCCTTTATATTGTAGAATGCGTTTACAACTAACAAGTCATAAAGTGTTTGTTTGTATTGTTGCTCTGGTAAATTTTGTATAGCTTGTGGAAGTTTGTTAAATAATTTGTGGCCCATAAGTTCATAACTGTTAACTGATTTTGACAGTCTGTGGTAGGACGTATAGATACAGCTGTTTGTCCTAGTGTTGTAACAATGTATATTTGCCCTGCATTTTACTTTAGGCAAGTTCTTTTTTGTGTAGATTAAAACATAATAAATATATAGGTTTATTACTGTCATGAGTTTTTGTTGAGTAAACAAAGGTTTACAATGAGCCTTGTATGGTGAGCCTGTAATTATCCTAATAGCTTTCTTTTGAAGCAATAGTATATCATGCACACAAGTGGAGTCTCCCCATAAAATAATACCGTAGGATATGATGCTTTGGAAAAATGAGTAGTAAGATACTCTAATATAATTTTTAGACACACAGTGCATTAATCACCTTAACAAATAGATTACCCTAGATAATTTACCACTAATATACTTAATATTTGGATTCCAAGAAAGTTTATCATCCAAATATACCCCAAAAAATTTAACACAACTAGGATCATCTGATGGAAACTTCTCTTTTAAACTAAATAATATCTGCTGGGTTTTGCTTTCATTAAGCAAGAACCCATTTGCTTTAAACCAGAGTGAAGCTTGCTCGCTCGTCTTTGTAACACATGTTTTAAGGCTATTAAGATCATTACTGCTGTTCAGAAATGTTGTATCATCAGCACAGAGTACTGTTCTGGATTTAATAAATGATGGCATGTCATTTATCATTATTAGGAAAAGGAACAGGCCCAGCACAGATCCCTGCGGAACACCTACCTTAACTTGTTCTATACTGGACATTTCTTTCCCAACACAGATGGCTTGCTTACGGTTTTGTAAATATGATCTTAATAGCTTAAGGCTGTTACCTTTAACACCATAAAAGTCCATTTTTTCGAGTAGTAGTATATGTTCTACACAGTCAAAGGCTTTGCTTAGGTCACAAAAAGTCACTTGAGCAAAGCATTTATCTACAAATACTTGATGGATGTATTTAACAACATTTTCTATGGCACCAATGGTTGACAGGTTTTACCTAAAACCGTACTGTGATCCACTTATTAATCCTATGTTATCAAAGTAAACAGATAATTGTTGGTAAATTATACATTCTAGAACATTTGAAAAAACTGGGACTATGGATATTGGCCTGTAACTTGAGACAATTTTTATCTCCTTTTTTATGTACTGGAACTACCCTAGACAGTTTCAGCTCATCAGGCAAAAAACGCTCCAGTATACACTTGTTTACACAATATGTTAGGAGGTACTCTATTCAGTCTATTACTTTCTTCAGCATGTTACAAGATAGGTCATATATGTCTACACTGTCTGATGATTTTAACTGCTTCACTATTCTTAACACAAAACCAGGTGAGACCTCAGTAAAATTGGAAGTACTTGTGTTTGTTGATGACCTAGCAACATTTTTTGACAGTAACTGTGATGAGCTGATTTCAGGTTTAATTATAGCACTTCCTACTTCCTCAACTGATTTAATAAAAAAGTCATTAAATTCCTCGGGAGAGATACAAATTTTGTCACTTCTTTTATCTTTGGCAACACTATTTATTAGTGTCCATGCTGCTTTGCACTTATTGGTGGATTTCTCAATACTTCTGAGATTGTGTGCTTGTTTGGCTTCCACAATTGCTTTTTTGTACTCATTCCTAGATCTAACATAGGCTAATTTAGCATGGTTGGTTTTCAGATTTCTATAGATATTGTACATCAACATAACTTGATTTTTCATAGTAGACAGCTGTTTTGTATACCATGTATTTTGTCTATTTGGAACTTTTGCTTTCAGGACTCTGTCAGTTACTTTGCATTTCTTTATTGGAATGCAGTCATTAAAGTGTCCCAAAAATGCTTTAAGAAACCTATCAAATAGTACCTTTGCTGGCAGACAATTGCTTAGAGTATAATGTGTGACATCATAACACAGGCCAAACCAATCTCTGTTAGAAAGGGACGTACAAAACCTATCAAATTTCTCATCTGTGACTGGTCTAGTGACCACAACTTCTGGGACAGGCTTAGTTACATTACTCTTATCAAGAGGGAACCTACTTGTATAATTTAAAGATACTGAATCATGATCAGAATATGGAAATACTGCCACAAAACATGATTCTTCTGCTGTTTTAAAATTTACAAAAATATGGTCAAGACATACATGTTCTCTTGTAGGCTGTTATTGACTGAATGTAAGTTGCACTGTCTTAGTAGGTTTTGTAATTCGGTGACAGTACGTTTTTGTGTTGTAACATCGAATTCAGCATTCACATTTCCACGTTTCACAATATCATAATGTATCTATCTAGTATCTGTAAGTATATGTAACAGCAGGTCCAGTTTTTCTAAAAATACATTAATTATACCCTTAGGTGACCTGTACAGGGAAATTACAACTAACTTAAAACTGTCTATTACTATACCAGCAGCTTCAAAGTTTTGTTCATCACACAGAAAATCTAGATCTAATCTATTGACTGTGCCGCTAAGTGACTTGTTAGCATAGATTGCCACACCACCTCTTAAATGCAATTTTCTGCAGTAGCTACTGGCTAGATTATAATTATCAAATTTAATAAATGTAACTCCACTCTCACTAGCCCAGTGTTCACTTAAGCAAAAGATATCAAACTTATTTTCTAATCCAAAGTCATTGACAATAAATTCTTTATTCCTTACTCCTTCAATGTTACGATAACAGATTATAAAATCAAACCTGTCTATCTTTACAGATGCACTATTTTGCTGAGAGGCTATTAAACCTCTGGCACTATTTATCTTATGGGATTCTTCCCCTTGCTGCCTTCTACTAAAAAATCATTTAGATGCAATGGAGGTACAGTTTTCCGTTTGCACGTTATATTTGATACTGCTTCTACACTTGGAGGTCTCTTCTCTTCTTCTTGTTCATGACATGATCTAAGTGGCTGGGTTCCCACTGTAGGGAGTTCAAATGTTGTTGAAGAATGGATAGCTGGATCGCCTGTTGGTACACTTGTTGCTGAATATGCTGCCACCTTTGCTGTTTCTATTATCTTAGTTCCTGAATTGGGTGTTCTACCTGTTGTAATCGTAGTTACAGCTTCTTCTCTCCCAACACATTCTTTTGTAATCAGTGATACCTGATGTTGTGTTACTGCTGCAACTGGAGTACATGGTAGGGAAGATACTTTGAAGGTGTCCTTTACCAGTGGTAGTGGAATAGGATCACTTTTCTTACATCTAGGAGAAACACTATCCACTAACATTTTGATCTTTTGACTGAGCAGTGATTTGCCCCATTTATTTAAATGCATTCCATGTGTTGTGAAGTGCTGTCTGTCAAGATCGTCAATACTGAGGAAAAAAGCATTTGAAGTGGTCTTGCAGATTAGTCAAATGAGGTCTCTTGCACACTGAAAGCTGCCCACCTTCAAGTGATCAGCATGTTCGACTGCCATATGGAGGACCCAAGTTTCAATTGTCATTAATGCCAGGGACTTTCCATTGTTGGGATGATTTTAATGGTATTCACTTTGCATTTGGAAGCCAACTGAACAAAAATTTGAATGAGAAGTAGTGGTTACAAAAGTTGAGAAGCTGACAATGGCTTTTTGATTGATGTACTGACCACATGCCTCATCATATTGCATCTAATGGCCCATTGATTAAGGATGATATGGTGGCAAATCAGCATTCTATGGGCTTCATTGTGGGGGTTAATTAACCTAAAACACTGTGAAAATGACTTGAAAGAAACATGTATAATGCCTCCTTTCTTCAACCCTGCAAATTCTTAAATGAACCTGGACCTCTTAACAAGACCAGGTGCTGGTCTGCAGCAATATTGTCATACAACTTTGGAATACACTACACCCATTTCTAAATAATACTCCTTTGTGTGGTCTAAAAAGACCTCGTTTCTCATTGATAATTACCAAAATGATGTTCCAATAACTGGTATGGTTTGCAGCTATATACATTATCTGTCCAAAAACTTCTGAGAGTGATTTTATTCTTGGTGTACAAGCAATGTAACTGCAGCAACTATGCTGGAAGCTTGAACTAATGACTAAACAACAGATGCGCATTCAGTCAGTCATTTGTGAGCAGGCACTGTTAAGTAGTGAACATGTAGCTGTAGTGTATCAACGTTGTTCTCACAAATCACAATGGAGCAACGTCTCTAAATTAAGTGTACTAGACAGTTTTGAAGAAGAGGAAAGTGTTTGTAAAGTTTTTCCCACAAGCTTTGACCCCCTAAAACAACACTTGAGCACCTGCCCTAACTTGATTGACATGCAACAAACAGAGAATTCATTTCTGTACAGTATGAACATGGATGATGAGACTTGGTGTTATCAATAAAAACTTACCATGCAACAACAAAGTGCAGATATTCATATAAAGAGTCAAAACTTTCACAACATAAGTGACATTCAAGCCAATTTGATGTGCGAGTGGAAAAACATCCCACTTCATCATAGCTGTATCAATGTTTTTGCACTGCAATAAGTCTGGGGTGACTATATAGAACTACTGACACATTAAAACCACCATCTTAACTTTTCTCTATTTTTTTATTAAATCAGTTTCAAAACTTCTTGGACTGTGGGGTATGTCATGGATAAAATGTAGTAGTATAAAAAATTTCGCGATGCGGATTTTCCCCCTGACAACTGGTACTCACCAGATTCAGCAGCAAGCTGGAAATACATCTGCTTTTAAAGCCCTCTGTGCCAGTGAATTCCCTCATTGTGAACTGTATCTAACAATTTTTATATAATTCAGCCTCTTAGACCCATAAACTATGCTTCCAGAATCAAGTCATCGTCACACAGAGGCTCTGTAAGAGGGCTGCAGACAACCTAGCTACTACAGCTAGTTAATTTTAAAATCTCCTATGCTTTAAAAGACCTAGTTCTCATGTCACTTGGACATGCCAGGCTGCTGAACCCATGATCAAAATGTCAAAAGATCTTTGAAATTTAAAACGGTGTCAGTTCACACAGCCTAAAAACAGAATATGGGTAATCAGGTGAAAACAAAAAACAACATCAAAATTTTCCTTTCACCCAATTTCTCCATCCAGCTAATATGTAAAACTGGCATAGTGGTGTCATACTACAAGAAAAACAAAAAAAATATCAACAAATGAGGAGCAGTTCCTGGTCTCCTTATTGTGGAAATCAAACTGTTAATTATGATAGTGAAGGTGGTTACATTTAAAACACAACAACTCAGGTGCACCACTATCTTCTTCACAGTGGCCTACTCAATGCATGAAACTATGTGGGGAGAGGAACAATAAAGCCACAGAGACAGTTCCATTTTTTCAACATCTTCTCCAAGGTCTGTTATACACAGCTAGCTAAGGCACATACATGATAACTGCTTAGGCATGTATGGTAATTCCCAGATTCTGGCAAAGGAATTAAAATGGTATGTCTCCACCAGATGAGGTCAAGTCAGAATCAGAAATGACAAGGAGGATAATTTTAGCTCTCCCCATGAGATGTCACAACTTTCTTTAATGTTTTCTACCAAGATCAAATGTTGTCACATGTCACATAAAATAGAAACACCCACACCACACAGAGAGAACACAGCTGTATGCTTCAAAATTAGTGAAACCACAGTCTTAACTGTTACTCTCAGCCAATTTCTGTCTTATTGGAGGTATGGATCTTGACAATATGGAAGTTATGATATGGTCCACCACTGTCTACACAGGATCTCTCAGGTTGGGATGAAGTCCTCAGTTTCATACTATAGCAGCAACTGGACACCTCCAGCATCTTCATGAAATCCTCTTAATCATGAATCATATCTTGTACAATTGTACACTTAGTGGAACAGGTTATGGTGTTCAGAAAATTGTGCTATGATATCTTCTTCAAATTGACAGATGGTTGCTTCAGCAACATGGTGGAAAGTGTTGGTTCATGGAGGATGTAATCACATAAGAGATGAATGTCAGTCTTTAAAACGTGCCTCCATGTTGCATGCTCTGTGTGTGCGCAAACACACACATCTCACGCAGACATGACTGCCATCTCCGGCAGCTCAGAGACGAACACAAATATAAATAGAGATACAATTGTTATGCAGAACAAAAGCAGCAGTCCAGTAAAATGACAGGGGCAGAGAAAGGATAGAAGGCTTTTGGTGGGAGGAGAGAAGAGTGCTGTCTGGCATAGCATACACGGACTAGATGGAAGCGTGACAAGATTACCAGTGCGTAGAGCACCAGGAGGCTGTGGGGCAGGGATCTGAGAAGGGGGGGGGGGGGGGGGGGGTTGATTGGGCAGTGGAAAAGGAGAGGAGCAGGGAAGAGGAAAAATGGGTGGGTGCACTGGCAGAAGGTGGCACAGATTGAGGATGAGGGGATGTAAATAGGAAGGAGGTGATATGACAGAGGAGGTGGGAACTGAGGAGAGTGTGGTGATAGTCTACATCTACATCTACATGACTACTCTGCAATTCACATTTAAGTGCTTGGCAGAGGGTTCATCGAACCACAATCATACTATCTCTCTACTATTCCACTCCCGAACAGCGAGCGGGAAAAACAAACACCTAAACCTTTCTGTTCGAGCTCTGATTTCTCTTATTTTATTTTGATGATCATTCCTACCTATGTAGGTTGGTCTCAACAAAATATTTTCGCATTCGGAAGAGAAAGTTGGTGACTGAAATTTCGTAAAAAGGTCTCGCCGCGACGAAAAACGTCTATGCTGTAATGACTTCCATCCCAACTCGTGTATCATATCTGCCACACTCTCTCCCCTATAACGCGATAATACAAAACGAGCTGCCCTTTTTTGCACCCTTTTGATGTCCTCCGTCAATCCCACCTGGTAAGGATCCCACACCGCGCAGCAATATTCTAACAGAGGACGAACGAGTGTAGTGTAAGCTGTCTCTTTAGTGGACTTGTTGCATCTGCTAAGTGTCCTGCCAATGAAACGCAGCCTTTGGCTCGCCTTCCCGACAATATTATCTATGTGGTCCTTCCAACTGAAGTTGTTCGTAATTTTAACACCCAGGTACTTAGTTGAATTGACAGCCTTGAGAATTGTACTATTTATCGAGTAATTGAATTCCAACGGAGTTCTTTTGGAACTCATGTGGATCATCTCACACTTTTCGTTATTTAGCGTCAACTGCCACCTGACACACCATACAGCAATCTTTTCTAAATCGCTTTGCAACTGATACTGGTCTTCGGATGACCTTACTAGATGGTAAATTACAGCATCATCTGCGAACAGTCTAAGAGAACTGCTCAGATTGTCACCCAGGTCATTTATATAGATCAGGAACAGTAGAGGTCCCAGGACGCTTCCCTGGGGAACACCTGATATCACTTCAGTTTTACTCGATGATTTGCCGTCTATTACTACGAACTGCGACCTTCCTGACAGGAAATCACGAATCCAGTCGCACAACTGAGACGATACCCCATAGCTCCGCAGCTTGATTAGAAGTCGCTTATGAGGAACGGTGTCAAAAGCTTTCCGGAAATCTAGTAATACGGAATCAACTTGAGATCCCCTGTCGATAGCGGCCATTACTTCGTGCGAATAAAGAGCTAGCTGCGTTGCACAAGAGCGATGTTTTCTGAAGCCATGCTGATTACGTATCAATAGATCGTTCCCTTCGAGGTGATTCATAATGTTTGAATACAGTATATGCTCCAAAACCCTACTGCAAACCGACGTCAATGATATAGGTCTGTAGTTAAATGGATTACTCCTACTACCCTTCTTGAACACTGGTGCGACCTGCGCAATTTTCCAATCTGTAGGTACAGATCTATCGGTGAGCGAGCGGTTGTATATGAGTGCTAAGTAGGGAGCTATAGTATCAGCGTAATCTGAAAGGAACCTAATCGGTATACAATCTGGACCTGAAGACTTGCCCGTATCAAGCGATTTGAGTTGCTTCGCAACCCCTAAGGTATCTACTTCTAAGAAACTCATGCTAGCAGATGTTCATGTTTCAAATTCTGGAATATTCCATTCGTCTTCCCTGGTGAAGGAATTTCGGAAAACTGCATTCAATAACTCCGCTTTAGTGGCACAGTCGTCGATAACAGTACCATCGGCACTGCGCAGCGAAGGTATTGACTGCGTCTTGCCGCTTGTGTACTTTACATACGACCAGAATTTCTTCGGATTTTCTACCAAATTTCGAGACAATGTTTTGTTGTGGAACCTATTAAAGGTATCTCGCATCGAAGTCGTGCCAAATTTTGCGCGTCTGTAAATTTTAGCCCATCTTCAGGATTTCGCGTTCTTCTGAACTCCGCATGCTTTTTCCGTTCCCTCTGCAACAGCGTTCGGAACTTTTTTGTGTACCACGGGGGATCCGTTCCATCTCTTACCAATTTATGAGGTATGAATCTCTCAATTGCTGTTGCTACTATATCTTTGAATTTGAGCCACATCTCATCTACATTCGCATAGTCAGTTTAGAAGGAATGAAAATTGTCTTTTAGGAAGGCTTCTAGTGGCACTTTATCCGCTTTTTTAAATAAAATTATTTTGCGTTTGTTTCTGATGGGTTTGGAAGAAATGGTATTGAGCCTAGCTACAATGACCTTGTGATCACTAGTCCCTGTATCAGTCATGATGCTCTCTATCAGCTCTGGATTGTTTGTGGCCAAGAGGTCAAGTGTGTTTTCGCAACCATTTACAATTCGCGTGGGTTCGTGGACTAACTGCTCGAAATAATTTTCGGAGAATGCATTTAGGACAATCTCGGAAGACGTTTTCTGCCTAACACCGGTTTTGAACAAGTATTTTTGCCAACATACCGAGGGTAGGTTGAAGTCCCCACCAACTATAACCGTATGAGTGGGGTATTTATTTGTTACGAGACTCAAACTTTCTCTGAACTGTTCCGCAACTGTATCATCGGAGTCTGGGGGTCGGTAGGAGGAGCCAATTATTAACTTAATTCGGCTGTTAAGTATAACCTCCACCCACACCAATTTGCACGGAGTATCTACTTCGTCTTCACTACAAGATAAACCACTACTGACAGACACAAACACTCCACCACCAATTCTGCCTAATCTATCTTTCCTGAACACCGTCTGAGACTTCGTAAAAATTTCTGCAGAACTTATTTCAGGCTTTAGCCAGCTTTCTGTACCTATAACGATACAACTACAACAATTTACAGCTATAATTCCGACTGTTCCTTGATCCAAGCACGTCCTGTAATTGCCAAGCACCCTTTGACATTGCAGCCCATCCCGCACTTTCCCGAGGCCTTCTAACCTAAAAAACCGCCCAGTCCACGCCACACAGCCTCCGCTACCCGTGTAGCCGCCAGCTGAGTGTAGTGAACTCCTGACCTATTCAGCGGAACCCGAAACCCCACCACCCTATGGCGCAAGTCAAGGAATCTGCAGCCAATACGGTCGCAAAACCGTCTGAGCCTCTGATTCAGACCCTCCACCCGGCTCTGCACCAAAGGTCTGCAATCGGTTCTGTCAACGATGCTGCAGATGGTGAGCTCTGCCTTCATCTCGTAATCAAGACCGGCAGCCTTCACCAAATCAGATAGCCGCTGGAATCCAAAGAGAATTTCCTCAGATCCAAAGCGACACACGTCATTAGTGCCGACATGTGCCACCACCTGCAGCTGGCTGCACCCTGTGCTCTTCATGGCATCCGGAAGGACCCTTTCCACATCAGGAATGACTCCTCCCGGAATGCACACGGAGTGCACACTGGATTTCTTCCCCTCCTTAGCCGCCGTATCCCTAAGGGGCCCCATTACGCGCCTAACATTGGAGCTCCCAACTACCAGTAAGCCCACCCTCTGCGATTGCCCGGACCTTGAAGGCTGAGAATGATCCTCTGAAACAGGGCAGGCAGCTGCATCTGGCTCAGCCAGAGACAGTGCCTGAAACCTGTTTGTCAGACGCACCGGGGAGGCTTTCTGATCAGCCTCCGGGGACGCCTTTCGCTGCCTGCCACGCCTTGGAACGACCTCCCAATCAACCACAGGCGAGGGCTCAGCCCCACTGCGGGCAGCAACCGGGGCAACCACAGCGGCAGGTTACCAAAGGTTGACACCGGGATATTTTCAGGAGGGGAGAACATGTTGTAAGGGTAACTCCCATCTGTGTGATTCAGAAAAGCTGTTTGTGGAGGGGAGGTTCCAGATGGCCAGGCTTGTGAAGCAGCCATTGAAATCGAACATGTTATGTTAAGTTGCATGTTAAGCCACAGGATGGTCTACTTTGTGGTTGTCATACAAATATAAAAAGTTGTGCAATGATTGCAGCAGAACTGGTATATGACTTTTCTACTTTCACAGGTGACCCGACCTCTGATTGGGTAGGATAAGCCTATGACAGAACCATTTACGAACTGCTCGAGGGGTAGATTGCACAGGTGTTGCACCTGGGTCTTCCACAGGGATGTGACCTCTGTGACAAGGGGTTGGCATGGGGTGTGTCTTAGGGATGGAGCAGAATATTGTGAAGGTTGTGTAGGTGACAGAAAACCACTTTAGGAGGGGTGGGAAGGATCTTTGGTAGGATGTCCCTCATTTAAAAGCATATTGTCGGTAAACAAAGCCCTGATGAAAGATGTGGTCCAGTTGTTCCAGTCCAGGGTGGTATTGGGTGATGAAGGGGGCGTTCCTTTGTAGCTGGTTCTTGGGGTGGTGGGAGAATTGTGAGCTGTGTGGAGAAATACCATGGAAGATCTGTTTGTGGACTACGTCTGTGGTATAGTGCCTGTCTGTGAAGGCCTTGGTGAGACCTTCAGCATACTGGACAAGGGAGATCTTTTCATTGCAGATACTCCATCCCCCGGTGGTCAGATTCTATGGCAGTGGGCTTTTGGTGTGAAAGGGATGGCAGCTATCAAAATGCAGGTAATGTTGGTAGTTGGTAGGTTCAATGTGGACAGAGGTGTGTATGGAGCCATCAAAGAGGAGGTGGTCAGCATCCAGAGAGGTGGCATGCTGGGTTGAGAAGGATGAGGTGAAGTGGATGGGAGAGAACGTGTTGAGGTTGTGAAGGAATGAGGATAGGTTGTCTTAGCCCTGAGTCCAGATCATGAAGATATATCATCAACAAACCTGAACCAAACCATGGGTTTTGGAGTCTAGGAAGGTCTGCCCTATATGGCCCCAAAACAGGTTGGCATAAGTAGGTGCCATGTTGGTGCCTTTGGCTGTGCTATGGGTTTGTCTGTATACCTTCCCTCCAAAAGAGAAGTAGTTGTGAGTTGGGATAAAGTTAGTAAGGAGAATGAGGTAGTGGGTTTGGAGTCTAAACAGTGTTGGGAAAGGTGGTGTTCAACAGAGGCAAGACCATGGGCATGCGGGATGTTGGTGTATAGGGAAGTGGCATCAGCAATGATGAGTAGGGGTCCATGAGGTAGAGCAGTAGGGGTCCATGAGGTAGAGCAGTAGGGGTGGTGGAGACATGGTGAAGGGAGTGATTTGTATCTTTTACATGGGCAACTGATCAGAGATGTTGGTCATTGAGGGTGAAATTCCTTCAGTGAGGACTCAATAACCAGCTACAATGGGGCATCCAGGATTGTTGGGTTTGTGGATTTTGTGGAGCATGTAGGTATGTGTGCAGTGTGTCATCGGGGTGAAGACAGAAATGGATTCAGTGCAGAGGTTCTGTAAAGGGCCTAAGGCTTTAAGCAGGGACTGGAAGTTATGTTGGACTTCTGGGATGGATCACTCTGGCAGAGTTTATAAGTGAAGGAGTAAAATAATTGGCAGAGGGCTTTCGCCATGTAGTCACCGTGACTCATAACAACAGTGGTGGAACCTTTGTCTGCAGGTAGGATGAGGATGATCAGGTTAGGATTAGTTTTAGGTTGTTTTAAGGCTGTCCTTTCTTCTGCTGTAGGTTGTTGTTCTCAGGAAGAGATCTGGCGAAGGATGGTGATGCCAAGTTGGAAGTAAGGAATTTCTAGAAGATGGTCAGGGGGTAGTTACGTGGGAGGGGTGGGGGGGGGGGGGATGGGGGAGGCATCACAGTTGGATGGTGGTATGAAGTGGAAGAGGCAGGGATAAACATTGGGATTAGGTTAGCTTTGGTTGGAAGAACTGTTGGCAAAGAGGTGTTTCCACTGCAGAGATCGGAAGAAGAGTAGGTCCTGACAAGTCCAACATGATTAAATTTGGGTGTAGGGCTAAAGATGAGCCCTTTTAATAGGACTGAAACTTCAGTAAGACTGAGAAGTTTGGTGGAAAGGTTAACAACAGTGTTCCTGGAATCTTTCAGCTCTGGGTTTATTGGAGCATTGGTAGTGAGTTTTGAGGGATGTGGCAAATTGAAATGGTCAGGTAGGCAGGGCCTGAATGCTTTGAGGGGTTGACGAGGAGAAACACTAGGACAGGAGTTTGATAGTGGTGCCATGAGATGGCAGCAGGTCTTGCCAAGGGAGCAGAGGTGGTTCTGGGATGCCTGTGCCATGGAGATGTGTTTCACACTGCCAGATTTGTGAGGGCCAGGGACTCACAGAATCTGTAAAGGTATTCCTCCCACCCCTCCCTACCCGACTCCTAGCTCCACAGCCTCCCAATGCTGTGCCTGGTGACAGTCTTGTTATGCCTCCATCTAGTCTCTCCACACTACACCAGACAGCACTCTTCTACCCCCCCCCCCCCCCTTCCCGCAACCATACCCTGCTGTTTCTACCTCTTCCCTGCACAGCTGCATTCCAGTCCAAGCTGCAAATGAATGTGTGTGTGTGTGTGTGTGTGTGTGTGTGTGTGTGTGTGTGTGTGTGTGTGTGTGTGTGTGTGTGTGTGTTTTGAAGAGGGCTTTGGCCAAAAGCTAAATGTGTAACAGTCTTCTCGTTGTGCCTATCTGCAACTCATGTGCACTTTGCAAGACATATTGGTATGTCCATATCATTGGCATTTGGTACACTTCATTGGATTAGGCACATATGGTTGCACTTAAAGTCTAAGTGGATCCCCTTGATGCTGAGCATAAACCCCATTGGGACACAAAGGGTGTGACAGTCACAAAACCCATTAGACACCCAAAGCATTGGAAAGCCATCATGATCCATGATCAACCAACCACTGTCTATA
The DNA here is from genome assembly GCF_023897955.1 of Schistocerca gregaria. NCBI lineage: Eukaryota > Metazoa > Arthropoda > Insecta > Orthoptera > Acrididae > Schistocerca > Schistocerca gregaria. The sequence goes on from NC_064931.1 coordinate 750,628,094, forward strand.
GCTCATGGAGATTGCTCAAAGCTGTGTCCAAGCCATGCAATAATGCTTGTTGTTCAAGATGTGCTCAATAAATTTTAGGTCAGATGACCTGGGGTCCACATAAGTTCCCTAATCGTCATAGAGTCTTCCTCAAACCATCCCAACACATTTTAGGGGTGATGCGACGGTGCATTGCCTTTAGTTTGCTCTAGGCAAAAAAGCAGGAGCACATGATCTAAGAATAGAGCCCGTGTCACACACTGGTGAGAGGTAAAGGAAAATGTGTCAGGTGCCACATTTATCTTATGAAACCATCCCTCACGAAAGAGTACCTCCACCAACTCCCATAATGGTGCTCTTTCGACAAGCAGGATGGATTGCCCTATGTGGTCCTCAATGTAACTCCATGTTGGTGTTTACCAATATGTACTGCATCTCAGAAGGTCTTCCATTCTTTGAGTGTCCAATGGCACTGTTGCTGCACTCAAACTAATCTCTGTGCCTTGTGTGTGTGCCTTTGTGCTGTGACCAAATGAACACATGTCAAACTGTGGCTTCATACCCCATGGGGTGGTAGTGGTTCTGAATGTCATTGACGTTCATCAGTTGCTGTTGCTGTTTTTGTTGTTGTTGTTGTTGTTGTTGCTTATTACTGACTTGGAAAGTTATTTTCTGCATTCATGTTACAATCCACATTAGTCAACAGTAACCAATCATCAAGAACTTGTGGTCCAATTTAGTTGACTCTGGTGACAGCAGTTTACATTGAGTTGGGGTAATCACTATGGATCATTAACATAGCATTACAGGAAACACCCAGTGCCTGCATGATTACGGGGATGGAGTATCGTCCACAATCAAATGCACTGTTATCATGAATTTTTCCTACCCTATGTTCAACTGTCATGCTGATTGCCAGTGCATAGTTTGACAACATTTCAGTTGCAAAATAATTCAATTTGGCATGGTAACAGAAGGGTTTGCTCTCATTTGCTATTATTCAGATATGAAATTCATGTCATGATTTTACTTTACTCCCTCTGATAATCTGCCTACCTTTACCCCTACAGCCCAATATGTTGCTAGGTTTTCTCAGTATCCAGACACCCTTATGTAATGCAGAATTGATCATTAGATGCAATGAAAGGCAGACCAACTAGTATAAAAGGAGGTGGGTAGTATTGTGCTTCTCTTAGCAAAGAAGCAGTAACAGCAGAATGGGTCAGTCAGCAGAGCTCAGTCGCTTGAAACGTGGACTAGTCATTGGATGTCACCTGAGTCATCTGAGTAACAAATCCAAAGGAACATTTCAACCCTCGTATAGCTGCCCAAGATGACTGCTGGCGATGTGATCGTGAAGTTTAAATGTGAAGGAACAATCACAGCTAAACCTATACCATGCAGAACCCATGTACTGACAGATAGTAGATGTCGAGCACTGCATAAGGTGGCTGTAAAAAATGACATTAAATCAGCAGAAGGAATCACTTGTGAGCTCCAAAGTGTTACCAATAGTACAGCTAGCACAACAACTGTGTGTAGGGGGTGAAAAAGAATGGGGTACAATGGTTGAGCAGCTCTCATGAGCCACGCATTTCTGTAAGCAATGCTTGATGATGCTTGAAGTGGTGTAGAGAACAATAACACTGGACAGTTGACTACTTGGAACAAGTGATTTGGTGTGCTGAATCATGCTACAACCTGTAGCAATCACATGGAATGGGGTGGGAGTAGTATATTTATGCCGATTCTGGACCAAGAGCATTGATTAAGAAATTCTAGGTTATAAACCAAGACTCTAATTTCACAGTATTTCCCAACCAAATTTGACATAAATACAACAAAATGAAAATGAACAACTAAGTTGAGCCACTTAAAAAAAACTTAGAAATTATAGTAAAGGAAATTTTTAATTTAATTTTAATAAATATACAAAAAGTTTTAAAAATTTGTTCAAATTCAGTAATGTAAATAGGTTGATAGTTATTTTGTTTTTTACCACTATAAATAAAATGTAATCCAACAATTTTATCTAATTTATCATCATCATTTGTAAAGATTTTAGTATGACATTTATCATCTAAAAGTATTAAAACTTTATCACCAAATTTAGTTGTTAAAACTTCAGCTTTTCAAATGATGTACGATTTATATTTTTTAGTTCTGATAATTTAGTGAACACTTCTGAAAAACCATTACTATAATTCTTAAGTTCAGTTAACATACTTTCAATGCTACCATTCATGTCTACTTTGTTCTGAGTTTATTTAAATATAAAAAATTTACGGAATCAAAAAGTTTTTCAAACACTTGGAAAAATGTATTAAATTTTGAAAACATTAAGTTTTCAGTTTTTATCTTCTCTAGGGTACTGAAAATATTGCAAAATGAAATGAAAACATGAATATAAAAATTATTTAATTATTCCAATTTTTCATTCATTTATGTAATTAAAAATTTTCATTAAGCATTCTACTTTGTGAATCACCAGTTAAATTATTTTTGCCGTATGCAATTGTATCATTTGGAATATTTTCATTAAAGAATGCACACAAATTCATAGTTGTTTTTTGAGTAGTTACAACATTCATTCTTAAGTCACATTTCTTACTTAGATAGGATAATTGTGAATAAAATTGAATGGACTTATATTTACATCGTTATATAATTGGGTTATTTTTTTAAAAATCTCTAAAAGAATCATAAGCTTTAAAGAAATTATTTGGTGGATCAAGATTACATAATTCTTGAGGAAAAACTTCATTTCCTCCATTTTAACATAGATAGTTTATAATTTAACATGACTGAATAGAGAAGAATCGAGTAATTGATTATTTTTCTATTATTCTGGAAAACAACGAAAATAAAGTAAGGCATATCACAATCGGTAGAATTATCATAATTAGTAATATCTAGTTCAAAATTACTTTTTGCTTGTAATCCAGCAAATTTAGTTACTTGGAGTTCAAAACAAGAAATTGGCATTTTTGGATTTTTCAGTCTTCCAAGTTCAAGTCAATACTCTGGTTCATATTTAGCAACAGGAACACGAATTTCCACACTTTTAATGACAATTTTACCTTCTTTTGGAAGTGCAGAATTATTATTTTCGGTAGTCTAATGACAAATAGAAACATTTTGAACTTTTCTCAAAGTCCAAGTAAAACTAACAGTATAATCACCTTAAAACATAATTTCTCTATAATCTATAAAAATCCAGCAGATGGTTCTAATGGATAAAGAACTTGATTTTGCGTGGTTTTAATTTTTCCATTGTTAATATGTTCTTCCATATTTAATTCATTCAATAAGGAAGAAGTTAATCAAATAGCGGTAAGAGTTGAAGAAGAGCTAAATGGATGCTCTATATAAAATACTGTTTCCTTTTTTAATTGTAATAACATCAAACAATTTTAAAGCATAATTATCAATTAGTTTAATATTTGATTTACCACCATATGCAGAAAAATTAGTTTCACCAGTGTGACTAACATCAAAAGTAATAGATATCGCTAGACCTGCTAGTCATGACTAGGCTTGTGACAAGTATCTAGCGAGCTCTCGTCCACTCTTGCTCGGGATATCAACTAGGAATGTAGCATACCCTGCAGCTGATAGATAGCAAACTCTAACAAGGGGCTTAGTCAAGTATGGCTTAAGTAATGCGTCTCTAGATACGTTTGTAATTATATGTATGCAGCATATGAAGAAGCCTGTAACACAAGTTACGTATAATATACAGGGTGGTCCATTGATAGTGACCGGGCCAAATATCTCACAAAATAAGCATCAAACGAAAAAACTACAAAGAACGAAACTCTTCTACTTTGAAGGGGGAAACCAGATGGCGCTATGGTTGGACCACTAGATGGTGCTGCCATAGTTCAAACAGATATCAACTTAGTTTTTTAAATAGGAACCCCCATTTTTTATTAACTATTCATGTAGTATGTAAAGAAATATGAATGTTTTAGTTGGACCACTTTTTCCACTTTGTGATAGATGGCGTTGTAATAATCACAAATGTATAAGTATGTGGTATCACGTACCATTCCGCCAGTGTGGACGGTATTTGCTTTGTGATACATTACCCATGTTAAAATGGACCGTATACCAACTGCAGAAAAGATCGATATCGTGTTGATGTATGGCTATTGTGATCAAAATGCCCAACGGGCATGTGCTATGTATGCTGCTCGGTATCCTGGATGACATCATCCAAGTGTCCAGACTGTTCGCCGGATAGTTACATTATCTAAGGAAACACGAAGTGTTCAGCCACATGTGAAACGTCAACCATAACCTGCAACAAATGATGATGCCCAAATAGCTGTTTTAGCTGCTGTTGCAGCTCATCTGCACATCAGTAGCAGACAAATTGCACCAGAATCGGGAATCTCAGAAATTTCGGTGTTGAGAATGCTACATCAACATTGATTGCACCCGTACCATATCTCTATGCACCAGGAATTGCATGGCAACGACTTTGAACATTGTGTACAGTTCTGCCACTGGGCACAAGAGAAATTACGGGGTGATGGCAGATTTTTTGCATGCGTTCTATTTAGCGACGAAGCTTCATTCACCAACATCAGTAACGTAAACTGGCATAATATGCACCATTGGGCAATGGAAAATCCACAATGACTGCGACAAGTGGCAAATCAGTGACCTTGGCGGGTTAATGTATGGTGCAGCATTACAGGAGAAAGGATAATTGGCCCCCATTTTATCAACTGCAATCTGAATGGTGCAATGTATGCTGATTTCCTACGTAATGTTCTACCAATGTTACTACAAGATGTTTCACTGCATGACAGAATGGCGACGTACTTCAATGATGGATATATGGCACATAGCTCGCGTGTGATTGAAGCGATATTGAATAGCATATTTCATGACAGGTGGATTGGTCGTCGAAGCACCATACCATGGCCTGCACGTTCACTGGATCTGACATCCCCGGACTTCTTTCTGTGGGGAAAGTTGAAGGATATTTGCTGTCGTGATCTACCGACAACGCCTGACAAAATGCGTCAACGCATTGTCAATGCATATGAGATCATTACGGAAGGTGAACTACTCGCTGTTGAGAGAAATGTCGTGACACATATTGCCAAATGCAATGAGGTTGATGGACATCGTTTTGAGCATTTATTGCATTAATGTGGTATTTACAGGTAATCATGCTGTAACAGCATGCGTTCTCACAAATGTTAAGTTCACAAAGGTACATGTATCACATTGGAACAACTAAAATAAAATGTTCAAAAATACATACATTCTGTATTTTCATTAAAAAACCTACTTGTTACCAACTGTTTGTCTACAATTGTGAGCCATATGCTTGTAACTATTACAGCAGCATCTATCACAAAGCGAAAAAAATGGTCCAACTAAGACATTCATATTTTCAGAATGAGATTTTCACTCTGCAGCAGAGTGTGCGCTGATATGAAACTTCCTGGCAGATTAAAACTGTGTGCCTGCAGGAGAGCTTCTGTAAAGTTTGGAAGGTAGGAGACGAGATACTGGCAGAAGTAAAGCTGTGAGGACCGGGCGTGAGTCGTGCTTCAGTAGCTCAGATGGCAGAGCACCTGCCCACGAAAGGCAAAGGCCCTGAGTTCGAGTCTCGGTCGGGCACACAGTTTTAATCTGCCAGGAAGTTACATTCATATTTCTTTATGTACTACACGAATATGTAATAAAAATGGAAGTTCATATATTAAAAAGCGCAGTTGATATCCGTCTGACCTATGGCACAGGCATGTAGCGGGCCAACTATAGTGCCATCTGGTTTGCCCTTTCAAGCTAGACAAGTTTCGTTCTTTGTAGTTTTTTCATTTGACGCTTATTTTGTGAGATATTTGGCTCGACCACGATCAATGGATCACCCTGTATATTATTTTTTACAAATGACTACTAATTACTGCAATCGTTGCAGATACAGACTATGCAGCCAGCTCCTTACCGAGTTCACTGCCAAACCTGCAATATATTTTTCTATTTAGCAATGGTCACCTGTCATCATAACACACAACTTTCAGTTTGGTTCATGATTTATTGCGGGAAAAGTTTATTAATTCATTTCTACAACTGTTACCAAAGCACCAATAAAGTCAATCAAATTCTCATTTACATCAGTTATAGTTATTTCTAAATTTTGAATAGTACCAAAAATTGGAATATTTATAGGATGATTTGTACAGACATTACTCAAAATTCAAATTATGTTTAAATAAAGCAATAATATTAGTTTCTTGATGAAAATAATAATTCTGTTTAACAAACATTTCAATCAGCCAAATTAAAATTAACATTAATTAATTAAAACAGAATGATTTTCAGAACATCTTTAGCAACAGGTTTTCACTTGCATTAATAAGTTGATTATTAAATCCTAGCAAAGTTCATACATTACCTTCTCTTACATCCATTATATAATTTTTATCACTTTCAACAACAGTTCTATTGAAAGTTTTACCTGCTTTAATATGAGTGTTTGAATTTTCGAATGAATAACTTTTTTCTGAATTTTTCAAACTATATTGACCAATGAGAATTTCTGTTGTTTCTCCATCACAGTAAAGTTTATTACCTTTTGACATAATATTTAGAGTTAAAAAGGTTGAATAAAAACCAACTAGTGAGACACTTTTATAAGTTTCTCTTTTGGAACAGTTAATCTTTTTTTCAGAACAGACGAATTATCACAAAATTGAAATTATCTACACATTTACATTAGTAAAAATTATATGAATAAATGATGGATTGGGAACCAAAAATGATCCTTTATAATCACCATTATTTAGATGAATTTAATGATATTCCATCAATTAATCAGTGTAATACAGATTATACATTTAGTGAATCAGCAACATGTGATTTATTTAATAAACATGAAGAAGTTAAAGACAGGACAAAATTAAAAGAAAAATGTTAAAAACAAATATGGATGAAATAATGTTAGAATCTGTTAAGCATAGTGAAGATAATGTTTATGGATTAAGAAATGTTGTACTTTTAAATATATTGAAATGTTACCAACAGAATTCAATGATGATAAATTAAAAGTCTGTGGAAAAGAATATGAAAGAATAGAAAATGAATAACTATGGATGACGTAGGTATAGAATTTGATTTTCTTGATTTGCGAAACTATGCTAGAATTTTATTCAACTCAAATGTTGTATATAATGAAAGTAATCCAAATAAAATAAAATCAAGTAAATGAAATAAATATAACAATCTGACTGAAACACTTGTCGAGGAATGTTTTCCTAGTTTTCAGAAAGAAATCTTAATGATTTACATGAAAACGTTGGTGAAGGTTTAGTAAAAAAATATTAAGAAAAATAAACCAGATGTATTTGGATGGACAATGTTTGATAATTAATTGATAGATTAGCAGTATTCACAGTTAAGAATTAGCTAGTAATAAAAATTATCATAATGAAAAAGCTGGAACAATGCAAATGTTAACTAATAAAATAGTGATTTTATTATTAATGATCAAAAAGGAATTTGATATTTAATTAGATTTTTGAATAAAATACAACATTTTGGAAAACTGAAAAATATGTAAAAGCTCAGTTAACACTTTCATTAAGAAATTACCATTTGAAATACATTTACCTGATTATAATTATTGTGCTCCAGGAACAAAATTAGAACTGGAACAAAATTAGAACAAAGATTATCTAGAGGTGATAAAGGAATTAATCCATTAGATGAAGAATGTAAATACCAAGAGATTTTTAAATAGATAATAAAGATATAGAAAAAAGACATTAAGCAGATAAAAATTTCAATTATTTGCAAAAGAAAAAATACATAACCAATGGAAATTTCTGTTGTTTCTCCATCATTAGGAATTAAAATTGCTGCAACAGAAGTTAGAAGAATAATGTATGGAAAACGAAAATTAGGAATATGTTTAGATGTTGATGAAAATTGATAAGGTTTGTAAGAAATTCCTTATTAATTTTGATCTATATCAATCAATAAATTTTCAATTGATTATACTTTGGCACAAAGTGGCAAAATTAAACCAGAATCAATTAAAATAAAATTAAATAATAACAATTAAATAGTATTGAGCCATTTTAAACTGATGTTAAAAAAAAAAGAAACTGGTGGAAATGTGGTTGTTGCATTAGCTACTTCTACAGTGAAAAAAATTATTGAATATATAATGAAAAAAGAAACAAAACACAAAGTAGGATTTTTACCATTATTTTTAGCTGCATTCACATTCTTAGCTACTTAGCTAACTTGCTGGTAGTTCTGGAGTTATAAACAAGAAAAAAGGGGATAAATAATTAGAAGAACAAAAAGGACATAATTTAGCAATCCACAAAAAGGAAAGTGGAAAAAATTCAAAGAAATAATCGAAAAATTTAGTAATCCTATACATCATTTTGACACAGAAGACTAGATAAACAGTTAAATATTAAATATTTTCGTGATGTGTTTACGATTGGTGAATTACCCAATGAGCCAAAAAATTCAGAATGTGGAATAGTAACTTTAGATACTTGTGTTCATGTTGGTACCCTTCGGATATCTTATTACAAAAATAAAGATATAAAATCTATTTAGATTCATATGGAGGAAATATATCGAAACAACTAGTTAACTATTTGGGTAAAAATAATTTATACTACAGTATCGAAGAATTTTTGGACATTTGTGTTTAATTGTTTTACAACTATTATGCATGAGTTGTAAGTTTGATGATATTTTTTATTTAATAGTTGGACACCGTAATCCTCATAGATTAACAACTAAAAATGGAAAACAAAAAATTTTGAAATAAACTTAATACTGGTAATGATTTAGAAAGAACAAAAGATTTTCATCATTAGATCCAAAAACTAACAATGAATTAATTTCAAAATTAAAAAATTTCTGCCCTCAGTAGCCTCAAAAATAATTAATGTAATTAAACAATTTCAAAAAGAATTAAATAGAACTTTTAAAGTAACTAATGGTTATATTGTTTTTAAAGGTAGAAGAATTGTGAATGTAAATGCAAAAGATGTAGTTAACAACTATTATTTACAGAACTAGTTTTCAAATATTGTTACAAAACCTGAATACACAAGTATTCTAACACTTGTCAATTATCATATTAATAAACAAGAACTAAGTACAAACTTTACAAAAAACAAAATCGAAGAAGTTATTTCAGAAACAGATTTAACTCCTTAGTTAAATGAGTTACAAAAACTTAATGATAAAGTACATGATAAACAAATTCTTGAAATAATTTATTTTTTATTCTATATAAATGAAGAATGATAATCACATTTACTGTTTGAAGTTCAAAAAGTTTACCGAAACACCGTAATCCTCATAGATTAACAACTAAAAATGGAAAACAAAAAATTCAAGGTTTTTGTGCAGCATATAAAACTGAAAAAGAGTAAATTCCTTAAAAAATTATAGGTGAAGGTCTAAATATTCATGAAAAAATTATTAATGAACTATAGAGGTGCAAACAGTGTTCAGAAAGATAGATAAAATGAAGAAGGTAGTGTATTTGTGTTTGTTGGTAGTAGTTAATCTTATAGTGAAGTTGAATTACTATGGGTCAAAGTTATACTCAACAGCCGTAGCAAAATAATAATTGTCTTCTTCTACTGACCCCCTCCCCCCCCTGAATCAGATGATATAATAGCTAAACGGTTCAAAGAAAACTTGAATCCCATTAAAAATAAGTACCCCACTCATAGAGCTAAAATTGGCAGAGACTTCAATCTACCCTCGATTTGTTGACGAAAATACATGTTCAAAGTCGGTGGTCGACAGAAAACATCTTCCAAAATTGTACTACAGGCTTTCTCTAAGAATTGCTTTGAACAATTAGTTCATGAGCCCACACGAATTGTAAATGGTTGCGAAAGCACTCTTGACCTCTTAGCCACAAATAATCCTGATCTAATACAGAGCATTATGACTGATACAGGGATTAGTGAGCACAAGGTCGTTGTAGCAAGGCTCAAAACCATATCAACCAAAACCACTAAAAATAAACGCAAAATATATCTATTTAAAACAGCAGATAAAAATTCGCTTGATGCCTCCCTAAGAGAGAGTCTCCATTCCTTCCATGCTAATTATGTAAGTGTTGACCAGATATGGCTCAAATTAAAAGATACAGTATTGACAGCAATAGATAGATTCATACCGCATAAGTTAATAACAGACAGGACTGATCCACCATGGTACACAAAACACGTCAGAACACTGTTGCAGAAGCATCGAAAATAGCATGCCAATTTCAGAAGAACATAAAATCCCCAAGACTGGCTAAGTTTCACGGAAGCTCGAAATTTAGTGCGGACGTCAATGCAAGATGTTTTAATAGTTTCCACAATGAAGCATTGTCTCAAAATATTGTAGAAAACCCAAAGAGATTCTGGTCATATGTAAAGTACACCAGTGGCAAAAAACAGTCAATACCGTCAGTGCCTAATTGCGATGGAAATGTTACTGATGATGGTGCCAGTAAACCTGAGTTGCTAAATACAGTTTTCTGTAATTCATTCACGAAAGAAGATGAAGTAAATATTCCAGAATTCGCAACCAGATCAGCTGTTAGCATGAGTGACATTAAAGTAGATATCTTAGGTGTTGCATAACAACTCAAATCACTTAAGAAAACAAGTCTGCCTGTCCAGATGGTATACCAATCAGGTTCCTCTCAGAGTATGCAGACACAATAGCGCCTCTCTTAGCAATCATATGCAACCGCTCACTTGAGGAAAGGTCTGTTCCTAAAGACTGGAAAGTACCACAGGTCAAACCAATATTCAAGAAAAGAAATAGGAGTACCCCATTGAATTACGGACCCATACCACTGAATTTGCAGTAGGATTTTGGGGCATATACTGTACTCGAACATTATGAATGTCCTTAAAGAAAATGATTTACTGATATATAACCAACACAGTTTCAGAAAATATTGTTCTTGTGCAGCACAGCTTTATTCCCATGAAGTAATGAGTGCTGTCGACAAGGGATCTCAGATCGAGTCCACATTCCTAGATTTCCAGAAGGCTTTTGAGACCATTCCTCACAAGTGACTATTGATCAAATTGCTTGCATATGGAATATCATCTCAGTTGTGTGACTGGATTCATGCTTTCCTCTCTTAGAAGTCACAGTTCATAGTGATAGACCGTAAATCATCGAGTAGAACAGAAGTGATATCTGGGGTGTCATAGGCCCTCTGCTGTTCCTGATTTAGGTGATAATCTGAGCTGCCCTCTTAGATTGTTTGCAGATGACGCTGTAATTTACCTTCTAATAAAAGCATCAGACAATCAATTCCAATTAAAAAGAGAATCTAGAAAGAATTTCTGTATGGTGCTTAAAGTAGCGATTGGGTCTAAATAAAGAAAAGTGTGGGATCATCCACATGGGTACTAAAAGAAATCCAATAAATTTTGGGTATACGATAAATCGCACATATCTAAGGGCTGTCAATTTGACTAAATACCTAGGAATTACAATTAGAACCAACTTAAATTGGAAATACCACATATATAATATTGTGGGGAAGATGAAACAAAGACTGCGCTTTGTTGGCGGAACACTTAGAAGATGCGACAAACCCACTAAAGGGACAGCCTACATTACACTTATCCGTCCTCTGCTGGAATATTGCTGCACGGTATCATATCCTTACAATGTGGGATTGACTGAGGACAGTGAAAAAGTGCAAAGAAGGGCAGCTTGTTTCGTGCTTTCACACAATAGGGGTCAAAGTGTCACTTAAATGATACGCAAGTTGAGGTGCCAGTCACTGAAACAAAGGCGGTTTTCTTTGTGCCTACATCTGTTTACGAAATTTCAATCACCAACTTTCTCTTCAGAATGCATAAATATTTTGTTGACACCCACCTACATAGGGAGAAATGATCACCATAATAAAATAAGAGAAATCAGAGCTCAAACGGAAAGATTTAGGTGTTCCTTTTTCCCACGTGACATTCGAGAGTGGGATGGTAGAGAAGTAGTGTGAAAACGGTTCGATGAACCCTGTGCCAGGCACTTAAGTGTGAATTGCAGAATAACCATGTAGATATATGTGCAGACATAAACCAATGAGAAAAATTTTAAAAGAATGTAATTTCTCTTAAAATTGACGATTTATAGCACTCTGAATTAATCGAAACGGATTCAGATAATCTGGAAGGAATTTCAAAAATAAATAAAAGATATAAGTAGTTAATTTACTCTTATAGATTTTTTTTCAAAATTTGCTTGGAATATTCCATATAAAGATAAAACAGGTAAAAATACGATTTATTCTTTTGATAAGTATTCGAGTTGAGAAAACCAACAAATTTACAAACAGATAATACTAATGAATTAATGAATAAATTCGACCTTAACCATTATTCAACTTTTAATGAGTTAAAACCAACAGTTCTTGACCGATTTAATAGACCTTTGGAAGAAAAAATGTGGAAAAAAATTGCTCTTCAAGGAAATTGTCAATGGGTTGACTTAGATTGATGGATATAATGACACAAAACATTCAATGATAAAAGTAGCACTGATAGATTAAATAAAGAAACCGAAAAAATCATATTGAAAACAGTTTGCGTAAAAATGTGTTATTGAACATAAATATAAAATTTGTGATAAAGTAAGAACAAGTAAATTGAAATGAAATTTTGGAAAAGTGTATACTGCTAACTGATCCAACAGAAATTTTTGAAATTGAAAATCTTATTCATTGAAATCCAGTCACATATAAATTGAAAGATTTCAATGACAATAAATTAAATGAAATTTTTTATGATCAAGTACTACTGAAAACTAATTTTCCAGAGGTTTATCTGGTTGAAAAAGTTATAAATAAGAAAGGAAATAAAGTGTATATATTAAGTGGTTACCATTTAGTAACTCACACAGTTGTTGGGAAAACAAAAGTATAAAATTTTTAAAAAGTTAATAAAAATTATATATAAATGGAGTTAGTAATTGAAAATTTAAACAGGTTTGATGATGAATATAATATTTGATGTGTTCATTATTCATTGAAGCACACAGAGTTTATTTGATATTCAAATAAAAATTAACAAAAACGAATTAATGTCAAAATCATTTGAAGATTTTAAATTTGAGTTGATGGACTCATGGTTTTAATGAGCTTTGTTTATTAGATGTTTATAAAAATCTTCAAGAATGTTATTTTATATTTGGTTATGAAAAAAGTACTTGGAAAATTAATTTTATATTCCAATACACGTTTGGTAGTTTATTTATATCATCACAGAATTATTCTTGTGAATAATCATCCAAAGTACTGAAACAATTTAGGTGGAAAATAATTTTCTTAAAATTTTTTCACGTTTCGGACGTGTATTTCTGATGACATATACTTGATTTTGTACATTCCTAAATTGTGCTCTAATAGTAGAATATTCATAATTAACATCATATATCCTGAAAATAACGAAAGTTGGTCTTAAATTTGCATCACTTAAATGAGGAACACAATGTGGTAATAATGTATTTATTTCTGTATTTCTATCGTTTATTATTCCAATTGCATCAGGAAATGCTTCTCTGAAATCGTCTTTACTTTTGATTTTATTTAAATTTTCCAAATGACTTATTCTCTCTTTCATTTTATATTCATTTCTACATACACCAAATTTTGAAAATTTTCTACAAATGTTAACAGTGAATTCATAACTATAGAATATAAACCATGTCCACTAATAAATTTTGAATGTGGATAAATATCTTTAGATAACAGTGAAATATCGCTATTGTAATTTTCATATATTGATTGTTTCATAGCATCTCGAGAATGTTTATATCCTAAAACATCACCAACATGATTTGCACATAACCAAAGATTATTTTTTTCATCAATGATAACTAAAACTTGTTTGTTGTTCCATATAAGTGCATCATGTTTTAGATCCACAAGCGAATCCATTTATTTAAAAAAGTTTATATATTTTTTTTATTTCAGTAAATTTTTTCCATATAAGCGAAAAACAAAGTTAAAAAATTTGTCCACTTTCCAGTTAAGAAAATGAAATTCGTACAGGAATTAAAATAACAGAATGGAAAATTCCTTCAAAATCCGATGAATGTAAGAGAAAGCAACAAAAAGAACATCTTCATAATTGGCATATTAAAGCAATTTTTGGTGAAAAATATGGAAAGGAATTTAAAAATTCTTCTAATTGTATTCATAACTCTGATATTCAAAAAATGTGAAAACAGCTTTACTTTATCAAATAAATGAAGAAAGAGATTAACAAAAATTTGGATTTTTTGTGGAAAACTTCTTTGTAAATTTTATATGTAAAAACATCCAAAATTACAATATTTTAAAAGAAGATTATAAAATAATTAATTTTTTTACTTAATCTTCTGAACAACAGTTTAATTCTTGTAAGAAATCATTTTTACATCTTTTATTTTATTTGGGTTTAATTTATAATGGCCATATGGCAATGTATTAATTCCATCTTGTTATACAACACGTTTATCAGCATCAGAACTTAAAACAATTTTATTACATTCAAGTGTATACAATTCATGTTTAAATCATCTACTCAAATCCATTTTTCTATATTCTTCTAATATGTCAATTAAACATGTTTCACAATTATGGAAAGTAATTTAATTTTTCACAACAGATTTCTTAACTGGATTATATTTTTTTCGTGAGCACACGTTTTCGATCTTAAATTAAAGTGTTTTAAATAATTTTTCCACAATTTTCAACTTACATTTTTCGTAAAAATTTCTTATTTAGGGACTGTTGACCTCAGATGTTAAGTCCCGTAGTGCTTAGAGCCCTTTCTCATTTACTTGCGGAATTACAGAAATATTATCTTTGGGATAATGACTTGTATCAAAGTAATCAGTCATCAATTTCATATCTTTATATAAATCTTTAGTTCTTATATCATAAATGGCAGTCTGTATCCATATAAAATAAACCAATATTTTCACCATATTGTGGTTTTACACACTTTTATTTTCGAAATATTTAGACTACTCATTCCAGTATAAATTGGTTTATTGAACAATATTGGAATTTTCTTCATATGAACTACAACTAGATTTTCTGAAAATAAAGTAATATGTTCATAATTTAGTTTCGAAATATAATTCGTATATTTTCTTGGACCTGTTATTATTTTAATTTTAGTGTATTTCTAATATATTTCATTTATTTCCGAATACTGAATGATCCTTAGCTTCTAGAAATTCTTTCAAAATCTTTAGCTGCCTGTTTTCTCATTTCTGTATTAGGAACAATGTATATCTTCAACCAATCTGATTGTTCAAATAATAAGATTCTATAAATTTTCTTTCATTTTAATCCAAGATTTAAACATTATTTAAGATTTCTTTAATGTAAAACAAATTTTTCTTTAGTATTAAAACTTACTACTTTATTTCCTCTTTCTGTTGCTATTCTTTACATAAATTATGAAATTTCTTTGGATACTCTATATTAATTTATAAAATATACCCATATTTATAATCATCTGGCACACTAAGTATTTTTCATCATTAAAGGATTCTGGTTCTACTCAACTGAACTTTTTAAGTGGTAAAAATTGAGACATTCCACAACCATATAAATTATTTGCATTTAAACATGTAATATACTTTGTTTTTTTGGCTCCAACTTTTTCATATATTTGTTATTTAATTTAGCATATCTTTTAAAACCTTGAGAAATTCCACTTTGAATTCCTTGCTTAAGTTATAAAATTAGGTCAGATTCATGTAATAAATCTATTCTAACTTTTGTCATTTTTAATATAGAATCCCAAGATAATCCGAGTGCAGTATTATACCAAGATCGATCAAAATTATAAAATTTAACACCTGCATCTCTAACATTTTCGAAAATATTTACTAAAATTATAACATAATTTTTTTATTACTTTGTATATGCATCTAAATTTTTAATATTACTCTATTATCATCTTCATCAAAAATATTATCTTTCTATATCTTGAATAAAAACATTCTCTTTTTAGGTATTTAGTTTCTTGTAATTATTCTTTAGATTCCCCATATTTGTACTAATAAACTTATTTAATTATTAAATCTAATTGTTCACCTTCAAAATATTTTGCTGTTTAACTAAATTGTTCCTTTGAAAAGTTAGAGGATAATTTATCAATACTCGAAGCCATAAATTGAATTGTATCTCAAAATGTGAATCAATCTTCGACATATTTACTAAAAGAAATATATTGTTGTTCATTGTTTGGGATAGCTTCAATATGTTTATTACCTATTGTTAATTCTTTGATAAACAAGTGAACATTGTAATTTGTTAAATTATGAACATAATCTCTAATAAATTTAGGATTTTTGTAAATAAGATTGTAATCTTCATGTGCAACTCTTAAATGGCTGTGACCTCTTAGTTTGTTATCACCAAAACTAAAATCTTTTTCACAAGTAAACAAGCTTCTGAATTTTTAAAATTTATTACATCTTCTTTAGTCATTACCATTGGAATATTTCATCCATATATTCTAGCAATTTCTCTACAGTCTTCTTTTAACATTTCAATGAATGTTTTGCTGCGCATATTCCAGTATATGTAGCAGGATTTCTACAGTCACCATTAGAATATTGAACTTAATAACTGAATGAAATTGGTAAATGTTTTTCATATTTATTTATATAAGATTTCTCAGGATTTGACAAGTGTCAGTATCCTTTAATAAACATTCGAAATCTGCATAAATTACAAAAGGTGCTATTAATGACTGACTATAGTTTTGAAATTGAATTATTTGACCTTTTCCTGACATTTCTATTTTTACTCCTTTATGTTCTTTAGAATCGTCTCCATGAATGACTAATTCTTCTTGTGAATAAAAATATCTTGAACCTCGATCATCAAGACCATTTTTAGAAGCTTAAAACTAAATAATCTAGATAGATTCTTTGTCCTACACTAATGTGAATTACTTTCTACACAAATTAACGGAAGAGTAACATGTTTTTCTTGTTTGTTTTGTGTAGGGAAGAGAGGATATACAATAATTCTTTCTTCTTCAGTGTTTTCATATGAATAAACTTTAATCGAAATATTTGATTTCCTTTCAAATTTTGGCATATCTATTAACTGAAAACTAATTTCATCTCTTTAAAAATTTTCTTGTAATTCTAATCCAATATTTTTATAATTATTCACTCTTTCTGTATGATCATTTGCTACATATAAATCTGATTTTTGGTAAATCGATATAAGAAGAAACAAAAACTTGATTGTGTTTATTAACATTTAATTCTGAACAATCTATTTAAAATAATGACCAACCAGATTTTTACCTTGCATTTCAGTTAATAGTTTATTAGTTGATTTTTGATAATAATCTTCTAAATCAATTGTTCTTAATAAAACTTCATTACTTGTATTAAAATTAAATTCTTGTATTTCATCTTGTCTTTTAAAATTACAATAAAATTTCATGTTAACTTTAACTGCTCTTCTGTGTATTAAAATATTCTCCAATTCAGTGACTATTTCTTCTTTAATTTGATTAAAAAATTTTGTAGCTCAACAGTATTAATTCCGTAAGTTATTATTCTTGATTTGAAAGTAGAAACTTTTTTATAATTTCGTTTCGGTAACTTAAAACATCTCCATTTCTTGAAAATTAAAACTTTGTAAATTTTTCTGGTAAATTTTTTTGCTTAATTTCTTAGTATTTATCTACTAGAAACTTTTAAAATTAATTGTCATTATCTTTATTATTAATATTTTCTCAGATGTATTGATAAGATTGAATAATTGATGTTTATTAAGATTAGAATATTTTCTTAACTTTTTCGTTTTACAGAATTTACCAAGATCATCTACAGATTTTATACTCAAATCATTATCGTTTTTAATTTTACCTTCAGTATTTTTGATAAGGTCGATTAATTGTCTTTTTCTAAGTTTCGATTTTTTTTGTTTTACAGATTTCAGTTCCTTGAAAGACTTTTTCTTCAATTCATTATTGTAATCATTGATATTAATACTGTCAACAGGATTCACAATAAGACCAATTGATTTTTGTTTGTTAAGTTTGGAATAGTTCTTCAATTTTTCTGTTTTAGAAATTGATCAAAGTTCATTTATAGTTTTATATTTTATTTCCCTCTTGTTCATTCCATTCTTATTAAAATAATCAATAAATTCCATCATATCTTGTCTAGTTACATTTGAATAACCATTATCTTTACAATAATTTTCTAAATCTCTATAACTCAATCCATACTTTTCTTTACTACAATTTTCTAAGTTTTTAAATAACTCAACTTTGTTGTTCATCTTGTTTTGGTTGTATTTATATAGAACCAAATTTTAATTTTTTATTTTATTAAAATGATGTGGCATGTCACATATGAATGTCCCCCTAACAGATGTCTGGATAATTTTGATCAGATAGTGTACCTATGCAGAGCCAGCTGTTAGTCCCTGACTGTAGGTCTACACATTTCATTTCATAGAATCACCTGAATATTTATATATGGCTCAATCGATCATTTCATTGCTTGAGCTAGCAATGTAGTCTACCTAATTCATAATTCCATCTATGTTAGAAGAGACAGACAGATGCTACATAGTAGCGAGTTAGCTATTCTTGAGTAACCATTTTAGCAGCTTTCTATGCGTTACTTACATCTGGCAGATATAAATTTATCCGAATATGACTTCTGGTGTAGTGGTTTCATACGACGTCCCAGTGAAGAGTACTTACATGAGCAGCAGAGAAAAATGACTGGAAAATGATTAAATAAAATACTTCAGAATATGTTACAATACAGTAAACTGGGACAGTAAGTGATTGTGCTCTACATCACATTATGTGCATTAAAAATCTCCAAGTGGTGGTGATTAGGGAATAGTCATAATTTCACTGAGAGCCTCTTGTTTCATGCTTGTATTTACACAGAAAGCTGTCATGCTTTATGGATTAAGTGTAAATAGGTTAGGAGTAGAAGGGTGTACTTTACAACTGGCCAACTGCAGATACAGGGTTCGGTTCTGGGAAGAAAGGGGGCACAGTTTGTTATAGTCTTCCTCCTCCCTCCCCCCTCCACAAATATAACTGTAGTCATTCCCACTTTTAAAATGTCACAGTTACTTACAATTTTAATAAAAACTATAAATACACAAAATAACAAAAAATGTGAAGCACCCATAGGGGTAGGAGGAAATGTAGTGAAACTTCATGAGTTGAGGGAGTGTTTGGTGTTCTTCCAGTGATTACAATATCTACTCAAATTAATAAAGAACTTAGCAGTATAAGCCCAGTTACCAGCATGGCATTCCACCCATCCTGGCCTGGGTGCATGCACTAATTTATTTGGGAAAGGTATCATAAAGCTGTTGTATCCTCTCGAGAGATAAACTGGCCCACAACTGTGGTACTTGACATCCAGAAAACTTGCATTGAGCTGGAGTTGACATCTCAGCTGGTCCTATACATGCATTATCAGGGACAGATCTGAGGATCCTTCTGGTTACCAGATTACCTTACACAACACACACACAGTTCATAGAGACACATGCAATTTGCGGGCGAGAACTGGCAGAACAACACAAACATAAGAATGCACTATGTCTGTGACATACCATTGTGTCATGACAGTTCCCTCAGTCTCTACCAACTGTGACACGAAGTCCTACCAACTGTGACACGAAGTCCTACCAACTGTGACACGAAGTCCTACCAACCACAACATGAAGTCACACCAGTCATGACCTGAAGTCATACCCAATGGCACCCAAAACTATGATGCATGACATAATACACTGTGCCTCTGCAAATTATTGGAAGAATGGGACTTCTCCCCAGCTTGGTGTCATACTTGTTGACGATGGTCATCCAGGGTAGTGCAGAACTGTGATTCATCACTGAACAAAATTGCAGCAATGCGTGGGATGGTAATTCCCTAGTCCGGCTGCTACTTGTCTCTGACCAGTGGCTCGAGATGACACAAAATGTTGCAGGGAGTCTATTACTTGTTCTCAGATGTCACATGCAGATATGAAGGGGATATGTTCTTGGAGTACAATATGGTGATCCTCCCTTGTGGTGGTCAGACGTGGTTCACTGGTACCTTGATGATGAGTATGCCTGCCCTCTCATTCCCACATAGTCCAGCAACAGACCACTGTCATTTCCGGATGCCCCAGAAATCTGTTATTGCATGGTTCAATCAAACAGACAAATGGAGACAGACAATGAAGTCTCCTTCAAACTCTGTCAGGTGCAGATAACACTATCTCACACGTGCCTTCATCATCTTCATATCCTTTATGGAGACATTCAGTATTGATACTATTCGAGCCCCTTACATACCGTACCAGGCCTGGTAACAACACTAATGCAGTCTGGTGGCCATTCTACCTGTCACAGAGAATTCCAACTCTAACAATTTACATATCCACCGATGGTGTGTTTGAGTACACTGTTACACTGACATCTGACCACGTGTTCTAGGTGATCCACTTCTTTCATCACGCAGTGTTTTAATATAATAATAATAACAATATTGCAAATCATTTGGCTGAAAAGTTGAGAAGTACATGTGTCATGCAAATGAATTAAGGACTACAATAGCAACAAATTCTCACACCATTGACAATGTCAACAATTACACAACACAAAACTGAAATGTCCAAGCACCACTTTCATAATTTCATTTAGCACTACTATTGGTGGACACAGTTCTGTAGACTGTTGTAATACATGTAAATGAGAGGACTGTTGTTTCTTTCGGCACTTCCCGCCCTTGTTTGAGTAAGTCAGTCTTTCAGTAAGTTTTTCACTTAGTGGAAGGTACATCACTTAGCTTTCTATGGTTTGCCGGTCCTACCTTTGGATTCTCAAACCACACCAGATTTATTGTTGGCAGCAATACGGTCAGCCTGTGAATGCACACCTTTCTGTACAGCCAGTCAAGATGCAAACCCATCCACATGGGAAAGCAACTGGAAAGTAACCCGTGTTGAACATAGCTTATAATTTATTAGAATTCCACATTGTTTTTGACGCACTTAGTTTTTGTGTCACTTTATTTTCCAAATATTACTTGAGAAACTTGGAAACTGATCCTTGTAAAAATAGCAATGCTTTCACTACATGATTTTTTTTTGGGGGGGGGGGGGGGGGGGGGGGAGGTGCAGGGGGACTCATGACTCCCAGCCCCCTCTTTGGATCCATGCACATTAAACACTGCAGGTCTAGGTTTTATCTCAGATTTTTGCCTCTCCCCTCCACCAAATACTGTTACTGTCACTGTCACTGTTTACTATGCGGTCATCAGAAATATGGACTCCCTAAAATCTATCATCTTAGAGATCTATGTGCACATACCGACGCCAGTGTTTGCTTCTGTGTGCTGTGTCTCTGTACAAATATGTGCCTTGAAGATAAATTTTTTAGTCATAAGTATTGAAAATTGCAGTCCTTTGTACACATTTTTGGTTTCAGAAAATGGTATATATTTTGTAACCATGAGTCTTGAATTTATTCTCCCACTTCCAATATGATTTTAAAAACAGATGTCAGAGCCCTTACTATGGAAATTGATATGAGGAATGTAGATATGCCAAAAAGTGTCAAGTTTATACATAAAAGAAAATTTAATAATGATAAATTTAAGAAGGGAATTATGGAATGAAAGATGAGAACCAGTATACAAAATGGCTGGATGTGAATGATAAATGTGACATTTTTTTAAAATATTCAATAAAACTTTAAACAAAATGTATCTTATGGTAAAAGAACTAATAAACACTATAAATCACAAAAGTGAGAATTTCAGTACTGAAATCATTAAACTGAGAGAGGACCTGAAAGATGGTTATTTCTGCTTCAGAGAGACTAAATTACAATATATTTTAACAAAATGAACACTACTCAGAAAAAATACAGAGACTCATTGACTGACCTTGAAGCTCAGAAATAAGCCAGTTAAATATGCAACTCCAGTATTGTTAGTAAAACACCATGGGAAAAAATGTATAAAATGTGTGGGAAACAGTAAATTCATGAACACAACAGTGTAATATGAAAAGACAACAATAAAATAATAAATGACCTAAATATGTGTGAAAGAAATTCATACAAAAGTTCATTCAACTGACACAAATGAC
This sequence comes from Schistocerca gregaria, assembly GCF_023897955.1. Taxonomy (NCBI): domain Eukaryota; kingdom Metazoa; phylum Arthropoda; class Insecta; order Orthoptera; family Acrididae; genus Schistocerca; species Schistocerca gregaria. The sequence goes on from NC_064931.1 coordinate 750,650,250, forward strand.
TTAAATGATTGGGCACTCAACTTACTTTCAGAAACACTAGCCAATGTTTTTTTCACCCATGGCTTTCCTGGAAGGATTCTCCTAGCAATCATCTCAAAACTTTGAGCTAAAATGTCGTGAAGTTGGAATGACACTTCACTTAAGTTGCTAAATGGATGCAAAAGAAAATGAGTTAAGTCTCTGATACACATAATAAGTATCTCCCTGTCATGGAGAATTCTCTGAATTGTTGAAACTCATTGAAATTCAACCAGAATAAAAACTGATGTGGAAAACTACAGGGTAATACCTTTAACTTCAGAACTTGGCAAATTGCTAGATAAACTAATACTAAATCAAGTTGAGGGATATTTAATCAAACATAATATATTCAGAAATATACAGCATGGTTTCAGGAATGGAAAATCTACTGTAACAGATGTAGCAACTTTTACACATGAAATATTAAACTGAATAAAGAAGACAAGGTAACAGGCACTTTCCTGGATCCGAGTAAAGCTTTTGATACTGTGAATCATACCATTTTATTGCATAAACTGGAATAATGGGGGGTGAGAGGTGTAGACTTGCTTACCTACTATATAAAAGTTAGGAAAAAGAGTGTGAAGCAAACATATAAAAAGAATGAACAGTTGCTAAAAACTAGGTCAACCCAAAGGATACGTCAATATGGTGTGCCTCATGGAAGTGTATTAGGACATTTTTTGGTTCCTTGTGTATGTTAATGACTTAACTGAACCCCAAAACAGCAAGGTTGTAAGCTATATGGATGTGACAGTCTTTGTCAGTTGAGGCAGTGATATGAAAACTGCTGTTAGCAGCAGTGAAAGAAATTACAGTATTCTGTCAGCTTACATCATTGCAAACAAGCTACTTGTAAATAAAGAGAAGACACAGCCAATGCAATGCCTCCTTAGCTATAATCTAAATACAGTGACAGAAGAAAAATACAGAACCAAGAAGGAGCCGTGTGATACAAACAAAAGTTGGTAGGTATTTTTCTACATCTGAAAGACGACTTCTATTCAAATTTCATGCCAGTCACATAAGAGTGGCACTAGTAGCACCACTATGATGATACAAATCAGGTTTGCTTCAGGTATATGATGTAATGGTCATGAGCATTAGTTACATTTGGGACTGGACATAGTGATTTGATGTTATTCAAGAATGCTGTTAAGACAATGACATGCCATTATCAACAGCTCATTGAGTTTGAATGAGGTTACGTAACAGGGCTATTCCAGAAAGACTCAGCAGGAATGGAGCAATTTACACAATTCTTGGCAACAGTGGTAATGGAAGGGTACAGTCACAAGAAGACCAGGCTCTTGATGGCCACATGGCAGTACCAATAGGGAGAATCACTGTGTTCAGCACATGGCTGTGGCACTTTGTACTGCGTCTCCAGCAGCAATTCGAGCAGCAGTTGGCACCACAGTTACACACAAACTGTTACAAACTGGTTACTTTAAGGACAGCTCTGAGCCAGATGCTCTGTAGCATGCATTCCACTGACCCCAAACCACCACAATCTGTGACTTCAGTGGTGTCAAGTGAGAGCTGATTCGAGGGCAAAGTGGAGATCTGTAGAATTTTCTGATGTAAGCAGGTCCTGCTTATATGCCAGTGGTGGCCATGTGTTGGTTGGAAGGTCACCAAGTGAGTGCCTGCAAACAACCTGTCTGCATGCTAGACACTCTGGACTTATACCTGCAGTTATGGTTTAGGGTAAGTAAGTAAGTAAGTAAGTAAGTAAGTATCCCATGCACACTGTCTGCAAAACTGTACATCAATTTGACCTATTGTGCTGCCATTCATGAACAGCATTCCCGGTTTTTTTTCCCCCACAGAATAACACTCACCCACACACATCTATTGTAATCCAGCATGCTCTACAGAGTGCTGAAATGTTGTCTTAATATGTCTGATCACCAGATCTGTCTCCAATTGCATATCTATGGGGTCTCCAATCGAGCATCTATTTGGCATCATCAGACAACTCCAAAGTTATCCACAACCAGCATTAACCATTGCTATATTGACCATCCAAGTGCAACAAGCATGGAACTTCATACCACAAACTCACATCTGGCATCTGTACAACACAATGCACACATGTTTGCACGCTTGCATTCAACATTCTGGTGGTTTCACCGGTTCTTAATGTACCACCATTTCACATCTACAATGGCTTTTCTCATGCTTACCTGAGATCTAGCAATATTAACCACTTAAACAGGTTACAAAGAAAAATGTATTCTCAAAATTTTAGTACTTAACATTAATTATTTCTTGGTTTGGGATTTCATTTATTTATTTTCATCAGTGTATAAATGTTACTTCATTTACACATCCACTGGTACTTAGCAATACAAATAAATACAATTTTTTGATATACTTGTGGATGAACATCTACAGTAGAAATATGTGTTAGCTAAAATAAAAAAAGATAGTAAGAGTGGTAGCTAAAGTAAACAAGAAAGCCTTGTACATATTTTTTTACATGATTTTAGGATAGGCACAGTGAAAAAGACAAGTCCTTAACAAAACAAAACAAAACAAAACACAATACACACACACACACACAAACAAACACACACAAAGCACAACTCACACACTCACATGGCCTAGGCCTTACTGCCCAGAGACAATAGTGGCCATGTGTACATGAGTTGTGCTTTTATGAAGATGTGAGGGTTTCATTTTGTCTACATTTGAAGGAAGACTTAGTCTAATAGCTGGTAATTTCTAGTAGTCTTTTTCATTGTGCCTGTCTGCCACTAAACACCTCCTCTATGTGGAGAATGCCAATCTATCCTTTTCATGTTCTTGTTATTCAATCCTAGATTTTCCATTGTTTCATTATAAGATAGCTCATTTAAATCCCTTAAAGAATAAAGTCAAGCACTTATTAACAGAGAAATACTGTTATTCAACAGGAGATTTCAAATTGTAATGTCTCCTTTTAAAGCTGTTAGTGTATGTCGCCATAAGATTGTTTCTGTAAGAGAAACCTGAGAATTTCTGATCTTTAGAGGTGGCAGAAATACTGTTAATACAACCTTGTATGTCAATATATATTGTGAACTAAAGCTATGAATTTGTCCTAAAACTCTTTGCTGTACTGACAGTGAATAAATAAATATGGGAAAAGAAGGATGAGTAGCCGCTTCATTGCTCAAGAGTGGGTTGTTCAAATTTCCCACACATTTCATGGATTCTTATGAGCTAGGGCCATATTTTTGATAATAAAATATATCATCATACTTATCATCATCTTGCCATGCACATTTACTATCAATTCACAAAACAGATGTGTTTTACCACATTTATTGGATGCAATTTTGTTCTTCATACAAACCCTTAAGTGAATTATAAACTGAAAGTAACAGTCTTCTTCACTTTATGGAGGAAGCTTACAGACTGTTCCACTATAAGTAGTGAGATTTTTCACTCTTTTTTTTTAAGGGGGTAATAGGAAGTTCCAGGCTTTTAATGCAAGAGTTTAGTGGAGTTTTGAGGTATGTTTCCTTTATTTTTTCTTTGGTGCTTTAATAACTTGTGAGTTCTGAAATATTTAGAAATATATGAACATAACTGATGGAAGTCATTGCATTTTGGAAGGAAGTGTCCAAATATCAATATGAAAACAAAGAAAGACTTATGAATGGACAATAGGGATTTCAGCTTTTCCCCTTTCTACTAAAGAATCAATGTGAGCCACAACCCCTATACTCTTAAGCTCACTAGTTATTGAATATTAAGAGTGGAATATTTATTTTACACACCTCAACAAAAGTTTGGAACATCATAGAGTTTACTACAATTATATGATTTCTTACAGCACAACCACTGAGGTTCGTAAAATACCTTATCAACAAAATAAACATAATTCCTTCTGACAACAAGATCAATTTTGGTTAGTTACAAAAAACCATTACAAAACAGAGCAGGCTCCCTCCTAAGAGTACATCTTGAAACAAAAACAATGGAAAGCTTTATCTCACAATAATGATTATCAGTTTTCAGTAGTGAGTATGTCCTCCCACACACAGGTGTGTTCTTCCATTCTGCAAGGCACACTTTGGATGAAACCATCAAGTTTGTCTTGGGGTACGAGGTCCCACTCCTCAATGGCAGCTTCAGTGATGCCCTGAAGAGTGGCAGGTGGATTTGGACTCTGTGCAATGGCCACCTTCAACAGGTCTCATGCATGCTCATTTGCATACATGTCTGTGGATTGTGCTGGCCAATGTTTTCAGTTGATGTTGCATCTTTGAAGATACCAAGACACTGCTATAATACAGTGTGGTCTTGCATTGTCATTGACTAGGATGAAGTTGTCACTGACTTCATGTCTGTACGGCCTTACAATTGTTTGTAGGACCGCTTGGAGGTATCAGGATCCAGTCAAATTGATATAGACGGGAGTCGGAGGGGTCCACCATCCCACCATTATTGCTGCCCAGAACACTGCACTTCCACCTGCAAATGGATGGACTTCCTGAATGTATTGGCATTCCTGGTGTCATCTAGTGCTTCTCCAAACCCTAACATGTTTAGTGTCTGGTCACAAACCAACCCTGGTTTCATCTGCAAACATGACAATTCTGCAAGAGTGCAATGTTGATGTGCAAGAGCTCAGATCCTTTGATTGTGTCAGTTCTATTGTTTCAGTATAAAACTTCTCATTGGTCTTCTGGAATGAAGACCACCCCCAATGCAATCTTATACGAACTGTTTGGTCTGAGATACAAATCCCCGTTGCCTGGGAGAAGTAATTTCCAATATTCCAGGCAGTTGATGTCAGATGCCTGCAAGCTGGCAGTTGGAAGAAATGATCCTGCATTTGTGTTGTTATACGAGGACTACCACTGAAATGTCTATTGTTCACATTTACTGTCTCTCTGTATTTTCTTCACACCTTAAACACCCACTTTGAGTGACAAGTAACCAATCAGCAACATCCTGCTGTGTAAGACCTTCTGAAAGTAAAGCCACTATCCTGACTTGTGTTGTATGCATTTATCAGGCATGTTGCTGCAGGGCTGAATGCAAACTGAATGAAGCTGTTGTTCACACTGGACTGCTAGCAGTGTCCCACTAGGGCAGCAGTATGTTTACATGACTGGAAAATGACCAGAAAACATGCCAATACTAGATACTGTCCAGTATATAGGCTCTAACTGGATAATGCATCAAGTGCCTAGGTCAATGAGACCTCTAGTAGCATTGACTACATTTTGTGATAGTATTCCAAACTTTTTGTTGAGCAGTGTATTATTTCATACATTTAATTCAGTAGTTAGTATCAGTTAGTTCCCTGTGTGTGTGTGTGTGTGTGTGTGTGTGTGTGTGTGTAAAAATTTAGAACAGAGCAAAGAAAGTATTTTGTGGAGGAGTATGACTGTAATAACAAGACAAAGTTGTGTGTTGTCACCTTACCAGGTGATTAATGGGCCAATATAAGGTGGTTAAGAAATCTGATGTGTGTTCTCTACTCTAATACAGGGTGATTATAATTAAAGTTTCAGTTTCAAAATGTTGTAAAAAAAGAACTGCTGCTCAGAATGACATCAAATCTGAAAGGAATATTGTCAAAGAAGGGGGAAACACAAAAATTTTAAAGAAAATTTTCCCACTAGATTGCGCTGTAAGCATCATAACATAAATGGATTCAGCTAAAAATGACACTTGAATTGCAATAATCACAGCTATGGTGTGAGAATGTTAAACCTACCCTACTGTCCAATGTGCATGACTGCACAAGTTTAGCATTCAACAGTTGTGGCACTGTTAGGTAAGCCCATTCACCACTCAAGCTCATACCACATCAGAGGTCAGAAATCGGTTTTTAATTGTCCTGAAGTCAAAAGCCACATAAAAGACAACAATGACATTGGGTTTTAATTGTCCTGGGGCCAAAATGTGCATAAAAAGCAACAATGAAATCAGTTTTTAATTGTCATGAGACCGGCACAAGACATGTTCAGTATGCTGTCCCCAGTTTTCTGCTACATGTTGAAATCAAGACACACCATGGTTCACAACAGATTGGAGTGTCTCAGGGGGTCACATTCAGAATGTGTTGCACAGTGCATGCCTTCAATTCAGCAACATATGTAGTTGGAGCACTAACAAAGCATCTTTCAGATAACTCAACAGCCAGAGGTCACAGAGATTAAGATCATGTGATCTGGATGGCCAGACTGTAGGGAAATGATAGTTGATAATTCTAGCATTTCCTAAATGGCTCTGCAGCAACTGCTTCACTAGCTGCACAATGTATGGAGGAGCACCATCTTGCATAAAAATTATCCTAGCTGTTGAAAGGTTTGAATGACATTGGCATACAAAAGACTCGCATAGCATTTACCAGTGATGGTACAGGTAACAGGATCTGCACGACCCATCTCCTCAAAAAAAATATGGCCCTGTGATAAATGATGCAGTCAACCCGCACCACAAAGTTACCTTTGCAGAGCGTAGCGGTACTTGATGTGCGAGTGGATTTTCCATTGTTCATAATCCGCAATTCTGTGTATTTGATGTCCACTTGGAGATGGAAATGGACTTTGTCTGTCCACAGAATGTTCCATTGCCATTCACTGTCCACTTCCATGCAAGCAAGAAATTCTATAGCAAACATCTGACTCACTGATAGGACATCATGATGTAAATCCTAAACATGGCTAATTTTGTGCAGCAAGCAATGTAGGATTTTTCATAGAATTTTATGCAACATGGTCACAGACATGTCCAAAGTTCAGGCAATTCACCTTTTACTGCATATTTCACTCGATCCCTCCTGCAATGCTGTGGTCACATCGCCAATCTGTCTTTTTGAATTTCATAATCTTTTTCTCCAAACCTTTGGGACCATTGCCCTTTTTGACACCCTTGAGTGTCCAGAACTTCTGCAGGGCTACTGGCACACAATCAGCTTTCTTGTAAAAGAGCTTTACATGCAGTGTGTGATCCTGCATTGAGACAGACATGCCAAGCACCTCAGACACAAACTAAGGTACAGAAATGTACCCTGCACCTATTATTTGGCATATTCTGCCACTTACAGTGCCATCCAGTAGTGACATTTTCATTTTTGTCTCCATTATGTTTACCTTTTGTTCAATAACATTCCATTCAAATCTGACATCATTCTGAACAGTGGTTCTTTTTTTAAACAGCATTTTGAAAGTGTAACTACAATTATTATCACCCAATACAAGTTACTAACTTGCGACTTTCACTCTCTCCATTGCTAAAAATATGAATGGGGAACTGCAATAAACATAATATTATTTACATTTCATTGCACTAAAATGCAGAAGACTGTTTCTTTTCCAAGAAGTGTCCTTTCTACCTGGCAAGTATTACTGCATAATGCATAATCAAAAAATTTGTCTCTATGTTTGGAAAAAAAGACTGTTCCAATTCTCTGACATGTGGAGCAGTGACATGTACCTTTTATATTTCCTTTAAAATCTCTTACATACTACAACAGATTTTATTTCTCACTTCACTTATACAAATACATGCAACAATCAAATGTCTGAACAATTTTTCAATCTCATGCTCCAAAAAATTGTTTTTACTATACTTGTGACTACACTCAACTACTGACTACTGAGATCTTGCAGTGAGTCTCTACATCAGACCTAAGTAATCTAAAACATTTGAGTCCTGGAGTTTTGTATTACTGTGATGACAATTCACTGCTACTCAGACTCACAAATGGGAGCTACTGATATTAGCACTCCTGATATTGCAAAACAACTGAGACTACCTAAAGTGAACAAGATACCAAGTGACAGAGTTTCAGCTAAATGTAACACAGAATACACTGCTGAATTATCCCCACTACTGGCTCACATTTATCAAGAATTTTTCATGCACTGAATAGTCCCACATTACTGGAAATGAGTATAGGTCACTCTCATTTTAAAAAATGGTAAAGGATTGGATGCACATAATTACAGACTAATATCGCTGATCTCTATCTGTTGCAGGATCCTAGACCACATTCTATGCTCAAATATCATGACGGTCCTGGACGAAAACAAAGTTCTCTCAAAGAATCAGCATTAATTCATGAGAAATCATTTGTGAGAAACACAGCTTGCTTTATTCATACACAATACCTTTCAAATTTAATAATCCATGCAGGTGAACAGATAGGTTCTGCCTTCTTGAATTTCTGAAAGGTATTCTGACACAGTACCACACTGTCAATTACTATCCAAGATACAAAAATACAGAATATCTTTGCAAGTATGTGATTGTCTCAATGAATATTTGACAACTGTAAGGCAGTATGTAATAATACTTGGAGATGAATGTGTTACAGTAATTAAAGTCATATTGGGTGTAGCCCAAGAAAATGTAATAATGACTATAATATTGTCAATATACATAAAAGGATTTTTCAGGTAGAATCAGTAACATTAAGAGGCTCTCCTTAAATGTGGATATGTGTAAAACAAGGCCTATAACAAAGAGAAAGAACCTGATTACAAGATTAGCTGTGAACATCTTGAGTGTATCGCATTTTCCATCTACAAATCAGCATGGATTCTGAGAGCATGACACATCTGAAACTTAGCTTCCTCTTTTCTTGCACACAGCACTTCACACTGCAGACTGTTCACAAAATCTGAGCATACAGAATAGGTTCTCAGACATGTGAGTAGCTCAAGGATTTTTTAAGTAATGGAAACCAGTATGGTGTCCTGGATAGCAAGTGGTCATCAAAAGTATCACCGGGAGTGGTCCAGGGCTGTGTGATGGGACTGCTCTTGTTCTCTACTTGACTAGCAGTGATATAAGTTACTTCCCCAATGCACCATATGGTGAGGTATATGTGTAGATAGATGTAGACATTAAGTATTTAGAGGTAATACTAAAAAGTGATACTAAATGGGATAAACACATACAATTAGTATTAGGGAAGGTGAACGAAAGACTTGGATTTGTTGGATAGGTTCTGTGAAAAAGTGTACTACATTCGTAAAGGAAATTGTATATAAGATGCTAGGGCAGCCAATTCTAAAGTATTGTTCCATAGTTTGGTGTCATTAAGTAGGCATGACAATAGACAGCAAACAAATTCAGACAAGTTGCTAGGGTTGTAGCAGGTTGGTATTGCCCTCACAAAAGTGTAACAGAATTGCTCAGAGAACTTCAATTGGAATCATTGGAGGGCAGATGGTATAGTTCTTGTGAAGCCCTTTGGGAATATTTACAGAACTTGTATTCAAAGAAGACTGTACAACCATTCTGGGATCATGAGAATAAGATAAAGCGAGATTAAGGCATGTACACAGGTATATAGAGCATCTTTTTCTCTCGTTTAATATGGTGCAGAGTACTGTTTAATGGCTTGCAGAGTACATACATAGATCTAGAAAGAACGGCCAAAATTTGTAAAAGCACCTTGTGCTCATCTATATCAACAAGGCACAGGGAGTACACACACAAACCAGTTATCAATCACATTAATTAGGTTTCTGCCCCCCACTTTATATCACTTTTGCTCACACAAGCAAAATATGTGACAATACATGACCAATGGAAAGGAACAGTAGCATTCCTCGTGTAAAGGATATAAAAAATAATTAGTTTCCATCATTATGTCAAAGTATTCTGGCTTCAGGCTGTTTGTTAACAGCTTCATTTATAACCAAATCAAATAACAGCTGCAATAATTAAACAAATTGGTCCCAGCTATAATTATTATAAGTTACAACATCTATCTTATTTATTTCACCATCTCTCTGTTGTCAGGATGATGTCACCATAAATATTCTGAAAATGAGAAAAAGACAGACATATGGAACTTTTTGTACAATATGTTCTTTTTCTACAACGTCAAAAGCTATCAACTTGTTTCAACTACACACAGCAATAAGTGAATATAAGTTTAAAGAAGTATGAACTAAATGGTAATAATTTAAGGTTGACAAAACATAACAGACATATTTTTCAAACTGGATGGAATCTTTCCAACTTTCCTATGGATTAAAATAGGAGTGAGAGAACACTGATATGTTGAAATAAGCTTCTTCAATTTGTTTCAATTTATTTTCTGCTCATAAGACTTAATTTTACATGCATGGGCATTGTCAACAAAATATAAATTACAGTACATGTTGTAGGAAAGTTCGTGCAGAATGTACATACTTCACGATTAAAGGAGACCACTCACCAAAAGGCAGAAACATTGAGTTGTCGACAAGCACACACAAAAGAAGAAAGACTAGCTAGCTTTCGGAGTGATCCTTCATGAGCTAGAGTAAAATACACAAAAATACAAATACTCTCTCTCTCTCTCTCTCTCTCTCTCTCTCTCTCTCTCACACTCACACTCACACTCACACTCACACTCACACTCACACTCACACTCACACTCACACTCACACTCTCACTCACTCACACACACACACACACACACACACACACACACACACACACACACACACACACACACACAAAAGATAGTGCCAATGCTATTTCTCAGCAGGTGAACTGTTGTGGTGGGGGTAGTGTCAGGTGGGGTGGGTAGAGGGAGGGAAAGGCAGGAGGCAGGGAGAGAGACTGCAGGTAGGTTATTAGTATCTTGAATGGAGGCAAACCAATTTGCCGACTGGGAATGCAGGAGGGAGAGGTGGCATGATTTTAGCAGCTGGTGGGAAGCAGCACACGCTAAAAGCAACATGGGAATGTAAACTGGGAGGGGGTGACAGGATGGAGGAAGGGGAAGCTGTTAGGTGGAAGGTGTAGGGATAGTGGGTTACCCAAGTTTGATGTCACGACAATTACAGGAGCAGAGGATGTGCTGTAATGATAACTCGCATCTGCACAGTTCAGAGATGCTGGTGGTGGAGGGGAGGATCCAGATGGGTCAAATTGTGAAGCATTAATTGAAATCAAGCACGTTATGTTCAGCTGCATATTGTGCCAGAGGTGGTGTGACCTTTGTTCTTGACAGCAATTTGGCAACGGCCATTAATTCTGATTGACAGCTGGTTGGTAGTCATACCAACATGAAGTGCTGTGCTGTGCTTGTAGCTTCCTCTGACTGGGAAGGATAAGCCTGTGACAGGACTGCTGTAGCAGGTGCTGGGTGGGTGGATTGGGGTGGTATTGCACCTTGGTCTGCCACAATGATATGATTCCTGTGACACAGGGATGGGAGTGGGAGTGGCATAGTGACTGACTAGGATGTATTGTAGGTTGAGTGGATGACAGAACATCTCTTTAGGAGAGATGGTAAGTATCTTGGGTAGGATGTCCTCATTTCAGGGCAGGATGAGAAATTATCAAAGGCCTGGTGAAGGATATGGTTCAGTTTCTCCAGTCCAGGATGATACTGGGTGATGAGGGTTGCATTCCTTTGTAGCTGATTCATAGGGGTAGTAGGAGGACTGGGGGTGTATGAGAATATGGCACAGGAAATATGTTTGTGGACTAGGTTGGTGGTGGTGGGGGGGGGGGGGGGTGTTCCTGTCTGTGAAGGACTTTGTGAGGCCTTCAGCATACTGGACAAGGGAATTCTCATCACTGCAGATATGTTGTCCACTGATGGCTAGGCTAGCCACTTATCAATGATGTATCTGCAGCGACGAGAATCCCCTTGTCCTGTATGTTGAAGGTCGCCCATCCCTCCTGCATTCCTAGCTGGCAAACTGGATGCCTCTCTCCAAGCCACTAGCAACCCATCCCCAGCCCTCTCCCTGCCTCCTACCTCCCTCTAACTCTCCCCCCTCCCCCACCTAACACTACCTCCACACCACAACCAGTGCACCTGCCACAAAATACCATTGGCAGTGTCAGTGCAATTGGCACCATGTGGGTGCTCAGGCATGTGAGTGAGAGAGAGAGAGAGAGAGAGAAGGCATGTGAGTGAGAGAGAGAGAGAGAGAGAGAGAGAGAGAGAGAGAGAGAGAGAGAGAGAGAGAGTATCTTACTCTAGTGCATCAAAGGATTACTCCGAAAGCTAGGAATTTTACCTTCTTTCATGTGCACCTATTGGCATCTCAACATATTTGCTTTTCGGTGAGTGGTCTCCTTTAATTCTCAAGTATTTATATAAATTACAGTACTATTTTTTACAGTGTGGTATTATTAAATAAATCAAACAATTGGAAAATTCATTCCAAAGTAAACTGTTTTATGTGCAATTTACAACTATACTTATTTCTAGGAGAGGAATTTTCCTTACATTATTAATCATTTTAAATCCAAGTTATATGGGCATTTGTGGACAAGCCACTGTGTAAGCCCCTTTTAAAAGGTATCTCCCGTCAAAATCTTAACATCCTTAGCGAACAAGTTATGAAAAACAGCTCCTATGGCATAGGTTTTTCTTGCTGTTAATCATATGAAAGTCTGCTTTATGTTTTGCATTATAGTAGTGTATTTAAAAGTTCCTATTTGAGGCCTTAGTGCCTTAGCATAATGGTTTCTAGCACACACATGACATACACTGTGGGAATATTGAATCTAGTGAATACACTTTTACAAGATTTTCCTTGTTTCTCTTTCACTATGATCCTCAAGGCTCTCTTCTGCAGTATGAAAACCATTTTGATAATGGTGTGGCAAGTCTGTTCACTACAGTACTACTCCATACAGAAAGAAAACTTATACAAATCCCAACTATACAATCCTTTGGGTTTCACAATTATGGTATGGCAATAATCTCCTTAACATATGTAGACTGGACCTTTCTTTTTTCAAACATGATCAACTTGCTGTTTCAATAAAAGTCAGTCATCTATGTATAAACCCAAAAATTTACAATCTAAATTGGTTTTTGATGGAATTCATCACTCTCAATATTTTGTCTATTAAGACCACTCAGTTTAAAGTTAATAATATTTGCTTTTTCTAGATTTACTTTTAAGTTGTCTGTTTTCAATCAACTCTTAAATCTCATCAATAAGGCTGGACTCACCGTCTGCACAACAGACACCAGATATACCATTGGCATATGTAGTGATCAAATGCTTATTCTCTAGAAAACTTGAGAAATCATTTACATAACATATGAATAGGAATGGACCTATAATGGAGCCCTGAGAAACACCAAAATGTCCATTTCTTATTCTTGACCGTCTCTTCTCCAGTACTCTCCATTATCACACACAATTTCTGTACACTGTTGTCTACCCTTTAAATATGTTTCTATCAATTGCATGAGTTTTCCATGACACTGCTCATAGCAGTTTTTGATAAGAGCATATGAAGAAGTACTCCATCAAAAGCTTTTGAGAGGTCCAGGAATACTCCTTCTCGTTGGACTTTTCATTTACTTTTTCAAATACATAATGGATAAACTGTACTACTGCCAACATAATACTCCGACCTTTTTTGAAATCGTGCAGGAATCATCTAATATGTATGTCAGCACTGTTGTAATATTCCACAATTCCTTTTAACATTATTTTCTAAATCAGTCTGCTGATTATTGAGATTAGGGAAATATGTTTGTGCTTATGAACACGCTTCATTTCCTCTTTCCTGCATAAGGGTTTGACAGCAGTCAGTTTCAATTTATCAGGGAATACACTGTCTTCAAGTACACAGTTTATTCGATGAACTAATGGCTTCACAAATCATGTTTGTATTTCATGAGGAGTATGTAGAAGGTGGGTATGCAGTGTGTCCTACGGGTGAGAGGGAAACGGATCCAGGGTAGAGGTTCCAGGAAGGGACTAAGACTTTAAGCAGGGATTGGAGGTTATGTTGGACTTCTCGGATGGGATCACTCTGGCAGAGTTTATAGGTGGAGGAGTAAGGTAATCTCCAAACTACATAAATCCAACAATCCTGGGCACCCTATTGCAGCTGGTTATTGTGCTCCCAGTGAAAGAATTTTGATCCTCAATGAACAACGCCGCCAACCCTGTCTGAAATATAGCCTCCCATCTCATAGGTGCCAACCACTTGCTTCACCAACTCTCCCACTCTTTTACATCTTGGATCCCTGTTCATCACAGCTGATGCTAGTTCTCTATAAACCAACAACCCTCATGCCCATGGTCTTGCCACCATTGAAGGCTGCCTTTCCAAACATCCTTCAGACTTCAAACCCACTACCCTATTCCTCACACACCTTCCTAAATTCATCCTAACACACAAATACTTCTCCTTTGTAGGAAAAGTATACAGAAAAATCCGTGGAGCAACCATGGGCACCCTCCTATGCCAGGCTTTCTATGGGCCATCTAGAGGTGACTTTCCCAGCCTCCGAAAACCTCTGGCCTGGTTCAGGTTCATTGACAATATCTTCACAATCTGGACTCAGGGCTCAGACACCCTATCCCCATTCCTTCACAACAACAACACCTTCTCTACCATCCGTTCCACCTGGTCTTCCTCAACCTGGAGTGCCACCTTCCTGGACGTTGACCTCCTCCTCTCTGATTGTTCCATTCACAGCCATCCCTTCCATGCCAAAAACTTCCTCCCATACATCCTGGCCACCCAGCGACAGCGTATCTGCAGGGACAAGAACACCCTTGTCCAGTGTGCTGAAGGCCTCACCAAGCCCTTCACAGATAGGCACTATCCACAGACCTAGTCCGCAAACAGATCTCTCATGTCATTTCCTCACACATCCCCCAAGAACCAGCAACAAAGGAGTGCCCCTTTCATCACCCAATACCAGCTTGGACTGGAACAACTGAACCATATCCTGCCTCAGGACTTTGATTACATATCATCATGCCCTGAAATGAAGGACATTCTACCTAAGATTGTTCCAAACCCACCTAAAATGGTGTTCCGTCACCCACTCAAACTCAACAACATCTTAACCCACCTCTATGTCACTCCAAAACCCAATAGGCTGACACATGGATAATATTGCTGTGGAAGACCCAGGTGCAAGATCTGCCCAATCCACGCACCCAGTACTTCCTAAATGGTCCTGTCAAAGGCTTATCCTACGCCATCAGCGGCAGGGCCACCTGTGAAAGCAGCCGCAACATATAACAACTCTGCTGTAATCATTGCACAGCTTTTCATATTGGTATGAGTACCAACCAGCTCCCCACCAGGATGAACGGCCACTACCAAACTGTGGCCAAGAGCATTGTAGCCCACCCTGTGACACATCATGCAGCTGAACATAACATGCTTGAGTCCAATGGCTGCTTCACAATTCAATCCATCTGGAGCCTCCCCTCCACCACGAACTTTTCTGAACAGCACAGATTAGAGTTATTCTTACAACACATTTCCTCTCCCGAAATTATTCAAGCCTCAACCTACAGTAACCTATTGTCCCCACACCCTTCCCTTCTACCTCACTACCCCACCATCTCCTGACACTGCACCTAGCAGTCATGTCATACCTCCATCTGGCCCTTACAAGTTCTGACAGACAAGCCTCCTCTCTCCCCCCACCTGTACCGAGCTACCCCTCCCACTTGCCTGACCCACTCCAGATTGCCACTCAATATGACAGTTGCATTCCAGCCCAAGCTGCCAAAGAATTGTCACGTGTGCATGAAGTATGTTTGCTTGTTTGAATGTGTGTGTGTTTTCTTTCCTGAAGATGGCTTTTGCTGAAAGCCAAATGTGTAATGTACCATCTTTGCAGTGAGTAGCAATCTAACTTTTCATAACACTGTTGATATTCCAACCTGGAATTTCTATTGTTTAATTCCTATTTACGTTTAAAACTTTTTTTTCTTTAGCAACTTTTATGAACCAGCATGAAGTCCCAAGTGACAGGAAAAAAGTGCAGGTGGTAAAAGAATGGACACGAAAAATGACGAAACAATGTCCCTAACATCAGTTTGCTCCAGAATCCTTGAACATATTCTCAGTTTCGATACAATAAATTTTCTTGAGAATGACAAGCTTATGTCCACAAATAAGCATGATTTTAGAAAGCATCGCTCATGCTTGACTTTTTTCACATGATATTCTGCAAACTGTGGATGAAGGGCAACAGGCCGGTACCATAATTCTATATTTCCAGAAATCATCTGACAAGGTGCCACACTGTAGTCTGTTATCGAAGATGTAAGCATATGGAATAGGTTCACCGATATGTGAGAGAACCAAGTACGATGTCCTCGGTAGTAAGAGACAAGGGCATCATAAGAAGTACACAAGGAAAGTGTGATAGGACTGCTGTTGGTCTCTATACACATAAATAATTTGGCAAAGCGGATGGGCAGCAATCTGCAGTTGTTTGCTGATGATACTGTGGAGTACAGTAAGGTGTCAAAGTTGAGCGAATGTAGGGGGATACAAGATGACTTAGACAAAATTTCTAGTTGGTGTGATGAATGGCAGCTAGCTCTAAATGTTATAAAATGTAAGTTAATGCAGATGAATAGGAAGAACATACCCATAATGTTCAGATACAGTATTAATAGTGTCCTGCTTGACACATTCGCATTGGTTAAATATCTGGGCATAACACTGCAAAGCGATATGAAATGGAATGAGCATGTGAGGACTGGGGTAGGGAACTTTGGTTTATTGGGAGAATTTTAGGAAAATGTGGTTAACTGATCTCACTGTGGCTTGTAGATGAAGCTTTGAAATTACACAAGAAAACAATTTCGCCCATGTTTCACAACTTTCTATTTTACATGGCCTAGGTTTGAAAGCTCAAACCATTTTCAGAAAACTTCATAGGGAACTTCTGGGACTTCTCAGAAAAATCTGGCCATCAACGCTGATGTTTATTATATGCCATGTCTGGCTATGCCACTGCTACTTACCAACCTTATGCTACAACTGTCGTGTCCTACATGGTATTAGGTAAGTAATGATAATCACTGTAACCACTTTACACATAAAAGACAATTAAAATTGTGCATAAAGACACCATACCAATTCATTTATATTTACAAAAAATAAATTCTTAACTGTAAGAAAGATTCCCTCCATTATGGCCAGAGTGTTTTCATATGTTTTGTTTAATCAAAACTCACTTACAGTTGGCCCGTACACACATTGCCAAGATTCTTTTGCGTATGCTGTAGAAATTTCTCTGGCAAGTCCTTACACATCCTTCATACAATCCCCATCTCTCCCATGTGATTTCTATATTTTTGGAGCCCGGAAGAAAAACATTCTTGGCCACCAATTTGCTTCAGACGAAGAGGTGCACAACTGGGTATGATCGTGGTTCCATAGGCAGCCGCACACATTTTTCCCTTGTCCCAGTGGGATAAATGTATTAACAATTAAGGTGATAACTTTCATAAGAATGAGCAGTCTTTCTTTTTTTCCATCTGTCTCATTTTCATTTGACTGCCACTTATACAAACAACACAAATTACAGCTTTCAATCCTGCTGGCCTTCTGACATCAACAATATTTACATTCAGTGCTGTGATACTCATCTTCTTTTCGCATGCACAGTAAACACATGTAGGCTTCCAATGACATAACAATGCCGACATACAGAACCTGACTGGGGCATGATGATATAAGCCGGACATGTAAGAGATGTTATGTGTAAAACCTGTGAGGTTCTGTGAACCTCTTCATTCTGCGGTGTCATATTGGGAAAAATGCATAACACAAGGACTGACTACAGCTTCTACAGGATTATGTTTTATCACAATCTGCAAAGTCTATTCAAAGTAACCAACCATCTGCAATGTAAAAATGAGACCAAAGGCAGATAAAGAAGTTATAAAATACACTGCCTGACAATTAAAGTGAAACACCCAGAACACATATTCAAATATCAATGTAATTTTGTACATTTGCACACCATTGGTGGGTTTGTAAATGATTTAGAGTTAATTGTCTGCAACAGCTGCAGCAGTCACTAAAGTGCATTAGTATTGATTGTGTTTAGTATTGTTACCAGGTATGGTATGGTATAAAGGGCATAAACAGAGTCATATATTGAGTGATCACTGTGGAGGACACAGAGATTCTGCGTACTCATGTGAGACAGCGTTATCAGCTCCCGACAGCAGAGATGGGTGAAACTGTTCTTTTCAGAGGTCAGATCAGGATTGCTAACTCAATGGAATGAATTAGCTCATTTTCATGGCTCATCACTCACCTTTCACTCACAGAAATAAATAAAGGAAGGCACCTCGCCTCTCTAATTCAGGTCACTATACCTGTATTTTTATCTGATTTGGTTCTATTTTCAAATAAAGCAGAAATAGGAGTAACAAGTCGACCACCATGAGAGAGGAACACCATATTGTGCACCATTCACTTCAGAACCCCTTCACATCTGTGCTTGCCATCTGAGAACAAATAATGGATTCCCTGCAACATTCTGTGTCATTTCATACCATTGGCTGGAGATGAGCACAGCCAGACTACGGAATTACCATCACACACATAGGCTACCCTTAACACCACAACAAAAATGCCTGCATTTGGATTAGCATTATGACCAGGAAGCATGAACTGCTGGTGAATGGAATGGCATTGTGTTCAGCAATGAATTGTAGTTCTGCACTACCCTGGATAACAGCAAGTACGGCAGTGACCTGGTGATAGGTTCCTTTCTTCCAAGGTTCAGGAGACACAAAGTGGTGTTACTCCTTGTGTCAGAGAGTTGAGGGGCACTGGATATGACTTCAGGTAACAGCTGGTAGTGTTTGAGGGAACTCTGGTTGGACCACAGTACATCACGTATAGCTCGCAGCCCTGTTTGTTGACTTTCATGTAAAAGTATTGAGGAGTCATTTTTCAACAGGACCATGCCCATCTGCACATGGCTTGTGTGTCTATGAACTGTGTGGGTGATGATAAGATACTCTCATGGCCAGCAACATCCCCAGATCTGTCTCTGATGAAATGTGTGGGGCCAGCTCAGAAGTCAACTCCATACGAGTGCCAGTATCCAGGACCTGTTGTAACAGTTGTGGCCTCCTTGCCTCAAGGGAGGATACAGCAGCCTTATGACATCATTCCCAACTAAACCAGAGCATGCATACTGGCCACAGGCACTGAAACAGCAAACTGATAAGTGGATTCACAATGCCACGTTTGCAAATTTGACTCAATTTTGAAATCGCTGCAATGACATCACATACCTTCTCAACCTATAAAGTTTCACGTTGTTTCCTCCTCCCATTCTGGGTGCTTCATTTTCCTCATCAGGCAGTGTGTCTCTTAAGGAAAATATGACACACTGCAACTTTCATGGATATCTAAGAGCTGAGGATCCACCAGGTACCTCTCCTAAGAGGGGCAGCAGATTAGATGGTCTTTCAAAGATGCTCAGTGGATCAAAGAGTAACAAGAAATTTAGTTGCCAAAATAAATCTGGCCAAACATGTGTATATAGCATCTCATGACAAAATAATATAAACAGTGAAGATATCTTGAATCAGTGTCAACTGGTTGTTTCAAGCATTTTCTGTAAAGAATAGTTCTCTTACTCATTAACTAGGGCAACTTATTTTGTGTCATGATTGTATACACTTTTCAAGCCAGTTTTATTTTGGAAAACGTGTAGTAGTTTTGCACCAATGGTTTGTCACCAGCACATACTTAGTGACCAAACATACTGCTTATCCCTAAAGCCCTGTGCATGCTAGAGGGAGGGAGGGGGGTGAATCTTCATGTGTAGTGGGTCTTTTCGCGGTATTGTGTTCACTGACACTACCTGAGAACAACTAAGGAGTGCACTGTATGGACACAAAATTCTCATGCTTACTTGCAAATCGAGCTAAAAATTCCAGTAAACCACTGAAGTCGCTGCATCATCCTTACTCATAATGAAGTAGACACCGACATAAACTACTGGAGCTCCAATGTTTCAGTAATACTACATATACCAATTATGTGTGTAAATGATATGTGTAGGTAAGCAGAATAGCCTGTTTCATCTTCTTGTAATAATAATGTCTATGCCTCCAAAGTTAACTCAGGTAACATTTTTCTCAAGTTGTATTAGAATAGATAGACTGCCTTCCTAATTATCCTGACAGTGTATTATAAAGGGCACACTACGCTTTCATGAACATACCTAAAATATCAGTAATCTGCAATCGAAATAGCATGTTACCTTCACAGTTTATTTTGCTGGTGATGATTCAACTATCATAGATGTATTATATGGTTACACTGGACACACACAAGGACTGGCATAGCTTTGATCAAAAATCCCCCAAGGCAATAAACTGTAAGTGAGATGTATAATTCATGTCAATTTAAATCAGCCAGTATTCTAGATGTTGCCTTCTCAATAATAAGTCTACACATTTACAGAAAATCATATCATTTCATACAAATGCATCATGCATGCATGCATAATTGCATTAAACTTCCAGACGTAGAATTGAGAACACCACAGTTAAAATCTCAACTTCACTCTTTTTATTTTCACAACACTCAAATGATTCACAGCTCACGGGCTTCATCAATGGCACAACACAAAACTCATGTGTTTGATACATGGGTTGTTATACGGCTTTTCCCTGACACTTGCACACAACTCTCACTTCTGTTCATGTTCTGCATTTGTGGAAACTGCCTGCATGCACAGTGGTTTGAATTACATGTTAAACAATGTCTCCAGATAAGTTGACACTTGTGCCAGCTCCCACAATGGTGGAATAAAAGAGAAGACTTCAAATGGAACAATTAAGTTGATGACAAATTTACGTTTTTTGGTCAAACAATGGATGGAAACTACAAATCAGCAGCCACATAAAGAAGTATTTTCATCTTAAAGATGGTACCTAACGTAAATACTTACACATTGTTTTCTATTGTTCAGTCACAGCACACATGTGCCATTAACATCACATGCTACTTTTAATTATTCTTTGCACTGCTCAACTCAATGGATTGCTTCAGTTCCTTTAAGGATCTCTCACCATTGAAGATCAGCATCTTTATAGCGTACTGCAAATTGAAGAGACAAAAACTTACAATAAATGTCTCTTATAACAGGGTCAGGTTGTAACTAGCTTTAACTGCTTTTTAGAATGAACAGAATACAATATTACTGGTATGAGCTTCCTCATCTGGCATGCCGCATAAAATGATGTGTGTTAGGCCTACATAGGATTTGTCTTTCTGTGACGGGTCTGATGGAATGCTTCTGTGAGAGGTTAAAATGTCACTGATCATTATCCACACAGAACTCTCATCAGTGACAAACCACGGGAATAAAATGCAGTCTTGTTGTTGGCTTTGCAACCTGTGGTGTGGTGTCATTTAACACCCACTGTGTACACCAAAATCCACCCAGTGAATGTGAAAACAGTTAGACACAAGACAACATAAATGATAGTGTGACAGATTTTACATATACCTAGAGGAAACAAAAATAGACAATATAAATAAATGTTTATTTGTATTTGTGAAATTTTTGGGAGACTCTAGGAAGGGTGAAGAGGACAGGAGATGAGAGGACAGGACAGGACAAAGGGGGGGGGGGGGGGGGGCAGTGATAGCAGATTTGTATGCATGATGCTGGAAATTCAGAAAGACCATGTAATGAAAGTAATGGGAATGGGATGAACTATAGGGCCCCACAAAGTGTTTAGAGAGGAAGAAACTGACATCCAAATAGTATCTATCAAGGATTTCTTTTTCCTCTTACCAACAAGCCTAAATTCTATTGAACAATGTGAGCATTTAAACCACTTACATTTCCAAATATTAATGATTTAAAAGAACATCACAAAATTTATAACTGTAGAAACTTAACTTTTCCCCATAGCTAAGGTTGAATGCTGTTTCCTCTTATAACAAAACTAAAAAAAAATAATAGCTTTATTATCCCAATTAACCTCATTCTCATTAATGTCCCACCCATCATTTCAAACAAGGCTGAACTAAAATAGCTGAGATTTGGAGGAATCATTTATTGTGTCTTCATACAAGACAAAAAAATGTTATCAATCTCACTTCAAAATATACACTTTATATTGACTGGATGTAATTGACAACTAAGAAAATATCTTGAAAACCACCTCTTTCACACCATTCTTTGTGTCCATAGGGGTGGGGTGGAGGGTCAAGTTTTAACCACGGTAAGCATGTTCAAATAGAAGTTGGTTGCAGTTGCAGAAATTATACAAAACTGCAATTGTTACATGTCGTCTCAGGATAGCTCATGTTTATACAATGTTAGTCAGGATATCGCTTCATACTCTTTTTGTTTTTGGATCTTCACACATAGTCTGAAGAGGGAGCAATCTCATTCGAATGATGCCCAACTTGTATTGAATCTGTGTAATGATTTATAGGAATATTTAACTGGGCAATGGAATACAGTTTTTAGGTGCAATTTAAATGCACTAACCTCATCTTTCTCATTTTGGTACTTTCTAAAGTCACTTCTAGCCCAAAGGCGAAGTTCTGCTTTACTTCCTTCATCCGGTACTCTGCGTATTTCCCGTAATATGTCTCGATACAGTTTCAAAACTTTCTGACGAAGCATAAACTGAAACAAGATTAATTCGACAACAATATGAACACAATTTTACAAAACTGATAAAATACTATGACCATTAACACAACTCCCTTACAACAAAAACTGTCCTTATAACAAAGGCTAAATAAACAAACCCTCACATATTAGCCTATCAAAGGATAAAATTGACAAGTCAACCTCCCATGTAGTGACGTCTTTGTGAGTTGTCCTGCTATAGGCCTAAACGCAGAAGAAAACACTCCATTCCCCTCAAAGAATTAAGACTGTCTACAGCACTAGCATCAAACATAGGTCATTAGAGAAATAAATTTGTAGTCGAATTTTCAGAACATAAGTTCACCCACGTTGAGATTAGTCCCCCTACCGAAAGTGGCGATTTCTTTTACCTGTTTAAGATTCATTGTTGCCGGGATCTTTGGAGGCATAGTTGGAAATTATGTACAGTAAGGGAAGTATCAAAGAATTACGCAACCACTCTATGAACAGAGAACATTTATTTCAAATAAAAATCCATCTTCAACCAAACCAAAACGACAGCTTTTATTCTCCCTCCAACGACTATTCTTGCGCATCACAACACAGACCTTCTACTAGTATGAGACAAGTTCACTGCTCACCAGTATTATCGATTATCAGGCAAGACAACAGCAGTCCTAAAGGTAATTGTATCTACGAATGTATACTTGTACGACAATATTCACTCATTTTACCTTTTTTTAACCATGTTCAAAGCCAGAAATTTTATGACTCTCAGAATTAGAAAAATACTATTTTGATTTCAATATCGCAGACAATTTGAAATATTACGTTAACTTCAGGTGGTGCTATCTCGTCGCAATCAAGGTATAGTGCGCACGGATGACTTTTGTCACCGAGAAAAAAAAAAGCTTTCATCGTTGTCACGTCACGTCATAGAGGTGGAGTGCGCTCAAGAAGGACAGTCACTAAAATTTTTTTTTAATCCAAGTGTCATCTGAAAAAAAGAACAAAAATGCAGTGTATAAAGCAGCAAACAGTGGAATTTCTAGGACTGTACCAAGCAGGGGGCCGCTTATGGACCATTAGAAACAAGCATTGAATAACAATAACAAAGAAACTTGATGCTATGCAGAGGATTACTGCTACATTTGGCAGAGACAAAGAAAGCATCGAGCAAAAATACGTTCGCTTGAGGTCGCATATCAACTTCAAAAGTGGAAAATGGTATCCAGCAGATTATTGGGCAGTGGTGTATACACTAATCTTCTTTTGTTATGAACTGTTGAAATTTCTCAATGATGTTCATGAGCCACAAGAAACAATATAAACTGTTAACCAAGAGGTAGAAAAATTATTCTCTCGTGTTCTTGCTTGTATTTTATACTGTACAATAACATTCATCCATAGTTATTTTGCTGCAGTATACTTCCTTGTGGGCTTAAAAAGTAATCTGCAAACTCGCCTCGAAAATGTTTGTTTGTGTTAGAAGCTTTCTGTAGTACATTCTTGGGCGCAGTAAAAATCGATGCAGCACCGTCTCGTCTTCATGGGCTTTGGTTTACCTCATCTGTTTGAATATCAAAGGAATCGAAGCTTTGCTTCAACATTTCATTTTTTTTAAATTTGGAGACATACAGCTGTAAGTGAGACAGTTCACGTCTTCTCTGGTTTCTGCAACATTGGTATTCTAAAGACATGAAAATACGAAGTCATAATCCTGAATACGTTCTTTACAACCGTTCTCGCCTGAGATAATTGGTAATTAAAAATTCTCTCCTTGGAATATTGAACATGCCTTCCGGGGAATGGTTTCATAATGTTTTCGTGTAATGGAAAAACATTATCTGCTACGAAAACATAGGACAGGGATTTTTTTCCCACAAGGCAGTCACTCAGCATGTGGCAAATCCAGTTAACTCTTGTGAATTAGTCCACATATGGTCACGTTCTTGAAGACACCGCCATTTGAAATTCTTCCTTGGCAGACAATATCTGCATACAAAAAGTTGCAGCTGGCGTCAAAGACAGCAAGTAACACAATGCTAAATGACCCTTTCTAATTGTGAAATTCGCTGCCAATAGCAAAAGGCCACTGTCGGACTATGTGCTTCTCACGAATTGCTCCCACACAATGGGGTAAGTGAAGTATTTATGAGAACACACATGCTCTTTCATGCCAGTTGTTTTCCGTCACCGGCATCTGACAGATGTAGGCATCAGTGAGGAAGACGACATTGCTGCTCCTTCAACATCGACTCCTCCACCAAGAAAACTAATAAGACGACTGGGTGGTGGAAAACAAAACAGTGGATCATATAACGATGTCACTACGTTATTGAATACTTTTTTAAAGAGATGGAAGAGCAATTCAATGATGAATGCACCACCTATGGGCTGTATGTGGCATCAATACTGCGGATACTACCACAGTTGTGAAAAACAAAAGCAATGGCCAAACTGAATGAAGTACTAGTAACAGAACATAACAAAGCGTGGAGGTGCAGTGGTTAGCACACTGGACTCACGTTTGGGAGGATGATGGTTCAAACCTATGTCTGGCCATCATGATTTAGGTTTTCTGTGATTTCTCTACATTGCTTCAGGCAAATGCCTGGATGGTTCCTTTAAAAGGGCACAGCCGATTTCCTTCACAACCTTCCCTAATCCGCTGGAACCGATGACCTTGCTGTTTGGTCACCGCTCCCAAATCAACCAACGAACCTAAAAAACACAGAATGCTATGAAAGTTTGAAATTGTCAGTGGGGGTGGATGTGTCAGGGGCATCACCAAGTTGTATTGATACCCCTGGCACATTCATTGGTAAAACTGATGACAAAGTGAAGGTTGTAATTTTCGATGATTTTTGTAATGCCATACAGAAGGAATAAAAATTAAAAAATATTCATACTTAACAGTGTTCTTCGTTATTTACCTTTGTGTAATTCTTCAGTATTTCTGTCACTACTCTACAAACGTCAGGTAAGATTTTAGATAAAGCTTGCTTTGAAATGTCAAATAAATACGCAAATATTTGAAATGAATCACCCAGCACCAAAAAACGAAGAATCAAATTGTTTTCCTGAAATTTGTGTATTTTTTTTTTTTTTTTTTGGTGCTAGCATGTCTGTCAGGAATTCAAAACCAGTAGACGACATCCAAATGAAGTTACAGAAACCACAGGCTTCTTCCATATTCAGCTCCTGTAGAAAGTTATTCCCAGCGTTCTTCTATAGTACAGAGTGAGGCAAATAAAAGAGGCGCGGAAGAGTGGATATGATTGGATTTGAATGTATACTTATAACCACACCCTGCTTGTCCCCAACACATGGTCCACACCGGATCCTTGGAGCACATTTACGCAATCTTCGCAATTGACAGAGTTGTTAGCGGAGGTCAGTTTGGTCGCGGTCCTAGCTGACCAGCCAGGTCACCTGATCTGTCAATGTGTGATTACTTTGTCTGGGGAACACTCAAGTCTAAGGTGTATCGAAACAACCCTCATGATCTTCAAGATCTGCAGCAGACCACATCAGATAAGATTGTAGCACTCCTGCTTCGATCCACCATCAGGAATTTGCTGACCAGGGCTCAAAAGAGCCAAGAGATGAACGATGGTTACTTACAACATCTGCTATAGTCAAGTTAGCACTGTATTTCCTTTCCTCTGCTATGTTTCTTTGTATCCTGGAACTCTGTTTTGTGGAACATATTTTTTTTGCTCCAAGCTGTATTTTTTCACCCACCAACGAAACCTACGTCTTCCATTTTGTTTATAATCATTTTCCAGTATTAATAGTGCAGCACCACATATCATTATAATTTCCTCATCACCCAGCATAAGGCAGCAGACGACACCAAACCCGGCTGGAGTGGCCGTGCGGTTATAGGCGCTACAGTCTGGAACCGTGCGACCGCTACGGTCACAGGTTCGAATCCTGCCTCGGACATGGATGTGAGTGATGTCGTTAGGTTAATTAGGTTTAACTAGTTCTAAGTTCTAGGCGACTGATGACCTCAGAAGTTAAGTCGCATTGTGCTCAGAGCCATTTGAACCATTTAGACGACATCAAAACGATCCGACAAATAGCGTTGCAGATGATGTGAAGACATTACGAGAAATGTTTGCCACCAGTTTGGACAGACACAAGAAACGAAGTCAGAAACAATTGTGAAACACTACAGGAAACAACTGAAACATGTTTCTAGTGGCAGTATGGACGTGATGATACACGTGCTTCCCTGCATCACTGCCCTTACGTGCACGTTAGCGTTAGCACACGACTGGAGATTCAAGTGAAGTAAAGGAAATACCAATTCGATTCTACACAGAGTACGCGAAAGAACTTGCCCCCCTTCTAACAGCCATGTACTGCAAGTCTCTAGAGGAACAGAAGGTTCCAAATGATTGGAAAAGAGCACAGGTAGTCCCAGTCCTCAAGAAGGGTCGTCGAGCAGATGCGCAAAACTATAGACCTAACGTCGATCTCTTGTAGAATTTTAGAACATGTTTTTTGCTCACGTATCATGTCGTTTCTGGAAACCCAGAATCTACTCTGTAGGAATCAACATGGATTCCGGAAACAGCGATCGTGTGAGACCCAACTCGCTTTATTTGTTCATGAGACCCAGAAAATATTAGATATAGGTTCCCAGGGAGATGCCATTTTCCGTGACTTCCGGAAGGCATTCGATACAGTTCTGCACTGTCGCCTGATAAACAAAGTAAGAGCCTACGGAATATCAGACCAGCAGTGTGGCTGGACTGAAGAGTTTTTAGCAAACAGAATACAGCACGTTGTTCTCAATGCAGAGACGCCTACAGACGTTAAAGTAATCTCTGGCGTACCACAGGGGAGTGTTATGGGACCCTTGCTTTTCACAATATATACAAATGACCTAGTAGATAGTGTCGGAAGTTCCATGCGGCTTTTCGCAGATGATGCTGTAGTATACAGAGAAGTTGCAGCATTAGAAAATTGCAGCGAAATGCAGGAAGATCTGCAGCGAATAGGCACTTGGTGCAGAGAGTGGCAACTGACCTTTAACATAGACAAATGTAATGTATTGCGAATACATAGAAAGAAGGATCCTTTATTGTATGATTATATGACAGCGGAACAAACACTGGTAGCAGTTACTTCTGTAAAACATCTGGGAGTATGCGTGCAGAACGATTTGAAGTGGAATGATCATATAAAGTTAATTGTTGGTAAGGCGGGTACCAGGTTGAGATTCATTGGGAGAGTCCTGTGAAAATGTAGTCCATCAACAAAGGAGGTGGCTTACAAAACACTCGTTCGACCTATACTTGAGTATTGCTCATCAGTGTGGGATCCGTACCAGGTCGGATTGGTGGAGGATAAAGAGAAGATCCAAAGAAGAGCGGCGCGTTTCGTCACAGGGTTATTTGGTAAGCGTGATAGTGTTACGGAGATGTTAAGTAAACTCAAGTGGCAGACTCTGCAAGAGAGGCGCTCTGCATCGCGGTGTAGGTTGCTGTCCAGGTTTCGAGAGGGTGCGTTTCTGGATGAGGTATCGAATATATTGCTTCCCCCTACTTATACCTCCAAAGGAGATCACAAATGTAAAATTAGAGAGATTCAAGCGCTCACAGAGGCTTTCCAGCAGTTGTTCTTCCCACGAACCATACGCGACTGGAACAGGAAAGGGAGGTAATGACAGTAGCACATAAAGTGCCCTCCGCCACGCACCGTTGCGTGACTTTCGGAGTATAAATGTAGATGTAGATATAGATGTAGCTTTTAGATGAAGAGATTATAGTGGCGTTGATTAAGAAAAAATGAACCAACAGATATTGACTATAGAGATGGACATCTCGTAGGAATCGTTTGGGAACATCAAATACGCTAACGGAGGGTCATCTGACAAGGACATTGTTTCGTTCAAAAATCATTTTCGAATGAGTAAAAGCAATTTTGAAATTTTTTTCAACCATAGTTTTGGCTTTGTATGAAAGTGTAATACAAGGAAGAGAGATGTCTTGCCATCTTGCATTAAATCATAAGTAACGTTGAAATATCTAGCAACTGGAGCCACTGCAATGTATGCATTATTTCTAAATTTTTATGTTATCTACAATACACTGAATACTTTGGAGAGTACAGTTTTTGTCTCAACTGATAAGTTTTGTTTTTATTTCCAGAGTTAGTCAAGATTCTGACACTTTACAGGTGCTGTAAATATGTATTTGTTTTGCTGGTATGGTACTTAATTTTGTAACCAAACGTTATTTTAAGCCACACATAAATCTCCATTTCACGGCAATGTTTAAATTAAAAGACTAAAGCAAAAATTATTATCATTAGAATGAAATAAAAAAAATGCCTCGACAGTATTGACTCTTCTGCACTAATGTGAACCCTCAGAAAGCTCACACTCTTAGTTTCAGTATTTTTTAATCTATTTTGTCACACCAAGCAATGTGTTACTCTATTACAATAAGTGATTACAAGGAGTCGTTAAATGCTAAAGTGATATTCCTATCATACTGTTTAAGAACATTTTGCCCCTTAAGAACGTATTTATACACTTAGTTGAAGCCTAAACCCATTACATCAACATGACACTAACTTTCTGTGTACCTAAACGAACGATTCTAGATCTGTGTTGCTGACGAACCAGACCAGGATGAAATCAGATCCACTGAGTGGTAGCAACTGAAGCTCGTAGTTGATTATGGGGGAAGCGATATCATACAAGAAAGCAGAATGCGTTTCAACTGTCATAACTTGAGCATAACTTGGGGTGACAGTGTGCGCGCTAGATGTTTCTGCATGTAAAATGTTCAAATGTGTGTGAAATCTTATGGGACTTAACTGCTAAGGTCATCAGTCCTTAAGCTTACACACTATTGAACCTAAATTATCCTAAGGACTAACACACACACCCATGCCTAAGGGAGTACTCGAACCTTCGCTGGGATCAGCCACACAATCCATGATTGCAGCGCCTTAAACTGCTCGGCTTTTCTGCATGTAAATCACCTTATGTGAGAGGTAGTGAGAGGATGAGAGATACGTGTTTAAGATATTCCTGCCTGTGGAATCCTGGCTTTTCACATGTGTTGGCATGAAAGTATTTAAGTAAGGTGTTTCCACATGAAGCTGACTTACATGTGACTGGTGTTGGGGGAATGCATATGTAAGAAATTTATACCTGTGAAAACCCAGCTGAAGACATTGATGCCATGTTTGTGTCTCACTGTGCCAATAATCAGAAAGCAAATGGGAAGCGAAGGTTGCACAGAGAGTGGCAGTTTTGGCTTCAAGTTGATCAATTAGTAGTTCACTGAAACAGTTAAATCATGTGCCTTTCATATGACTTTTACAGCTACATTAATGACATTTCTCAGTGTACACGTCTAATGATTTTTTTTTATTATAACCTGAATTGTGACGTTTTCTATTAGATCTATATTCATACTCTGCAAATGACTGTGAAGTGCATAGCAGAGGTAAGGTTTCTCCTAGTGATATATGGTTTCGCCCATTTGATTTGTGAATGGAACATGGGAAGAATGAGTGTTCAATTACTTATGTGCTTGCTTTAACTGATCTAAGTTTGTCCACACAATCCCTATCGGAGCAATATGTAAGGGGTTGTAGTATATTCCTGGATCCCTCTATTCAGTGTTTCAAAATATTATTTAAATGATAAAAAACCCATTTACACCAGTTTTGACCACACTCTATGGGAGTCAAGGTATACAAACAGCAGGCATATTTCTATACCTCACTAAAGCCTTTTGACTCAGTAAACCATGAGTTACTCTTAAATAAACTTGAACCCTACAATATACATGACGCATCCATACAAATGCTGTCTACATGCCAAGTTAATTGTAAACCATATACAAAACTGACTTCCAAAGTCAATGATCAGGTCATAAATTTCTAGTCCAGATATGAAACAATCAGATCAGGTATACCATGGGGCTCAGTTTTGGACCCTTTTCTCTTCCTTGTGCAGATAAATGGTATAAAGCCAATTCGCAACTCCCAGTTGTTAACGTTTGCAGATGTTACCTTATTATTATTTGCTGGAAAATAAAATGATGAATTAACTCTGGTCGCAGCTGAGGGATAGGTCAAAATAGGTCAAATAGCTTCTTATTTCCAGGATTGAGAGTTGAAGACTAATATCAGCAGATCATAGTTATTGCCATTTAAACTTACAATTTCACAGCAAATCTTTGTCAGCAACACAGGTGAAATTGAGCAGTTGACTCAGAAGACTGTAAATTTCTTGATAGTTACCTAACTGAAAATCTAACTAGCCAGCCATAAAAAGTGGTTTCTGACCAGACATTAAAAACAATTTATTATGCAAGAATTTTAGAACTGATTAATTATAGGATGGAGATATGAGGCTATATTGCTCATATACATATGAACAGAATATTAACCCTGCAGAAAGGATCAATCAGAGTTATTCGTGGAATAGGGTACAGAGACTCCTGCAGGGAAATCTTTGTACATTATAAATACCTCACAGTCTACTCGCTGTAGCTTTAAAAATTTATTGCATTTTTTTGTCACATGTCAAAACAAAGTGCTCTGATATGCATGTATATGATATAAGAAAGAAAGACTGCTACTACAGACAAAGAACTAAACTAAAAACAACAGACTATAATCCGTGTATTAATGATCAAATATAGTATAAAAACTGCTGAGCTCTTTAAGGTGTCATGAAAGGAATTTATTCAAAGTGAAACTGAAATCATTCATGAATGATAAGTGCTCATATTCTTTGAGCGGATGTTAATATTACACTGAAACGAAATCTCCAGATATTTTGTAATGCAAAATGTGAATATTTGTAATAATTATGATGTAGTACCCAAGTCTGTGCCTTAATAAGTGAACTAGTAGTAGTAGTAGTAGTAGTTTTATTCATCCGTAGATCTCTTTTTACAAGGATATAGGACATGTCAAAGTATTTACAAGCTTAGATCAATTTACAATAAGCTAATTCGTATACACATATATTTACAGACTTCTAGTTAGAGACAATCATTAGATTTTACTCATGGTATACAATAATTTATTTACAAATAACTCATTAAATAATGTAATGCCACACTATTCACTCATATTTCACTATCAGTCACTGCACACACTATACACACATTGTTTCATAACACTTCACTCACTACATACACACACACACACACACACACACACACACACAGGTGATCCTTGGGCCATTTTCTGTACTGCAAGTTCCCATTTGCTATCCTGAAAAACTGAGTCAGCATCCCTTCATAATGAGTGAGATGTTGAGCTCAGAAAGAGGAAGAGGTGTTAGTATTGTGCTATGCATAGCTTGAGGGGAGAGTGTCTCTAGAAAGGAAAAAAGAAGAAAAATAATAAAGTGAAGGTGTTATGTGGAATATTGGATGTTTTATAATCATCATTATTATTATTATTTGTTTGTATAACACTTTTTTATCAAACCCCTACTCTGCTTTATCTAAGTAATCCTTCAATGTATAAAATGTATTGCATAACAGGTACTTTTTAGCTGCCTTCTTAAATAAGTGTATTTTTGAAATTTCTTTAATCTCTTGTGGTAATTTATTGTACAGTTTTATTCCTTGGTAGAAAATGCTGTTTTGAGTTTTATGTTTATTTTTTCTTGGTAAATGTAAGTTGAGTCTATCTCTTGTTGCATGGTCATGGACAGAGCTGTTTGTGCAGTAATTGCCAATGTTACTTTTGATGTGTACAACTGACTGGTAAATGTGTTCACATGGAGCAGTTAAAATTCCCAGTGTTTTGAACAGATCTTTACAATGAGCTCGACTACTATTTCTGGTTATTATTCTTATGGCTCTTTTCTGGAGTTTGAAAATTGTGTTCATATTTTGTGGATTTGTTCCCCAAAAAAGAATGCCATAGCTAAGAATTGAGTGTACATATGAATAATATGTAACTAAAAGACACTGCATGTTACACACAGATGATAGAATTCTAAGGGCATAACATGCTGATGACATTCTGTTTGCAAGTACCTTTGTGTGTTCGCACCACTTCAGCTGAGAGTCAATATTCATTCCTAGAAATTTTGCATTTGTTACACAGTCTATAGAGGTGCCATCTACATTTAATTTAACATTGTCATTTTTCCTCTTCAAACTGAAGTTCATGGCATTAGTTTTCTTTATGTTTAATGACAATTTGTTGCTTATTGACCAATCGTAAACTTCCTTGAGAGTTTCATTTGCTTTCTCGGTAAGGAGTTCTCTTGTTCTCTCAGTGACTATAATATTGCTGTCATCAGCGAAGAGAATTTTCTCACCATGAGTAACACTACTGGGAAAGTCATTGATGTATATCAGGAATAGTATTGGTCCTAATATGCTACCTTGTGGAACCCCTATATTAATATGTTTTGGTTCTGATAAGTATTTTACTAAATGTTTAGATCTATTTGAAGTATGTGTTATCTCTACTCTTTGTACCCTATCTGTTAGGTATGATCGAAACCAGTCATTAGCTACCCCTCTTATTCCTAATGCTTCTAATTTATTTAATAGAATCTTGTGGTCGACTGTATCAAAAGCCTTAGAAAGATCCAAAAATATGCCTGTGACACACTCATCTTTATCAAGAGCATTAAGTACAACTTTTGTGAATTCTACTATGGCTGACTCCGTATTTTAGCCACTTCGAAAACCAAACTGTGATTTGCTTAAAAGATTGTATTTATTCAGATAGGTATGATCGAAACCAGTCATTAGCTACCCCTCTTATTCCTAATGCTTCTAATTTATTTAATAGAATCTTGTGGTCGACTGTATCAAAAGCCTTAGAAAGATCCAAAAATATGCCTGTGACACACTCATCTTTATCAAGAACATTAAGTACAACTTTTGTGAATTCTACTATGGCTGACTCCGTATTTTTGCCACTTCGAAAACCAAACTGTGATTTGCTTAAAAGATTGTATTTATTCAGATAATTAATTAATCTGTCTTTCATAATTGCTTCTATTATTTTTGAGAATGCTGACAGCAGGGAAATGGGCCGGTAATTTTCTATGTCTTCTGCATTACCTTTCTTAAGCAAAGGTACAACTCTTGCCTGTTTTAGCTGCTCTGGAAATGTCCCTGATGTGAAGGATTCATTTATTATATTTGTTAATGGGCCTTGTATAATCCCTATGCATTGTTTCAGTACACACATTGGTACATCATCTAAGCCTTCTGACTTTTTATTTTTTAGCTTTTGAACAGTTTTATTGACTTCATTCTCTGTGGTTGGAAGTAACATCATTGTATCTAGTGCAACAATTTTTGCAGTTGTTATATTTGTTTTGGGGAATTTTTGCTGTAACTTCTCTCCAATACTTGAAAAATGCTCGTTTACATAGTTTGCTAAGTGTTGTGGATCATTTATTACCTTATCCCCCTCCCTTAGCAGTATGTTATTCTGCGTTTGTTTGCCTCTCCCCGTTTCCTTTTTTATAACATCCCAGACTGCTTTGCTTTTATTCTCTGCATTATATATTATTTTGTCATTAAATGACTTTTTTGCAGCAATCAGCACCTTCCTATAAATCTTTTTGTATCTATGATAGAAATTTAAGAATTCTGGATCATTGTGAATCTTTTTCATGGAACTGAGGTGTTTAAGTGTTTGGGAGGACTTCTTAATACCTGCTGTTATCCATCTGTTTTTGTGAGATGTTGATACAGTCATGCATACTTTTGGAAATGCTGTTTCAAAGTTCAATTTAAACAATGTGGAGAATTTGGAGTATTTCATATTCACATTGGTTTCCTTATACACTTCATCCCAGCTTTGTTTTTCTAGTTCTTTTGAAAAATCTTTTATTTTGATTTCTGATAGATGTCGTTTATAGGCTTGTAGTTTAGGGAATGATTCGATGCCTGATTTTACTGTTGTTATTTGACAGAGATGGTCTGATAGTCCGAGATCTTTTACAGCTACATCACATTTTTCCCTGTCTATATTTGTGGCCACATGGTCAATTACTGATGCAGTCATTGTAGTAACCCTTGTTGCACTATTGACCAATAGGGACATGCCAAAACTTTGAAGGATATTTATGAAGGTGCTGCTGGATTCATTTATGATATTAGTGTTGATGTTTATGTTCCCACACAGAATTATGTTGACCTTTGTACTTGAGACTTTATCTAGAACTTCTGTTAATTTATTGAAAAAAGTGTCCACACTACCACTGGGAGATCTATACACACACAAAATGATTAATTTCTTGGTGATATCGAGCCCTGATAATTCAATAGCTGATATTTCAATGTGTTTGTCTTCACTTACTGTACTGAGGTCATGTCTAGATTTGAACTGTGTTCCTTTTCTGATATAAATGCATGATCCTCCACCCCTTGAAGTAGTTCTGCAGTAAGAGTTTGCCCTTTCATACAATGATAATACTACATGTTGGATTTCTGTGTCTCTACACCAGTGCTCAGTAATACAAACTACTGTGCAGTTCAAAGATTGGAGCTCAACTTCTAATGCTTGTATTTTATTTTTTATTGATTGCATGTTTTGATGGAGGATTGTTAAGTCTGTGAAATGCCCCATGTTACTCTTTCCGATGGTTTGTTTTTCTTTGTGACATCTGGTATGTGTGATTTTTGATGTGTTATAATCTGTCTTGTGAGTGATTGTTTCAGTATTTTTTGAACTGCTAGAGATACTCTTTAGGCAGGGGAACCTGTTGTCTGGATTTATCCTAAAAAATACCTACTTTTCCTACCTATGACAACAGGTATTTGACCATGTGTGGCCCGAGATCCACCCCCTATACTTTCATGAATCAGCTGTACCAATCTTCCCTTCCCAGTCCTGTTTAGGTGTAGGCCATGCCTAGTGAAACCCCATCTGTTGATAGTCCCGACGGGCACCAGAGAAACATGAGCAAAGTTGGCCGTCCTCAGAGCCATCCCCAGCCCCACATTGATTCGCCTCACAGCTCCATCGAGGCGTGGCTGATCATGACGCCGGAACAGCTCAACAAAGTGTACATTGGTGCCATGAGTCAGGGAAGCTATCTTGTCCAGGTCACCACCTATTTCATATGCTCCATCCCTGTCCAAACTGTTTCCCGCCCCTCCCACTATCACTACATGGTCCTCTTTTGTAAAATGACTTAGCCCTGCATTTGGTTTGAAGATACTGGTGGCCTGGTACGCTGCCCCTAAACTTTCCTGTAACTGAGGGCCTACACTTCGCCCATGGCTACTACCTAGCAGCAGCACTTTCTTCTTCCTAACACTTTGTACATTCCTAGGCTTCTTGGCCTCGGTTGAAGTGTGCTGCACATTTCCTGCTCCTCGTTCTACCTGAGGCTCTTCTCCACTTAACTCTGGCAGTGGCAGATACCTGTTTTTGGTGTTGATGATAAAACTATCAGATCGCGTTCTCTTTCTTCCTATCCTCCTACCAGCTGCCAGTTCCCAACCACCCTCCTCCCCCCTACTTCCCTTGATCCTTATCAGTTCCTTCCTTGCTTCCTCCAACTGTGTCTGAAGGGCACAGATTTTCCTTTCCTGCTCCCCAATCAAAATGTTCCTACTGCATACTCTGCAGTTCCAGGAGAGAGCCTCTTCTGTTCTCCCAACATTCTCCCCACTGCATCCCCCCCAGTGAAAATATTTCCTACAAGATTGGCAACAAATCCCTCTACTCACTACCCTATAACAGCTCCCACATTTCTCACTCATGGTCAGTTTCGAAAGAATAGTTAAGTTTAAAGAATGTTTTAAATTTGTCAAGGTCGCGAGATTGTATGTCTGCAAGCAAAAAAAACGACACAAAGATCTTATGTGCGGTGGTTGTTGTTTTTCTACTGATTTAGAGATGCAAAAACAGAAGAATGAATTTGTAATTTCTTTGCTTTTAGAGAATTTAAGTTATCAGGCGTGTTTGGTCAGGTTTTTAAACGTTTATAACTCGGAAAATTTAGACCTAGATCGCGTCTATCTAACTAGTAAACAATACGAAATGTGTTAGTTAAATACGATTTAGAAATGTTTAATTACACTTTTATTGCGACAATAGTAGATGAAACTAGTAGCTGTCTTTTTTAAACGATTTTTGCACTATCAAGAAAACTTGAATAGAATTTGTTGTGTTTATGTCACGCAAAATTACGGGTTATGTCGCGATTATCGGGACCTCAGCTAAAGAACAAGTTTTTTCAAGAACAAGCTCTGCTTGGACGCTAATATTCAGTTGTGTGACAAGAACGGACACTACAGCAAGTAATAAAAACAAAGAATATTTAAACTTGGCACTATTTCCTCTTAAATAAGTTATTTTAGCGGACGAAGAAAATACCTGTGATCTCACTCGGCGGCAATCTTGGACTTCTTGTTTGTACCATGTATATATTATGCATATATAAAATGAATCTGCTCACTGTCCGTGTAAAACTTGTAACTTTTGTTGTCTTACTACAAGAGAACATTCCAAAGTGTCAACAAACAATCTTGATCAAATATGGTAGGTGTGTAGAGGGGATACAATAGTGCAATAAATATTTTTTGTTTATGCCCAATTTCACTTTGAAGGGGTAAGACACACATTAAAGTTAATTTGGGATGTTAGATTCAGAGGGAATATATTCAAAATGGTGATAAGCAAAAAATGTTTTTCATGTAAAGTTCATATGTAACTAATGTTCTTGAAAACGGTATAGCCAACTTTTGCAATAATATGAAATTTTGCAAAACACCCCACAATCATTAATTAATCTCAAACAATGAAAAGTTTTGTTACAGCCTAAATTAAAGAAGCTTTCATGCCATATACATCCCTGTGCAATAACACTAGTTTATAAAGTACTGTCTTTGGTAAATTAGCTGTACGTAATGTACTGTCGAGTTTTTGCAACACATCTAGTTAAAATACCAATACATTCATTACTGTTCTAATATTTATTTTACTTATATTTGTTTTATATTTTAAATTGTTATTTTAAGTTCTACATTAACAGTTTTGTTGGTATTTTACTTTTCCTTTTCACATACATGTATTTTGTTAGTTGAAAATAATAAGTAACTCATTACTATCATCATCATCATCATTTAAGACTGATTATCCCTTTCAGCGTTCAGTCTGGAGCATAGTCCGCCTAATAAAACTCCTCCATGATCCCCTATTCAGTGCTAACAATGGTGCCTCTTCTAATGTTAAGCCTATTACTTCAAAATCATTCTTAACCGAATCCAGGTAAATTCTCCTTAGTCTACCTCGACTGCTCCTACCCTCTACTGCTGAGCCCATGAGTCTCTTGGGTAACCTTGCTTCTCCCATGCATGTAACATGACCCCACCGTCCAAGCCTGTTCGCCCTGACTGCTACATCAATAGAGTTCATTCCCAGTTTTTCTTTGATTTCCTCATTGTGGACACCCTCCTGCCATTGATCCCATCTACTAGTATCTCCAATCATCCTAGCTACTTTCATATCTGTTACCTCAACCTTGTTGATAAGGTAATCTGAATCCACCCAGGTTTCTCTCCCATACAGCAAAGTTGGTCGAAAGATTGAACGGTGCACAGATAACTTCCTTCTTGCAGAAGGGAGTAGATCGTAGCTGAGCACTCACTGCATTAGCTTTCCTACACCTCTCTTCCAGGTCTTTCACTATGTTGCCATCCTGTGAGAATATGCATCGTAAGTACCTGAAACTATCCACCTGTTCTAACTTTGTTCGGCCTATTTGGCACTCAATCCGTTTATATCTCTTTCCCACTGACATTACTTTCGTTTTGGAGATGCTAATCTTCATACCATAGACCTTACATTTCTCATCTAGCTCTGAAATTTAACTTTGCAAACTTTCAATCGAATCTGCCATCACAACTAACTCATCCGCATATGCAAGACTGCTTATTTTGTGCTCACATATCTTAACCTCACCCAGCCAGTCTATTTTTTTCAGCATATGATCCATAAATAACATGAACAACAGTGGAGACAGGTTGCAGCTATGTCTTACCCCTGAAACTAGTCTGAACCATGAACTCAATTTACCGTCAACTCTAACTGCTGCCTGACTATATATGTAAAGACCTTCAATTGCTTGCAAAAGTTTGCCTCCTATTCCATAATCTCATAGAACAGACAATAACTTCCTCCTAGGAACCCGGTAATATGCCTTTTATAGGTCTATAAAGCATAGATACAATTCCCTGGTCCACTCGTAACACTTCTCCATTATTTGCCATAAGCTAAAGAACTGGTCCTGACAACCTCTAAGAGGCCTAAACCCACGCTGATTTTCATCCAATTGTCCTCAACTAACACTTGCACTTTCCTTTCAACAATACCTGAGAACATTTTACCTTCAACGCTGATTAAAGAGATACCTCTGTAGTTGTTACAATCTTTCTTTTTCCATGTTTAAACATTGGTGTGATTAATGCTTTCGTCCAGTCTGATTTAATGTGTCCCGACTCCCACATCGTTTCAATTATCCTATGTAGCCATGTAAGACCTGACATTTGATGAGTTCCGACTGAATTTCATCCACCCAACCGCTTTATTGGACTGCTATCTATTGACCATTTTCTCCACTTCCTCAAATGTGATCCTATTTCCATCATCATTCCTATCCCATTCTACCTCGAAATCTGAAACATTACTGATGGTATTTTCATCTACATTGAGCATCTCTTCAAAATATTGCATCCATCTGCCCAAGGCATCAACAGGATTTACCAGCAGTTTTCCTGACCTGTACAAAATGCTTGTCATTTCCTTCTTACCTCCCTTTCGAAGACTGCTAATTACACTCCAGAATGGTTTTCCAGTAGCTCGAACCAAACTCTCCAACCTGCTTCCTAAGTCTTTCCAAGATTTCTTCTTGGACGCTGCAATTATCTGTTTGCCTTTGTTTCTTTCTTCAACATAACTTTCTCTGTCTACCTGAGTTTTAGTATGTAGCCATTTTTGGTACACATTCTTTTTCCTTTTACAGGCTGCCTTGACTGTGTCATTCCACCAAGCTGTTTGCTTCATCCTACCTTTACACACTACCGTTCCAAGACATTCTTTAGCCACTTCCAGTACTGTGTCCCTGTACCTTGTCCATTCCTTTTCCAATGACTGTAATTGACTACATTCAACTAACTGGTACCTTTCTGAGATCACTATTATGTACTTGTGCCTGATTTCCTTATACTGAAGTTTCTCCAGTCTTATCCTCCAACATATGGACCCGACCTCCTGCCCTTTCGGCCTCACAATACCAATTTCACTGCAGATTAAATAGTGATCAGTGTCATCAAAAAATCCCCTGAATACACGTGTGTCCCTCACAGCCTTCCTGAATTCCTGATCTGTTATTATACAGTCAATGACAGATCTGGTTCCCCTGCCTTCCCAAGTATACCAGTGAATGTTCTTATGTTTAAAAAGGAGTTTGTGATTACTAAGCCCATACTGGCACAGAAATCCAAGAGTTGTTTTCCGTTCCTGTTGGCATGCATATCCTCTCCAAATTTACCCATAACCTTTTCATAACCTTCTGTTCGATTTCCAATCCTGGCATTAAAATCGCGCATGAACAGAACACTGTCCTTGTCCTTTACTCTAACAACTACATAGCTGAGTGCATCATAAAAACTATCTATGTTATCTTGATCTGTCCCTTCACAATGAGAATATACTGACACAATCCTAATTTTCTTGCTACACACTGTCAAATCTATCCACATCAGTCGTTCGTTTACATACCTTATTGCAACTACTCTGGGTTACATTTCTTTGCTGATGTAAAGCCCTACTCCCCATTGTGCTTTGACTCTTAACAGGTAGACCTTGCTTTCTCTCACTTCCTCTTCTTTCCCACCCCTTACCCGAATGTCACTAACAGCTAAAACGTCCAACCCCATCTTACTTGCAGCCTCTTCCAGCTCTACCTTCTTCCCAGAGTAGCCCCCATTGATATTAATAGCTCCCCATCTCGTTACCATTCGTTTGCCGAGCCGTATCTTAGGAGTCCTTCGTTTGTCAATTAGAGGTGAGACTCCATCACCTCCTAAGGTCAGAGGCATTTTGCTCTGATTGTTGCCAGCATCATATTTAAAGTACCAGGGAAGCAGGTTGCTAGCCTTACTTGGCCCGAGTCCCATTGAGTTTTACCCCTAACGGTTGAGGGACTAACCGGTGGATTTGGTAGTCTTTGCCATCTGAGCACAAAGATGACCACGACTCAGAATATGTCCGAGATGCCCAGCCCTATTCCAAAGTAACTGGTATCCCGACTGTCAGGACCACTTACTTGACCACTTATATGTTGCCCTTGGTTCATGAACTAGGACATGACGACAGAAACCCACACCATGAACCACACTCATAACTATGATAGAAAATAATTACAATAATGATAATCTCTAAGGAAATGCTGGAAACATAACGTTCTTTCTACAACATACATTTAAAAGAGAGAAATTTTTCACATAATGTAATACGCGACAGAGAAGAAAATATAAAGCAAAGTTTAGCAACACTTCAAAATGTCATAGGTGATCCTCTAGATGTCCTTATATGTATGAATTAGGCGTATTTCAGTGTATTGGTAAGTCTTGGCGAAGAGAACTGATTATATACTAGTGACTGCACCTTGATTGTACTGTTTCTCAAGTGGACATTGACATAATCATTCAACAGAATTATATCTGAAAATCTTCTCAAAAAGTTCTTCCAACATCAGCTCATCTGGCCATAGGGCATTTTAAAAATATATCTATGTTTATTGTCTCTGATATTTTTATCATTAGAAATACGTTGCTATATATAGAATTAATCTTTAGCTTTCTAGTACGGTGTGTACGTAATTGAATATTTTTGGTAAACTGAAGCTGTGTGGTGGAAAAGGAGTCAAAGTCAAACCCTAGTCTTTCACAGAAAATGTTATTTAAATTGAGCTATCGACCCACAAATCACTATTCAGATTCATAGTTTCTTACAGAGTTACAGAATATGAGAAAGATACTGGCAAAACTCAAGTTGTAAAAGTCGATTGTAGAACGCTAACTTGCTAAGGACGTAGGTCTGGGCCGTAGTCGCAGTCCAGCTCACAGTTTTAATATATTATGAACAGCGATTAAGAGCAAGGAGTTTTGTGACACCTGAAGTATCTTAAAGTGAAATTATAAAAGGCTACTAAGAAAATACTACAAACAGTCAACAGTTTCTAATAATTGCTGGCGCAAACTAAATATTTAGAAATTGATTTAAAGAAGCTGGAAAGAGTACTGTGTGATGATCATCTCATAGCCTGCATAGTGTGGCTCTTTCCATTGAGGAAACGTTAATCTTTTGAAGTGGAGCCTTTGTAAG
This sequence comes from Schistocerca gregaria, assembly GCF_023897955.1. Taxonomy (NCBI): domain Eukaryota; kingdom Metazoa; phylum Arthropoda; class Insecta; order Orthoptera; family Acrididae; genus Schistocerca; species Schistocerca gregaria. The sequence goes on from NC_064931.1 coordinate 750,692,002, forward strand.
CATGCAACATGATTCACGTGTTCTGCAATGTAACAGCTTCTTCAACAGCACTAATAAATGCTATGAAATGATCCTTACACACAGGTCTTTCCAGCAGAAAAGAGCAAAGGTATTCTTTTGTTGTCACATGCGATCTACGACAGGAATATTTATATCTTGTTGTGTGAATCAACAAGCTGGAAAATTGATGAAGACCCCACAGGAGAGCAGACAATTAAACGTTCGCATTGTTGATTTCTTCTTCCCTTTTGAAAGAAGTTACTGAAAGATTAAAACCACACTGCTTTGTTCCTCCACTGTCATATGGCCTTCGAATGATACACAAAGGACTACCACTATGTCCTGTTGTGAGCAATGTTGGCACTCCAATGTATTACTTAAGTAGACATCTTTTACCTTCACTGAGACCTTTTGGGGGGATGTGCTCACATCATACCTATAATTTCGATGACTTTATTAAAAGACTGAAAACATTTCGACTCAATGAATCGAACTTATTAGTAACCTTCGATGTCGTTTCACTCTTCAGTAGGGTCGCTCTCACGGTTTCATTGTAACTCATCAGCAATAAGTTCAAAGCTGATATAACAGAGCTATTTCATCATGCCCTTTCCTCAACCTACTTTTTATTCAACAGTGAATATTATGAGCAAATTGATGGTGTTACCATGGGCAGTCCTCTCACTCCTCTGGCAGTAAACTTTTTTATGGAAGACTTTGAGGAGAGTAGAACGTATACCAAAAGATGATATGTAGATGGTAATTTTGTAGTGTGGTCCCTGGGTGAAGAAGAACTGTCACGCTTTTTACAGTATCTGAATTCTATCCACAAGAATATAAATTTACAATGGAAGTGCAAAATATAGGTGGCCTACCATTTCTGGAAGTTTTGACCAGTCGGAAAGTAGATGGATCACTCGCGCATTGCATTTACCCTAAACCCACACATACAGACCTGTATTTGTAGGCACCAACTGCCACCACCCATCACAAATTACAAGCGCCCTTCGAACTTTCTTGCACTGAATAAATTGTTGTGTCTGATGGAGACAACCTGGCAAGGGAACTTGAACACCTATAACCTGTGTTCAACGATAGTGGCCATTCTCCACATCAGATCAGCACAGCTTTAAGGAAAAAGAATCGTGACGATCCATATGATTAATAGGAGAAGGAGCAATTGAAGTCAAGGCCGTGCATCCTCAGGGCCTACTCTAGGGAAGCGCAACCTGGACATTTTTGTCCAGGGTGCCAAAATTTGGGGGCGCCATTTTGGTTGTAAGTAACGGGTGGGTCAAATACTCAATAACAGCACATTAAATATGAGTTGTAATAATTCGAGTGGTTTCCTTCACTCGTTTATCTAGGCTTCCACTATTAGTTGATGTCTGTCACTGTACAGCCTGTTGCTGTGTGGGCAGTTGCTGCATGGCCTGTTGCTGTGCAATCGAAAGCGATATTTTGATCTTCGTCAATCCCTGTGGTGGCGAAGGTTCTCTGCTCGCTCTGAGATACCATTGTCGCCATTGTGTGACCCACTGTTACATGACTCGCAGCAAAGCGAGCAGTAGCTGTGCACCATTCACGTCACAGAAGCCTCAGTGCGCGAGTCCAAGTCGTATGTGCCCTGTTTTTTTAAAGGTAAGTTCACCTATCATAAATCTGTTATTTAGTCTGATAGATACTTGTTTATCTTAAATCGATTATTTTGGATCAACAATAACATGACACCTCGTTAGAAGAACAAACAGGAACTGCTCATTCAAAGCACAAGATTTACCCATCAAAGACCCAATTTGTTTTTCGTAAATTTCAGAATCGGTCGAGCACTAAATGCACTTGACGCCATATTTTAACAACTTACTAATCGTAGTAAATATTTTCGATTCTTATATAATTTAAATACCATGCCCAAGAAATGCTGTGGAAATACTGTAAGAATTTAGAATGTATTTTAACTTATGGTTATTCTTTTAACTTAAGCAGGGTATAGTTATCACACGAAATTGAAGTAGTTATTGCGCTTTTGAGCAAAGAAGAAAACCTAAGAAATCTACTGGGTTTAATTACAAAGTTAAATTTCGTCCCAAATCTTATTCTTTCTTTAAGAATATTGCAAATGATACCAATAACTGTAGCAAGTGGCAAAAGGATTTTCTCTAAGCTAAAATTAGTTAAAAAATTTTTACTTTCGACTGCTACACAAAATCGTCTTAATGGCTTGGCCACTCTTGCAAATGAGCATAAAACTGCAGATCGAGCAAATTCAAAAATGTAATAAAAAAGTTTGCAGAACTGAAAGCAAAAAAAACAGTTTTTTGTGATTGTAGCAAAATTAATTTTTCCTTTTTTGTATTGCTTGTTTGTCAGTGTTATATGTTTCTATCTAAAATTATGCCTTTATTAAAATATAAATACAATGATGATACAATTTAAATACAATGAATTGATTTTTCTGATATATATAAAAAAATCAAGTATGTGTGTGTGTGTGTGTATGTGTGTGTGTGTGTGCTTTGTATCTTCTTAAGGGATGGTAATTTGTCTTTTTCTGTCCAGGGTGACATAACTGCTAAAGTGGGTCCCGTTCGTCCTGTATGTCCGCAATATTTCGTCGACATTAGGAAGGATCTTAAGGAAACATCATGTCAAAGTCATCTTCGACATACCTGCAAAGACTTGTGCTCTTCTCGGTTCGGCAAATAACGACCTGGGATTATGGAGGGCTGGAGTCTACAGAATACCTTACCAGTGTGACAAAATCTAAATTGGTCAACTAACAAGCATAGTGTGTGAAAGATGCGTTGAACATAATCGCCACACTCGCCTTTCGCAGCCCAATAATCAGGCATAGCTGAACGTAGGACATTCCCTGGATTATTCTGTCATTGGGGGTTTCGCTTCGACCAGATTTTTCTGAGATTCAATTATTAAGGGATCGTTGGAAATACGTTTGACAGAAGTTCATCTTAACAGAGATAGCAGCATTCAACTGCAAAACATTTTATGACGAATGACACGTCTAGCGATAGTTAGTTTCATTAATTTTTACATCTGAATTTTAATGAGGCGAGTGCGCATTCTAACAGAGAGCACACATGTAGTATCGCCACTATGCATGCCCCTGAGCGCCATAGATGGAGCAATTTCCCAAGAGGACGCGAAACTCGGAGGTCCTTCATGTAACGGCTGTCTTACTGCACACATCTCTGTGTGACTGAAATAAAATTGATATAAAATTAGCGATGTCAGCTAGGAGTCTCTAATGGAAAACATTCACATGAAGAGGGCTGAATGGTTGTGAGCCGAAATGTCATGGCAAGAAATCAACGAAACCCAGCTGAAATCCCGAAAGTTCATGGAATCACAATTTTCATATTGTTTCTAATTATCGGTTTTTATATTGACTCATCTTATTTCACTCTTGTCTAGTATTTCACCCTTGTTTCTTTCTGATAATAAATTAGTGTAATCACACCCAATATCTTTAATCTCAGTGGAAGTCAAGCCTACAACCCTTTTTAAAATAATTTGTGTGGGAGATAGTTGAAGTAGCGAAGAATCTATTACATTATGTCCATTTCAGCTCCACCATTAAGGGAAAAATATTAATTATGAGGGGAATTCAATAAGCAATGAAACACATTCTTTTCTGGGCCAGTTTTGGCTGAAAGAATGCTGAAGTTATTGTGGGACACTGTGGAATATTCCCACTTCACCCATATAGTTTTGCGTTTCATTGGTTGGTGGCGCCATATGTAACCTTTAAAGTAGGGTCTGGAGCGGAGGTGTGTTCCAACCAGTGAACTGTCAATGAGTCTTTAGGTGGAAAACCAAAGATCGCAGATATTCATAGATGCTTCCAGGATGTCTACAGAGACCTAGCAGAGAACAAAACCACGGAGAGTATTGAACGAGGCGTCTGTCATCATCGCAACAACGTCTCTCAAACCTGCTCGATTCCCCATGTGCTGGCCAGCCGCACACTAATGTGACTTCTGCAGTTCTGGAATGTGTGGACACTCTCTTTCGAGGTGATATACAGACTGGGTACCTCTGTTGGTAGTGCTGACACACTCGTCCACGAGTAAGGGTACTCAAAAGCATGTGCCCGCAGGGTTCCTCACAGCCTAACGGAAGCCTATAAAGGGCAACAAAGGACCATCTGTGTGGAACTGCTTGTGTGTTACGAATTTCAATGTGACAGTTTTTTATCGAACAACGTCACAGGCGATGAAACATGAGTTCATCACCTAGAACTAGAAACAAAACGCCAATCCAAGAAATGCTACCATACCACTTCTCCTCTAAAGAAAAAGTTCAAAGCTGCACCCTCAGTCACTTAAGGCATGGTGATGGTCTTCTGGTTCTCAGAAGGGATTATTCTATTTGATGCCCTCTCTCATGGTGCAACGATCAACTCAGAAGTGTGTTGTGTTACCCTCAGGAAATTGAATAATGACTTCAGCGCGATCGTTTCTACAGAAATGCTAACGAACTTTCCTTTCTCCATGACAACAGAAGGCTCGCACAAGTCTGTGTACCGGAGAGGAGCTCACAAAACTTCATTGGACTATTCTTATGCATACACCTTACAAATTGGATCTCACACCTTCCAACTTCCACCTGTTTGGCCAATTGAAGGCTGCAGTCTGTGGGAAGCGGTACATGGATGATGGGCAGGTTATTGATGCAGCGAGACGTTGACTCTGACATCTACCAGTAGAGTGGTGCCATGCAGGCATACAGGGTCTCCCAGTAAGGTGGCATAAGGCCACCACTTTGAACGGAGATTATCTTGAAAAACAGAGTTTTGTAGCCAAGAGAGCAAGTAATAATATGGTGTATTGGGTTCCTGAACAAAATCAACCTGCTTTTAGAAAAAAAAATGTTGCATTGCTTATTGGACACCCGTTGTAGTTACAGTCAAATCTCCATTGTGCGTAGTTTTCAAGTAATGTTGCTGAAGAGTGACTGTGACACGTAGAGTATTGCTTGACAGACTGAAATAAGTAGTGGTATCTCACATTATCAAATATTCTCTCACCATGGGAGTATTGTAAAAATATGATCTACAAAATTTTTGGGCATGTGGATTGATCATGGCTTGAGTTGAAAAAACAATGTCATAAGCCTACCCCAAAAACTCAGTATTGCCTGTTTTGCACTGGGAATAATTTCTAGAGTTTATAGCACATAGTGTGCAAGATTAGAGTATTTTGCTTTTTCTCCGTTCTGTCTTATTTTATGGAATAACGGCCTGTGATTTAACACTTGAGAGAAATTTTTAAATTAAAGACTATGGCAGTAAAATTACTACACACAGCACTCCACAAACACAGTCTAGGTCCTTATTCACAGAGTTAAAAACATTTACCGTACCATCTTTGTATACAGGGGGTCCATTGATTGTGACTGGGCCAAATATCTCATGAAAGGAGCTCAAACGAAAAAACCACTAAGAACGAAAATTGTCTAGCTTGAAGGGGGAAACCAGATGGCGCTATGGTTGGACCGCTAGATGGTGCTGCCTTAGGTCAAATGGATACCAACTGCGTTTTTTTTAAAATAGGAACCCCATTTTTATTACATATTCTTGTAGTATGTAAAGAAATATGAATCTTTTAGTTGGACCAGTTTTTTCGCTTTGTGATAGATGGCGCTGTAATAGTCACAAACGTATAAGTACGTGGTATCACGTAACATTCCGACAGTGCCGACGATATTAGCTTCTTGATACATTACCTGTGTTAAAATGGACTGTTTATCAATTGAGGAAAAGGTCGATATTGTGTTTATGTATGGCTATCTAAATGCCCAAGGGGCATGTGCTATGTATGCTGCTCGGTATCCTGGACGACATCATCCAAGTGTCCGGACCGTTTGGTGGATAGTTACGTTATTTAAGGAAACAGGTAGTGTTCAGCTTTGTGCTTTGGTTTTTGGTATAACACAAAACAGATGTTTTTGATGGGAAGAGAATTTATGGTGATTACAGACCATAAGGCACTTAAATGTTCATTGACCTTCAAGGGCCCAAGTTCCAGGTTAACAAAGTGAGATTAAGTGAGTTTCAGGTTAAGATCATTCACTGACCTGGCAAGCAGCATGTAAATGCTGACACGATAAACCATAAGTATCGTTTTTGTGCTACAATAAGTCATGAGAAGAGTTAAAAGCACCTCAAGAAAAGGATTCTCAATCCAAAATGAGGAAAAATGATCAATGTTTTGTTAAAATACATGGATTACTGTAAAAATCAACATTAAAGGAAACTGTCTGGTTATTCTGCAAAGTATGAGAGAATAACCTATGACAGAACAAAACAATTCTTTATTATCTATTCATTACGGTAAAAATGCAACAAACATTGACATAGATTAGGTATATCAGGGGCCAAGTCATGCTGACTTTTTCAGTTTGTTTCACAATCTGATTTCTCTAACGGGTGGTATAATTTTGTTACTTTTGGTACCATTAAGGTACCATTTCCAGAACTGCTATTCAGAACAGTAAGCTTGAATGTTGGTGGCCCGTTACTTAAGGTTTTACACATGGCTGCAACAGCAACTGTTGAAATTCTTCACGATAAAGGATGACATCCAAAAACAGTTGCAGGACAAAAATTTATTAAAATTCTTGACCAAGGTTTCGGTACATATAAATATACCTTCATCAGAAGTAAAAAATCTAAAATTACATCATGCAATGGAAATTAATAAAACAATTCTGCCAAAGGCGTCGTCAAGACATATAGTTCATAGGCGAAGTAATGGTGCTAAACTGTTAGCTTTGACCCTGTGCCCATAGTCATGTTGTACAAATGGAGAAGAATTCTGTTAAAAAGTAGATTGATATAATTCGTTCTATCGGGGATAAGAATACAGTTTTATACAAGGGAACACCTTGGTATAACAACTGGATCACCGTTAAAACGTAGGTAGAATCCCCATTTGCTAATTTTGAACAAGAGATTAATTGCTTCTTAAACCTCTGCCACAAAAAACCTTGATTAGGCACAAGTGTACCTGGTTTGATTTTAGAGGGAGTGTTCTTCTTACTGTATTTGGTACTTTAACCAGCTGAGAGCTGTTCGATGTTAGAGACAAAATTGTAGCTCTTGAACAACTCTAGTATAAATTCAGTTAACCTCTCTAATGAAATAATTTTATTAAGTAATATGCAAAGGACCATTACCAACAAAGCAATTTTTATTCAGTAGATGATGAAGCAATTAGTTACACATTACAACGTACTTCGTGGTGAGATGAACGCAAACGTTCATGAGTTCTTTGAAGGATTAAATACTGTGAGTGCTCACTAACTTTAAATACAATGCTGCAATGAATTACTGACAGTCTACTGAATGCTAGAATTGACATCCTTAATTTAAGAACAGCTCTAGATAGTAGTTCAAACGATTGTCTAAGCAGTGTGCTGTGGCATTCATACCAGTTCTTACAGATCCTACTATTAACTGAACATAACCTAGATGCAAGCTCTACTACGATTTTCTCTTCTAATTCTTATAATTTTTATGCTTACTACAAGTTAACTACCAGACACTCTTTAATGATGGAAGAGGAATTAACTTTTATTCTTTCTGTACTCATTGCTACATCATAGTACAATTTTGAAAGGTATAAAATTTATGCTTACCCTGTCATGTTGTAACAAGTAGAACTTTGCGTCATGCATCAGCAAAAGAATTATTTACTGGTCAGTAAAGATCGAAGATATTTTTTGTCTCTGAATGAACATGATTTGCTTGTATATAAATGTAGTCATGATATAATTGTCCCAAACCTGACAGTATACTTACATAGTAGAATGTACAGCTGTGAGAAAGAATTTTTTATGAATAATCCTCTGAAAGATATTACCCTAGGATTTAATGCATCTCTGTCAACCATGTTCTGAAGCTGTAATTTATTCCTTCCATTTGACTCTCAATGTTACATTTAGATGTACAACTTCTGGAACACTGGAACTACCTTTTGCACTCAGCTTAAATGGTAGGAGATTAATTTTAAATCGCTCCCTCTGTGATTCATCATGTTATCCATTTGATATACATTCCATATCTCCATCTACGTTTCACACTTTTGGAAAGCCTACATTAAAGAGGATGTTACCAGATTACTATAACAAATGTGGACTGAGGGTCGGCATAAACGTATAAATATGATCATCAACAGCTATCATCCTGAGTCCAAATGTTTATGTCGATCCTGTGTTCGACGTGTTGTGCTGTCATTCATGAACAACACTCAAGAAGGTGCTTTCCAACAGGATAATGCTCGTCCACATACCGCTGTTGTAACCCAACATGCAGTACGGAATATTAACTTGAGATCTGTCTCCAATTGAGCACATATGGGACATCACTGGTCGACAACTCCAGAGTCATCAGCAAGCAGCATTAACTGCCCCTGTACTGACTGTCCGTGTGCCACAGACATAGAACTCCAAACCACAAACTGACATCTGGCATCTGTACAAAAGAATACATGCACATCACTAATATATCTAGGCTAAGCGCATAAAGTTAATTCTAGATACTTTCTAAGTAGGTTTTCATCGAATAGTTTGCATCTATCTTCAGTCACGTGCCAGTTCAATTTCCTCAATATCTTTTTCCCATGGGTCAGCCAATTTTGTGATCATTCATACTCCCCTTGTTTGCATCCATTCAGCATCGCCTGTTGGTCCTATTTGATACAGGTCCCATGCACGTGAGCAGTGTTACAGGATGGGTCATACTTGTGTTTTATATGCAGTTGTAGACTGACTGCATTTCCCTAGTAATCTTCCAATGAACAATAGTCTACACCTACTCTACCCACAACTGAGACAATGAGATTATTCCATTTCATGTCTTTACTAGTTGTTTCGCCCATCATTTGTACTAGTTGACCAATTCCAACTGTGACTTGTTGATATTATAGTCATGGCAAAGTAGGTTTTTTCGTTTTGTGAAGTGCGCAATATTAATCTTTTTTAAATTTAAATCAGTCTTTTCCCGACTTTTAAATCCTATCAGTGTATCACAATATTTGTGCAGCTTTTCTCAGATACATTATAAATAATTGCATCATCTGTGAAACGTCTGAGGTTAGTATTTATATTGTATTCAACATGAATAACAAGGATCCCAACACACTTCCTTGGGGCACACCCAAAGTTGCTTCTACATCTGTAGAGGACTCTTTAGTCAAGATAACTTGCTGCATTCTTCCTGCCAAAGAATCCTCGAACCATTCACAAATTTCATTTTATACCCCACGCAACTATACTTTTAATAATAAGATAAATGGGGTACCTAGTTAGCTGCTTTTCGGAAATCGTGATATACTGCAACTACCAGACTGTCTTGGGCCACAGTTTTCAGTTATTTAGTTTTATGCTGCATGGGTCAGTTGCACGATAGATGGTAGTGAAGTGGACTGGATCATTTTACAGTTAAATAAAAAATCAATCTTTAAATATGGCTACATATTGAGTCTACACACACACACACACACACACACACACACACACACACACATTATATAGAGAGATGTGGGTTATTGATTTCTACCCATTACTTTTACACGTTACAATTAGAGATTCGTCTATAGAAAATGTGAGAAAATTGCGAGTTGTGTTTCACATGATCAATGTGTCGGAATCGATGCTGCCTTGTATGGGGTAGATCACTCTGTTTTGAGATACCTCATCACTTTTGAGCTCAGAATGTGTTCTGAGATTATATAAGAAAATGGATCTCAGAGGTATTGGAAGACTGTCTTATGGATCATTTCTACTACCCTACTTGTAGATGGGTGTGATCTGTGCTTCCGTCCCACTACTAGGCATGGTTTCCTCGTTCGAGGTATCTGCCATAGATTATAGATAAAGAGTGCCTCACTTAGCCCCCAATTCAGTTTCGAATCTGACAGGTATTCCATTGAGCCCTAAATCTTTGCTCAGTTTTAACGATTTCAGCTATTTATCATCGCCACTGAAGCTGACTTCTATTTAACTCGTTTTTTTTTCAGTTGTATGAGAACTGAACTGGGCAGTGCCCTTGGGTTTTTCCTTTGTAGAGGAAAATTTGAAAATGGAGTTAAGCATTTTTGATTCTGTTTTGCTACTCTTGATTTCAGTTCCTGTCTCATCCGTGAGTGACTGGACACTTAACTTTGGTGCCACTAACAGCCATTCCAATGACCACCACTTCTTTGGCTCTTGTGAAAGATCTTTGGACAACACTCTGCTGCGATAGCTGTGCACCCTGTACACAGCCAAACACGTTACATTTAATGTTTGTCTATCTATAACCCTTAGCTTTCTTTTGCGGCTATTATGCTGCAGCCTGGTTCTTTAATGATTTCCTTACAGTGACTTTATACCATAGAGGGTTTCTTCCATCATTAACAGTTCAACAATATTCACTTCTGCCCAGTCAATAGTCAACTATTCTTTTAAACTTGCGCTACAGTTCGTCTATGTGCATCTGTCCTGAGCTAGAGGTTTCGTGTTCCTCACTGCGGTGAGGCATTACCACTTCTTTATCTAGTTTACTGATTTTTTTCGGTAATCATTGTCGGTATAAGCTCCTCATGGTCACTGATACTAGAGTCGATGTGCCCATCCTGAAAGAGGTCAAGTCCATTTATTGCCATAGCCCTACATCTAATATAGCTCTATCGTGAGTGCGGTTCTGAACCGCTATGTAGTTTTCAGAGGAGTACAGAACTAACGTTTCACAAGATGTCTTGTCACGCCACAAGTATCAAAACTGTAATTATCGCAGCTGACTGACGGATGATTAAAATCTCTTGAGATGATCACAGTATGAATGGGTAACTTCACGTACTCGAGAAATTTGGTTTTCTTTGCACAAGCATACTCTTCCTCCTATAATTGCTATGTAATTCATACTTGATGAAATGCTCCCTTACATAATTTATTACAACAAAATTAGAAAGCTGGTGTATCTAGCAAATCATCGTAAATTTTTGCCTGTTGCTACTATTTCTTGATTCAGAATAAGAGTTTTCCGACATACCGTGTTTGCCAAGCCCACTGAGTAATACCTATTATAAATTATTCATGACGTCATCGATTGCATGCTTAGAGACGGGCAAATAAATTTTTCTTGTCAGGCTTTTGGATTCAGACATTCATCCATCTGATTTATATCCGCTTTAACATTAATCAATGAAACAACCCTATTCCTCACTTACTCCTTTTCTTTTAGGACGTGAGCCATGTCGTTCATTCTGCTACCATTATATGGGTTACAACGTTCCGTAGTGAGCACTAAATGATAATTGCATTAATACTAATTTTTGCTTGATACTTTCTTTATTAAATCTTTAAAGTGCCGAATACACAACAGTGATCGTTGTATTACAGTATTTAATACTGCGTTACCAATGTTCTCACAAACGCCGGGATAATATTCAACAACTGATAACTTTACTTATGCGATAGAGAACGTTATTTTGCCAAAATTCTGGAAAGGTTTGCTGATTTCTTGTATTACAAATGTGTGTGTACTTTTGCAATTGAACTTCTGCTTCGTGAGCAGAATAAAACATAATAATTGTATTTTTGTTCCTATCGTCATCGAGGTATTTCTTTGATTGAACACTTGGAAAACTTACAGGACGTGTTTGAAAAGAAAGATATATTCGTGTACTGACAAAAATCGTCTGCCGCCGGTGTCGAACCAACACAGTCAATTCAAATATTTTAAACAGATTTTTGCAACTACAGATTATTCTGCCACTGTTTGTAATAATACCATCTATTAAATTTTACATGTATAAGTCAAAGTAAGATCATATGTGATCGGCAAGTGAATGTTGTTTTTATTTTCGTTCGTTGTCTTGGTTTTGGTAGTCAGAATGCTCAAAAATGGCAGCGAGAAGGTAATTTCTTACACGGGTGTAGTCGGTGGAGAATTTGTGTGCAGTGATGAGTGACAAGTGATAACATTTTTTTCATCAGTCGTCAGGATGTCATCTGAAAGGTATGAAATCACATGTTTTTCATGTTTAGACAGTTCGCGTACATTTTGTTGTCCCCATAGCAAAATCAATACTTAATTAAGTGGGCCTGGCCTTAATTCTGTAAAGTAAAAGCTGTTTACTTTTTCTGCAGTTGATATTTATTTCTTTATAAATGACGCAGTGCCTACAGTTCATCATTGGATTGCTTACATCCATATAAATAGTAACTGACAGTTGTTTGTTTACAAATGTGGGTTACGTTTATTGTTTACCACCTTGGGTTAAGCGGCCTTTTGTCGATGGAATACATATTTACCTAGTGTTGTTGCGTTCTTTGTAGATGGAAAGGCGCTCATTACGATTATACCGTTTCTCGTGAAACGAATATTTCACTGCACAATAATCCTGAAAGCTATACTTTGGATCTTCGCCAGAATCGTTATTTACGATGTACAGTCAGCCTCTAGAATAATTATGAAAGCCATTTGCGCCGAGAACTGCCGTGTAATTTGCATTTAGTTAATCAACAGACATTTGGATGCAGTGTATAGTTTCCATTCGTACCCCGTCAATTCTTCTGTTTCTTCTAGACTATCAGTCAGCTGTAAGGGTGCTTTGGTAAGAGTCGTTTGCAAACATAAGTTGTTTACACGCTGATGATACTCGAAGAATTATGTTGGAAGTCGTACGTTGTGTGTGTTTGTGTGACAGTGGGAATATTATTGCAGTCTCTGCGAAATTTAGCAATTGTTTATCTATTGCTGTTAGCTCGGATAAACACATCGAAATAGTTTTTTTCGATTGTGCTCTGTTTCAGAACAGTAATGAGTGCGGTGTCAAGATGATACATTTACTGCCGACCGTTACTATGGCAAAGGAGATCATATAAGAAATATAATTATTTACTGTTATTCCGTGGTGTTGTATTTCCTTTTCTTTTACAAACCTGACAGCGTTTGCCTTGTTTTCAAGTAAAATACTTTTTCCTTGTACTTGTCTTTGTCGTGCACATATGACATGTGTTCCCACATTTTGACTTTATTGATTGTTTTTAGAGACACACTCATTGCTATCAGTATACATACACTGAATACGATTGTTATGCATTGAATTGTTACACAAAGAGGAGTTGTGAATTACCAAGTATATTGCTCTCTGTCATTGCAGATTATGATGCATACATAACAGGCTGGTAATCTGGCACATATCTTGCTTGTTAGCAAACAGAATATTAAAAAAATTATGAAAAGAAGTATCCCACGTAACAGTCCACTTCATGAGTTCACATTCAAAAGGGTCAAAATGAGACTTGCCCTAGTACTTTGTTCGGGTGATGAATTTTCATCAGTTTTGTGGTTGGGCTATATTTTGTGTGTTCACATAATGAGAACATGAGACTTGCAAAATTAATTTTGGTTCAGAGAGAGAGGTACCACTTATTTCAATTTATAAATAATAAAAATATTGTTTATCAGATTAGAGAATAACACATTTTTCCAGTCATTGACCTTTGTATCTTGTTATTACTTTCTGAAGTTCTCACTAATATTTTAGCATTGAAGTTGAATTGAAACATTTCAGCCACATCTATACTTTTTTATGGTTTTAAAGCCAGCTTAAAATCAGTTGACTTTGTGACAGAAGAACTGTAAATGAATACAGATGTAAAGTGACACTGCATGTAACACAGAAACTGACAGTAGAACTTTCCACATAATTAATGACTGTGCACAACATAAAAAGGAGTATTAAAACTGCCTGAAAATTGTACACACTTTCTGTTGTTTGTAACTGACAGAGGTCTGAGCCTTTCGTTGTTAATAGAATAAAATCTTACGTCCTATGAGATAATGTGCCCATTTAACGTCACTGCAGTGTCCAGTATGAACTAGGTATTTCTTATGTACCTTAGGTGTCTGCTTTCACTGTGGGTGTTAACAAGTATTTAATGTTATCTGTTCATTTGTTAGTTCTGTTTTGTTTTCTTCCATTGAATGATGAAATATTAATGTTTTAACAGACCAAGTCAAACATAAAATTGGGGTGTACGCTAATGTACCTGTAGTTCCTGTAACTTTTTAAGAGTACATTATTTGCTGCCATCCCATGAAGTGGCTCAGAATGATACATCCTGGACAGCTGCATGCAAAAGTATGTCAAATGTAATGAAACTTTTAAGTAATAGGCATGTATTTCACAACCACTCAGCAATTTCAGGCTGTTCTAATGCATGGTTAATAAGTTCAGAAAATGTTGTAGGTCCTTCAGGAAATTTCATTGATTAATTCTGACAACACTTTGCGGCTGCTATTTTAATAACTGCACCGTGCAAGGTTTTATTTTTCTCCTTGCATGAAGTTGTGAGCTGTGTACAAGTTATATCAGCTGTTTATCTAAACTTGGTATGCAGATGTTAAAATTGTGGCATTGTTCAGTTCACCATTGGTAGTACATAAACTTTTTCATCTGTAATAATCCTATACAAAAGCATAGCAATTTAGATTGTTTCCTTGGAGCATTTTCTTTGGCCTCCATGCAACTTTGCTTTGGCTGCCAGTGATTTTCTTTCCATCCAGCATCTCATGTTATTATTTTCTGGCCAACTGTGCATGACAGTGTGAAGGAAACTCACTTCGGTGGCAATGTGAGGGAAACTGTCTGCTGCTAGTTATTGTCACCATTGCCAAATTGCTGTTAAAGGGATACACAATAATTGGTTCCAAATTATGTTGAAAATGTCAGTGTTGGAGTACTACGCAGAAAAGTTTTGGGAGACAAGTATTTGCATTAAAATAAACACCATTTTCTCAGACTTACTGTAAAAATGGTTGGATAGTTTCCATTTGAAATATTGGTAGGAGAAATGATCTGGCTCTGTAATCAGTTTTTTGATCCATAGGGAAAACATTAAGAATCGCAATATTATGGGTATTGCTGTTTGTGTATCTCATTTACATCACATTGTGTTTGAATTCATCTTGACACACTTTTATGTTGTTCATTCCTTATATTTGAAGATAACATATGTGACCATTAATCTGTTGTAAAAAGTTTTGTCTAGGAAAAAATAAAGAAAAAGAGCAAATCATTCTAAAAGAATTCATCCACAGAAGTGAAATTGAGCTAGAATGATGTTTGATATTCCGAGGCCATCTCATTTCAGTCCCATGTAACACTGTGTGATGTTTGTTAATCTTTTTCCATGCTACTCCTGCCTTCTTTCCTCAGTGAAGATTCTTAAGAATCTGTGATAATGTAGTAACAAGTAGTCACTAATGCCAGTTCAGTTAATGTATTCTCACTGAAGGTAATAATAATAATGTCGTGTGACGAGGGCCTCCCGTCGGGTAGACCGTTCGCCTGGTGCAAGTCTTTCAATTTGACGCCACTTCAGTGACTTGCGTGTCAATGGGGATGAAATGATGATGATTAGGACAACACGATACTCAGTCCCTGAGTGGAGAAAATCTCCGACCCAGCCGGGAATTGAACCCGGGCCCTTAGGATTGACATTCCATCGCGCTGACCACTCAGCTACCGGGAACGGACCTCACTGAAGGTGAAACGTATGGCCTAAAGTAGTCAAATGATAATGTGAACACATAGGAAGATTGGCGTTGGCACTGGGATTCTCAACAGGTAGCTGATTGCATCAGCAGCTGTTGCACTCAGTTTCTGGGCACTGCATTAGATCTCTGAACTTTCAACAATAGTCTCGGTAATTGTTGTCAGGAGTGACTAATTGTAACTGTTGCTGTAATGACATTATGTAATAAATAATCAATCTGTTACTGGTCAGTCAGTGACATCATGGTGCTATACTGTCAGAGGTTGTGTTAATATCTGCGATTTAGGAATGCTAGGCGCTACAGCCTGGAACCGCTACGGTCGCAGGTTCGAATCCTGCCTCGGACATGGATGTGTGTGATGTCCTTAGGTTAGTTAGGTTTAAGTACTTTTAAGTTCTAGAAGACTTATGACCTTAGAAGTTAAGTCCCATAGTACTCAGAGCCATTTAGGGATGCTAATGCTGTGGCAAAACTCTACTTCCTAATGGAAGGCAATTTGATGTTGCTTTTGACCCGTGACATCATCATGGCAGACATCACTATTTAAAGCATGCACAGTTTGGTGACCATTATGGCACTCACTACACCCATGAACAAACATAAGTAAAACACAATACAAAATACTTAACTCCAGCAACAATATGGAAACTAATGGGACAACTTCTGGAAGTAGGGATTTTGGGTGTGGACAAATTAGGTATTTTACAATAAGAATAACAATACCATTACAAAACAAATATTAACCCAAAAATCAAGCACATGAGATTCCTAACACTGAAAAACAACCAAAAAAATGCATAAAATAATACCATTGGCATCGTAACTTTAACTTGACTTATATATCTCAAATAAAGACAATGATCCCAGTAACCCACACACAACTTGGAAACCCGGTATTACAAAGTTTGCTTGACATATATAGTTCACAAAAAGCCCTCGGTACTATGAACACCCACACAAATCCAAAACCCAATACTGCAAATATCACTCGACCTGCATGGCAACTAAAACAAAGCTCACAGTACAAAAAACCAACATAACCAAATCATCAAATCCAGTATGCAAACCTTCACTCGCCCTATCTATCTAAATCAAAGTTCACATTACAACAAACCAAAAATTGCTCCCGTAACTAATATAAAAAATGCAACCTAACCAGTGATGGCAAACTAATATACATAATGCCTGCCAGCCGCAATCCAACAATTACGAAATTCTAACAATAAAAACCCCAAAATTCATGATAACTTGCATCATCATCAATTTTGATATGTATAAATAACTATGAACACACATACCATATGTTGTTGTTGTTGTTGTTGTTGTTGTTGTTGTTGTTGTCATTGTCATTATCTTCTAGCCAAAATCTGGCTTGAAACTGATCTGTTCTTCTAGTCAGTTTGTGCCACTACAATCAATAATTAATAAAAAACAAAAAATGTGTACCAACCAAAGCCATCGTCACACATCACGTAAGTCTCGGGTAACCCCCCCCCCCCCCCAAACACACACTAAAAAAGAAAACAAAACCATCTGTGATCAGTTCAAATAACTGTAGGAATGTGATCATAGGCAATATATCTTCACCTGTTGCAACAAGCAATGATGTTCCCATAAATTTCTGTGTCATATCCCTGACTGGAAAAAAGAATAGTATTAATTATCCAATTCTAAGAAATGCACATTATTAATAATTCCACACAAAAACAAGAGTCCATCAGTCACAATACACTAAATCAAAGTAACACAATAGCAAACTGGCACAAATTTCTAGTAATGACCTGACACTCAACTCACAATGACAAATGACTCACTGACATACCTAACGAACAACTTTGAAACAACACAAGTGTGTGCGACAAAATGCCACAACTTGAAATCAAGAAACACAAACACACTGTGTCACCATGGTGCCACATAACACTGTTACCTCATGGGTCAAAAATGGTTCAGATGGCTCTGAGCACTATGGGACTTAATATAAGTGGTCATCAGTCCCCTAGAACTTGAACTACTTAAACCTAACTAATCTAAGGACATCAAACACAACCATGCCCGAGGCAGGATTCAAACCTGCGACCGTAGCGGTCGCGCGGTTCCAGACTAAAGCACCTAGAACTGCACGGCCACACCGGCCGGCCCTCATGGGTCAAATCAGACGGGTGGAATAACACCTTCGGTTGCAATGGTGCCACTACTTGTGTTGAAATGGAAGTGAGCTGACGAATTTCTGTAGGTTAAAGTTAGTTATTGTTGTGGATTCTGATCTCTGATGACGGAGTCCCAGTAGGTTGACATATGGAACAAATTTGGTTTTATCCAACATAATTTTATGCTATTTATGAGACTATGCTCAGCAACAATTTTTTTTTCTTCTTCGAAATTACAATTTTTAATCTAACATTGCTGTTATGCACAATTTTCGGATACTGTATGGACTGATTAGAAGGGAGGGAGATTTGGTGCAACGTCCCGTTGACATGAAGGTCATTAGACACAGCACAAGCTCAGATTGTATCGAGGATGGGGAAGGGAATCACCCGTGCCCTTTCAAAGGAACCATTCCAGCATTTGCTGGAGCAATTTAGAGAGCTCATGGAAAACCTAAATCTGAATGGTTGGATGTGGGTTTGAACCATCGTTCTCCCACATGCAACTCCAGTGTGCAAACCACTGCACCACCTCGCTCAGTGGGGCTGATTGACTAACCTAGTTGCTGCTCATCTGATAATGAATGTTGTTAATTTCAGGGACTGTGAGACAAAGATAAGAGATGATTTTCCAGAATGCTGCATGGTATTGTCATGAACATGAAGATTCGTTTAAATATTACAGTGTCATCACGTCTCATTAGAACTGAGTGGGATGGTGCAGTTGTCAACACACTGAAATTGCGTTCCAGATGGTAAGGTTCAAATCCCTGTCTAGCAATCCAGATGTATTGTTACAGGGTTTCTGTAAATTGATTGAGGTAAATGCCAGTATGGATCCTTTGAAAAAGGACACAGTCCGTTCTGCTCCCATTCTTTTCAGATCTGAATTTGTGCTCCATTTCTAATGAATTTGTCATGAGTAGCATGTGTGTGCTACAGACGAAATGGAAGAAATGAAGGAAAATGTGCTTGACAGAACATAGCTGTGTCAGACCTGGTGTTGAGTTTGCTGTCTGGTTTTTGCAGCCACTCAGCACATTTCTCGTATCCCTGAAAACAAGAAGTGGGATATTGGGGCTCATACATGAAGTGAGTGAGTGCTCTGTACTAGAGTACCTCAGATAGCCAGATGTTGTCAGAGGACACCCATTGTTATATCCAGATATGAACACAGTGTTCCCAGAGATGAGTGTGGAAAGGACTTTTAATTATTTGTTGTATACAGAGTTTGGCATACCGTTCGGTGAGTCATTAATAAAAGAAGAACTTTCTGACTAGCTTATCTGTAGAAGAATGTTAGCCAACTTTGGCGATCATTACTTGAGTAGCAACAATACACCCTCAATTAGTTGTGATATGTTAGAAGCTGTTTGAAAATACAGTACTACAGTAGCAGTAAATTCAACAGTTGTGAGCACTATCCATTAATATGGAAATATGAGAGTTTATCTGTGGCAAATAGATACCGGATCGTTACACAGATACTGTAGTATTAAAATTTTGAGTTTGTCAATAGCAGAAGTTCTTTACCTACTTTAAGCACAAGTTAAATGATGACTGATAAATCAATTTTGTGTACTAACACCCCTGATTCAGCCCACACAGTAGGGTAAGAACAGTCTGCCAAGTAAATAAGATTATGTTAAGGAAGTGTAGCTCTCATGCAAGGCAACCATAGTTATCAATCTTCAAAGCTACTGTTTGGCTAATGAGGAGAGAGAGGATGATAGACTTCTTTGTGGAAAGATCCTTGGGTCTGCAAACATTTCTCTCTTTGAATCGTGGTCCTCTTGTCATGCATATGCTTGATGTTTCTATCTAAAATCTTTGTGGAAAGCTAAAATATAAGTTACAGTTTGACACTGATGTAAATCAATCTAAATGCTTCAGTTTAGTCTTATATGAAAAGTATGGTCATAGTATATTTCCTCGTCTCAATATCATGTCAATTAGATGCAGCCTTACATTAGAACTGTGCAGCTGCCCTTTCTGTACGTGCTAAATATTACCATACTATAGCATTGTCTGGTGACTAGCATTACAATAAAGCAATTAAAAGAGAAAGGGAAAACGAACTTTAATATGAACATATACACAAAGCAGTAGATACAGTAACTGCTGGTGGACCTGCACCCTCACATTTTGCTCCAATTTACTACAATCGTGCTTAGACATGACACGCAGCCGAGATTTAATTTTCGCACAGTGCGTAAATGTCTTATGAGGAACAAGAATAATTTTCCTAGATTGTGGTTATATAGACGTCTTGTTTCGCATCGAAAGTTTTGCAAAATTCCTGCTGACTTACTAACTTTTTGGTGTTGACATTGAGTCAGTATACTGTGGAGACAAGATGATTAAGGGAAAAGAGTGGAAAAATAAGATACCATTATGTTCTGACATTAGTGGTTACACTATTAAAATCATTTATATATGCCAAATGTGTATTGTCAACCATACGAAGTGGCGCGGCCGTTGAATTCTAATTGTAGGGAGTGGAAGTAAAGACGGTGGTCAGCTGAAATTCCGAGAAAGCGTGCTTTATCTGCGGAGGGAGACCCTAGCAGAAAGCCCGCGCGCCTATTCAGTCCGCTGGAACACTGTGGGACCCCGCTAATGAGGACTGATGGCAGACGGAGGCGATTCAGCGAAACTCCGTGAGATACGAGATGGTGTAATGCCTTAATAAATGGAACAGTGCATTTGCCCTTTTACTGTGTGTGTGTGTGTGTGTGTGTGTGTGTGTGTGTGTGTGTGTGTGTGTGTGTGTGTGTGTGTGTGTTGGGGGCGCTATGGGTAAAGGGTGTTGTCCAAATTGCCTTGGGCACGTCTCGTGCTTATGCTTATAATAATAATAATAATAATAATAATAATAATAATAATAATAATATTACATTAAAATTAACAGCAGCGCAAGAAATACTTTTAATTCGATTATTGGGTCATTTTACCGCGATAATTTGATTGGCATGTTCTTTCAAATTATTGACTAAATTTTCTCACAAAGCTACTTGTATAATTGACACAATCGACACATTACGCAGCAAACACAGAAGTATCGAGGTTTCTCTCCGTTCCATTCAAGCTGCTGAAATGCCCATGTACAGGCTGTCAGTTTCGTCAGAAAAGCGTGAGCTGAGCAGCGCGTATTGATGTTTTTGGAATGCCTGCTGGTTACCATGCAAAAAACAGTTTTTTCTCGGTGCAGGTCATTGTGTTTGAGGTCAGAATATTTTGCAGACGTTTGTTACAGATATAGTTCAGTGACATCACATGCTGTTTATTATTATTTTTATGTGGGTACGACATTTGTTGTCTCTTCCATTTACCAGCAACAGCCATCTTGTCTGAGGGAACTACAATGAATTATGGTTAAAAACGAAGCGTAATTCATTTTAAAATCCTTCAAGGAGGCTGAAAGGCTTCTGATTTAGTTTTCCAACATTGTTCGTGCTGTAATTAGAATTTGTTTGTAGATGATGTTATTGACTCGTTAGATAGGTGGTAGGTATTCCACAGATAGACCTGGCACACCCTGTGGTCCGAAGAGTTAAACGTCTCTTCGAGAAGGTGGTCAGTGGAGACGGTTTGGTCCAATGCAAATGTTCCTCCCTTTCGTTTATAGATTTAAACGTGATCCCATTGCAGTTAAAGCAGACACCGGAGCATTTAAACGTCAACTGCACATCTAAGTGCACAGTTGCGAAGCGATAGTACTTTAGACAAGCGCGTGAAAACAGTTATGGAGAGCATTAATTGATGACTTGGATTTATTGCGAAAATTGTGGCAAAAACCTCCGTGACTTCCTACTGAGGGCCGCTCGCCAGGGCGCAGTAGACGATATCGAAGGAATTCAGTCAAGAACTGGCAATGCTAAAAATAATCTCGTTTCGGGACAGTCGTTTTACAATTGTGCAGTCGCTATCATTTATCTTGCTTGAAAGACCATTAGAATAGCTTCACAGAGATTATGACGTGTGCGGAGGCATAGTCATTCTACCTTGTTGCCTTTACGAGGAGGAAAAGGAGAGGCGAGAATCAAAAGTTTCACTGTCAACCTTGCTCCGTGCACTCTGCGATGGTTATCCAGTGTCTGACAAACATATATGAAGCACACAGAGTGGGAGGAGGAAACAAAGTGAAACTTCGCGGTTTGGGAGGGTATGCGTAGTTATTGCAGTGATTACAAAATAGTCAAATTTTAATGAAATGGGCAGCATTTGTCCACTGACCAGTATGGCGCTGCACTGCCCTATCCTGGTTGCATACACAAATTCGTTTCGGAAAGGTGTCATAAATCCGTTGTGTTCTCTTCTGAGGCGAGCTGGCCCACAAATGTAACTTGCCCTTGATATCCCGCACTGGCACGGAGTTGAAGTCCAAGCTTTCCCACGCATGTTCTCTTGGGTACTGATTTGAAGATCTTGCTTGCCATTGGAGTACCAAAACATCACGCACACTGTTCATAGAGAGACATGCCATGTGTGAGCTAGCATTGTCCAGTTGAAAAACGGCACTTTGAGACAGCGGCGCGAGGAGAAACACAGGACGACACAGTTCTGAGCCCGTGGTCTAGTGGTAATCGTCGTGCATTCTAAACTTACAGTCGCCTGTTCGCGTCCAACTGCATTTTGGCAACTAACTCTAAATATAGATAAATGTAAATTAATGCAGATGAATAGGAAAAAGAATCCCGTAATGTTTGAATACTCCATTAGTAGTGTAGCGCTTGACAGTCACGTCGATTGAATATTTGGGCGTAACATTGCAGAGCGATATGAAGCGGGACAAGCATGTAATGGCAGTTGTGGGGAAGGCGGATAGTCGTCTTCGGTTCATTGGTAGAATTTTGGGAAGATGTGGCTCATCTGTATAGGAGACCGCTTAAAAACACTAATACGACCTATTCTTGAGTACTGCTCGAGCGTTTGGGGTCCCTATCAGGTCGGATTGAGGGAGGACATAGAAGCAATTCAGAGGCGGGCTGATAGATTTGTTACTGGTAGGTTTGATCATCATGGGAGTGTTACGGAAATACTTCAGGAACTCCGGTGGGAGTCTCTAGAGGAAAGGAGGCGTTCTTTTCGTGAATCGCTACTGACAAGAGAACCTCCCCGTCGCACCCCCCTCAGATTTAGTTATAAGTTGGCACAGTGGATAGGCCTTGAAAAACTGAACACAGATCAATCAAGAAAACAGGAAGAAGTTGTGTAGAACTATGAAAAAATAAGCAAAATATACAAACTGAGTAGTTCATGCGCATGATAGGCAACATCAAGGGGACCATGAGCTCAGGAGCGCCGTGATCCCGTGGCTAGCGCGAGCAACTGCAGATCGAGAGGTCCTTGGTTCGACATCCACAAGAAAACATAAATCGGGCAAGGTAGAAGAATCTTTTTACCCATTCGCCAAGTGTACAAGTTAGGTGGGTCGACAACATATTCCTGTCATGTGACGCACATGCCGTCACCAGTGTCATATAGAATATATCAGACGTATTTTTCTGTGGAGGAATGTTGACCTATGACCTTGCGATCAAATGTTTTCGGTTCCCATTGGAGAGGCACGTCCTTCCGTCTACTAATTGCGCGGCTTTGCGGTGCGGTCGCAAAACACAGACACTAAACTTATTACAGTGAACAGAGACGTCAATGGACAAACGGATAGATCATAACTTTGGGAAAATAAAGTTTGGAAGGTAGGAGACGGATACTGGCAGGAGTAAAGCTGTGAGTACCGGACGTGAGTCGTGCTTCGGTAGCTCAGTTGGTAGAGCACTTGCCCGCGAAAGGCGAAGGTCCCGAGTTCGAGTCTCGGTCGGGCACACAGTTTTAATCTGCCAGGAAGTTTTAAATCTGAGGGGGTTACGATGGGGAGGTTCCCTTGTGAGGACATTTAGAGAACTAGCACTTGAGGCTGACTGCAGTACAATTTTACTGCCGCCATCTTACATTTCGCGGAAAGACCACAAAGATAAGAGAGATTAGGGCTCGTACAGAGGCATATAGGCAGTCATTTTTCCCTCGTTCTGTTTGGGAGTGGACCAGGGAGAGAAGATGCTAGTTGTGGTACGGGGTACCCTCCGCCACGCACCGTATGGTGGATTGCGGAGTATGGATGTAGATTTAGGATGTCCGTG
Source organism: Schistocerca gregaria (assembly GCF_023897955.1). Taxonomy (NCBI): domain Eukaryota; kingdom Metazoa; phylum Arthropoda; class Insecta; order Orthoptera; family Acrididae; genus Schistocerca; species Schistocerca gregaria. The sequence continues at coordinate 750,715,866 of NC_064931.1, forward strand.
ACGTACCGTTGTACCGCCAGAGTTCCCAAAATCACTGACTTGAAATCATACCCTAAGGCTCCTTACACCATGATGCCAGCGGCAACACAGCTGTGCCTGCCCGAAACATTGTAAGAATGGGCCTTCTTCCCAGATTGCCGCTGTACTCGCCGAAGGTCATCCGCATAGTGCAGGACCGTGATTCATCGCAGAGCACAGTGCAACACCATTCATCAACAGTCCATGCTTCGGGGTCACGTCGCCGCTCCAAATGCAGTAGTTTGCATTGTGCTGTTAACGGCAATTCCCTACTCCGGCTGCTGCTAGTCTTCGACCAATGGTGCGGGATGACAGAACGTTGCAGGGAATCCATTACAATTTCGCGGATGGCAGGCGCAGATGTGAAGAGGTTACGATATGTTAGGTGCACAATACGGCGATCATCCCGTGGGATGGTCATAAGTTGTCGATCAGAACTTTGACGATGAGTACAGTGCAACATCAGGGCACTATGAAATCTGAATGCCCCACAAATCTGAACATTGCACGATTCGACCAGCCATCCCACCCACAATGAGATTCTATTCGATCTCTGTTAGGTGCCGGAAGTGCAGTCTCATACAGTATGCAGCATTTACGTATCCTTCACAGTAATCACTCAACGTCTGACGCTGTTCGCGCCCTTTTTACACTATCATACCTAGTAACAACACTTAACACGAACACCACCAATGAACTCTGGTGGCCGTTCTACCTGCCCCAGAGAATAGTGTGTGCGTGCGTGCGTGCTCGCGCGCTTAGTTAGTGACATGCGGCTATGTCTTCTGGCTGCCCAAGTTTTTGTCAAGCTGTATATGCAGGTACAGGCGATAGGCAAAATAATGTGAACACCTGTACTTATTTGGGAGTGGTTTATTATTAATGGTTTTGACCCCCATTTGCCCGTAATACAGCTGCGATTCTTCTTGGAATACTGTCATATAATGACTGTGTAGTCTCCACTGGAATGTTATGCCACTCTTCGATCAGAACCTCTTCCAACTCCTGCAGTGACGATGGAGGCGGAAATCTGCTTCAAAGTCTGTGCTCCAACACCTCCCACAAGGGTTCGATAATGTTCAAGGTCGAGGGCTGTGCTGGGCAGGGAAGACGCTGCAGTTCAGTTGCATGCACTTCATACCACGATTGTACTGTCCTGGCTGTGTGAATCGGTGCATTATCGTCCTGAACTGTGGTATCATTGTTGGGAACAACATTTTAATCGTGGGGTGCACCTGATCACCTAAAATGTTCATCTAATCGTTGGCTGTAACACGGTCTTTGAGAGTAATAGTGGGACCAGCAGAATACCATGATATGACTTCCCACACCATTCCATTTCCACCTCCATGCTTAACCGCTGCAATCAAGCAATCAGGATTGAGGGTTCTTTTGGCGTTCTCCAGACGTAAACCCGGTCGGATGTTGGAAATAACGAAAATGTTGACTCGTCGGACCATATGAGGTGTTCCCACTGATCAGCCGTCCAGCATTTATGCTTCTGATACCATGTATTACGCTTCTTTGCGTTGGTTCTCATCACTAATGTTTTCGGTATAGCAGCTCGTCCATGAATATTCGCTTTATGGAGTTCTCGGTGGACAGTGTCGATAGATACGGGATCTCGAAGATGACCATTGAGCTCTGCAGTCACTTGAGCCGCCGTAGCTTTGTGTTGTTTTGACACAATTCGTGTTAGCGTTCGACGATTTCTCATTAAGTTTTTATTTTCGCCCACTATTACGTTTTCCCGATGATGTCTTTCCGTGTTTTGTCTAGCTTGTCATGACTGTTCAGTGTCTCTTGAAACATTCAATAACTTGGCTGTCGTGGTTACTGATGCTCCACCTAATCGGGCCCCCATAATCTGCCCTCTTTGAAACTCTGTTAGGTCTTTCATTTCACGTCGACCTCGGCCTCTGAATGCAAATACGAATGTGCACTACTCGTAAATAGTCTGCACTAATGCCTAGTCCGTACTGAACACGTACAGTCCAGCGCGACACTTGATTTAACTGCGTTGATGACCGTCAAACACAACCATCTCGTTACTATCACTGTTCACATTATTTTGCGTATCCCCTATATATAATTTGTTGACAATGACTTCAGCAATAATCACTAGTGATAAATATACACGGTTTGGAAGAAACCGAGTGGTTACATTATTTTGACATCTTCAAAAGTTTGGGAATTTCAAGAAGCAGAATAAATGGTATCCCTACGAACCCAACGAACAGAAGATGAAGTGTGGAGGTCTCTAAAATATCGCATAATGCCAAACTTGATGTTTTACTTAACCGAGCAAAGTAATGGTCTATGATTGATGGTATGCTGATGGAGATATTCACAATTCGTTCATCAGATTGGTGAAGCAGTGAACATAGAGAAGTATTGCACACAGTCAGAAGAAATACATAAATACTTAGTAGTTAAACTGCTCTATACTGACAAATGTGAATGAGTTTCAAACGTTTCACGACAAGGCGAAGTGTTGTTGCGGTTACCGTATAGTCTGTAGTATGAAAGTCTTCAGCATACACAACATTTGCCAAATGTCTCTCAAATTAACGATTTGTTTTGGAAAGAATTTAAACTTTACTAACGAAGTAAAACTGTCTGATGAAGCAGTTTTTAGAGCATCATTGCTTGGCCGGAATGTGAAACGAAAGTGAAATTAGCGCTCTAATATCTGTTCGGAGGCGTAAAAGAGATCCACACACTTCTAACGTAACACGAACCATTAAAGATGTCAAATCAAGGTTTTCAAGCTGCATTAAACGGGTATTTTGGGGTATAGTTAATAATCGTGATATAACTGCCAAGATAACGAAGCAACTATTTTTAAATGGAACGATGTGCTTCCTTCATCAGCCTTAGAGATCTCTGAAGTTCGGCAGTGTATAACGCTCGTTGATTTTGATGAACACAGGGAACAGTGGTACTGACTCAACGCATTCTCGCCCCCGCTTGCATGTAAAAGGTGCAAAGCTGTACAAAGACCGACGACCCTCACATTTACAACATTTACGACCTACATTTGCAAGAAGTTTAATTGCAGACATTAGCCGGCCGCGGTGGTCTCGCGGTTCTAGGCGCGAGGTCCGGAACCGTGCGACTGCTACGGTCGCAGGTTCGAATCCTGCCTCGGGCATGGATGTGTGTGATGTCCTTAGGTTAGTTAGGTTTAAGTAGTTCTAAGTTCTAGGGGACCGATGACCACAGCAGTTGAGTCCCATAGTGCTCAGAGCCATTTGAACCATTTTTTTGCAGACATTAAACCACACCAAGGGTTTTGTCAGTAACTCTCGAAAGCTGTTTACATATATTGTTCTACATAAAAAAGAACAAGCAATATTTCAGTGCATAAAATATCAACGATACGACATAACTCGTTCCTTTATGTTTTGACACTTGTCGGTATCGTTGTTACGGTGTCCGTCATATTGTTATAAGCTTATCCCGTAGGCAGTATTCATTCAAGTAGACTTAAACAACTTGGGTTCGAAACCTCTGTATTCTGCAAATGACATCTGGAGTCTAGCCTTGTACGGAAGTGAAATGTGGACGATAAACAGAGCACACACGAGGAAAATAGCAGCTTTTTCTCATGACTTAAGCAAAGATACTGAATTGAATTCGAGGGCGGGGGAGAAATTTGTGATATCCCTCTGACTGTAAGAAGGAAACGGTTGATGGGAAGTATCCTGAGGTATGAAGCAATATGCAATTTGGTAATGGAAGAAAGCGTGGTGGTTAAAAATTGGAGAGATAGCCGAAGACCTGACTAAAGTAAGTATATTCAAATGGAAGTAGTGATAAAGAAATGAGAAGGCTCACTGCTGATAGATTAGCGTGGATAGCTACAGCAAACCAGTTTTCCGATTGAAGGAAAAACAGCTACTGCTATGTAATAAGTGGAGATACGCAGACAAATTTGATTTAAAAGCCACATACAAACCAGATCCCACGACTTCGTCTTTCCGGATGAAGTGATGCTACTCCAAGGCCACGTAGGACAATAGCTCGAACTGTTATGGAATGTTAGGAATGTAGTCGTTGCCTGGGATACCCTCTACAACATAGAATGAGTCTTAGTTTGAGTAACGAAAATTCATTACCATCAAGTCACTGCTTGAGCATTTACTGATAAACCCGACATTCCCTGGTATAGCTCACGTAATTCTCCTTTTTTAGGGCTATAAGTTCGCTGCCTGAAGAAAGTGTGGGCTTCTGATTTTGTCCAGTTAAATGCTGCGCGTTTTTTATTGCTATCGCTTGTTAAGCTAGAATGAGCGGTTCTGTAATCACTTGAGGTAGATTTTTTTGCCTTCTATGCGACCGGTGTTTTATCGGCTGGTTAGTGGATCATGACAAGTTGTATTCCGCAGCTGAGTATCACTGTTCGCTGCTTTCGTAGTGCTGGCCGTGGCCCGGCCCTGCTGTAACAATGGGACGCCGTGCCGTACCTGTCGACCTCAATTTCTTGTGCATCGCTAGCTGCATTAGGGCATGTGTGACGCTGCCCCACAACCGAACTGTGCCGTTGTTCGTACGAACCGGATCGCCACGTGTTCTCGCGCATCGACGTGACAAGTTACAATACCAAACTACGCTCAGTCGGATAAGTACTGTTGCTGGTAACAGTAAGGTACATATTCAGTACTTCGTTTGCATCTAGTGTAGTTTCGTACATAGTGTTGCAATGCTCAGTACTGCTTTAGGAGTTTCGATACGCTGGTTAACTACTGTCTTCTTTACGATGATCATAATTTTGATTTCGCTCGTGAAACTAGCAGATGTACGACCCCCGTTGTTTTTCACTTCACCGAGCGTCGAGAAACAATCGGCAATAAAACACCAAGCAGTTATTATGTGCAGCCTGTATCTGAGAAGCTCAGTTGTATTTTGTGCAATCCGTTTGCTCTCGGACCGGTTGAGGTGCTTTTAGAACGTGTGAACAGCGGGTAAGTGCCAGACAACCAGTCCCCACTCGCTTTTTCTGTCACTTATCGCTTCTTCCACTGGCAACGATTTGTAAATCGTAAAAATACTAAGTTGCATCTTGGTCGGTCTACGTTAAACTATAGATCTCTTCAGAACTGGTCGAGTAAGTCAGGTCAAAGGTCGGAGGAGTGCAGGGCCGTGCCATATCGAATAGAACCATCTCACGTAAAGCATTCTGGTGTAAACTGAAGCTTCGGGTTGAAGACATCTGTACTTAATTAACAAGGGGAGGCCACGACGTTGGGATCACGGATTTACTTCAAATTTTGTACACCTTTAGTAGGCCTTTGAAACAACATAATGTGCAAGTAATAAGATACACTACTCTGGCAATTCCGAGAAAATCGCAAAAGAAGCTTTGCGCATCAGTTACGTAACTAATGTATCTGTGCGCAGGTGCCGTACGTTAGAGTTAATGGTGGTGAAGTGGTTTGCGTTCGAGCTTCGTAAGACGAACGTGCATGAAGCAACGATTCGACCTCCGATCAAACCTTTATTTTTGTGGTACAAGTGTAAATTCTGTGATATTAGTTCTTACTACATTAGCAAGGCTCCCGCTACAAAGGTTAACTGCCAAACGGGGCCTGCCACTGTCTGCGTTGCGCGGAATGGCCACGCGGTTTGAGGCGCTATGTAACGGATTGCGCGGCCCCTCCCGCCGGAGGTTTGAGTGTCCCCCTCGTGTGTGTGTGTGTGTGTGTGTGTGTGTGTGTGTGTGTGTGTGTGTGTGTGTTTTGTTCGTAGCATATGTTAGTTTAAGTAGTGTGTAAGTCTAGGGACCGATGACGTCAGCAGTTTGGTCCCTTAGGAATTCACACACGTTTTAACTGTGTCTGCTGCTCGAAGCCTCGCGGCACACAGTAGTTCCGGGTGCCTTACCAGATTGCATGTATAAGGGATATCGCAAATCATGACAGGCATAGTGTTTCAGGGGACAACGGCCTTGCCGCAGTGGATACTCCGGTTCCCGTGAGATCACCGAAGTTAAGCGCTGTCGGGCGTGGTCGGCACTTGGATGGGTGACCATCCAGGACGCCATGCGCTGTTGGCATTTTTCGGGGTGCACTCACCCTCGTGATGCCAATTGAGGAGCTTACTCGACCGAATAGTTGCGGCATCGGTCAAGAATACCATCGTAACGACCAGGAGAGCGGTGTGCTGATCTCTCACGCCCGTCCTATCCGCACCCTCCACTGAGGATGACACGGCGGTCGGATGGTCCCGGCAGGCCACTCGTGGCCTGAAGACGGAGTGCTATACAGTTTCATGAAAACTCTCTGCGTTTCTTCATTTACTTTTCGATAATCATACATGTTTGTTCTAATAATGAAATTTAATTAAAATAGTAAGTAGTCATATAACATGAAATTCACTAAAACCTCACGCAAACACACGTGTTTTTTGCCAATTATATGACCTCTCAAATGTCATATAAATTAAATAATATGTCCAGTGACGATAAAAACAGATTTAAAAAAGTTAGGTTTTTTGGGCAGGAGTCGAACCGTCGCCTCATTCACGTTTGTGTCAAGATGCACGAACTCAGAACACTTGTCCACCATGAACTTTTATCATTCAGCGCCTTCGCCCAGATACATCCGTTGCATAATAGATGCGTAAAACATCTCTTGCCATTTTCTCGGAATTGCCAGAGTAGTGCATCTTACTACTTGCACATTAAATTGTTTTAACGGCCTACTAAAGGTGCACGAAGTTTGAAGTAAGTCTGTGGTGCTAACGTTGTGGTCTACCGTTTTAAGTTGGACACTTTTGTGGACAGATTTTGCCAGTTTGTCTTATTGAGGATCGTAAGTTATCTTATTAGCCGAACTTTTTAAAAATCTTAAGAGGGTACGTTCCTAGAAGAGTCAATCAAAGTATTACCTCTAGCCACAGAGATTTCTGAAAAAGACCATGAATGTAAAATTAGGGCGATTCGAGCTCACACGGAAGCTTTCCAACACACGAAGTACCCTCCGCCTCACATCATAAGATGGCTCGTGGAGTGCATACGCGGATGTAGGTTCTTGGTGTCCAAATCGTAGAGAAGCGTCCAGTGACTGCTGCACGATATTCTGGCTTCACCTACATTTATAATTGGCTGGCCACCATGTAGCGTGACTTACCAACAATTTGACATATCCTGTGAATCACGGTACAGTGTAGCGTTTTTCACGTTGACAAGCCATTGCTATAGGTGAAAGAACTTTAATAAGTACAGAAACAGTCGTAGGGCAGATGAGGAACTGAACCTCGGACGTTTGGTAAAGTGGTCAAGTCCTTACTTAATTTACACACAATAAATTTCGAAGTAAACCGCTTTATTTAAATCTTCGGCACAGTTTTCCTACAGTAGTAAGGTTCTATCACAGACATGTATTTACTTAAATATTTACTGCCTTGAAGTGGATGTTTAATCTGTTGACTCATGGAATTAGAAAATTTCTTTTGTGTATTATGCAGTTGGTTTTTGTTGGTTCTTCTCCATATCCTCCCCATCCTTAGTCTTCTTCTGCTTCTGTACACCATATCCCAGATGAGGGTAAAACGAGAACTGCAGTTGCTTGTTTCAGGCTGTTCTAGGTTTTTTTTTTTTTTTAAATTGCGTAACTTAGGATTGAGAACACTCTTTCGGAACAAGAGTCATGTTTTTGCACTTTCGTATTGCTGCAGTTGGAGTATCACTCTCGGCAGCAAGCCACACGGGCTGAGCTGGTGTAATGAATGGCATAAGCCACGGGTAATGAATCGATTTGGTCACAGATAATTTCAGTGGACGACAGATTCTGTTAACACATGTAAGAAGGAATTGTCACCAAATTGACCTCATAATTTAAGGAGAAATGGTTGGTTCAGGTGGTTCTGAGCACTATGGGACTTAACTGCTGAGGTCATCAGTCCCCTAGAACTTAGAACTACTTATACCTAACTAACCTAAGGACATCACACACATCCATGCCCGAGGCAGGATTCGAATCTGCGACCGTAGCGGTCGCGCGGTTCCAGACTGTAGCGCCTAGAACCGCTCGGCCATTTAAGGAGAAGGAAGGGCACTTGCAGTAAGGTATCAGCCAGAGCAATCAACCCCGAGCGAAATGTTTGGCCATAATTCTGCTGGTGCACAGTTATGACCTGAACGTAACAGCTTCTAAACATACGCGCATACCGGGTGTCATTCGCTCCGCTCGACTGCAGCAACTTAATGCCCGAGCGCGAAGTACTATACAATGGAGTGAGTAAAAGGTTTGTGAAATACCGTATTGACATTGGAAACTTATTTGTTCATTGTGTACGCGGTTTCCAAACTGGGCTGGTGCCAGAGATCTCGCTGCTTTGAACATTTTTTGTGTGTCTTTAAAGAAGTAAATCAACGTTATTTAAGTATTAACACCTTTATTTTGCGTTATTTTCTGTGGATAACACGCGATCTAGTGTT